>NC_140594.1:808878156-810081739 GCF_964204655.1 Triturus cristatus | reverse complement strand
GTACCATTTATTTTGTTTTTTTATTTTTTTCAGAGTTTTATATAGCGCGAACTTGACCCGAATCCGAATCGGGTATCAGAGCGCTTTACATAGCACCAGTTACGTTACATGAGGACACACATTCATTATACCATAGCCAATGTAGGCCTGTTTATTTAAATGGCTAACACCGGTTGCCATATTGCTTTGTGACACCTGATCATTTTATTTGTAGGTGATGCTGGAGTACTAATGATCAAATGCAATGTTCTTTTTCTCTCTTTCCGGAAATAAATGTTTTCTTTCTTTTGTTATGATCATGGATTGTTTAAATAATTAAGCAAAACCAAAGGGGATGATGGACGGAGTGTTGAACATTGCAAGCACTCACCCCCAGTCAACTGATCTAGGTTTAATCCATCATCATTCTTTAGCTCACTCTGCCACCCCAGTTCCGACATGGCCATATGCAAATCAGTCTGACCCTGTGCCTCATGGGAACAGTCCAGCCCGCACTGCCAAGCCATGTCTTCCCTGGACCGGAAACAAGCATCCTGGGACCGGTTTCGGGTTCATAACACTTTTTGCTTTCTCGCCCTAAGTGCACCAGGTATACCCAGATGTTGGTCCTGGGCTGTTGAAATAATTAGCACATTCATGAAGATACCTGCAGAGTTACAGGCTGGCCCCTGCATCTCATCTTGCTATAGGTAGTTTAAGTTTGAGGGACACTGAGAAAAGCTGTATTGGGAGGAGACCTGAGAACCTAATGAACACATCATTGTATCATCTTGCCTTAATCTGATTGGGCAGTCTCATGAGAAAATTGTGAAGGTGTGTTAAACGTTAGAACTGTGTGATTTAAGTTAGTGCAGTATAAAGTGTGGGACAGAATGTTTTTTGATGCAGCATGGACCAGAACGGAGTAGAAGATTTAGAATACTCTCTAAATAACCGAACCTTTATCTTTCCTTTGTCTTTCTCTTTCAGGTGACTCCATGCTGATACGTCTTCTGAATTTTTTAATTGAGCATATACATTTTAATCATTAAATGATACTAATCTGATTCTTGAATTTTGTAACCCGTAACCTTTGATAAACCTTTATGGGTTGAAAACATAATCATTCTCTTTCTTATGGAGCCTAATATGCTTAACACTTATTGACGATATTATTGTAGGCCTGGGCAGAGTTCGCTGAGTTCCGAGCGGAACTCCGCGAAGTGACAAAAGAACTCAGCAGAGTTCCGCAAGTGGCGGAGTACGGCGCGAAATGCCGTTCGTGCTGATCTTACTGCCAATGTGTTTTAGCTGTTTTGTACCGCAGAGTAGATGCTGTTCAGCATGGCTAAAAGTTAGTTCCACATAGAGATGAGTGGCAAAGAGGAGAGTGGAGTACAGTGGCGAAGAGTAGAGTTGCGTGAAGTGGTGTAGCATAGAGTGGAGTGGTGTAGAAAAGAGTAGCATTGAGTGGAGTGGCGTAGAGTAGAATGGCATACGGTAGAGTCATACAGAGTAGGGTAGAGTAACAGAGTGGAGTGGCGTACAGTAAAGTGACACAGTAGAGTGACATTGAGTAGAGTGGCATAAAATAGAAAGGCATAGAGTGACGTGGCATAGTTCAGAGTGATATAGGGTGGAATGGAGTGGTGCTGAGTGGTGTAGAGTAGACTGGCATAGAGTAGAGTGCATAGGGTAGAGTGGCGTGGCCTAGAGCTGAGGGCCATTAGGTTGAGTGGCATAGAGTAGAGTGACATGGAGTAGAGTAACATAGAGTAGAGTGGGAAAGGGTGGAGTTGTGTAGAGTACCTCAGACTGGCATTCAGTGTACTGGAGTGGCATGGAGTGGAGTTAAGTGGAGTGTCCTAGAGTGGAGTGTTGTGGTGTAGAGTGGAATGGGGCAGAGTGGCGTCAACTGAGAGTGGAGTGGCATTGAGGGGTTTAGAGTGGCGTACAGTAGATTGGTAATGAGTGGAGTGGCATAGGGTGGAGTAGAGTGACATAGAGTAGAGTGGAGTGCCATAGAGTGGAGTGGTATGGGTTAGAGTGGCTTAGAGCAAAATGGCTTAAAGTAGAGTGGTATAGAGTAGAGTGGCATAGACTAGAGTGGGCTTGTGCAGAGTGAAGTAGAGTGTAGTGACTTAGAGTGACATTGTATGGAATGGAGTAGAGTGGGGTAGAGTAGAGTGGCATAGAGTGGATTGATGTGGAGTGGTGTAGACTGAAGTGTAGTGGAGTGGCATAGAGTGGCATAGAGCAACAAAGAATAGAGTAGCATGGAGTACAGTGGCATAGAGGAGATTGAAATTAAGGCTGCAAAGTTTGGAGCCCACCTCATGCCTCTCTAAACCTCCAATCGCCACTCCCTGCCCATTTATCTCTCTCTCGCGGGTTCCTGCTTTCTCGTTTTATGATGGTTTTTCCATCATTCTTTTCCTCCGTCTATCCACTTTATTTATTTTTCCCTATCTTGCTCGCAGTCAATGTCTGATGAGGAACAATAGGTGCTGGCCCCCAACAATTAGTGCCGATGGCCACCACCAGCAACAGCGGACTCAAATTAGGCACTGCATAGGGGGCTCATGGGATCATGGTGTAAGATTTTGGAACCACTTTCATAATGTCAATTAATTTAATTTCATAATCACCAAAAGTCGTGTTACTGCTTCCTTTAATGCAATCGAGGTGAAAGGTTGTTTTGTGTTATCTGAATGTATCAGGTCAAACATCGTCTGACATAATTTCCTGCAATGTGATACAGGATCCTGTTTATTGGCGCGACTATACTTGATCCAGAATGTGCATGCCATCAGCAGAGGACACAAAATACCTCAAGTGCATTGGAGATATTATCTTAGACTGACAAGGCGCTTTATGTTACTTATTTTGCCAATTTATTAACTTTGATAGAATGTGTCTTTTAAACTCAAATGTTGATCTATTAGTGTAATTTCTCTTGATCAACCAATAAGAAACATTATCATGAAAAGTAGAAATGCTCCGGTATGGCATATGAAATCAGCTCCTTTCCTTCAGAACTGTGAATCGAAGCAAGTGCAAAGCTTCAAAGTGCGCTATACACAACTGAACTAAATATTTAAGGAATTGCATCACAACTGAAGGGACACACGTTCTACCAACCCAATCGTTGTCCAGCAATAATGAAGCACTTTGACCATCTCTCTGGCTGTCTCTCAGGCAATCTAAAGATTTGCTAGGAATTTATTTCACATGGGACCGGCTGCACATCAAGTCTTCCTGCATTCTGACCTAAATTTATATGGGTGAGGACCTTCTAGATTCCGAGAGACTTGCAAAATCCTCTGCAATGTTTAGGGAACTATGGCAGAAAATCTTAGCAGAATGACGGCAACAGTAACCAAGGCAACACGGACAGGTCAGAGCGTCAATGATATGGTTCCTTAAATTATAAATTTGCTAAAATTGGACTTCATAAATGCTCTCCTTGCAGTAGGAAAACAAATTTCAGCGTCATCGCCTACAAAGCAGCAAGATCAGGATGAAAAACAACTACTGAACTGATGCACAAAACAATAGCCTTCTCTCACTCCCCCTTTCCACCCATCCTCCTAACAAACACTTATCTTCAAATGTTACAAGCAGCTACCAAGCAACAAGCGTCTCGCAGAGGCTGACTCATCCTCGCGTGGCTGCTGGTCAAAGCGCAGAACAGGGATTAATGGCTTGGCAGTCCAGCATGACGCAGAAGCAGCTTTTGTGTTCTTCAGCCTGCAGATAAGCAGTGCTCTTATATATCCCAACTCCCAAGTGGCTATGGGGTGCACAGAAGCCAATAGGGTCTCAACGAGCAGGGGATCTCTTTGAAAAATACATTTGGGATGGCAATCCAGTCCTTTATATTCTAGGGTTGGTTTATTATCTGTGACCTATCCCGAAATTCTGTTTTCAATTACATGAGCCTCAAATGGGCAATAATATTAACGAATATAAAATGTGGGAAGTTTAGATATTAAAACGAGGGCCACTTTTAGCAGGATTAAAAATGGCTTTGATGATAGCAGGATCCAATATGGTAAAATACAATTCTTTAAAAAAAATAATGTAATTTTATTTAGCCATAAGTATAGCACAATAAAGTACAATCAGCAAAAAAAGCACACAAAAAAATAGGTAAGACATAAATTGCATACTAACGTTAGAAATGTTAACATCACATGATTCAGAATCAGTAACTTATTCTATTGTAGTCGAAAAAGTAAACCAGGTATAAGAGGAAGACAGTCAAAACTGAAATGTAAGAAACAACAGCAATTTCCAATTTTTGGATTTGAGATAAAAATGTATATCTAAAATGAAGCCATAACAGAACATATATAATTATTAGATTGCCCCCGCTGCATCAATGTACGGTGCTATGGGGCAACCCTGTGCTGCCCCATATATTTCAGGATCATATCGAAAAAGGCTGGCAATGTAAAGGCATTAATCGGATCGGACAACTGAAGAATGGATGGGGTTCCGCTCTTTCGTTTCACTAAAAGACGAGTTTAGACTTCTGCAAAGTACTTTCTTTAAGTATTTACAAATAAGGGACTTTTTTTACGAGGTCAAAAGTCATTAGTAATGCCGAACCCGTCGGAAATACCGTCTGGAATATATATGAGCTCCCGCCGAGGTGCTATCGGTGCAGCTTATCAGATATTTCTTGAAGCAGCTAATGATGATAGCTTACAGATAGCTACTAAACTAAGTTGAGTTCTTAGGGTCGAAGTAACGGTTGAGGAAATACAGGAGTCATTGGGCGTATTAGATAGACTGGTAACCTCTGCCAATCTGAAACTACAACAGCATTGGACTGTCTACATGTTGTATTACTCACCGGAGATTATCTCCATGTGGACTACATCTCAATCTTCCGTTAAGTCATTCTGTCCGAAATGTCAACTCTTTGCTGCAGACCTAAGGTATATGTTTATAGACTGCCCTGGGATTAATAGGTTGTGGAGTGAGGTCTCCAGTATTCTCATTCCACTTCTTGGCCAAAATATTCAGTTTACTGAAAAGGAAATATTTTTGGGGATCAAATGCGAAGTTGCTGGTTATGTGAGTCTGTTAGCTACTATCATTATAGCACGTGCCTGACTATGTATCGCTAGAGTCTGGATTAATAATGTCAGTCCAAACACTAACGAAGTTTGGGCTCTGCTTCGAAAGGTGTATGAGATGGAACTTGCTCTGGATAAGACCAGAGAGCCTCGCTATTGGCTTAAATTGAATAGGATCTGGCCTAGCCTTCAATGGGATTAACGATGCACCGTCACTTTATGGTAAAATACAATTCACACTAAGAAAAAACCTTTAAAAAACTATTGCCTGCTAAGAATTTCCTTAAGCACATGAAAAGGGTTATGACACTGGCAGAACTTGACTACAGATATTTCTTTATAAAGATGATGATCTTCAATACGGGTATCGAAGTGTCAGTAAGAAGTTGCTTTCGAAAAATGGAGTAAAATGAGACATGGGGACCTGTGAATAGCAGGTTGGTGGTATTATTAGCGTGGTGTGTTGCACATCTCTCATAGCCTCCTGGTAAAATCAATGAGGAGCGCATGCCCAAGGCCCAGTGATCATGGCCTTCATGGGTGCTGGCAAAATACTGAAAACACGTTTTCTGAAAATCTTCCCGATATGTTCCTGGAAATTACATTGTAACAGAGTGTAACTATGAACGATCTTAAGTGATTGACCAGAACAGCACTAATAAAGAGGGGAACTATTTTGTTTAAGTGATTGTTAATGATACCCAGACCTGAGAGGTTGTAACGCAGTACCCAAGCACATACCAATATTTAAAAAAAGGAATGCGTACACCACTGTATCACATTCGGTTCTTCTTAGCAGGTCATGGAATGTCAGAGTCCAAGGCCAGGCATTGGCTTGGCCTGGATCCTACCTGGAAGGCAGGCCACAGGCAGGTTTTTTTGCCCTTTTACATCAACCTTCAAACCACTTGACTGTGGGGGTGCCCCAAGGCTCGGCCTTGATTCTGACCCTTTTTAATGTTTATCTGATGCCTCTTGCTAGCCTTGTGTGAAGCTTGGGGTGTACGTTTAATCTCTTATTCTGACGATACTCAGCCGATGCTGACCTTTCAGAATAATTAGGACGAGGCTCTGCAGTCCTTCAAGCTTTGTTTGAAGGTGGCATGGGGTTGGATGAATGGTAATTGCCTAAAACTAAATTCTGGAAAAACTGAAATTCTTATGTTTTTGGGCGCTAGCATCCACCCAGATTCTCATAACTGGTGGCCTTCTGACCTTGGACGCCCTCCTGTATCCTCTTCATTTGTAAGAAACGTCGATTCTAATCTGTCCTTCGAACCACAGGTTAAGCCTGTGTCTGCCAGTTGCTTCTTCACTTTGAAATCCCTCAGGAAAAGACTTAATCTAGTGCTGTAAACTAATCAAAAGACCACTGTACATGCTTTGGTGACATCCAAATTGGATAATGCAAACTGTCTGTACCTTGGCTTGCCATCTTACCTGCTGCATCGTCTGCAGAGCATCCACAATGCTGCAGCACGCTTTATACTGAAGGTGCCGGCACACCTATCAGCTTCTGCCTCCCCGCACCAACTGCCCTGTGTGACCATCAGTTGTCGCATCAAATTTAAAGCATTCATTGATGCGTACAGGGCCTTTAGCTTGAAAGGCCCTCTGTATCTGAGGAGAAGGCTAAAAGTGTACTGTCAGGGCGGCGCCTTGCGCTCTAGTGCTCTGATGCAATTACAAGTTCCAATGGTGCACACGTCGAGAAGGGGAGGAAGATCTTTAGCATTTTTGACTACTAAACTCTGGAACTCCCTTCCCACAGCACTTCACTCGGCCTCCTCCAAATCAATTTTTCGTACACAGCTGAAGACTTTCCTCTTTGCGGCTTGGCTCTAGACTTTCTGCCTCTTCATGGTGTTGATCTTTCTGGTTTTTCTGCCACTAGCACTTGGACGCTTCTTTGGAAGCAGCTGTGCGCTTAATAATCTTTATTGTTGTGTCTTGTATTGTACAAGTGGGGTCCACTCCTTTCTTTCCCTTCCCAGGGCCACCAAGCCACGGATGGTGGCTCCAGGCAGGAAGAATGTTCCTTGGAAGACCTAATAAACTGGGTGGGCCTTCCGACACATTGACCTGGCCAGCGGATCACAGGTTTCAGAAAGCAGAGCCAGTACCTCTAAATGAGGCGGGGGGAATGGCAGATTTGACAGAGCTGAGATTTTCTTTTTTTTACAATGGTGCTCCAACTCCACCCAAACCCTAAACAAACCCCTTGCATTTTATCTAAACTTCTTTTTATGACCTTTAGTCCTTTTTCTACAAGGCCAGGACACCCAGTGGCCTTTATGATCACTTTCTTACAAGAGATCAATTCATAGCTGAAAAAGTCCTGCATTCCATGCCCATAAAACATTAGTTTAGTAAAGTCTAAAAAATACTTGTGTGGCAAAAATCTGTGATTAGCCATCTTAAATTTGCATGAAAATACATCTGTACATTTAATCATGAAAGCCGCAAGAGCTACTTTTGTTCCTACTAAAGTTAGAGTTATCTGACGAGTGACATTTTATTTCAATATGTATAAACTAAGGGCTTCATTATGAGTCGTAAGGCACAGCCATCTAGCTAGTCTGGGTGGCCCAGTGCTCCGAACCCGAGATTACCGGTCGACCAATACTGGACCCTGTGATCAGAGGTTTGAAGTCCTAGGCTCAATTTGACCAGTAGCACATCCACACCCCATGAAGAATGGGCAGAAGCCGTGGACAGAGGCACTGCTCTGCCCCCACCCATTTCATGTATCACCAAGGTGGGAGCAGGGAATGCCCTCCCCAGACTTCCTGCTTTTACCTGTGCTTCCGCTCTGCATCACAGCCACCAATCACCAGCAATCTCCCACCGCTGTAAACCGCGGCCTGAAAGCACGTGCTAAAAGGCAACGGAAAAGGCCTATTCTGTCCAGACAGAGAAGTTTCATGCAGAAAAGACCCAGTATTCCTGGGTCTGCATGGTATTCCCTATTCTGGGTGGAAAAATTTAGACTAACCATTATTTGGCGTGGATACCAACTGAAATTAGAAATATCACAGAATTTCTGAACCAAGTAATAGGTAACTAGTATATGGAATGTTGACACTCATGGAGATGATAATAGTAATTTAGTGGAAGAAAGGTTTATAAATGATGAGACCAGAATCATGCTGTGATAAATGAGGCAAGAGTACCTAAAAGCGTGAATAATGCCCTTTATTTGGCCTGATTGGAAAAGTGACACATGATTATTTAGGGAAATAGAATACTGTACAAACATGCGGATGTCAATCGATTAATATTAGTGACCTCTGTATATTAATGCAGCTCAGTTAATTAATTTAATAACACTATAGGAGTCGTTTTGGAGCGAATTAGTGAGGCAATTTACCTGTCTAGTTTGATCATTTGTGCAAGTAGAGTCACACTGCACAGGTTGTGGTAGTAGAGAGCTTTACAGTTTTGTGCAGCAGAGAATAAAATGGCCATGATACCCATGAGTCCATGTTTACTCTGGCGCTAGCTGTTTTGGCGGCTCTGGAACTGACCACTCCAAACTTTAATAGGGAGCCGTTCAGTAGGTTTTTTAAGCCCTACTTTTCTGATGGGCTTTTTCCTGCAGCTCTGTTTCTCCTAATGGTCGTGCCTGTGGGTTATTGGGATTGGGTAAAAGTTCAATGCCCTCAGGGACTCCTGCTTCCTGGTCCTGCTTACGTTGGAGTAGGAATACTAAAATCTGAAAAGTCAAATATTTTTCCTACATGAGCTGAAATTGGAGTTTGATTACTTAATCTGACTTTTAAGGTGCAAATAATTTGCTAGTGTTGTTTATTTTTGACTGCAGTTTTTTTTTAATACTGTGTATTTTTTAATGTTTATATTATTTTGAAACTATATGTTTTTTAATTAACTTTCACTTTTTAATATTAATTGTATTTTTTAACTGTGATTATTTGTTATCGCTAATAAATATTTGTTAATTTTAAATTTAAGCTATTGTTAACATTATTTATGTAATTTTTTAAAATGGTTCACATTTTTTACTATATTTTAAAATATATGTTTATTTATTTAGTTCAGAGTTTCAATTAAAACTATTTTTTACATTAATTCTCATTTTTAATTAGGTTATATATGTTTTGGGCTATGTATATGTTAGTTATCTTTTCATTTTATGTTGTTTCTGTATTTAAATTAATGTGTTTTTGTTTTTATTGCTCAATTGCTATTATTGTGTTTGTACACATATATTTGTATATATGTTATTTATATTACTTGTTAAAATGATCTAATTGTAATGATATGATTATTTTCTACTTTTATATTGTACGTAAATTACTTTTTAAGCAATATATATTAAACCATTATGTATGAAAGGGAACCCAATATTCCCTTGTGGGCTTGGGTATCAAACTATTGGTAAGGTAAACTGCCAACAAGGGAATCATTCAAATATTTATTTTTTTAATTGTTAATTTTTTTAACATTGAAGTCAGTTGAGGATGTCCCTGGGTGACATCGCACATGAACTATTAATAATCTGAAATCATTGAATGGCAAATAAATCACAAAGAGAGGCATATATACTTCATTAAATGCAGCAAATTATATTAGACTCAAACAGAAATAAATGATGGGGTTTAATTACAATGATAGCGTATAATACATTGACAATGTGTTGTCGAATAAAGGTTCACACGGCTGCTCCTTTACATTTGGCACTGTACCAAAGGTCCACTCTCAAGTGGAAGCACTTGAGTGTCCGTCTTGTATTAAGACAAAACTTGGGATGGTAAGAAAGAACAGTCTATAGGAGAGATGGGCTGTTCTTCGACGTTTCAGTCCCACACAATGTAAATCCATGAGACAATCTTCAGGAGCACAATATTTAATGAAGATACACAAAAGATCCCACTCTAGAAGAGAAACAACTTCATGAAATTAATTATTTATCTTGTAGTGGTAATCAAAAAGACACTGAAGACTGCAAAGTAATTCAGAACGTATGCTCCACAAGAGTGGAAATAGCCAATTATGTAGACAATGTGCAATCCAATTGGTGAATAATTCTGACGGGATGTGATCCACGCTGGCTCACTTCCCGAACAGTTGGATGCCATGCAGCGTTGCCTCTCCTACTACAAATCGCATTGGTTTGCTTCACCGATTGGCCTTGAACTTTGTCTATATAATTGGCTATTTCCACGCTTGTGGAGAATACATTCTAAATTGCTTAGCGGTCTTAAGTGTCCTGAAGGTGGTCTCATGGATTTACACTGTATGAGACCGAAAAATCGACGAACAGCCCATCTCTCCTTTGGACTATTCCTTCTTACCTTCTCAAGTTTTGTCTTAATACAAGATGGACATTCATGTATTTTAACTAAAGAGAGGGCCTTTGGTACATTGCCAAATGTAAAGGAGCAGCAGTATGAAGCTTTATTGGAAAACACACTGTCAATGTACTGTATGCTATCATTATCATTGAACCTTATCATTTCTTTTTGTTTGTGTTTAATATAATTTGCTGCATTTAACAAGCATATACGCCTGTCTCTGTAAATTATTCACCAATGAATTGTTTCAGATTAATAATAATGCATGTACGATGTCACCTAGGGACATCCTCAACTGACTTCAATGTTGAAAAAAAAATATATATTATTTTTGAATGATTCCCTTGTTGGCAGTGTACCAAGTGTAATATTCTTATATTTTGTTTGACAATATTGTGTTCCACAACATTTTTGACTCAATATTTTGTTAGCTTATATACAAAGGGGCCGATTACGATGGCGGTCGGATGAGCGTTCCACCACCATTATTTCGGGAACTGGACCGACCGACAGGTAGTCTGTGTTCCTGCCCGCCAAATTAGGATCCGACTGCTGTGGAGGCCGTCGGAAACATGCCTTATTATATTGAGGCTTGTGCTGCGGCCCGGAAAAGAGCAGCAGCATAAGCCCCAATGCAAAGAGGCTTGTTTTCAAACATTATAAAAGATTTTGATCTGCACTCAAATGCAAAACACAAGTCCATCCAATTTGTGTGTTTTTAAATCGGAGGAATGAGCTGTCAGAACCTTTGACAGCTCATTCCTCCGATTTCCCTGAGACCGCAGAGACTCATCTATTTCATCCGCAGGAAGACCTTGTTATTTACTGAAAACCGATGCCGGAAACTGCGATGACCTAAAAGCTATTAAAAGATACATGTTCCTACATCTAGGATATTCACCAATTCAATCACCGATTAACTAACACGATTGAGCACTGCTGAAGCCCTGAAGAAGTCCTTAAACAGGACGAAACGCGTTGGCTACTAGGAAGGCTACTGGAAGAAAGAATATGAAAATAAAGAACAATTTAAAAACACACAAATTGGATGGACTTGTGTTTTGCATTTGAGTGCGGATCAAAATCTTTTATATTGCTTTGAGTGAAAGTTTTCTTCCACTTTTTGGGAAGCGAAGGGGTCTTGCTTCTCTGATCCTTGCACCATATATCTACTGATATTCCTGAGACAAAGATAAGTGCTGTACTTATATCCTAGACCTCTCTTGTAAATCCTTTGTTGTTTTCAAACATCCCTGCACTCTGTGGCAGGCACAATGCTGTACCTGCCACACAATGTAGGAATGATTAAGGGGGCACCACGGGTGACGCCAGGGCCCATAGCTGAGAGCCACAGGGGACCTACTAGGGGCCCAAAAAAATCCTTTACGCCAGCCTTTTCACGTCGGAAGAACCAAAGTGAAACGGCTGGCGGAAAGGTGGATCGTAATCCCAACTGCGGGGCCTGAGAAGGCACTGCCTCCATTGTGGGGAATGCAATTGGACCAACTGGCCATCGGAAGCTGCCCGTTGGTCCCTGGGCCAATGCGGTCCAACTGACCGCTTCCTAATGCTGCGTCGTGACCGCGATTGGAGATGTTGGTTCCACCAACATCGTAATGGGCCCCAAAGTATGTATATCAAACACTCACACCCAGTCAAGAGATCTGGGTTTAATCCATCACGTTCTTTAGCCCACTCTGTTTCCGGTCCAGGGAAGGCATGGCTTGGTAGTTCGGGCTGTACTGTTCCCATGAGGCACAGGGTCAGACTGATTTGCATATGGCCATGTCTGAACTGGGGTGGTAGAGTGGGCTAAAGAACGGTGATGGATCAAACCCAGATCTGTTGACTGGGTGTGAGTGTTTGATTGATTCTGATGCTCCGTCCATCACCACCCCCTTTTGTACCGCTTTGTTCGCCATAAGTTGGCAGGGTATGCTCAGACGTGAGTCCCTTGCACACTTTGCCACTGGATTCAAGGAAGCCTGGCTGAAGACGGCTGAAATGCCAGAAACCGGTCCTAGGAAGCTTGTTTCCGGTCCAGGGAAGGCATGGCTTGGCAGTTCGGGCTGTACTGTTCCCATGAGGCACAGGGTCAGACTGATTTGCATATGGCCATGTCTGAACTGGGGTGGCAGAGTGGGCTAAAGAACGGTGATGGATCAAACCCAGATCTGTTGACTGGGTGTGAGTGTTTGATTGATTCTGATGCTCCGTCCATCACCACCCCCTTTTGTACCGCTTAATTTTAGTTCTGGCATGGGGATCAATGTAGCTGTCTGCCAGAGCTTTTGTGAAAATGAAGTAAAAAATACTTAGAGAGGGGTTTGGGTCAACCCCCTCAGCCTTTACTTTCTTTGAGTATCATTCGATTTTGGATCAGGCAACGGGAAAGCCATTAAGTCACTGGAGTGCAAATCATCTGTAATGCCTTTTCATGCCTGAGTCAGAGTATAATTTACACCCATTATTTTCCCCTATTAGTACATCAGGCTGACCACACCAGAAAACCCACAGCACCAGAAAGAGTTTGGCAGTAAAACCCATCAATGATAAACCTTGATTCTCAGTACACTGAAAGGGAAACAAATATAAAAATAACGTTGAAGTCAAGGCTTTAGAGCCTAACTAAACATAGAACAAATATGTATTTTTAACCCCTTCAGTGCCCATGACGAGCTGGACTCGTCATGGGCCGCGGTGGCGCTGTGCCCATGACGAGTCCAGCGCGTCATAGACCCCGCCCGCTAATGCAACGGCCGGCACTGGGCGGGGAAAGGGGCGGGCACTGAAGGGGTTAACCTGGTAAAATAACAAACAACTGCCCACTGACTGGATGTCAATAACTCAAAAGAGAGGCATGAAGTTTGAAGCTCCCACATTCTCTTTTTTAAAGTAAAAAGCCACTCCATATAACTAGAAGCAGAGAGAAACGTGCTTTGGGACATTTTTTGAGAAATCACAGAAATAGATTTCATCACTAGGATATCAAAACCAAGGTCACACTCTCTTTTTAGTGATCAGATATGTACCACAGTGTTAAAAGAGGTGAGCACTCACATCATCCCATACTTGCCCAACGAATTAACGCACCCTTGCAGCAAGGCAAATTTCCAATCCTGCTCAAACATTGCAAGGCTGCTCCACTCCTAAAAAACAGAAGCATACCCTGAAGAATTCAACCACTGCCACCCAAGCTACAGTTTCTATTGAAAGTACTTGAAATATGTTTAGCTTCTCAACACAATCAATACATTGAAAAAATAACCTGTTCCATGATCCCAAATTCAGTTAAATTCCAGTCTTTAGCAGTGAAACAGCCATTCTAAAAACAAGCATTTGCAATGCAATAGATCTCGCATTTACGAGAGTTTAAGCTATTGTCATTTACAATTGCAATAGCTCAAACTCTTGTAAATGCGAGACCTATTTCACTTCAAAGAAGCAGCCGCCATTGTCCTGGGCTGCTTCAAAGTGAAAACGGGCATGGCGAGGAAAGCACTTTGTACCTGCAGTAGGAGAAACCCATTAAAGAAAACAGTGCTTACAGACATACCGTGCCGCATCCGAAGTAAAAGGGCCAGTCGCCATGGGAGGTTACAAATGCAGGCAAGGTGGTACCAAGGAGGGACTAACGACCCTAATAACGACTCACAAGCCAGCATTTACGAAGGACAATCACACAAGCCAATGAAAAATATGGACTGAGAGCGGGCAGGGCTTCTCTTCCATACTCCCCTACAACAAGTCTCGCAGGGCAGCGCATGCGCGCTGACTCAGGCTTGGCCTAATAATTGATGACACACTGTGTCTTTTAGACAGTGGGGACTCGTCTTCTAGTTTCCCCTGACATTTTGATAGCATTTGGCCACTACACACTCCTGAGCATCCTCAAAGAGATAATGCGGATAAACGTAATCATCTTGAGTTGGATCTCCTTCTACCATGAAAACAACTTTTGATAAATAAAAATGTGCTGGAATCTCTTGGATCCTTCTCTTTAAAGCAGAGTTTAATCCACACCCTTAACAATTTCAGTCTTTCTGTAGAGTGTCTCAGCTCACTATCAAAACACATTTCAAACCATCTCTATGGAGACAATGCACAACTGTACCTGAAAGTCACATCTTCGGATAGCAACAACACATAGGTTGAATATTAGAGTACATACTGTCCTGGATGTAATGTCACCACCTAAACAAACCCCATCTAGACCGTGGGCCTGATTTAGAGTTTGGGGAATGGGTTAGGCTGTCTGCCTGATCACAAGTGCCTTAGGATATCATGCACTTGTAACAAAGCAGACAGGATGTGACAGAGCAACCGGTCCACCAAACTCTAATGCAGGCTCAGAGTTTCAACTCATTTCTTCTCCCCTCTTCAACAAAGCTCAACAATTGAGAAATATTCAACCTTCAATGACAATAACTATGCTAAAAAAAACGCTAATTAAGAGTTAAAGCTTCCAAGAGGGATAAAACTCGTTTTTATCAGAGCCAGACTTAAAAATAGTAGCACAGGATTGATCCATACCGGACAATGGAAATGTCGTCTCACAGCGATTTCGAATATTCTTTTGACATTTCTAAACAGCACCCCTCACATTATTACAAAACTCATCACAGAAGTTGCACCAACCTTGGCGAATCTCCAATAGCACTTCATACAAGCTAGAAGCACTTTCCAAATAACATGTATAACCCACAGCCCCATACATGGGGGCTCTCTGAGGAACATGGTACAGACACGCATCCTGTCTGGGAGTAGCTGTGCCCTGCAAAGTGTGGTATCCATGCTCAAGCAACCCCCAAGGTTCAAGAAACAAAGAACTACCTTTCGCTTCTTCCCAGGAAATGCACCTAAAATATGGAAGCCAATGTATCTGGAATATGCGTAAGCCCATCACTTGAGCAAGGTAGTAAAGGTGGCCCCTGCAAGCCACTGCAGTGGGAGGTCCCCAACCCTCAAGGGGTCCCCAATATTTCAGAGGAACCTCCTTTCGACCCAAAGCTAATAAGTATCTGTGAAATATGCAAGATTAAGGGCCCCCCTCACATTCTGCGGTGGAGCTGAGCTCCATCATTTTGCGTTCCGCCACTGCATTTGAGCCCTTCAAAAAGAAACTAAAACAATTCTTGCAGAAATAATCACATAGGCCTAAGTGTGCAGTTTACATCACCTTAAAATTATAATCTGGAATACCCCTTTTTGGCCTTTAAGTCTATACAATGATTTTTGCCCCTGTAAAAGTATATAGCTTATATAAAGTACTCCGATACCCCAATGGTCTCATATGCGATATCTAAAATTGTACAACTAAATAAAATATTGAATGAAGCTGTAATATGCACAGCTAGTTACGTGCAATATAAGCATTTTTCTCAGAAGGAATGCTCTTTTTTTCATGGCTTTAGTGAATAGAACAAGATCCTTTGATGACAGCACTAATTTCACTATAGTCAAGACCACTATAGGCTCCATTGATGCAGGGGTGAAAATGAAGGCCGAGTGGGGACGGATCCATGCCAGGTCTTCAAGATAACCATGGAATATTTCAATGACTCTCATTGACATTCAATGTCTGTAAATGTAACTCACGTGTAGGTGCTGAAAACCTATGACCCATGCATTTTGGGACCTTCACATCTATGCGGTGTGCTATAGTAATCGACGTTTCTTGTTATGTAGTCTCATTAACGAGAACATTCATGAATGTTCTATGTCTCACTATAAGTTAATTTCAGCCATTATAGTACAGCAGAAAAAAAAAAGTTAACTATGTTTGAACTTCCAAAATCTAATGCGGCTGTAGTAGATAACATATCTTTGGTCGTGTTGTGCAATGCAAGAGCAATAAAGCCCTATGAAGGGCGAGTTTCCCGGGTCTCGAATGAAGAGCGCGCGGTAGGATATTTTCAGCAGGTGCATCTCTGACGTAGAGGCCATCAAACAAAGCAAGACCACCACCCCCTGTGATCTTTTGTCCCCTCTGTGTTGTTATTGAGGTTCGATCTGTTATTTCGCGTCTGAACATCTGAATGAGCATGACACAGCTGAGTAAACACCGAGCACAGCAACCCACCGCTGGGACAGGACGTGACGTTTCAAAGACAAGCAGCTGCGCTGTGCTGCCAGGGGCATCCGCAGTCTGTGACGTGCACACCGCGCGCAGATCCGATGACTAACAGAAGAGGCACACCTGTTAGAGAGCACATCCTCCGAGGGCCTCGAGCTCAGCCAGTGGTGCGACACGACACACACGTTTGTCACGCTGCTATTCCAGGCAGGCCAAGAGATGCACCCACCTTATTACACAGAAAAAGGGTGCAATCTTAGGCAGGATGACTCGACAAATTGTATTTTGAATTATTGAAAGGCTAGCCAGCTTCCATGAATCTGAAGTGATTACATAAAATACCGCCGAATTACATAAGCGCACCGCTGATTTGTTCAGGTGTGATTAACGGTGGCAACACGCAATGCATGTTTTCAGCTGTCACAAATTAAACGGATCCAGTCTTATGGGAGGATCAGCCCATTTACAGCCGAAACTGCATGTATTTAACCATCAAGTCCTGCCCTCCGTAGGCGACACGATTAATTTGTTAGCAGTATGCATAGAAAAACAACTAACGCCTTTTTGACCGTAACAGTCTTGCTCACGGTTTAGAGTAGTCTTTTTTTCCTATCTCTTTTGAAAAAGGCGCGGGCTGAATAGGGCGCGCCGCCATTATGGCAGTCGCACCCGTCCCCGGCATCCGCAGGGGGGGGGGGGAGGGGGGGAGGCCGCGTCAGCAAGTGACGCGCGCGGCTTTCCTCTCTCCTCCCCCCGCGTCAGCCAATAGGTGCCAGGTTCGTTGGGGCGCCGGAAGCACTTCTGTGCTTCCGGTGCAGAAACGTTTGGCGGGCGTCCAGGCTGACCGGTCTCAGCCGGTCGGCCTGGGCCCCCTCTTTAAAAGAGGCGGTGGGGAGCAGAACAGTCTCTTGTTCTTGCTCCTCACCTTTAGGTTCCCCCCGGGCCGGCTGCGGGCCCGTAACGCTTCTTTTTTCTTTTTGCCCACCCACCATCCCCTAAGGCATAGCAGTGTTTCTGTAGTAGCATAAATAAAGCGCAAATGCGAATTTCCCATTTAATTAGATATTGTCGTATATCAGAGTGTCTCTGTTCAGGCGGTAAGGTCATGGGGGTAAACATAGTCTTCGGTCCTCAACGGTCAGCACCATATAATTCCAGGGGGTAGTGACAGCCGGTAGGTAGGCTGTCAGGGTGCGGGGGCCGGGGGAGTCCTCCTTCCCAGTGGGCCTGGGGCCACCCCCGCACGCGCATGCGCATTAAGGCGCCGCTATGCAGAAGTCTGCAGCCCCCATGTAATGGAATGTAAGGCACAGGGCGTAGGGGGGCCCGGGGGAAAGTATCCATCCGATAAGCTGTAACCCCCTGCGCAACCTTATCAGTATATGGGGACCGGGGGAGCTGCCTGTCATTGACTTTACCGTAGGCTCTAGAGGGGACACGCAGAAAGTAAATAACATGCTTTTGATAGATTTACGGCAGGAGTGTCTTGTGTATTAGACTGTGTTAAGGTTAGGCGTGAATATCTGACTGTAAAAATGTAGCTGTAAATGTATCTGTACTTTCTGCGTAAAGTTTTGTGTAAATAATGTTTTTTCTAAATTTGTTTTGTTAAATGTTAATAAATACGGCCGGGGGGGGGGTTACTCCCCCCTAATCCAAAAAAGTATAAATTATCTGTGTGGACTCACAAGTGTTACATTGAGGGTGAGGGAGATGTTATCCATAATCACAGGGTCGGTCGTTTAGAGTTCTAGAGTAGGCGACATGGGTAAGTACCAGACCATATAACCACACAACATGATTACATTTTCCCGGAATCCCAACGTATTCAGAGGTCCTTGTGGGACTTGTAGTTTGTCCATGTGCAAAGAGTATGTGCAACATTTTCAAGATTAGATGGAACTGAAGAGACATCACATTTCAGTGTCCATCTTTAGCCAGCTCACAAAGGTATGGATCCCTCTCTTTTTTTGTGTGTGTGCAGATTTATATAGCGCGAACTCGACCCGAAGGTATCGGGGCGCTTTACATGAGCACCAGTTGCGTTACACAAGGACACATTCCCCTTGATAATGATTCTTGCAACTGCGAGTTGTCCTTGTTAAGAACATGCATAGGATTTGTTTAAAAGGCAGAGGCAGAGCTAGCTAGGCATTATGCCGCCCGTGGTGATCCCTGCGTTTGCCAACCTTGAACTTGGCATTTCATTGTAGGTTGCTAATCAAAATCTACTAGGTCTATAGAAAACCACAGGCATAATATCACTGTGTATACTCTACCTTATAACTTTAATACACAGTGGCATGCTAAAATCTATAGCCCATTTTGATATTAATTTCTCATGAATAAATTATTGACAAAGCTATTTTTCTATTAGATTCACAATGGCTTATTAACCTTGAGCCTTTTGAAATTGAATCAATCATGCTGTGATGTACAGAACTATGTTTTCCTGATAAACTATGCCTCAACTAGACCTCAATTCCATCTTGAACTTGTAAGGCTGCTTCATAAAAATCACTGTGTGTTTATATTTCTCATTGTCACCACAGACAGTAAAATCTGCTCTCTTGTTTTGTGTTGACATGCTGTTCTCGAAGAACTCCAGAGGAATCCTTTTCGATACTTCCAAGGCTCTTCCTGCTCACCCACTGTGGGCAATGTATGTGTGGGTCTTCTCAATGTTTATATAACCAAATTTCTTCTGGCACCTCCAATGGCATTAGATCAGAAGGGACTCATAACTATTTATTCTGGTGATAGTGCTATGATGGTGGTATTATATAATATACATATAGAACATGATATAATATTTTATAATGCTGTATTTGGATCTGTTGTTTTGTTGTTACATTTGCTCACCGCATGCTTACTGTGTGATGTCCATTGCTTTATATGCTGAAAATTATCATAAAAGGCTCAGATTTTGTGGGTGGGGTCGAGCACTTTTGGGGTCTCTACTATGGATGGGCCATTTCTTTAATAATTTGCTGCACACTTTGGACTGAGCCTATTTTTCAGATTTTGCTCATCGCTGCATCTATCTAAAATGCTCAAGAGCCTTCATGGAAATTCATTTCTAATGACTGATTAATTGAGACTGGCCAAATTTTGCCTACTGTACTGCACTTTAACATTTTCATCAACGTTCGTGGTTTTCCTAAATTACTGATCTAACCCTTGAGTCAGTCCTTCTTTTATTGATTATAGTTTGCAAAGCTGTTCTGACTCTTATGACACATTGCCTCATCCATTCTTGAGGACAACACCATCCCTGGCCCTGGTCTGGGCGCATTGTCTTAATGATGCAGATTATCTGAGAGATAGCACCCGCGTAATCCTGCAAAAAGTTTGATTGCAATAAATCCAGATCAGCATGAATTGATCAATGAGTCATTATGAGTATGGAGGAATATTTGCCAATCTATTCTGAAGGTGGGTGCCTTGCTTCCACCAGCAAACCTTCATTTGCCCATGCTTTATCTTGGTACCTTGTCAAGAGTTGTTTCAAGCAAGCCGCTGGCATGGTTCTGCCGGGCGATGCAGGAGGCCAGGCCCCGAGATCCTAGAAGTACAGCAACTCCAGAAGTGCCAGTGTTAGACAGAGGAACAGAAGTAGGATGAAGAATCTGTTTCCTGCTCAATCCAGATCAGCATGAATTGATCAATGAGTCATTATGAGTGTGGTGGAATATTTGCCAATCTATTCTGAAGGTGGGTGCCTTGCTTCCACCGGCAAACCTTCATTGGAAATGTAATGCCGACAGGATTTTCTTTGATTTTCAAAAACCAAACCCCGAAGCAGATGTTCCTTTATGAAAATCAAACAAAGAGCGACTCTGAACTGCTTGCAGTGTTCTCTTATTATGTGCGAGGTGATTGTTTCTCTTTTATGAGGCAACTGCGATAGTTTACATGTCTGTCGTGACCAGGCAAAAAAATGTTAGAAAGACCTATCCCAAGTAGGGAGGGCTTTTCAACACCATGGAGTGTTGGAGTTGTCAACGGCAGAGCTAGATCAGACGGCACCATTCAAAACCCATTGGTTCACGCAACTTTAAATGAGGGAAGGGAAACGCAATGCTGGTGGAAGGGGGCGTATGTACCGTGATCACCAACCTTTACACAATCCCCTCAGAGTGAGAGATCTCTCTCTGATTAAACATTGGAATATTTTGGTCCCAGGTTACAATTCAACAGTTTATGCATGGAACACAAAAGTCCAGGCTTGGAAAGCAACTTTCCCAGTTGCGGCTCATCCGCAGGTGCGTCACACCACTGCCTGGCGCAGAGCCAGCAAACAAAAAATAAAACAATGCTCTAGAATCGTTTTATTTTTTGTTAACCAGCTTTGATCAAGCTTGTGCCTGGAGGGGCAGGCAATGGGAGGGGGGAGGAGGAGTGCTTGTGCACTCCCTAAGTACAAAAATGTATTTGGCCGTATGTCTTAGGCCGACCAATACACACATGCGCACTTAGGTTTCTCCTGCCCACTACATTCAGCATCCGGGCTGAAGAAACCCCACAAACTCCATGACCTGAGTGGAGAGTCGTTCCTGCCCACTCAGACTAATTGCCGCTCTGCTCTGCAGCCGGGGATTGGATTGGAGTCTGTCCCAAGGGCTGCTAAGACCCAGGAAGATGCCAGCAGGAGCGACGTGGGAGGCAACTGGCATGTCAGGTACGTTTTTAAAATGATTATTATTAACCCCCCCACGCTCGGTCTGCCAACCCTGTGCTTCCCCCACCCGCCACACCACCCTGTGTTGGTGGCAGCCACCACTGAACTTTTCACTGTTGAAATGCAAAAAGCAAAAACTAGTGTTGCATCACAATGATCTAGGGACAGAATGCAATGGTCGAGGTTTACAATCAATAATCGAAGAACGAAGCTGTCTTTTCTCAGAAAGAACACAACTGTCAAAGGTAGGCTAAAACTGGTCCAGTGTTGCATCATAATGACACACAGTTTGAAAGCAGTAAATTGAGGTAGGAAGTCAGTGATTATGGTTTAAAATGAACGGCCCAGGTTTTAGACACTATTGGCCCATTATTAGAATACAAAAAATCAGAGTAAGGAACCAAGGGCCATATGCATCAAGCATTTTTTGCCTTCGCAAATGGCCGATTCACAGAATCGGCCATTTGCGAATGCAAAAAAATGGCTTTCTGATACAGCAAACCCTATTTTGTGATTCGGTACCCTGTTACCGAATCGGAAAATGGGTTTGCGATTCGCTGCTAGGAAGGGGCGTGTTTAGGGCGTCCCTTCCTGATACCGAATCGCATCGGTATACGTGAATGTTTTGGACCGGAATGCGGTCGCAAAACATTCACATTTTACCACCTACTTCAAGTAGGTGGTAACCCATTCGCAAACGGGAAGGGGTCCCCAAGGGACTCCTTCCCCTTTGTTAATGTCTGTAAATGAATTTTCTAAGAGCAGGCAGTGGTCTCACGGACCACTGCCTGCTCTTAGAAAATGAAAGGAAAAGTTTTTATTTTCTCTTTTGTAAAGCATCCGGTTCTCCATTAAGGAAAACGGGCTCCTTTACAAAAAAAAAAAGATTGCTTTGTTAAAAGCAATCACGGGCATGGTGGTCTGCTGACCCCAGCAGGCTACCATCCCCGTGATTTTTGCGATTCCTAGGGGGTCGCAAATTGTGACCTACCTCATTAGTATTCTTGAGGTAGGTCATTTGCAATCCCCTAGGAATCGCAGAAAGTGTTCTACACACTTCCATGCATTCCATTTTCCGATTTTATAATTGCGAATCCGAAGAATTCGCAATTAGGAAATCGCAAAATGGATTGCTGATGCATCTGGCCCTTGGGGCCAGATGCGATTCGGTATTAGGAAGGGACGCCCTAAACACGCCCCTTCCTAATAGCGAATTGTAAACCCATTTTGCGATTCGGTAACAGGTTACCGAATCGCTAAATAGGGTTTGCTGCATCAGAAAGGCATGTTTTTGCTTTCGCAAATGGACGATTCTGCAAATCGGCCATTTGCAAAGACAAAAAATGCTTGATGCATATGGTCCCAAATATCTAAAAATTATAATGCATCAATTACCAATTACAATTCAAAATATTCAAAAGAATCAAGGTGGGAAACTGCATGGGCTGTTTTGCCCTGATATTTCGACCAGCTTACTGCTGCAAATTTGCTTTTTTGAATTGATTAGTTGTTGAGAATTCGTTCAATGGCTTGTTGGTTTGAAGGTTGGTGCTAAATTGCACTACTCTAGTGCAAAATTGCCTGGAATTGATGCAGAATTTACCAGCAAGTGCAACATTTTAGACATTTGGTTACTTAATGGAAGACAATGGATCTGGATTATAATGAATCAATCAATTGCTTAAATCTCTTGGCTAACATTTACAATAGAAGTATATAGGGTCAGAAGCAGAGGCACGGGGTCAATGCAGCATGATCCCAAACACACCAGGCACTGAGAGAGGGGATATAATGCACAGATTGTAAAAGTTAACATACTGGTACCCAACTGGGAAACGTGTATATTATATTACCCGGACACTTTCCAAATTAATTAAATAAATAATAATTAAAGAATTGGGAATATAAAGGCGAGCAAGACACCGTAAACATTGGTTCACTGAAAAACTGTTTATGCAACGAGATTATAGAAAGTCAAAAGGTCACACTGGTTAAAATGAGGTAATTTTTCCTCTTACGTATAAAATAATATGCAGTTGTGTATTAATTTCTGAGTGTTGAAGCACAATAGCAAAGAACAGTAAAGTTTCCCATCTCATAGAGTTTGACCTATGCTTTTATGGCCAGCATTGGTGAAGGACTAACCAGAGAAGACAGACCAGAACACACGCCTGAAAGTGTCTCTGTAAGTGTAAAGGGTATTCATTATTTCGGGGCTTTGTAAATTTCTTTAGCCAATGCTTTATCTTGGTACCTGGCCAAGAGTTGTTTCAAGCAAGCCGCTGGCATGGTTCTGCCGGGCGATGCAGGAGGCCAAGCCCCGCAGCAACTCCAGAAGTGCCAGTGTTTGACAGAGGAACAGAAGAAGGATGAAGAATCTGTTTCCTGCTCAAGGCCGGATTGGTCATTCTGCCACTCTTCCATTTCCTGGTGGGCTGCAGGCGACGAGGCTGCTTTCGTGGCGGGGTAGGCTGCTATGATTCAACTGGGACACCCTGGATCCATTCTACTCGTGGCCTGCCGTCATGTGGGGATATTACCAGGGCTCATTTTCTCACCCGGTCCTGTCCTGACTCTGGTTCATGTCACATGGCCAGATGACAGATAGGATAAATGTATTTTAATAATCCCACAACCCCGCCCGGTGTCGCAAAGAGTCAACATTGTTGTTCCTTCAATGGGTCAGAACTGATCAGGGTCCCAGGCTGAGGCAGAGGGGAGAGGGGGCGTCACTTGAGGGATGCTAGAAGGATACAAATACCTAGCAATATTGCCACCGTGTATTGGCATGGGACCTGTGTGATTATAGTGCAGTGCACAGGCAAGAGATCTGAATGAGACTATGAATGCAAGTCAGCATGAGTTATGCTGTCACCAGAAAAGACAAGAGCAACAAAGATGGATTCCAAAGAGTACTTTATGTTGGCAAGTGTGCCTGATCTGTGTGGGACATGTTATCATGGGATAATTCTTCTGCTTTGTCGCTACATGGTCCATCTAGCTAAGACAGTGCAACACCTTGGTGATTGGCATACTCATATATGTGGTGAACTCCCAGCTCAAACACCTGTATCCATCCCCTGCAGTAAGATCAGTCTACACTGGATGGGCCCAATCCCTATTGGAGGTATGAGATAGAATGTCACAAGGGTCCAATCTCTGGCTTCAAGCGAGTGGCGTAGCTAGACAGTTTTCCCTGCAGCTGTACGTATGTAAGAGCAGGGGGTGGGGGTTGGGGTGCTGAAAATCCCTGCAGCGGCTGCCCCACAACAGCTGCAGGTAAGTGCGAGGGGCGGAGTCTGCCACCCCCAAAACCCTTGCTGCCAGGGGCGGCCCCCCCCCCACCTGCTACGCCACTGCATCAAGCAAAGTCTAAAAGAAGGCCATGCCTTAGAGCAGGGTTCTCCAATGTCGATCCTAGAGGGCTAGATCCATGCCAGATTTTTAGCACATCCGCATGTAGATAAATGTAGTTATCTTAAAAATCTGCCCTAGAGGGGTGGCTCATACTATGGATTGCCGAAAACATGTCAAAGTTCAAATGCATTACATAATGGATAGAGAGGTGGCAATTGTTCATAATCTCCGCAGCATCAAATACTAATTGAAGCAGGGTTCTTTCTAGGCAAAGGCTAACATCCTAGGGGCTCACGCAATACCCCATTGATCAAGCATGAAAGCACGTGTGACAAAAGGAAAGGGGGCAAAAATGTACAGTATCTCAAGCAACAAAATACCTTGAAAGGCCTCTATCACAAGATGCGAGTTGTACATAAAACTACTTGGGTGAGGCGAAAATGTGCATCCAATTGTGAAAAGGAGAATTTGGTGGAAGGTAATGACTGCCAGGCCCATATTTGACTAGGAGTATTTATTTTCTAAAAACGAATGCTTAACTGGCTGTTGGTAGCATGCTGAGTAAGCAGCTTTTCATTGCTGCTGGCGTGGGCAGCAGATATTGTCACTGCACGACTCAGCTGCAACAAATGTTTATGGTAAAGTCATTATGTCAATTTCATATTACTTTTCTATTACAGGTGACTGATGTCACTATTTAGTCTTGTAAGATACTTGTAATTTTGCATAACAAGTGCAGTTGTCTGTGGCGATGATGTGTTGCAGATCCAGGTCTCCTATGAGGCTGTCATAGCCCAACAATTCCCATACTCCCAGCACCCTCCCAGTCCCATTGGATGGCAATGACAAGGGAGGAAAGCCAGGACTGGGTCTATTGGCCTGAGCCATTTGACTATTTCTCTCCAGAGATTCTCGATGGGGAACAGCTGAATAGGTAAGGCACTGTTAACAGCTAGCATAGCTAGCCCTTTGGCTGCCCGTGGCGGTCCCTGTGTGTGCCACACCGCGGAGGCTGCAGTGAAGAGCGGGGGTGTGCTGGTGACATTCTGCCGATTGCTGCCCCGCAATGGCCGCATTGTAGAGCAGAGCAGGGGGAGGTGCTGGCGATTGCCGCCCGAGACGGCAGTTAAGAGCGGGAGGAGGCCACCACCCACAAAACTCAGGCCATCTGGGGTGGATTGCCCCACCTTTCTACGCCACTGAGTGTTCATGCATATGGAGAGCCACTGTGTGTGTCACCCTTCCCTGTGACTGTAAGCATCTCACACCACGTGACTCAACATGATTGACAGCTTCCACAATATCACACCTCCAAAGATGTAACCACTATAAATCCCACAATCTACAGATGCCAGATATTAGTACTTGTGATGCCCACCACCAATCATCACACAATGTAAGCACAGCTTGTGACTTGTGACATGGATAGGTTGTGTCCTTCAAAATCAAAAAATCAAATAATTTGTTGTGTTCTCCAGTAACTTAGTTATCTCTAGTCTTAGATAACACAACCCACGTGAAGCTTCTAGCTTTTTATTTTAGACATTTCATGTTTTTTTCCGTTCCCTCCTGGAAATCACTTTGTGTCTTTAATAGGTCTTTCACTAAAGTACAGGCTTCAATCTAGCAAAAGAGAGGAAGGATTCAATCTAGCAAAAGAGAGGAAGGATTCAATCTAGCAAAAGAGAGGAAGGATTCAATCTAGCAAAAGAGAGGAAGGATTCAATCTAGCAAAAGAGAGGAAGGATTCATCTAGCAAAGAGAGGAAGGATTCAATCTAGCAAAGAGAGGAAGGATTCAATCTAGCAAAGAGAGGAAGGATGCAATCTAGCAAAAGAGAGGAAGGATTCAATCTAGCAAAAGAGAGGAAGGATTCAATCTAGCAAAAGAGAGGAAGGATTCAATCTAGCAAAAGAGAGGAAGGATTCATCTAGCAAAGAGAGGAAGGATTCAATCTAGCAAAGAGAGGAAGGATTCAATCTAGCAAAAGAGAGGAAGGATTCATCTAGCAAAGAGAGGAAGGATTCAATCTAGCAAAGAGAGGAAGGATTCAATCTAGCAAAGAGAGGAAGGATGCAATCTAGCAAAAGAGAGGAAGGATTCAATCTAGCAAAAGAGAGGAAGGATTCAATCTAGCAAAAGAGAGGAAGGATTCAATCTAGCAAAAGAGAGGAAGGATTCATCTAGCAAAGAGAGGAAGGATTCAATCTAGCAAAGAGAGGAAGGATTCAATCTAGCAAAAGAGAGGAAGGATTCATCTAGCAAAGAGAGGAAGGATTCAATCTAGCAAAGAGAGGAAGGATTCAATCTAGCAAAGAGAGGAAGGATGCAATCTAGCAAAAGAGAGGAAGGATTCAATCTAGCAAAAGAGAGGAAGGATTCAATCTAGCAAAAGAGAGGAAGGATTCAATCTAGCAAAAGAGAGGAAGGATTCATCTAGCAAAGAGAGGAAGGATTCAATCTAGCAAAGAGAGGAAGGATTCAATCTAGCAAAAGAGAGGAAGGATTCATCTAGCAAAGAGAGGAAGGATTCAATCTAGCAAAGAGAGGAAGGATGCAATCTAGCAAAGAGATGAAGGATTCAATCTAGCAAAAGAGAGGAAGGATTCAATCTAGCAAAAGAGAGGAAGGATTCCACCTTCGACATGCTGGCATGTACATACATCTTCAATGGAGAAATTCACTTTGTAATCAAAACATACTAAATTGCAAA
This sequence comes from Triturus cristatus, assembly GCF_964204655.1. Taxonomy (NCBI): domain Eukaryota; kingdom Metazoa; phylum Chordata; class Amphibia; order Caudata; family Salamandridae; genus Triturus; species Triturus cristatus. Next base: position 810,054,531 of record NC_140594.1, on the reverse strand, counting down.
GTCCATAACCAAGTAAGGTGAAGTAAGGATAAGGATTTCGAGAACATCAATGAAAACAGACACGGGAACCTTGTGGTGCATCTCAACCTGAACTCACATTCCTATCTCCAGTGATAACATAGCACATAACATCAGCAAAATAATCAATTGCTACATTCAAAAGCGCCACCAAGGTACCATGCTATCTTAGGAGTATTTGCAACTTTATGTCTGGAGCTATGTGTGATATAAGTTATGGTGACTTTAGAAAAGGAAACACTTGTCAACCCAGGATTGTTTGTATTTCTCATGAAGACCACAATAATACCAACACCAACAAGTGGAGAGGTGTGGCTCACTGGTTAGAGGCGGCAGACCCGTAAGCAGAGAATCGGCCAGGGACCAGGGTTCAATTCCCGACGCGGCAGGGTCGTGGACCAGGGTCAAAACGGACTCGATAATTCTCGCCTCGGTACCTACTCTAACCAGGAACACACTCGGCAACTCTGGGCATTAAGCTTGCCTCATCTCTACAACGGCCCCCCACAGACACCGGGGATGCCTGGTTTCACCTTGGAGATACCCAGTAAGGGACCATCTCACAGGGAAAACCAGGACGGGTTCCCCAGCGGTCTTCAGCGCCAGGATACTCCGACAGGAGTGATAGTGCGCTTTACAAGTACACACACATTTACATTTACAATCAGTGGTGGCCACTATTTACTGCAGTTGACAGGGCGGGGGATGGGGAGGGTTGTAAATGAAAGGGAAAAAAACTCACTTACCTTCAGGCCGGTCACCCGGCCGGCCGGCGCCTCTCGGTACCCTTGTCACCTCTCTCTCCTAGAAGCAGGAATAGGAAGCACCCAGGCACCTGACTCCCCTACCCAATCACAAGGCTGCAATTCAGCGCTGTGATTGGTCTGTTCTCCGTGGATCGCCCCCCAGACAGGGAATGAGAGCCTGGGACATGTTCTGCACCCAGGCTGTGTGTAGCCTAGTTGCAGAACATGCAAAGTGCGCATGACAGTTTGTCTGGCCCAAGAGGGCCGGTCAAAGCGTCATTGCGCACCTTGGAGTGGGAAAATCACTCCTCCCCGGCCCTGCTCTGGCAGTCCAGCCCCACCCCGCACCAGGAAAGGAGAAATAAAATAATAAAAATGCTAATTATTAACATTTTAGTTTTCTTTAACTACTGCTCACAGAGCGGGGGGACGACAGTCCTCCGTCTTAGCGGAGGAGCCCCCACCGATTACAATTGTATTCCCATCACAAATATGGCTTTAACAAATAAACTCCATGTTAACACTAAAGTCTTTGCACACCCTTGCTTAAATTGTAGGTTGGTGGCTAGTGTTCGAAACAAGCACTGGTACAGCCAAAACCTCTGATATCGGCTGACAGCCGAAATCAGAGGTTTTACAGAGGCTTTGTAAGTGTTTCTTTTGATTGACAAGTTTCTTTTAAAGCTTTATTTTGAGGGGGGTTTTTCATCATTAAATAATAAAGTTTCATTATTAAATAATAAAATTCACCAGAAGTAAAAGTATTTTGGGTCTCCAAAAGCACGCATTACTTAGTAGTCCCTGACACTGATTGTTACTACACCGTGCTCCCTGCGAAAGAGCAGACACAATGCTGTCATTCACAGTGAGGTTAGCCAATGGCTGAAGTGGACTGACTGCTTGCTCCATGCTGTATGCTGTAGTGGACAGAAGAAAAATGAGAGCGACAAAACCACAGACAGATGGATGAAGAGGTTTGCTGAATGCCTCTATAATTAAGTTTAATGAAAATATATAATTTTATTACAACAAAAGATCTTGGTTAACGCCAGACCTAAAACTTCCGTCACATCCACCTCAACCAAATGTATTTTAAGCACACACCCCTCCCAACCACCATTTTTCTCGTGCTCAGTGTTGATGAATCCGATAAAACTTGGATTTGCAGCACGAGAAAAAACATCAAGAAATCATGAACATTATCATGGCAGATGGAAGGCTGTGAAAGCTGGCTATATATATTCCAATGTGTTAATCCCAGCACAAACCTGCCTACCTCAGGCAGCTCATCGTACACATGTAAAACCATCACTATTTAACCAAAATAGCCACCAGGGTGTAAATGGATGATGTAAAGGCGAAATGTTGAGAAAAAGATCTTGTGGTCCTCGGAGGGCACCTTGTAATAATGGAAGAATATGGGTGGAGAATTAAAATGCACAAGCAAAATGGAAAAAAAGGTGTTTTAAAGTCCTGCCAATGCAGCACAATGCAATTCTTAAAAAAACAAACCAGTTACCAGCTAAGAATGAGAGTGCATCCCATTTATTGAAATACTTGCTCACAAAAAATCTTCTTATGGAATAGGATCTACTCGAGCTACATGATGAAATAACCAGGAGAGGCTCCTCAATAATGGCGGAGGAGCGTTGCCCCACTCCCCAGAGCCAGCAGATGATAAATAAAATGATATTAATGGAATGTTATTATCAATTTATTTATCACTGTCTGAGCTGGGCAATGATTATAGGGCGGGGCCGGGCATGGCAGGGAAGAGGAGCAGTGTGCACTTATAAGTGCACATGTCAGTTTGGACGGGACTGCACACTTATGTTGCTCCAGCCCAACACTTTACTTTAAAGGCACTGTCTGTAGACTTCCCATCCACCCTCTGGGAGGCCTTCAAGGTGGCAATCCGGGGGGGGGGGGGGGCTGTATTGCCAGACAGGCTGGGGTGTTAAGGACAATCCAGGCAACCCTGTCCTGCCTTGAATCAGACACTCAGGATCTTGAGCTCCAATATTTTGATACCGGGGAGTTGGACCTCCTTGCGTCCATTTGTTGTAAACGTGTGGAGTACAAGGAGGAGGCACTGTGGGAGACTCAGTACTTGGGAAGAGAGGCTCAGGCAAGGCATTACTGGGAGGGGAAGAGAGTGGGTAAGACCTTGGCAGCCCTGCTGCGCAAGCCCTGGGCGAGCGACTATGTTGTCGAATTATTGGACGATCCTCAAAACCTGAAGGTATTGAATTAGGCCGTGCAGCACACCATGGCTGATTTCTACACTGACCTGCTTTCTACCTCACAGTCCTCTCCTCCCCCTGACTTAGCCCTTTATTTGGAATTGTGCAGCTCCTCTGGTTGGAGGAGGGTCCCCAACTTTTTGTGGATGAGTCCTTCACAGTGGAGGAGATAACCCAGGTTATTGCGGGTCTGCCTGGAGACAAAGCCCCTGGCCAAGCCAGCTTCACAGCAACCTTTTTTAAGGAATTTGCTCCCTTGCTGGCCTCCCATCTCTGCAACATGTACGAGGATTCAGTGCGTACTGGTACCTCCCTCCTTCCTTATCGTAACCATCCTCAAGCCTGACATAGATCCTAAACAGTGTCTGTCCTATCGGCTGCTCTCTTTGATAAACATTGACAACAAGATCCTGGCAAAATGAATTGCTTCACGTCTCTTACCTCTCCTCCCGCACATGATCTGCTCAGACCAATCCGGCTTTGTTCCTGGCTGCTCTACTGCTCATAATCTTCACACCATTTTTGCCATTCTTCACGCGTTCAATCTGAATCTGCACACTGCAGCTGCATTTCTCGATGCCTCCAAGGCCTTCAACTCACTCAAATGTCCCTATCTTTTTCATCTGCTTGAGCGCCTTGGTGTGAGCCAAAAATACATGAATTTAATCCGCCCACCATACATCTGGTGGGTTGCTTGAATTAGGCTTAACGGTAGAATATGCCACATTTTCCGGTCGCTCGGGTCATGTGGTAGGGATGCCCCTTGTTCTCTATTCACTTCGCTATTGCAATTGCTAGCGACCCGACTACGGCAGCACCATTCACATCAGTGCCTTGCCTTCAGACCCAGGCGGTTCCTTGTTTTCATGTATGCAGATGACGTTACCCTATATATCCGGAACCCATCCGACAATTTGGACTCGCTTCTCGGGAATTTATCAGTTTTGGTGGCATAACAGGCATCATCATAAACTGGGGGAAATCTACATTATTTCCACTCACTGAAGCTACGCAGATCTTTGCTCCTAACTTTCCCTTGATGTGGGCTACGGACTCAGTCTGTTACCTAGGAGTCTTGCTGAGCCAGAGTACGGAGGTGCTGTGGAGGGAGAATTATGGCCGGCTGATGTTGTGGCTTGAGGACCGTGTGTCTACATGGTTGAAACTCCCCTGTCCCTGACTGGCAAGCTAGCAATAGCCAAAATGGTTGTCCTCCCCAAGTTTCTTTATCTTTTTATTAACCTGCCCCTTCCTCTCACTGCCTATTTCTGCCGACAACTTTGGTCTCAATTGGTTTCCTTGCCTTGCACGATCTAGGTTTGGAATGAGCTGCGGAGAAGAGCACGCCTGCCACACCGGTATGCCTCCTCTGTTTCCATTTCAGGGCACCCTGTGATCCCCACAGCATCGGAGACTGGAATGCGGGCGTGCCTCTGCCGGCTAAAGCTTATCTCCTTTGGGATGAAATACCCAGACAACTCCTTTCTTACATATCAACACATTTCCCAGGATAATCTGGCACCCCTTTTGGATGCAATGACATTTCACCAGCTCTGGGCAGCTATACAGGACCTCTATGACACCTTTCCCCTAGCTCCTCCTGTGTTCACAGTACTGGAGAATATGCTCACTAACCTCTCACCGCTAAGACTGATAACCCACATTTATACTGGCATGCAGTGAACAGACCGGCCCAGGGCCACCCACAAGTGACAGCTCTGGGCAGAGGACCACAATATTGTAATAAGCGAGGAACAGTGTTCATTTTGCTGCACTCAATCTGGAGCTTTGTCTCCGAACTATAGACTGAGGTTGATTCACTTTAAATTCCTACATAAACTATATTATACACCTGCGCAACTACAGTGGATGGGACTAGTGGAGGATCTGCGCTGCTTGCGATGCACAGTGCGCATATTTTCTACACCTGCTGTTGGTATGCCTCGAGAGTCGTGACTTTTGGGCAACGGTAATCAGAGATATCGCTAGCCTTATTGGCCACACCCTAGATAGCATGCACCTAGTTGTCCTTTTGGGCTCTGTCAGGGAAATCTCCCATGAGGTCTGTTGGCTGACTGTGATGCTGGTCCTGCTGCCCAAGCGTAGGGTGGCAAATCACTGGGGCAGGCGACAGGTTCTCATGAGAAACGCATGGTTACATGATGCAGCTCTCAACCAAGAGCTGCTAGATGCGTACTGGAAGCTGATTCCAGTCTGCTTCCACCCTAAGGACTTCTGGACTCCCCTGACAAGCTATCTTGGGAAACTTAGCGATCTGAGAGAAGATACACCATGTCATGACCACCAGCCATAAGCAGCATCCCAGTCTGCGTCTCCCCCACATGGAGCCGATATGCCTACACGCCCTACTGAGTCCGGCAGGAGCCATAACAATGTGCCCTGAACAGCTTAATCCAGCCCTAAATCATCTATTAATCCGTATTCCCTCTGAATGGCAAGTTATTGGTTAATTTATTGGTTACCTTCCCCTTCTATCCCTCGCTCTCCTGCTCCTTTCCTCCCCTTTCCTCCTGTAGTTTCCCCCTACTGACATATCTTGCATTACTTGAATGACACTATCAATTGGTAGATGATGTGCAGTATTAACTGAAGTGTTATCTGTATTGATATGTTGTATGTTGAGAACCATTAATAAATCAAATTAAAAAAACAAATGCATCACAATTTTCCACTGTGCCCAGATGTGGTGGTCCTCTCCTCTGTACCTCAGAAATCAATGTATGCCCCTCAGTAATATGGTGTGCCCAGGTAGCGTAGCGCCTGGACACACCATGCATCTGAGGACCATACATGGATTTTGAGATGCTGAGTTCTGCAACCACATGTTTAAAACTGTGCCCAGCTGAAAAATTTAACCAGAGCTGAAGTCCTGACCATTATAAATTCAATTAAAGGAGAAATAATTGCCATCAGGACTGAGGTATTATGGAAACAGAAAAAAAACACCATAGGGAATGCTGACCAGGAAATATACTGACCTTTAAAATCCTCTGTGTCCAGTGGAAAGTATACCACAAATGGCTGCCATTATAAAATGGGTCATGAGCACTGATTACTGGGGGCACACCATTTAGCCTCATGATGTACGGTAGAATAAAGACCTCTCCAGGTCTATAGGATGAAATATGGATTACTTTATGGCATCAACAGCCCTTCCAAGTTTCCCAGATTCATCTGTGATGTGCTGATCCATTCCAGGATTTTTCTTTGAACTCTGGGACTTGTAGTCTTGTTTATTCTGTTATAAATGTGACTCTGAGTCCCAGAATTAAAAGGAAAAACCTGGACTGGAACAGCACATCACACATGAAACTTGACAGCCATGTTATCACTTGCTACATAAATCTCAAGACACTACACTAGCTAGCTGTAAGCAATTAAAGTGTGCAGCAGTCTGACATATTCAGTGTGTTTTATCTGTGTAAAATAGCCAGTGTCTACATGATCAGACACAAGAGACTTATGACAAATGCACATTAAACTGTCCGCCTTCTTAAAAGGTACCGACGTGTGCACCTGCCCTAATACCCATTTAGAACATCTTTGTAAGACAAAGAGAAATGCAATACTAATGTGAGTGGCCTTTGTTAGCAGCATTTTATTTAAAAGGGTGCCTCAAACGTTTCTTAACCACCTTCTAAATCAGAGGCACCATTTTGATTTATTTTTGTAGCTCCCAAAAGTGTGCAGAATTTCACAAACAATATGTCACTTACATCTTTTTTTATGAGCGAAGCCAAGTAAACAAAAAGAGACGGCTCTCTTAGTATCTGTTACATAAACTTGGATAGTGAGTCGCTTAAGATAGGAGGATTAGGACACCGGAGATGAGAAAACTGAACTAACATGCCTGACCTGACTGCGACGCGTTGTTATTGTTGTACAGTATAAATGTTTCTTGAACAATTGAAACAAATAAAAAAATATATTAAATAAAAGATGGTAGGACCAGGAGCAGACGGACTCCTATGCAACAGCTGAATGTCTATTAATTTATTAACTGTAGGGTAGTTCAGGGGAAAAATCGAAACCGTAGAGGTAAGTCTACTTTAACAACATGTAATAAAATAGTCTAAAATGAAGAAAGGGATTTGATTCAAAAGCTTAGCGCTTTATCTTCTATCCCTGAGAATTACTTTCTAATCCTGGCTTCTGGCCCTTGACAAAAAAAATGTGTGATTCTGAGAACATCACTTCATCTACATGTGACTTAAATAAATAGGAAATATACACAGTGTACAATAAGTACACTGCCTGGCACTGTCCCAACACCTTCTCATCACACCATGCCTTCTGAAAACTGACTTCAGCCAGACCCTATATATGGGGGCGTGCGCACACCCACTCGCATACAATTCTATATGGAGCACCTAGTGTTTCAGATGCTACTGCTGCAATAAAAATGTTCCATGTCAACGGCTCTCCATTTCCTCACAACTTTGTTTGCACAGTATCAAATGCCTATAATTAATAAATATTAAAGCATGAATAAACATGCACTTGAAGGAATGTGGGGCTTTCAGCATGAAAAATCTAACCTAGTTACATGTCCACTAGATGACAATCAGCAATGTATGGCAGTATTGCTTGGGACTTGTCCTTAATACCACTCAAAACATTGGTTTGTGGATTTGCAGTTGTAATCAAAAAGAGGAGAGGCTTATAAAAGTAGAAAGATAAATTACAGCAGTTGTCATTTATTTTACTAAATGTGTCTTGCCCTGTGTTTTTTACATTGCTTAGTCCATGTATTCTCCTCACACTCCAGCTTCGAGGGGCACCTTATAACATTTGTAATTCTGTTGGTGGTCATATATTCAAACATAATATGGTAAAATATTGAAAATATATTTATAATATATTTTCCCATGTTTCTAAACTATGGAAAGGAAACAACAACATGGCTTTTTGCTCTGATATAAGGATGTCTTTCACCTCTTCATCTGCTACTTGACACCAGCAAGGGTGTTACAAAAGTGAACATTTCTACATAATGTGATAACAAAAATATCTAAAAAAAAATTATGTAAGTTGTATGAAGGGCGAAAATGCACGCAGGTTGCAGGCAGGTGACTGTGAAATTAATCTGAATAAGAATAGACATGCTACTAGTTTGTCAAAAGAAGTATGATGCCTGGTGTAATTACACCCAAACTGTGACTGTCTTTAAACTTATAACACATGCTGCAAGAAAAATACATGATTACCTGCTTCTTTTTTGTCCATTTGCCTGTCTAGCCTTCTGGAGTTTATCTGGGGTTGCTGGATTGCCCAATCCCTACTTCCAGCTCCATATCTTCTAAGTTCTCTGAAATCTGGAACTTTTCTGGGCTGCATGGATGTTGTTTTGTATTTACCTCTCCAGAGATTACTACTGGATTTTGGAACTGCACTGCTAGGGCTTGGATTCCACTGCTGGACAATTGCTTTGCCTGTATATTAGTTATGCTTTGGCATAGAATGCTAGGGCTTGGATTCCACTGCTGGACAATTGCTCTGCCTGTATATTAGTTATGCTTTGGCATAGAATGCTAGGGCTTGGATTCCACTGCTGGACAATTACTCTGCCTGTATATTAGTTATGCTTTGGCATAGAATGCTAGGGCTTGGATTCCACTGCTGGACAATTGCTCTGCCTGTATATTAGTTATGCTTTGGCATAGAATGCTAGGGCTTGGATTCCACTGCTGGACAATTACTCTGCCTGTATATTAGTTATGCTTTGGCATAGAATGCTAGGGCTTGGATTCCACTGCTGGACAATTACTCTGCCTGTATATTAGTTATGCTTTGGCATAGAATGCTAGGGCTTGGATTCCACTGCTGGACAATTGCTCTGCCTGTATATTAGTTATGCTTTGGCATAGAATGCTAGGGCTTGGATTCCACTGCTGGACAATTGCTCTGCCTGTATATTAGTTATGTTTTGGCATAGAATGCTAGGGCTTGGATTCCACTGCTGGACAATTACTCTGCCTGTATATTAGTTATGCTTTGGCATAGAATGCTAGGGCTTGGATTCCACTGCTGGACAATTGCTCTGCCTGTATATTAGTTATGCTTTGGCATAGAATGCTAGGGCTTGGATTCCACTGCTGGACAATTGCTCTGCCTGTATATTAGTTATGCTTTGGCATAGAATGCTAGGGCTTGGATTCCACTGCTGGACAATTGCTTTGCCTGGGTATTAGTTATGCTCTGGCATAGAATGTTCTGTCGAACTGCCACATATGGACACGGATTGAAAGTTGGACTTTATGTGTGTAGGCACCAATTGCATCATAAATTTGCTGTGCTCGAGCCTAGCCTGGATTTTAAAATCGCTATGTTTGTGCCTAGATTCAATCTTTGAATCACTCAGTCTCTTAGTTTGAATCTTCAGGCCAAATTTAGAGGCTGACAGACAGGTACAGTATCACAAACATAACAGATATACCAACCATCCTATTGCATTAGGACATAATGCACTTGTAACAAGCATTGGCATAGCCAATAGGTCTCGCTTTTGGGACCTTATAAGAGTTTAGCTATGCAACAGTTGCATAATGAAATAGTTATAAGGTCCCAAAAGCGAGACCTATTGGCTATGCAAAGCGGCCCTGCGGCCGCGAAAGCGAAAGTGATCGCGATCACGATCACACATCAAAGCGGCCGTGCGGCCGCTAAAGTGAAAGTAATCTCGGTAAAAGTGGCGCGCGCGCCCGCGCACATGCACTGTAGCTCTAGGCTGGCCTGGTAGCACTTTTTGGAGCCCTCTCAATAAGTCTCGCCAGACCAGCGCATGCGCTGGGTCAGGCGAGACCTAAAAAGGAGGGTGTGCTATCCGTGTCGTGTAAGACGGAGTACCAGTCCACCAAACACTATATCAAGTCCTAGCAATCAATGTGCTTGTGCTCATATTGCATCCTTAAATCACTGTGCGTGTTCCCAGAGTGGAACTTGGAATCTCCGAGCATGGCCAATTATTGGATCATGGAATCCCTCGAATTGGGTATAAAGCTGATTATTGGATTCCTTTATTTGGTCACAAGTCCTTCTTAGAACTTCTTAGTGTGGGCACAGGCTGGATCTTGCAACTGCTACTCAGACTGAGATGAAGGGATCTGACAACACACAATTTGTCTTGACAACAACATGAATATCACTGAACACAATAAATACCATAAGCAGAGCTTAATTTGTAAAAAAACAATGAGTGCCGGGGCGCAAAGTTTTCCTCCAAAGATGCAGCTGGCGATGTCAAAGGTCAGGGTGCTGAATGTCAAGACTGCGTAGTCTTGAGTTCACCTTATGCTCAGTTATTCTATCACCAGACACTCTCTGCCCCTTTACCTCGCTCTCCCAGGTTCTTTTCCACCCTTGCTTTCTCTCTTTGTCATTGTTTTTCCTTTCTTCTCTTCCTCATTCTTCTCCTTTTGTGTTTTTATCTCTCTCGCTCTGTATCAAAGTCTGTTTGGGAAAAATAAATGCTGGTCCCCAAAAATAAGTGCCTGTGGGCATCAGCTGCAACCACCGGCTCAAATTAAGCACCGACTATATGAACTCAGAATGTAACTAACTACCCCCACGTGACGATATAATAGTAAAGAAGAGTGCTGTCTCTTAAACAAAGAGAGCTGGGTCGACAGAGCTGTATTATTCCTACTGTTTAATCTTCAAGAGCTCAGTCTATCAGCAGTCAACAGCATGCCATTGTCCCCTGATGCCATCTGCCACCACAACCTGTTGGCTACCTGCTTCCAGATTAGGAAAATAAGCTCTCGCTATTTTGAGAGTCTAACATTCCTTGGCTCGGAAGGCTTAAGAATAGTTCCTGCGAAGATCTTCTACATTTTTGCAATTATCTCACATACTAGTACCTTGTTAAAACTAGAACATTCTCACATCTCTCGCCACATCTGTGAAGAAAAAAACTTGCTATTTAAGTCAGCTCATTCCTTCCTGTTGCATGTGTGAAACGAGTATCAAGCCAACTAAAAGCCTGAAAGAACAGAACACTACAAAATGGCACAGAAAATTCCCAATTTCAATTTCCGTTATTATTCTGCCGGGATAATCAAACACTTAAACATTGCCAGTATTAATATATGTATATTTTGTTTACTTAATTTATTATTTATTTTGTTTCTTTCTCTTTTCTTCCTCTGCGGCATCTCAAACAAACCATTTTTCAATCTTCTTATATCAGCTGAGTGTGGTGTTCACAGCCTGAATGAGTTCCCCTGAAGCAGATATGATTGTATTAAAAATAAATTAAATAAATACTGCAAGGTGTCATGACCCTCGCAAGGAGTTACCCCCCACATACAGGGCAGGGTTCTATGTTAATAAGATGATGTGCACCACAGAATATTAACAATTAACAAACGCACTATTTATATCACATAAGTGCCACTCGACGATAGAAGAATCCAAACAACTCCAGTCTTCACTCAATTTACAATATACTAGTTATCAGATATTTGAGGGCATATTTATCAAAGTGTTGTGTGGCCCTTGCACCACACAAGGAGGGGGTGCACAAGAGCAACCAGCAGTAAAGTAAGATTTATGAAGCCACACAAGACCATCATGCATGGCCCTTTATGGCTTGATAAATCTGGAGCAATGGAATGCAGTGCAAATCACGGTGTTGTGTTACTCTGCCCCAGGGAGGTGTTCCAAGGGTGGACCATGGGTGATGGATTTAACCCAGATCTGTGACTGGGGGTGAGTGTCTGAAAGGTTTCAGCGCTATGTCCATCATCTCCTTGTATTTGCTTTGTTCGCCCTAAGTTGACAGGGAATGCCCAGACGTGGGCCCCTTGCTCACTTTGCCAATGGATTCAAGCTAGCCTGTATGATCAAGGGTGTTACCCAGAAACCGGTCCCAGGATGCTTGTTCCTGGTTCAGGGAAGACCTGGCTTGGCAGTGCAGGCTGGACTGCTCTTATGAGGCACAGGGCCAAGACTGATTTGCATATAGCTGGATCTGAACTGAGGTGGTGAAGTGAGCTAAAGAATGATTATGGATTCAATCCAGACCTGTGACTGGGGGTGAGTGTCTGAAAAGTTTCAGTGCTCCGTCCTTCATCTCCTTGTGTTTTCTGTGCTCGCCCTAAGTTGGCAGGGTATGCCCAGACGTGGGTCCCTTGCTTACTTTGCCACAGGATTCAAGCTAGCCTGGCTGATAAAGGGTGTTACTCAGAAACAGATCCCAGGATGTTTGTTTCCTGTTCAGGGAAGACCTGGCTTGGCAGTTCGGGCTGGACTGTCCCCATGAGGCACAGGGTCAAGACTGACTTGCATATATCTGGGTCGGAACTGAGGTGGTGAAGTGAGCTAAAGAATGATGATGGATTCAACCCAGATATGTGAATCTGGGGGTGAGTGTCTGAAAAGTTTCAGCACTCCGTCCATCATCTCCTTGTGTTTGCTTTGCTCTCCCTAATTTGGCAGGGTTTGCCCAGACGTGGGTCCCTTGCTCACTTTGTCACTGGATTCAAGCTATCCTGGCTGATGAAGGTGTGGAAATCGAAAGTAATTGCTGTTAGCATGAGATGAAGCCATCTTGGTTGTGGCATCCACTTTGTTAGCCATGTGGTTCTTCCGTCTTCACTGTTGCTTGCCTTTCTATTCTGCTTGAGTCATCAGCTTTAGTTAACGGTGTTGTGTTACTCTACCCCAGGGAGGTGTTCCATGGGTGGACCATGGGTGATGGATTCAACCCAGATCTGTGACTGGGGGTGAGTGTCTGAAAGGTTTCAGCGCTCCGTCCATCATCTCCTTGTGTTTGCTTTGTTCGCCCTAAGTTGACAGGGTATGCCCAGATGTGGGCCCCTTGCTCACTTTGCCAATGGATTCAAGCTAGCCTGGTTGATGAAGGGTGTTACTCAGAAACAGATCCCAGGATGTTTGTTTCCTGTTCAGGGAAGACCTGGCTTGGCAGTTCGGGCTGGACTGTCCCCATGAGGCACAGGGTCAAGACTGACTTGCATATATCTGAGTCGGAACTGAGGTGGTGAAGTGAGCTAAAGAATGATGATGGATTCAATCCAGATATGTGAATCTGGGGGTGAGTGTCTGAAAAGTTTCCGCACTCCGTCCATCATCTCCTTGTGTTTGCTTTGCTCTCCCTAAGTTGGCAGGGTTTGCCCAGACGTGGGTCCCTTGCTCACTTTGTCACTGGATTCAAGCTATCCTGGCTGATGAAGGTGTGGAAATCGAAAGTAATTGCTGTTAGCATGAGATGAAGCCATCTTGGTTGTGGCATCCACTTTGTTAGCCATGTGGTTCTTCCGTCTTCACTGTTGCTTGGGTGCTGAAACATCTACTGTTCTTTAACATGGAGGGAAAGTAATCACCAAACTGCGTGACATGCCGCGTATGGGAACACATGAAGAAAAATACAGCTTTTCAGCGGGAAATGGTATAGTCCAAAGCTCTTTTTTTAATATAAAATCAGGGCCTTTGGTGGTCAGATCACTGAAAATACAAGATTTGAAAAAAATATTATTGTACACGGGTGCTCACGGAAGACCATTTCTATTGACTGGAATCTAGAGAATGCTAAAGTGATTCTGGTATTTTACTGACCTCTGCTGGTCGCTTTCTATCAAGAAAGTTAAATAGAGGCAGTTGCCAGAAAATTAAAAAAAGAAAGTCCCTTAGCAGAAAGCAATTCTGGTATTTTACTGACCTCTGCTGGTCGTTTTCTATCAAGACAGTTAAAAAGAGGCAGTCGAACAGGGGAAAAAAAGTCCCTCAGCGGAAGCAGACAAGTCCTAGGGCTGATCTCCAAAGCCCACAAAGTACATACACATATAAGTATATAAATAAGTATATACTAAAGTATATACAAGAGGTCTCGAATGCTCAACCTAAAAAGGAGCAGCATTACCAGATCTGCCAGATGGGATGACCATGTAGTGGCTTGGGACCTCTCATCTGCTCTGATTCTAAGCCAACAGCACTTTAGGTTTTGCACCTTATAGTCAAATGTCCACAGTGGTAATGGTGAAACTACAAATCACAGAATGCAAAGTTCTGCTCGTAGGGCTATCATTTTGGGATTTGAGTTTTTGACCAGGGCCACAGGAAAAATGAGAATTTGCGGCTTATAAATGACCTGTTTTATTTCTATCTCAGACATATTAACAGTTCCAACAATTCGGCACACAGGTGGCAGAGCCAAACCTCACTTTTGCAAGGGTCATTCTCAGCAGCTAGATTCTTCCTGGAGACTTTTAAAGACATTATTTTTACCACTCTTTAGAGATGGGCTTTTGTTTGCAGCAGGAAACGAAAACCCAGAATGTGTAAATGCAATTCGAGTGGGAAAGCATGGTTTCTTCTTTGTCACGATTATTTATTATATTAAAACACATTTATGTTGTCCCCAGAAAGTGTTCTCAAAGTGGCAGTTCTTTCCAGAGGGGATTAAGGTGAGACAAGAATCCCAGACTTCTGCATCTTTATAAAACTCCAATGTTTGTTATTCTAGAGTGTCCCCTCGTGAGACGCTGTCAGTCCACATCAGCATACTGCACTGCTTTCCATGGCAGCTGGTTGAGGGAAAGAGGTACTTCCAGATCACCACCACATGGACGCCCAAGCAACAGACATGTTTTAGAATGGAGCTGGGCTATACTGTACGAAATAAACAAGGCGTGCCTTTTTTTTTACAGGAAACACCCACATGCAAACTGCCTTCCCCTGAGTGTTTTATTGCATTTGTTGCACACATAGGGACATATTCACAAGGACTTATCTCCAATTTATCTCCACCTTAATGCATAATATGTGGAGATAGATTTAACACCCCATTCACAAGCTGGTGCAAACTGCCGACAACGCCAGTATTCCCGCGAATACTTCCCCAAAATGTATCTCCACGGTGGACACCACCAACTAACCCTAATGAGATGCAGAGTACGCGTTCCCGTGCAAAAACACACGAAAAAACCACAACACCACATTCACAACAAACTGCCAGATCTGCGAAGCGAACCAAAAATAGGTGATAAGCCGCAGTAGCACCAGGGATTTAACACCTGCATTTTACTGGTGCTAAGCAGGACGACTACCCACAGCATGAAAGGGAGCCCAGCCAAGAGCCACACCTGAAGACCCACAGATGCCATGGAGACAATGATCATGCAGGGTCACAACACCCACCGCCACCCCCCCAGCCCTCCCCCCCGGACGTACACATGCCCGGGGAACCTGCAGCTCAGTCACAAGGGGTTGTCTCAGGGCTGGGCACTGCGGAGGGGCCTGAACCAGTGACACCTGGTAATTTTCTCATCAATTATAGCCCAGAAGGTGAACCGCGCTTTACTGTGTGGTCTCATAGTGAACATCCTTACGCTTTACCTAGCCTCACTAAGCGCTTGCTTCACTTTTATTTCATAAAATTCTATTTATTGATCGTGTGCACACTTCTGCAGTCTACATGCCTCTTCATGCTGCTTAAGCGTCTGTTCTTTGCTGGTCTTTACATGGCCTTAGTCCTGAACCCTTGACCAAGCTACAAGTCAACAACGCTATGTAAAGAGTGCAGAGAGGTCTGGGTTCTGGTTCGTTCAAGGGTTCAGTCTTCTTCCGCTTAGGTCCGCATTCTCTCTGTTTCATCCGTGTTTTTGTGCCACCTGAGGGCACACCAGCAGCACGTGCACGGCGGTAGTGCCACAGTTGGCATGCACTGCGCTGAACTCTGTGGATTCTTTTCCACCTGAGAACGCCAGTGCAGGGCACTAACAGATGCTGTCTCTGGTCTGAGACATGAGGTGAGCACTGATCACTGCACTTTACTGTCCAGAGCCATCATGGGCATAGGTAGGTCTCCCTGCCAGAGTGCGCTTGCAGGGACGTGTTCTCCGTCCCCCGCGCATTAAACTTAGGGCACCCGAGGATGCTCTGTGTATGCACTCTTTGGGCACAATGCCACCCCAGAATATGGTGTTTTTCGGACTTCTGTTCACCACATACTGATAGCCGTACCTACAACAAGCAGCACGATGGTGCACTGGCAGACAGCACATTAGCGCATTAAGGTGCATGTTCACATGGCAATATCACCGGAAATGATGATGCGACTTTTCTGGGGATGATGTGCAGATCGCCAGGTATCGCTGCCTAACGCTGGATTTGACATAGCAATCGCAATGGTTTTATTGTTGGTTTTTCCACCACTTCCCTGTTACTATCGCCATGTAGAGTGGGCTTGATAATACAATGCTAACATGGCGATAATAATCCGGGTTAGGTGGCGTTAACTTTTCTGTTGTTGACTGACGATGGTGATAGTTATAGTACGTCATTGTGAATATGCCCCAAAGTGTTTTGCTCTGGAACTTAGGAAAAACAGTGTTAACAAAATAGCTTGCCTGTGCTTCTTGCTTGGCTAATTTGTTAATTGTTGGTGATTAACTTTGTGAAGTAAATTTGACCGTTTGTGTATAGTTGTTTTCCATAAGAATATCTGTGTGGTACAATGTCAAAATGGATACATAACGTATCCCTCAAAGTTGCCTATTTGCCTAAAATCACAAAATATGCCACATAATGCACATTTGCTTGCTGCATAGTTTAGTTAACACTGTTGCATAAGTCCAGTATGTTAATAGCACTATAGTCTGTGACTTAAAGCTTTGAAAGAACTCTTCAGCAAGTGTCTTAACCACATGTCTATCTTATGCAGGCTTAAAATTGAGATGTGCATGTTAGACCTAGATTTCTGGAGCATTTCCATGAACCTCCTGGGTTATATTTCTTGATTTGTAACCCACAACCTGCAAGGGACATGCACATCCGCAGCAGGCACACTAACCTACCAGGGCATCTAGCTGGAGTGTGAGATTTGCCAAATGTAGAGTGGCAAATGCAGCAGATTCATAGACCTGCTGAGACATCTTACTGCAAGAGGACCCTGTGGCCTGCAGGAGCGAAGGTCTCTGCAACAGGAACACCAACCTTATGAGCTATCTCGTGTAATCAATCCTGTGTCAGAGATGAGCCTAGAGAGTGTATTAACCTCCCGGGTTCTCTTGCTAGGTTTGGAATCTGTTCCATATAGGTTACACAATGCATGGATCCCAAAAAGCAGTTGGCACACAGTTTTCTTCAGTATGCACACAACCCCTCAGTTATCTTTCTGGGATTGGCACAGTCAAAACAATATTTTTGGGTTAAAAAATAATTTGCATAGGAAGTTAAGGAAACACGGGAAATTAGGAAAATTCCAGGAAATTCAGGTGTGTCAAATTGATTTTAAATACATTGGTTTCTCCCATGCACACTTGATAGGCAGGCGGTTGGGGAAGGGATGGAGGTGAGGAAGGCACAATTACATGCTTAGTGCTAACATACAACTACTTAAACCACTTCCAATACACAATTTAACATAGTACTAATCGTATTGAACTCAGATATGTGTAGGTCGAGCAAGATGATTCCGAAGGGAGCCCTTTAGGTACATCTTTGCATTAGGAGCATTAACACAGAGTTAACCGAGGGCCGATTTACTCGTTTGGCAGACAGGGTTACTCTGTTGCAAATGTGATGGATAACCCATCTGCCATATTACAATCTCAGTATATCCTGTGGAACTTGGAATACGGGGGACAGGATATCAGTCATGTTTGTGACGGAGTATCCCATCCTTCAAACTCGTAATCCGGCCCTTAGTGCCAATAAAGTGAGATCCGAACTGACAGGTAAAGTAAGCATAATTGACAGTTCTGTACCAGACGGGGGGGGGGGGGGGGGGGGGAAACATCATTTGCAACGCGGGGATTACATCGCGATGCCATTACATCGCGGTTTTTACAACGCAAGTCGTTACAACGACTTGCGCTAGATGGCGCTCTAGGACAAGGAATAGTATAATTTACTATCCAACACCTTCCCTACTGTACGTAGAC
The DNA here is from genome assembly GCF_964204655.1 of Triturus cristatus. Classification (NCBI taxonomy): domain Eukaryota; kingdom Metazoa; phylum Chordata; class Amphibia; order Caudata; family Salamandridae; genus Triturus; species Triturus cristatus. The sequence continues at coordinate 810,036,600 of NC_140594.1, read as the reverse complement.
TGGAGTTGGAATAGTAAATTATACTACTCCTAAGTCCAGCGCCCTCCAACGCAAGTCGTTGTAACGACTTGCATTTTCAAAACCGCGATGTAATGTACCGCGATGTAAATGTATGCGTTGTAACGTCATACATCCAGACGGGGGCCTCTGAAAATGAAATACTTCCTATTTCAAAGCCAAAAATTGCTTTACTTTAGCTTTTTCCAGCCTGAATTGTCCCTACTTCAGTGCAAATCAAGGCCGGAAATAAATCCCCCGATTATTTTTTTGACATTTATGCGTTCCCAATGTTGGCATGCACAGTAAACCCTAAGTATGTTTGTAAATCAAGATTGTCCTTCTGAAAGAGAGAAAGTGAAAGCCCCTGAAAATAGGAATTAGCCATAAATTATAAACCGAGAAATTCACAGAAAACTTGAACTAACTATTTGTTAACGCTGCTGCTAAACAGGACAGAACAGGAAACTCCACTTACACAGCAAGTCCACTTGCCTGCAGATTCGCCATTTTAGCTTTCTGTGGTCAGGGACGGACTGGCCGTAGCGGGCACCCGGCATTTCCCCCATGGGCTGCCAGGGTGGGGGCCTGTTTTGGGCCCCTGGGGGTCGTTTTTAGGGCTCGCTAGAGACAGCGCTTTAGCGCTGCTCTGGCGAGACTTATAGTAAGCGAGTTTTGGAAGTGCAAACGAGTGCTTTCAGGCCTCCAAATACAGTGCATGTGCGCCGGGCGCGCGCACCATTTGGCAGCCTGAAAGCACTCGTTTTCTTTCACTTTCGCGGCCGCTTTGATGTTTGATCGCGTCGCGATCACTTTCACTATTAAAAGGCAAGACATGTTTTCAGATCACTCTGTCTTTCGTATTTGCACTTAATTCATCTTTTTAAATATAGATCATTCATCTCTCTCGCTAGCTTTTTATCAGCGTAATTACACGCCTTTGCCAGTTTCCCGCTTCCCCAAGTGTGTATCTTTTTATTTTGTGCTGTGTCTCTCTTCGTCTCCCCCTCCTCCACTGCAGGCTCAGCATAAGATAATGCTCCGCACTGCCCGGCTGCGCTGTGCCAGTTCCAGCTCCCCCCAACACACCCCCTCCACCGCACCCGCCCCCTTACAGCAGCCGCTCTCACTGACGCGGTGCGAGCTGTGCTGGTATTCTTGATCTCGCGCTCCTCTCATTAGCACCCTTAAAATGGCGGACAACCCTCTGTGAATAGCAAAATCACAGTTCTGAACAGTTTCCTCTCCCGTACTATGGAAACTGCAGTTTAATGGTAAATTGCAGGGATGTATGTGTGCCCTAGTTAATGACTGTAAACATTTTAACTATCAGCGCAGCGCTCGTTTCACAAACGCCACGCTTTGTTTTACCCAACTGTATCATATTTTCTTCAGGCGCTGCATCTTCCTGTGAAGTGCTCGCTCTGGCCAGGGAAAGCTGTCGCATTTAGCCCCCCCCCCCCCCGTGCCTCCTCCCTGGCTCCACGATCGCTCACACTGCTGGTCGTGCTCTGACACAGAGGATATTTCCCCATAAACAGGCCCGTAAACTCTTTCTTGTAATTGTTGGATTTTATAAGTAGCCGCACCTTTCTTTTGTTCAACACGGCGCCGCTCTCCCAGCTCTAATGTTAATAGCTGTAAACATATTTTAACTATTTGCACAGCACCATAACATAACCACTCTTTATATGCTTGACGTTTCAGCTTATATTTGACACTCTAAAAGCGGAACTATAAGTCCCAGAGTGCAGCGTGCTGTTGGTGAAATCTGGGACTGATATCAAGTGCCACGCATGACTTTCCATCCACCTGGCAGCTCTCGCCAGAGTGAACCGGTGCGGTGGTCAGTTAGAAGAGTCTCTGCTTGAATGGCTTTAGGCTTCTCTACTTTCCATTTACTCCTAGGGTTCAATTTTTTTGTTTCCTGGTGGACCGGATCCTACTTATTGAATATTTTTATTACTTCTGTGTTTCCAGGCGTTTTTATAATGATGAGGTGTTCAGGGAGTCATGTGACTTGATTCTATCGTGTCACATAGCACCTGTCTGAGCCGCAAATAAGGGATACATTTCAGTAGGGCTCGTGCCCAGGGGCATCCGTGTACTATGAACCTCAGGCGTCTACCACTATTCCAAAAACGCAGTGACAGCCGATGCTTCGGCTGCTTATTTTACAGCCCCTCAAAAAACAATTAGATTGTCTAGCCAGCTGCTGCCTATAGTATTCCGCAGCACAAACACTGCCACTAGGCTCATCTGCTTTAATGCTTGCATTAGGAAAGCACTTTATCAAGCAGCTATCTTGCCACGGCCACACCCCACACACGTCTTTTAGGTACAAGTCCTTCAGGCATTGTCCTCTCTGGACAAGCAGGCCACGCTAATCTCTGCCATATTCACTGGCAGATATATATGCCTTACATAGTGTTATGCATGCGTGCATCCTGCTCTGAGTCTTACGCACATTAGAATGCAAGCGTACGACGCCGAAAAGTTCTCAAAAAATGAGACTATTACACCCCACCCAACTCCATCGCCATTGTTACTGCTAGCAATACCAAATTGCTGTGTACGTTCGTTTCCCAAAAGTATGTGTGTGATTAGCAGCCGAGGGACTCTGATTTCCGTTTTGAGTCAGAAGTGAAATTTAAACCAGTCTTTTTCTACACGACATAGACGCAATAGTTTGGTTGCTCACTGCTTCTGTCTAGTTTTAGGAAGCAGAGATTCTAGAAGGAACTCATTCGATGCTCATGCAGTGATGAACCACACCTGATTGGAAGTGGGGCCACTTCTGCTGAGGCCTTCTGTTCAATCTGCATACGTTAATGGGCGAGCTCAGTGAGAGGGCAGGAATCACCCCTCTTCCCCCCCCCCCCCCCAATAGAAACCCATCTGCCTGGGAAAGGCCGCCCAGCCCCCCACTGGGCCATTGGCGGCATCTGAGACAGCCCAAATCGGCCACCACTCTGGCCAAAAGGCAATTTAGGGCTGCATCTCCGATACACACCCATTGCCCGAGTGCCCGCCTTAACAATCGCTCCTGTTTTGCAAGTGAGCTGTGGGCCAATTTTTTGTTTTTTTTTTACAACCGGTGGTGCTTTTTGACCAAAATGGCAATGAAGAAATGTAAACAAAGTATGTGCTTTACAAGGCATGGGAGACGGCATTGTGCAGGCAATGTTTGTTGTAAGATTCGGGGAATCCACAGTAAAACCCGGCCCACTCGCCCACAAACAGTCAGACAAGCATTTGCAATGCAATAGGTTTCGCATTTATACGAGTTTGAGCTATTAGCATTGTAAATGACAATGCTTTTTATTTAAGTTTGGTTTTTTTAAAACATAAATAAAAGGCACTGTCATTTACAATGCCAATAGCTCAAACTCGTATAAATGCGAGACCTATTGCATTGCAAATGCTTGTTGTTACCGGGGGTCGGCAATATCGGACTCCTGTAACAAAAGCGGCTGAAACCGTCCCCAGTAAACAGCTCGGCTGCCCCCCGGGGGCTGCAGAGCAGTTTGCCAGGGACAGTTTCGATTCCCAGTCCGGCCCTGTCTGCGGTGATGTGCGTGTCACAACCCAGCAAGACAGACTTTGTCTATTATACTTTGAGTTCAGAAGATTACGTCCTATAAATTGTCTAACAGTGATGTCTGTTAATTATAGCGCTTGGAAACTGCAGAAGTGAGGTGTGAGGCACTAAAGGAAAAAAAAATCCTACTTCTAAAGTTTCTCAAGGAAACATTTCATTAACAATGATTCAGAGTTGGGCCATATAACGGGAAAATGAAATTTCCTACCGTGATCAGACTTACTATGAATAATAAAGCTACGAATGGTAATTTTAGCCGCTCTCTTTTTTTTTTTTTTTTGTAGAGCAGAGGACAAAACAGCATTATAATAAGATTGGTCGTCAGGAATAAAAGAAAACAGATCCACACTTTACACAGATACACATTCTGTACATTATTCAACTGAAACCCATAAAACATGGATAAAAATACCCTAATTAATCGATATACTTTACAGAACAAAAAAACATAAGTCCAGCAAAGCCATATATTCGTTTAAAAACTACTTAATAGTCTTGCCTTTAACCAGTACAAGGAATTTCCACCACTTCATTAAAGTGCTCTAAGTGCGGACTGCCTCTTAAAACACAAAATTACAAACACTATTTATATTAAAGTGCATAAATTGGGGGAAATCCAACCTTATATTGTTGTTTTTTCCAAAGCACGATAAGAGCCTCCAGCCAATCATAACTCGTATTTGAAATAGATCAGGAAACGATTGCACCTTCTCGTTGTTATAAGGCCCTAAAGTGACTTGTGCCTAGTTACCATCAGATATAATAGTACTGCATCTTCACATTTACAGCAGAAAAACACTTCTTCTCATGATCATTACGTGCCTTTAAATAAACAATAAAAACAGAAATCCATTGATAGCTGTTTAAAACCTTCTAACTGTGCAAAGATTTGCATTATTACAGTGGAATCAGACTTCCCCTAGAATATAAGGGCTTAAAGTGCAGTGTGCTAAAGTGCTAGAATTTTGTTGATATACCCCAATCACAAAAACTAGAATTTTGTTGATATACCCCTATGCCAAAAACAATCAAACCTTTCAACTACAAAGGCCTAAAGTGCAATGTGCTAAGGTGCTAGACTTCTGTCAATATATCCCAATTATCAAAAGATTTCCAAACCGCTGTAAACTTTTTTTTTGCCCCGACCCGTTTAGCATATGCTTCTTCAAATCTCCTTATCCTTTGCATTTTATTTATCCATTTAGGATAAGATGGAACCTCTTCCGAGCTCAAATTTTGGAGAATTAAAGAACGTGCTACTGTGGAGCAAATTGTGATGCACACCTGTTCGGCTTTGGTCAAATCTGACCTTGCTTTAGAGAACCCGAAGAAAGCCACTTCTTTCTCAGGGTCAATCTTCTTTTTAATGGCCTGGCTTATTGCTGAGAAGATGTTGCTCCAAAATACTTCAAGCTTCTGGCATGTAAAAAATATATGAAGCCACTCTCCCTCACTGTGAGACTGGCATCGAAAGCATTTATTGTCCACTTCCGCATGGCGCTTATTTAACGTTTTTGGGGTGTAGTAAGCCAGCCACCATGGCAGAAAGGACATTCTTTTAAAATTGGCTGCTCTCTGGACCTTACTTCCTACCTGGGCTATAGACTGCCATTCCTGGTGAGAGTAGGAACAATTCGACTCCCGAGTTATTTTTTCCAAGAATTCCTCAACCAGGGGGAGTGCCTTATGTTTTATCAACAAAGAATACCAGTTTCCTACCCCCTTTAATTTAGCTTTGTATAAGGCATTGACCTGGTTGATTGGCACACCGCTTGCCAGAAGATTGTATTTTTTTATAAAGTTTACGATCTGCAAGTATTTCAGGAACCCAGGCTTTATTCGATTACCAAATCTGCTTAGAACCTCATCCCAAGAAATCACTGTCTTAGCAATTAAAGGTCCTCAAAGCCACTATCCTTCCATCTCTTAAGGCGACTGGAGTGAATTTGCAGACCGAAAACCGTACATTCCTCTAACTTCAGAAAAATAAACCCTGAAGAGTCCGCTTGTTTAAAAAAGGACTGGAGTCGATCAAAGTAGTCACAAATTGTCTTATAACGGGACTTTTTAGGTAGTTTGGATGCTTTTAAGAAGATTGAAATTTGTGTGCCGGACTCACAAATAATTCTTTCAAAATAATAAATGTCTATCCAGTCATTAGGTTCCAGTAAACGTGCTGTAAGGTCTAACATAGCTGCCTCGTAGGAGGTTCAAATATTTGGTAACGCTAAACCCCCTTGGTTTATTTCCAGTTGTAATATGGGCAATTGAACCCTAGAGGCCTTTTTATTCCACAAATTCCCTAAACATTGTATCAATTTCTTTAAAATACTTAGAATTAATTTATAAGGGTACATTAATAAAAAGAAATATTAATAGGGGAAGAATAGACATTTTGAAAAGTGCTACACGGCCAATCAAAGTCAAAGGTAAAAGGGTCCATTTATCCATTAGGGTTTTAATTTTATTTCGAATGGCTAGGTAATTCAAACTGAATAATTGTTCTATATGGTTAGAAACATAGATACCCAGATATCTAAACGATTCTTCTTTCAATGCCTGGATTCTTAACTTAGTAGGTAAGAAGTTACAATCCGTATTAAGCATTAAAATCTCCGTTTTATTTTGGTTTATTTTGTAGCCTCCTATTTGTTCAAATTTACTAAATACTAAAAGAACTTCTTACAAAATCTGTTTATCCGGGCATAGGTACATAATTGTATCATCTGCGAAAAGTTTCAGCTTGGCCATCCCTTCAATTGGGGCTCTAATCAGGGGGTTTCCGCAGATTCTTATAGCTAAGGGTTCGATGAAAAAAGTAGAGGCGACATCGGACAACCTTGTCTAGGTTCATGGTTTATTTCCACTACCCCTCTTGAGTCTCCATTAAGTGAAACTCGAGCTTAAGCACCTCGATAGATGTTTCTCAGCATATTTGACACTTGGACCAGGATGCCAAATTTCCCTATACCAAAAAAAAGTGTGTCCCAGTTGACCAAGTCGAACATATTGTTCACCGTCGACCATATTAATAACAGTGGGTATTTTATTGTTAGTCGCATAATCGAGAGCTTGAATTAAAAACCCGGTATTAGTGGACATCGACCTTCCTGCAACGAACCCAGTTTGATCACAATGAATTAATGCCTGAGCTATGGGGGTAAAGCGTTGTGCCCAGATTTTTATCAATATTTTAAAATCCGCATTAAGACTAATTGGCCTGTAAGAAATGACACCCTTACCGTTTTCCCCCTTTTTAACAAAGCTAACTAATATGGATTCCTTAAAGCTTGGGGGAACACAGCCTCCCTGTTTGATATTATTAAACAGTTCCGCCAAGAAGGGGGTCAACTCTTTAAGAAAAGTTAAAAAAAATTACATTGGGAGCCCATCGGCTCCACAGGCGTTAGTCCCTGCAATAGACTTTACCAAGTTTATAATTTCTTCTTCAGAAATATCCAGCTTGAGCTGTTCCGCCATTGGCCCTGCAAGAATAGGGAGATCAACCTCCTCAAAGTAGTTAATAATTTGATTCACTCCAGCTTCATATCTGGTAGTGTATAACTGTGAGTAGTGCTCTAAGAAAACTTGAGCTATATCTTCTTTATCAGTTAAAGGGGTTCTTTTCTTGGGGTCAATGATTTCAGAGATCATGGCTGCTTCCTGTTTAGTTTTGGTAGTTCCGGCAAGCATCTTGCCGACCACTTGACTCTCCTCATACACTCGCTGTAGATATGTTCTGGAGCTGGCAATTTCTTCTATTATAAAACGCTCCTTCAATTCATACTTGGCCCTGTCTAGCTGAGCTCTGGCGTCCCCCATCCCAGCGGGCTGTGTATATCTTAATTTTGTTGCATCTACTACTGCCTGCTGAAGTTTGAAAATGTTCTTTCTCCTATGTTTAACTTGGGAGGCGGAAAGAGCAATCATTTGCCCGTGGAGGGCTGCCTTAAACCCACCCCAAACTGAAAAGATTTCTGCCGTATTCTCATTTATCAGAATTCGGCAATCCACTCCTTTGTGTCAGCCACCCATTGAGGGTCCTGCAGGAGGAGACGATCCATCTGCCACCTGGGTCTTGGCCTCCTGCATACCTCAATTTCCACTTCAAGTTTAATAAGGGAGTGGTCAGAGAATGGGTTTATATCTATTACAGTGGTTGTATAGCCAAGGGATTGGGATATTAAGAAGAAATCAATTCAGGATGACGTGTGGAATTGATTCGAGTAACAGGAAAATTCCAATTTAGATGGATTGGCATCACGCCAGGGGTCTATCAAAATATGTTCCTGTCTTAGTACTTCTATCACTTTTTTGGTTTTGGGTTTTAGCTCTTTTTTATTTTTATTCGAAGTATCTTTCTTTAAATCTTGAATAAAGTTAAAATCGCCACCCAAAATTATTTTCCCTTGTATTCCCCTAAGTATCTCACTAATTTTGAGTAGGGCTGTGATATCATCTACAATGGGACCATAATAATTATTAGAATTTAATATCGTGCCATTTAATTCGGCCTCGACCCAGATCCATCTTCCCTGGGGATCTCTCCGAATTTGGCCAAATTCCCAGGGAAGACCCCTGCAGAAATATATAGCTACTCCTCTTTTGGCCAGTCCTGCCAAAGCAAAAAAGGCATGCGAATACCACCTAGGAAGGCATAGCCTTGGGGAATTGGTTTTTAAGTGTGTTTCCTGCAGGAATAATACCTGGGGTGAAAGGGAAGCTAACCATCTAATTAAAGCTCCATATTTTTGTTTGTTTAATATCCCATTACTTTGAGAGAAAGAATACAGCACTTGCTTGTCATTTTTTAACTGTGTATCTATAAAACTTACCAAGTAGATCAAAAACTCTCACAATCCTGGCAATCTTTCCAAAAATGTCCCAGCTACTGCTCATTTTAATACTGTTTTTACTTTCACCCACCCAACCTCCCCTCCCCTAAAATGTGGTCCCCTCTGGCCCCGCAACCCACATTATACCCTCTCTATTGATGGGGTGCCCTAACCCTGCACCCTCAGTGACCATCCCCACCCACACAAACCAAGAAATGCTCCACAGTGGACACAAATTTATAGCAAATTCATCTTATAGCAGTGATCTCTTTCAGAAGCTCCTGAGCTTCCTCTACCCGCGTATATAATAATAACATTTCGCTTAGCTTCTCATTGATTCTTGCATATATATGCTTTAAGGCTAGTCTTTAAACGCCGCCACCAGTGCTTGAGATATATGTAATGCGATGAGTGTTTGAGACATTCATGAAGAGGCTATTTATGGGCAGCAGTAGGGGCACTACCGGAGCATGCTCGATTGAGCGCGCCTCAGGACGGTTCATTGGTTGCTATAATGGGTGACTGATGCTTTTTAGTGCAGTGATGTTAGTACCAGCAGTAAACTCCATTACTCTAACCCCTGAAGCGTGGTACATAGCAGGGCTGAGTGTCATGTGTACAATAAACAAACTTATCACCCCACTAGACCACCTCCGCTCATCACCCAGTGTACCTGTGCTGGTTTGCAATGCCAGGCTTCGGCGGAGGAGATTTAACAGCTGTGATTTAAGAATGTCAGGAAAACCTGTTTCTCTATGGGGGAAAGAACATTTCCGTTCACAGTAACCATGTTATAAACCTCATCTCAGTGGGTTGATAATTACTGTATATATACATATGTCATCATCAAAAAGCTTTATTTCGACAGTTTGTCATAAAAGCACAACAATACAACACATATCGCACAATAAATAACACATAATACAATACAATTACAAGATAAAAGCAATATTAAATTCCATATACTGTCTAATATCTAAAAGTTTATAAGAAACACACATTACTGTAACAACTGTTTCCTTGCAGTTCTTATCCTCCAAGCCCAGCCCAAAAATTTAGCCATACAACAGGCAAAAAAGGGACAGGCATCTGAGCGCAATATGCGTAGAGCTTCCAAATGTGATCTTGTGCCTAGACTCCTACATAAAGGCTTCAACCATCTCGACCTGGGCACAGAATAAGCATGGCACTCAAACAACAAATGAGCTATAGACTCCACCCTTGAGTCACAAAAGGGGCAATAAGGAATGGTTTGGAATGGAGGTTTCCAAGTAGACGTGAAGAATCCTAGAGGAAGAACACCCACCCTGAATTTAAAGTATAGTGCTCTGTCACCCGGGTTGAGGATTGAATCCAGGTAAGGTTCTCTGAAAGGGATCTCCTTAACTAGCAGAAACTGGGCAACAGATTTGCAATGATTAGGGTTACACAACCTCTCATTATCCACCCAGAGCCAATAAACCTTCTTAAGCATTTGTTTTGAGGGTGCTGTTCTGTTGACCCAAGCATTTCCTAAACCCAGCTCATAAAGAAGTCGCTTAACCTCCGTGAGCCAGATTACCTTATACCAGCCAGATAAGGATAAGATTTCGCTGAGGGCATCTGCATAGCTACTCAATTCAGGGACATTCCAAATCCTGGCCCATAGTAAAAGGGGACGTAGCCTAGCTTGCTCGCAAATTGGGCGTGTGCCTGCATCTAGCAAGAGGGGAATTGTAGGGGTACTGTGGGGTAACTTCATAAGATCTTTGTGGAAATTATTTTCAAGGTGTGTCAAGATGTCAACTCTTTGTGTACCCCACAGTTCCACACCATACAATGCTGCACTCACCACCCTTGCCCTGTAAATATCAAGTAGAGCCCCAATAAGTTTTAAAGCTGAGGCACGTTGTTCCTTGAGCAGGGCCCCTGAGACCCTCTTATGGGTCAAAAACACCTTTTGGTGGTGCGCCTTCCAACTCATATTAACACACAGTCGAATACCTAGGTAGTCAAATTCGTTGACTCTATCAAGAGAAACAGAGTCCAAGGTAGGAGGAACAACCGCTTTCCTGGGAGGGTTAAGAACAAGGAATTTGGTCTTGCTTATGTTTATAGACAGGCCCTTGGTATCACAAAAGGCCTTAAAGCTAGAAAGCAACTTTTGGATACCTACTGGTGACTTTCAAATTAGGAGGGTATCATCCGCAAAAAGGAGCGTAGGAACTTTCCAACCAGCCAAGGATGGTGCATCTGACGGCTGTTGAAGCAGATGGTCCACCACTCCGTTAACATAAAGAGAAAACAGAGTGGGGGCAAGCACACATCCTTGGCGGACACCCCTATCTACGGAAATACGAGATGTCTTCTCCCCCTGGGTACCCCATCTAATCTGAGCAAAGTTGCTTTCATGGAACTTTATGAGCAAGGCCAACAAATAGGGAGGTATACCCAACCTACCTAAGACATTCCACAATTGGACTCGTGGGACCAGGTCGAAGGCAGTTCGCAAGTCTATAAAGACTAAATACAAGCTGCCCCCACCCAGCACGACCACGTTCCAGTATATCATTAAAGGGCGAAACGTCTGTTCGATGGTGCCCATCCCTGATCTGAAACCTGCCTGGAAATCTGACAGAACCTGGTTTTCTTCGACCCACTGCAGGATCCTGCCTAGTACCACTTTGCCCGCAACCTTTTGTGTTGAGTCAAGCAGACTAATAGGGCGATAATTAGCTGGGTCGTCCCGACAGCCTTTTTTAAAAATAGGGACGACCTCAGCACCCCTCCATGAGTCAGGGAGAGAACCTCCCAACACAGCCTCATTCAAAAGTGAGGCAATTAATCTACTCCACGGTAATGGATATTTCTTCAACAAGTCGCCCGGAATTCCATCCGGTCCAGCAGCCTTATTGGATACAATACAACTGATTGCCCTTGCAACTTCCTCAGTGCTGAAGGGGCAGGCAATGATGGGAATCTCGGCTGGTAAGCTGGCGAGAAGGCCCATGTTTAGATGGGGTTCCCCACTTTGGACAGAGTACAATTTGGAAAAGTGGGCAAACCAGAGATCACCCGGAATATTACAAGTAAACTGGGAATCAAGAGGTTTGTCCCTAGCTCTCAGCAGATCCCAGAACCCCTTGGAGTCTTTCCTGGCGCTTGCCTCCACTAGATCCCACCAAAAACTGTAATCGTGGGCCTCCTTCGCCTCTGCCACAACTTTTTTATAGAGTTTCCTCGCCAATCTAATATTGCCTGGAACCTTACTTTTCACTGCGGAAATGAGTTCCCCCTTGGCAACCCGACATTTAGAAGAATACCACTTATTTCTTGCCCTAGGAGCACCTTTCGCAGAAACCTTCACGCTGGATTGGGGTATAATAAACAAATCACTTAACACCGCAATGGTTTCTGTGAATATTGGTAAAACAGTCTGGCTGGTGGCACCCAGGGCATCAAGGCGCGGCCCCACCGCTACCATAGTGGTCCCCGCCTGTGCCAACCTTTCCTCATCCGCTGCTACTTTAGCCCACTTTAAACGCCTGCCACAGCACGAGGGAACAAGCTCATGGGAGGTTTTCCACTTATAGGGGATCTTAACTGAATTCCCAACCTGCCAGGGAGAAATCAATGTTAAGGAGAGAGGATTGTGGTCACTATCACAAGACGCAATAACCTCCATATCATAGTGAAGTGACCACAAATTATAATTCAACACAACATAATCTATTCTGGAAGTGTGTCCCATCCTGTTGTAGGTGTGCGCACCCAAGGGATCCGATTTAGATCGACCATTGGTTGGTCTTAGGTCATGTTCCATACAGAGTGCATTGATGTCTACCGCACTCTGAGACCATTTAGGAATCGGATCTATGGTCAGGGTGGGAATACCTCTCCTTGTGTCCTCATCCCAAATGTCCAGGATATCCTCCCTAGCCAATGGCTCAAAGCAGCAATTAAAGTCGCCTGCGAGGAGAACATAGGAATCAATACTGCAGGCGGCTAGATCGCTGCTTAATCCTGTAGAGGAAAGAGTGGATAACCCGCCCCTGGCCCCCCTTAAATAAAGGTTAAAAACTTCCAGCTTCCTACCCCCTGGGCATAGAATGGTTATCCACTGGAGATCGGGAGAATGCGTAGGCTTTTGGCTTACACTTAAACCTAGAGCTATATTAACCCATATAAGAAGGCCACCTGACGGGCGACCTTTACATCCATATTGATGGGAAGCTGGGATAAAGTAGGTCGTAAAGCCCACTCTATGCCTAGGTTCGAGGCACCAAGTTTCCTGCAAAAGACAGATGTTATAAGAGGCCAAAAAGGAATTCCATTCAGGAATTTCAAAATTACGGGCGAGCCCTGCCACATTCCAGCTTATGATCTTTAGCAAGGGGTCGTCTGTGGTAATCTGCCTTGGAGGGTTATCTAATGTAACCAAATTGGACACAAGTCCTACCCCCCCCGCAGCAGATCTATTTAGCCTAGGCAGTGGGTCAAGCTGGTGGTGATGGGGAGCCATTACTACATCAGTCAACTTCCTAATTGGTGGAACATTCTGAATTGGAGGCAAGGGAATCATACAAGGTGGGTCCAGTTGATCCGTTACTACTTGGGAATCAAAAGTACATGACGTATTCAAACCCGCCTCTATAGGTAAAACAGAAAACATTCCCTCTAGACTTGGAGGGCTAACAACCGGAGGTTCAATCGACATAAGAGAAGATTCATTGTGCCCTAAAACCTGTGGTAAAGGAACTTGGGGAACAGGTTGGCGTGCGAGTCAATCTACCTCCTCAAGCCCAGCAAACCGATTCGAAGTGGAGAAGCCATTCCAGATTGTGGAGGAATCTTGGAATTTTTTGGGATGGCTCCTCCAGTTATGGTGGTGAACTAAAGACCAGTCCTCTTCCCGTGTATATCTAGGGCGCGGTGGGTAGAAAAAGGACAATGGCCTAGGTGTAACGAGAGAACCTTCACCAATAGGGCAGGAGCAGATATGATGTGCCGTATGTGGGTCCTCAAAGGTCACCACTATACAGTCCCCGGGACTAGATTTCCTTGAAGGGCCTACCCAGGGGATTCTGCGTACCATCAGGATTCTGCTTCTCTGTCCGATAGGAATTGGTCTATTCGCATTAAGCCAATGAATTGTCTTATTCTTCAGAGACCAGTGGTTCTCATGTTGGCCGTTTCCTATCTGGGGGACATCCGTCAACACAACCACATAATCATTGGCCTCTGGAGGGAGATCAATATAACCCCCTCTAAAATTATTCTTAACAGGTGGGCTCTTAGTTGGATGTAGCGCCACTTCACTAGGAGGGGGACTATGCGGTACACCTACATTGGGTTTAACTGGTGGTTGAGAGATGAGACACTTAGGAGCCTTGAGTATGGAGGCGGTGGTACTATGATCCACACCCACAGTCCCCAATGTAGAAACCGATCGTGCAGTAGCTGGTACTGGAGGGGAGGCTTGCGGGACTTGGGGAATTAACACATGGGGTGGTGGCTCGACAACAGGAGAGCCCTGATTTTCAAGACTTCTCAGGCCGAGAGTGGCCAGAGCAATAATGCTCTTTTCCATCTCGAGCAAATTGTTCTCAATACGTGAGAGTCTGAGATCGAGAGGGGAAAGAAGTTTCTTAAGGGTTTCCCAAACTAAACCTATAAATTCCCCATCATTCCTATCCACGCTCCCTGCATGTAAGCCCTCAACCTCTGCCTCAGTGGCCGTAGGGTCAGTCGAGAGAGCAGAAACTAACCCCTCTTTGACTCCTTCATAATGTGGTTGTTCCCTGGACACACACCCTCCAATAGGATTTAAAACCGGAACACTAGTCGAATTCAGGTGTTGTGCAACCGCAATTTTGGCCTTCTTACGACAGTAAGCAGACCGAGAGGTGCATTTTCTTTTAGAATGGTAATCTTTGCTAATAGTGCGCCTAGATGAAAACATTGCAGAGAAGGAATTATTAGAACTAGCATCTTGCCTGAGAAGAATAGTGGGAGGATTTGCTGCGCTATCCTGAATCAATGGCTCTAATGTGGGGGGTAGTGGAGGAAAAGCCGGAGAATGATGGACATCAACCTGTGTAACTACACAATGGGGGATTACTGAACGCACCGGGGTAACCGCAGTGGCTATATGGCCCAGGGAGGATTTTTTTGACAATTCAATTACCTGGGACAGTCTCCTAGCAGATGCCAATTCCAGGGAAACACGAGTCTGAAGTTTGGAAATTTCATGGTCTATAGCTGTGTTGGTACGAGTAATAAAATCGTCCATAGGACCATTGATTGGAAGACCGCCATTTGCGGCCTTACTCCGTGTTAACCTGGTAGACATAGCTTAACAACCACAACAACGACAGCCCCCTGACTTAACTGTGGGGATGAAATAATAAATGGTATGACAATTAGGCTCAACACAGAACTGTTGGAATAAAGACGAAAGGGGATAGCCCCGACCAGACCTCGCAGACCTCGAACGGCCTCAAACGGCCCGCTCTTTGCCCGGTCTTCGCCCCGGCTGTCGTCCCGCGCGCGTCCCGCTAAGGCGCGGGACGAGGGTGAGCACTTGAGGACAGGGGCCGGAAGGGGAGGAGCCGGGAAGAGGAACCAGCTGCGGTGACCAGCGAGCAGCCTGGTCCTCGCAGTCCCGACTCGGCGCAGTCCAGGTAAGTTTCAAGACCCCCCAAAGCAGCGAAGCGTTCCTGTGTCACCCAGCAAGGTCCGATTCCAAGGGTGTCAGGGAGCAGAGGGCAGAAACAGACCCACGAGCGGCACCCGCGAAGCGGGGGCCGCGAGTCTTAAGTGCTTTCAGGGGGAGGAGCCGGGAAGAGGAACCAGCTGCGGTGACCAGCGAGCAGCCTGGTCCTCGCAGTCCCGACTCGGCGCAGTCCAGGTAAGTTTCAAGACCCCCCAAAGCAGCGAAGCGTTCCTGTGTCACCCAGCAAGGTCCGATTCCAAGGGTATCAGGGAGCAGAGGGCAGAAACAGACCCACGAGCGGCTCCCGCGAAGCAGGGGCCGCGAGTCTTAAGTGCTTTCAGGGGGAGGAGCCGGGAAGAGGAACCAGCTGCGGTGACCAGCGAGCAGCCTGGTCCTCGCAGTCCCGACTCGGCGCAGTCCAGGTAAGTTTCCAGACCCCCCAAAGCAGCGAAGCGTTCCTGTGTCACCCAGCAAGGTCCGATTCCAAGGGTATCAGGGAGCAGAGGGCAGAAACAGACCCACGAGCGGCTCCCGCGAAGCGGGGGCCGCGAGTCTTAAGTGCTTTCAGGGGGAGGAGCCGGGAAGAGGAACCAGCTGCGGTGACCAGCGAGCAGCCTGGTCCTCGCAGTCCCGACTCGGCGCAGTCCAGGTAAGTTTCAAGACCCCCCAAAGCAGGGAAGCGTTCCTGTGTCACCCAGCAAGGTCCGATTCCAAGGGTATCAGGGAGCAGAGGGCAGAAACAGACCCACGAGCGGCGCCCGCGAAGCAGGGGCCGCGAGTCTTAAGTGCTTTCAGGGGGAGGAGCCGGGAAGAGGAACCAGCTGCGGTGACCAGCTAGCAGCCTGGTCCTCGCAGTCCCGACTCGAGAACCATATGTAATAATTGATAGAATCTAATGACTATAAAAAATTCTAGCTCAATTTTTTTTTTATACAGTCTAGTTGTGACATCACAAACCTGTTGTTTTAAGTTAGTTATTAGGCAAGGGCAAACCCTATCAAAAGGGAGTTTGAACATGAACAGAAGAGGACAGAATACTAATTTCTTTTTTTTTTTTTTTTTTTTTATTAATTTTATTTCAACAATCAGTCAAGCTTCAGCAATGTAAGAGAGCAAAGAAAAAAAAAGTGAAACATAATACATCAGATCCAATTGATAATTGGGTTCCAGATTTTCAAACCAAACATTTTTTTCCTTATCCCCTTAAGTTTATACATAGCTATTTCAATATGATAGATATACAATAGTTTACATTGCCACTGATGAAAAGTTGGGGGTTCATTATCAATCCAGCGGGAGGTGATGCAGAACCGAAAAACAGACATACAAATAAAGAGAAATGCTTCTTCAGCCCTAGATCTTACCCCAGATTGGTCAGTTTGAATGCCAAAAATTACCAATTCGGGCGAAACTTTAACGAGAATACCTAAAGTGTGATTAAGAAAATATTCAATATCAGCAATAAAGCGAGAAAGTTTGTTACATCTAAAAAACATATGAATAGAGTCCGCATCCTCCTCCGCACAACGAATACATCTTGAGTCCCCCCCAACCTTCCATTTAGCTGTCTTAACAGGGGAGTAATAGAGATCAAAAATAGACATAAAGTGTTGACTTTGAAGGGATCCATTAAAAAGTACTTTCATAGATATTTCAATTGATCTAGCCATATCAATATTTGATAAATCTAACTTCCTTTGCCACCTGTTCTCTACTAAAGAAAGGTCATCTTCAATTAAATTAGTTGTCATTTGATAGACTGGGCCAACTTTCTTTGTTTTCCTTATGGCCTCCAGTATCTTATTGGCATTCATACAGGAATGCGTAAGCAGATCTTTTGATGCGAGAGAGCTCCGAATCTGAAGATATTTAAAGAAATGATGTTGTAATAAGCCAAATTGGTTCTGCAGGGCAAAAAATGAGGAGAGTTGGGAGTCTTGATATAAATCACCAAGAATCTGTATACCTAATGAAGACCAAACTCTTATAATTTGATCGTGAAACACAGATGGTAACGCAGGATTATTGAGCAGAGGAGAATAATAGCTAATTGAGCCCAGACCAAGAATTTTTCCCTTAAATTGTCGCCAGATTGCAGCACATGCTATAATAATCTTAAATTTGTTTTTTTTATAATAACTGGGTTCAATGATTTTAACTAAACATTGAGGGGCCATTTCACCTAATAAGAGTTCATAAACAAATGGATAGAGGAAATTTTCAGTAATGATATCTGGAAAAATAAGTATACCCATAGATCTTATAGAAATAAGCCAATAATACAGCCGGAAATTCGGGACTCCCCAGCCTCCTTTCAACCTAGGTAGGTAACACCATTTAAGCGCTCGACGGGAGCGACGATACCCCCACAGAAATCTAGAAATCATCCTATCAATTTTCGTAAAATAGAAGGTAGAAAACAAAAGAGGTATTGTTCGAAATAAGTATAAAAACTTAGGAAAAATTAGCATTTTAATTATATTGACTCGGCCATACAGGGAGAAATGTAGATTATTTAATCTCTCTAGAGTTTTATTAGAAGAGTTCAAAACAGGCTCAATATTCAATCGTACAATCTCATCAACCCTGGGAGATATAGTAATCACTAGATATTGGGCCCAAACATCAAATACCAATTCATTAGGACGGCCAAAATCAGAATGAATTAGTTGAGTTTTAGCCACATTCAGCTTGTAGCCGGATAAGAGGCCAAATTCTCCTGCAAGAGAAATAATTTTAGGTAAAGCACGTCTTATATCTGTAGTGGTAACAGCTACGTCGTCTGCGTATGCAAAAACTTTGAATAAATTGGCATTAATTTGCACAGGCACAATATCCAGGGCGGAAGAGAGATTGCAAAGGTATGGTTCGAGGTATAAAGCAAACAAGAGAGGCGAACAAGGACAACCTTGTCTGGTCCCCCTTGTTATTATAAAACCCCTAGATAGAGAGTTAGTAATTCTAATGACAGCTTTAGGATGAGTGTATAAAGATTTTACAGCGTTAATGAATACATTGGGAAAGCCCATCCAGAGCATAACAGACCATAAAAACTCCCAGGAGACCCTGTCGAACGCTTTCTCAGCGTCCAACAGGGCCACCGCAGCTGGTGATTCAACAGTCTGAGCCCAATCTAATATGGCTATTATCTTTTTAACATGGTCAGTAGTATCTCTTTTCGCTATAAAACCATGTTGTCTGGGGGAAACAAGAGTCGACATTAAAGGATTAAGTCTATTGGCGAGGATTTTAGAATAAATCTTACTATCGGTAGAGATAAGAGAAATGGGTCGATACGAGCCAAGTTCTTCACTATTTTTACCTTTTTTTAAAAAAAATTACAATAGTAGCATGGGACCAAGAGTCCGGTGAGTTGCCTATAAAAGCCGAGCGGAAAATCTTAATCAACTCCAGCTTTAAGATTCCTTTAAATTTAAGATAGAATTCTAAAGGGATAGAATAGCCCATAGCTTTTCCAACCGCGAGACCATTAATAGCTAGTTCAATCTCTTCCCATGTGATTGGGGTACTAAGACATTCAAAAAAATCTGATGGCATTCTAGAAACATTAATCTGATCAAGAAAATGTTTAATCTCAGAGCCAGACACTATATCGGATTGATGGTATAGCTGTTGATAAAATTCATTAAATGCTGCTAATATATCGGCTTTAGCAGTTTTAAACTCACCATGAAGATCTTGAATTTTATAGATCTCATTAGCCGAGGATCTTTGACGTAATCTTTGGGCCAAGACCTTCCCAGATTGCTCACTGAGTTCATAGCTTTCGGTCCGATATTGGTTGTGTTGTAGGGCAACATGATCAGCTATATGAGCATACACCAAGCTACGTTTAATCGAGAGATTTTGTTGAGCTACTAATTTCAATACTCATTTGAGATAGGGACCAAAATAAATTGACTTGGAGCTACAGAAAGGCCTAATTGGACTGAATCTGATTTCGAATAGCTTTGTTAAAGCTCAAATGAGTGAAACACATGTGAGCTAGAACATACCTACACAATTCCAGAATCACATTTTGCAAAATGTTTACCTATGGACCATTGTACTTTCTAAAGTGCTTGGAAATAATAAATAAAGGTATGTAATCTAATTGATGGGGGATGCTCATGCTAGTTTCATTTGTTAACTGAAAATTAAATGGGTAGGGAAGCCAACTCCAGTGGAAAGTAGCCAATAATAGCACATTCCAGCATTAAAGAGAAAGTTAAAGGTTTGTTGCCCATACCAGCCCAAGGCATTTTCTTTCCCTATAAAACAGCTGAAAAAACTCATAACATTGCACTTGTGAACTCACAATACCTGGGCCAGAGCTAACAGGCAGCCAATGCAAAAGGAAAACCAGAGAGCAGAACTATCACTGCTCACTATCGAACTCCTTTTGCTGAAAAAACTGTCAGTAGCTGATAAGTAGGCATTTAAAGTAGTACATTTATTTAGTGCAATGACTGAGTTTGTTAACTGAAAGCATAGACTACCACCTCATTAGAAAGTGACTTTAAGCTTTTTTACAGTACAGTTTGCAACCTATAAAACCTGCATATTGGCATTTTTATTTTCACAGGACATATTTCACATATATTCTACGTATCTGTTTCCATAGTATCTCTTTGAAAAAAAGGAGCCAGAGACAAATGATTTAAGTGCGGTCAAAATAAAAACTAAACTGCTTCAGGAAGGCTGATGAGAGTAAGGTGCAGAGAACCCACAATTCATTGTGCTTTTGTTGTGGATACTTCTGCTTGGAACTAGCATCATCTCTACCTACTATGACAGACATCACTTAGCACAGAGGCTGTGTCTGAGGAAAAGTCAGAAAATGACTTCTGAAAGTGAACCATTCTAAACTAGTGGATTTACATACCCCGTCTAGAAAATGTGTATTAAAATGGGAATTAAACCACCCCACTTTGTTCCAACTCCACATTTTTCATTACCAAGAAAGAGAGTTTTCCGCAGAGGACTCAAAGGACTGCTGTGTGCCCAGAGTTGGTATCTGCATGACACTCAGTTTCCCAGTGGTGAGAGGATTTCGCCTGAAGTCTGTTCTTTCTGCTGGAGGAGCTGATGGTCTGCTTAGAGCATAGAGGCCTACCTGTCCACTAAAAGAGGGAAGGAGTGCAGCTGACCCTGCAGGAGGACAGACATTCCAAGAAGAGAAGCCCAGTGTATTTCCTATGTGGGGAATAGCCTGAGAAAGCATGAGACTGCCAGGGAGTGTTCCATCTTTGGAAAGGGACTCCCTGTCTCCTTAAATGATTCTGGTCATAAACCACATCAAGTATTCTACAAACATTATGCATCGAGTGTGATTGGCAGCCCACAATGACCGAAACTCAGGTGCTGCCACTGTTGGCATCAGGTCAGAGCACAAATCATCCCAGAGGCTCCAAATGCAGAAGTCATCCATGAGGTTGAGATTGGCCTGGAGGTGGCACCTGCCAGACCAGCATCCCCTCTGCATCTGGTCTAAGAAATCCACAGCTGCTGAAGCTAATGGATGCCACTGGGAGCCATTTGCTTAAATCCATAAAGTCTCAAGCTTCAAGCAAGCCCGCTGATGTAGCCGTTACAGCTCAGAAGGGGGTGCAAGAGCACCACACACATCCCCCCTACACCACATTTTACTGCAATTTACACACACAGGACTAGCAAACTATGTGAGAATGATAGACGGAATAGCTGACAGAGGTCTGGAGTATGAACTGAAGTTTTTGGTGCACAACATCAACAGGTGGAAAGCTAATCGAACCATTGGGCGCATTTAAGCCATGCGGGTCACTGAATGAATTGCACCTGTGCATAATCAGCTCAGTATCCCAGAACAAACGCTGGGCATTACATACACAGGAGAACTCAACAGGGATGGGTACTGAAGAGGTCAAAAGCTGAGGATCATAAACGTGAATTTAACTCTCCGTTGCACCCCCCTGATTAAGCTTTGTAGTATTGAGCAACTCTGTGTGATTAGACTAATTTCTTTTAATCAAAGTTAAGCACTGGACTGGCCAATACAGCATTATGTCTGTTGACTGTTGCGTTCTCAACTCATGTGCTTCACAATGCTATCCTGAGAAGTCTTTGGTAGCTCACCCTCACTACTCTGAGTGTCAAGTGTGGAAAGAGTGTACTTGGCAATTTTGCACCAGTATTGTTGGACATACCCTAGGATACCAGTGACAAAAAAAACCCTCAACCAACACAGTTGGGGCCCAGAATGCTCCATCTGATCTGACAATCTCCAAATAAAGCCTGACAATTGATAATTACTGTTGGAAAGTGGATTATTAGTAGGGGTAAGTCTGCACCTACCACTAGCAATAAGGACACCAACGCAATATATGTCTCAATAAATTATTCCATTTGCTCAACCCTTGGTAGCTGACACCAAACAGGCAGGCTTAACTTAGGACAGATGGGTAAAGCATTTAAAAACATCAATACATTAAATAAGGAAGACACAATACCCAATAAAAGTCCAATACCAAGTTATACAAAAAGGTTATATTTGTATGAACAGATAGACACCAAAGTGACAAAATCCGAAGTAGGGAACAGGAGATATGAATTTTTAAAGAATAAACACTTTCTAGTGCTTAACAACATATAGCTCCATTTTGGGACATCTGGTCGCGCTTGACCGGGACAAAGTCAAAGTCTAAGGATGACCACAATGGAGCCCTGGTCGGATACACTAAGAGCGAGGCCTCAGTCAAAATGTTTGCCTTTGCACTTAGAAACCTTTCTGGAGGATTTTCTCTCAATGTCGAGCGGGTCTCTTCAGCAGGCTTGACTACCAGCAGCTTCATTGGCTAGGTTCAGCGGGAGCCCCAAGTCAACTCCTGGAAATCTTAAGCTTGGGAGCTTTCAGTGGGATGTACCTGAAATCTAGGCTAGTTCGCTGTTAGACATAGTTGGCTTGACTCTCGAAGTCAGTTGGTCACATTATGAAGCTTTTTCCAAACGTTGCTCCAAACTTCTGGAACTTCTTTTTGAAGCTCCTCTTGGGGGTTTAAAGGGTCCAAAACACAAATCCAATGGTCTAGAACCTATGAGATGGTCCTTGGAAGTTTAGGACTACAATTCCCACAATGCACCTGGCCAAATCCTTAAATGTTCACTGGACGCAGTCAGACTGGGTACTTCTTGGGGGATATGGTGCAGGTGATCTCTGTTAACCTGTTGCTTTCAGGGAGTCCACTCCTTAATCCTTTCTGAAGCAAGGGAAAGTCCTCAGGGCTGTAGTTCCAAGTGTGCAGCAGGTGTGGTCTTTTGGGGTGCAGACCAGAGTTCCAGCAGGGCAGTCCTTCTTCTCCTTGTAGTTTCAGGCAACAGATCTGATTTACTATTAAGCTCTCACATATTTATCCAGTGGCCTGGGACGACATGCATGGGGGCACACCTGACCAATGCAGGGTGCCACCTAAAAGCATGACAGCTTCTTCCAAAGTGTGGCCTATTCTTGTTCCACTATGCACTGTACTCTAAAATTCAAGATGGACAAATTCTCGCCTTGTGAGTAAGATCTGGTTAACCAACCTACTGGTGTGGCTCATTTCCCTTAACACTCCCCTTCCAGACCTCCTGCAAATTCCATTCCAGGGGCTCCCATCTGGCTGTGGGGTACAGAAAGAGGGGGTAGGCCTGGCTGGCATTCCTTACTGTCCTGCTCTCTTTGAAGACCAGTTTTTTACTCAGCCTCCTTCTTGGCCTGTTCTCTGCAGCTGCAGATCACTCCCGACCAGATAACCTCTGTTTCTATGCAGGGCACTCATTACCTCACCAAAGCAGTTTGGCTCAACCTGTCAAGACTGGTCAATTGGGAGAGGCTGCTAGAAGGCTGGCTTTTGGCTCAAAGAAAAGAAAGTTCTATAACTTATTTTGTCTACTAGTTACGATAAATTCAACAGTGACAGGTTATTGGATTTATCATTACCAATCTTTTAAGTCCTTAAAATAGCATTTTAGCTAACTCCTGTCAATAGTTGCCCGGCAATACTGTATTCCCATGTTAGCCTAAGGAGTTAATATGCTACAATGGGGGAAACGAAATTGGTTGTTGTTCCCTCACCAGCACATGTAAAACATCTTTTAAAATGTCCTTGTTCTTTTTTCAGGGCACTCTAACCTGGGAGCACCTAGGGTAGGCCGTATGGGTGACCTATATGTAAAAACTAGGTAGTTTCATATTTAGAAAGTACCTTTAAATCCAAAGTCAAATTTGCATGTCCTTTCAATTTTAGAGCAGCTTGCAAAGCAGGGCTTACTTTTAAATTGACAGCGGGCAACGCAGCAGTGCACACTTAAATGCCTCAAAGCTGCTGGGCCTCTAAACCAACATGCCCTACCACATACTAGGAACTTACAGGAAGGTTGTCAGTGTCAATTGTAATTACACCTAATTACATATACATTTTTAATTAGAGCAGTGGCCCTGGGCGTGGTTAGCAGAGCCCAAGGCACAGTCAGAGTCAGTTACCACCAGTATCAATCAAAACAATGGGGGTGATCAGGACAAGAAGGATGACTTTCTCACAATGACTAACTGTAACGCCCTGAACGTCTCAGGATCGTTTAACAGACACGACAATGAGGACGCAACCACTTGTGAAGGGTTAGTTCTTTTAATGAAGGCAAATAAAATACAAAGAACAAACAAAAGTTATAGTCACTGGAATCCTCCAGGCTAAGTACGTTACCAGCCCACAGCACGGATGGTCCTAACCGTCCTCTGCATATACGCCGATCCCGGCGTATGCCAACAGAGGGCAGAAATGAAATGGCCGACAATGCCAATCGGTAGGCTGTGAGGGGCACGAAGAGTGTTGGGGAGAATCGAGGAGTCAGGGAAACACCCAGCCGGGGTCTCTACCTGAAGGGAGCAGCCGCTCAACCTCTTCCTCAGGCTGCACCGGGACGCGGAGTCACCTCCTGGTGATGCGTCACCGATACCCCAATCACAAGCAAGAAGACTGAACCGAGAGCAGCCGCTCGATCGATCCTGTGGACTTCCAAGTCTGTAACGCGGCAAACACCTCCTGGTGTGCGTTACAGCTGGCAGTCCCTGTGTCTCTGGTCGGGCTGGGAGTTACGACTCCAACCAGCAAAAGCGCCACTGCGCTTGGACTCAGCCGAGTCAAAAAGCGAAGCTCAATGGTTGACCGGTAGAGCTTCCGGGTCCTTCACAGGTGACGATGGGGCAAGACACGGCCCAGGGAGTAACGACTCGACCTACCTCCGTTCTTGCCTTACTGGAGCACCACTCCGGAACACTGCTCTTCACGAAGCAGGTACGTCGGTGTAAACACAATATCCGACAGCCTTGTACCTCCCGGTTCCTCCCTTTATAGGGCGTGTTTTCCTTGAGTTATGTAACAGCTCTCCTGTTTACATAAGGGCGTGTTTCCCTTGAGTTATGTAACAGCTCTCCTGTTTACATAAGGGCGTGTTTCCCTTGAGTTATGTAACAGCTCTCCTGTTTACATAAGGGCGTGTTTCCCTTGAGTTATGTAACAGCTCTCCTGTTTACATAAGGGCGTGTTTCCCTTGTATAACAGGAATTCTTGACAGTACATCCTCCCTCTCAGCGGCTCCCCACGGGTCCAGCGCTGGCAGGAAAACGCCGATGGAACAAGGAGACCAAGCGCGGAGCATGAACCCCTTCAGCCGGTTCCCATGAATGCTCCTCCGGGCCATAGCCTTTCCACGCAACCAGGTACCACAGCTTCCCCCTGCGCCATTTGGATGCCCGTATGCCCGACACTTCATACTCCACCTCCGACTCCACGCATACCGGCCTAGGTGTCCCAGACGGCTTGGAGGGTGCTGGTTTGAGCAATGATACATGAAAGACAGGGTGTATCCGCAATGACTGGGGCAAGCACACCTTCACGTTCACGGGACCCATACACTTGGTAATTCGATAGGGGCCCATGTACTTGGGATGGAACACACTGTTCTTTCGAAACCTCATGTTTCTTGTGGATATCCAGACGTAGTCTCCAGTGCGGTACAGTGGCCCGGGCCTTCTCTTCCTATCTGCCGCAGCCTTGTATCTTCTCTTGGCCTCTATTAGGACAGCCCTTGAGCGCATCAACGTGTCTTTTATGTGTGCCACCCTGTCCGCTGTGGCGGGAATCCTGTCCTCTCTGAACGGATGTAGAAATGGCAAGAACCTGGGATGTTGGCCATAGTTGCTATAGAACGGAGATGACTGTGTGGAGCTGTGAGTGGCGTTGTTATAGGCTATCTCTGCAACCCATAGCAAGTCGACCCATTCTTCCCTGCCCTGGTCCACAAAACATCGCAGATACTGTTTGAGCGTTTGGTTCAGGCGCTCGGTTTGGCCGTCCGTTTGAGGGTGGTAGCTGGTGGACAGGGCGGTCTTAACATGCAGCGCAGTGCACCAAGTCTTCCAGAATTGCGCAGTAAACTGCGACCCCCGGTCCGACACGATCACCCCAGGTAATCCATGCAGTCGTACCACATTCTTTAGGAGTAGTGACGCCAATTCCCCGGCCGTAGGGACTCTCTTGCAGGGGATGAAGTGCCCCATTTTCGTCAAGTAATCCACCACCACCAGTATTGCCGTCATCCCCTGGTCTACCGGTAGGCCCACCACGAAGTCCAGTGATATGCTATCCCATGGTCTATCCGGGGTCGGAAGTGGATGTAAGAGCCCTTGGGTTCGGCCATGGTCGGCCTTCATGGTAGCACACGTAGGACACTCCTGTCCCCACCTCCTGACATCCACTCTCATGGTTGGCCACCAGAAATGCCGTCCCATGCTAGCCACCGTTTTTTCAAAGCCCAAATGACCTGCGCATGGAGAGTCATGGCACCAGATGAATGCTTGTTTCCTTAGCCTAGGCGTGGGTATCAATAGGCACCTGCCCTTCAGGGGTATCCCGTCCTTCAGCTGCCATTCTCTGTGACTGAGGAGCCACCTCCGCCATGCGAATGACCTGATCCCTCTCTTTATTCCCCTCAGGAAAGTATCCGGTTGGATAACCCCCAATACCATCCTCGGGGAAATGATGGAACGCTCGGTTGCAGGCAATGGTTCCTTAACTGCAGATTGACGGGACAGGGCGTCCGCCTTCCGGTTTTCCGTCCCCGGCCGATATGTGATGCGGAAGTTGAACCCCGCAAAGAAGATCATCCACCGCAGCTGCCTGGGAGAAAGGTGTCTAGTGGCCGTCATGAACTGTAGGTTCCGATGGTCCGTGTAAACCGATACCACATGTCTTGCCCCCATCAACCAATGCCTCCATTCGGTGAAGGCGTCCTTGATTGCGAGAAGCTCCTTCTCCGCAATATGGTAGTTGCGTTCGGCGTCGTTGAGTTTGCGGGACATGTACGCAACGGGATGAAGCACCCCTGTGTCGTGGTTGCGTTGGGACAAGATAGCCCCCAGCGCCACATCCGATGCGTCCGCTTCCACCACGTAGGGGAGATCCGGATCGGGGTGAGCCAACACCGGCGCCTTACCAAAGGCGCTTTTCAGGGCCTCAAAGGCTTTGTTCGCTTCAGGGGACCAGACAAACTCCTTGGACTTCCTCAGTAGCTGTGTGATTGGGGCCACCACTCCTGAAAATCCATCTATAAACCGCCTGTAAAAGTTGGCGAAGCCAATGAAACTTTGGACGTCCTTCACGCTTTGGGGCACCGGCCATTCTTTCACCGCCTTGATCTTTCGTTCTGCCATCTCCTGTCCCTCTGGACTCAGCATCACTCCGAGGAATTCCACGGATGTGACGTGGAAGTCACACTTGCTGAGTTTACAAAACAGCATGTTTTCCCTCAGCTTTTGGAGCACAGCTTTGACGTGGTGTACGTGCTCCTCCACACTGGACGAATAGATGAGGATGTCGTCGATATATACGACCACGTAGATATCCAACTCCTCTCTGAATACCTCATTCAAAAAGTACTGAAAGGCTGCCGGGGCGTTGCACAGACCGAACGGCATGACGAGGTACTCAAAAAGGCCGAACCTGGTCTTAAAGGCGGTCTTCCACTCGTCTCCGTCCCTCATGCGCACCAGATGGTATGCCCCTTTCAAATCCAACTTGGTGTAGATACGAGCTTTCTTGACCTGTTCCAGAAGTACACTGATGAGAGGCAAGGGGTACCGATTTTTTATGGTTATCGCATTCAATGCCCTAAAGTCCACACAGGCTCTCAGCTCCCCATTAGCCTTCGGGATGAAGAAGAGCGGCGAGGCGGCCGGAGACTTGGACGGGCGGATGAATCCTAGCTTGAGGAGTTTATCCAGGTACCCCCGGAGATGCACGTTTTCAGGCTCCGTCAGGGCATACAGCCTGCCGCTGGGAACGCTGGCCCCTGGCACCAGGTTGATCTGGCAGTCAAACTGTCTATGTGGTGGTAGCACTTCCGCCTTCACCTCATCAAATACATCCTCAAAACTGTGATAAGCCTGGGGGAGAGCCACATCTTTTTCTGCCGCTGTAGCCACCGTCTGACTCCCGCTCTCATCTGCGTCAAGGGATTCCGTTCTTATTCCACAATGCAGGATGCAATACGGTGACGTCATTTCGATGCGATGTGTTGGCCAATCCACAAAGGGGTTGTGTTTCTGTAGCCACGGCAATCCCAATATGACGCCATATTGGGGCGCTCGGATGATGTTAAAATCGATTTGTTCCAAATGGTTCCTCCCATATCTCATCGGAAGGACCCCCGTGTGCTGTCCGATGGGCCCCGTCACCAATCGCCTTCCGTCTACCGCATAGACGTCTTCGGGTACTGCTTTGGGAAGAAGCACTAGCCCTAGCCTGCATGCCTCGTTGTGGTCCATAAACATGCCAGTGGCCCCTGAATCCACCATGGCCACAACGGGTATCCACTGGTCATGCACTCCCACGTGCACCGTGATAAACAGGTGTCGTTGTCCCTTAGTGACCGAGTTGGAAAGTGAAGGGATGGATGAGTGACTCCGAGATGCCCCTTCTCTGGTCTTGGAGTCCTCTAGTTTTCCGCCGGTATGTCCACCACGGCTGTTACCGACCGGTTGGCCCGATAACGTGACGTCTTCGGTTTGGCAGGGCATTCACGTACGTAGTGGCCTTTTTTGCCACAATATAGGCACAATCCTTGTTTACAGCGTGACTCTTTCTCCGTGGCTGTGAGGCTCGCTCGTATTGCGCTGATGTCCATGGGTTCTCCCTTGGATGCGGTGGAAGTTTCAGGACTTCCCACCGTCACATAGGATGGAAGGGATTTTCCTTTTCTCCCATGATCCCCCTTTCTTTCACTTAGCCTATGTTCCAGCCGTAATACCAGGTTGATAAGGCCCTCACATGTCTTGGGTTGAGGGTCAATATGAGCCACGGCGTCCTTGAGCTCATCGCACAGCCCTTGATGGAAGAGCGCCGTCTGTTTAGCAACAGGCCACTTGGTTTCCGCAACCAGCCTTCGGAACGCGTTGAGATACTGCACCAGGTCGTTGGATCCCTGTCTCAACTCAAGCATTTCACGGTCCGCCGTGTACGAGTCAGCCCTTCTGTCGAATACCTTCAGGAATTCCTCGCGAAAAGCACCCCAATCACATAAGAGGGGGGTCGTCCCTGCTCACCAGAGGTACGGCCCATTGTGCCGCGTTTCCAGCCAAATAGGATATAAGGAAAGCCACACGAGCCTGACTCGTGGGGAACGCCTTTGGTTTGCACGATAAATGTAGCGCCACTTGTGTGAGGAATACCTGCACTGTGTTAGGATCCCCACTGTACCTCTCTGGTGTTGCCAAGGGGATGGCTACCGGCATTTCCACTACTACCGCAGGGGTCTGGTTCGTGAGGGAGGTGCTGGGCGTGAGCGGGTCCAATTGGATAGCATCCAGTCTGGCTTTTACATCGGCTGTTTCTTGCCTAGAGGCAGCCACTTCAACTTGCATGGCCGCTAAAGCAGCCAGCACATCATCAAGTGTTGCCATGTCTGTTATCGACCGGGAGACAGTTAGTGTTATTAAGGTCGGATATTTTGTAACGCCCTGAACGTCTCAGGATCGTTTAACAGACACGACAATGAGGACGCAACCACTTGTGAAGGGTTAGTTCTTTTAATGAAGGCAAATAAAATACAAAGAACAAACAAAAGTTATAGTCACTGGAATCCTCCAGGCTAAGTACGTTACCAGCCCACAGCACGGATGGTCCTAACCGTCCTCTGCATATACGCCGATCCCGGCGTATGCCAACAGAGGGCAGAAATGAAATGGCCGACAATGCCAATCGGTAGGCTGTGAGGGGCACGAAGAGTGTTGGGGAGAATCGAGGAGTCAGGGAAACACCCAGCCGGGGTCTCTACCTGAAGGGAGCAGCCGCTCAACCTCTTCCTCAGGCTGCACCGGGACGCGGAGTCACCTCCTGGTGATGCGTCACCGATACCCCAATCACAAGCAAGAAGACTGAACCGAGAGCAGCCGCTCGATCGATCCTGTGGACTTCCAAGTCTGTAACGCGGCAAACACCTCCTGGTGTGCGTTACAGCTGGCAGTCCCTGTGTCTCTGGTCGGGCTGGGAGTTACGACTCCAACCAGCAAAAGCGCCACTGCGCTTGGACTCAGCCGAGTCAAAAAGCGAAGCTCAATGGTTGACCGGTAGAGCTTCCGGGTCCTTCACAGGTGACGATGGGGCAAGACACGGCCCAGGGAGTAACGACTCGACCTACCTCCGTTCTTGCCTTACTGGAGCACCACTCCGGAACACTGCTCTTCACGAAGCAGGTACGTCGGTGTAAACACAATATCCGACAGCCTTGTACCTCCCGGTTCCTCCCTTTATAGGGCGTGTTTTCCTTGAGTTATGTAACAGCTCTCCTGTTTACATAAGGGCGTGTTTCCCTTGAGTTATGTAACAGCTCTCCTGTTTACATAAGGGCGTGTTTCCCTTGAGTTATGTAACAGCTCTCCTGTTTACATAAGGGCGTGTTTCCCTTGAGTTATGTAACAGCTCTCCTGTTTACATAAGGGCGTGTTTCCCTTGTATGACAGGAATTCTTGACACTAACTCTGTTCAACTCTTAAGTATTTCTGGTATGGTATTTTATATTTGACTGAGTTAATGCTGATGTGGCTATGCTAACTGTACATGTTGACTCATGGTATGCTGTAAAAAATAAAATAACAAGCCTTGGCAATGGCAACAGGTCTGGCTTATCAATACAAATGCAAATTGTGTAATTGATGGGTTTAGGCACCTCATAAATCATCATACATGCACTTTGTCACTCATCCTTGCACTCATGCATAAAGTCATGTATTCACTGACTGATTCTTGCATTCACCCTCTGACACAACTGTAGTAAAACACACACAAATACAAACACAACACCATATGCAAGATAAAATTAAACAAATATAATTACAAAAAAACTTGCTGCCATCTACCATGATGGGCGTATGCTTGCAAAAACAAAACTAAATATTGCAGCGATATAATAGGTATAACAAATAGTCTATCATTGTCTTAAAGTTCAAGCATGGCCTCCACATTTAGAACCACATTCCATATTGGTATCCTGGTTTAGAGAAAGAAGCCTTGTGGGAAGTGGCACTCTGCAGACAGAATAAGCGCCCAGCAAGCAATAAGTTTACACTGCCTGAAGAGCTGTAGTATCCTCTTAAACATTAAAATAAATAGGGAAGAAGCAAAGAAGTAAAAGTAGAGTTATAAAAGAAAATCATCCAGAACTACAGGATTGGCCAACCAGCCCTAACACTGAAGCACACTCATTTTCAGGTGTCTGTACACATGTAAAAAATACCTTAATTCACAGAGCAAGAAAGCAAATGACTGCCATGGTCTGAACCATTACCTCATGAAGTGTGCTCTCATTGGTGGACGTAGAGT
The DNA here is from genome assembly GCF_964204655.1 of Triturus cristatus. NCBI lineage: Eukaryota > Metazoa > Chordata > Amphibia > Caudata > Salamandridae > Triturus > Triturus cristatus. The sequence goes on along the minus strand of NC_140594.1, from coordinate 810,005,580 downwards.
ATAAATGACAGTCCGACTGACCACTGGCAGAACAGAGCTGATCCAAATATCCTCTCTGTATGTGTATGGATATATTGATATATATATGGATTTAAGTGTTATTTCATTACTTTTTAACACAAAATACTGATAGATGGCTAAGAAGAGATTCTAACATGAATTAATGCAGTGCACCTCTTCTCCCCTTAGGTTTATCAAAGGCAGTAAGCAATATCAAAATCATTCCCTCCAAATGTAATATGTGACATTTTAGGTATCAAAAACCAATCTGTAGGCTTTAATACAGAGAAATACCAACCTGCCCTTAATTGCCTATTGGTTTTAATATATGCTTTTCACAATCAATATGCCAGGTCTAATGTGTTTCTCATAACTTTTCATGATAAACAGATCGACCTATGGCAACACATTTTTTTTCTTGTTAAACCAATCAGGCTTGTAGCTGTTATTATTGGCTTATCATCACAAACAACTGAAGCCTCCTGTGCTGAGTGCAAGCTTTCTCAGAAGGTAACGTAACCATCAATCAGGCATGCAGTCATAAAATTATGTCCAATACCAAAACAGGGTTTGGGCTCCAATCAGTAAGGCTGAGCCTCAATTAAACAAGCAACAACAGGGATGCCAGTACTGATGCCTAATCAAAAATTATTCTCAAAGATAACACATTAAAATCAAACAACGTCATCCCAAGACCTCTTTTTCTGTCTGAATTAATCAAAATGTATTTATCTAAATTACATTTCAATGGATTTCACAATCACCAAAAAGTTTTTTTAAACATTAAAAACCTTTTTCCACACCACACATATCCCAATGACCAATTCAGATATACATCTTACTACCATTCATAAAGTCACTTACTTCCCACTTATCTCCATTCATTTAACATGCAATCATCATCGTCAAACAAAACATTCAATCACCATACAATCCAGCAGCAAAACAACCAATGCAATTGTACACCAAAAAACAATACGTAGGTAATCTCAGGCTAAATATTTTTCAACACAGGCCAAAGGGACACAGCTCAAACAATGTGTACATACACTCCAACAAAATTAACTCCAAATCCAAAAATCCTTTTGGCCCAAACTCTGGTCTACGCGTTTCGAACCCCCTCGACTCACGGGGTTCTCCTCAGGACCACCTAGCTCAATTTCAAGCTAGTTCAGCCGATCTAGCACTTCACTGGTGACATTACTTTTCAATGTAGTGGTTTTGGCGGTCTCCTAACAAATGATGATAGCCCATTTATTGCATCACTTCAAGGGACACCTTCTTGAGAATTAGAAGGCGAGGGCTTGATTGGAACGCTCAAACGCTCTAATCTCTTTTTCTTTACCGCGGGCTGTGGTGCGATTCGCACCACAGCCCGCGGAACGAGGCAAAGAAGGATACCACGGAGCATTTGAAGCACGCTTGTAAACGCCACAAGAAAAGGAGATTAGAGCGTACACATTGTTTGAGCTGTGTCCCTTTGGCCTGTGCTGAAAAATATTTAGCCTGAGATTACCTATGTATTGTTTTTTGGTGTACAGTTGCATTGGTTGTTTTGCTGCTGGGTTGTGTGGTGACTGAATGTTTTGTTTGACGATGATGATTGCATGTTGAATGAATGGAGATAAGTGGGATGCAAGTGACTTTATGAATGGTAGTAAGATGTATATCTGAATTGGTTGTTGGGATATGTGTGGTGTGCAAAAAGGTTTTTAATGTTTAAAAAAACTTTTTTGTGATAGTGAAATCCATTGAAATATAATTTGGATAAATACATTTTGATTAATTCAGATGGAAAAAGTGGTCTTGGGATCACGTTGTTTGATTTCAATTTGTTATCTTTGAGAATAATTTTTGATTAGGCATTAGTACTGGCATCCCTGTTGTTTTTCTTCATAAAATTATGTAACATGCAAAATTACAGTTGCCAAAGCAAGGCTCACCAACACCAAATACATTGGCTACTACTGTGAAATTCCAAGGACAAAATGCCTGCATACAGACTTTAGCACAGTGTAATAACAATCTATTCGGTATGACTTTTCCCTTTAACATTAGCTTTACACCTTTCACAACACCAGCCTATTCAATTGCACACAAACTTGCAACCATTATACAGACATATGCAGACAAATACAGCTTGCTCGCAAAACAATATACATCCACTCTCAGCAGGGGCTACAAGAATCATCACAGTGAAACATCCCAGGGTTTGTTAGAGTGGATGGCCAATGCCAACACCCTCGCCTAACATGGTGATCTGTGAGATTACATGTGAAAAAATACCTGCCTATAGCCTTTAACATAATGTGATAACAACAGACTGTTAAAGGCTTACTGGTTCCAACATATTCTTATCCCAGTTACAGTGGAGGCTGGCGGCTGGCGTCTATGAAGAGTGGTGGGCGGGCAAATGGGTGGTAGGTGTGTGCATGCAATATCGTGCGCTACATGTAATGGGCAAATAATATAAATGAAAAGTCACTTATTTTACATGCTTCACAACATGTCTTCCTCGCTCCAGTCCGGTGTTCAGCATGGGCCCCAACCAAAATCCTTAACCAATCCTGGCCCTATTCTCATGCTATTAACCAGCAGGAGAGAAGTACAAGGATTGGAGGGAGTGGCCTCTCTCACAGCTCCCTAGGGCCCTGTAGGTCTGTGCTTGCTAGCAACCCAATTGTCCCAGGCACAGGCAGCCCATCACTACTCACTGCTGCTGCCACTCAGAAGGCACTGCCCTGCCCTGAAACTCAGTTCAGGACAGGTTGGTGAAAAATAAAATGGTAATACATTATTTTTATTAACATTTTATTTTATTTTCTGGGACTTTTTAGTTGGTGGGGCGACAGTCCTCCACTCAGATGGAGAAGCCAACCCTGCTCAGTTAATTAGGTAGACCAACTGCCTTTGTCATAATCTTTCTTAAAAAGCAGATCGAACCTATGTCATTGAACCTAACATTCCCAGTGGCCTAAACAGGCATATAGCTTGTCACCATAGCCAATTCAGGCCTACAGTTTTAAGCATAGGCTTTTCCACAAGGGAAAAATTGCAAAAGACCATCTCTCCTGAAACGGCCTAACATGGATTCTCACAAGCACATCTTCTACATCCATGACATGTCACACTGGGTGACCAACTTCAAAACCATAACCAAGTACGGGAATCTGTGAGATTCCATGTAACAAAATACGTATCTGTAGGTATATAATTCACACTTAAATGTCTATTGACTTTAAAATATGATTTTTACAATAAATGTGTCAGGCCTATCGCCATTATCATAACATTTCATGATAAACTGATCAAGACTATAGCCATAATCTTTGATTTACCACAATAACGAACCCAGTCCTGCTGTATCAGGTATAAAGTTTGCAAAAAGAACAATTGATGGACAGAATGCAGAACAATGTCATATATTCACCCCAGTGCAGAGATCTGGGCCTAAATCCATTGTTCTTTTGCTCACCATGCCATTCCAGTTTGGACCCAGCCAAATGCAAATCAGTCTTGACCCTGCGCCCAATGAGACAGTCCAGCCCGAACTGCCAGGCCAGATCCTCGCTGGACTGGAAACAAGCATTCTGGGACCGGTTTCAGGGTTTCGCCCCTCATCAGCCAGGATAGCTTGATTCCAGTGGCATGGAGAGCACGGGACCCACGTCTGGGCATACTCGTCCCACTCGCGGTGACAAATGCAAAAAGAGCAATTGATGGACAGAATGCAGAACAATGTCATACATTTAGCCCAGTACAGAGATCTGGGCCTAAATCCGTCGTTTTTTTGCTCACCATGCCATTCTAGACTGATTTGCATAAAGCTGGGTCCAAACTTGGGTGGTGTGGTGAGCAAAAAAATGACGGATTTAACCCAGATCCTTGTGACTGGGGGTGAATGTTTGCATTGTCCAGCATTCCGTCCATCAATTGTTTCTTTTGCATCAGGTATAAAGTTTGCTACAAGACAAAAAAGTACACTACAACCAGTCTTTTAGTGGAAGCACACAAATGTACTGAGAGGAACAAACATGTGGGAGAGCACCTCTCTCAGTAGGACTCTGTGAGCTCTTTTGGTTGATCACATAAGGTGAGGTGACAGTGGCACTGTCAAACCAAATCTAAAAATCCATGTAAATTAGTATGGCCCTGGGTTTTCAAACACAATTTGCATTCTGAAGACTAAAGTTAATTACTGTCCTCCTCCTATCCTGCTGCTACCAGAAACTAATGGGCACTGTAAATTATCTAGTAATCTAAGATACTTTAATAACATTACAATGTCATGTGCATGCTCCTGAATGTTCAAGCACAGACAGCTGGATAAATAAATAAAATGATAACAGCTGCTTGGAGGGCAGGCATTTTTTTTGTTGAATCACACAATGCCTGCCTAATAAAAGCATGTACTCCTACCTACCACCATGTGGGCTGAGCTAAAGCGCCTCATCCAGCAATGAGTCTTAAAGCCACTTTTAGGTTAATCACGTAATGTTTGGCGACAGCTGTGCTGTGAAGCCAGATCTAAATATGAATGAATAAATATATAAATTACAGCTGAGAGAATATTAATAGTGATCATATATTCTAAGGAGTTATATACCCCAACTTTGACTTGTAACAATTTCTTGCCATTGTTCCTCTATATGGTCACAAAAAACCTCATTGTTCTGTAATATCCTTATAACACATAGGAACCTGCAATCCCTGTATAAAATCCTGTTTCTAAATTTCTTATTACAGGCAACTTCTGAAATCTCTAGTTGCCTGTAATAATGAAATGACGTAGCTGCTCAACGGTAATAACTTATTACAGCTGAGTTCTGATGTCAGAATGGCTCCTGCCAGAGCTAGAAGTACAGGTGCAAGGCATGTCACACAGTTTAATTGCAGCTGCAGTTTAAACAAAGCACAAACAGAAAAACTTGATTTATTTTTTATTATGGCCTGTTTCTCTAAAACAAATGGTGTCGCCCAGAAGGGAGATATTTATGGCAAACATTTTATCTTTCGCGCACTAAAGTTCACAACAGGAAATACAGAGCCTTGTTGCCATTCTGAGCCTGTACTTTTTAAACGTGACTTATGTTAGACTGAGTCTTTCAATAAATGATTTGTTTTGATGTTTTTAATTTCATTTTAGAGTCCACTTTTATTCTTAATGTCTGCAACCATAGTTTCTCTTCCATATGAAAGAGAAAGACAGCAAGGGGCATATTTTTGAGAGCCTTATTCACGTTTGCACCATGCAACATTGTACATGCGTGACGCAAGCCTCTAAGTCACATTTTTTTTAACACATCGCAAATCACTGTGTTGTGCTAATCTGCCCTGTGAAGGCATTTCCTGGGCGCTGTAGTTGTGTTCCCGTGCAATTCCCATTGTTTTTGATGCATTCCCAGATTTACAACAACTTGTAAACCTGGGAATGCGCCAAAATCCAACACCTTCCCATGGGGAGGTGTAACGAGAAGAAATATCTCTATTTCTGGAATATGCCTCTCAGTATTGTTTTGTGCACGAAAGTGTCCCTTCCTTCACAAAAACAATCCACTATGCAGCACAGGCAATATTGCACCATGGTTTAAGGGTGCCTGCGTTGGCGCAAGGCAGCCAAAAGGGCGCCAGCGCAGGGGAAAGGACAGGAATGTGCAGTATTGTCTTAAATACAGCGCATTCCTGTCGATTCCCTGTCATGCCGTCCAGCGCAGCAAGGCGACTTGCTGCGCTGAACTGCGTGTCTTTCTCATAAATGAGCCCCCATGCGTACTACGCAGTTTGCAGGAACTGTGATGGTATGACCATTTATTATAAGGAATAATATACCCACTGCCATACATTTCAAGGATTTTGAAAATCACCTCAGCATTCCATGACCTTATAAACAAACCGGGTGTCAAGAATTCCTGTCATACAAGGGAAACACGCCCTTATGTAAACAGGAGAGCTGTTACATAACTCAAGGGAAACACGCCCTTATGTAAACAGGAGAGCTGTTACATAACTCAAGGGAAACACGCCCTTATGTAAACAGGAGAGCTGTTACATAACTCAAGGGAAACACGCCCTTATGTAAACAGGAGAGCTGTTACATAACTCAAGGAAAACACGCCCTATAAAGGGAGGAACCGGGAGGTACAAGGCAGTCGGATATTGTGTTTACACCGACGTACCTGCTTCGTGAAGAGCAGTGTTCCGGAGTGGTGCTCCAGTAAGGCAAGAACGGAGGTAGGTCGAGTTGTTACTCCCTGGGCCGTGTCTTGCCCCATCGTCACCTGTGAAGGACCCGGAAGCTCTACCGGTCAACCATTGAGCTTCGCTTTTTGACTCGGCTGAGTCAAAGCGCAGTGGCGCTTTTGCTGGTTGGAGTCGTAACTCCCAGCCCGACCAGAGACACAGGGACTGCCAGCTGTAACGCACACCAGGAGGTGTTTGCCGCGTTACAGACTCGGAAGTCCACAGGATCGATCGAGCGGCTGCTCTCGGTTCAGTCTTCTTGCTTGTGATTGGGGTATCGGTGACGCATCACCAGGAGGTGACTCCGCGTCCCGGTGCAGTCTGAGGAAGAGGTTGAGCGGCTGCTCCCTTCAGGTAGAGACCCCGGCTGGGTGTTTCCCTGACTCCTCGATTCTCCCCAACACTCTTCGTGCCCCTCACAGCCTACCGATTGGCATTGTCGGCCATTTCATTTCTGCCCTCTGTTGGCATACGCCGGGATCGGCGTATATGCAGAGGACGGTTAGGACCATCCGTGCTGTGGGCTGGTAACGTACTTAGCCTGGAGGATTCCAGTGACTATAACTTTTGTTTGTTCTTTGTATTTTATTTGCCTTCATTAAAAGAACTAACCCTTCACAAGTGGTTGCGTCCTCATTGTCGTGTCTGTTAAACGATCCTGAGACGTTCAGGGCGTTACAAAATATCCGACCTTAATAACACTAACTGTCTCCCGGTCGATAACAGACATGGCAACACTTGATGATGTGCTGGCTGCTTTAGCGGCCATGCAAGTTGAAGTGGCTGCCTCTAGGCAAGAAACAGCCGATGTAAAAGCCAGACTGGATGCTATCCAATTGGACCCGCTCACGCCCAGCACCTCCCTCACGAACCAGACCCCTGCGGTAGTAGCGGAAATGCCGGTAGCCATCCCCTTGGCAACACCAGAGAGGTACAGTGGGGATCCTAACACAGTGCAGGTATTCCTCACACAAGTGGCGCTACATTTATCATGCAAACCAAAGGCGTTCCCCACGAGTCAGGCTCGTGTGGCTTTCCTTATATCCTATTTGGCTGGAAACGCGGCACAATGGGCCGTACCTCTGGTGAGCAGGGACGACCCCCTCTTATGTGATTGGGGTGCTTTTCGCGAGGAATTCCTGAAGGTATTCGACAGAAGGGCTGACTCGTACACGGCGGACCATGAAATGCTTGAGTTGAGACAGGGATCCAACGACCTGGTGCAGTATCTCAACGCGTTCCGAAGGCTGGTTGCGGAAACCAAGTGGCCTGTTGCTATACAGACGGCGCTCTTCCATCAAGGGCTGTGCGATGAGCTCAAGGACGCCGTGGCTCATATTGACCCTCAACCCAAGACATGTGAGGGCCTTATCAACCTGGTATTACGGCTGGAACATAGGCTAAGTGAAAGAAAGGGGGATCATGGGAGAAAAGGAAAATCCCTTCCATCCTATGTGACGGTGGGAAGTCCTGAAACTTCCACCGCATCCAAGGGAGAACCCATGGACATCAGCGCAATACGAGCGAGCCTCACAGCCACGGAGAAAGAGTCACGCCGTAAACAAGGATTGTGCCTATATTGTGGCAAAAAAGGCCACTACGTACGTGAATGCCCTGCCAAACCGAAGACGTCACGTTATCGGGCCAACCGGTCGGTAACAGCCGTGGTGGACATACCGGCGGAAAACTAGAGGACTCCAAGACCAGAGAAGGGGCATCTCGGAGTCACTCATCCATCCCTTCACTTTCCAACTCGGTCACTAAGGGACAACGACACCTGTTTATCACGGTGCACGTGGGAGTGCATGACCAGTGGATACCCGTTGTGGCCATGGTGGATTCAGGGGCCACTGGCATGTTTATGGACCACAACGAGGCATGCAGGCTAGGGCTAGTGCTTCTTCCCAAAGCAGTACCCGAAGACGTCTATGCGGTAGACGGAAGGCGATTGGTGACGGGGCCCATCGGACAGCACACGGGGGTCCTTCCGATGAGATATGGGAGGCACCATTTGGAACAAATCGATTTTAACATCATCCGAGCGCCCCAATATGGCGTCATATTGGGATTGCCGTGGCTACAGAAACACAACCCCTTTGTGGATTGGCCAACACATCGCATCGAAATGACGTCACCGTATTGCATCCTGCATTGTGGAATAAGAACGGAATCCCTTGACGCAGATGAGAGCGGGAGTCAGACGGTGGCTACAGCGGCAGAAAAAGATGTGGCTCTCCCCCAGGCTTATCACAGTTTTGAGGATGTATTTGATGAGGTGAAGGCGGAAGTGCTACCACCACATAGACAGTTTGACTGCCAGATCGACCTGGTGCCAGGGGCCAGCGTTCCCAGCGGCAGGCTGTATGCCCTGACGGAGCCTGAAAACGTGCATCTCCGGGGGTACCTGGATAAACTCCTCAAGCTAGGATTCATCCGCCCGTCCAAGTCTCCGGCCGCCTCGCCACTCTTCTTCATCCCGAAGGCTAATGGGGAGCTGAGAGCCTGTGTGGACTTTAGGGCATTGAATGCGATAACCATAAAAAATCGGTACCCCTTGCCTCTCATCAGTGTACTTCTGGAACAGGTCAAGAAAGCTCGTATCTACACCAAGTTGGATTTGAAAGGGGCATACCATCTGGTGCGCATGAGGGACGGAGACGAGTGGAAGACCGCCTTTAAGACCAGGTTCGGCCTTTTTGAGTACCTCGTCATGCCGTTCGGTCTGTGCAACGCCCCGGCAGCCTTTCAGTACTTTTTGAATGAGGTATTCAGAGAGGAGTTGGATATCTACGTGGTCGTATATATCGACGACATCCTCATCTATTCGTCCAGTGTGGAGGAGCACGTACACCACGTCAAAGCTGTGCTCCAAAAGCTGAGGGAAAACATGCTGTTTTGTAAACTCAGCAAGTGTGACTTCCACGTCACATCCGTGGAATTCCTCGGAGTGATTCTGAGTCCAGAGGGACAGGAGATGGCAGAACGAAAGATCAAGGCGGTGAAAGAATGGCCGGTGCCCCAAAGCGTGAAGGACGTCCAAAGTTTCATTGGCTTCGCCAACTTTTACAGGCGGTTTATAGATGGATTTTCAGGAGTGGTGGCCCCAATCACACAGCTACTGAGGAAGTCCAAGGAGTTTGTCTGGTCCCCTGAAGCGAACAAAGCCTTTGAGGCCCTGAAAAGCGCCTTTGGTAAGGCGCCGGTGTTGGCTCACCCCGATCCGGATCTCCCCTACGTGGTGGAAGCGGACGCGTCGGATGTGGCGCTGGGGGCTATCTTGTCCCAACGCAACCACGACACAGGGGTGCTTCATCTCGTTGCGTACATGTCCCGCAAACTCAACGACGCCGAACGCAACTACCATATTGCGGAGAAGGAGCTTCTCGCAATCAAGGACGCCTTCACCGAATGGAGGCATTGGTTGATGGGGGCAAGACATGTGGTATCGGTGTACACGGACCATCGGAACCTACAGTTCATGACGGCCACTAGACACCTTTCTCCCAGGCAGCTGCGGTGGATGATCTTCTTTGCGGGGTTCAACTTCCGCATCACATATCGGCCGGGGACGGAAAACCGGAAGGCGGACGCCCTGTCCCGTCAATCTGCAGTTAAGGAACCATTGCCTGCAACCGAGCGTTCCATCATTTCCCCGAGGATGGTATTGGGGGTTATCCAACCGGATACTTTCCTGAGGGGAATAAAGAGAGGGATCAGGTCATTCGCATGGCGGAGGTGGCTCCTCAGTCACAGAGAATGGCAGCTGAAGGACGGGATACCCCTGAAGGGCAGGTGCCTATTGATACCCACGCCTAGGCTAAGGAAACAAGCATTCATCTGGTGCCATGACTCTCCATGCGCAGGTCATTTGGGCTTTGAAAAAACGGTGGCTAGCATGGGACGGCATTTCTGGTGGCCAACCATGAGAGTGGATGTCAGGAGGTGGGGACAGGAGTGTCCTACGTGTGCTACCATGAAGGCCGACCATGGCCGAACCCAAGGGCTCTTACATCCACTTCCGACCCCGGATAGACCATGGGATAGCATATCACTGGACTTCGTGGTGGGCCTACCGGTAGACCAGGGGATGACGGCAATACTGGTGGTGGTGGATTACTTGACGAAAATGGGGCACTTCATCCCCTGCAAGAGAGTCCCTACGGCCGGGGAATTGGCGTCACTACTCCTAAAGAATGTGGTACGACTGCATGGATTACCTGGGGTGATCGTGTCGGACCGGGGGTCGCAGTTTACTGCGCAATTCTGGAAGACTTGGTGCACTGCGCTGCATGTTAAGACCGCCCTGTCCACCAGCTACCACCCTCAAACGGACGGCCAAACCGAGCGCCTGAACCAAACGCTCAAACAGTATCTGCGATGTTTTGTGGACCAGGGCAGGGAAGAATGGGTCGACTTGCTATGGGTTGCAGAGATCGCCTATAACAACGCCACTCACAGCTCCACACAGTCATCTCCGTTCTATAGCAACTATGGCCAACATCCCAGGTTCTTGCCATTTCTACATCCGTTCAGAGAGGACAGGATTCCCGCCACAGCGGACAGGGTGGCACACATAAAAGACACGTTGATGCGCTCAAGGGCTGTCCTAATAGAGGCCAAGAGAAGATACAAGGCTGCGGCAGATAGGAAGAGAAGGCCCGGGCCACTGTACCGCACTGGAGACTACGTCTGGATATCCACAAGAAACATGAGGTTTCGAAAGAACAGTGTGTTCCATCCCAAGTACATGGGCCCCTATCGAATTACCAAGTGTATGGGTCCCGTGAACGTGAAGGTGTGCTTGCCCCAGTCATTGCGGATACACCCTGTCTTTCATGTATCATTGCTCAAACCAGCACCCTCCAAGCCGTCTGGGACACCTAGGCCGGTATGCGTGGAGTCAGAGGTGGAGTATGAAGTGTCGGGCATACGGGCGTCCAAATGGCGCAGGGGGAAGCTGTGGTACCTGGTTGCGTGGAAAGGCTATGGCCCGGAGGAGCATTCATGGGAACCGGCTGAAGGGGTTCATGCTCCGCGCTTGGTCTCCTTGTTCCATCGGCGTTTTCCTGCCAGCGCTGGACCCGTGGGGAGCCGCTGAGAGGGAGGATGTACTGTCAAGAATTCCTTTCATACAAGGGAAACACGCCCTTATGTAAACAGGAGAGCTGTTACATAACTCAAGGGAAACACGCCCTTATGTAAACAGGAGAGCTGTTACATAACTCAAGGGAAACACGCCCTTATGTAAACAGGAGAGCTGTTACATAACTCAAGGGAAACACGCCCTTATGTAAACAGGAGAGCTGTTACATAACTCAAGGGAAACACGCCCTTATGTAAACAGGAGAGCTGTTACATAACTCAAGGAAAACACGCCCTATAAAGGGAGGAACCGGGAGGTACAAGGCTGTCGGATATTGTGTTTACACCGACGTACCTGCTTCGTGAAGAGCAGTGTTCCGGAGTGGTGCTCCAGTAAGGCAAGAACGGAGGTAGGTCGAGTCGTTACTCCCTGGGCCGTGTCTTGCCCCACCGTCACCTGTGAAGGACCCGGAAGCTCTACCGGTCAACCATTGAGCTTCGCTTTTTGACTCGGCTGAGTCCAAGCGCAGTGGCGCTTTTGCTGGTTGGAGTCGTAACTCCCAGCCCGACCAGAGACACAGGGACTGCCAGCTGTAACGCACACCAGGAGGTGTTTGCCGCGTTACAGACTCGGAAGTCCACAGGATCGATCGAGCGGCTGCTCTCGGTTCAGTCTTCTTGCTTGTGATTGGGGTATCGGTGACGCATCACCAGGAGGTGACTCCGCGTCCCGGTGCAGTCTGAGGAAGAGGTTGAGCGGCTGCTCCCTTCAGGTAGAGACCCCGGCTGGGTGTTTCCCTGACTCCTCGATTCTCCCCAACACTCTTCGTGCCCCTCACAGCCTACCGATTGGCATTGTCGGCCATTTCATTTCTGCCCTCTGTTGGCATACGCCGGGATCGGCGTATATGCAGAGGACGGTTAGGACCATCCGTGCTGTGGGCTGGTAACGTACTTAGCCTGGAGGATTCCAGTGACTATAACTTTTGTTTGTTCTTTGTATTTTATTTGCCTTCATTAAAAGAACTAACCCTTCACAAGTGGTTGCGTCCTCATTGTCGTGTCTGTTAAACGATCCTGAGACGTTCAGGGCGTTACACCGGGCCTTCGGCCTCATTCCTCTACATAGTGTAGGAATGTCTCGATGAATTGCAATATTTTCATAATGTATGACAAGGGCTACTACTAAGGGGTAGAACGTAATTTTTGGCAGATTAAAACAAAATAATCGCCCTCCTTCTTCTTTTTACTTTTTAATCAGGTTGTGACCTCTCCAGAGTAAAAATAATTATAGAGGATTCCCTTACCTGTTTTAACCCACACACCACATCTACATCTTACCAGGCCCCTCACACCCACAGCACCTATACGGCAAGGAACAAAAGATCTCCGATAAAGAGCCCCTTTATGGGTGCCCGTCGAGCATTGCAGCGCCGGCTCAAAGAGGAGCAGACCCATATGATGAAGCATGACACCTAGCTTGCTGGGTGTGTGAGGGTCCTAGTTCCGAAAGGAGATGTTTCCCACCTCCCCACCACTCTGAGTACTCACCAGGTGGCCACCTTGCCACCCAGGAACACCGTACCGCTTTTGTCTTCTAGTTCTACCCAGGGCAAGTACGGTGGACCTTTATCAAGCCCTCATTGTCCCCCTTGTTGTTTACTAAGGGCTACTTTATCCCACTTATAATGAAAAGTAGGGGGTACTGTGTAATGGGACAATCTTTCCAGAAGTGTCGGCTCCTACTCTAGGTACCCCAACTCTCAGCTGTGTACTGGAAGCGCTCTCGCTCTAGCTATAAATAAATTCCATTTAGATGCTGAGGTATGCATCTTAAACAGTTTCTTCAGCGTGACGGCATAATGTTTTAATTACATGTAGTCGAAAACATTTGCACAGTGCCGTTATTATACATAACAGCAATCTGGATGCATCTGCCTGCTGCCAGCTGAAGGTGTTGTTGTCAAGCGCTGCATAAATTGTCACCTATTTTCACACATTCCAGGCTGACGATGGTATTTCTTGCCTCGCATCTGCATAAATTAGCATTCCAACATCTTTCTTTTTTTAGATCAAGATAAAGAAATTCTAAGGTGGGTGTAACGAGCCACTGACAAGGCTTTCTGTGCAGCATATGTTATAGTTTTGAGAAAGGAAACTCCTCATACGTGAGTAGTTCGTTCACCTAAACTAAAGCGCGATCGATAAGTTCACACAGGCAACAGAGTAGCCATTTTAAGTAAAATGGCGCAGTGAGTTAAAGTCTCGCCACTGATGAGAATGACGAATTACAGCTTGCCTGTCAAGGCCCAGTCAGCTATCCATCATTCTGAGATCAGAGAATGAATTACCATAAAATTGGGCAACAGTAACACTTGATATTTACAGTGCATAGAAAGGCAGGTATAAATTGCTATATAAAAAAAAAAATCTTACTACAAAAATGGAGCCTGCGCACTGTCAGCCACCATGAGTAGCTAACAGTCTGATGGCTAGCAAAAAGTGCACTACAGAGCAACAGCAGAGAGATGTAGATAGGGATACGCAATGTGTACCTATATGAGTGCAGGAGACACTAACAGAACACTCAACTTCTCAGCACATTATCTCAGACCCCCCTCGAAACCACTTGATAGCACATGGCATTTTACATTTCCACACATTGTAACATAACCAAACAAACACAAAACCACCACACCATAATACACAATGTCAGAAAATATGGGAGAGATGCACTCCATTCCCACCACCTTACAAAACTAAATCACCCAGCCAACAAACCAGAAGACCATAGCATGATAGGCTACACTGTAACACCCACATCAGCACACTGTACCCCACAGCCTTTGACCAGTTCCCACCGCTACACACCACACCCTGCACTCTTCGGCAAACCATACAACAATATTCATTACCAATTTTACACATTATTTGTGTTGTCCACACGATATCACAATCCCCGCACATCACCGCACATTCCATAATGCAAATTGAGCAATCATACCATAAAAGGCCTCACTGAACATCACCACAACAACTCACTTCGCACCAAAACGTAACATCCTCCCGCTGCACTTTAGCCTCACCACTAACAACTTCTTATACATTAAACCCCACTAAGTCACACAGCACCACACTATACTGCACAGCACTGTAGCACCACCTCCCTATATCAGAGCACACTATCCACACAACTTCAAAACACATCATTCATATTGCACCACAAGAGGCAGAGCCACACCACGTACTGCTAACGCACCTTTTAACATCAAACATCAATTAAATCAGACCATACCATCACATTGGTACGTCCCACAGAAACATACCACATACACAACAAATCAAAGCAGCCTTGAATGTCAAGTTTAAACCAATGCCAAATGTTCATTACGAAAGATATATCTTCAGTCAAGAGAGACAGAAAGCTGGTGAGACCATCAACAAAATTGTTGAGGGACTTTATACGCTCAAACACCGTAAGTTCAATTTATTTAATGATGAGGAAGATATATGCCTCAGAGTGATTGACAGATGTTTGTCAGATTTGTTCAGAAGACCAATGCTGAGAGAAACTCTTAGTCTGGAGCAGGTTCTCCTGGCTGCCAGAGCTGAAGATCATGCTAATCGACAAGCAACTGACATGGAACCCGGATGTGCCCAAAATGAGTCAGTCATGAATGTGAGAAATAGGTCAAAGCACTAGGCCGAGGGACACAGAGTAAATTCTCCACAGAAAAAGAAGCTGTGTTTCAGATGTGGATTTTCATTTCCACACAAAGGTAAATGTTTCGCCATTAGGGAGGTCTGCAAAGGGTGTGGAAAGCAGAACCATTTTGTGATGGTATGCAAGACAAAAGAAAACGTAGCTGCATCATAGCACGAAGACAAAATGGTCACTCGAACGTTCCAGAAGCAATGCACTACCATAAGGCCAAGCGACCACATCAGCTAAGGAAAATCAACACCAAAAGAAGTCAATCGACATTCAAATCTTTATCAAAAAGTTATTCCGTGTCAATAGCAAGTGAAAGTGAATAAGATGGGCGTGCTACGTTGATTTTCACCTCAGAGAAGCACATGCATGTTGAATTGGCAACCAGTGAAGACAAACATTGATCCTAAGTAAAACCGATATGACAAAGCACCAAAGTCATTCAAACATTGTCCAAAAATCACACTGAAGGGCAATGGTTGTTCAATACCTTTTATTATCGATAGTGGTGCATCAAAAAATATTATGCCTGAGGAGAAAATAATGAACTGTTTCCAGTGCCCCAACTTACCCAATTGAAAATGAAAGTGTATATGTGGGCTGCATCTGCGCCACTAAAAAGTAAAGGTTCATTTGTGACAACAATGAAGCATAAGAAAACAAAAAAACAAGCCCCAATCATGTACTTCAAGGTACAGCATCAATCACCTGTTTACTCCATTCCAGCACAGCTGCTGATGTTGGACGGATACCTGAGAACTATAACATGAATGATTATCACACAGTAGTAAGTCAATGCCCTTCATTTTTTCATGGGTTGAGAAGACTCAAGGCTATGAAAGTCCAATTATAAATTATTGAGGAAGTCCGTCCTATTGCTCAAAGACACAGATGAATGAATGAATGAATGAATGAATAAAGTATTTATAGAGTGCTGGAATTCACCCCTACAGGGGTATCTCCGCACTATTTGCAAAGCATAACATACAAGGGTGGAGAGCTAGTCTGACTGAAAAAATTAAGTTTTCAGTAATTTTTTTAATTTGGCCAAATCCGGACACACCCTTAGTGCCATGGGAAGTTTATTACACAGACAAGGTGCTACGTAGGCAAAGGTTCTGCCACCAGTACGTATCTTGTTAACTCAGGGTTCCACAAGCAGTGCCTTTCCACTGGAGCGTAGCTGTTTGGGTGGTAAGCGACAAGACAGTCGGTCATGTAGCTAGGGCCGCTTGCATTGAGGGTTTTGTGAGTCAGATAGCATATTTTAAACTTTACTTGGGTACGAATAGGAAGCCAATGTAAGCTTTTTAGTAGTGGCAAAGAGGGAGTTCTCGGTGGTTGGTTCAAGGCCAAACGTGCTGCCGTATTCTGAACCACCTGGAGCCTATTTAGTGTTCCCTCGTTCGCAGCACCCAGTAGAGCATTACAATAGTCCAATCTACTAACCACCAAGGTTTGATGAATTGCTTTTCACTTACAGGAAGCTGTTGAAAAGGAACTTGACTCGTTACTTAAGTATGATATCATTGAGCATTCTTCAGGTCAAACTCCATCGGTTTCTCCCATAGAGGTAGTACCGAAAAAGGACAGTGAAGGAGCTGTACATATCTGTGTGGATATGCATCAAGCAAACCAAGCCTTTGAAAGAGAACAACATACAGGTCTGCACATTGTCAACATGATAACACAACTGAATGGGGCAAAGGTATTCTCTCACCTGGATCTGAATAAAGGATATCACAGTTGGGACTCGAGGAGAAGTGCAGGTACATTACAAACTTTTCTACACATGTGGGTCCGTTCCATTACACAAGATTATGTTTTGGTGAGTCATCAGCTGCTCAACTATTTAAAGATGTCATTAGACGTATCATTCAGCCTGTCATGAATGCTTTCAATTACAGGGATGATATTTGTTTTGGAGCTAAACAGAAGGGCCATGACAAAGCTCTCACTCAAGTGTCTCAGTTACTCACTGATGCTGGTTTAACTTTGAATGCTGACAAATGTGAGTTCCATAAGACAAAGTTAAAATCTTTGGCCACATCTTTTCTAATGGGACATGGCAATTGGTCCTGCTAAAGTGCAAGCACTGTCAACTGCCAGTCCTCCACAAGACGGTTCCATGTTACGTTCATTCCTTGGCATGGCCAGCTATTGCTCTAGATACATGCAATAATTTGCTACTGCCAGTGTGCTATTAAGAGACGTAAAAAAAACAATGTTTCTTTTCTTAGGTCACATGAATGTGAACAGAGCTTCTAGAAAATCAAGCATGTTATTGGGAACGCTAATGAAATGGCATATTTTGATACAAAGCTTCATTCTATGGTTGTTATTGAGACTAGCCTTGTCCGGTGATACACCATCTTGCACAGCAGACATCCAAATGCTCGAAGACATATTGGCGCATTTGCAACTCGAAATTTGTCCTAAACTGAACATGCTTGCTCACAACTTGAAAAAGAGAGCTTGGCAGTGGTGTGGGCTTGTGAACATTTCCACGTATTCTTGTATATGAAGCCCTTCATGCTTGTGACTGATCATGACCATTATAATATAATGGGGTAACCCACAATAATTCACGGACCTGGGTAACGATCGATATGGACAACAGTTGTCCTAGACTTGATTACAATCGAGTTAGGAAGACATTCATTATTTCAAGGACATATATGGTATATCATAGCACCATTAATGCACATCAATTTTCACAAAATGCAAGGATAGGCACCCTCAACTAACACAGCAGAACCCTAAATTGCTACATAGATGATTGTATTTATTTCTCAACATGTTTTAGTAACAAATCACCATATTCAAATGCTTCACAAGAGAAGGAAGAAGGTTGCTCCAAAGGGAGTGAGAAGGGGAATTGTGCTCGTGAGTGGGACAGATACAGAAGGAGATGAGATATGGAAAAACAATTCAACAGATAGTTGTTATAACATATGTTCTTTAGCAAACTGGCTGCAGTTTTACAATGACACCAGTTCACAAATGGGCCTGTCCTTCACAAGTTGTTACAGATTTTCTTTACGATTGATTCCCAAATGATGTACAGAGAGGTGTCATCTGTGAACTGGGCAGGGTTGGGGTGATGTCTGGTACAGGCCCACTGGGGGGGCGGGGGGGGGGGGGGTAATGTCGACGTTTCGACCCTGGTGCATAGAGGGTAATTTACATCCCCAGCTGGCTGGTCTTCCTCAGGACAGGGGCAGGGAAGCAACCTGTGGAGATGCAAAGTCAGGAAACAGCCCTGTATACGAAGGTCTGCACTGTAATGGCAGTGTAATTGAGGATTAAATCCAAAGGGTGATGGCTGCAGTATTTGTCAAAAATAATCCACTCGAGTGGAGCAGCATGGACCCCCCGGGCTGTGCCTGAATTTTTGCAACAAGATCCTTTGGCCGATTCATTCACCCTGGATTATTTCTGACAAATACTGCAGCCATCACCCTTTGAATATAATCCTCAATTGCACCGGCATTACAGTGCGGACTTTCGTACGTGGGGCTGTATCCTGACTTTGCGTCTCCACTGGTTGCTTCCCTCCCCCTGTCCTGATGGCGATCGTTGATGAACATTCCAGTTTTCCATTGGTCAAAGATCTCTCATCTGCCATTGAGAAATAAGACAGCATCTTTGTGACCTGGGGTGTTCCTGTGATTTTAAAGTCTGACAATGGTGCACATTTTAACAGTTGGCATTTCAAAGACTTCTTAGTCATCTTAATAAGAAGTATCAGAAGAGCACTCCTCTGTGGCAAGAGGCCAATGGCCTTGTCACAATTTTCATGAGTACTCTAAAGAAAGCTGTCCAGTGTGCTGTGCTAGAAAAGCTCATCCTTAAAGTCGTTCTGAATTCCACTATTCTAGCTTACAGCTCAAACCCTCGCCCGACCAAGGGGGAAAGCCCTGCAACTTTGATGTTCAGGGGAGCCATGAGGACCAAGTTACCTCAATGAACCAACAGAAGAGCAAATACCTAAGAAGGAACATGTATGAAAGACTTGGGTGGTAAGAGGAAAATGAAAGCCTACGCAGACAAGTGTCGACATGCATAAGAGGTCACCATCATGAAAGAAGATCGAGTTCTTGTGCGTCAGCATAGAAAAAGAAAGTCTGATGCTCCTTTCAATGCTGAACCAAGTCATGTTGAGACCAGCAAAGGACAATTGGGACTGCCCAGGGTTCTGGGAAGTCCATTACGCAAGATTCCTCACATTTGAGACATGTTGCTCATCAGGCACTGATGTCATTGCAAAGACTGGGTATGAAAAAGAAGTGAAGAACCCCTGCTTGCTGCTGTTTCTCCATCACCAACTTCAGTCATGGAAAATTCTACTGCCGATCTCCAGTTTCTACAGACATGGTCGGGACGTGTGATCAAAGCACTATGAAGACTCTTTGAAGAGCTCTAATTGTATATATTTGTAAAAAGAATACCATTTTTATTTAACAAAGGGGAGATGTAATGTTAAGTGCGCATGTAACAACTGAACCTTTGTGGCTCCTGATGTACTCCGTAGAAATATGACGTAAGCATTACAGCATAGTGGTTATAATGCAGGTTTAGACTGTAGAGTTTGTGGTTAGACATGGAGGAAAAAAAGGCATGTTATACTAAACTCCGTGTGTGGAGAAGTCATTGGCGAGTACCTGGGCTGGGGAGGATGCTACAACCGGTGGAAGGGGAGGACGGGTGAAAGGGGATGGGGTAGCACATGGACAATGGATGGTGGGCAGGAGAAGCAAGGGCAAGCACACGGACAACAGAGGAATGATGAGAGGGGCATGCAAACGGGCAACGGAAGGTGGATGAACAACAGAGGATGGGTGAGATCGGCTGGGGAAGCACATGTACAATGCAGGGTGGGTGAGAGGTTTGGGGCAAGCATACAGACAATGAAGGGAGGGAGGGAGAGGGTTGTAGAAGCCCATGGGCAACAGGGGGTGGGTGGGAGACAATGGGGGAAGAACACAGAGTGAGGGGAAAGTACTAGAGAGAGACAGCAGGAAAACACATGCGCTCTTGTACAGTACTTAAACAAAAAGAAAAATGTAGTGCCTGAAAAAGTGAGTAGTGGAAGGGCACAGTAAAGAATTCATACTTCAGGGAGGAAGGAAAGTCTGCAGAAGATGATAAATTAGAAGCAAGCAAATGCATGTGACAATGAAGCCAAGCAATTGTAAATTATGGGCAGGCTCTAAGACCTATTTCAGTTAACAAAATCTCTTGTATTGGACATCCTATGTTCTGTCTGAGGCAAGACCTAAAAGGGTTGATAGATCAACAACATGTCTAATACATCAGGAGCAAAAACACAAACTTGACTACTAAGGACTGATTCTTCTCACCTTAGAGCAAATACATGTACATACAGTAAGGGTGAGCCTCGAGACCTAAGCCTCATAAAGGACCCCGATTGAAGATCCCTCCAAATCAGTCCAACACTCGAGCCTGTATGATTACTGCCATAGCTGTCAGGTACCTCCAAGTCATGTGTGAATCTTTCAATCAACAACACTTTGCATGCCAGCATTGTATTTTTTTTACATATATTTATTAATATACTTGGTTCTAATGGCTTGTTGACACTATATGGTTTTGAATTATTGAATAAAGTATTACTGACTGACTGACTACATGCCAACATTGATCCTAATGTTAAAAAGCAAACTACAAGTGCCAGGGTAACAAGTAAGAAGTGCCTGAAAGTGTTCTAGGTAATATCAAACCAGTTGTCAGCTATCTACTGAGATGTCCCTCTCCGAATGGACGTAAAATGGTGGAAGCGTGGCTGCACAAAATGCAACTGCGTAGCGCCCAGTCTTCCGTAAAATCACATATTTTAAGTTTGATAAAAGAGTTTTCGCTAGATTTAACAAAACAAGCTATTAATATTGCTAATAACTTAACTACTCATCTTGAAGTTTTATTTTATGACAAACTTTACTTTTTACATTTTCTGCTCTCTGGCTGGCTTCAAACTCCTGCACATGGCTCTACTTTCTGACTTTCATTTTTTGATATTTTAGAACGCAAAGGTTTTCCTTTCAACATTATAAATTAATTGGACCATTTTGGCACACTCCTGCCGTGGCCCATTCCTTTGCTGTACTGTAATTCACATGAACCTATGATCATTAATGCGCCCTCTGCTTCTGATCCATATCTGGGTGGACTTTGTAAGATTTGTTAGAGAAGTGTTTTAGTTTAGTTTTACTTTTGACAACTTTCTGATGTGTTTTTTAAATTCCCATTTCTCAGTCCCTGGAGGTAAAGCAGGAGGATGTTCCATGAGCTTTGTGGTTCAAGGTGGAGGAGTCAAATTCCAATTACTCCCCAAAGTCCCATTTGCACAGGGTTAGAATTTCAGAGATTTGAGGTCAACACTGCAACCCTGCATTGTCCTCTGAAAAGTTTTGGGAGGTGAAAGCTGCTGAAATGTTCACGGGGATAATATATATGCTGTAAATTCTAACACAGTAATAAATCAGTGAGGAACTTGCCAATTCTGGTTGAAATTTTTTATTTTCCATAGAAAAACTCAAAATGATCGTCAAAAGTCAGAAAAAGAAAAATCGACATTTGACATTCTAGAGTAGACTAATCACTGCTTCTTCACGAATTTAGCAGCGTAGACATTGGCCCTAGACTGGTTCCGTTCCTTTCGTAAAAGTCGGACTCAAACAGTCTCAATTGGCAACTTCTCCTCCTCCTCTACTGCTTTCCCACACAGTTTTCCCCAAGACTCAATGCTTTCCCCTTACTCGTTCAGTCTGTACATCCATCTATGGGCTAATCATATCCAAGCCTACAGAGCCCTCCACAACACAGGACCTGAATACCTGACATACCGCCTGACTTTTCACCACCCCACCAGACACCTGGTTCGGCTTCCCTGGCCCTCGCCACCATTTCCTGAATCCAGCCCACTCGAGCCGGAGGACGCGGCTTCTCTCACCTCACCGCCAAAGCCTGGAACGATCCCCCCATCCCCCTCTGAACCTTCACCTCCCTTGCAGAATTCAGGAGCGGCCTCAAGACCTGGATGTTCGAGTAGCTCCCTCCTCCCACGCAGTGCCTGGATACTCCCGTGGTGATTAGCGCGCTTTACAAATACTGATTGATTGACTGATGAGGCTTTGGGGCCTCAAATTCCACCCTTATGCTGACAACAGGAAGATTATGCTCATCTTTCCAGTCCCTTAAGCAGCAAGTTCCCACTCGAACATGGTCTCTAAATATTACGGACCAGATGGGCAGCGGCTGGCTGAACCCACTCTTGCAGCATCCTCTGTCTGGCCATCAGATTTGGACTCATGCCCCAATCAGTCTATCTCAGTCAAAAGCTGTTCAGTCAGAAGCACAACAGGCTCCACCTGCCTTCTCATGTTCCCTCAGTGGTGTCTTCCTGCACTTTTTATTTCAGTAAATGATGGGAAATCACTCCCCTGCGTACCCTTGACTAACAGTGCTGGCTGCCTTAGTAGGTTTTCATCTCGATTTATACAAAACCAACTATATGGGGATAAATGCCACATTGCTTAATCAGAAAAAGGCCAATCAAAATCAAGCATACCATCTGATTGTATATACCCATTCCAAGATTCTCTAAAGCCTCCCCTCTTCTTTATCATCAGCATTGGCTGTCCATTCGCGCCAGAATTGTAAACCTGTCTCAGGATCTTAGAGGGAGCGAATGCACATCCCTCTGAGTTGCTTTGATAGACTTCTCCTTTCTTGCTCTATATTGGCAGTCGGTCAGAGAATCCTGGACATATTGATCTTATTCTGTTCACATGTGGGTATCTCATGATAAAATGGACGTAGGACTTCCTCAATTAAGATGCCCCAGGAGAGAACCTACTGACTACTGAGACTCCGAAGACAAAAGCGCGTAAAGAGCAGAGAAGAAATGACTGAAGGTAGGTTGGATCAGGGATTTAGATCCTAGGATATTATTTATGGGACACATGCTTCAAAAAACATATCATTTTTGTGTCCCTCTTATATGGACTCCCCAGTTTACAAGGCTAGTTTGCATGACCCAAGATCATGCATCATGTTGGCAAAGATCTCATGTTTTAGTGCCCTGATCTTATTAAGGGAAAGAAGTCACACCAGTGGAGGACACCTCTTTAATCAATCACCTCTTGCTGAGGAAGCACCAACCTCTGGTGGGATCATTTAAATGAGGTATCAAAGAATGGACTGGAATAAAAGTAACAATGCAGTGCTCCTTGGTCAATTTGCTATCCAGAACATCATTAATGCATCATTTTGTGCGATGAGACTTGACTGTGGTGTCAGTTTTGGATTCTGCCTCAACGAATAATATTGATGATGTATAAATGAACCACTAAATTTGGCTGGTTACTGTACGTCAAGGTGAACCTCAGATAATTTGAGTGTGAACGCAGGGATTACTCCAAGCAGCCTGGTGTTGGCATAACTGATAGTCATAAGCGCTTACTTCACAAAGGTGATATGAACCACAGGTGCACATGAGCATCACAACGAGGAGAATTCTAGGGGTGTACACCGGTATATATTAAGACATAAATATGAAAAAAATTGACAGTTCACAACATTGGTAATATCATTCTTTAGAATGCAATAAAAACAGAAAGAATAATAAATATTAAAATATATTGGGGCCGAGTCACAAAATCGTTTATTAGTAAGGTCTGAAACGTCCAACTCCATTTGCAATACTGTAAAGCGTATACAGCCCTTTCTAATTTTACTAATAGCATGTGAAAATTCACTGGATATTCCCATTTAATTCACATTTTAGATGTCTTGGGTTAATGCACTACAGAAGTTCTACTTTAGCTACTCCAAAATCAATTTGTGAATAGGCCCCAGAACATATGGGTTTCACTGTTACCTATTGCAGTTAACGATTCAATGAATTGGTTACGAATGTCCTACAGTTCACAATGTGTCTGTGAGCTCTGTCCCCTGTGACCGGTTCCAGCACTCCGCAAACCAGGAGTAGAAACTGTGGGCCTCATTTATGAGGAATTGGCGTAGGGCAGTGCCACATGCCTTCTTGCTGCGCTGGCCTTTGCAAATGTGAAAGGGCAGGAATGCACTGTACTTCCGAAATACGGTGCATTCCTGTCCTTTCCCCCTGCACTGGCACACAATTTGGTGCCTAGTGCCAACGTAGGCACCCTTGCACCAAGAATACCTCCGTTGCAGGCAGGATTCTTTTTGTGCAGGAAGGAGCACCTTCCTGCACAAAAACAAACCTCGAGCAGTGTTTTCTCAAAGAGGAAAATAGAGGAAACAATGGGGGGAAAAATATATTTCTCCTCATTACACCTGCTCTAGAGAGGCTCCAGGTGTCAGCACTGACCCAGGTTTACGTGAATAAATCTGGGGCACCATGGGAACACCCACCGCAACGCCAATGGAATGCCTCCTTGAAGCAAAGTAAGGCAACGCAGTGACTTGCGCTGCTTTGACTCACTCCATGTCTATGAGGCCATGCAAACCCACGCAGGGTGGCTTTGCATAGTCTCATAGATATGATTGAGAGGCCTGCACCGCTAGAGCGTCAAAAAAAGTGATGCTCCGGCGGTGCAAGCCTCTCATAAATACGCCGCTGTGTGTTTTTTTGTCAACCCATTTAAGACCAGGCAGACAGGTTTGTTCTGAAGAAATGACCCTTCTGATGGAATGTCAAAAAACCACAAGCGAATGACACCATCTAAAGTGAAAATATGCAACAGTTAAAACTGTAGCCTGTCAGAGATTTAATTGCTGGAATTGATGCTTTTTTACATTAAATTGAAATTCTCAGTTAAGAGGCATTCAACAAAAACCCTTCTGATGGCGCAGGCCTGTATGTATGTGGAGGTTGTTATGGTGTCCAGCAGATGCAGGGGTGATATAGGAGCAGGAGGAAAGGCCAGTGTCTTGGTGAAAAGCAATCTCTCTAAGAAGTGGAAAGAAGTGCTAACTACTCAAGGGGCATCTTCATGCCTACTAGTTTCAGAATATCCACATAAGCTCTATTTACAGACATGAATCTTCAAGAATATCATTTACATCATCAATAGTGAAAAACCGAAAGACTGGCCTCTGCCCACCAAGGTTCCCAGCTGGAACAGGTATGAGCTAAAGCTGGAATCATTGCTTTGGCATGCCTGCTGTTGCATGTTCCTGCTCAGTGGTAGTAAGAGAGAATTTCTATTTTCTCCGCCGAGCGGAATTTAACTTGGTAACCTTGGTAAAATGTGACTCACTCTTTATTGTAATTGAAAAGCCTTTTTTCATCCCTCTCCCCTGCTGCATTTTCTGCCCATCGTTGTGTGGTAACGACTTAAATTAGAGAAGCGGGTGAAGGCTGACTGGTTGCTAGCCACGTTTATTCTGAGCGCAGGCGCGGCCTTGTGACTGCGCTGCGGAGCACGAGCACCATAGATAGAAATTAATGCTCTCTACCCACCGGTTCCTTCAGCAGGAACTCACCACCCTGAGAGCCAACCATCTGTGTACGTGCTGGTGTGTCAACACAGCCAGAAGCTCTCCTCCAGCTAAAACTCCACACCCCTGTGCCAGCCACCCGCGTACCTCCAGTGGTGCCAACACACCCAGAAGCTCTGCAACCACCCACACATCCATCTAAACTCTACATCCCTGGGCAACCAGCCAGCCAGGTACTCCCTGAGGTGTCAACACATTTGCTTTGTCTCCACCTGTTTATCCAGGTAAAACTTCACTTGCGGGGCCTACTGTCCGCATACTTCCTGTGGTGTCAACAGAGACTGATCCTATACATTCTGTTGTTTCTTAATGATCACTAACCAACTGGTCAATCCTACTCAGTTTGGGTTTAGGAGCGAGCACAGCACTGAATCAGCCCTGATTGTTGCTTCCGAAGACATAAGATCCATCCTGGGTAAAGGAGGAAATGCAGCCTTGATTCTCTTAGATCTCTCGACGGCATTCGACGTGGGCAATCATGACTTGTTGATTGACCATATCCACACTATTGGAATCAGGGGAGCAGGGCTCGCTTTTTTAAAATCCTTTTTGTCTGAATAGGAACAATTTGTTGCTTGAACGAATTTGTCTCCAACCCATTTTCTCTACCGTGTGGTGTGCCGCAGGGGTCTTCCCTGAGTCCCACCCGTTTACATTTATATGTCACTCCTTTGGCCAGGCTTATACAAACTTTTCGCTTCTCTGTAAATTCTTACGCTGATGACACCCAAATTGTGGTCTCAGTGTCCAGTAGTCCTGATGACACTGCAGCCAGATTCCACAACTTCATGCTGCATATAGGCAACTGGATGTATAACACCTGCCTTAAATTGAACTCAGGAAAAACTGAGGTCGTCCTGTTTGGCAACAACATCTCCTTTTGGTCCCCTAGCTGGTGGCCTCAAGAATTGTGCTCCTTGCCAACCCCTATCAGGAAAGTGAGGAACTAACAATACAATACAATACAATACAATAAAATTTAGAAAGCACTCAGCTTCCTCTGAAGAGGCTTCCCGGCACTAGCGGTTCTGAGGTATTCTGAGAGATTAGTCGACATCGGGATTCTTTTTGAGGACAAATATTTCTTTGAAAGTCAAATCAATGCCATGACCTTGTCATCCTTTTACACTCTGAAGATTCTCAGGAAAGTGCTCCCTTTTATTCCCCATGAGCTGTCGGAGACTGTAGTCACTGCTCTTGTCCTATCCAAACTGGGTTATACCAATCCCCCTTACATGAACATGGAGCAAAAACCCCTAAATAAACAGCAGATTCTGTGAGCCCGCTGCAGCTTGTCTGCTGCTAGGGATTTCTAGGCATCAGTCAGCCTCACAGGCCCTGATTAAGCTACAGTGGTTGCCTATAAGGAAACGCATTGATTTTGAAGCCCAGTGTATTAGTTTTAAAGCACTTCATGATTTTGGCCCAGAACTGTCTTAAAAGCAATTTTTTTCTGGCATTCCCCGTTCAGGTCATTGAGTTCTTCTTCATCCAAAAATGTTGTCAGTCCCAAGCTCAGATGATCCCCTTGGGGCTCAGAAGCTTTGTAATTTGCACTGACAACCTCTGTAATACTCTCCCTCTTAGTCTGTAAGAAATGACAGGTCTTCTTCCCTTCAGAAAAGCATTAAAACATGGCTGCTCAGCCAATAGACTATCCATACTCATTACTTCATCCTGCTCTATAATCGTAAAACCTTCCCTTCATACCCTTATGTGGTGGTAGTGCCAAGACACCTCCGGCATATAAGCGCTTTATAAAAAAAAATATTTCATTTAATTACTTCCAGAAACTCTTCACCTGGGGACAGTCGCCCATGTACTTCCTTTGGTGTCAACCCAGTGAGAAGCTCTGTATCGATCTGTTCCCCCAGCTGAAACTCTACAACTTGATGCCAGCCATTGGCGTACTTCCTGTGGTCCCAACACATTTGAAAGCTCTGCAACCACCCGTACATCCATCAAAAACTCTCCATCCCATGGCCAGCAATACACGTACTTCCTGTGTCAAGAGAGTCTGAAACTCTGCGTCCATCCAATCCTCCAGCTGAAACTCTACTCCCCGGGGCCAGCCATCCGCATACTTCCTGACGTGTCAAGCAAGTCTGAAGCCCTGCATCCAACCATTCCTCCAACTAAAACTCTCCACCCCAGTGGCAGCCATCCACGTACTTCCAGTGGCACCAACACAACCTGAAGCTTTGTAATCACACGTTCCTCCATCAAAAAATCTCCATCACTGGGCCAGACATCCTCGTACTTCCTGTGGTCTCAACACAGTCTGAAGCTCTACATCCATTAGTTTCTCCAGCTGAAACTCTAAGCCCCAATGCCAGCCATTGTGTACTTCCAGTGGTGGCAACAGATTCTAAAAATCTGCTACCACACATTCCTCCATCAAAAACTCTCCATCACCAGGCCATCTATCTGCGTTTTTCCTTTGGTGTCAACATATTCAGATTTTCTGCCTCCACCTGTTCCTCCAGGTGAAATTTACCACTTCCTGTGGTGCCTACACAGACTGATGCACGCCATTCACTTGGTCCCCCATCAGAAATTCTCCACCCCGAGGATAGCCGTCCATGTACTTCCTGTGGTGTCAACACAATCAGAAGCACTACATCCATCCGTACCTCTAGCTGAAACTCTACACCCCGGTGCCAGCCATCTGCATACTTCCTGAGGTGCCAACACATTCAGAGGCTCTGCGACCACCCGTATCTCCATCAAAAACTCTCCGTCCTCTGGCCAGCTATCCACGTACTTCCTTTGGAATGAACACATAATCAAGCACTGCATCCATCTGTTTCTCTATCTGAAACTCTACACCCTGGTGCCAGCCATTCGCATACTTCCTGAAGTGTCAACACTGTCTGAAACACTGCATCCATCCATTCTTCCAGCTGAAACTCTCTACCCCGCTGCCAGCCAACTGTGTGCTTCCAATTGGTGCTAACACAATCTGAAGCTCTGCAACCACACGTTCCTCCATCAAAAACTCTCCCTCACCAGGTCAGCCATCCGCGTACTTCCTGTGGTGTCAACACAGTCTGAAGCTCTCCATTCGTCTGTTCCTCCAGCTGAAACTCTACACTCCGATGCTAAAAATTCTTGTACTTCCAGCGGAGCCAGCACATTTAGAAGTTCTGCAACCACCCGTATCACCATCAAAAACTCCTCATCCTCGGGCCAGCCATCAGCGTACTTCCTGTGGTGTCAAAACAGACGGATGCTCTGCATTTACTCATTTCCACATCGGAAACTCCACACCGGGAACAGCTGTCCGTGTGCCTCCTGTGGTGTCAACACAGCTTAAAGCTCTGCATCCATCTATTACTCCAGCAGAAACTCCCCACCCTGGGGCCACCCATCCGCATACTTCCTGTGGAGTCAACACAGTCTGAAGCCCGAACAAGTATCGGCAGCAAGGGATACTATTTACCGCACCACTACAGGGATACTATTTACCGCACCACTACGTGCGTTTTTTAGAATTTCCCTAGATAACCCTCTGATAATTGAACACCTCAAAAGGCTGGCCATCATCATTAGCCTTTCATTTTCCAATATATACCAAAGAGTGTAGAGGCAATTCCAAAGAGAAAACATGATATAGCACATTGCTGTATTTATAACAAAAGAATGATTCGAGAGGTCTTTTCTTTGCTTGTTGTGATTCTTTTATTCAACATCTTCTTAAATGTAAAAGACAATCTGGCACAGCCAATGCGTTTCACCCAACATTTGGGCTTTTTCAGGGCCAAAGAAATGATCATGAATTGTTCCTAAATATTAAAGTACGGAGGTTTCCATGACTTCTCCCATATCCATTTACCTCTGCGATGGTGTCCAACTTAAATTCAAATCTGTCGTCTGGATCTCAAACTAGTCCTTCAAACTTAGAGTATTGTTTGTAGTTGGAATGCCTCAGTTCTGCGCATCCGTTGATCATCTTTATGTGTAAGCCGGTGCGCGGGGCTCAAACTACAGATGCCACCAACGCCTCAGCCATGTGAACTAAACAGGAGAAATCTAACTGATTATGACTACAAACAATACTCAGCTCTATGTTTGAAGGACTAGTTTGAGATCCCGACAACGAATATGAATTTAACCATTCGTGGCAACCATCCGTGCACTTCCTGAGGTGTCAAAACATACTTATGCTCTGCTACATCCGTTCCTGCCACAGAAACTCTCAACCCCAAGGCTAGCCGTCTATGTAATTCCTATAGGCTGAAACTCTGCATATACCCATTCCACCAGCCAAAACTCTCCACCCCGGGCCAACCATATGTGCACTTGCTGGTGTCTCTGCAGACTGATGCTCTGCATTCACTCGTTCTTCTAGCAGAAACTCTCCACGCAAGGGCCAGCCATTCGTGTACTTGCTACGGCATCCTCATCCATGCTCCTAAAGGCAGAAGAGGTCCTTTTGGATGGAAGTAGTGGCAAAAGTGCAGTTTGGCTACCAACCCCCAGTACACACCAGGATGTCAGATATTGTTAAACGTCAATACTTTCCACAGCTATAACTGGCCCTTAATTGTGAAAGGCATCCTTAGTCACAACTGGCAGTTTACATTAAACTTTTTCGGTTTCTGGGATTTTTGGCTTTGCATTTTCCATTTCAACTTAGTAGAAGTCACAGCTTGCACACATTTGTCCTGTACAACTCTATCAAGCACTGAAATACATGTCCTCTTCAGACCTGACACCTGCTCCTTCTTCCCAAAGAACTAGCCCTTCTAGTATTTTCCCAGAGGACTTCAGGCTAGGGGTCTGCTTTCAGATAACATGGGTGCCATGACACCACCATGCCCCCATTACCCTAGTTTACTCATGGCCTCCTGCAGTCTGGACCGGTATAAGTATTAATGCCATAGCGGATTTTGCTTTCCGGTTAAGCCCTTCTGGTGTCTGCCTAAGTTGGGTTAATTATGTTCCTTTATGAGAGCATAGAGAGCAAATCGAAGCAAAGTTGCACATAAAGAAACTACCCAAACTAGGATGTAGATAGCATGTTTATACTCTACCCCTCATGAGAAACAAAGCATTTCTAGTGCTCCATTGTGTTTTTTATTATGTCCTTCTTTAGAAGCCCAGCAACTTCCCTTAGCTCCACCACTGCCCTCGTATTCAGCTTGTAGTGCTCTTTGGGTCTCCTAACACTGGTGGTCTGACTGCCAGCCAGGGCCAGACTGGCCATAGTGGGCATCAGGCATTTTCCCGGGAGGCTGGAAAAGTGGGGGTTGGTTTTCCAGCTGTGGGGGCTGTTTTCTTGTCTCTGCGGGAAAGTTTTGCAGCACTGCTGCAATATCGTCCCCCAGTACCAAAAGCATGCTTCACACTTGCAAACCACCCCATCCCCCAGAGCTGGTCCTATCAAAATTGCCAGAGCTGCTTTAGGTTCCAGTCCGGCCGTACTGCCAGCTTCGACACACATGGCTACTGATGCCACTCCCTTTGGAAACAAGAACATCGATAGGGTGTCCCTAGAAACCTCCGTTTCCTCAAGTAGGACTACCAATAATTCTACACCACATCCACCATGGCGAAGCAGAACCTCTAAGCCTGCCTGCTTCGGACCACTCTACCTCCTTGGAATACTCAAACGCCCAATCCTCAGTTATCTCCACCATCCAAAGGCCTAACATTGATTCGGATGCCTCTTGATTTAAGAGCTAAGAGAGAAGATCTGCTCGGAGATAGCAGCCAAAAAGCCCAGAAATAGATAAGTGTGATAGAGAAGACTGAACAGCTAAAGCTAGGAGGGCCACATCTGTGCAAGAAAGGTTGGTACTAAGGAGGTGTTTGTGGCTGTTTTGGGTGCTTGTTTGAGTCATCTGGGGCTCGTTATTGGCCACTGCGGGCTGGGGAACATATTGCTGGGCATAGACTTTTGGACTATGTTAGGCTTGAGTAAGTGTAACAAGGGAATGGATTAGTGGTGTAGCTAGGAGGAAAAGAAGAGACTTGAATATGTGCAGTTCCCTGATGGAGATGCTCATGGATGATTTAAAGAAAGAAGCAGTCTAATAATATAATTCCAAGTAGAGTTCAAATAGCATAAACATAATTGGGTGACTAGAGACCAAATGGTCTAATTTTAGATGTGCTGACAGTGGTGAACCACAGTCTGCCAGCAATCCCAGAGATGGTAATGTTTGAATTCTGCATAAGTGTCAGTGGTATGGCATTATTGCTGATAGTAAGCACATTGGGAGTACAAATAACACAAAAGATACACACACCTTAGGTCTGACTTGACAGCGCAACGTTTCTATGACCTATTGTTAATATTTCATTAACATATACATAAAGTGAGCTCGGCTCCACCCAGAGAAGGATTTCTTTCTCACTTCATGCTATTGACTATTTGATATAGGATTCCACCTGCTATGAAGCGCCTGCTTGACAGACTATTGTACATCTCAAAAGTACACTAATGTATTACACAATAAGAGTCACATGTACTAAGCTGTTTTATGGTCACAAAGGGAACATTTCTCGAAATTGGTCCATTTGTGACTGCAAAATTGCATTTATGTATGTGCCAAACCCAAATTGCCACTGAGTAACACATTACTGAATCGCAATTCAGGTTTGCGTCTACCTACCGAAATGGTAGTTGGAAGAAGCGTGCTTAGGGCGTTCATTCAAAACAGCAATTCAGAATGGGATGAATTAATGTTTTGAAACCAAACTCTAGTCGCAAAACATTAATATTTGATTGACTATTAAAAGGTAGTGGTAAGCTATTTGTAAACAGGAAGGGGTCCCTAAGGGACGCCTTCCCCTTTGTGAATGTTGACAAAAAAATTTTTGAGAGTAGGCAGTGGTCCCACAGACCACTCCCTAGTTTTAGAAAATGTTTGTTAAATTTTTCTTATATTTAAATGCATTCCATTCGTTAAGAAAAAACGAGCTTCATTTAACAAAAAAGAATTTGTTTATTTAAAAGCAATCAAAGACTTGGTGGTCTGCTGACACCCAGCACGCCGCCATCCTTGTGATGGCGGTGGATTATCGTACGTTGCAATTTACAACCTACCTCTCTAATATTCATGAGGTAGGTCGAATTACGACTCACCACTGTTCAGTATGTAGCGAACTGACCTATTACTACATACATTGGTTCGAAAAATACCACATGGGTCGTAAAAATTCTGGTCACAAATTCGACTAGCATTTTGTGACCAGAGTTTAGTACATCTGGCCCTAGATTCTTTATTTCACATGTGCATTGTACAAAGAAAACCATCCTGTCGTTTTGGGTATTTTTTACTGCAACAGTTTTTCTTTCTTTAAATGTTTTGGCCAGGAATCATTTGTGAGTCACACCTACATGTACCCATATATGTCTACACACAAACACATACCTGCAAACCGCTACACAATCCAGATGATTAAAACTAAACAAGCATTGGCAAAGCTAATAGCTTTGTCTTTAATATTGTAATGGATAGAAACACGCACAAGCACAGTTTCTATGCTTTAACACATCAAAACCAAGCCTATTGGATTTGTTAATAGTTGTTAAAGCATTGCAGCTTCAAAGAGAACAGTATTTTACTAAAGGATGTATATTTTATGTTGATAGTAAAAATAATGTCAACTAAAAGTAAAAGGGCAAATTGAAAGTAATAGCAACCAGAAGTAACGGTATACATTGAATGGGAAATGATAACAGCTGTGCAGGAAAAGAAATGTCCCTGTCATTGCCTGATTGTACTGAGAGAAAAAAGGAAAAAAGTGATTAACGGAAATGTTTGAATTAAACTACATTGTTTATCCGTGGTTTAGCAGGTATTACAAATATTTGAAGTGGCCACACTAGGTCCAGATTTACTCAAATGTATCGAAGCACAGCACAGCAAATGGAGTGGCTACATGGTGTTGTGTGACTGGAAGAGAGCAGAACAGTGCCATATCTACAAAGATGTAGTGCTGTTTTCTCTCTCCCTACTCTGGCCCACTTTTGACTGCCATGGGCTAATGCATACACCCTTGTGCCAAAGTGCAAAGGTGAGTGTGCTTTTAAGAAAGAGTTTTTGTACTGGAAAGGGAGCCTTCCAGTACAAAACTATCAGTTAACACGTGTCATGCTTTGAATGTGTGCTGTACAATGGGGCACACATCCAAAGTAGGAAAGACATCTTCACAGATCCATAAGAGCAAGTTGAAGCTCGAACCAGTGCTTAATTCGAGCCAGGGGTTTCCAGTACTCAGCACCAGCACTTTATCATCAAACCGCCGCTTTTCATGAGCACCAGTTAAGAATAGATTAATTTATGGGGAGATTAAGTGATTTGCCCAGAATCACAGGATGTTGAACTGACGCCGAGACTCGAACCTGGTTCCCCAGTTCTGAAGTCAGCATCTCAGGCCGTTATGCCACATCCTCTCCCCACTTTCATAGTTAATGGTTGGTTCTGTTTTAGGTAGTGCTAACAGGAGGAATGGGCTGGTGCAAGCTGCCTCCTGACGAGAGCCCCAGCACCTATTTTTTCACGAATTAACCACTTGCTCGAACATTATGCAGGGCTCATCTTGAGGGTTTTCAAGGGTTCCAGCTTTCAACCAGTATCTCCAGCCGCCTAGATTTTCAACCTACAAGCACTAGGCGGGTCTTTATATGGGGGAGGATTGTGGGGACAAGAGAAGGTCACTTTATTGGAGGTGGGTGAGAACCAATTCCTAGGATCTTTGTTGAATCTCCCAACTAGTACCTCACTCCTGCCACTATGGTTGGATCTGGGCCACATTCCCGTTGCCCATAAAGCAGCCCTTAGACCTTTGCTGTGTTGGAGATGGCTATGGGCCTCTGTGGACATAGTTCTATATTGGATGGGACTGGAGGAGCTACTTTGGGAGCCTGGAGTTGCCATAATCCCCTGGTTTGGGAACATCAAGACCTATCTGATCAGGCTGGGATGTGAACACCAATCCGGAAGCTATGGCCGATGCGTCAAAGGCTGTACTTAAGGGGATTTACTGGAGGTGTATAGATGGAAAATTGAGCAGGAAGATGGGCGCTCTGACTCTAGCTTTCCTGGAATTTAAAGATACCTTCCATATGGAAGAATACATAGATTCTATTGAACCCCCATTGGCAAAAACCCTGTACGTCAAATTTTGGTTCAGGACCTTACCACTGCGTACATTTACTGCTAAATTGGGGCAACATGATACTAACCCAAACATGACCTGCTCTTTCAGTCCCCAGATAAAGGAATGTATTGATCATATTTTATTTTT
This sequence comes from Triturus cristatus, assembly GCF_964204655.1. Lineage (NCBI taxonomy): Eukaryota > Metazoa > Chordata > Amphibia > Caudata > Salamandridae > Triturus > Triturus cristatus. The sequence continues at coordinate 809,970,776 of NC_140594.1, read as the reverse complement.
CTGCCAGCGTTATTATATTTACAGGAAGAAGTAGATACTTCCACTCTGTCAGATTAAGGGGATTAGGGATTTAGGATTGTTTCTAGAATGCTCAGATTCAATACAGCACGCTTGATCATATTCGCTGAGTTTAGTTTCTTACTGGGAGTGTGGAGAACCAGCCAGAGCAGTGTAGGGCCCTTAATACTGTATTGCATTGACCCTTGTTGTTGGTAATGTGACCCACTGGAAATATTTTAGCTGCATCTTCTAATTTAATGGCCTGATCTAATGAGGTGCTAATTCTCTATTGGAATCCAGAAGTACAAGGTATTTGGCTGTAGCCTGTTCAGTGTAATTTCAGGACTAGCAATGTTGACAGATTATGCTGCTAACTAAGCACAGTTTATTAATGGGTTTTATGATGGTTTTCAAGGGTTTTATTGGCTTTATTGTTTTATGTGAATTGTATTTATGTGACTTTTATGGTAGCACTTGCACAACAAGAATTAAATGTAGGAAAAAAATGAGGAGAAATTTAAATATTTCTCCTTTTTGCACCTGTCTCAAGGAGGAGTAAAGATTATGTTGCATATCCCTGTCTTTGATAGTTTGTAGATAGATGTTTGCATAAAAACCCATGGGTGGTTGTATGGAAGCACCTATGCAGCAACCCATGGAATACCCCCTTGATGCAGCATAACCCAAAGCATCGCATTGCACAACTTTGCATTACTTTGAGAAACTATCCACCGCAGGTTAGTAAATAATGTGACAAATGCATTGTAAATGTTTCCGAATCCTCACAAATTTATGACTGCGTGATCATCTTATCTGCCTTGCATTTTTCTAAACACTCTGAAATTTGTCATACCCTATATAACGCACTCTTTTGTACATCAATTTGCTGTATTGAATGTGGAAGTTTTACACACTTTGCAGTATCTCTTCAGTTACAGTTGACATTTATTTTGCGTAACATAAACATTTTGCCCTTGCTGAATCACTACTAAGGCCTTATTACGAGATGGCTGGTAAAATGGGGTGTTAATGCCCCATTCACCCATCATTACATGTATGAGTCCAGGGTTGAGCGATATCATTTGGGACCTGGAATTAACAGGGCGTTTATTGCATGGTTTCCCTTCGTCATTCACAAATTTCACATGCTCTGAGCAGGTGTCCCTTGTAACCAGAAAAACAAGTGGAAGTACTGGATTTGGCATTACTTTACATGGTAATACTGCCTGGTAATATCGGAGTCAGCCGACTTTTATTAACTTAGAGCGGTATTACCACTGAAAGACAGGCCATAATAGCAACCCTCCCTACATGTAATGAAGACCTACGGCCTCATTTACGAAGGTAAAGGTTATGAAGGTGTCTCTTCCTGCACGAAAACTAGGCCTGGGCTAAAATTCCGTTCTGCTTGCGGAATTTGACATTTTCGCGTTCCGCGGAGAGCGCGAAAATGTCAAAATTTCCGCAATCCGCATATTACCGGAATTTTTTTTCTTGCTCGTGCTGTAAAAAAATACATTCTCGCGTGCGCGCGATCGCCTTACCTGAATCCCCGCGTTCGCCGACAAGTTTTCCCGATCCGGTCGCGTTCTCCACGAGATGTTGGATTGTTGGTAGCCATTTGCGCTGTCTCGCGACAGTTCGCGCCCGCATTAACGTCATTTGTCACGCGATCACGTCATTCGTCGCGCGATCACGTCTTTCATCGCGCGATCATGCACCGCGAGAGTATGAGATGATTGAGATCTCGCGCCCGTGAGCAACCGCCTGGGTAAGTTGGCGAGCCGCGATCACGCAGAAAATACCGCGAACGGGCGGGAAAAAAACTTCTGCGTCTTCGCGATATTTCCGCGTGTTTACGGAGATTTTTAAAATTTTCGCAATAGTTTGCGAAAGTGATTTTCGCAATTTCCGCTCACCCCTAACGAAACCCGTCACCCCTACAACGCAAAACCCTTGCACCATGGCACAAGGGTGCCTGCGTGGGGCATGGCAGCCCCTTGTGCACCAGCGCAGGGGAAAAGGACAGGACTGCACCAGATCTCATAGATACACGCATTTCTTCCTTTTCTTTTGACACAAGGCAGCACAGCAAGATTATCGATTCTGACTTGCACTGTGCAATCATGAATTTTGGTACCGAATTAAGCATAACCACACAAACCCGGGAAGACTTGTCCTTTTCTGCATGGTTATACCTGGTTTCAGACACTTTTACTACCTGTTTGAAGCAAGTGGTAAATGGGACATGTGAATACAGGGTGGGCGGTTGGGACCTGTACCAGCTCCGGGGCTGCTGCAGGATGGTTCCGTGCTCTCCTGTGGAGACGGAAGGGGTGAGGTGGTGGCCGAGCGGCACCTGTGTCTGCAATCTGTGATGTCGTGGGCCCTGGGCCCACATGCTAAGGAATAAGTGACACAGACACCGTGGCTACCATTGTTCAACAGGCCACAAGCACGTGCACTCGGGCCCCTTTATTAGCCGGGTCACGTCACTCGTGACGCCGGTGATGGATGGGTGTGGGGTGTGTGTGTGTCCACTCCCATAGGGGAGTGGCTACTAAAATAGTGCCTGTCGAGACACTAGAACGTGTCTCGCAGGACACAACACAATCCAACCCCTGAATCTGTGGAGCTTTTACCTGGGGCTAAAAATGCCTGCCGTTCCCGCACTCAGTAGCTTCAAATGCAGGAACACCTGCAACTTGGCCCATGAGCAACATCATTCAAAATGGTTCACCCCTTCACTAGTCGTCAAGATGGCTGCATAATTTAAACGCTCGCTTCTGACATTGGCTGTGATCTGTACGTCATGGTCTTGAATCCACGCAAGGCCAGCTGAGCCTCCCATCCGTCTGAAATTGACAAAAGGAGTAGTATTATATTGTCGTTTCAAGGAAACAAGGGACACCCTACTCACATGGAACCAGGGCACATAATCTATAAGCAGAAATAGTGGTTCCTGTGGACAAATGTAAACAATAAGCAATATTGATACGCACAATGGCAATATTGTGTATCAATGTTGCTTATTGTTTACATTTGTCCACAGGAACCACTGATTCTGCTTATAGCATTATATTGTGACACATGATATTTACATTGCTTAGAATTGGCAGAAGCGCTGTGCGAAGCGCTATATAAAATATTTTTCGGCATGCAGAAATCCTGAGGCAATGGTTCAGCCCTGATCGAGGATGTGTCCTTCTATAAACCCACAGCTTTGGAGACCAGGCACAGCATTGAACTGGAATTTGTCACTAAAATGAGGAATGGCCAACCAGCAATTTATTCCTATTGAACAAACTTCACTGACTGACAAAAGCAAACTCATATAGGAACCTCAAAACCTCAGGATTGTGATATGTACAATTTTTGAAGTGGGTTAACGCAGCCATTTTAGGAAGCTTATATTTGAACTAATGTATCTTTGCAATGTGGCATACTTGAATGTGACACTGAAACAGTCATATATTTAATGATGAAAATTAACTCACAAATGCATCACAACATACGATGCAGAACAGACACAACAAAGTACAGCAAAGCGTATAACAAATAACAAAAGAGCAAAGCAGCACATCTACATGCTGACACTTGGAACCCAGTTATAGCACCCTAAATCTGACAATGATCAAGCAGAAATATCTGTGGTGGCATTAATAGACCTATTTTCTTTACAAAACAATCTGAACCAGTCAACTGCGGATTGGTGGCGAATGGCATAAATACATAAGTAGTGGAATAATACCCCATTACATCTGTAGATCGTGTTATTCTACTTTTCTAACAATAGTTGCTGATTGTGAAAAAAAAAGAAAAAAAAGACATATATTGCATGTTGCATAACATACATTACTTTTGTTAGCATCATAATTGCGTCCCTCTATTTCTTGGCTAGTATTGGCGGTTCAGAGGTATAACTTGCTCCCTTCCATCAAAAGGTCTCTGAGTGGGACCACTCAAGCAGCTTTAACCCCTTCGCTGCTGCGGACATTCCGCTGCAGCGCTGGGGGGGCAGGGGGGCAGCGCGGTGGGCCTGTGCTCATGACGGAGCCGCTCCGTCATGAGCCACAGTTGAGCTGTGCTCATGACGGAACGGTTCCGTCATGACTCCGCCCATTTGCGTTGTCCCCCCGCACAGGCGGGGAAACAGCGCCGCGTAGGCGGAGCGGCCGCCAACGGGCGTGTCATGACGGAACCGTTCCGTCATGAGCACACGGCAACCGTGGCTCATGACGGAACGGTTCCGTCATGAGCGGGGAAGGGGTTAAAGGAAGAGAATGGGTGTTTCGTCGAATCGATTCTCTGTACTTTTATAAAATATCTTAAAACAGGATGATTTTTCTCTAATCTTTATTTTACTATGACGTTGTGTTTTTAGATAGCACCATAAAGCTGGTGTGTAGGAGCACATAGAAAATAGCATACCATAGGGTGTCATAGAACTAGTGTGAAACATTCTGGGTAGTGGTATCAGCAGATCCCCTGCACCAGAGTCAACTCTTGTGCCTAATCATGGCAGGACACCTAGGTAAGCTTACAGTCATGGATTGCATATTTTTGATGCAACTAAGTTCATAATGCAGATTCCAGGGTAAACTCTGCTTCTACTCAGGTCTCCACTCAAAAGAGCCCTAGGGGAATCCAGTGACCAAACATTTCATATCATTCTCACTGCATGCATCCAGTACCCGCCGCCCGATGATTGCTGTGGTTGGCCATCACAAGCTTCAACGCCACCCAAGGTGGATCAAGCCTCACTAGATAGAGTGAGTGGCTGCCTCGGCGATGCAAAGATCCTAGTACCATACTTAAGTCTGTTACTCTTGCTACCTACTCCCGCCTAGGGCTCCTGCTGAACTCACCCATATTTGCTGAAGCAGGCTGGACTTGGCATGGGCAATATGGTACAAGGTCCCCAAGCAGTGACTGAGTTTAGTTACCATACAGCACGTGCCAAAACACAAACATGGATACAATCAGGTCTCCAATGTGTGCACTCCCAATAACCCCTTGCAGTGGACTTGCCATCCCCATCTTGTCTGCGTGTTTATGTGCAATGAACTGCATATGTCAGAAGCATGCAGCTGTGTTTGTCAGATGGTCAGAGCATTAATGAGTGACATTGTGAGCAACAGGGCATTTGGCATTCAGCCTTTATCTGTGTGTGTCTGGTGAGAGAGGAAGTGGGAAATGTCTTCTTCAGCCCATATCTCTGTCCTACTGATGCTGGGGTAAGAGGTTCACTTAAAGCACACAAAAAATTCTGATCCTTCCTGAACCAGAACACAAACAACCCAAGACCAGTTTTGCCCTAGTTATTGGCTCATCAGCCGGGTACAGCTTGGTTCCAGTGACACATTGTGCACAGGACCTACGTCTGGGCATACGCGCCCCACTTAGGGCAACACATAAAGTGCACAACAAAATGATGGATGGAATGCTTGAATTATTCTCAGCCACTGGTAATTACTCGTGCTGCATCCCAATCCATTGTTATTTAGCACACCATGCCACCTCAGTTTGGACCCAGCTATATGCAAATCAGTCTTGACCCTGCTCCAATCGGAAAAGTCCAGCCTGAACTCCCAAGGGTGAAACCGGTCCTGGTTTGCTTCTGTTCCGGATCAGGGAGGACCTGGCTTGGCTGTTACGCTGAACTGTTACTATTGGAGCAGAATCAAGACTGGTTTTCATATAGTTGGATCCAAACTGAGGTGGCATGGTGTGCTAAATAACAATGTGGCCCGAGTAATTACCTGTGGCTGAGATTAATTCAAGCATTCCATCCATCACTTTTTTGTAGGAGATCAACTTAGTAGATACCACGATGCTGTCAGCCCCACCCCTATTCAGCATAAGCAAAATTTCCACTGCCTTGTTAGTGCTGTTCCTGGCTGGATCACTCTCAAGGAAAGTTCTGCTTGAGGATATTTTGTCTTTATTCTTGTATCTCATGCCATATCACCGCTTCTTCGGTTCAGACACCATCTACAGTAGAAGTCATCACTTTTGCATCCTATTCTACTTCTGTACTCTGACATTACTAATTAGAAAGTACCAGATATTTCTTATTGAGGTCATTGTACTAGATTTCAATGTTACTCGCCATGGTCTATATTGCTCCAGCAGGATATTCCATTTTAGCCCAACTGCTTTGCCTCCTTCCCTTCCTCCCCAGAGGAGGGTTAGCACATCTAGTCTTAAAACACCAACCTTTGGATTTTTTAAAAACTTTTAGACTGTAGCTGCTTGACTCAAGAGTGTCTGCTTACTACTCATTCTGAAAGTGCAAGCTATGCCATTCCTGTGCACTGCAGCCACAAACCTGCATTTAGCCTGGTGTTCACCAACTAAGACGCGGAATGGTAAAACAGTTTACTTAACGGGTAGGAGACAACCATCATGAAGGTGGAACCCAAGCCCCACTGCAGTGTCCTCGTTCCATCCTCTCTTCAACTTCAGAGGTAAAGTGTTAGGCGTGGGCATTGCATCTCAGCCTTACTGCAGCCTGTCTCCAAGACTGTCTTTGTCTCAACCGCCATGTGCTTCACCTCAACTTAGTGGAATGAACAAGCGAGTGGCGGCGAGGAACCAACACACAGCAAACTCTCTCAAAAATCCCCTGCCAAACATCTTGCAGCAAACAAAAGGTGCTATACACAGGCCTATACAGCATCTATGGCCCAAGGAGGGGCCAAACCTTTCAGGGGCCCCCAACCCTTCAAGTGTCACTCATTCAGTCCAAGGTCAATGAATATCAGTGAGAAATGGGAGTCTCAGGGGCCCCTCTTCACACTCTGCAGGGATCCCATCATTTTGCGTTACGCCTCTGACTAACGAATGCACACACAAGGTTGGAGAGAAATCTCTGGTTGCTGGGATGGCTGTGCTTCTACACTCTCAGCCGAGGAGAAGATTGGCGAGCCTCTCCTAATCTCCCATTACCTCAAACGAAAAGACAGAAAGTTCCAACATTTTTAGGGAAAAAGCAGACTCCCACCGTTGAGTCACACAACTTGGTCAACAATGTGGGTACAAAATAAAAGTGTTCTGGCTGAGGGGCTCCACAGATTAAGAGATGGGACATTGGCCTATGCCATAATCTCACAGAATGACAGGCAGAGGATATCCAGATATTGGCCGATCCAGCCCAGTTTAGGAGGAGGGCGATGTGAACATAGCAGATGGATAACTGATATTACTTGCAAGACCCCTCCAGTACATTTCCCACTTTTCTAAGTTCAGAGTGGCTAATAATTCTTAGCTCCAGTAGAGAAGGAAGAGACAATAAAGGAACTGACCACCTCTCTACTTCTAGGAATCAATCATCTCTTCCTTCCGTGGAAACAGCAGCCAGATATGGGTCAACTGCTCCAGTCCTGTGTAGGGTGCCACCACAGGACACATTACACATGGCGGCCAGAAAGTATGTCTGCATTTCCAGCATCCAGACAACCAGCCGGCAAGACTTTTTCAGTTAGTTACTACTGCCCATTTTCAGATGAGCACACGTTGTATGTGGAGTACCTACTTACCCTGAGTTGTGGGAGAAAAATACTTTATTGCAGATTGTGTTGAAACTGTTTGCACTTGAACTGGACAATTAAGGACTCACTAATGAAACCTCTAGCACATGTGTTGTGAATCTATACAGGGGGCGATCGTTGTGTAGCCAAATGAGCAGTTATCACCAAAAGAGAGACCTTCTGGAAATGACCTTTCATTAGCAGCTTAAAAATACTTCTTGCTTCACTGCTGCGTACGGTTGAAATGAGTTTCATAATCCTCAGCATACATTGGTAACGAATGACCCCTGTGTGCTGTGCTCGGCTTTGACGTTCTAGAAAAATCTCTGCGGTCTCCACGCCCTGCTGTCTTCATCTGCTCTGCTTCTCCTGAGCAGGGGCTGGACTGGCCATAGCAGGCATCGGTCGTTTCCCTGGGAGGCTGGAAAGGTGGAAGCCGGTTTTGCAACTGTGGGGGCCGGTTTTGTTACTGGGGGGGGGGCTATTTTACAGCAGTGCTGCAATATATGTCCCCATTAAAAAAAAAAAAAACAGCAGTGCTTCACACTTGCACACCTCCAGTACCCACCGGGGCTGGTCTGACAAAGTTTCCAGGGCTGCTGAAGTTCCCAGTCCCGCCCTGCTCCTGAGGAGTCCTTTGCACTAGGAAAGGCCACCTTATATATGACAGCAACACACTGCGTAACACAGGCCCCGCATCCCCTGCGGTGCGGGGGGCCCCGAGCTTCAGGGGGCCCCTCAGCACAGTAGTCAGACCTGAGAGCTCCGGATTCAATCCGGAACCGGGGACCTTCCATGTACCTTGCAGGGGGGCCCCCTCAACTTTCGTTACACCAGTGCAACACAGAGCTCCAGCACCCCTTACTCCTAGCAAGTAGGGTCTGAAGATACAAAAAAGGCAGACATTTTAAGAGGACTTTCCTCAAACCATCTGATTTACCACAGTCAGATAACTGAGGATATACCTTTTACTACAGCATAAACCTTTACCCGTCAGAAGAAGCTGTAAATAAATAGTTGATTGTTTCATATTTCTGGGATGAAAACATACTTTCGCTTGCTGATAATTCGTTTTTATTTTGTTTGCCATATTTATATAGCAGGGACCTGCCCCCGAGGGACAGCACAGCTGTTTACACAGCACAAAAGATACCAGTGAGCAGGAGCCAGAGGCAGAACTTGGCTGTTAATAAAAGAAGAACTGAGAAAAAAGGCGGGGGAGGAAGATGACACGTGGATAACGCAGGAGGGGAAGAAGGAGAGACTCGTTTTCTAAAAATAAAAAGAACAAAGTAGAGTAGCAAGAAATTGAAAATAAGTGTTCCTAACAATATTTGAGAATGTAGGATATCAGGGGCTTTACAAAATGTACAATTGAAAGACATCAAGTGTAAGAACTAAGTGGTATTTGGTGGAGAACATTAGATATACAGAAACACAGGAGTTAGAGGAATGAATGAGATGCCGAGTGCTGGACTGGGAAAGGCAGAAATGTTGAGTTTGCTTCATTATATGGTGTAGGGCCTCCTGACCAGATGTGTGGTATTTCCCAAACATCTGCCCGGTCCAGAAGTCAGACTGTCTTGATGCATCTCACCCAGGTTTGTGGTCCACCAGACTTAGACTGTCTAACTGTCTTGGGGTTGCCCAATCACAGAGACAGTGCTTTGGAATGGTCCCCCGTAGAGTGTCAGTAAACAAAACACCTCTCTAGACTGCAATGGTTAAATCATTTTAAGGTTCTTGGCCTCAAACATTTTTGTTTATTTTAATTCACTTCATAATGCAGAAGACTAAAAATTAATGTGTCAGCTGGTTGATAAATTAAACACTTTTTAAATAAACTGCCAGCTATCTGCCGGAGAGGGATTTTCATAGACAGAACCTCATTAACAGGTATTAGAGTTTCCAAATCTGCAGAAAGTAGTCAAGTTATCAAATAAAGTTAAGAAAACAAAACAAAAATAATGAAGAAGCGTCTTCTTTATTATGTATTACATATGTAAAAATCCACTCTGCCACTGTACTGTATACGTTTCATGCGTGCACACTAAATGTAATATTATAACCCACTGCAAGGCTAAAAAAGTTGTTAAGACCCTGAACTCAAGTTACAGGTCCAGGCCACAAACGAGGGCCAATAACGAAGGTGAGGGCCTTTAACAACGGGCATAGCCTGAAGCATAAGGGCTATAATGCTATTTGAACATTCCATCCACTAAGAACCCGATTATGAGTGTTGGCGGTGAAGGGGGCGGGTAGCATGCCACAGCCGCACCGCCAAGATTCGCCACTGCACGCCTGCCAGATTATGACCTTGAAGTAGTCTGGCGGACGGTCCCAGGGAGGTGCCTTTTTTAGGCTGCGGTGCCTTAAGAAAAGGCACTGCAGCGGGAACGCCTCACAAGATTCCTGAACGGCATGGATTCGAAAGTCCATGCAGGAACTGTTGTGCATGCACACAAGGGGGCACATGTTATGCTAACCGTGTGCATTCACAAGCAGAGGAGGCACAGGGGGCTCTCTAGGGCCCCCTCTGTCTCCTTTCTACTAGGGTCGACATGGAGTAGAAACCTCCATGTCATTTCCACCGGAGAGTAAACTTGTAATATGCATGGCGGGACTGCCACAGTCCCGCCAAGCATATTGCGGCATCTGACCACCATGCCACCTCCAGGAAATGGCGGTTCCCTAGAGGCAGCAGTGGTCGCAGGGAGGTCCGACTGCCCAACTTGTAATGGGGCGGCCGGACCATCAGTGCGGTGGTGACTGGCCACCAATGCTGCCCCATGCAAGTCTGGCAGTCCTCGGGCCGCCAGACTCGTAATTAGGGCCATAGTGTAAAAAGTTATAAAATAAACAGAGGCAAACAGAAAGACATATAAATAAAAAATTGGAACTTGGGGGCATATTATCAAGAAACGGCGTTAAAATTATCGCCGCTGAAGCGGCGATAATTTTAACGCAGTCCTTGATAATATGCCCCAAAAGATCTTTACCAACCATTATTTGCTCTGCAGCCCTCCATCATCTTCAACTGAGCTCTGAGCATTCTGTTCTTCCAATGCTCATTCCAGCTCCACTCAAGAACCTATTTCACCCACTCAACCACTCCACCCACAAAATCTATTTTTACGCACTCCATCTTCACACAAACACTACGTTCAACAAATTAGGAACCTATATGCAATGCAGTCTGACACCCATGCATACTATCAACTACATCGAGCTCGCTCACTCAAACAGGTGTTTGGCACAGACACTGCGCCTGCAAAATCACAAAAGTTCACACCCTTCTCACTATAGTGCACACAGCTCCACTCCCACGTACAAATATCTCTTAAATACGGCAATCACACCCTCCAATTACCACGTAATTAATTCTTAAGGATCCACCCTAAATAGGCACATCTGTGCACACCCTCTCCTTATTGTATCTGTGTACACATGCATACAAATTCACTCACTTCATTTAACAAGTGCATAATTCTTAGTGACCCACCCTTGGGAGACACACCTCTGCACACTCTCCCTTTACTGAATCCATGCACACACTCATACACTCACGTCAGTTAACATGTACATAATTCTTAGTGACACACCCTCGGTACACACACCTCCGCACACACTCCCTTTACTGAATCCGTGCACACACTCATACACTCACGTCAGTTAACATGTACATAATTCTTAGTGACACACCCTCGGTACACACACCTCCGCACACACACCCTTTACTGAATCTGTGCACATACTCATACATTCACGTCAGTTAACATGTACATAATTCTTAGTGACACACCCTCGATACACACACCTCCGCACACACTCCCTGTACTGAATCCGTGCACACACTCATACACTCACATCAGTTAACATGTACATAATTCTTAGTGACACACCCTCGGTACACACACCTCCGCACACTCTCCCTTTACTGAATCCGTGCACACACTCATACACTCACGTCAGTTAACATGTACATAATTCTTAGTGACACACCCTCGGTACACACACCTCCGCACACTCTCCCTTTACTGAATCCATGCACACACTCATACACTCATGTCAGTTAACATGTACATAATTCTTAGTGACACACCCTCGGTACACACACCTCCGCACACTCTCCCTTTACTGAATCCGTGCACACACACATACACTCACGTCAATTAACGTGTACAGAATTCTTAGTGACACACCCTCGGTACACACACCTCCGCACACACTCCCTTTACTGAATCCATGCACACACTCATACACTCACATCAGTTAACATGTACATAATTCTTAGTGACACACCCTCGGTACACACACCTCCGCACACACACCCTTTACTGAATCCGTGCACACATTCATACATTCACGTCAGTTAACATGTACATAATTCTTAGTGACACACCCTCGGTACACACACCTCCGCACACACTCCCTTTATTGAATCCGTGCACACACTCATACACTCACATCAGTTAACATGTACATAATTCTTAGTGACACACCCTCGGTACACACACCTCCGCACACTCTCTCTTTACTGAATCCGTGCACACACTCATACACTCATGTCAGTTAACATGTACATAATTCTTAGTGACACACCCTCGGTACACACACCTCCGCACACTCTCTCTGTACTGAATCCGTGCACACACTCATACACTCATGTCAGTTAACATGTACATAATTCTTAGTGACACACCCTCGGTACACACACCTCCGCACACTCTCCCTTTACTGAATCAGTGCACACACACATACACTCACGTCAATTAACGTGTACAGAATTCTTAGTGACACACCCTTGGCAGACACACTTCCCACGCACCCTCCCCTGAATATATGTCCAACTCCACAGACGCTCCAGTTAACATGTTCCCAAATCGTACAGACACACCCTAGACATACACACCTCCATGCTTATGTCATTTACTGAATCAGTGTGTATAACCACACTTCAAGAACATGTGCTGAATTCTTGGGGACTTTCCCTAATCAGATGTTCATCTGTGCACCCTCCGGTCACTGAATCCATGAACACACACACACTCCAATTAAGATCTACTGAAATTGTAGGGACACATCTGAGATATGCACCCCTTCACACACACACTCTGATTTCCCAATCTGTGTATTGGCAAACTCAAAGACAGAAAAAACTCTCATTCACTGAAGTAACCAAGCACGAAACCACTCAAGACAAACAATGCCTTAGTCTTTAAACTTGCCCTGTAAGAGCCTGTAGGGTTTCTTGAACACTCGCCGCTTTGCCTGCTGGGTTTTTTCTGACGTGATCTGTGAGAAAGCACCGGTATCTCACTTGGATCTCTGTGCCCATGGCCACAATGTGTAGAGACGGGTACTTCTGGAATCTGCCCTAAACACAACTAGGGATCATGATTAACTCTTCTGGTGATACAGAGATGTGAACTGTGGTACAACACTACAGGAGCAGTTCTGAATGTCTCACCTGTGTGTCTGACCAGCCCTTCCTGCATCAGGCGTGTCTACTGGTGCATTATTAATAAATAGAGCAGCAACAGTGCCCAGTGGGTCCAACACCCTCACTGTCACGTGAAATGTGTTTCAGTAGAGTTGCTGACCAACCTGCTCTTGCACCTGGAGACCCGACATTGTGTGCCAAGAATGGTGGATTCAAGGCCTGTGGTTACAGCCGCCACAGTGGCCATTGTTGGTTTGGTGGCGGCTCACAGGATATAAACTAAACCCACAGAGGAAGAGAGACAGTCTGTGTATACCTTGTCCTGCTTGCCAATCTTTGGAAAACTACGGCATGCGCAGTTATTAAAATCATCCCACTGCTTATGGGAAAGCTGAGGATTGAACCTATTAAGGGGTGAAAGGCAGTTAGATCCCTGAGTAGGAGGACAACCACTATCAACTCTCTGAACGCCACAGGGGACCTTGAAATACAGGCCTCACAGCAGCCAGCAGCTACTAAAGGCACAGTGCAGTCTGGATACAAATCCACCCGGTTATTACCTTTAATCTGGGTCCAGCGTACTGTGATGTGATTTCTTGTGACGTCATGATAAGGCCAAAGGTCATGTGACATCATGTGCGGTTGTGTTATCCATATGTTACTCAGTTTTGAAACCTGAAAAAGTCGGCCTCTTTTTGGTCCAAGTGTTGGCAAGCATGTGGCAGAACAAGGCTTTTAAGTCTTTTCACAGTAATTTATCTAGGGGGCGGTGAAGGAGTTTTGAGGTGTGAATAATGGGGTGTCTGAAAAAACCACATGGACAACATTTCTTGTATTCTCGTGTAGTTCTGTAAAATGTCAAGCACATAGCCCTAGGTTAACTACTGATGCCTGTGCCTCAAGTAAGGTTCAATGAGTGGAGAGGATGTAGCCTTACGGCTAGAGTGGTGGACCTCGAAGCTGGGGAACCGAGTTTGAGTCTCGGCAACAACGCTCAACATCCTGTGATTCTGGGCAAATTACTTAATCCCCCTGTGTCTAACAATGAATGTGTCCTTGTGTAACGAAACTGGTGCTCATGTAAAGCGCTCTGATACCCAAGATATCTTCAGGTCTAGTTTGCGCTATATAAAACTCTACAAATGTCCACTAAACATAAATCCTTTTCATCACATATATTGGGCGACATGTCTGTATCTATTGGTCCAGCAAGCCTGAGTGATTATTGTGTGCACCAGGTTGTCTGCGCTCTTCATTGGCTTCCTGAGTCAAGACTGACACATTCACAGTTGGCCCCTGCTCTTACCTATCTAATCACTCACCAGAACAGCTCAAAAGCGCAGGTTGAGGTATGAGGAGTGTTACCCCGAAACCGATCCCAGGATGCTTGTTTCCGGTCCAGGGAGGACCTGGCCTGGCAGTGCGGGCTGGACTGTTCCCATGAGGCACAGGGTCAAGACTGATTTGCATATCACTGGGTCTGACTGGGGTGGCGAAGTGAGCTAAAGAACGATGATGGATTCAACCCAGATCTGTGACTGGTGGTGGGTGTCTGAAAAGTTTCACCGCTCCGTCCATCATCTCCTTGTGTGAGCTACGGTTGGGCCTATTCTTCGTGGAGTGTTAGGGTATTTTACTCCGTAAACTAGCAGGGATTGAGTGCACAGGAGAGGTCTCACCCATGTGCCTACAAGGCCTGTCACTTGGCTGATGCTAGGTTGTGATCTTGCTTTTTGCCACGTGGCATAGAAGATTAGAGGTGTAGGATTTATTATGAATACTTCTTATTAAGAGAATTGCAAAAGCTTCATCAACAACATATGGATTTTAGTATTTACAGTAACGCTCTTTATTTTAATTAATATTTTAATGCACTGCAAGCAACGTGGGTGGCTTAAGAGTTCTTGGATAAGATGTAGAGGGATTGAGGGTGAGCCCATGAGGAATATGAGAGAGTGACATATTTATTCTTTTGCAGAATGTGGCCTTGTTGAGTTGTGACGGAAACAGACCTGAAAACAGCGTTCAAGGGTGCTCTCTGAGAACAGAAAGGCTCTGCCGTTTGAGTCCTTTCCTCTATCAGTTTCTGGCAGCTCTATTCTCGTTGTTGGGGGTTTGAATTTAGAAATTAAGAATTTCAAGCATTTTTTTTAAACAGGCTTTTGAGATGTTTTTTTTTTTAGCTGAACCCATTTTGCCAAGACCTTGCTCTTTACATGTGTACCGAGCTTCTTGAGTACAAAGCGAAATGTGAGCTCGTCTATACAACCAGCTTCGATTCATAACACAAAGGTTACAATCACTTGATGTTTGCACTGCTGTTCTTAGTTATATCATTGCCCCTATCAAATTGAGAAGAACCTATGCACTTTAATGACAATTTGTTTTCACAATGCTTTTATGCTGTTATTTATATTTTTCAAGATGTAAATTTTTATTCTCTGCTTTTATGGTCAAACTATGACCGAATAAAGATGATTTTGATTTTGACTGCGATTCATAACACAGGCAGTTGATCCAATCCAAATGGCCACTCAGATTCAAAGTTTTAATTCAAATGTGCATCGTTCCTGAAGGAGCTACCAAACGATCACTCACTCTGGTTTCCTTAGGAGTGGCAGACATCCCATCATGTCCCCTGGTTGCCCGTACTGTAGAGTCAGACAACCTTCCAGCCAATCAGGAGCTGCTGCTGAACTCCAGCTTCTCATAGAGATCAGGACACTGGATGCGGGTGAAAGGCGGGCAGTCCATCTCCTTGGCGCAGGGGGGAACAACTTTCTAACTGACTGGCTACGGATATTTGTATTTGGACGGCTAGGCACGAGTGATCTAAACCAGATCAGGACAATTGGACCTTCAGCCTGCGTTTGTTGGTGATTGTTGTAATCTCTCTCCTCTTCTCCTGGTACTCTACTCTGTGGTGTTCTTCTCTTCTCCTTCTCCAGTGGTAGCTTCCTCTCTCTCTCCCTGCCACACCTCCCTCTTGGAACGTTCCACCAGAGTCCACATTGGAATGTTGACAGACTGTCAGTTGCGGATAGTGGATGACAGAATAAAGACGCTTGAACTTACCTGCTTAAGAGTTTTCTTCATTATAACAGTGATGTTACTAGTACAGGCCCGAAAATGGTTAGGAAAGTTATTCTACAAGATGGCAGCTTGGATGGAAACGTGTAAGCAATGGCTACACCGACATCTGAAGGCAAGTCAGGTGGTCTGAAGGTGATCTAAACTTTGATATGACACCATTGCACCTGGCTTCTAAGGCATGCTCCCTTCAACACAAGCCAGGGATTAATACTAGTCTAATATTGGCGATTTAACCAATGAGGGACGCGAGGTGAAGTGTGTTAGGCCGGCCACCATAACTTCCAAGTGGATGTTCTGCACTTGGTCTAGCTCTCTTGTTTTCTACACCCAAATATGGTGCTTTCTTTCACTGTAACACCACAATACGTTAAATTATTTAATTAAAAAATAACGCTTGAATGACAGCTACATAAACAACCATATATGATGTGAATGCATTAAGATGCATATCAGGTGCGTCAACAAATCAGTTACAGTCACATGCCCGGACATAGAAATACAGAACTCGGGTGTGTATTGGCGTGCAGGAGTGTGTCTGCGCGCCCACAAAACCAGCATGCGGAAATGCATGTTTGTGTATTTCTACATGTTGGCACGGTGAGTGTGCCTTTGAGTAGCCTGTGGTTTGCGTGGTGAGCACGTTTGTGTCGGTCGGTGTATAAATAGGTGTGAGGAAGCAGGGCTGAGTCACTGACATCACGAGATCATGGCCATGCGCGAGCGTGACGTTTGGAGCGAGAGTTGGAGTATACAACGCAAACCGCTGCTTCTCCGTGGATGCTGCTCAGTCACGTTTCTGTAATGGGCCCGAGAGCCCCCAGTTGTCTTCCGTGCTGTCGTTTTTCACAATGTATGGACTCTGAAGGGCATTCACACTGTGAGCTGAAAGGCCCACTGTGAGCTGAAAGGTGGGTAAACTCAGGGCTTTAAGTGGGAGGAAAAAACTAAGGGGTCTCCCAAAGGGGCGTGGTCAATGTAATTAAGGGCGTGACTTAAAAACACGTAAGCTAAAAATCTGTGTTTAGCATAGTGTGCTGCCCGACTTGTATTTTGCTGTTTCTGTCATTGCGTCCAGATATATGATACAAGTCACATCATACCTACGTGTCAGGACCATTGGCTTTGTCAGTGGTTGTTAGTTGCATAAGATAAATAAGCAGCAACTATAGCTTGTATATAATATTGAAAAAGTGACACCACGACAATGTTGCTGCTCCTGAGTTTCAAAAACAGAAGGGAAATCCATAGAGAAAAAGACTCTCTTTAAAGGATTTCCCTTTCTCTACAAGGCTCACCACGCCAGGCGCGCAACACCCATTGAACTCAAAGGGCTTCAAAGGGACACAAAAGAGAGCCCGATAGAGACCCGTTTCCAGGTCCCCTTAAAAAAACTGCCGGTGCTCAGACCCGGTGAGACCCGGCCCACTTAAAGCCCTGGGTAAACTCATTCCCCCTGTATCACGAGACGCGAGGAAGCCAGCCATGACTGAGTCCTGAAAGAGTTAGTTTTCAGTTGGTTTGCCCCCTCATAACCAGGTACCCTTAAACTATGAAGTTCCGACACTACAACTTGAAAGGTAGCGCCCTCACGCACTCACTGCTCTGAAAGGGAGGCTCCTAACTCACTATGTGCCTTGAATGTCATGAACTCTCACTCACGTTGTAACCCAAAATGTCAGCAACCACTTTCGTTCATTCTGTGCCACGAAGGCCATGAACACTCTGAGTGTATGTAGAGTGAATGACTGAACTCCCGATTCACTCTCTATCGATAAAAGCACGGGCTCCGCTCCCTACAATGAGCACAATGGCTCTCATTCCCTCTGCACAATGAAAAGCAGGGACACTCACTCACTTTTAAAGGTTACTTGAAGTCGGGGTCCCCTCTTGCTCTGTACCCTAAACTTGAATGCCCTCGCCCTCATGGCTCGTCTGAAAGGCCGTTACCCAAAAGGTACAACCCCTCCTTCCACTGGGCAAGCTGAAAGACAAACACCCCCACTCTCTAAACAAAACAAGAGATGGCCTCCTTGTATTCCCAGAGAGGCTGGAACCTTCACTCACCATGCGCAATGAAAGGCAGAAACACCCGTTCACCATGCGCAATGACAAACCGAAACCCTCACTCACCTACTCACTGAAAGCCAAAGACCCTCGGTTCAACGTGCGCCGTGAAGCCCGAGTGTGCCCTCATTCCCTCCATTATGCTCCCTGAAAGTCAGGAGCACTTATGTATATGCATTCACAAAGATACAGCGTTCGCGTTCACTGTGCGCCCTGAAAGACGGATAAACTCGGCACCCTGAAAGGCAGTCACTCCCATGCACTCTGAACCCTGCGTGCCGGCAACTCTCATTTACAACGCGCCTCAACGGCAGGCACTTTCATTCACTGTGCGCCCTGAGTTGCATGCACCCTGATTTTACTGTGTACCATCAAAGGCAGGCACCCTCATTTACTTTGCACCCTGACATGCGGCTCCCCCGTTCCTCGTGCACCCCGAAAGAGAGGCTAACTGATTTACTGTGTACCCTGAGAGGCAGGCCACTGCTTTACTCTTCACCCTAAAAGTCTGGCACCTTATTCCACCAGCTCCCTCATGCAATGTGAACTTTATGAAGCTGGCACTTTCTCTCACTATGGTCCCTAAAAATGCAAAGATCTATACGTCATGTCTGCTAGTGATACCAGAACACCCCTTCCAACTATTAATCTGTTAATACACCGGATGTGCATCTACGTGTCGTGATGTGCGACTGATGAAGTCACACGCACGACGCTGAGCGCACACGCAGCACTTTAAAAATAATACATTTTGAAAACACCAGAACAGCCTAATATTCTCTCGCTCCACTTTTATCGTTTCTCGCTCCTCGTTTACACCGTCTCATAAACCAAGTAAATCGTCCGCCATAACTGAAAGATATTGTGCAAGCAAACAGGATTCTCACTGGAGACGGGCTCCACCAAGCAGGCTACCCACCGGCAGCGCCGAGACTTTCAGCACCACACTTGGCGGAGAGCGCTCTGCCAAGCTTTCCAACACCATTTCGCCGCTGCCACTCCTGGGAGGAGCCGCGGGGCCGTCCATTCCCCGACCCCCATAAAAGCAGTGTTTTTAGAACCAGTGTTTGCCAGCTACTCACATGGTTTGGCTGTCAGGAGGGATCCGATGGGGTTCCGGGGCGACTGTTGCTTCTCGAGCTCCTCTTTCCCAGCCAGCAAAGATGGCTTTCTGGCTCTGCCCGTGACGTCACGCGCGGATCCTCCCCTGCCAGGCAATCAGGGCATTGTCAGTGATCTCGGGAGGGAACTGAGCATGCCCGCTCCAGCATCACAGACGTGGAAGCGGAGGCAGGGAGGGACGTGCGCGCACCGGGCAATGCGAGAGATCTCAGGAGGCGACTGAGCATGTCTGCCCCTGCATCGTCATAGGCAAAGGGGCAGAGACGCTGGGGTCTCTTCAAGGCGCGCACACAGGGCATTGCCAGTGGTTTCGGGAGGGAAAGGGCGGTGTTTGAGCACGTTTCTTCCGCATCACAGACAGGGAAGAAGAGACAGATGGAAACATGCACATATAGGGCATGGCGTGCCTTCAAGAGATGAAGGGGGCATTACCGGTTAGGGCCGGGGTGTAGTTTCAGGTGCGGAGTTTGGGATGTGGCACCTTCCGGATAAATGCATTCTTGGTTTGGTAGGTGGGACAGGGGCCTTGAGTCGGTTTGCTATCTCTGTCTGGGATCTGGTAGTGAGCCAAGAACGAAAGACAAATTAGCGACCTTTGATTTAAACGGATACAGTGCTTTAATGGGCAGGTGCTCTTCGGTACTGAGTACCTGCCCTCCTTTAATTTAAAGGGAGAGTACCAGCACTTCTCAGGAGCAAACAGTTATTCTGAATAGTGAGTACCTGCATTTCTATTTTTCAATTAAGGCACTGAACGGGAAAGAGAGACAAAGATACCGATGTGGTGTCTAGATTTCAAAATGTGAAATAGATAACCTGGAATCAATACCAGCTTCCCTGCTTGTCCAAATTGTGTGATCCTAGGCACATATTTTATTTCACAGTCTCGTTTTTCTTTATTATCACATATGAGCACACATTTAAGTACTTGACTTGAGGATGAGCACTGTACAAGAACCGCTTATATTTGATTTATTAGACTGTAATGTTGCGGGGGCGTGGTCACGGCGCCGACAAGACGGCCGCCTGATGCGGGACCTCCGGCACACCGGATCTCTTCTTTCTCGCCGGTCCTGTTCCATCAACATGCCAAGCATCCCTGAGGTCGGATTCCGCTCGCGGAACAAAGCGCACTTCTGGTGAGCGCTTTTTTCTTCGTCTGTACGGCCAGTTTGATCCTATTTTTGCCGCGCTCGTTCTCCCCTCAGAGCGGCTGCCATTTTGTCCATCGCGCGATGCTCACGCTAGTTACTGGCTCATTCCACCTATCTCCAATTAACTCAAATTGACCTTTTTGATGTCTTTTGGCCCCTGGAGACTGAGCTTTCATTCTTTTTTGATGCTGACCTGCTTTTATGGATGCCTTGTTGTTTTTGTTTCTCCATGCTACAAGAATGAGGTAATTCTCCCACTGTGGATCTCACAATATGACTCTATATCTTTTCTCCAATTACATTCAACCATGCCTTTGACTTGGACATTTATCAGGATGTTAGACACCTATTTTGCAGACGTCCTTTAGTACAGACCCGCATTGGTCTGTCCTTTCGTGGATATTTTATTTTGTTCAGGTTTTTGGTCATTGTTTCCTCAGCAGTTTTCTTCACAACAAACGACGTCTTCTCCCTTCCTTTGGTGCATGGCCTACCTTGACTGGTCCTAAATTGTTTTTTTAGCCGCTTCCTTGGCTCTCCTATGGACATTGTCTCTGCGTTACATGTGAATGGACTCCTTCATGCTCTGGTCTCCCTCACTCTGCAGTCTCCTTATCTATTCCAGGGTCACGAACAACTAGTTCTCTATGGGCAAGTTACGCAATCCAAAATTTGTCTTTATTTCTTCGGGGGGCACCCCTGTGACAGCGTCCTCATCTTCTTCAACAGCGGACTCTCCTCCAAAGGCAGCCTCAATGGCGGGTGTGTCTCTTCCTCGCCCCACCTCAGCGCAACCACTCTCAAATAAACCCTCACCTCCATCAACATCTACTAAGCGCCTGAAACACAACTCTTCATCATCAGACAAGCCGCCATCCTCTATTTCCATGGAGATGCTTCTAGAGGAAATTCGTGCTCTTCGGCCGTTTGTAGAGGAAACCAACAATAAAATGCAGTTTCTTGAAGAGAAATGGTTGTCCATGGACAATAGAGTATCATCTGTGGAGCGACAGATTTCGGATCTCCAATCTACAACCCAACGGGTCTCCTCTTTGGAAAAATCTGTTATGGCGCTTCAGCAACATACGGAGGAGTTGGAAAACAGAAATAGGAGGAATAACCTTCGTATTTATGGTCTGCCGGAGTCCTTGGAAGGAGATGATCCTGTGCTCTTTTTCTCCTCCTTTCTTCCGAAGCTCTTGGATATGCCGTCCACCACTTCTCTTAATATTCAGAGGGCCCACAGGCTCGGCGCTCGTTCATCCACATCTACCAAGCCAAGGGGAGTCATTATTCTCTTTTTGAAATTCACGGATCTTCTTTCCGTTCTCTCAGCAGCCAGATCCAAGCGTCAGATCTCCTGGTTGGGCCAGAGAGTGTTTCTTTCTCAGGATGTTTCGAATGCTACTGCCTCTCGACGGAAGGAATTTTTATCTCTACGAGCCCCTCTAAGATCTCTTGGTGCTAGATATGGTTTGTTTCACCCATGCACGTTCAAGGTCACTCACCAGAATCAGACATGGACTTTTCAAGACCCTGCTGAACTCAAAAACTTCATTCATATTCATTCTAATTCTACTATGGAGACTTCTTCCTCTACCTGTGGCTGATTGTTTAACTTTTTTATCCTTGCAGGTCTCCTGAATATGTCTAACTTTTCCTTCCTTTACAGGTTATCTATTTATGTTTCTATCTTTGTTCTCAGATTTTAATCTTTGAGTTTCAGGTTGTAAAATCTCACATTTTCCTATTCTTTATCTCACCACAATTTCTTTTTTTCCTTTGTTTAATAATAATGTATACCTTTTCTTCTTCATTGTTCCTTTTTTGACCTCTCTGTTCTCCATTACCTCATCTCTTTTCATGGATGTCGCGCTTTGCATTCTCACCCTTTGTTCCTCTTTGTATGTTTCTATGATCTCAAGGTCATTCGTTTATTTATTTATCTAGATGGATCGATTTCCTCTCCATTTGGCTCTTCGGTCATGTCCTTTGTCCGGGTGCGATCCGGTCTGGTCTCCCGTCTTGGGGGATCTGTCTCGTTGAGTGTCGCCATCTCCCCGTTGTCCTAATTCGTATCTCCCTCAGGTATGTTTACTTCAGTCATCCCTTTGGGATATGTACTGTCTCTTCTTTTGATTCCTTTTCTTTATTCCTGTTTCAATTTTCCCTTTCTCTCCCTTTACTTTTTGATCAAGTTCGGTTTTCCTTCACTTCTCTTTACCCCCGATTTCTCTATTCTAGACTATTTTCTCGATATTCTCCTTATTTTTCTCTTTTTCGGCTTTTTTGCACATGCTTCTTTTTTACTAGTTCTGTCCTATTTGATTCTATGTTATTTGTTAATTCAAAGTTGTTACTTGGAATGTAAAAGGTTTCATTAATCCTATTAAGCGGCAGAGAGTTCTTTCCCATTTAGCCTCTTATAATCCAGATATAGCCCTTTTACAAGAAACCCACCTTAATGATATTGAGTCTCTTAAGTTAAAAAGGAGTTGGGTGGGTACAGTCCTATTTCCTCCTTCCAAAAACAAAAAGAATGGAGTTGCTATCCTTTGTCACAAAAAGCTTAAGTGTACGGTTCTGTCTCAGGAGACGGACACTGATGGACGATGGATATTAGCCAAATTATTACTGAACTCTATCCCATTAACTGTCTTCAATGTTTATGGACCTGTACAACCGGACTGTTCTTTTTGGCCTTTAATTGCAAAGAAATGTATCCAATATAAGGAGGATTCATTCATTTTAGGTGGGGATTGTAACCAGATTGTTGACCCATTCTTTGACCGTAAATCCACAGTCCGTTTCACTTCACACAAATCTCACAAACAATTTCTTAACACTATTTCGCAATCACATCTTATTGATTCTTGGCGTCTCGCACACCCTGACACATTGGACTACTCCTTCTTCTCTCCTCCTCACTCATCTTTTTCTCGCCTCGACTATATCTTTCTTTCTAAAACTTTATCTCAGAGTATGTTGTCTTCTTCTGTTGAACCTATTGTCATTTCAGGCCATGCTTCCATTGTAACAGATTTTGATCTGCTCCCTCCACATCCTAAGCTCTCCCGGTGGCGCTTTAATAGCGCACTTCTTACTGATCCCAATTTCTCCTCCTCTTTTCGTTCTTTTGTGGAGGAATTCTTTCTCCTTAACTGTGATCCTAGTATTCCTCCTCCTACTCTTTGGGATTCCTTTAAAGCTACTGCAAGGGTATTCATTATTGATTTCGTCTCTCGTAAAAAAAAGCATTATCTTGAGAAACGGAAAACCTCCCTGGCACATATTAAATTTTTGGAGCATCAGTTTTACACTTCTTCAGATAAATTTATGTCGCCTGATCTCTTACGAGCAAAGTTGGAGTTCAATAAATTAACTACAGATAATGCCTCTTCGATTCTTCTTCGTAGTAGTGCCCAGTACTATGGAGGCCGCAATAAGTCTGGTAAACTTTTGGCTAACTATCTTAAATCCCGTAAGGAACGTACTCTCATTGACTCTATCTACTCCTCTGACGGTACTCTTCTTCATAAAGATAAGGAAATCCTTGATCAATTTCAATTATTTTATCAGCAGCTCTACACCCCAGAATGTCCTCCCACTCCTTCTCTAATTCAGAATTATTTTGGGAGACTTCCTAAACCCTCTAACTCCCATCTTAATTTCTCGGATCTTGAACTTGACCTCTCCTTACATGAGCTCTCTATAGCCTTGACCTCTCTTACTAAAGGTAAAACCCCTGGCCCTGATGGCTTTCCTGTGGAATTTTATTTGCACTTCTCTGACAACTTATTGCCTAAACTTTTAACCCTTTTTCAATCATTTTATTCATCTGGTAAGGCAGAAGGTACTTTTCAAGATGCTACCATTTGTCTGATCCCCAAAGAAGGTCGCGACCATCAGCTATGTAAAAATTACCGCCCAATTTCTTTAGTTAATGTGGACTACAACATTTTTGCCAAATTATTAGCAATGCGCTTAGACCTTCTTATGCCTCATCTCATAGGCAAAGAACAATGTGGCTTTGTTAAAGGTAGACTTACATCGGACAATTCTCGCCTTTTTCTTAATGTCCTAAATAAAGCTTCTTCACTTTCAACTCCTCTTGCTGCTATTTCTGTTGATGCGGAAAAGGCCTTTGACAGGGTTGATTGGTCCTTTTTGTTTGCTTCATTGCATTGGCATGGATTTGGCCCCAAATTTATATCACTTATCTCTCTCTTATATTCTGCTCCCAAGGCCTCGGTGCTTGTGAATGGACAACTTTCTTCACCTTTTACTCTTCAGAGGGGTGTCCGCCAAGGTTGTCCTCTCTCCCCGCTTCTCTTTGTCCTAACTCTTGAACCCTTTTTATCCTCCATTCGCAATAACATTTCTATCTCCGGTTTCCCATACGGTGATAACCAATTGAAGCTTTCCGCCTATGCAGATGATATCTTATTGTTTATCTCCGATCCAGAATCATCTATACCCCCCTTATTATCTGAGTTTAACTCTTTCTCTTTGGTATCAGGTTATAAGATTAACTCGGATAAGACTGAAATTCTCCCTCTCACCTCGTCCTGTCTTCCCCATTTACCGATACCGGTTTTGCTTGGAATAGTTCAAAGATTAAATATCTTGGTATTTGGTTTTCCACCTCTATTTCATCCTCAGTTAAATTAAATATGTCTGCAGTTCTTTCTAGGATTGATCAATCGCTCTCAGCCTGGAATCCTCTTTTTCTTTCCTTGTGGGGTCGATTGGATTCAATTAAAATGATGATTGCCCCTATTCTAATTTATACCTTCTCCATGTTACCGGTTCACATTCCTGCATTTTACTTTAAGCGAATTGATTCTCTCCTTTCGTAGTTTCTCTGGAAGAATAAGAAATCCAGAATTTCTCTTGCCACTCTTCGTAAACCCAAATCTAATGGTGGGGTTAATTTTCCGGATTTCCGTCTTTATCATAGATCCTTCTCTTTACGACAAGCTTCGAAGTGGATCTCATCAACCTTTTCTCCTTTCACTCCTCTTTGGCTCCTCATTGAGCACTCTTTATTATTACCTTTCTCCTTCGCCGAAGTGATACGTTTTTCTGCCAGAAATCCCTATTCACTGTTTCCCTTATTTAAACATACTTTTTCTCTTTTAAACTCTTTGGTTCTTCCTTCTATTATTACACGTACATCCTTTTTAAATACCCCTATCTGGTATAATTCACTTATCCTTTTAAAGAATAGACCCATTTTTTGGAAATCGTGGAGGGTGAGAGGCGTAATGTGGTTCAACCAACTCTTTGATGGTACTTCTCCTTGTTCTTTTCCCCAATTTCAACTTTTATTTCATTGCCCTCGGTCCTTTTTGCAGAAATTTACTACCCTAATGGCAGTTATTCTTGACCGCTACTATTCTCTTCCTTCTTCGTCCTCATTGATACCTCCTTCTCCTCTTCTTACTATTCTTGCTACACTCCCTAAAGCTTCTCTCATCTATAAATCTTTCGTATCTCCTAATCCAAATCATGTCAAAACTAAAGTGGAGCTTTCTTGGGAAGCAGATCTTTGTTGTACTTGGTCTGTCCCTCTTTGGGATAAGCTTTGGTCCAGATCTTTAAAAATTTCTCGTTCTGCTTCTCTTACTCAATCCTTATTTTATCTGTATCATAGACTCTATCTCTCTCCTCTTTCTTTGTCTCGTTTTTCACCCTCCTCTGATTCTAATTGCTGGACTTGTGGTACTCCTAATGCTGACCTTCTTAATCTGTTCTTTCTGTGCCCTGTCGTTTCTACTTTTTGGGGGAAAGTTTGGTCATGCCTTTGTCGCATTTTCCCTCTTCCTGCTTCTTTCTCCAACTCTTTTCTTTTCTTGGGTAGTCTTTCTGAATCTTTAAATCTATCCGTACACCTACATGGTCTCTTTGACCTGACGCTTGTTCTTGCCTTCCAGCACATATCTTCTAACTGGAAATCTCTAACAAACATTTCCCTACAAGGCTGGTGGAATTCCTTATGTCATTTTCATAGGCTGGATGTTTCCTTTGCCTCCACTTGCAAACCTGTTCGTAATGTTGACCTTTTTTGGTTACCCCTCACCATGTATCTTGATCAATTAGCTTTGAAAAAACCTATACATCTCAATGCAGAAAATTTTAAACCCCCTTGAATGATTTGAACTCTTTCCTTCTTGTCACTTCTTATAGGTTCATCTAATTCTACTGTTTGTTTATACTGGTTATTTTGCATCGCTGATTCATATAACTTTACTGTATGCCGTAATTATTTGATAGTTTATGGTTTGTTTTATTATCTCTATCCCTCCCCCTCCTTTCTTCTCCTATCTCTTCCCTTCTCCTGTTTCCTTTAGTTTTAAAATCCGTTTAAAATGCTTTTAGGGTTTTCTAGCATTGATATTAGCAATATTAAGATTTCTCACTGGACTTATGTATGGTTTTTGTGTATGCTAATATCTCTCTTTGTTATTAAATTCTTCAATAAAGCTTTCAAACATAAGACTGTAATGTTGCTCCAGCTATAATAAGAATCTAGGCCACATTTACAGTTTGCAAGACTACTATTGCTTCTTAGGTCACCAATGGCAATAACATTGGAGGGCGAGCCAAGAATGTTTAAAAAAATGATCACTTTTAATAAATGCAGTGATATAATCTGATGTACTAAAGTTAAACACTTGCGCGTGTTGATGAAATACACTTCTATGAATTTTAAAAAGATTGCATCATATTTTCCATTATGGATGTTGCACAATATACATGCCAGATGTTGTCATACCTCAGCTCATGCTCGGAGTCTCAGTCTCCTAAGCCTACGGAACAAGCTCAGGTATTCTGGGATCGCTACTGGTCCATGAACAATTGCGTACCATCTATATCAGATGACAGAAAAATAGTTTGACTGACTTGGTCACCAACTATGTGTGGCAATGCTGAAAAGTAAAAATGACTCTAATGAATGTAATCTGATGGATTTACAGATGCAGTAGTTCCAGCAAGTGGTAAAAGGGAGGGGCAGAGGAGTGATGACTTACGTTGGAAATGTGGGTGAGCAAGGGGGATGCTGAGAGGGTAGAAATGCCAGGAAGATGAAGAGGAAGGGAGAAGGAAGAAGAGGTGAACAAGCCACACAAGGACGATCATGTTTTAATTGGAGGAATTTAGGACACTGGAAATTCAATTGTCCCAATATAACATAAAACTTATCATCTCAAATTTAAGCAGATATTACTGAATCAGTACCCTAATTATTAGGACAGCCCGAGAGGTGCTAGCCTTTCCAGCGAATACCTTGATTCCAGTTGATTATAATGATATCTGTTTGAAATATTTAAATTATCGCAAAATTACACCCTGACCTATTGATAGCGTCACTAGTGGATCTGCCATGAAAACCTAAGAATTCCCTTCCCTGCTTTTCTCTGGCTTGTTCATTGATGCAGTTGGCATTTCCAATACTAGGATTGCAATCCAGTTCCCAATGTATGTACAGGGTGTCCCCATGTATGAAGTCAAAACTGTGTCAAGGACCTTAGAGGAGGTGGGAAATTCCACAGCCGTAGCTTGAGGGCTCACCGTAGACCAACTAGATCCACCATGAACTGTAATTTTGCAAAATTGTACAGCTGTGGATTTATCTTGGCTGAAAGGGGTGGGGTGTGTGCCATTATAGGGGCAGAGTGGTACTCTTATATACTAAATATTTCCCTTAACGTTCATGAGTAGATAGATCACATTAGGGATAGCGTGAACAAATTATACAAGACCAATAATGTATTCAGTCTTGATGTGGAAAGTATCTCCTCATGGCTGAAGGGGATCTTTGGGGGATGGAGATCTTTGAGACAGTACATACTCTTGCCGTGGTGTCCTCCCCAGACATCTGGATAAATGGAGGATTTCGGACAGTCGATCCGGAGAGCCACTGTCTGTCCATAGGCATGGATTGTATTGTGTATTGGGGATTGGTCAGTGCAGACGTCTCAGAAGTACTGGAGCAAATCATTGGAATAGAGGGATACCACATGCCTTCTGTCCCCCAGGGTGATCCCCCACACCTGCCCTCCCTCCACAATGGGATGGTGAGCGGTTACATTGCCATCTGGAACAGTAAGGAGGACAGGGGGAACCCCTGCAGAGTGCCGCCTCCCACAGGAAAGGCGAGTAAGATGAGCCGGCCTAAGCGGATCCAGGAGAAGGGTTTTGTATATTGTAATTGCGGCTAATAGGTGCCTGCCTACTCCCATCTGATGCAGTACTTGGAAAAGATAGCCCTATGTAAGTGTATCAAACACCTTCTCCAAGTCCAATAACAGGCATGCTGCATGAGGGAATTTCTCTTGTGTTTGATCCTGGATGTGAAACAGACGTCTGATGTTATGAGAGGTGCTCCGCCCGAGACAAAGCTGCTTTGATCAGGATGTATGAACTCGGGGAGAATCTGAGCATATCTGTTGGACAACATTTTCCTTAGGATTTTATAATCTGTTCCTAGTATGGCAATTAGGCCAGTACTAGGTCAGGCAGGTGGGTTCTCTATTAAGCTTAGGAATGGACACCAAGAAGGACAACCAGAGGGAAGGTGGTAGTTCCCCAGACATTAGCTCATCATTAAACATCTCTGCTAAACGAGGTGCTAAGCTGCTGGCAAAAGTGCTATAGTACTCTATTGGCAATACATCAAGGACTAGGGTTTTATTTTGGGAAAGATCCCAAATAGCCTATTTGACATCTGCAGCTATGATCACAGTATCAAGGCTGTCTCTTTGGGCATTTGGGATCCTAGTGAGGGGAAGATCTGACAGGAATGGCTCCACCGCATCTGCCGTTGCTTGGGCAGGTGCCTTATTTATGTTGGAGTAGTATCTGTGGAACATCTGTACGATTTTGTGTTGCTCACAAAGGGTGACAACAGACTGTGAGGGGAGTTAAAGAATGGGACTCTGACAGCTTTCCTGGTGAATCAGCCATGCAAGGAGCCAGCTAGATTTGTCCCCCTCTCTGTGGGTCTTGTCCACTTGTGCTCCAAGATTAAAGCGCGTGTAATGGCTTTTAGCCTTAGTTAGTTCAACGCTGTTGGCAATGTCGTGCTCGGATGATATCTCTAGTGTTAGGGAGCGCTGCTCTGCCTCTATTATCTCCTTGTCCAGTGTCCTGCATACACCTACAATCTCCTGAAAGCAAATTTAGCCTGATGACCACCTTGAAGGCATCCCACTCCACCGTCCTAGTAGAGACTGAGTCGTGGTTTTCAGCAAAGTAGTTTTGTATGTGGTACTACAGAATGTTTCAGAATATGGCTCCTCCAGGCAGTCTCAGAAAGTCGCCACAAGGGTGTCGGGTGTGGGGCATTCCATCGCAAGTCCACAACATGTGCGTCATGATCTGAGATAACACTGCTAAGGTAGTCTGCACTGCAAACTGAGGCTAAAAGGGAAAGAGATCACAGGATATGGTCCAGGCGTACGTACAAGTTATGTGGTGCAGAATAAAAGGGATAGAATTGGGAGCACAGGTTTGTGGCCCTCCTTGCATCTGCTAGTGCGTTTTGAAAAACCCACCCTGCAAAGCACTCTGATTGTGTGTAGGGGGAAGTGCTCGGTAGCGATGGGTGAGAGTGATCACGGTGGAGATCAACTACACAATTATAGTCCCCGCCCAGCACCCATGGCATTTGGGTCCTATGCACCAGCGCTCCAGAGAGCGCAGTCCAGACTCTTTTTTATAAGTATTCATGGCGGAGACACTCCCTAATAGAATATATGAGCCATCAATTTGGCCCTCAATCAATACGTATTGCCCTTCTCTGTCTATTGCCTTGTCAAGCACTTAGAAAGGAACCGCTGGTCGGATCTAGACCATGGCCTCCCACATGTACGCAGAGTATTTTTGGGCATACACCAACCCCCTCCATCGTTTTTAGAGTTGTAGCATCTCCCTAGCTGTGATATGTGTTTACTGAAGAAATACTATTTGGGCATGCTGTCTCTTAATGAAAGAGTATACATTCTGACACTGCACGCACCTTTTTCCCTCCTGAGGCGGAAGCCGGGAGGTCTCCTGTCTGTCCCTGTGTTTTTAAATCACTTGTAACTCGTTTTTATTGCGTTTGTATTGGTACTCGTTTTTGCCCCACACCTGATCTTAGAGGTGTACTGAGACCCCCCAGTGCCTAGCAGCACCCAGAAGTCTACTCTTACCTGTCCTGCTGTGCCGGTCCTGCTCTCGGCTGAGAGCACCGGGCGCCGGTTTTTGGCGGCCATCTTGGGTTGGGCTGGGTTGGGGACGCCATTGAGAGTTCTATAAAAGGTGCCTGGTGCAGGTAATCGCCTATTCTGACACTGCACGCACCTTTTTCCCTCCTGAGGCGGAAGCCGGGAGGTCTCCTGTCTGTCCCTGTGTTTTTAAATCACTTGTAACTCATTTTTATTGCGTTTGTATTGGTACTCGTTTTTGCCCCACACCTGATCTTAGAGGTGTGCTGAGACCCCCCAGCGCCTAGCAGCACCCAGAAGTCTACTCTTACCTGTCCTGCTGTGCCGGTCCTGCTCTCGGCTGAGAGTACCGGGCGCCGGTTTTTGGCGGCCATCTTGGGTTGGGCTGGGTTGGGGACGCCATTGAGAGCACTTTAAAAGGTGCCTGGTGCAGGTAATCGCCTATTCTGACACTGCACGCACCTTTTTCCCTCCTGAGGCGGAAGCCGGGAGGTCTCCTGTCTGTCTCTGTGTTTTTAAATCACTTGTAACTCGTTTTTATTGCGTTTGTATTGGTACTCGTTTTTGCCCCACACCTGATCTTAGAGGTGTGCTGAGACCCCCCAGCGCCTAGCAGCACCCAGAAGTCTACTCTTACCTGTCCTGCTGTGCCGGTCCTGCTCTCGGCTGAGAGCACCGGGCGCCGGTTTTTGGCGGCCATCTTGGGTTGGGCTGGGTTGGGTACGCCATTGAGAGCACTATAAAAACGGGCAGGGATGACTCCGCGCAGCGGACGCAATCAGCGGGCGCGCCGGATCTGCGCCGGAGTCGTGCCAGAGTCCTGCCCGTCTGCGCCCGTCCGCGATACGGCAGCGGACGGCGCGGCGGCAGGCTCTGGCCATAGGCTTTCCTACTCTGCAGCGGATCTACTCTCACTTAACCTTAATACCGCTACCTGTCGGTATGTCTTTCCCGGCCGATTCAAAGGTAAATGCTGCTGTCCAGGGTGTGGATGGTATCCCAACATATATCGGGCTTCTGAGGGTTCCCGTCCGCTCCCTCCCAAACAGTTTAAGTGCTTATTGCTCAACACCCGTTCTTTACATAGGCACGCTTTGGACATCTTTGAGTTACTTACCTCGGAGAACCCACTCTGTCTCTTGCTGACAGAAACATGGCTCTGTGAGTCGTCTAATCCTGACATCGCGGCAGCCTTTCCGCCAGAGTATATTGTTTACAGACAGGATAGGACAGTGGGTAAAGGTGGCGGGGTTGCACTTGCAGTTCTTAGATCTTTTGCCTGCACAATGATCCCATCTCAGCCTATTTCTGGCTGCGAATCCCTCGCCTTTTCCATTGCACTCTCCCCGCATCAATCTTTTTCTGGGCTTTTGGTCTACCGACCTCCGGGTCTGCGGGGTTCCTTCTTTGACGACCTTCAATCTGTTATTACTGCTCTTTGCTTGAAGGTGGAAAACTGCATAATGTTAGGGGACTTTAACATCCACATGGACGTTGAGTTGGACAGTGAAGCGGTCAAAATCAAGGACATCACTGTTCCTCTTGGTCTAACTCCTTACATCTCAAGTGCGACTCATGATAAGGGCCACACGCTTGACCAAGTGTTCTCCACCTTTCCCCTTATTATGTCCCGTCCCACCCCTGTTCTCTGGTCCGACCATTCTTTGATTAGTTTTTTAATTCAGGGCAGAAGTAAAACATCTTATACTAACCCAGACCACCTTAGGCACCCCAGACGACCTTTGCATAAAATCACCCTTGAGAATCTTGCTCTAGCGCTTCACGAATATCCCTGTATCCTATCCGGCCATCTGGAGAGGGACCTTGAAACTTTCCAGGAATGGTTAGTTGGAAGGCTTGATGATCTTGCTCCTCTTTCTACCCCCTTTTCATCTGTCAAGCGCAGTTCGGCTCCTTGGTTCTCTAAGTCACTTGCTCTGGCACGGCGTAACTGTAAGTTAGCCGAAAGACTCTGGCGGAAGCAATATGACCAAGAAGCTAAGTCTGCCTATAAACTTTCTATTAAATCTTACCACTCTGACATTCTTGAGGCCAAAAAGAACTATTTTGCAAATAGAATTGAGTCTGCTTCAAATTCCAGTAAAGAAATTTTTGCCATTGTTAAAGAGTTTATCTCTCCTAAATCTAGCATAGTCCAGCATAAGTTCTCCGAATCTTGGGTAAAGGAGCTGGCCACTTTCTTTAATACGAAAATCAAATTGATTCAAGAATCTTTTCCACCAGCTGCCCCAAGTGTCTCAGTGCATGACTCCATCTTGATGACTTTACCTCCTGATTCTTGCCCCATTTTATCGGAGTTTCCTCCTTTATTGGAATCTAATTCTCTGGATCTTTTACTCAGGATTAAATCTGGCTCTCCGCTCGATCCATGCCCGGCGAGCTTTTTAGCCCGGACTGCCAAGATTCTGAATTCCTTAATCTCTCCTGTTTTGAACCTATCTTTGTCCAGCGGCACTGTTCCGCCAGCCTGGAAGAAGGCAATGGTCGTTCCCCTTCTTAAAAAACCAGGCCTTGACCCAGAGATACATGCTAACTATAGGCCCATTTCTCTCCTGCCCAGCTTGGCTAAGATCGTCGAGAAGCACGTCCACTCTGTGCTTTCTTCCTTCCTTGAAGACCATGGGTTACTCCACTCTACCCAATCTGGCTTCCGCTCCAACTTGAGCACGGAGACCGCTCTTTTGGAAGTTAATGAAGCCATTAAGGAAGTTCTCGACTCAGGAGGAAGAGCAATGCTGGTGATGTTGGATCTGTCGGCGGCCTTCGACACCGTCCCGCATGAGGCCCTCTTGAGAAGACTTCACAAGATCGGTCTCAGAGGGACGGTGTTGAGCTGGCTGAGATCTTACCTAGCGGGTCGTCGACAAGTGGTCTGGGCCCCCCCGTACTCCGCCGAGGTGCCGCCTATGAATGTCGGAGTCCCTCAAGGATCGGTGCTGAGCCCGACCCTTTTTAACATCTTCATGACTCCATTGGCGATACTGGCGGAGTCGATGGGTGCCCAGATCATATCATACGCTGACGACACCCAGCTCCTCTTCACCTGCAAGAAGGGCATGGAGTTTGACGGGGAGAGCATCCGTGGCTGCCTTGGGGCTGTCTTCAACTGGTTTCAGCGGAGCAGCCTTAAGTGCAACCCGGATAAATCTGAGGTGCTCTTCTTCGGCTGTCAGGCAGAACCGCCCTGGCAGGAATGGTGGCCGGTTTGCATGTCCCCCCCCTTCCTCTTCCTCTTTGGTCGCTAAAAATCTTGGGGTCAAAATCGATAACACCCTGGCTCTGAAAACACAGATCACAGGTCTCACGGGTACCTGTTTTGGTTTACTTAAAATGATGCGTAAATTCCTTCCTTTGCTCCCTTTAGCCCACAGGAAGCTGACAGTACAAGCTCTGATCTGTTCCAGGCTTGATTATTCGAATGTCCTCTACCTGGGTTTGCCGGACTATCTCTTGCATAAACTCCAGGTTGTACATAATTCAGCGGCAAGAGCCATCTTCGGCCTACCCCGGCAAGCCAGATCATCTGAGTTGCTTTCCTCCCTTCACTGGCTTCCGATCAAGAAGCGAATCACATTCAAAGCTCTTACACTGGCCCATAAGGCACTCCATTTGGTGGGGGCCTCCTACATTCAGAAACGGCTTTCTTTTTACAAACCCTCCAGATCTCTCCGGTCGGAAAATCTTGGCCTGGCAATGGTGCCTCCCATTAGGAAAGTCAGAATTGGTGGACGTTCCTTTAAATATCTCGCTCCCAAACTATGGAACTCCCTTCCTGTTGATCTCCGTCTTATTCCCAACCTGTTTGCCTTTAGAAAGGCCTTGAAAACCTGGCTTTTTAATCAGTAATTCTGTTATGTTTCTGTTCTCTTTTTTCTTTTCTCAGTAATGGGTCAGAAAGCGCCGGGACACTCCTTGGAGTAGCCGTGCGCTATACAAGTCACCCATTAACATAACATAACATAACATAACATAACAGAATAACATTTCCTCACTGTGTGCATGCCCTGTACATTCAGGGTGAGGAATCTAGTGTTAGTGAGTGGAGCCATGTTGCGGAAAATGAGGAAAGCCGGTCCTTGGGAGAGCGCAACATGCCAATGACTCACCACCCTACCTGTATGGGGTGTGTGATGCCTTCGTATCCTGTTGAGTTGTGTGGGGTAAACATTAAAAGAGCAACAACATGTATAAGCAGCAATTCACAGAGCCTACCGCGCCCAAACTAGATACAGTAGTTAACCATCTGGTTATTTGGGGTGGTGGCCTAACAATGAGTGACAAAGGTTCAAGAGTGGCATTGCCTTGCATGTCAACATCTGTGTTGTACTGAGCCCAGTCTTGATAGAGTGAGGAAGTGGGCGGCTACACCTCTGCTGTGGTGGCCTGGGAGGATATGGTTGCTATGCTCATTGAATAATGCACAGATGAAAGACTTATCAGATGGTAGGTAAGTACATAAGCAGGAATTCAGTCTGCCTGTGCCATGACATTGGGGTCTCATATTAAATTATAATTTCAGCTGTTTGTGGAGTCATCAGCGGTGGAGACTGGGATTCCTGATGGAGTCATGAGGTGAGTCAGACTCTCCATCTGAGGAAAAAATGTGAGGGCCACTGTCACCATCTGAGACTCCAAGCCTGGCCCCCAGATTGACTGCTGCCTTGAGGGCCCATTGACGGTCCTCTGTTATTTGTTCCAGGGCAGGGGACTTCAGCAGTGGAGACCTCAGGGAGAGTCCTCATCAAGGGGGATTTCTCCATTTCCATCTCGAGATGGTCCACCCGCATCCCTAGCTTGGGGAGGCAGTGAGGTTCCTGTCAGCCCAATCCCATGCATCCTTGGGGTCAGTAAAAAAGAGAGACTCGCCATTGGCGAGGATCTTAAGATGGGCTGGGAATTGCAAGAAGTATTGGATTCCAATTTGTCAGTCTCTTTTTGACCTCCAGAAAGGAGGTACACTGTCTCTGTTGGGCATAGTCAGGCAAGAGCATGACGATTTTGTCCGCCAGTTGTGAGGGTCCAGCAAATCTGGCAGCTTGTAGAATAGCATCCCGGTCCCTGAAGTGCAGGAACTTGGCCAGCATGGGTCTCAGTGGGGTTCCCGAGATGGGGGGGCATGCCGGCACCTGACGGGGTCTCTCCTGTGAGAAGAAGTGAGGTTCAAACAGAGACAAAAGACCCAAACCAGGTTTCCGAAAAAACAGGGGGTCCCGGCTTTCAATCCCCTCCTACAAGCACAGGATTATTTGTTGCTTCTGCCGGGGCGTCCTTCTGTGTCTTCTGCCTTCTCCTCAAGCATGTCGTTTTATTAATTAGATTAATTAATTAATTATAATCGTACTAATGGTTTGGA
The DNA here is from genome assembly GCF_964204655.1 of Triturus cristatus. Taxonomy (NCBI): domain Eukaryota; kingdom Metazoa; phylum Chordata; class Amphibia; order Caudata; family Salamandridae; genus Triturus; species Triturus cristatus. Next base: position 809,934,780 of record NC_140594.1, on the reverse strand, counting down.
GTGATGTTGAAATAACTAATCAACCTTATTAATGACTGAAATTCACGTGGGATTTGCATCTGCATGGCCTAATTAATTACGTGAACTAAAATTCGTACACATACTAATCATAGACAATTAGAATATTGCATGATATATGTCGCTTTCGTGATGTAATTGTGATTCGTGCTTTATTTAGTAAGTATAAACCGCATTGAGTGTTGCTTTTGGCTAGATAAATACACACACATATGGGTATTAGCGGGGGGAATAACATTTAATTAGTCATTTCTATGTATTAATTACGTTTTTGTGTTTCTTTGCTTAAGTTGACTATTCTGGCCTATCGAATGATGGCTGCTTTTGGTGCCTAACCCGACTGCCAACGCTGAACCAGGATTGGGTGAAGTGCGCCTGCGCTAAGATGAGCAACAATGGCCCTGTCCTGACCCCAGGCAAGCTGTACTTATCAAGGCCACTGGGAATAATGCCAACGCTACAGACAAAAGACTTTATTAAAGAACCGGAACCAGCAAGTATGCTGACACCATGGACTAAACCTTATGGGAACTTAGAGGATGACCCCTGATCAGCCAATCAGAACAGTTTAAAACTCAAATTTGTTACATTTTGTTATTGAATTTATTATAAAAACCCATAGAATAGAGAGGTCGGGAGTCGCTCCTTTGATTTCCTGATGATATGCTGACAGAGAGGACGGTGACACTGCAGGACAGCTGTTAGCCTGAATCTTTGACGGACAGAATTAATGCCCAAACTCCTGATGAACTGAATCTGCTAAAATTGATGGGCATAGATTTGCGAGACTGCAAAATTTGACATAGAGGACGACTTTAGCCAGAATAGGTAAATATGAATGGCAACTTGATCAAATGAATGATTTAATCTGCAATATTAATATAAATTTGGATTTGAACATCTACAGAAATTAGTTGGGTTGTTTATTCATTGAAAGGTGTTTATGAAAAGGTTAATTAGAGTATTAGAAATTCACTTAAATCTACAACTAACAGATCCGTCCCGTTTATGAGGGGAATACCAAATGAGAAATCTAGGGCCTAATGAGTATAAGAAGGTTGTGTAGATTTGTTGCTCATTACGGTAAAGTGGTATCTTTCCTCCCTCCAGCGCTTGGAAGGATGATCGCCTCCCGCACGGACTGATGGTGAGTGAATGTTGGTGTTATGGGCCCCTCCAGCGAATGTATGGATAGAGTGCGTGTGTGAGATCTTTTGGTCCGTGACGGTAGGGAGGGATTTTGCACTCCGCGCTGCATCAGTTTTTCTGGTAGCAGTATGATGGTTAGTTATTGTTTGGTTTAGGGACTATTGCTTGTACATTGCTTATTGACTTTGGTTATTGATTGGTTTTTATTTATGTACTAACACTCTATGTTGAGTTACGTTGAGTTTAATGTTGTTTGTACGGCTTCTGGGATGTAGGAAGTCGGAAGTTTGTAACAGTTCCGTAGTAGAGCAGAGGTAAGCGCTGCTCTCGGGAAAGACGGAATTGTTATTGCCCAGTAGGTACACAGGGGAAACGTGTGACAATTGAAGTTGCACGGCGCATTGTCTGGGTTCGATTCGGTGACATCGTCGTGTGTTGCCATTAGAGACATTTTGTGTGAGAGAAGTGTGTATGATAGCGAAGGTTACCTGTGAAGTTCTGGTCTTAGGTACCAGGGATCCAACTGGCATTCCGATAACGCTTATCACTGGAAAGGTAATAGGTACTCTCTGAGCTTGTTAGAAGGACAAAGTAGAGGTAAACTCGGTTTTGTTAACGTATGTCATAATTCTGTAGTAGGACAGACTGTTCGCTGTTCTCGGGAAAGACAGGGTTCTTTGTGAATGTACTACATTTTTCTTGTATGAACGAGTGTGAATGCAAAGGCATTTGGGTTGATTGTGAAACTCTAGGTTTATTTCTCAGGAGCATTGGGTCTCCAACTATGTGTCTTAACTACTAGAGAAACATTTAGCTAATGCTTGTTAGAAGGGTGAAGTAGAGGGATGTGCTACTTTATCAACGGAAGTAATGACTCTGTAGTAGGGCAGAGGTAAGCGCTGCTCTCGGGAAAGACGGAATTCTCGTGAGAAAGTTTTTTTGCTGTTCTTTGGTTAGCAAAGCGGACAATGGAGATGTTTCTATGTTGTTACTAACAGAAGTGTAGTAATTGAAACAAAAACTTACTGAGCGGATTTGTAAAGGAGGGGTAGACAGAAGCAGGAGCAGGAGCTGCCGCAGCGGCTGCTGATGTCAGAATGACCGCGCTGGGATTGGACAGTCGGTCAGAACTGTGAAACGCCCCGGATTGGTGCGTTAGTGTACACTGCGCTAGGATTGGAGGAAACAGGGTGACGTAGACACTCCTTATTGGTGCGTTAGTGTGAGTCGCGCTGGGATTCGAGGATTGTGACAGTGACGTGGATGTTCTGAATTGGTGCGCTAGTGTGAAGTTGCGCTGCGATTGGATAGATTAGCGGTACAGTTGTAAAGAGGGACTAGCGTTGCGCGAAAGACAAGAAAATGTATCACGACCCACCAGAAAAGGTAAGAAAACCTGGTTAGGGAGAATCAAGAAATGGTTTAAGAAAGACAAACCAGTTAAGACTAGGGAAGGACAGTTACTTCCTCCACCGAAAACCCCTGCATCCTTTATGATTGGGAAATATGGGTATCATACTTGTATTTGGTTGGATAACTGGGTGAGATACACTAAGGACGACGACGAAGCAGCTTTTCCAGAGCATGGTTCATTTAATTTGGCTGTTTTAAGAAATTTACGGGAAAAGATGATGAATTTGGAACCAAGACCTAGACCGACACAGTTTGAGGCTTTGACAGAATGGGAAGACGAAATGCATGAACGAGAAAGACAAAGAAGTGGTAGAGTATATAGGTACTGGTTTGGAAGACCATACGGACACGAAACGCATAGCGATCGAATGAAAAGATGGCGAGATGAAAGCATGACTGAGGGTGTGTTCCCTGTAAGAACTGTAGGAGAGAATGAAGGTCGAAAGTGTGTAGAAAAGAGGCATAATTTAGAGTTGAGACGGTATGGAGCGAATGAGTCTGAGGATGATGTTCTTGATAATATGTTCTATAAAAATCCACCACCGTATCGATCAGAACCAGAAATGTTAACTCCAAGTGTCCCAATGAGAGAAACAATGCGAATTATAAAATCGGAACCAGAATCCCTAAGTTTGAGTAAAAATAGTGGTACCAGGGAAGTAGAAATGAGATCAGAAGTAAGAACAGATGGAGAAAATTATGTAGAATTAGCAAAAACAACCCTGGAATTAACCAAGAAAATAAGAGAATTGACCAAGAATCTAGAAGCAGTAACTGTTCCAGTAACAATAGGTCCAGTAATGCCTATTTTTGAAAAACAGAAGGACAGTGAGCATTGTTTGACAGTCCCTTACAGAAATAATAACCCTGTAGAACAACCAAGAGTGAGTCAGAATGAGAATCCATGGAGGCAAACTATGAGTGTAATGGAACCAAATTTTACAAATTATCCATTTGTAGATTAGAATTGTGCAGAGACGCATGACAATGATAAAGACAGTGTCAGAAACACAAAATGATTTTGGACACGGAAGTGTAGAAAAACCAGTAGGACCATCAACAGACGAGTTAAGTGAATGGTTAAGAAGCTTGCAGAGGAAAGACAAAGAATCCCAATCAATTGATGTGGCCAAGTTACGAATGGTATCGGAAGAGTTAATCGTAGGGACTATCCCGACAGAAAAATTGAAAACCTATCAGGATGAAGAATTATTATTTCTGTGCAAAAGTGTGACCTGGAGAGCGAAAAATTTGCATGAAAGGTTAGAAGGTGTAGCAAATGAAATGGGTATTAATATTGAAAAGATAAAAGCCTTACAGAAACCTTATCGAGTAGAATTCACTGAAAAGGATATTGAAAATATGAACACCACAGGACGAATAGGTAAATTAAGGACATAATCATTTTGCTGAGAAAATAGGGAGACGTGGATAAATGGAGAAGCAGGTGGTTTAGAAAACGCGATGATGCCTCAGATAAGACATTTTCAGCCTTTCCTGTAAGAGAAAAAGAGAAGGTAGTGACTGAGTGCCCTATGAGAGAGATTCCAGGAGGAGGATATGTACATGTCCCATGGACGAGACAGGATATTTTGTCTTTTACGAATGATTTCCCTCGACTACGCGAAAAGCCCGTCGAGTGGTACAGACAGGTAGACAGATTTGTGAAATTGTCTATAGTTCTATGGATTGATTTGAATAGTCTATTTGACATAATTGTACCAGCAGATCTATGGTCAGAGTGTAAGCTGATGATAAATTGGCCAACCAAGGAATATCCAAGGGATCCTAAAACAGGAGCACCAGACCCCGAGGTAATGAAGAAATATGAGCAGGTTATGGTATTTTTGAAAAATAAAGTGCCCCCTAAAGAGACAGACTGGGTAAAAATTGATCGAACACACCAGGAAAGTAAAGAGTCAGTGCATGCATATTACGAAAGGCTAATACAAGTTTTTAAGCAGTTTAGCGGAGATGAGAATCTGAGTGAAAAGGATTTGAGCCATTTTGTATACAGATTTGTATATGGTCTACGACCAGAAATTGGTGATATGATTAAACAGCATACAGTAGATTGGCAAAACAAGAAAATAGATCAAGCATTGAGACATGCTAAATACTTCAGTGATGAAATTGAAGCAAAACAGCGGATGTTAAAGGAGAAGGCAATGTGGGCACAGGTAAAGGTAGCGGAGAGACAGGAAGCACAATTGGTGGAACAAGCAGGGACCAAGCCAAAATTTAATAATGGGAAGTACAAAGGGAACATTGAAGAAGCTAAAAAGAAATTTCCGTGTCATAATTGCGGCAGGATAGGGCATTGGAAATCCGAGTGTAAGTTTCCCCCGAGTGCTAACAATGAAAATCCATCATTGAACCCACAGGTGCAGCGAGAGGTGAGTGGTCAACTGCAGCAACAGCAGCAAGTTGTTACTCCACAGAATCAGGTGCCAAAGCCGCCTTTTCCACAGAGCAGAAACAAACAGAAGTATAGTAGTGAATAGGGATTCTACAATGAAGAACAGGTAAATAAGCTGCCACGCGCTAGCGCTGTCTCGCAGTATTGGCTGCAACGCGATGAGAGTGACGCAGAAGAGAGCTATTGACGTGCCGAAGGGAGGAAGAGGAGTGCGTACTTGGTGCAACTCTAGAAGTAGACCAGACAGGACCTTTTGTAGATGGGAGGGTTAATGATGAAAATATTACTTTCCAAGTGGATGCTGGTGCTACTCGATCAACTGTTAGATCCGCTGATGTTAAGAATCTTCCTCTCTCGGATGAAACGATCCAAGTAGTTGGTGTGTCCAACAGGCAAATTAAGACCTATCTTACAGAACCAGTGAAAGTCAGCCTAGGGAAATTTTCAGAAATGCAACGCTTTGTGGTGTGTGACACCAGTCCTGTGAATTTATTAGGTAGGGACCTGTTGTGCAAAATGAATTGCACTATATTTTGTCCCCGGATGGAATAGCTTTTGAAACACCAGATGATGATATATTGTATAAGATGACCCTAGCTAACAGAGAAAGGGAAGTTACTGAAACATATGCTGTATTCAACCCTGATGAATTACCAAAAGAACTGAGAAACTCTGTAAAGGCAGAGGTTTGGGATTTCACTGGGGAAGATGTAAGATTAATGAGAAATGTAGATCCAGTCAAAATAACTGTAAAAGAAGGAATAACATATCCAAATGTCCCACAGTACAGATTGACACCTGAAATAACTGAAGGTGTAACTCCTATATTTGAGAAAATGATCAGACAAGGAATCTTGAGAGAAATAATGAGTAGTCCATGTAATTCACCGATAATGGGACTGAAAAAGCCTAATGGGAAATTCGGGATAGTGCAAGATTTGAGAAAGGTGAATACAATTGTGGTATCATGTTGTCCCATTGTACCAAATCCATCAGTGATTTTATATCAGATTCCCCATGATGCAGAATGGTACACAGTAATTGATCTGTGTCATGCTTTCTTTTCCATCCCATTGCACCATGACAGTCAGCAAATTTTTGCATTTCGTTTTGGTGAGCGTATTTTGGCATGGTGCCGAATCCCACAGGGGTATACAGAGAGCCCCTCAATATTCAATCAGTTGTTAAAGAGATCTTTTTTTTTTTTTTTTTTTTTTTTTTGAAACCGTTTATTGCAATCTCAAATAGTTACAAGTATGGGCCTACAACCGTCTGGCCGGCCGCTAGAGTGGCAGTAGCATATGACATACATACAGAAAAATCTCTAGGCGGTGCAAAAAGGGTAAATCAGGAGATATCAGTAGTGCAGGCCACATAACTCCGAACCAACAATGCGGTTTCCTTTTGTCAAAACACAACAACACAAAAACAACCACACCCGCAAGGCAACCCGCAATCCCAAGTGACAGCACGCGCTCCGTAAGTGGGGGACCCCAACCAATCGCCAAACTCTGAAGAGGGGAATGAGAACAGATCAGGGACTGGGGAACCACGGGCCCATGGCTGGGGGAGGGGGTCGGCTAGGGGGACGGAGATGGTGAGGCAGCCGGCAGCAGCGGCGGCTCGCAAATACCCCCGCGATAGGCGTTCCAGGGGCCCCAGATTTTCACCCACGCCCCAGGCTTACCCCTCGCAACATACACCACCTTTTCACGAAACATACACCAGTCCATGTGTTCTTTCCAGGCCGACACCGCCGGAGGCCTCTGGGATCCCCACAATTGAGCAATGTCACGCTTAGCTATCATGTATCCCAGAGTCACCCACCGCGTCTGCGGAACCGAGTAGTCAGTTGGCTCCCACACATTCAGCAAGCATCTCCTCGCTTCAGGCAACAGCACGACACGCGTAACCACTCGCAGGACCTCGTGCACACCACGCCAGAATCGCTCCACCTTTGGGCATTCCCACAGAATATGCAAGAAAGTTGCCAAAGCACCACAGCCACGCTTACACAGTCCATCCTCAGCAAAGCCCATACGTAGAAGCCTTGGCCCCGTCACATAAACCCGGTGGAGGATCTTAAGCTGGACGAAGCGAAGGCGAGCCGGGATGGCCACCTCCTTCGGAGAGGCCACCGCGGACATCCAGTCCTCGTCGTCCAACTCCAGCCCATCGGCAACCCAGGCCTCGCGGAGGCCAGTCAGCAGGCCCGATCGGTCGTTGATCAGTTTTTTATATATAAGGGAGATCGTGCTGTCTGGGACATGGCCATCCAGCACTCTGTCCTCCAGGGGGGAAGACTCCGGAATGGATGCGACATCCGGGAAGACGGAGCCCAGCGCGTGGCGGACTTGTAAGTACCGGAAGTACTCACTGCCTTGCAACTGAAACTCCGTCTGCAGCGTCTCGAAAGTTTTGAATCCCCCCCTCGTCCAGAGATCTCCCACTGTGCTGATGCCGATCGTGTCCCACTTCTCGAAGCCCTTCGAGGTCCACAAGGAGCCCAACCTCGCCGATGCATATAGCGGTGACGCCCGGGTCAAACGGTGCTTCCACCCCATAGCTGCGTTAGCCGCGTGCCACACCCGCACCATGACACGCGTCGGTCCCGTCAGGCGAGGGTCCGGCGCGCCAGAGTAGAGCGCCCGATTGTAGTCGCCACCGGGCAGGAGCATCTTGTCCATTTCAAATGCCGGGTTCAGGGCGGGCCCGTAAAGGCCATGATTAATCGCAGCTAGCTGGGAGGCCCAGTAATACCGTTTAATATCCGGGAGGGCAACCCCCCCATCGTACCACGGGAGCGTCAATTTAGCCAAGGCGATACGTGGCCTCCCGTCCCAGAACAGGCGACGCTGCAAACTCTCCACCTCTCGGAAGTAGCGCGCCAGAACCAAATCCATAGTGTTCTGGAGAGCGTACAGAAAGCGCGGCAACTACATCATCTTAAACAAGGCCGCTCGGCCAAGCGGCGAGAGCGGCAGACGCCGCCAACGCACCACGTCCTCCTTCAAGCGCTGGAGGGGGGGCAGCAAATTCCGCTCGTGGCGGGCCTCCGGGTCCAGAGTAATATATATACCCAGGTACCGAAACCCCTGGGAGGCAATCTGGATCGGACAGTCCCGTGGTAGGACCGGAGCCTCCCCGGCAAGCACATATACACAGGATTTCGCCCAGTTGATGACGGGGCCTGAGTTGCGACCGAATGAGCGCAAAACATCAACTAGGACGATCAGTGATTTACGCGGGGAGGCGAGATATAGAAGGATATCATCAGCGTAGAGGGACACACGGTCCTCATGCTCGGGGGTCCAACGGAGACCACGGATGGAAGGGTGCCACCGCAGCCACTCCGCCAGGGGCTCCAGGGCCAATGCAAACAGGAGAGGCGACAGGGGGCAACCCTGTCGCGTGCCCCGTCCCAGTGCGAATGGGGCCGAAACTCGTCCATTCACCACCACCTGCGCCAATGGGCCGGAATACAACAACTTGACCCAGCTGATGAAGCCCGGTCCAAAGCCAAACTTCGCCAGCATCGCCCAAATGTATGGCCACTCAAGCGTATCAAACGCCATGGTGGCGTCCAAGGACGCCAAGATGGCCGGCTCCCGCACGAACGGGACACGCGCGAGCACCCCGTGCAAGCGTCGCAGATTAAGGGCCGTGTTACGATGGGGTATGAAGCCGGACTGGTCTTGGTGGACCAAGTCGCCCACCACGCCGACCAGCCGGTTGGCCAGCACCGTGGCGAGGATTTTGGGCTCCGCGTTCAAGAGCGAGATAGGCCTATAGGATGTGACCCGCTCACGGGGTCTCCCCTCCTTGTGGATCACCACAATCGTGGCCAGACGCTGGTCCGGCGGAAGGGAACCCCGCGAGCGGGCCGCCAGGAACATCGCGCGCAGGTGGGGCGCCAGCACATCCGGTCGCAGCTTGTACAGCTCGATAGGAATGCCATTGGGGCCCATGGCCTTGCCAGATGCGACCGAGCGGATAGCAAGGGCAATTTCGTCCGAGGTGGGAGGAGAGTCCAGCGAATCCCTGTCCTCCACCGAAAGGGAGGGCAGCGCGATGTCCCGAAGCAGGGCATGGGAATCCTCCTCCGAGCAGGGAGAAACCGGGGAATACACCTCGCGGAAATAATCCGCGAAGCAGGAGACAATGGCGTCCGGCTCGGTGACACATACACCATCCATCCTCTCGATCAACGGAACCACACTACTCGCTCTCTCCTTTTTATCCAACCACGCTATCAATTTACCAGCCTTATCACCCACATCATACAGTCGCCCCTGTTGCTCTCTACTGAGGCACCTGGCCGCCTCCGTGACGAGGGCCCTATAGGCCGCCTGCTTGAGGTGTAGAACATGCAATGTGGCATCCGTCACCCCGCTCCCCAGGTCACCCTCTAGTTCAGTAATTTCGGCCTCCACCCGGGTTACCTCCTCCAGCTCGCACCTCCGGGCATGGGAGATAAAGGAGAGGGCCTCCCCCCTAAGAACTACCTTAAAAGCCTCCCAAAGGGAGATGGCAGACGGGACAGACCCCACATTCTCTTCAAAGTACCGCTGCAAGGATTTGATCAATTCGGCTCGAATAGTGGGGTCGCGCAGGTACCAGGCATTGATTGGGGCTACCCTGCCCTCCCCCCTCGGGAAGACATCAAGATGCAGCAGTAGTGGGGAGTGATCTGAAATACCCCACGCCAAATGGCGCACCTCTCCCACCCTCCCAGCATAGGCCGCAGGAACAAGGATATAATCAAGCCGCGAGAGGCTACCATGGGCACCCGAGAGGAAGGTGTATTGCAGCTGCGCGGGATGCTTTAGTCGCCAGCAATCCACCAACCCTAGTGTATCTAATAGGCCGGACAGCCACGCCTGTGCCCGGGGGAGGTCCCTGGGGGGATGACGATCCATAGACCCAGAAGCCACCGCATTGAAGTCCCCCCCAACTACCAGAAGCCCATCCGGGAGGTCAAGGAGGAGGCACCCCAGGTCCGCAAACGTGGTTGATTGCAACCCCGGCGGAACGTACACTGATACAAAAACGACCACCCTGCCCTCCATTCTACCCACCAAGACAGTGTAACGTCCCCTCTCATCATAGCGCACCTCATCAATCTCCAATGGGAGCGAGTTCTTAATCATGATGCCCACCCCCCGCGAGCCCGAGGTGAAGCCCGAATGGGCCACCAAGCGATAGCCTCTCCGATTCATGGCATGAAAGGAATTACCTATAAGGTGTGTCTCCTGCAGGAAGATCACATCTGGTGAAATTCGTTTCAGATACTGCAGGACCACACCACGCTTAATCCTATCCCCCAGTCCGTTAACGTTCCATGATAACACAGTCAGATCCCTACCCCCCATCATACATGAAAGCCATCAATCGTCCCCCATAGAGCATCTCAAAAACAACAATACAGTAAAGGGTTCGCCTTGCGGTGCAAACAAACAACACTCCACCCCCACCCACCCATCCCAACAGAACTCCCCCCTCCCTGCACCCCTGCATGAGCCCAGACAGCCCCCCCAAAGTGCAGTGTGCCTGTCGCCCCATAGATGAAAAACTAACTAGTCCCCCAGAGGAGGAGGGAAAGCCCCCAATGGACCCCGTACGACCTCCATAGGAGGGGAACATACACGATCAGTGAATGGTAACCAAAATGTTGTCCAGAGCAACGCCTACTATTCACCCCTCAGTTCTGATCCGGCGAGCCCTCCCCGTCAATCGCACCCCCCCCACCCCCCCGGCCCCGATCCCCAGGCAGAGTATCCAACCAGTCCCCAGCCGCCTCGGGACGGTCAAAGAAGTGCGTGCGACCATCCACCTCCACCCTCAGCTTAGCTGGAAAAAGCATTGAGTACTTAAGGTTCATGTCCCGTAGGCGACGTTTAACTCCGAGAAAACTCAGTCTCTGCTTTTGGACCGTCGGAGTAAAGTCAGGGTAGAAATTCACGTCCATATTATCGAGCTTGACCGGTCCCTGTAGCCTGGAAGTCTGCAAGATAGCGTCTCTGTCCCGAAAGTTAAAAATCCGGGCAATGAGAGGCCGCGGCGGGGCTCCGACCTTAGGTCTTCCTCCGGGGACCCTGTGAGCACGTTCCACCGCAAAAAGTTTACTCAGCTCCCGGGGCTGGAGATGGGTGAGGATCAGGTCTTCCACAAACAAATCTGCCGCCTCCTCCTCCCGTCCCTCCGGCACCCCGACAATACGAACGTTGTTCCTCCGGGCCCGACCCTCGGCGTCCTCCAATCGACGGTCCATCATGGCGCTCGCCTGGCCAAGCCGGTGCACCTCCTTTTGAAGGGCCGCCACGTCTGTAGTGAGACTCGAGATGGTGTGGGCCAGGGAATCGACCCGGTCATTTGTTTTAGACAAGTCGGCTCTCACCAGGCCCACCTCCACCAGGGCCGAGTCTATCTTCTGCGCCAGAGTATCAAAGCGCTGGTCCACCGAGGCCTTCATCTCGGCAATGGCGCCCATGACGTCCCGGAGGGTCAGATCCGCGGGTTGAGCAGACGCCTCAGCCGGGCCCGCGGGGGATGTACGCTGTGCCTCTGGGGATCCCTTCTGGAGGGTGTAGCGGTCCATACTGTTTGACTGAGGTGCCGGGCCGCGGCGGGTCGATTTCACCTTGGCCCGGTCGCCATCTTGCTTTGTGGACATGTCGCACTCCCAAAGTCGTGCCAATCTCTTCGAAAGGGCCGATAAACCAGTTCACGGGTTCCGGGGGGGGGTGACCACTGGACCGCAGGACAACTCACAGCCGGCGGGTCAGCCGGGCACAGGGACAAGGCCACACCACCGCACCCCGCTCCGCAACCCTACCTCGCTTGAGGGCAAGGAGGGCGCAAAAGCGAAAGTGAAAGCGCGGGGTACGCGAGTCGCCCAGCTCTGCCCGCCGCTGTTGTTCGCTTTGTCCCCGGATCGCCCCACAACTCCAATCCGGGGGGCCGGCGCGGAGAAGGCCGCGATCTTCGATCGGTGCTCCCACCCGTGTCCGGGGTCCGATTCGAAAACGGAAAACGGGTGCCGCCTCAGCTCGGGTACACAGACACAGTCCCCTCATCAAAGACAGGATATAATCAGGATTAATTCAGGAGGTCGCGGAGGTCCTCGGGAGCTTCGCACCTACGCGGCCATCTTGGTTGCGCGCTAGGCTCCTCCTCGTTAAAGAGATCTTTGGAGAGTCTAGAAATGCCTGAAAGCTCTGTATTGGTTCAATATATTGATGATCTTTTGGTAGCGTCAAAAACACGTGAAGCCTGTGAGGTAGATACAATAGCCTTGCTGAATCATTTGGCAGACGGAGGGCTTAAAGTGTCACCCGCAAAACTACAGTTTTGTAAGAAGGAAGTGCAGTATTTGGGACATAATATTGAGAAAGGACTAAGGAAAATAACCATAGACAGAATCAGAATAATAAAAGGAATGAGAGCTCCCATGACTCAAAGAGAAGTGAGAATGTTTTTGGGGATGGTAGGGTACTGCCGTCAGTGGATTGGTAACTTTTCCTTGATCGCAAAGCCTTTGGTGCGATTGACGAGAAGTGATGTAAAAGATCCCCTTGAATTAAACAAAGAAGAATTGGCAGCATTTAGACAATTGAGAGATGGTTTGTGTGAAGCACCTGCATTAGGTATGCCTGACTATGAAAAAGAATTCGAGTTGTATTGCAGTGAGAGAAATGGATGTGCACTTTCTGTGTTGACCCAGAAACATGGTAAAATGAGAAGACCAATTGCATATTTTTCATCAATGCTAGATCCAGTAGCTGTAGGTTTACCTGGATGTTTGAAAGCGGTGGCTGCAACATGTCGAAGCTTGGAGCAGAGTGAAGGAATTGTGATGGGATATCCATTGAAAGTGTTTGTACCCCATGATGTAGCGATTCTGTTGACAAGGAGTCGTACTCAGTATATGACACACAGTCAGCTGACTAAGTATGAAAAGGTCATATTAGGTGCAACTAATGTGAGTCTTGCAAGATGTGTGAATGGGAATCCTGCAACATTGTTGCCCAATGCTGAGATTGTGATGGTAAGAGATGAAGTTGATCATGATTGTCTGGATGTACTTGATTTTTGTACCAAACCACGACCAGACATAAAGGATATACCTTTGCCAGAAAGTGATTTTGTAATGTTCGTTGATGGGTCATGCTTGAGAACGGATGAAGGAGTGCTAAGTGCAGCGTATGCAGTATGCACAGTCGCAGCAGTAATCGAAGCATCATATCTGAAAGGAGTGAAATCAGCCCAGGTAGCAGAACTTGTGGCTTTGACTAGAGCATGCAAGATTGGAAAAAGTGTGAGAGTGACTGTGATAACTGACAGCCAGTATGGCTTTGGAGTCGTACACGACTTTGGCCAACAATGGCTACAAAGAGGATTCCTGACCTCGAGTGGAACTCCCATTAAGAATGCAGAAGTGGTTGGAAAGTTGCTTGAGGCGATACAGCTGCCTAAACAATTGGCTGTTGTAAAATGTGCTGCACATAGTCAAGGTGGTGATTATATTGCCACCGGGAACAGGTACGCCAACGATATGGCACAGTATTGTGCACAAAATCAGAATTCGGTCAATCGGGCTAAGGAAAGAGAAATGTCTTCTTGCTCATTGATGTTCACTAACATTGTGGGAACTTGGGAAGAGGTAAAACAATTTCAAGATGAGGAAATGAGACAGTGGGTAAAAGCAGGATGTGCCCCAAGGGAAAAAGATCACATGTGGGTCTATCAAGATGGAAGACCAGTTATGCCTGATAGCATGATGTCTACCATGGCACGGATGTATCATGGCCAGGGACATATTGGGAGAGATGCCATGATCAGGTCATTTAAGCAGACCTGGTACAATGCAAAATTCAGACTTGTGGCAGAAAGTCTTTGTCAGAGATGCTTAATATGTCAGCAGTACAATTCTGGAAGGAAGACAGTAGTGAGTCTGGGAACAATAGGTCGAGAAGGAGGGCCTTTAACCAGAATGCAAGTAGATTTCATTGAGATGCCTCCCTGTAACAGACTGAGGTATGTTTTGGTAGTGGTCTGCCTATTCTCCAGGTGGGTGGAAGCATTTCCAACAAGAAGAAATGATGGGTTGACAGTAGCCAAGCTGCAGTGTCACCGTCCTCTCCGTCAGCATATCATCAGGAAATCGAAGGAGCGAGTCCCGACCTCTCTATTCTATGGGTTTTTATAATAAATTCAATAACAAAATGTAATAAATTTGAGTTTTAAACTGTTCTGATTGGCTGATCAGGGGTCATCCTCTAAGTTCCCATAAGGTTTAGTCCATGGTGTCAGCATACTTGCTGGTTCCGGTTCTTTAATAAAGTCTTTTGTTTGTAGCGTTGGCACTATTCCCAGTGGCCTTGATAAGTACAGCTTGCCTGGGGTCAGGACAGGGCCATTGTTGCTCATCTTAGCGCAGGCGCACTTCACCCAAGCCTGGTTCAGCGTTGACAGACGGGTTAGGCACCAAAAGCAGCCATCATTCGATAGGCCAGAATAGTCAACTTAAGCAAAGAAACACAAAAACGTAATTAATACATAGAAATGACTAATTAAATGTTATTCCCTCGCTAATACCCATATGTGTGTGTATTTATCTAGCCAAAAGCAACACTCAATGCGGTTTATACTTACTAAATAAAGCACGAATCACAATTACATCACAAAAGCGACATATATCATGCAATATTCTAATTGTCTATGATTAGTATGCATACGAATTTTAGTTCACGTAATTAATTAGGCCACGCAGATGCAAATACGGTGTAGGCTGTGAGCCCGTGTCGCTGCGCACTGGTGTCCACCGCCACAGTATTAGCGTGACCCCTGCCACACAGGCAACTCAGGAGAGGAGGAAATATATGGGAGGCCTCCAGATCTTGCTGATGGTGCAACCAGCTGTGGCTCTATGTCCATCCTCCGGGGCGATTCCCCTCTCAGGCAGGTGGTGCTAGATCACTCCGCTGCCAGGCCGTGTAGCTCCTGAAGCCTCTGTTAGCCATGTTGTCCCCAGTGCAGCCAACAGGCATGCCACCACTGCAACCGCCTTGCCCTGGCCTGGGCACCGACTCAACTTGAAATCGACGTGAAGCAGTGCTGTTGCTCTGACCCCCACAAAGACTAGAGGCGAGATCGGTCTCACGAGCCCAGCTGGCTGGTCCCAGCCGTGAGACACAAGCGGCATCCTTGTCTGCACTCAGGAGCCCCCAGGGAATGTCTAGGGTTGCCATAGTCAATGATGTTGGCCGGATGCCGTCATTCAGAGTAATGCTGCAGAGCGGGCCACTATGTTTGCTGGACCCAGGGGACGGATTAAGGCAGATTGCAGGGCTGATGGTGTGGAGCTCTAACAATGAGTGTCTGCCATCCTGGCCCGCTAAGCCACACCCCTAATTGTGATTATTACTTGAGTTGGGTTCTCACACCTCTCAAATAATAACCCAGTTTCTTATGCTACCCTTCCATGAGGCCTAAAATTATCTTCCTACACCCTTAATGCTACCCTTCCATGAACCCTAAAAAGCCACTACTTGGCCAGTGTTAAGGGTGGGCAACATGGACAACGGGTGGGAGACAACAGGCAACACAGACAACAGGTGGGAGAGAACAAGCAGTATCACAACATCAGGGTAAAAAAAGTACTATGACATGTTACGTTATGTTATGTAATGTTAATATAATTTATATTGTATGTGAATCACCCTGGGTGGGGTAGTTCAGCTCAGAATGGAAACACAGACAAACGCAAAAACTGCTCCATTAGAAGCACTGTCTTGAGTAATTTTCTAAATTTGAGATGTTCAGTGCACGTCAGAATATGAAGGGGGTCAACTATTCCAATACAGAGGAGCCAGGTAAGAAAAAGCCCTGCCCCCTGTGAGTGTCCTTCTGACCAGTGGGACTGTCAGCAAAGCTTTATCATTGGGTCTAAGTAGCCTAGGTGTGTGATAAAAGGTGAGCTTAGAAGATAGGTAGCTGGAACCTTTCCCTATTTAGAGATTTGTGTTATGCAGCACATTTCAAAAATAATTATTTTCTGGACCGGTAACCAATGTAGTGAATGCAGGAGGGGAGATGATGCCCCTCCGGATGGAAGATTGCAGATGAGACGCCCAGCAGTATTTTGCACAACTTCAAAGTTTTGATAACAATGTGTCATCTACGGAGGCAAATATTTCATTACCGTAGCCAAACGACTAATGACCAGTGCCAGTACCAGTATATTCCTCACTGAATGAGGGAGCAAGGTGCCACCCAGTTTCTTTGCCACTAATTTGGGGCTGGAAAATTGATAATTAAATGTATTGGGGAATCAACATTCCTTTTATTGACCCAACAGTTGTGCGTTTCATGGTTTAGGAGCCACCACATGCGTGTGTGGGTAGAGATCCAAGTGTGTGCCCAGGTTATCAAGCAGGTGATGTATCTTGTATGAGCAAGGTAATGCCAAAACATGCTGCCCCCCGAGAGGGTGCTTACATTACAATTGAATGTTTATGCCAGATCCAGTACCACCATTGTTTGATCTTTCACACTTTATTTTTCCCTTTGCTGCACGTTATATGTTTCGGTCCATCTCAGACCTGCACATGTACTGTTTCACTTTAATGATACAAGTAAATAAGAAAATAATTCATAAAACAAATATGACAGGAAGAAGATTAGCAGCTCTCCTCAAAATATATCACACTCAAGGCTCAGTGAGGACAACACTGGACACATTATGGAAGCTTTATAAAAGGTCCACTCTCTGTGACTCAGGGCTTCACATAAAACTTTTGTTGCTAATCTTTTTACTGTTCCTCCTTATTGCCCCAGTCCAAGAAGGTACTCTTTCCACACTCTTGGAAGTTTCTCGCGCTGCCTTCAGTTGTGGCTGTGCTTTTAATTATTTATAGCACGTAACTTCCAAGGTGCTACAAGGGATAATTTGTTTGGTGTAGAGCCATGTGCGAGTCACAGAAAAGCCAAACACAGCATATACTAACTGCAGATCCCAGGATTGGGACACACAGTAGGACCATATCACACAAATTTAACACATAGAAGGGTGTTCAAGCAGGAATAAAAAAAAGAAAATAAATAATCTCCAAAACAAAATCTCACAAAACAAGGGCAAGATCAGCCTAACATTTCCTTTTCTCTTTTACAGGGTAAAATTTACCAGCAATAGCAGCACCGGGATGGCAACTTCAAGACATCACAACATTAGCAACAGGAAAATGTAAAAAGGGGCATGGAGCAAAAAAGAAATCAAAAAGCTGGATATTACTTGGTATTTTGTTTCTTATTTCTCTTCCCTACATGCAAATGAAATGACAAAGAGATGTAGGACATATGAAAGTAGAGTATCAACATTTGTTAAAACAGCATGGAGTTTTAGCTCTGATCTGTATCAATGTAAGCGGAAAGATGATTGCTGAGGTGCCTCAGCAGTAATACACCATTATAGCCAACTGCCAAGGTCTACAACAGCTATTAGAACATTGGAATGTGGAGCACTCCACTGAATACAATGGAGTGCTCCTTGCTTCTACGGGCCTGTAAAAGCCAGCAGATCAATATTCCAATGTTGCTTTTGTTCACAGCTGTTGCTGTGAACAAAGGCCTCTTGGAGCCTGAGGGAATTTAAACCCCTCCAGCTCCGAGAGGCCTTTGTTTTATTTGTTATAACATCTGCCCTCTAGTGGCAGAATGTTCTAATAGCCTTATAGCCCTTTGTAGCTGGGCTATACCAGCCATTAAAGTCCCGCTCGCTGGAACGGGCGTTTAATGGCCAGTATAAGGCTATATTAAATCACTAACCACCAGTGCCGAGGGCCTATATCAGGGAGAAGATCTTTAACAACCGGCATCCATCTGGATAAAAGAGCTCAAATGCTTTTAGAGCATTCCTGAGGGTAGAATGTTCTGAAAAAAACCCAGGGAGAAACACAAACATTGGAGTGTTGAACAGCCGCTATTGGCCTGGACCCACTCCATTGTCTTCAGATGAGCTGTCAACATTGTAATGTTCCAATACAGAGTTATGGCCTGCTGCCAAGGGCTATACCGGTTAATAAAGACACTGAGCGGCCTATAACAAGTGATGACCTTTAACAACAGGTATAGTCGGAGGCAGAAGAGTTATAAGGCTATTAGAACATTCCACCCACTAAGGGTAGAATATTCTAAATTAAAAAGGGGGAAAGAGAAAGACAAACATTGGAATGTTGGAGCAGAAGGCTTTTAGCAGCCATTATAAGCCCGGAGCCACTCAATTGTCTTCAAATGAGCTGTCAACATTCCAATGTTCTAATAGAGCATAATAGCTAACCACCAAGGATTTAAAGGTTGATAAAAGTCCCGGACTTGAGGTATAGCCCTGAGCCTCAGGCAACAGTCTACAACAAAGGAGAGGGCCTTTGACATTTAGAATAGCCCAAGTCAGTAGGGCGATAACATGTTTCATGTTGTATAGAGAACATTGTTACCACATCAAACGTACTCTTACTTCCTCTAGTCCTAATCCCTTACACGGATCATCAAGATGGTTACAGTTATTAAACATTCTTTACACGTTGAGAAGAATCTCGCCTATGTCAATAATGAAAATTGAATAACTATACGAATACAGTGATTACAGCAAACAACTGTACGGTGCAAATATTAACTATCAAAGAATGGAAACAAAGTAAAATGTATAATTGATTACACATGTCATTCTAGCTGTCTTCAGCAAATCATGTCGACAGACAATGGACATATCATCTATAAACTAGACATATGGCATGAATATAATGCAAACCGATGGTAGATTATCTCCGCCTCTGCACTCGTCCCGGGTTGTCCCGATGGTTTCTTTTTGTTGCTGAGCAAATTCTGAGGTGATGGAGGTGGGCTCCAATGGACCTGTGCCTGTTGGTTTCTCCGCCTCCCTCTCGAGCGTCCACGGCCAAACCATAAAAAAGGTTGGTTAATAAAGTTGACTTGGAAACCTGGTGGTTGGAACAGTCCCATTGGTCCCATGTGAGCTTGGAAAGGGGAAGGTGGGCATTGCCAGGGGTTGGGTTGCCACCATTGTTGGTATTGATTTGGTGGACCACCGCGCCATTTAGTTTGATAGTTCCTTCCCCGCCCTCTTGACTGTTGGCCATTCCTTATGGATGAATCAGAGTCGCAAGCACTTGACCCTTCATCAGAACTAGAAGTGCCATACGTGGAACCCAGCTTACGTCTTCTACTTTTACATTCTGGAGGGACACAACTGTCGCTAGTGTATGGGTAAGCCCTTTCATAAGTAAATCTCGCCAGGTCCTTCTTAAATTTCTCGATCTTCGAGAACAAAATGGTATCCTTAAATTCCTTATTGTTCTTGTTAGACTCTTCTTGATTTTTCTTGAAGGCTGTGCGGCTCCTGTGCTGTCTGTCCCCAAACTCAGAATTCCAAATCAGTTGATATTGGTACACGAACACCATGGGTACAGAAGAAATTTACAAACTGTAACAGTGAGAAGGTCGTATATTTGATCACGTGTCCATGTCAGTTAAACTATGTAGGGATGGTGACCCGAAAGGTCAAACTGAGAATAATGGAACATAGAAGCACAGTGAGGTGCAAGAAACAAGCCACCAGATTGACAAGTCATTTCTTAGAGGTCAATCATCGACCAGTGGACTTCACGTGGATGGTTTTGGAACAACCGTATATTCCGGAACATGTCACGGACATTTCTAAATTTATCCTGCTTAGAGAACAGAAGTGGGTGTTCAAGCTGAAGAGTGACAAAGTGGGTTTGAATGACGCAATACCGTGGGTAATGCTGTAATATGCTTCTGCACCCCACTAGCTCATTTAGATACTGGAAGTTCGACTCTTAATTATTCCCTCACGGCACTTTAGAACTCCAGTATTATGTTGCTCAGGGCCACTGCCAATCGAGAACTCCCGAGTTTTCTTGACCAGACTCATATAAGGGAGGGACAGGAAATATTTTGGGTCTGAGGTCTTCCTCCTGCAATTTCCATCTGACACAGTTTACATATATGAACAAAAGGTCTCTCACCATGAGTCTGTAGGCAGGAAAGTGGTGTAGTGTAGACTAGATCAGCGCAATTCATGGTAAGATTAAACTATATGAACAGTGGCAACCTTTTCAGGGAGCCATACTTCCCACGATTCACAAGCAGGGCCCCCCCTCTTTTCTCCCCCCTTTTTTTTTAATAATACACTATCATTGCCATCCTCCTACTTTTCAACATATGTAGCTGAAGAGTCCCAACATAATTACATAAACGGACACCAGCGTGAAATGGCCATGTTCATAATGACTTAAAGCCTGGCATCAATTAGGTGCGTCATACTTATCAGTATGTTTATTCACATCCGGTGATGATAATTTACACTAGAATAATTCTGAGTTAGGGATTACGCGTTTTTGCACAGTAAGAACATGATGTGTGAAGGGAGCTAATAAAGCTGGTTAAACATGAAAAACAGAATAAAGGAACTATATTTCCCATGAATTCCTGTGACGTATGCATTTGAAACTACACTTCCCATGATCCTCGGAACGTCACTCGGTGACATCATTACGTCTATGAGCGCAACGTCGAGTGTGTTGGCAATCCTTTACGTGAATAAAGGTGGGTTGCCGTCACCCCGTCGGTACATCCCCGACGGCTCGGATGACCTTCAAGAGGTACCGACGGACAGGTAAGCCCCCAGTGATTAGCGTAACATTTGTCGAGTAAATAAGCGGCAAGGCAGTCTCCCTGACTACGAGTGACACTGCTGCCTCCAAGACGAGCCGCCTCGCTAACCCTACACCCTTTATGAGTGCACGAATTATGTGCAAGATGCCAGTTTGTTTTTAAAGGCCATTTGTAAGACAGTGTCCCGGGTAGCGAGAGAGACTGCTGTTAATTTACGCACGCTCTCATAATTTAGAGCACTCGATTTGAGATCTACTTTTGAGTATCACTAGTCGTTTTTTGTATGTTAGAAGCTCCCATGTAATACGGTAGCTGGCTAAACACATGAGCGGCAAGACTGTCATTTCTCCATCGAGTGTAATTTTCATTGAGTGACACTTGCACTAAATACACTGTGGCCACAAAATGCGTGTCCGAGCCCACACAAGATGGTTGTTTAGACCTTGTGTAGACAAGCTGCCTGCGAGCCGCCTTAAGATTGAATTTTCGGGGCGGTATGTTCATAGACTGCGAGGAACACCACGAGTTTTTAGACGCATGTTCTCGCAGACAGAGGTTCTCGACCTAAGACCCCTGTAATAAGATAATCAGTTCCCCTGGTATATAAAGAGGTTGTTTGCGAACATTATAACAGCGAGATTGTCACTGTTTCATCAAGAGACAGGACACTATAGTGTTCACGATGGTGGTGCAATGGTAGTGTGTTGATTTACAATCAGTAGGCTGAGAGAAGCTCAACAAGTTGGTTTTTAATTCTGTGCGAACTGATGTGTATGTATGACGATTTGTGCATAATGACAATCACTAGGATGTTAGGAGAGGTAGAAGACCACAACAATTGAGGTATTGTTCTACTCTTTTCTTTTTAGAGCAGTGCCTCCTTTTTCCCTGAGCTGTTGCCAGGTGAGGTGAGGTAGCCTCCTCTTAAATTCTAGGTAAGAATAAGAGGCTTATATCCAATGTTGGAGAATGATAGATGGCAATGTCTATGTCACTATTTGATATGTTCTGACAACACTTAACTTTCTGTCAATGAACCTCAATGTGGCGCATATTGTTCCTTTCTTATTTTGCAGATACCTTCGGGTATATGGTTTTTATAGAGGAAGGATAGTACACTCCACACAACAGGTGATTTGGTTGTATCGTTTCCAACCATCTCTAGTGTACTGATAGTAGTTAATTTTCTGTTATGTATTGTTTCACATTTTTGCGGTAGCAATAATTGAGTGGGTCCTGACGAAGGCACTGGACAGAATAATGTCTGAGTGTGCTGAAACATGTTGACCATGTTGTAATCTTAGACAGCTATTTGGTTAAACTGTCATTTGCACTGTTTTTAGTTTCAATTGTGGGAGACAATAATAAATATGTTGTCTGTGGTAACTCAATTTTAACTTCACTTATCACTGTTGCACTGCACTTATTTCCCACACAATCAACTGCTCTCATCTGGCAGTCTAGCGAGTTATCCTCCTTTACCAACTGAATGAAAACATCCTCGGGCTCCCCAATCATTATGGTTGGGGTTGTAGCCCTTAGTGTCACTAGAGTGGCTTCAAGAGGAGACCCAGATGATGAAGCATGTCACCAGCTCTGTGAGTGATGGGAATCCAGAAATGTATTGGATATTTATTTCAGTGTTATGTTCGTTCTCTAGGATTTGTAGTGTTCAGAACGCTGCTGTAGACCCTTGGACACTTCAGGTATATGAGTATTGTCGATTGGGGCAAGGTATCCAGGCAGGTCTCTAAACA
Organism: Triturus cristatus; assembly: GCF_964204655.1. NCBI lineage: Eukaryota > Metazoa > Chordata > Amphibia > Caudata > Salamandridae > Triturus > Triturus cristatus. The sequence continues at coordinate 809,912,310 of NC_140594.1, read as the reverse complement.
TTGTCTCAGACCCTAGTTAAAGATATTTGAGTTTTATGTACCAATTGCATACATTTTTTATTTTTTTATTCCCCAGATACATGTATTGGATACATGACAAGCCTCATGACCAAGGGAGTTTCCTGTGGACACTTAGACAACAGAAATTGAGGCCCTTCCTTTAACATGATGTTGCAACACAGCATTATATATAGGGATGTAGACTAAAGCAACGCAGCACTTTGCACTGCCTTGCCTTATTCCATATCTATGAGACCAGGCAAAGGCACTCATGGTGACTTTGCTTTGCCTCAGATGTGATTGGGAGACCTCCTCCACCAGAGCATCACAGAAATTGAAGCTCAGGCAGTGCAGGCCTCTTCTACATGTGTGATTTGCAGGTTTGTAGAGCACATGTGCCATGTAGTATGGTGGAAGCATGAGGTCCACACAAGCTACGTATGCACTATCTCATTCATCCAACACATATATGGCTATTTTATCCAACCTTTTTAACTGTCATGAGGTCAGTCATGTGCTTCACTTACCAACCAGTAGGCCATTCCCATATGTCCCATTCTGGAAGCACTCATTTATGATGGCATGTCTGAAGATGTATGCATCACGAGCACTCCCAGGGTACTTTGCCCCAGCAAATTGATGAACATCCCCACATGGTCCACTATTCCCTGCATGTTGATTGAATATGTATGCTTCCAATTGCAGTACAGGTGGGATGTAGCAGCAGGAGGCACCAGTTGTACATGAGTGCAGTCCATTGCCCCCAACACATGTGGAAATCCAGCAATAGCATAGAAGCCATGCTTGGTTTTCCGTTGTTTTTGCTGCGTGTTAAAGAACATGCGGTACTGGGGTGTGAGGCTTATCATGGCCGACACCAGCATGTGGAGTACTGACATCAGCTTGGCCTGCAGAAGGATTTTGGTGCACCTCTGGGATGTTGTCTGGAGTGTTGGTGCAATCTGGTGCAGGAGGTGGGCAATGGGCTTCCTCCTGAACCTCTAATAGGTGATGAACTCCTCCTCCATGAGGTCAATGAAGATATTCCTCTGCCGGTATGTCCACTCCCTTCTCCTGTGCTGCCTCCGTGGTGATGGTGGAGGTGGTGGTGGAGGTCGTCATCACCTTCTCCCTGCTCCGAGCTGTAGTATGAGTAGCAACATGGCATAGTAGAGCTTACCAAAGTGCTCTGGGTATGTTCTGCTTATGTATCAATGCCGATGCATCATTTTTACGCCTGGGTTGCCGATGTGCAAGGATTTAGATGCATTTTGGACTCAGCGCATCATTTTCCTACGATGCAGCACTTTCCCAAAAACTTGTAAATATGGATGCATCTTTTTTGCGTTGGATTTTAGAGGGGGAACGCCTACCTTGCATATAATTAGGGTAACCTGACGCAACCGGTTGTAGCGGAGGAAAAAAAAGATTCAGGACAGAGAAAAGTGACGTAGTATGCCTAATGCATCACTTTGTAAATAGGGAGCAAGAAGTGCACTGCTGCGTTGAAACAAAGTGGTGCAGCGATGGCACAAGCTCCTTGTAAATATGCCCCCAGAGTCTTGGTGGCCAGACTGGAAATCCTAATCAGTGAAAATCCCTATAGCAGAGGTGACTCCTCTGCAATGGCAGAGGAGCGTCGCCCCACTGCCTGGCTCAGAGTCAGCAAAATGTTAAATAAAAAAATGTTCTTAAATTGTTTTATTGTGCATTTGCCGGCTCTTAGCCAGTACTGGTGGGAAGGGCGGACCGAGGCATGGGAGGGTTAGAAGGAGTGCTACATGCACTCCACTCCCTAAGTGCTCATGTGTGTTTGGCCGGCCGTCTCAAGCCAAGCAAAACAGACATGCGCACTTAGGTTTCTCTAACTCGGCTGCATTGGGCAGCCGGGCTGGAGAAACCCTAACAGACTCCCTGGCCTGAACGGGGCATTTTTCTAGTCAACTCAGGCCAATCCCCGTGCTGCTCTGCAGCACAGGGATTGGATGGGAGTCTGTCCCAGGGGATGCTGGGACCCAGAAAGAGGAGAGGCGGCGAGACGCTGGAGGCGGCCAGCCGTGGCTAAAGGTATGTTTTTTTTTATGTATTATTTCTAACACACCCCTCATACCCCCAGCGCTCCCTCCACCCACCCCACCACCCTTTATTTGTGTCAGCTGCCACTGCTCTATAGTTTCAAACTGGGAGTACTTGAATTGCAAAATAATGAGTGCCGGTGCCTAAAGCTCTGCTCAGAAGCCTGCGGCCGACGCAACTAAGTGTCAGCATACCAAATTCCAAGGTTGAATCCACTTCAAGCCTCTTTAATCCACAGCCAGGCACTCCCTGCCCTTTCATCTCACTCTCGCAGCTTCCTGCTTTCTCCCTTTACAGTGCTTTCTCAGTCCTTCTCTTCCTCCGTCTTTCCGCTTTGTTTGTTTTTCCATCTCTTGGTACAGGGAAGTGTTTGATGAGAAAAGGCAATTGCCGGTCCCCAAAAATGAGTGCTGGTGTCCCCCATCGGCAATCACTGTCTCCAAATAAGCACTGCAAATGAGGCCTCTATTAAGTTTCGACCTCTGTACATTAGTCGAAGAGTCATCCTCAGGACCATAAAACACATCACTGAAAGATAAAAGTAAATCATGATAGTAAATAATGCAATAATAGTGCAGATATTCTGTGTGAGTATGTGTCAAAAAAGCAAGAAAACTCACTAATTTCAAAAGGAGTCAAAAAGATCCGGGTAGTCAGAATCCTGAATTATTCTAGCTTTTTTTGTATAGCACCTTTTCACCACACTGAGCACTGCGCTATTGTTGCACTTTTCATTTTCACCTGTTATGCAATTTCATACAAGATTAAAGAACTACATATTATCACCTTTGTGTGATCTCTATGATTATTACAGTTAATGAATGGGGTAGTCTTTTATCGAAGTTGCTGTAGGAAGAACCATTATTGTTATTTAATCGAATACCCATGTTCCTCTGTACCTTTGGATTACCCTGTTTAAGTTTATATGTACAAATATCCTATTTTGTAAAGAAATCTCTTTGTTAACATATTCAGTCCTTTTACTTTTTTTGTATCGAACTTCATTTAATTGACCCTTTAAGTAAGGAACTCTACAACTCATTGAAAATTCCCAATCCCTTGAGATTCACATTTTATCTGCTTCAAATACTTTTTCTACTATTTAGAAGTGTAAAAAAAGAATTTAATAAATAATATAAATGCCTGATTTTTGTGATACACAATGTTTTTGCATTTTTTGGGTTGTCTGTTTCAGCATGCTTAAACCTCATTTACAACACTCAGCTTATTGGGCATTGTCCACACAGTATGACTTTCTGCCATACCTTGTACCCGGTGTACAAGGCCCAAAAAACATGCAGCACAAAGCCTTTAGGATTAAAATGTTTTAATGTTTTGGTGTAACGCACACCGTCGCCTACAACTTTCTGATGGGCTGGAAGTTCATTCATGAGAAGTAAAGCAAATATCTTCATTGTCCACCCCCCACAATCACCCACTAAATAATTCTCTCTAGCTCATGTGTACCATGGAAATTTACATTAAGCATCATATACACACTTGCCATCCTTTATAAGGTCCATTTTGTGCCACACAGACTAACTCTATCGGTACCCCAATATTTCAGATTATGCAGCAATGTAGACCCTCATGCACAAAGGACATCTCATAGGAGAGGCAGCCACACATTCACCATTTTGCTGGTATGCCTGTATTGGTTCAATGCTGCTCATTGTCTGGCAGTGCAGGCTGAAAACCCAGGACACTACATCATGCTAAAAAATATGTCATACGCTGCCCTCAATGAGTGAGGCAGTGCAATGTTGACAGTTTACCAGTTGCACTGTTTAGTGCAAGACTCTGATATTTCACTCCTCATGTGTTCTGTCAACATAGTGGACACAGTGCACTGCCATGTGTAGACTTCCATGTCCCACATTGACATGCACTCCCTAATGTCTCCATGGCAGTAGCTAATGAACAACAGTGACTAATGCTGTCACATCCAAATATGTGTGAATCTGCACCGGCAAAATTGTAAAAAAGCAGACATGTTTCAGGTCAGAAATGCCAATAGTAGTGTCAAACCAACACAGTAGAGAAGTGTGAGAGAAGTATCACCTCAATGGCTAACAGAGTCTCCATACCAGGAAAGATTTACCAGGTTCATGGCACTGGCATTCACAAGTATTACAAATAGTAACTGCATCACGTAGGCCAGTATCTAACAGTGTCAGTAATACCAAAATTGAAAGTGCGTGTATGCCAAACAATGTCAGTGCACGACCCATACTGGTTGAAATGTAGAGGAGTCATTCCGGACATATAAGAATGTACTTGGATGTGGGCCCATCAACAAAATTATGACCATTGACTGATTGTTCCCCTCCTTTCTTTTCTGCTGATCATGGATATGGTCTGCAGTCATGTGTCATGACCCGACATGCACAGCTCCAGACAGACGCCCAGCGGAGCTACAACCGTGCACTTTGCAGGACCCGGTCCATGGTGGAGCAGACTTTTGAAGTCCTTAAGTAATGCTTTCGCTGACTCTCTGGGGGAGATTGCTCTCCTCCCCCTATATGTTATGTAAGATTATTCTTTGTGCTGAATTTTGCACAACATATGTGTGCGCATCAATGTTACATCAGACGAGGTAAATGAGGACCATGAAGGCCCTGAGGATGATGTTAAGGAAGATGAGCACCAATTCCATAATGTACATACAATTGCTGGGACACGGCAGAGAGATCAAATAGTACACAATGTTTTTGCAGATGCATGAGTCACATAAATGGACACAAATACATGGACTTCATAAAAACAGTGTCCTAAAATTCTAATAAATTTATGAACACTACCTTTGTGTAAGGAATCTTACTTCATAGTCAGTGTAAATATCATAACACTCACATCACACATGATAGTAATTGGCCAATAATACGTTCAAGTAACCCCTCAATATAGCAACATATTGTGATGCATGCCAATAGCAAACATATATCTCCTTGGAATAAATTGTACTTAATTTGTATGCCAAAACATAGACAAAGATTTTATGTAAACACTAATATATATTAGCACTGTGCATGTGCCACACATATTCTTCCAGAACCAAGACCATACAGCAGATGTGTGTGTTCCACAACATGATATGGTGGTTTTAGGTTATCAGTCTATGGAAACTGTTTGTTCACACACATCAACATGCGTAATATATGTCTAGCCACATCCATATATACATCTAGACAGTCAATGTGTCCGCCCAAATGCCGCATACACTGCAGACTGGCTGAACCAGCCGGCATATGTCAACCCATGAGTGGGTAATATATCCATCACATATCCTAGGATAGTAATGGAGCTAGATATGGGCATAGGTGCCACAGGCTGGTGTCGCTGGTGGCTCACTACTTGGGGAGCTCAGGAGGCACAAGCCTCTCAACCATATCTATGAGGCCTCAAGCAAACACCCTGTGTGGCTCACCATGGCCTCATAGCTATGGAGTAAATCAATGCACCTAGATAGGCCAGGTTGGTGAACTCTGTGCCATAGGGACATTGCAGGGGTATTGTGGAGGGGGCGTTACTCACTGCACCCGCATGCAAGGGAATCTCTAATGACTTTAAAAGTGCCGGAGGGTTGCCGCATACACAGTGAAACATGGAGTAGCTTTAAAGCAGCTGCTCCGTTTCACACATGAATGCACTGTCCCCACACCAGCGCAAGTTGCGGGCTGCCCCGGTGGCAACGCATTCAACCTAATATGACACACTTTTTCTTGTAGCGCACAGTGCACACTCTAACTTGGGCCATGGTGCAAACAGAGAAAGTGCACACTATGCATAATAGGGCCCTAGTAATGCAACAAGTCACACATATGTGCACTGTCAACATACACATGCAGCACATCCGAGGTTTACAAGCATGCCAGCCAAGAAAATTTTAGCAAGAGAAGTGACCACTGGGAGTGTTTGCCTGCATTGCACCAATACACTGTACCACATACAAAGGGCTAGTTGCATCAATGAAAAAAATACACATTGGTCCATAGCATGACGGATTGCACCCAGACCCTGATTTTTAAGTCAGCCATCAATGTCAAAGCATCAGTGACAATGCATTGTGCATTGCCATGTTTTGTGTGTAACTTGCACATTGACTAGTCCCCTAGCAATGTGTCAGCAATAAACAAATCTTTATTAGGATGCATGGCGCTATAGTAGTCAACGTGACGCAATAGTAGTAAATATGACACAATAGTAGTCAATGTGACACTAAAGTAGTAAATCTGATGCTATAGTATTCAACATGACACTATAGTAGTAAATCTGACACTATAGCAGGCAACGTGACACTATAGCAGTATATGTGACTCTTGACAAGGAAAGGGGACACTCCAGTAGGAAAGGCGATGCATTTGTAGGAAATGTGATGCTTTTGCGGAAAAAGTCCTGCTTAACAGAAAACATGATGCTTGAGTAGGAAAGGTGAGACTCTAGTAAGAAAGGTGACCTATTTGTAGGAAACATGACTCTTTTGTAGTAAAAGTCCTGTTTTACCTGAAAACATTATGCTTGAGTAGGAAAGGTGAGACTCTAGTAGGAAAGGTGGCCTATTTGTAGGAAACGTGAAGCTTTTGTAGGAAAAGTCCTGCTTTACCTGAAAACATGATGCTTTAGTGGATCAGCGTCGGACGGAAGCATGCATCAATGCAAAAGTATCAAAAACAATCCTTTGGCCATTGTAATGTGTTGTATGTAACTTGTGCTTTGGCTATTTCCCTAATGAAGTGTCAGAATTTTTTTGTTTTTTCATAGGAAACATGATGCATAGGTCGGAAACATGACTCATCCACCCAGGAAATGGTGCAATGGCTCGGCCATGCAGCAAACCAGGATGTATGATGTTCCTTTCACTTTGACTTACAGTCTTTTTGTTTGTGCTGGCTGGTGGTGCGGTTTGTTGTTTGCTAGAGAGATTGGTGCTGTTTCTTGATCTTGTTGGTGTCTGTGCTGTCCCTGTTGTGTCCCCAAACTCTCATTTTTGTTTTGTCGTTGTAATTTTTGTTGTTTTGTGTAGTGTATTGTTGTGTGTTTGTCCAAATTGGGGGTTCTAGTTATAGAGGTCGTGGGATGGGTTAGTCTTTCTGTTTTGGGTTTAGGGTGGCTTTTGAGGTTAATGATATGTCGGGCAGTGGCACGGGCAAGAACCTGACAGAGGAGGAGTTTGGGGGACAGCTCTGGCTGATATACAGGTACCTGCCCAACATGATTGGCAATTGAGGCCGGTTCAGCCACGTATACCCAACCCGAGGCCTCAGCATTGAAAGAATGTGCCCATTCAGCTATCACACATCTTCAATGTCCAGCGAAGCATTTATCAACTCAAGAACAGGTGGGCTGATGCCATCAGCCGGGAGCAAGATCTTCTGTACCACCTGGGGATCAAAGTTGGTGGGGCTACCGGTAAGTCCCTCTATACCATAAGCTTGTAGTTGTGTGGCTTTTTCACAATACTTTGGGCCTCCATTACAAAGAATTTGCGTAGCGCCACACAGCAAGTAATTTGGCTGCACTGCCCTACGCCAATTCAAAAGGGCAGGAATGCACCATATTTACAATATATGGTGCATTCCTGTCCTTTCAGCCAGTGCTGATGCACAATGTGCAGCTGAGCGCCAACGCAGACACCTGATGTATGTTTTGTTGACATGACTGTTTTTGTGCAGGAAGGGGCACCTTCCTGCACCAAAACAATCACAAGAGGCATTTTCCTTGTTCCATGTGTCGTGTAAAGTGGAAAAAACAAGGAGAAATGTTCACATTGCCTGTTCTGCGGAGATGAACATTTTTGGTGCTGCCCCAGGTGTATGTGACATTGTAAATTTAGGGCAGTGGCAACTTCCATTGGTGATGAGTGGGAACACCCACAGCAACACCCATGAATGCCTCCTTGACGTAGAGTAAGGCAAGGCCACGCGTTGCACTGCTTTGCCTTACTCCATATCTATTAGGAAATGCAAAGGCATGCAGGATGGCTGTGCGTTGCCTCATAAATATGATTGAGAGGCCTACACCACCAGATCGTCAGATAAAGTGACAATTTGGTGGCACAGGCCTCTTTAAATAAGGGCCTTGGACTGGCTTTCATTCCAGAAGGCCTAGATATGTATATAGTACTATGGTATGATACTGGATAACTGCCGTACCACAGGGAACAGTTCACAGAGGCATCACATTAGCCAAAACCCACCATACAGTGCAGGGGAGGCCCATAGGTGAGGTGGGACCCAATCGGCACTGTGCAGGGAGTATTTTCACATGGCCTGGTAGGTCATTACTGACTTAGAACTGTGGAGGCCACACTCCATGTATGTTACAGTGGAACACACTCACTAGTCATCAAGCACAGATTGGACAGGATGTTTGGTTACACCCCCAAATGGTCAGACATATGTCTAGGTATCAAAAAATGGAAATCATTAATTTCTGAGCCTGTATGGGCCTTGATTAATCATTCTTCATTAACAGTCCACTGGTCACATGTAAGGAGCCAAGTGAAGAAGACAAACCAGCATGGGGACTGTCCGATGTGTGTACCAATGTAAAGAACACATATTGACTTGAGAAGGTCCCAGCATTGTCATACAATGCAGAGTGTTGTCCCTCAAATTGAACAGTTCACATAGCCATCAAAGCCTAGCACCTTTGCACCAAGTTGCAAGCTAGGCTGGTCTTGTACCTTGTCTGCCCTCTGTGCACCTCAGATGTGATGTGCTTGCTATCATCTAAATACACTGTGACATGACATACATATCTCCATCATGAGGGCGTTCCAACTGTGCCTCATGCTACAAGTCCAACGTACAGACAATACCAGGCATTTGTGATGTCAATGTACTGTGCTTCATTTGTACACAGTGTACATGTTTAGCATTCACAGATCAATGTACCATGTTTTAGTCTTGTAGGTGGACCAGACCCATATAACTGTGGTGAAGTGGTGACCTTCCAAGATCCCAATGATACTAGTAAGTGTCACCTGATTGTTTCTGCTATTTAAGGATTGTGCGTGTGTGTTTAAATGGTTTGCAATGAGATGTGCAAGGGCTTTCATCACTATGTGGAAAAAAGCTGTACCTTAAATGTGGATTCACAACAGACGTAGGGCTAAGTTGCATGTGCAATTGACCGGGCCAAATTGCTATGCGGAATCATTTCCAATATATGCAGGCCCACATGGCGGATGCCTGTTAATATGCTGAGCAACAGTTGTTGCAGCTATGGTGTGGATGCTTCTGGCACATGCACCATCACCTGCCCCAAAACCAACTGATGGTCATTGGTTCTAATGTCTCTCGTCCATACTATGGACAAAAAGACCCAACATGTTAGCCGAAATATGTGACACAAATGTTGCATGGGATAGACTGTGATTTTCCCGACACAGCATGTTTGCCCAATTCCAAATTTGTACAAGACAAAGGTGTGGTTAGGGTGTAACACATATCCCAAACCGGATTTCCAAATGTAAACAGCACATTGATTGTTGACATGTGCACAGTGGATATTTTACCAAAATATATGTCCTCCTATTGTGTGTTCACATCATACCATGCACATGCCTTCAGATTACCGGCCTCTACCCTATCAGCCCTTGTACAATCTAAATGAATAAAGGCATGTCAGATATTCATGCCACTCAAACAGCAAATTGTTTTGTGATCCATACATGTACCTGTAGTACAGCATCTACCCGTATTTTGGAGTCCAATGGATTTGGGGTACCATGTGAGCAGGCTCAGCATACCAAAGCATGATTCCATCCTAGTGTCAATGCTATATATGTATTTGTGAGGTGGCATAGTTAACATGTATTATTCATGGTAGCATAACCAGTGGGCAAGTTACATATTCCCATTTGTTGCAGTGAGTCCATAAGTCTATTGTCTATAACAATGATTTACTTGGGTTCATCTCAGCCCACGTTGATCATGATATGTGGCATCTGTCATCCTGCATGATGGGTACCTGTGCATCCCTCAGAGAACAGCACATCTGTGACATGTGAGATGGGGTGCCAGAGGTGATCTTGCCGATATGTAATTGTGGTACAAAGGAAATTTTGATGAAACTCAATGTGAACATGAAAATGGAGGGATGATGTTCTATCTGCCAGTCTGTTGCACATTGCTGCTGTAGGTGTACAGATGGGAATTTATGGTACTTTTTGTGTGGCAGATCTACACAGGCTGTGATGAATTCTACACCCATCCAGATTGAATAGGTATGAATGGATGTGAAACATGTCACCAGTCCATACATGCCAATGCTGTTACATGCCTGACTCCTGCCCCATATAAAGGCTTTTAGACTGTATTAAAATATAGACAAGGCTGATATATCACCATCATTTACTTAAAAATGAATGAAAGAAGATGAAAAAAATGAATGAAAAAAGAATATTTTGTGACGAGTACCAACTGTATAACCAGGCTACTGCCAATTACATGGACTGTAAGTATTGGCAAAAATTATCCTTTAGTTTAGAAACTGCTTCAGTAGACAATTTCATGATCTTTCATGTTCTTTTTCAGTTGTTCTTTACCTAAATTTCGGACTGATTCGCCTAATTTCTATGTGTGGATCATCCTATACATCCTATATGATATCGTCATTTTTAAATATAAGTAGGGGAACTGGCATTTCTGTGGCCAATTTCTGGTTTGAAATATAAATTGATCAGGGAATCTGAATCATCTTTATTTGTTCCCAGGTAATTCATTCCTCGACCAGTCCTTGGTTAATTATAAACCATAAATCTGCTGGAATTATTACCAGAACAGAAGAGGTGATTTGTTCAATATACCTTATGTCATGGTGGAGGCCACTATTTCACAACTGGGATCTATTGCCAATACATAGATATTTTTGGTGGTAGTTCCTCCTTTTTCTTTTCTTTTTTCTTTTTTCCCTCCTGCTTTCTTCTTTCTCTCTCTCTCTTTTTTTTAACATCTCCAATTGGAAATTTATCCTGATGAATGCATGCTGTAGTACAGTATTTATTATTATTATTTTTTCTGATACCCATTTACATCTCTGTTTTTAGATTCGTACATCAATGTTTTGGACACTCATGTAGTTATTACTTTGTCCTGATGATGACCGTTAATGTCTACAACGGTCGAAACGATGCATTGATGTGGCTGAAATTGATGAAGGACGCATTGTTATGCACTGTGTTGTTCTAGTCTTGTCCTGAACCCTTTTGTTTATGTACAAACCCTTCCCACTGCCACCTTTTTGATTACACACTGTATTGTTGATTTATTGTTCGTGTACTGTATTTGAGCTTCATTGTTCTCTATGTCTTAATATTTTTTATGAAATTAATAATACATTTTCTATGAATTGATGTATTGTTGTACATGGGTTTCATAGATATCTATCTCTTTCAATTTTATTTTCTCTTTTCTTCTTTTTCCTTCCCTCTTTTTCTTAATTAAATTGTATGACTTAGATTGTATTATTTTGTGTTGTTTGATATATGTTATGTCTCCTTGACCCGCTGTTAGGATTTCTAGCTTTGCCCCTGGTTCAGGTTTTCAGGGTAGCCTCTGTTGTCTATAACCACTTTTAGAAGTGGGCATTTCTGTGTGCTATGAGTCTTTGTGCCTGCCTGATATGTATTGACCGTCTGGTTCTGACTGACAGGGAGAGAGTGGGTGTGCATTATCCTCCAGCCAGTCCCTGGAGGGGTTGAGGTGTGTCCTGCCCTGCTGGGTGATTCAGCCCCAGGCTAAATAGGCCTGGGCCGAATTTGGAGTGGGGGGAGGAGTAGCACCTGCACCTGAATAGGGCTGTTCCTGCCTTCCACAATGATGGCTCCGCCCCTCTGTGGTGTGTCTGGAGCCAGGGCTTACACATTTAATGAGGAGTGTTGTGCACTTTAATTATATTTTTAGAGTGCCCTCAGAATTGATTTAAACTGGGCTCAGGGCCCTGTGCCAGGGCAGAACAAAGACTGTTGGTACTATAGGTACTAGGGCTGTGACCCCCATGCTGTTGAACTTCTTGAACTACTGGATGAACTGAAGAGAAGACACAGCATGGACTATTGTGTACCAGGAAGAACCGCCGTTTGGGACTAAGCTGCTGCCTGCTGGGTGGCTGAAGGGACTGCCCTCTGCTAACGGTCCCTGCGTGCTGGCCTGCCTGCCTGCTGTTCCTGTGCATGTGCCCCCAGTGCTCTAAAGAGGAGGCATAGAGAAGTGACACCATGAGCACCTCTGCCGTGAGACTCTTGCCTCTGAGTCTGGCAGCAGCGTGATCAAAGCGGGGAGTGAGGGTCCTCCCAGCCAAGTTGTGGCAACCCAGCGGGGGGCGAGCACTGGATTCATGCTGTTTTGCTCAGTGTGCTCAGCGCATGGTAATCGCTTTTCTCCTGCCTGCTGGGGGCAGAGACAGCTGCACTGAAGAGAGCTGTGGCCCTTGATTGAGCCTCTACTGCGAGGAAGCCCACCCACTCTTCCTCTCTTGCCAGCCAAAGCCGCGATCGAGAGGGTGGGGCAAGTGAGGAGCTGCCGGGCCAGCCTCGATCGGAGAGAGCAGCATCAGAGCGTGAGTCATGCCGGAAGAGCTTGTCCGTTAGGTGACCGTGCCTATCCCTCCATGTCGGGAGGGACGGTAGGAGATCTTCCACCACTGCCATTTCCGGAACGAGCAGCAGCTGCACCGCACATTCGTGGACAGCTGCTCTCTGTAAAGCCTTGCAAATGCGGGAGACCAAGTGAGGTACCCCGCCCATCCTGCATTGTGTGCACCCCCCGCAGTGGTGGCCTACCTGGGTTGGGAGCCTACGGCTGCATTTCTTGCAGCGTTGCCAGTCCCAGGGGGCCAGAAGTGAATCGTAGGATTGCTTTCTGTAAAGATTACCGTAATTCTGCTTGGAGGAGAGCAGAGGCTCCCCTATCCTAATGGGAATACTTAAAATACAGCATGGCAGATAATAGGCACGCAGAGGCGTTGTCTCTATGGGTTCCCTGCCACTATAGGGGATTTACCCCAGGTGTTTAGGGTGACATGTATATGGTAATTCCCATGTGTGTATTGATGCTTGTAATGTTATAATTCATGCATGGTCAGGATAACAGGCATCCCTCCAGACTGTACATTATATGCACAGTGAGGTGATGGTGGTATGTACAATATCAGTAATGGTATTTCCTGAGGTGTGCACGGCTATAAGTGTTTACTATGGTGCACTGCCTATTGTTGTATTCTAAATGCAAACCTACCAGTAGTTACTGATCAGCCAAATTGTGATGATTATGACAGTGGCCCAATAGGCCTAGTGATTTATGTAATCCCTGTGAAGTCATGACAAGTGCCTGGTGGCACAGTATAATATATGTTATTGTGACCTAATGTGTATTTATGGATAATACAAAGGTTATTTTTATATAACCTTGCTTGTATGGGGTTTCCTTTGTGGTGTGCCTAGTGTGTCGCTGCTGTGAGAGTGTGTTGCGCAAATGTTTTACACATTGCCTCTGGGATAAGCCTGACTGCTCTGCCAAGCTACCAAGGGCGTGATCAGGGGTCATCTTCAGCATGTAACTCCCTTGCCCTGACTAGAGTGGTGGTTTCTGCCTTACTTAAGCTTACGCCCTAGCCAACCAGAAACCCCATTTCTAACAATGTATATTAAGAAAATTAAAAAATACTAAAAAATATTTTTTTTGGTTTTATTCTTTAGGTAGTTTGTGTATAGGTATAGGTTATGTTTGTCTCATGTGCAAATGGATATTAAGGGGGTAAGGGTTAATGTTTAACCTGTCTGTTGTGGTATATGTGTAGAGTAGTACAAGTTGAGGTTAGGTAGGTTGGGTTAGTATTATGTTAGGATAGTGTAGTTGATTTAGCATAGGTTAGTGTAGGCATAGTTTAGGTAGGAATAGTTAGTGTAGTTTAGTTACTTTAGAATATTACTTTTTAATCGTGATTTATTTAAAAAAATGTTTAGCACTTTCACACCTGCTTGGTCATCGAGTCAGTGGCAGTTATTGAATATGCTATTTTTGGGCAGAGCACACACTGTAGGATTTCCTAGCAGTGTTTGTATACATGTGTAACTAGGCGAGGCACCAAAGGAGTGTATCCTGACAAGTTTTCAATGGAGTCACTTAAGGGATCTACAAACATAGTTGAGCACTGTAAGCGGCCCTCTTACTGTGAACAGACAAACAGGCCAAAACAGGTATTCACCTACTGTTGCACTGTGTGTAAATCATGCGACATGCATTTGAGTGATTGGTGATGTCAAACCATTGTCATTCATCATGGATTATTTGGGTGTGAGGATTTACCTACCAGGAGGTCCTCTCTTGCCAATTCACTGCCTGGACATCCTGTTGCTGGAGTTCCTTGCTGCTGCAGGTCCTGGTAAAAGAAAGAAAAAAAAATAAACAGACTGACAGTGCTAACCAATGGGAAGAGCTTGGCCAAAGAAGACGGAAACAGGGAAACTGGAAGAGGAGAGAGAGGACGCAGATGCAAGACTCCCAAAGGGCGAAACTGAGTCTGAGAAAAGAAGGACTGCCTAGAACACCCCTTACGAGTGGACGGAGTGCCGAACCCAAAGGAGGATCGCATTGGAAGCCACCGAGCCAGAGGCTGCAAAGGATGCAGTCGAGAGGACGAGGGCTCCGAGTCAGGTCCTGTGGAATGGTGGATTGCTCCGGAGAACGCTGACTCACCACCACAACTCAGGAGAGTTGCGACAGAGGGGGTAAGGGCCTGGGGCCAAAGTTTTTTCAAACGGGGAGGGAATGCAGGTTAGATACGGGGCACGATAGGTGATAGGTGAAGGCCATATGTACAGTTCGCATTGTTTCTAAATGAAGGCATGAATTAAAATAAACGGACCCACATGCATATAAATACCAGCAAAATATCCACCCATAAAAGACTAAAAGTCCCATAAGACTTTTTGGGCAGACTAAACAAAAGGGATATTATACTGAAAACTGCCCAGAGTAGAACTTCTCTGAATAGTCTCAAAAAAGGGGCATATATTATTCCCTTTTCTTTTTTGTTTTGTTTCTCTCTTTCTTTTCCTTCTGGACACTCTTCATTTCTTATGCAGGGAAAATAAAGCAGAGACATAACTAATCTTGTATGTACTGAATGACAGAGCCAACACCAATAACCTTTGGTTGTCTTCATGGAAACCCTCACACTTTTCCCATCTAATCACCAGAGGTATGGTTGATGGAGACTTCTTTCATTATTATTGTACCCATTACTTACTGAAGAGGACAGGAATTTCCATTGGAAGAGATTTTTGTTTTCGAATGCAAATCAATATCTCAAATACTTGGGATAAAAAGACATTATTGACAAACCGCCTAAGCCTCCTCACGTTTACCTCCGGCCCAGCCTCCTAAAAGTACCACACTGGGTCACTGTCGGGGCCTGTCCGGGACTATGTTGGGATCTCAGTCAGGGACTTGAGCAAGGACTTGGGACTGGGTAGAAAATGTACAGTGCACAGAAAGAGCAGTACAGCACTACCCAGGATCACACAGGGAGTCAAAGGAGAAATAGGGATCTAAAGGGGAAGCCTGTACAAGTGAACAAGATGGCTAAGACTCAGAAAGGAAGGGCACTCATGAAGCAATTTAGCAATCAGACTAACTACACTCAGGACAGACGTGCAAGACATATATATATATAAAACAACATTAACAATAAAGGGAATGTGGGGTAAAGCACTCGGGAGCTCCACATGGTAAGACTGAAGCTCAGTAAGTTCCTCACCCACAATTGCTGTTACAGATACTGAATGCAAATACCCACATATAGGATATGCATGCAAAGGTAGGGTCTGTGGAGCTGATGCTTATGTTATAAGTGTAACTCGAAGACAATACTCACAATGAACAAGAAACACCACTTAGGTCGTCAGCTGTGCCCACGGATCCTGGCGATCAAACAGGAACACACAAGGCAGTAACAGCAAGGGGGTAGAAGTAAACACAAGCACAATAGACAAAGAGGAGTGCTTAACAGGAAAGGAAGGAAAACAAGGACAGACTAGGCAGAAAGAAAGTAACAAACATACAAGGAAACTAGAAGCAAGATAGTAGAACAGGAAGACAGCAAACTAGGAACTGGAACCAAGGAAATGGGAAGAAAGGCAGGAACTGGAAAGGGAGGTACAGCACGGGAGGCTACAAGGGTATATTTTAATAGTGCAGGTTCAGGAATCAAGAAAACAAAGTAGCATAGAAGGCAGTACTGTGGCAGGAACAAGAATGGAGCTAAGACTCATGAGTCAAGGTTGCACTGCAGGCAGTGCTGGTTCAGGAACAGGGAAGTACTAAAGCTTCAGGAGTCAAGGTAGCACTGCAGGCAGTGATGGTTCAGGAACAGGGAATTACTAAAGCTTCAGGAGTCAAGGTAGCACTGCAGGTAGTACCGGTTCAAGGAAACAGGAAATAGCTAGATCTCAGGAAACAAAGAGTCAAGAGAGCACTGCAAGCAGTGCAAATCAAGAACAAGAAATAGCTGAGGAACAGGAACAAAGAATAACTATAGCTCAGGAACTCAGTAAACAAGGTATCACTGCAGGCAGTGCTAATTCAGGCACAAGGAATAGCTATAGCTCAGGAATAAGGATTAACTATAGCTCAGGAATCAAGGAATTTCAAAAGCTCAGGAAACAAGGATTGGTCTCACCAGCTACAATGACCAACCTTGGCCTGAAGGGAGCTGGGGCTTAAAAGAGCTCACAGTAATCACATGCATCAGGTGTGAGCAGGCTAGCAGCAGCCAGCCACAGGTGATCTGAATTCCTCCACCCATCCTTGGCCTGCAGGGGTGGAGACAAAGCAGTGAGCAGGGGATTATGGGTAATGGAGTTTCCAGCATGAGCAGACTGGCTTCCACAAAACGCGTCATGGATTGGGAATGGACCTCAATTCCTAAATGATGTCCAAATAGCTGGAAGTCAGGATATGCATACAGGGGAGTGTCTGGAAGCATATTAGAGTACAAGAAAGCCCCACAATTTGGCCCCCTGGTGGTGGGAACGAGAGCACAGGGAGTGAATCAAGACAGTCACACACTGGTGCAGACCACTTACACACTCACTCTTGCATTGTTTGCTTGTAACAGCATTGTTGCTAGCTGGCTATTATTCACGGATATGCTCACCACCAGTGCTGTGACTTCATTCACCATTACCATTGACTGCACGCTACTTGTTTTACTTGATGCTTGTGACCATGGGTAACTTCTTATTAGTCTTTGTACACAAAGGTTTCACCAGATATATTTCCTTCAGCCTGTATAGCTTTGTCCTTGACTCAATGACACAAATGTCCCTTTGTAAAATAGTTGGTGTCTTTGGCTCCCAAAATCCACCATGTTGTACTTACTCCAGACACAAATATACAATGCACATTGTTTAGGATCACAGACACAGTTCTTTGAAAACAACCTCAACAGTTTGTATTAGCTATTGGATGTCCAGACAGACTCCATGGGGGATACACTGCATGAGACATGTGGAAGAGAGGAGTGTTTCATGTTTTGGAGAGGATGATCGAATAACCAATAGGGAAGATAGGCCACAAGGACAGTCCACAAATGGGTGAGCTCAACAGGTGGAAAGGCAAATGGTGGATAATACCAGGGTGAAGTACTCTGGCATGGTCATCAGCACTAGGCAAAGGAGATATTGGCAATTTATGACAGAGAAATGGTGCCGGGCAGATTTACATTGGAAAGAGCTGAAGTCCACATCTTCCTCCTCTGATGTGTTTGGTGCTTCCCATGAGGGGGGGTTTGTAGGTGCCAGTGGCAACGGAAGCACACACACATCATTGGCTGAAGATGTGGAGCCCC
Organism: Triturus cristatus; assembly: GCF_964204655.1. Classification (NCBI taxonomy): domain Eukaryota; kingdom Metazoa; phylum Chordata; class Amphibia; order Caudata; family Salamandridae; genus Triturus; species Triturus cristatus. Next base: position 809,894,379 of record NC_140594.1, on the reverse strand, counting down.
TGTGTACAGCTGCAGCATTTCTCTGTGCCAACACGTGAGGCAGCAGTGCACTGAAAAGGGTCTGCTGGTTTGCCTGCACAGCAGTTATGTCACAATGGTAGGCACCCATAGTTGCACTGTGTGTGTCCTACTTCTGCTCCATAAACTCCAGGATGTAGCAGATGGCCCCCAGCTGTTTGGCAACCTCGCTGGTGTCACTTTGGCAGGGCGCTTGTTCATGCCTTTGCCTCATGACAACAGTGATATCAGCCAGGGACTGTGGGTCCACTGTGAGTCCACAGAGTGGAGGGCAGGTGCCTCTTATAGCAGCCAAGGTGTCCTTATTTGGAATGAGACACCTATGGACTGCTTCTAGGGTGCGGGCCACAGTCTCCATCCCCACTTGCACCACATCTACCATTGGACTCCTACTGCATGACATTGTTTTTCAACTTTGGATTCCTCAGATTCCAGGCCTAGGTTGGGCTGGCAGGTGGTGATTGTTGGGTGATGGGTGGATCCTTTGGAAACCCCACAATGCTGTTGGCCCTTCCCACAACCAGAGATGGTTTCAAAGGAGGCCAGGATTTGCTGTAAGGTCTCTTGGTCAAGGTTTGCTGGTTTTCATCCTCAGCCAGATCTCCTTCCCTGAAAAGCAGCTGGTCAGGAGGTGTAGGTACATCCTCTGCAATGAGATAAGATAAATATTAATGGTGTTCTATACTATAAGTTTACATAAGTGATCTGAATGACAATCTGACTTGCTAATACTTGACATTCAATACAACATTAATGAGAGTAGGATGTCTGTTACATGGAGGTATAGAGTCCAAGTTGCACTGTAGTTGCCTTTTAGATGCCAGTATCTCTACATACTGGCCTCCCAGCGCAACTTTTGGTGCTTTGCTCTGGTTCACAAAATATCAATCCTTTCGTAACTCTTGTAAATAATTATTCGTGAACCTAAAGTACCTTGTAAATATCACCACTATTGCTCACTCTGCGCCGCTCTTCACTGTGTCACTTATGACTTACTCCGTCCGACCTGGTGTGTCACAAGCACCTATGTGCACAACGTTTCTTTCAGGTTACACCCACATTCAGTGTAAACAGTGCTCATACTGTTGTTTTCCTATATATGTTCTGAATATATAGTGCCCCTGGCACATCGCTTAACCTTAAAGTCTCCCTGCTCTTTCTTCGTTGCAACTATATGTGCATGCTTTATTTAATAGCCTATCAAATATTACCTGTTGGTGACATTGTTTTTGTTACATACATTCATCACCCCGGTCTCAACTGGGTATACGGGTGTACTCTTGTCATTTGACCTGTACAGTATCTCTACATACTTCATGCAACCACTGTGTGACAAGGCTGACGTTCTGTCTAATAACACATTGCAAAACAGTTACACAAGTCACTGGGTCTACCATCCCTGGACGTTTAGGAAGAGGTCAGGTCCACATCTGCCAAGGTGATTTGCAGTCTTTTTCATGATACCTATGGTGATTGTGTTTATACATATTGACACCACTACTGTCACCTATCTAATCCTCACAGTGCCTGCATTAGCTGTGGCCAGTATTCTGCCCACTGCTCCTCTACAAGTGATGTTGATCTGGTCATGAATTAGTTATGATCTTGCCATCTAGCTTTCAAACTGTATACTATGCCTTGTACTGTCTTGCGTGCACATTGTGCATTCATGTGGGCAAGGTTTGATTCCGAAACACATACCTTACATAACTCTACACATGGACCAACCTTGCAACACTGCAGGAATGTGTGAGGGCATGCACTCACCATATATTTCATATTTGTGAATACTCATTTGGTTTGATTGGATACACATTTGGCTTCATCTTTGTGGACAATAGCCACTGTGTACCAAATCTGATGGGAAGGGCCCTGTAACACTAGGTAGGTTGCTAGCACTGACATTCACCATAGTTGATAATTGCCAGAGTTTGGTATCCGCATACTACAATACATCCTCTGACTCAGGAATTCTCACTTTTACATGTAATGCCTCCTATGCCACTCCTCATTTTGTGCGAGTGACAACTTAATGCCACATAGTGATGTAACCCACATCATACGTTGACTCTCATGTGCCTATAACAGCATAAATATTTGTGACCATATCCAGTGGACTTATATGGCTGGCTGTTTTTGAGGGCTATGGGTCAGGCTGTACTCCACATGGGGGCAGTGCTGGAATTGGTGACATGTGTCTACCCAGGTTTCCAACATTACTGGGCACATCCACCTCAGTCTGCAAACATTACTGACTCCTGCCCTTTGTGATGGCAGACTATTTTTCATGTCCATTGACTGATCCCTATTTCACACCCTCCTACTGAGACATATGTGGCATGGTCAGACAATTTCCCTTCAGAAACCCCCCTGGCACATGCTTCATCTTCACCCAATGAAAAATCAGAAGAGAGGGGCCCCGTACCGCAAAAGGGGTGGAGCACCAGCAGACACAGGTCAAAGAAACGATTCCCCTTTTGGAACAACAAAATTTGTCAACACATTCACAACTTTATACAATCAATCACCAGGACAAGACACCCAAAAATCATCTCCATAGCAAACTACATATAAAAAATTCAATATATTTTTATTCTTATAAAATTAATCATATAAGATACACACAAATTCATAAAAATACACAATAAAAAAAACAATAAGAAAAGTTTTTGTTTAAAAAAACAGTACACACTGTCCTACCTATACATAAACAACACTACACATACATTAGTGCAAAACAAAGGGAGACTCAGTAAGAAACATTTTTTGATCTCTTATCAACAGGAGTAAGGAGAAATATGATCATGATCTGCTATTTTCCTAGTTGATTATGTCAACATTTAATTGGTTCGGAAACTAGGAGTCACAACAATCTATACTCTCCCTCCTATGATTGCGTCGACGCGTTTCGGTGGAAATTTGAAGATATGCGACCACCTTCTTCAGGACAAGTAATAATATTCTCCCATGTCGTCAGAAAACAGTCTAAATCAAATCACAAAGTATACATATTAAAACACTTCTTACAATAATCAATTAAAACAAACACATTAAATTTTGAGACCTAAACAGTATCCGAAACATCAGTCCTATAAACAACCCCTTCTAAATATATTGGATATTTGCAAATGACATTAAGTCAAACATAGGGATAGATCAAGCCAATCTGGCATAGTGTTATTCTCCTGGTGATCATCCATACGGTTATTCATGCACACAAATCACAAAAGTGATTTCACACTCATCATGGTTATAATAGAGTCCCATCGAACTTCATTTGTGTACCTTATACACACGAGATGTTTAAACGACGGCTATTGAAGGGATCCTAGCCTCCTCCTTGTGCCTCATCCAGATTACTCAATCGAATCGGGTAACGGTCAATCGGCCCTATACTCTAAAAACGATAATTTCAGGCATTAGGGTAGCCTCAAAGCTAGAATGTTTTCTCTAATCTTCACCCAAGACAACATCACATTTAGGATGCTGTATCCCAACTGGCTCTTCTCTGTTATCACTTTCCAGGTGCAATACAAGTTTGACACTGTCAGACACAACATATCTATTCTGACCTCCTTGCTATGCAATGTCTCCCCATTCAGACACTGGCAGTTCAACCTACTCAGCCAGCACTTACAATGCATTGCATAACCAGGGGTCCACCTGGGCCACACACCATCTTTGGTTTCAACACGCATATTCTTCTGGTGTTCCTCACTTGCATTAGCCCTGATCCAGTCAGATTTAGTACATGGTTTGATTTCTGGTAGTCCTTAAACATGGAAACTAACACCTGTGTTCTCACCTCAGATGTCAGGACAGCTGTGTACTATGTATTATCATGGCAGATAATGTACATGTGGCTCTTGGCCTGTTCCTATGTGTTAATACTTCACATGCCCCACACCTGACCCTCTCTCAGGTCAGCTGTTTCTCCTTTGACAAGCCCATGCAAATTGTTTGCTTTACAGTGCAGTTGTGTGCATGGGCCCAAGTAACACACAGTGGCCTCATGGTGCAAGGTGGCCTGCATTGTCACCATCAGGCTATGTAGGGTTCACGTGTCCATGCATGATGTGTTGTGCTGACATGCAGCTAGCACCACAGGTGTGTCACTTTTTGTGACACACTGGTTGAGCAGGCTGCAGACCCATAGCTACATGTCCACACAAAGTGACTTTGTGTGGCTTTTCATGGCCTTGAAGATATGAAGTAAGGCAAGGCAGTGCAAGTTACTGCATTGCCTTGCCCTGCATCAGGGGGCATACCATAGGTATTGCAGTTGTTTTTCCCATGCACCACCCATGGGTTTTGATGCATTTCCAGATTTACAAGGTTAATTAAACCTGGGAATGAGTCAAAATCCTACACCTCCACAGGTGCCCCTTCCTGCATAAGAACAACCTGATTTAAACACAGACACCATTGCACCATAGTGCAAGGGTGCCTGCATTGGTGCTACGCAGCCATTTGTGCACCAGCACAGTGTAAGAGGACAGGAATGCGCCACATCTCATAGATACAGCGCATTCCTGCCCTTTTCTTTTGACACAGGGCAGCAAATGACGTGCAGCGCTGCCCCGTGTGAAATTATAGAATATAAGCGCCTCATTTGTGCATTCAACTACACATGCCACTATACAAAGTTGGAGTGGGACTGATGCTGCACTTCACAAATGGAATGGAGAAACATGACAGAGCTCGACAGAGCTGTGCAACATGTAACTGGGCAGTGAGACAAACATTTTTGAGCTATTTACTGGGACATGATAGAGATTCCTGCCCTTTGCACTGCACACAGACAACTGGGTGTTCCTAATGGTAATATTTGTGTCGCTAAGGGGACAATACAGAAATATGTTGTACCGGTAACCAAGTCAATTGGTCATTGTGCAATAGAATTACCAAATTATATTACATCAGGGGAAAACAAGAAGAAAAACAAAACTTTGTTAGAGATCATATCATTATTCTTTATATTTCTGGTTTAAAAACAATAATGTATACATCCATTGAAACATATATTTTGTAGGTTGCTCAAAGAGAATGCATAGAGATGTGTTTATCTTAGAGTGCTCATGTGCAAAGTGAGATAGATGAAACAACAAAGGAAGGAGAAAAATAATTCTATATTGTTTTTTAAACACTGCCTAATGTGCCTCACCATTGCGTCCTCCACTTCTTTCTTGAAGGACGCGACAGGGTGCAAATGCGGCTGTCACCGATGACCGTAGCATCTCTTTGGTAATGTCTATTATTAGACTTCGGCAGAACTGCTTTAAGGGTTCTTAATGATCTTTATTGGATTTAAGCCATGGCGGTGACGACCGCAGGATCTACCCCCTTTTTGGTAAGGTCTATTGTTAGACCCCCTCCATGTTGAATTCAGTGATTTGGACCTTATCATTCATGGATTAAAGCTACAGCAGTGAAACCTTTACTTTAGGGACCTCAGTACCCGGTGTCGGCCTGAAGAGGATTTCGTTGGGGATCCAAAGTATTTTGCCCCAAATAATAGGTTGCTTTACAATGTTCTCATTGTCCTGATGAAGACCCGCATGTTGAGGCTTTAATTTACACTCCAAGCTATAGTTGGGTCGAAACGTTGAGTTTCCCAATACCTTGGCCTGGATTAATTTTGCTTATTCCTCCGGGGAAGGTGGATTTGTAATCCTTGATCACCACCCCCTCACAAAAAAGTACCCTAAAAATAAAAGATTCAAAGAATATTTATTTGCAAACAGGCCAACTACACTGGTCTTTGACTTGGTGGCATTATAGCCGGTGTTTTTCAAAAAATAGATTTATTTTTCTTCTTCCTTTGTTTCCCCCTGGTGTAATATGCATTGGTAATTCTCTCGCACAATGACCAATTGACTTGATCACTGGTACAACATATTTCTGTACTGTCCTCTCTGTGACTAAGATATGAACCTCGGGACCACCCTGTTTTCTGTATTAAACTGTTCCCAGGTCCTTTGGTTTACCATGTGTCACCCCATTGCTTTGTACTGGCTTTGCACTGCACACAGCACAGTGGTCTGCTAGGACATAGCTGGGTGCACTGCACAACATGACCTTTTTGCCTACATTGCCCCATGTTAATATTTACCCTGCGGCTGTGGTTGTTCCTCGTATGCTGCACTATTGTATCCTGGTACTCGGATGACAGCTGCCATCCACTCCTCCCAGGCATCCATCTCCTCCTGGGGTGCTGGACTCCCTCTTCCGGTCTGCATTGCTGCCTTCAGGTTATTGGCTAGTTTGTCCTTCGTCTGGCACTTAGAATCATGCCAGCACTTCTTACAGTCGGTGACAGTCTTCTTCGCTTGCCCCACACTGTGGATCTTCTCCACGATGGACTGCCAAATGGCCTCTTTCCTCCCTAGTGGCAATTTGGAGGTGATAAACAGCTGATGTTGGTACTCTGCCACCGCCTTGATCAAGATGTAATTCTCCCACTCACTTAAGTTGGACTTCCACTTTTTCTACCCCTGGACATCCTGGCTGGTGCTGGGGTTGTGGTCTTTGCTTCTGCTGCCTGCTCTCTGCTCCATGGCTGCCTTCTGTGAAGTGTGCCATTTTTCTTCCACCCTCTCCCATAGGCATCATGGGGCGATGAATCATCCACATCATTGGCTTGCTTCACTGTAAGTTGAATCATGCTGCCTTTTCACAAGGCGCACACTCACAGTCAAAGCAGTTCCCTTCAGTCCCAGAGACAACTAAGGTAATGTGTTTTTCTTTTCGATTGATGAGGGCCTGGCAGCTTCCGCAACAATAAAGTTTTGCAGAAACCATGACAAAACAAAACTAGAATTGAAAAAAAAAAAGAAAAAGGGCTGGCAGCTAGCAGTAGAACAATCAGCTTTGCCAATTAATGTTTATTATTGTTATTTCTATTAGTATTGTTATTATTTCCGATTTTAACAATGTTATTGGACCAGCAATTATTTTTCACTTCCAATCACTACTGAACAGTATTATTTCTGGATTATTGAAGTGCTGAAATATAATGTATAGATTTTCTCAGCAACAAATCTCAGCCCTGGGCATCTCAGATGAGCCAAGGTTCCTTTCCTAGAAGCACACACCACAATGCCAGGCCTGCAATCATAGGCACCCATACTTTTTAAATTGAACAAAAACAGTTCCCTACTTCATGTTTAAAGACAACTGTCCAAGCATAGGTAATTCTGGCAGTTGAAATGCCTCATTGGAAGAGGAAGGAACAGAGTCTCCTGTACTGTGAAGCCGAGGGAGGGACAGACTACTAGACAATAAACCATCCTTCTTGCCAGGGTGTCTGCTGCCTTGAAGAATTGTAAATACGTACAGTTGGGTAATCAGATACTGAAAAGGCTGCTTTGAAGCCAGGATTGGCCTTAATTGATCGGGCCAAGCTTCCTGTTGACAACATTGTCTTCTTTTTTTAGAGATATTGTAAGGCTGTTACCAGCTGATCTGTGGAGCGTGTGCTTTTAATGGAAGCTATAAAAATATTCATCCTAGGTACAGTCTGCAGATTACTGAAATCTGTTTTCCAAGCACTTTTTTGATCTTCTACCTAATTTTTTTCATGCAGTGTGTTGCATGAACCTCGGGTTGCGGGGCGGGCACGGGGCACAAATAGGCATGGGCGTGTGGCATTGCACAATACAAAAAATATATAGAAATGAAACATACACTTACCTCGCCGCCAGGTCCCACATCTCTGCTCCTGTTCTCCTCGTCGGACAGGAAGAACAGAACAGCCAAGCACCCCTAACCAATAACAACACTACAATGCAGTGTAGTGATTGGTAAGCACCTAGGCTCCCCTGACCAGTCACAACACTGCAATTGGTTTTGAGTGTCCTGGTTCGACGCTCAACCAAGAAATGGGGGCCTGGGCATGTTCTCCTTGCAGGCTGTAATGCAGCCTGCATGAACAACGGGGAAAGTGTGCATGACTGAGTTTGGTGGCCAAACAGTCATTGCGTACTTAGGAGTGGGCAAACCACTCCTCCACTGCACTGCTCCTCAGAGCAGCCCTATCTACCTGCCTTCCCGCACGCAAAGGAAACATAAAATGACAATAACTCAAAGTTATTATCATTTTATATTTCCTTTACTTCACTGCTCAAAAGCAGTGGGGCGACGCTCCTCTGCCATTGCGGAGGAGCTGCCACTGCTTAAACTGTGTCCAATAAACTTTAAAATAACGACGTGCAGTGCTCTTTGTCACAGGTCCAGACCTTGTAGCACAAAAAATGTAAATAAAAGTCACTACTCCCCACTGAACCAACCAGGATTTAGGGGCGCATTACAATGACAGTGAGACCACCACCGACAGCCTGTTGGTGGCGGTCTCATCACCATCGTGTGCATGTTTACCGTCTGCCATATAATGATGGCGGGTGGGCGGCAGAAAGACTGTCCGACAGTAATTCGACCTGCTCAAGGAGCCCGTTCGACGGTCTGTAATGCCTGCAATGGTGGCGGTGCCCACCAGGCACCGGGGTAGGCATTACGATGTTCCTTTGCACTGGCCCTTTCATGGCGGTAAACCTGCCATGAAAAGGCTGGTGGAAAGGGACATTGGGGGCCCCTAGCATGCCCCCCCTACCTCCTAGCCCCCAGACACGGGACCTGAGGGGCACCTATGGTGCCTCCCTACATATCACAACACTGAAACAACCTGGGTCTGGGGCTGAGTAAAGAAAGTACACAAATTGGCCAAGGTGAACCCCAATACACAAGTGACAACTCTATAAGAGAGCCTCTCCTGAAACAGGACCCATCAATCACTTAAGGTGGTTATTTGTTGTTATCATCTGGGTCTGCATGCTCCAACCTGCTGGACCAGTTCATAAAGCAATGATCCGGTCGCTAGCATGGAAGAAGCACCAAAGGAGGATAGTCACCTGATCCCTCACGGGTATTGTCTGGGATGAAATCCTACCCAAGGAGCAAAAACGGGAGATCCTAAAATCAGCAGTAAAAATAATAAAGTGAATTTAAAAATGGCTAAGGATGCTCAAAAAATCTTTATTGGTAGAGGATCCTTGTCAAGATTAAGAAGCAAAATGGCAATATGGCATAAATAATTTTGTCATTATGCTATTGTCCATAGCATGATTGGTCAACATGTTTCTGCCCACAAAAGATCAAAAAAGTATCAGGGCATTCGTCAGGACCTAAATTACTGCTGTGGTTAAATGTGAAAACGTATTAACAAAATATTCAAAAGGGGTGTGTGAATGAACTAATCCTACCGCACCGGTCAGGTCAGGAACAATCAAAACCGGATACCTGTGGAAGAAAGTGAAAAAATACAGTGGCCGATTGTGTACAAACATAGTCAGTGGTCATTAGTCCTAAATGACCTAAATCATGCATATATTAATGCTGAATGGCATTCAATCTAGTAAATTGAATTGCACTTACCCATAACAAGTGGGCACTGCCCTCACCTCAACCTGGTCTCAACTCAGGGAAAGGGGCCCCGCTCTAAACATAAAAACAAATAGGAGAGAAAACAGGTAACAACTAGCCATACCTGAAAAAAACTCTCCTCTTGAAGGCATGGTGTAAAACATGAGATACACCCATACTGTGCAATGGATGGCAGAAAATGGTCAATCCAAAAGTTAGCAAAATAGGAAAAAGAAAGTGCCTAGTGAAGACGGTGTAGATGTTTAATACCGTTCCCATTGTTAAGGTGTTGCTAGGCAAGTGGAAAAAACACATGAAAAAATATCCTACAGAGGCAAGCCTCTTAACTGTTTATGCAGGTCCTTTACAAGTAAAAGGTAAGACCAGCCTTAAGTGATGTAAGTGGGACAAGTGATCTCTCTGCGTTTATCAAGTGTGTGAGACCAACGAGACACTTAAGTCAAACAACTAGAGTGATAGGATATGAAATACCCAGTAAGTACGCACCAAAATTCACAGATTTACACATTTACAAAGTCTCGTCTCACCTGTCCGTCGGTACCCCGGGGCGGTCTTTGAATCAAGACCGGAGGTATCTGCAGACGGCCTCCCTACATATCCCTGCACCATGTGGCAGGCACCGCATGGTGCCTGCCACATAGTGGAGGCATATGTCAAGTGTCTCTTTTTTGCATTGCAGCAGGTGCTACAGCCAGCAGCACCCCCGCAATGCAAAATATAGTTAAGTATCAATGGGGTAATCCATAATGCTAACTGGACCCGGGTAATTACAACAGTACAATGGAAAATTGGTCACACTAGCAATCAAAACTTCAATGTAAACATAAGAAGAAGGAAAGCATTCGTAAGGACCAAGTCAGAAGTATGCAGTAAATGCCTTTTTATTCTCAAAAACGTCAAACCCAATTGTTAAAGACATCACAATTGTCTATCCACTTAGGAGAATGGTGCTCAGGGTGAAAAAAAGTAAAGTTCTGTCTAATGTCTTTATCTATTTTCACCCATTATTTTCACGACAGAACACGTGATAGCGTTATGAATAGCGTCAAAAGGAGATTATTATATCACTTTTTTTCAGATCACTGAATGCTCACGATGGATTTGTCTAGCTACGTGAATATGGCTTTTATCTCCCCTTTTATGTTTTCTTTCAGGTTTATCAACTACACAAGACCTATTTAGGCATTACTTACCCTAGGAAGTTACTTACTTCCTGACACACTTACTTTTCTACTTTATATTTACGTTACTACACGACACAGTGAGTCTTTAGAAAGGGATCCTTATGGTCCTGAAGAAGAAGCTTGGGGAAGCTTCGAAACATGTCGGCAGACATAGGAGGCACAGCTCATTGAGGCATCCACACCTCCTCACCTCCACCTTTTATTAATACCAGCTCAAGGGTATATTAACATTTTCTAGACCACAGAGCCAGGTATTTTTTAATTCACGTTCCCATTCACTCCAGAACCTTCCTCTCACACCCTCGCATCACACATAGTTGTCTCATTAACATCATTGCTCCCACGCAAACGTAGGTTGTAGCACGCCCCGTCCCGTAGAGGGGCAGGAAGACCCCTATGATGAAGCATGACACCAAGGGCCCTTTTGGTGTGTGAGGGGTATTTTAACAACTAATGTGTACTTTCCACCATTGTGGGATACATATTTATTGTGGGAGATTCTGACATATTATACTTATCTGTGGGTGGATCACTATGTTTATTGACTTATGACCGGGAGGATGTATCCACCTCCACCACTCCTTTGAGTGGAACCTCTCTACTCCCCATTTGGTTCCTTTTCGTAGCCCTTAAGGCGACAGGAGGGCTCCGGATTATGCCTCAAGTTGTACCTGGACACTCCTCTTGTCGGAGATTCACCTGGACTGCTACCCAAACAGTCACTGCCAGCACCGCCCTCACAGTCCATGGGGTCATCAATGTCACCCCGACGTGGCACCTCTGGCTGTTGGACGGGCCACCGGGGATCAGTGTCACCAGACTGGGAAGCGGCTCCGCCCACCGCCTCGTCTAAGGACCCAGTCGTGGTCGGTGCTGGCGAATTCTCCACACCCGCAGGGCTGTCTCCAGGCACCCCTCGATTCGGGCCAGCAGTTCCTTGGGACGGCAGAACTCGTTTGAAGTACGATACATTCCGAGTCACTCTTTCCCCTCTCCACCGGGCTGTGATGCAAGTACCTTTGACATCTTCCACAGTCCACGGTTCCTTCTCGAATCTCAGTCGGAACTTGCTTCCGGGTGTTCTGTTTTTGATGAGCACCACGTCACCTGGGACAATGTCCGGTACCGCCGCCCTCCGTCGGGCATCAGCATGTGCATGTGCATACGCTTCTCTGCGGCGGGTATCAATGGCACTGTCATCCGGAGCTTCCGGTCGCCACTCCGGGTGATGAGGTATGGTGTCCGTGACCACCCTGCCCATCAGCAGGTGAGCGGGAGCAGCGCCAGTGGTGGAGTGTGGCGTCTGGCAGTAGCTTCGAAGGAAGGTAAAAATGGCTTGCTCCACTGACTGGCTCATGTCATGAGCAATGCGGATGACCTTGTTTAGAGTCCTCATGAATCGTTCGGCTTCGCCATTCGCTTGAGGGTGGCGAGAGAGATAATCAGCCGGGTTCTGGGGTCCAGGTTGGTATTCTATTCTGCAGTTGTAGTTTTGTAACTGGAGCATCCACTTCTATATTCTCGGCGGCGGTTTCGTGGAGGTGCCCGCGAAGAGCGATACTAGGGGCTTGTGGTCAGTTGACACCACAAATGGTTTCCCGTACACGTACAAGTGGAAGTGATGGCAGCCCCAGTGAATTGCAATCGCCTCTTTCTCTAGCTGGGAATATCTTTGCTCCGTCTCGGTCAATGACCTGCTGGCGAACGCCACCGGAGCCCAATCCTCTTGAGGCGTCCTCCGCTGTAGGAGAACAGCACCCAGCCCGACTGGACCAGCATCCACGGCAATCAACGTGAGCTTGGCGGGGTCAAAAAATGCGAGCGTTGTTGCTTCGGAGAGCGCCTCCTTGACTTCTTCGAACGCCCGAGCCTGCTCGCTGCCCCACATCCACGGGGTGGATTCCTTTGTCAGTTCTCTCAGTGGAGCTGTTAGGTTGGCCAAGTCCTTGATAAATCTTCCGCAATAGTTGACCATCCCTAGAAAGCTTCGAACTTCGGTGATGTTCGTGGGGGCAGCCGCTTCTTTAATGTCTTTCACTTTATCGGGGTCGGGGTTGACTCCATCCGCCGAGAAAGTGTACCCAAAGAATTGTAGTTTGTTGCACAGGAACTCACACTTTTCGATGCAGCGTGAGGCCGGCCTCTCGAATTCGACGTAGTACTTGGAGTAGTCGCTCATTGTGTTCTGGGACTGTCTTCGCGTGGACCATGATGTCATTGCTGACATTGATTGCCCCAGGGATCCCTGCGATCAGCTCCTGGATTACGTTCTGAAACACCTCAGCGGCGCTCGATACTTCAAAACTCAAACGGGTGTACCGCCTGAGCCCTACATGTGTCGAAAACGTAGTGATGTTTCGGGAGGCTACGTCCAATACCAGCTGGTGGTACCCCGACCGGAGATCCAACTTCGAGAACCACCTGGCCCCCGCCATCTCCCCGATAAGGTCGTCAATGGTGGGAGTGATGTGTCGCTCCCTCTTGATTGCGACGTTGGGGAGCCGCATGTCGACACATATCCTGACTGCGCCTGGCTGCTTAGGCTTCCTCGCCACCACTATGGGAGATACCCATGGGGTCGGTCCCGATACCTTTTCGATTATCCCGGCTGCTTCAAGCTTCTTCAGCTCTTCCTCCACCAGCGGTCTTATGTGGAACGCTATCCGTCGGTGTCGCAGTGCTACTGGCTGAACGGTGGGAACTATGTGCAGGTGGATCTCTTTGCCCCGGAACTTTCCGATCCCTTGGAACACCTCTTCAAACTCCTCCAGGATGTGGTGCATGGACTCCTGGTGCACGCCGAATGCAAAAGTCACTACCCCCAGATCTTCTGCTGCCCGGCAGCCCAGGAGCATGCCTTGGCCATCCTCCGTGACATAGATGTTAGACGTGACCGCCCGTGTTCCGTGAGAGATTGTCGTCCTGAACCTTCCGCACACTTTCAGCGGTGCCTCTTGACCATACGCGAACACCGTTATTGTTGACGGGTGCAGAATGGGTTTCGGGTGCATCGTGCAGTACAGTGTGGCAGCCATGATGTTGATACTGGCCCCGGTATCTACCACTGTCGTGATCTCTTGCGTCCCTACCCGGACGTTGCACTGCGGAAGACGTTGTGTCCTGCGTGTTGCGGTGCCTATCATGTGGATCCTGTGCACCACTCTCTCTTCTTCGCCATCGTCATCCATATCGCTGGCCGCCAGCTCTCTTTCTTCGATAGTGTTCGCTACTCGGCGCGGTTTGCGGTACCTTTTTGACCGACACACCTTCTCGAAGTGGTTGAAACGACCACAACTCAAACACTTCTTCCCTCATGCTGGACACTCCGCCGCGGCATGTGGCAGGCCCCCGCAGTACCCGCATGACTTCGGTTGCTCCGGAGCGATGGCTCCCGCCCCTTTCTTGTCCCATCTCTGTTTAGGCCTAGCCGACACCGCATTGACTGGCTCCACCTTCACTTGCACCTGAAGAGCGGCTTCCATATGCGCCGCGCGCACCTTCGACAGCTCCTTGGTCCGACCCATCGTTAATATCTCTGCCAGCGGTTTACCAGACTCCTCCAATATCCGCTCTCTCAGCTTGGCTGACGCACACCCCTGAATTATCTGTCCTCTTATTTCTTCCGTTTCATCTCGGAATCCACAGGTGGATGCCAAGTTCTTGAGGCGGGCATGAAACTTGTCCAGCGATTCCTCTGGGAGTTGGTGCGCCTGTCGGAATATGAATCGCTCATAATCGCGGTTCGCCATCGGCTCGAAGTGTTCATTGAGCGCGGCTATCAGCGTCGTGTGAGTTTTAGGGGTAGCTTCAGCGAGCGTCTTGACGATATTATGGATGTCCTTACCCCCGAGGTGAAAAATCATTGCGCGTTTTTGGTCCCTATTGACTTTGGTGGCCTCAAAGAAAATGCGTAGTCTGTCCTCCCAATCAATCCATCTGGCCGCTACCGCTGAGGGTGACCCCTCAACTGTGAATGGTTCTATTGGTGGAATGTTCGACATGCGTGCGTGTGCTGCCTCCGCTAGGCGAGACCTGGTGGTGATTTGGGTGTGTCTCCCCTGCAACACTCCTTCCCCACGTAGCGGGCCTACCAGCTCTGGCTTGGGGTCAAAGACGCTCCGTGTGCTGCCTCCGCTAGGCGAGACCTGGTGGTGATGTGGGTGTGTCTCCCCTGCAACACTCCTTCCCCACGTGGCGGGCCTACCAACTCTGGCTTGGGGTCAAAGACGCTCCCTCCCAGGCTCAAATGGCAGTGTAGCCGGTGAAGGGATGTGACCTCGCTGTCACACAGCTCTCAGCTCTCTTCCTGGCAACACGGGCTGTTCAACCCCTCCCAGGGCCTCATGCACTCTAGGCCAAGTACTCACGGGCCTCGCAGCAGGGCAGGTGCACGGTCCTCCTCGCGCGCGTTTTTCAGCGCTCCGGGCCGTCACCGTGATGTGCAGGACACGTGGCAGGCAGCCTCCTCTCGCGCTACACTGGGGACGTCCACGGGGACCCGCGACGCCACAGCAGGGGCGCGAGCAGCGTGCAACTCGCGGCTGCCACTCCCGCGCGTAGCACAAGAGCGAGGGCACGCCCACCCTCGTCGCCACTTTTGTTGTGTCCTGCGGAGGTCATCGGTTGCCGCGCTGACGGCGGGACACCGGGCCTAGGCTTTAATAATGCACCTGGACACAGAGGTATTGTTAATGGTCCGCCGCCACAGCCGTTCTGCCAGACGTGCGTGACCTGCTTTTATTGCCACATATCACGTGACCTGACGCGTACGCCTCAGCGTATCGCGTCAGTGTCACGACATTACAGCCCGCCCGCCCGCCATAGTAATCGGGCCCTAAATTCGGTGGCTCTTTGGTTACACATACAGCCAATTGTAGTGACCACGAACAGAACGTAACATTTCCAACTGACTAGTTTAACTTGTATTTAATATTTGATTTAAGGTGTGCATTATTTTATATACAATTACCTGAAAGTGAAAGACCAACAAAATAGCTACAGAATATGTTTTTCTTGTTAACCTTACCTTTGACCCTCCCCTCACGATCAATGACACCGCCCCCTCCCATTGCACTCAGGCATCACAGTTCCCATACGTTCCCCTGCAACACAGTTTTTTTTATTTGGTACATGTCACTCGGGGTCCTTCTCCCAGTCTTCAGCCACCAGCATTAAGAATGCCGGGAACAGTACCCATACTTACACTCAGAAAATGAAGCAATAGGACCCAGTATGTATAATTATGTTGGTTGAAAATGAAGGGCTGGCTGACAGTTTGCCTCGTGACACAGGTCCACTTAACAGCTCTGATACAGTTTGTGTAGTGGGCTGTGGTTATTTTTCTGTATTATGGAAATGTTTTGCTGTCAGGTGGGGGATGCAATGTATGACACTTAACTAGTCCTGGCTTTTTAACTGCCACTTCTTTTCATTCTGGAACTTGAGTTTTTCTCCATTACAAAACAGTGCCTCAACAACACAACTTTTAAAGCGCACTTTTAAGTGTCCAGTAAAATGAAGTCGAGGTTCAGTATTTCTAGTTATTGTTTTTTTTTTATTTAAAGTGCAGGCACTTCTGTAGGGAATAGGCTCAGGTTAAAGCTCGGGTATATATAATTAGACAATAAAGGGGACTTTACACGAGATGTCGGCAGTGTTGCAGTACACAAAGGTAGAAAACCCTGATAGCACATTTCTGTCGCCATGGAAAAAAGCAAACTGCTTACCAAATACCGGTTGGCTCCTTCAAATTATGGTGGAGTTTGTCAGCGAAATAATTTAATCCGGAAATTCATAAGAAATCAGCAAATGAGCACGCTGCCCCCGCTCCGGCCTTCCCATACAACGAACGGAAGCCAGCCCAGGAGTCAATCAAGCAACATTAGCCGGCATTATTAAATATGGACTCTGGAGCCAGGAGGCTAACGCGGTTACCGAGGTCCAGGAGACAGTTGGGTTGAGACTGAGCAGAACACCGACCGAACCATGATTGATAAAACGCCGCACCGCGAGGACGAGGGCGTTATCAGGGTGCGAGTCCGCCATGCCTGTTGCATCGCAGACACATTCCACCTTCCAGCCGGCGCGAGAGCTTTGTTTTCGGTGCAGCTTCCAACGCGGGTGTCCATTCGGTAAGTCGACAACGCGTGTTTTAATATTCCCTAGTTTCACGTTTTCTTGACAGGCAGGGCGAGAGGTCCTGGGCAAAACTAATCGTTTGTCTATGAGACCCAGTAGGGGTGCGTCAAATTGCTTGCGACAAGGAAAAGATCCAGTTCAAGGTTGTTTCTTAGCAATCCAATGCCTTCTGGGAGATGTAGTTGTAGATTATCTCAGGAGACCTAACGTTGTAGATAGATTATTTCGGGTGGTAGAAGGAAAAACAGTAAAAGAAAACCATGATTAGGAATGGTCCCTGGTGTCTGGAGACATCTCGAAAGTCAACTTTACCAAGGCCTAGGTACAAAACGCCTTGAAACATTGATGCTTCTAAAGCCCCCCATTTTTTTTAAATCAGGAAGACCCTCTTAGACCCCTTTTTTATTTGTCTATAATCCTTCCCCATTATTTTCACTTTTTTGGCGCAGCCCTAACGCGTTACACTATAATGACTTGCCCAGTTGGCATTTTGCTTTTATTTCCCAAAGTTTTTGCTACAATTGTTTTTCCTCTGAAGATTTTCTCCAATCAAACCACATCATGGCCTTGGCTGTTTGGACCCAGTGGATGGAGGGTAGCCTTGAACTTTTGTCTGCTAACTGGTGAGGGTAAGGAGGGGGCTTCAGATTCTGCACAGATGGGGCCAGTTAGCAGATTCAAAGATGTGTTCTCAGCCCTCTCCGTAACAGAACCCGTCCCTTAGTATGCATGCAACGTGCGATTCACCCACTACTCAAAATTCTCCCCACAATCATGTCTCAAGGAGTGAGCAAACAGCTTGTAGTCCTGTATTCACACTAACTTGGATCCTTATGAACTTTGATAATTTGCATAAGCAACATCAATCATTTGTTAAAATTTCTTAAATTCTCCTGATGGACAATAAGATGCAAACAGATTCAGAGAGTTACATTAGACAAAAGACTGTATTTGCATCATAAACATTGCAGCAACTATCAAGATACATACATTGTGGTGAAAACCCCCTGTGCTCGTTGTACCAGCAGCCTTCACTTGCACTGACTCCTGAGTACCACCCAGGGCATCCTGCAGCATTGATGTAACACATTGCCCAACAGTCATTAGTAGCAACTTTCTCCAACCTCCCATCACGGAGGTAACTACCACACCAGGACACCGCATAGCGCATTTGCCTCACCGGGGTACCTGAACACAGGTGCACTCCCCAAAAGTTCTTAACTTGGGCATCTTGTGTAGGGCAGGAGTCCAGGAACACCAGCAGGTCAATTCTCCCTCCCGGCAGTCCAGTGTCCCACTGAATGCTCTCCCCATCAAAGGGTCAGTCAGTCCAGACAAAAGGTCCACTTCTCGGTATCCCCCTCTATTTTGCTGCGATGGACCCAGCCGACTCCTCTGCTCTAGGGATGGGTGGGTAACTTGCTGCCTGTCTACACCTCTGGAGACAACAAAGAGAATGGCTCTACTCCAACCTACTGCTTATATCGCCCTTGGTGGAGCCTCGGGCCCTCCGATGACCTCACTGGCCGGCCCGTGCAGTAATCTCTTCTGGTGCATGGGGGGGGGAGAGGGGGGGGAAGGGCTCAAGTCCGAGATGCAACTAAGGACACCACGCTCCAAGGTGCGGGTGGCTCCAAACATTCTCAAGACTCGGTGAATGAGGATGAGCCCTGTGCGTAACAAAATTACTCTAAATCGTACCATCCAGGTAAGGCACATGACCTGCACCCTTATGATTATGAATAAGGCGTTTAAAGGTGAAAGACTATGCTCCAAAGACTACAGAAGTTCCTTTAAAAGGTTTTTGTCATCACCAGGGTGGGGTTATCTGTGGCTGGTGGAGGAGTCCTAGCAGCTTCGGACTGGCATATAGAGCAATCTGCCAGGGCCAGAAGTGTATAACTATGTTATTCACATAATTTTAGTAAAATCAAACATTCTTCGCTAACACCAGACCTAAAAACAAAAAACATTTGCTCTGGAGTTGGCCTGCCAGCCTCTTGCCTTTTCTAATGCTTTTTTTGTAATATTTTTGCTTATCTTCATTACATCTAGATAGGGGGAAGTGTTGAAAAGATAGATAAATAGTGAGGCTTGCAAAGACAGACAGAGAGGGTTGTATAAATAGTGTTGCAAAATAGAGCAGTGTGGGGGCCAGGTTTTTAGCTGTTTAACTTGTTTTATGGTCTAGTGGATGATTTTACTGTTTATTTCTACGATATTTAGGGTGGCCTGGCGTTTTGCCGGGAAAGTCCCAGGTTTTCAACAGTTATTCGGGCAGATTGCACTAAATTTGGCTCATGTCCGGGTTTTTTGAGAAGGTAAACTGAAGACAGAGAGAGGCACTTTTTAGGTGTTCCAAAGCACAGCTAGTTAACAGCTGTTAGAAGAAAGCAATTTCATTAACAGGCATGATGCTGGTTTTAAAAAATACATTTTATTTAGTTTCTTAGTTCCACTTCTGTGTTTCTATGTTGGTGGGCGCTGTCATTCTTTGCCACTTTGTTGGTGTAAAATGTTAGTCCTTCCTCTCTTTTTGGTGAAATGTCCCATTTTTTTGGATCACACGATCTGATCACCCTACCAATATTGTAACGAGCATGGCCTGAAGAAAGCACAAATGCAGGCAGTTCCATATCTTGCACCTGTGCAGCGTGTCTTTACAAGTTTAAAACTGCTCCGATTTGAAAACATGCGCCACTTTTTAGCTATCTAGTTTGCTAATCTTTCATTTTGGGGCCTTGACCTATTTTATGTCTTGGTCCAACCCTGAGTTCTTGTCAACTCATGGCACTGCAGGAACCCAGGTAAAAACAGGACAGGTCATGAACGTTTGGAATGCAACTTCCAGTGCATCAGTTTCCTGTGAACAATGTTCTATGCTGCCTGCTCATCATGTAAGACAGGGCAAGCCCCTTGAAATCTTCCTGCCAACTCACTAGGCTGCTATTGTTTATTAGGTCATAATAGAGGCTGCCTGAAATTTCCTTATAAAAGCCCCTTTCTAATTTCCTTCTTACTTGTGACATCTCTAGTCACCGGTGCCAAAGAAGTGACATAGCTGCTCAAATGTAATAAATTATTACAGGTGAGTTATGACACTTGAGAGCTAGCGACTGATTGGAAAGGCAGGTCACAGAGCATAATTAAAGCTGAACTTTCAAAAACAAAACATGCCTTTTCCTACTTCTTCTCTTCTTTTTCAGATGAGCAGAGGTAAACAGAAAGGAGATATTTATGACAACATGTTTTGTTTTTCACTTACTGAATTATAGGAAAGATAGATTCTATCTGCATGTCTCTACGGGTCCTAAGCTACAGCATTTTTTAAATCTGACATGTATTAAACTGCATTTAATATCTTTTTGCAAGAAACATCTAAGTGGTTTTTGGTTTGTTTAATTGTGTACTACAGATTCTAAATGTATTCTTCACGTTTATAGACATCCCATCTCTTTCATATGAAAGATCACCACACCAAGGATTTCAATTGTTTGTGGGAAGAGTATTGGGGTGAAACTGTATTTTAAGGAATAACGTACCCCTGCCATACATTGTTAGCTCCCCTATAGGATCCAAAAACTCCTCAGGTGACTTGCAAAATTCTCATAATGTATAACAAGTGTAGGAAGGTGGATATCTGACTATGGTTACCCCCAACTTTTTGCCTAGTGTCTAGCTGGTTTTTCGACTTAGTTGGCCTGAGATCCTGCCATTCAGGGTCTCAGGCTGTCTGCTCTCTCTTTAAAATGGACTCCATGTACCTTAGGTACATACACAATTGGTAAGGATCACCTTATTGGACCCTGTACAGTGTACCCTAGGTACCTACGGCATAGGTGTACCCGAGGCCACCCAGGGGCTGCAGCATGTATTATGCCACCCCTGGTCTGGCCTTCCAATCAGACACAACTGGCTGATCCCTCAGCTGGGGCAAGGTCGTGTAATCACCCCTTGCTTAGATATAGTATACCTATATCTACCCTTAAAATAGACACATGTGTACCTATCAGCCACTCCTATGGCAGGCCTTAACAATCCTGGAGGCAGAGTGCTTGGTAACATGTGAGATGGTGCTCTAGCTTGAGCTGAGCCTGTCTGCAGCTTTCGGAACCATGTCCTTATAGCTGTTCTATGATATAGCCTACCATATACTCTTAAAGTGCCTTATAATCTTAAACGGTTATGGTAACTATGGTTTGGCTTTATCAAAACATGTCGTGTAAGGTGTCTAACACTTTGGAATAATACCCCCATACCATTTCTGGTGATGAGGATATTATTCCTCCCTTCTAGAGGGAGAGAAATGTTAAAATCCTACTTTACTGTTTACCTCTAACCAAAGCCTCAGCATCACAAAATGGATGCTGCTGCCACAGACACGAGTCTGACCTCCTGCTGCTGGGAGTGATCCCGGCCAGGGGGGCTTGGACAATAGGTTTCCTGCTTGGGGAGGTGCTAGCACCTCCCCAGACAGACTTTAGTGTATTGGGGCAGGGAGGGCTGAAAGGAATGAGACATGCCTGGGGCACACATGTCCCATGCATAGTCCAGTTCAAACCGGTGCTGGGGCACTCCAGCCCCAGTCCTGGCGCGAAACTGGACAAAGGGCCTCCCAGGTCCCACCCATAAGGCGTGACCTAGCAGGCAACCCAGCCCCCCAGATTAGTATAAGAGTGGTAGCTGGGCCCCAGGAGATTAGATTATCCTGAACCTTCAACTTGGACAGAAACTCTGGACCTTCGACATTCGACGAAAGAAGAAGACTGAAGAATCTCCCTTGTGGCCAAGGAGTGGCTACCCTGTGCAAACAGGCACCATCAAGAGACTACCCTTTGCTTTGCTGAAGTTCTATGAGGGACCGACTGCAGAGCCCGACCAGAGCCTTGACTTCCAGACTTCTCCGACCCTGATCCACATCCACAGCCGAGCTGAGATCCGTGAAGGCGACGAGAGATGTGGGACCGGCTACCTGGGAAAAGTGGCGAGTATCTTCCAGCGCAGCTTCTGAGGTACCCTCGAAGTTGTGCACCGGGGATTGAGAAGCCCCAACCCCAAGCACCATCTGCACCGAAGATCAGCCCCCCACACTCCACGAGTCCTGCGTGGGGCCCTTCTGCATTTTCCTGCTTGCCGCGTCTGTCCGGTTGCTTGCCCGTTGGCTAGCGGCCTTTGTGACGACACACCTTGAAATCTTCACTGCTGGTTTGGCTCCTCCAGACTGGCTCCCGCTTCTTTGCAAAAGAGAAGCACCCCAGACCTTACTGGTCTGCACCAGAAGCAAGTCCTCCGTTCTTCGTGGGTCCCCCTTGCCAAGGCTTGGGGAGTCCTAGCTCGACTTCGACGCCGCCGACAGCAAGAGCCTTCGTGGGACAGCTCGCCTTCTGGTCCTGGTTGTCCTCGACATCTCCTGGTACCCGTGGCTGCAGCGACAAGCTTCACCCTTCACCTGCAATCTTCACGACATCGCCTGGTTCCACGTGGTCACTGGCTAGTGACCTTGACTCTGCCCCTTCTGCTTGCAGGTACCCTTCCTTCTTGATCCCGGCCTTGGGATCCACCGGACACTCTGCACTGACTGCCTGTCAGCAACTTTCCTTCAGGCATCCATAGAAGTCCACGACGAAACCCGACGCAAGTTCACACCTATGCACCCGCAGCCTGTGGGCTAGGTAACTTGGGTACTTCGGTGCTCACAAGGGTAGTGACTATCCTAGGGTCTAGTTTCCGAGTCTCGACTCTCTAGTTGCTTCAGAAGTGTCCTTAAACTGCTTATTTCAAAACTGTACTATTTCTATCGATTATACGCATTACACGTGAGTGTTTCCACTCTGCACCTGGGTCCCGTGGGCCTCCCACTTCCTAACTGTTGGTAGTGTAGTGTAGCCCCAGCGATTCCCTAGGCCTAGGCCTATTCTGTTTCCGTGACAGTGGTCCTTATACCACTTCTTTAGTATATGGTTTGCGTGGCCCCTAGGGCCTAACTGTATTACTTACCTGTGTGACTTAATGTATGCTTAAATAAGACTGTACTTACCTCGAATCTCATAAAGAGTGCTGAGGGTTGTCTAGAATAAATACACTTTATTTTATATATATATCTGTTGTGGTGTCCTTTCATTTGGTATTCAAGGGATTATATATGGTATCACAGCTGGCTTCACATGCCATTCAGAGTTTAGCCTAAGACTGCTCTTGTCCATGCTACCACTAGGATAGCTGGTCTATAAGGTTGACTTTACAACCAATCACCATAAGGGTTGCTTGGACTGATATAAGGTGTACACTAGAACTAGTGACATCATACATCAGGCCAACTTCTCACAACAAGGGATACTTTACCCCGTATATCAAACATGGGAGCCTGCAATCCCTGTATAAAAGCCAGGGTCCTAATTACTTTTTACAGTTGAGCTGTAATATCTCTAGTTACCTGTAATCCCAAAATAACATAGTGAACTGCAATAAGCTATTTCAGTTGAGTTGTGATGACGTAATGCTTCTTCAAGATCTAGCAGTAAAGTGAAAGAAAGGGCACAGAGCATCATTACAGCTCCTGTTAAAACAATCTGAAAACTGGCTTTTCTTTCTTCTAATGTGCTTTGTCTAGAAAGAAAAAGTGATCAGCAGAAATTAGATCTTTCTATCAAGATATAAGGGATAAAGTACCCCTTGACATACACTATAAGGATATTGCAAGCCACCGTGGAGTTCCATAACCTTATAGAAAAAAAAGGCTGTTGTAAGGTTATGGAACACCGAGGGGACTTACAATATCCTTATCATGTATGCTGGGGTACTTTACCCTATAAAATACATGGTCTCACTATCACCTTTCCCTCAAACCACTCAAAAACCTTGGTGTGAAGCCCTTTCATATGAAAGAGTGAGCATGTTTGCGAACATGAAGAATAAAAAGAGAACCTCTAGTGCAAAATTAAACACATAATTGCAACAGATATTAGAAACCGTTCAATACAAGAAGCTCTAAAAAAAAAAGCTGTAGGAGCAAAGAATGTGCAGAAATATGCAGAAATATTCTAACTTTTCTCTATCTAAGGAGTGCAAAAACAAAACATATTCTCTCTGCTTGTCATTGTAAGCTATTAAAATAGAGCTCAAGAAAGAAAAGCAAGTTCCATTTTCGTTGCTTTAAACAGCTGCTTCAATTATACTCCCTGACCTGACCTGTCTTACACCTCGGCTGCTGGCTCTGGCAGCAGGCATTGTGATGTCAGAACTCGGCTGAAATAACTTATTACAGTTGAGTTCTGGCGTCTTTTCTTTATAATCATCGACTGGGTGTGTCATAAATTGCCGATTTATAAAGAAATTAGAGACCGGAGTTTATACAGGGATTGCAGATTCCCACGTATTATATTTATTTTTTGCATGCTTTGGGTCATATTAGGATCTTGCTGCATGTTTCTACACATTCTGAGCTACATCAATTGTTTAATCTAACATTAAACTGATTCTATTATCTCTTACTAAAAAGTTACGTACTATTTTGGGTTTGTTTAATCTGGCTTTACATATTTTGCTTTCATCCTTCAAATCTGCATAATTCTGTCTCTTTCAGACCTGGCTTGGCAGTTAGTGCTGCACTGTTCCCATGAGGCACAGGGTCAAGGCTGATTTGCATATAGCTGGGTCTGAACTGAGGTGGCGAAGTGAGCTAAAGAATGAAGAGATTCAACCCCAGTCACAGATCTGGGTTGAAAGTCTGAAAAGGGAGGGAGGAGCCTAGCGCGCATCCAAGATGGTCGCGTGAGCACAGGGCTCCCCGGACCCTTTCTGCTCCTCGGAATATATCCTGAGACTATCCTGATTTGGTTTGTGGAATCTGGGAGATGAAGACCAGCTGATCTTATATCTCTTTTTAAAACTCTAATCGGACCTGGGAATCCTGAGTTGTCGTCGCCGGAACTTTTGGGACCCACCCGACGGAGGTGGCCGGGGTGAAGGTGACCCGTGGGGCCGGGCTGCAATTGAACAACAGCGGCCTCAGCGCGGTGCCAGTTGCCGATTCAGCACTTTCGGTTTCGGTTTTGGCCTTCAGGGGAGCAGCTGGCGTGCGTGCTCAAGGTGGCGAGGTGCCTCCTGGGCCTCTGCCCGGGGCTTGCTTCCATCTGCTACTGGTGGGCCTAACGCCTCCGACCCCTACACCGACAGCTTGTGGTCCTTTTGCTGCGCCCGCACACCTCGTGATCGGAGGTCCCATTGAGAGACTGCGCTCACATGGCGGGCAAAGGGGGTCCGGAGGGGCGCAAGACCAAGGCTTCTCTGCGCGGGGGGGCGGTCCAGAGCAACAACATGGACCGCTACACCCAGGGCCGGGGGTCCCCTGGCGCTGCTGGCCTCTCCCCGGATGCTGCAGGGGGAGGCACGGCCGTCTCTGCGGAACCTTCCCTGCAGGACATTATGGGCGCCATCGAGGGCATCAGGGAAACCATCGCGACGCAATATGAGGCCCTGGCCCGTAAGATCGACACTGTCGCGATCGATGTCACCCTGATTCGGGCCGACCTCTCCAAAACCAACGAGAAGGTCCAGGCCCTTGATACACGGACCTCCACCCTGGGTGCGGAGGTGTCGGATCTGCGGGCCGCGCTTGGGGACATTAGAGTGGTCAACGACCATATGGCCCGGCGGCTTGAGGACTTCGAGGGACGGGCCCGACGCAACAACATCCGCATCATTGGTGTACCGGAGTCCTCCGACAGCCGCCCGGTGGACCTCGTGGTCGAGGAACTTATCATGCAACAGCTGTCCCCGGCTGGCCTAAGCAAATTCTTCGCCGTGGAGCGGGCCCATCGAGTGCCGGGCGGCCGGCCTCGGCCGGGGGCCCCCCCGAGGCCTATCGTGGCTAAACTGTTCCACTACAGGGACCGCGACGCTATTCTGCAGGCTTCACGGACCCGTGGCCCGGTCCGCTACGAGAACTCGACCATAAATTTTTATCCGGACTTTACGCAACTGGTCCAGAAACAGCGGATGGGATTCCAAGGGGTGAAGCGCCGTCTCCGCGAGCTAGGCCTGAAGTATTCGATGATCTACCCGGCTAAACTACGAGTGGAGCAGGGAGAGCGGACAGCCTTTTTTGACTCTCCTGTGGCCGCAAGTGACTGGCTGGACTCGCTGCCGGACGGGGGTGGCCGGCCCGGGCCCTCTGGGGGCACCGCAGGTGACGGTTCCCCTTAGACTGACATTTGGTCCTTGCTTTTGCGGTTTTGCACTGTACAGTTGGGTCTTACTTCTTATGCATACTGTGTCTTACCAGGACCCGTGAGGGGTGCGGGCGGGTTCGGGTCCCTTTCCTCCTCCGGGGTCTTTTTGTAGAATTGGGTTAGTGGGGCGACAGGCACACTGCAAGTTGGGGGGGGTCTTTGGCCCGCAGGGGTGCAGGGTGGGGGGAGTTGGATTTGGGGTGGGGTTGGGGGGGAAGAGGGGTTGTTTTGTTGTGTGTTGTTTGTTTACAGGGCGAGGTATTGATTTTTGTCCATATTTGGGAACTGTGCGGCGGGCTGGGGGCCTCTTGATCTATTGGAGGGGATGGGGGGAGACGGGTTGAGGCTTATGTCATGGAACGTCAATGGGTTGGGGGATCGTATTAAGCGGGGTGTTGTACTGCAATATTTGCGTCGTTTGACTCCTGATGTGGTGTTTCTCCAGGAGACGCATTTGGTTGGCAATGTCTGCCATGCGATGAACAGGGGGGGATACCGCCTCGTAGCCCATTCTGGTTTCACAACTGGCTCCAGGGGGGTGGGCATTCTCCTGCGAACCTCCCTTCCGGTGGAGATCACGAGGATAGTCTCGGATGACAGAGGGCGCTATGTGTGTTTGATTGGGAGGTGGGAGGGGCAGCCCCTTACCCTGGTTTCAGTCTACGTCCCCCCGGGCCTCCAGAACTCCACCTTTATTGACTTGGGTCGAATGCTGCTTGACCTTCCGGACGGCCTCCTGCTCATGGGCGGGGACTTTAATTCTGTGGTTTCGGGTGAACTGGATCGTCACCCACCAAGGACCCTCCCCGCTGCCCAGTCATGGCTGGGTGGGATGTTGGAGACCTTCGGCTTGGTGGATAGTTGGAGACTAATGCATCCGACCCAGTGTCAGTTTACCTTTCATTCGGGGGCGCATGGGAGTCTCTCCAGGTTAGACTACTTCCTTATGCCCGCGGCGCAGACTGGTCGGATTCGAGAGGTCAGACACCTGGCGCGTGGTATCTCCGACCATTCTCCGCTGTGGCTTCTCTTCGACACCGGGTCGCGGTCCGCAGGGCGGATAGCTCCCATTAACCCCTGGTACTTGCGGGACCCTGTGACTCGTGACAGCCTGGTTAAGGCCATGGACCAATACTTCAGTGAAAACGAGGGGTCGGTGTCGTCTGCGTTGTCCCTTTGGGAAGCCTTTAAAACTGTGATACGCGGACACGCCCTCGCCCAAATAGTGGTGGCCAAGAAGGTTAGGAGTGAGGCGGTGGTGAAGCTGGAGACTGACATCTCGGGGCTGGAGTCGGCCTTGGAGGCGGATGTTACTCCGGACGGGCTACATGCCCTTAGCCTGAAACAGTTCGAATATAGGTCCCTGGTCACTGACGCGGCCAAAACTATGTATAGGGAGCAGCAGGGCCGATTGTATGACGCGGGGGACAAGGCGGGAAAGTTGATTGCGTGGCTGGACAAAAAGGAGAGAGTGAATCGTGTGGTCCCCGAGTTGCGTGCTGCGGATGGTGTGTGTGTGACTGAGCCGGATGAGATTGTGGAATGTTTCGCTGACCACCTCCGGGCGGTGTACTCCCCGGTGACTGACAGGGATGAGGATGACTCTCGCCTCCTACTGAGAGATATTGCTCTGCCCGGCCTGTCCGTTGAGGACCGGGAGCGGCTGGACGCCCCTTTGTCGTCGGATGAAATAGCGACCGCGATTCTTTCCCTTCGCTCGGGCAAGGCTATGGGTCCTAACGGACTGCCCATCGAACTATACAAATTGCGTCCTGATAAGCTTGCGCCCTTCCTCAGCCGCATGTTCCGCGACTCTCTTGCGGCGGGTTCCCTTCCGGCCGACCAGCGCTTGGCCACTATAGTCGTTATCCCCAAGGAGGGCAAGCCGCGAGACCGCTGTACTTCTTACCGGCCTATTTCACTGCTCAATGCGGAGCCTAAAATCCTGGCGAAAGTCCTGGCCAATCGATTGTTGAGTGTCGTGTGCGACCTTATTCATCCGGACCAATGCGGCTTTATCCCGCACCGCAACACCGCTCTTAACTTGCGGCGTCTTCACGGTGCCCTTGCCAGGGCGGAGTTCCTCTCCGAACCGGCCGTGCTGGTTTCTTTGGATGCCACGATGGCCTTTGACACTATTGAGTGGCCATTCCTCTGGGCCGTCTTGGATAAATTCGGCTTTGGAGCGGGCTTTATTGGCTGGGTGAGGCTCCTTTACACGGGACCCATGGCCCAAGTGGTGGTGAATGGGCGGGTCTCTCGGCCCTTTGCCCTCGGCAGGGGCACGAGGCAGGGGTGCCCGTTGTCCCCGTTGCTTTTTGCTCTCGCCCTGGAGCCGCTCGCTGCCTGGCTCCGTTGGGAGCCCTCGCTCAGAGGGATCCGGTGGGGCCCGGGCTTTGAAGATCGGGTCTCGCTGTATGCGGACGACATTCTCCTGTATCTCACCTCACCACGGCAGTCGCTCAACGTCCTCTTTGACGTTCTGACCTCCTTTGGGAACAATTCGGGTCTCACGATCAATTGGTCTAAATCCTGCGTTTATCCCATCTCTGGTGGTCCTCCTCTCCTGCCGCCTCGGCTCCCGATTCAACTATCTCTGAGCGGCTTTAAGTACCTGGGGATATACGTTTCGCTGGACCCGGCGGCTCGCTATGAGCAGAATCTCCTGCGTCCACTTCGGCGATTGCGGGAGGACACGGCCCGGTGGTGCAGGCTGCCCCTGTCCCCGCTGGGTCGGGCTGCGCTGTTCAAAATGATGTCCCTTCCCAGGTTCCTCTATGCACTCCAGAACTCCTTCGACGTTATCCCAGTGGCCTACTTTCGGGAGGTGGAGAGCCTGCAGAGGAGACTGGTGTGGGACGGGCGGGCGCGTATTGCTCTTGCCAAGCTCACTCTTCCCTGGTATGACGGGGGCATCGCGCTTCCTGACATTCGCAGGTACTATTGGGCCTCGCAGCTAGCTGCCATTAACCACGCCACGTATGCGCCCGGCTTGAATCCGGCGTATGAGATGGACAAGTTCCTGCTTCCCGGCGGGAACTACAACAGGGCACTTTATTCCCGCCTGGCTGGCCGGACCCTTACGGGTCCTACTAAGATTGCTGTGCGGACCTGGAGGGCTGCCACTGCGGCCATGGGCTGGAGTGAGCGATTAACATGTGCTACTCCCTTGTTTGCCTCCGACCGCCTGGGCAGCTTGTGGACCACGAAGGGGTTTGACCAGTGGGACACGATTGGTATCAGCAAAGTGGGAGACATGTGGCACAAGGGCGCGGTCAAGACTTTCGCGGTGCTCCAGGCAGAATACGAGCTGACCGACAGGGAGTTCTTCCGCTACGCCCAGGTTCGACACGCCCTGCTCTCGGTCTTCGGGGAGGGGACCAAGATCCCTGTTTCCTCGCCCCTCGAGGACCGCATACTTGACGGACATGTCCCCGATAGTACTATTTCTTTAATTTATAAAAAATTAATTAATCACCGGGCGGACCTTTTTGTGCGCCTTCGGGAGGCTTGGACTGGGGATGGGGTGGAATTGGACGACGAAGATTGGCAGTCTGCACTGTCGTCCCCCAAGGAGGTTGCCATTCCGGCTCGTCTCCGGTTGGTACAGCTCAAGATTCTCCACCGGGTGTATGTGACGGGTCCGCGCTTGGTCTCGATGGGATTTTCCGACGACGGGCTCTGTAAGCGAGGCTGTGGGCTCAGCGCCACCTTTCTTCATATCCTTTGGGAGTGCCGCGAGGTGGCGGACTACTGGCGCCGGGTCCACACGGTTATGGGACAGGTCACTGGGGTTGTGCTGCTGCCGGAGGTGCGTCGCTGTGTCCTGAATGTGTGGGAGCCCAATGACTACAGCGCGGCTCAGACTCGGTGGGCGGCCCTAGGGAACATGATTGCCAAGAGGGACATAGCGCAACTTTGGGGCGCTCAACGGCCGCCCACCGTGTCAGTATGGAAGGAGAATATGGACTGGTGTATGTTTAGGGAGAAGACAGTGTATGTGGCCCGTGGCAAGCCGGGGGCATGGGGTAGAATTTGGGGGCAATGGAACGCGTATCGCGGAGGCATCTGTACGCCCCCCCTGGTAGACACTGATATCGCCATGTCCCCCTGACCCTTGATGGTTCCTGGCGCCTCTTGTAACAACTACATATGGACGTTCAGCTCCCTTGACCCCCTTCCCCCCCCCCCTCCGCCCCCCGGCCTCCCGGTACTCCTCTCTTTAGCGGATTGCTCAATTGTCCTGACTGGAGTTTCCCGGGGGGAGCCTGACCCGCACTGGTTTCCCTCATAACTCGCCTTTTGTTTTTTATTGTTTTTGTTTTTTTTTTTTGTTTTTGTGATTGTTGGACTTGCGCTTCCTGTTCCTCGAGAACTATCTGGAGCCACTGCGGGGCAGCGCCCTGGGAACTGATTGTAGCCTTGATATGTGTAGATTTCCTTCTGTACCTAGCGGCCGGCCCGGGTGGTTGTAGGCCCGTACTTGTACCCGATTTACTGTTCAATAAAAAAATTTTCAAAAAAAAAAAAAGAAAGTCTGAAAAGTTTCAGCACTCTGTCCATCATCTCCTTGTGTTTGCTTTGTTCGACTCATGTTGGCAGGGTATGCTCAGACGTGGGTCCCATGCTCACTTTGCCACTGGATTCAAGCTAGCCTGGCTGATGAAAGGTGTTACCCAGAAACCGTTCCCAGGTTGCTTGTTTCCGGTTCAGGGAAGACCTGGCTTGGCAGTTCGGGCTGGACTGTTCCCATGAGGCACAGGGTCAAGACTGATTTGCACATAGCTGGGTCTGAACTGAGGTGGCGAAGTGAGCTAAAGAATGATGATGGATTCAACCGAGATCTGTGACTGGGGGGTGAGTGTCTGAGAGGTGTCGGCACTCCGTCCATCATCTCCTTGTGTTTGCTTTCATAAAAAAAAAAAAAAACAACACACAAAGGATTTCAGAGGTTTGTGAGAAGGCTGACTGTGACCATTGAGGAATGAAAGAATAAAACATACTATGCCATGTATTAAAATAATATTGCATATCTCCTCGGAGTTCCATGACCTTAAAATCGAACTTTGTTTTTGGCCACTTTACTCCATATGGTCACAATTAGAAACAACAGAGTAGTTTAAATATACTTTTAATCTATACATCTGGGTCCTGACCTACATCTATCAGAATAAGTGCATTTTTAACAATGCTCAGAAATGAATGGACGTATAATTGAGGCTTTCAAAGGCAGAGGATTCCACAATTGTGGTGCAAACATTGAGAAACATACTTTTTTTCTCCTTACTTATTTGTAAATCGAAGCTTCCTGAGCACAATGTAAGAAGGGTATTATGTTAATCAATAGTCATTTTTTGTCATCTACTACCCCTTGATGTTTTTAAAGACTCTGGTTGCCATGCGCGTCAAATATGGGGTCAGCTGATACCTCTGGCTTGCAATTTGGGATCTCCAACACAGTACTTGCTTCATCTTGTTTGAGGGTCATGAAGACAGCCGCAAGGCTCTAAGAGCCATCTTTATCTTCCGTGGTTTCCACTCCTTGCCATCCACTAAGCCTTCATCAGGAAGTACACAGCTATTGAGGGCTAAGGGCCAGTCAAATGATCAACAGTCCAGGAGGGGGAGGTAGCACCAGCCATATAGGCCATTGTCATTCTTAACACTTCATGTGTGATAGTCTAAGGCCTGCCCCCCCCACACCCCCCTCTTCAGCCGCTTAGCTAGTCCTCCTCAAGGATGGCTGCAGCAAGGTGGGGTGTGTGCATGAGCGGTGATGGACACAAAATACGCAGTAAAGACCGCCACCTCCTTTTTTTGGTACTGGGCCTTGCCACGGGCAGGTGACACTAAAACAATCTGCAGCAGATGCATAAACCCAGGCACCTCCATCAGTGATAAGAAAGTGAAACCCACAGATTATACATAGGACTCTTCAGTGGGTGCATTAAAGTGGAACGGTGTCTTATCAGCATCAGAACAAGTAGCCTCAGCGTTCTAAATCTCTGCAGAAGATGTGCTAAACAAGCAAGCAATATAGCTAGCACTTAGGGTGACCAACCGTCTGTAAATTTCACGGACCGCTCGTTATTTGGGGTTCTTGTCCGTTGTCGGTGAGGATTTCTTTCACGGACGCCTTTTGTCTGTAATTTTGGGGATGGCAGCTAGCTGTGCTGTTCCCCTGCGACTATCAGAGCCAGCTCGCACTTCTCTTTGAACCCTAGAGGCTGCCGCAGCCCCTCCCCAACTTCGCTCAGTCTGTGGACAGGTCGATTGTCATTCTGACTGTGGATGATTATCACATATAGAATGACAATGGGCCAAAGGTGTAGTGAAGCACCCTCTGTACCTGCTTAAGTGGGGATGTCAGGGGGACAGATAAAAGTGTTGCTTGGTCCCTTCTGACTTTAATCTGTGGCTCTCAGGTCAGCATAAAACAGAATAAAAAATAAACACAGCAGAAAAATCACCCTGATGCAGCTGTGGGGAGGGGGCTAAATGGTACCCAAGTAGCCAAAAGTGGCGACAGAAAGTGAAGTGCACGATTGTCTCAACCTAATGTAAACTTATTTTAATGTCTACTTATGTTGGTTGTCTATTTACTTACTTATTAACAATTGTGCGACCTCCTCTGATGTGTCTGTAAAACATACCCTTTGTCTCGAACTTTTGTCCTCACAAACTATTCAAGATGCCCTTTTACCCCGATTTTATTCTTTTACCACTTTTTCTGCTTTTTCCTACTTAATTATTATTTTTATTTGTTAATTCTAAAATAGTTTTTATACTTGTTTGGGGGCACATTGATCGGAGGCTGTATTTGATTTGAATATTACACAGGAAGCGAACGACCTCCAGGCTGTTAATAAGTGGAATTATTACAACATTTTAATTAGAGGTAGTAACTTTATTGGACTCATAAGTATAAATAAGCTAAATTGACCCATTTAGATTTGAAACTGTAAACATGGAAGTTGAAAAAATCTCTGCATCAAACACGTTTGTAGGATGGTTTAAGCTACGCCCTATTTACAACACTAAGTTAGCATAAACGAGATCATTGTTAGCAAGCAAGCTTGTCGTTTCTGCTGCGCTGCACACAACACTGTTGTTATGTGTTATTCATTTTAGAAATGCTGACTCGACTTTGCCTTACAGGATAACAAACTGTTGTCTCACATTCTTAACCGTGAAATGTGCCCTTGGTCTGTACATCATGCAAAGAACGGGTCTGGGTCACTAGAAGGTACAGAGTGTTGTGTTTAGATTGATCGTACCACTTGTTAGACATATCATGCATACAGCTGCCAATATCTGAAGGACAGGCGTCTTTAATATTGCAGAACAGTTTGGTCTTACATTCATTCGAACAGAAGAGCTGATGCATGAGAGAGCTAGCTGATCCTTTGATGTGATTCTACTAAGCTGATCTATACGGTATGGCGTCCCCCCTGTTAACCTAAGAGACCTTCTAATAGTCTAATAATAATGTATTAGATTCTAGGGAAAGGAGTGTGGCTATATACCACTGTCATTATTAGTATGATTGCTCCTTTCATTTTGTATGGTATTGTAATAATGCTTATGGTTCTGATCTGTACTGTTAGTCTGCTAGTGTTAGCCAAAGTACTGCATCTTAGGACGCGAGGTTTATAAAATAAACTCTTTAAACTTTACCGTGTCTGTATTATTCTGTTGTGGACTAACAAATAGATACGAACAGGTATTTCGGATTCCCACCACTCCTGAGAAATATCTAAGCCGCTTGTTCTGGTTTGTCTATACATTGGGACCGCCTAGCTAGATCTAGGCTAACGAATGGGATACTAAGCTAGTCGGATAAGGGGTTCTGGGTTCTGAGGGGAATTTTCTGGTACACCACAATTCTCTGAGGTCCTAGTCTCTTGCGCATAGTTCTGTGCAAAAGCAGAATCCCTGCAACATGGCACACCTAACGTTTGGTCTTAAGATCTGAGACGCTTTAGTAGTACTTGAGTTTAGTCCACAACTACCCTCGCTCTCGTTTCCGGTAGACAAGAGTGACGGTTTAACCTACCTAGGTTTTGACTAAAGGTTCTATCAAGCTTGAAATATAAAAAGGTTACAATTTTTGAGCCCAAGTGCTACTGTAAATATCGTTGTTGCTCTTTAGTGTGTCCTTATGACGGTTAATATTCCCGCTCATAGTAGGGTTCCTCTGCGCACTCATTTGAGGGCGTATGGGGTACCTGATGACGGGATGGCCGTGGTCTTTGTGGTGAGTGCTGATACCACCTACCCTTATGAGTTGTTTTACTCATGGGTGACCTTTGCGGAGGTGGATACGGACGATAATTTGTTCCACGAATATACAGCCACGCCTGTGCCTACGGTTTATGCCCCATATAGGACACTAGAAATACCTATTTCTGCCTGGCAGCATACAATTTGGTTTAATGGCGCCCTCCCCCATGAGGTCGTATCGGCGAGAATGGGTCCGTTGTCAATTGCAGGGGCCACTTGGCCGGTACTGGCCGGATATACTCCACACCCACGCTACCTAACGGTGGGAGTGGGTGATTTACGAACGCTACACACAGCCCTGATTACGGTCCATAGGGCTTTGGTGCAGTATGTGTCACGCACAGCACAGGTGGGAGCACCTGCGGTTGCTGGGCACGGGACGGATCACCATCACGCGGTGGTGATTAGCCCTGTTATGGTTAATGCGGTTGTCGGCAAGCGCCCCCTCAGTAAAGATGAATTTCCTTACTGGCTTGCGGAAAAATTTGATCAATTAGAAGCAGTGTTTCCAAACACTACGCCTGTGGATAAACACAGGATACTCACCATTACTTTGCCGAAGGACCTGGTCCCGGAACTTGTTGATTGTGACAATTGGGGCAAGGTCTTTGCTGCGACCTATTCGAAGTGCTACGGCACTCCGTCTATGTCTGCACTACCCTCCATCATCAAGAAAGTCCAAGAAAGTCATGGTGCGGAGGCAGCTATTGAGTTGGGGTTAAGGCTTGTCGACAGTTTCGATGTGGTTTGTTCCATGGTAATGGGCAACCTCAAAGGAGATGCCATGCAGTTCCAAGTTGGTAATATGCTGGAACTTGTGGCTGATGCCGACAAACCAAGGGAGTTCGCAAAAATTATTGCAAAAGCCTACAGGATGGTTGGGCGTAGTGCTTTGGGCGTGAAACCCACCATCAAAATTCCTGATGTAGTACAGCAAACTAAGGTGAGTTCGTCTACAAAAGATGAAAAGCCCAACTTTCCTAAACAAAGTTGGCGAGCCAAAAAACAAGAGAAGCAGCAACAGAAACAGGTTTCTCGTCCTGCCTCACCCGTACAGTCGTATAGTGAGCGCACTTATGATTTGCGCGATCGTACTCGTATAAAGTCACCTGATAGATTTCAGGATTCTGAACAACGCTCTCCTCGTTCTTCACAGGAAACATCGGCTTCGCACACTGGTGGTGGAGAGCGTGGGAGAGGACGGGGTACTCAAGGTCGAGACCAGCCCCGCCAGACTGACGGTAAAGGCAAGCAGGAAGACACTGCCAGACAACGTCCACCGTTTCAGAAAAAGAAAGTTGCTGCTATCTCAGCGAGATATGCCTCAGATGGTCAGGACACAGCTTCGGAACCTGACATGGGCACTAACGCTGCTAGACAGCGCGGCGGAGGTTACAGTAGTGCGGGAAGCATTGCGTCCATTTCTGGAGGCGACAGCAACTGACATTTATGTGACAGTTGAAATTGCTGATACTCGCGTAGCTCCCCCAGAAAGATTATTTGAGATAGTCCTTAATATTGAGGGTGACATACAACGCAAAATTAAAGTGGTATTTTGGGACAATCTTACGACCACCTATGATATTCTTTTGGCGGAGAAAGATTGGCCTCCGGCTTTCATTTTGGATGCTCCACGGGGTGAGGAAGTCATTCTTCCTTCCTTTGGGAGTGCCCACGGATGAGTCTAATAGGTTGGCTGGGGAGTGGGCACAGGTGCTTGCACCTGCGTTATATCGTAATCAGGTTGGCTGGGATAAATGTTCTCCCAATCATGAGATTCCATTGCGGTCCGATCCCCAGCCTCAACCCCAGTATCCCATGCGACGCGAGGCTAGACCTCACGTCGCGTCTATCCTTGAACAATTGGAATATCAAGGAGTGATTGAGACATGTGTGTCACCCATGAATAATCCTTTATTCACTGTGACGAAGCCTGACGGGTTGTACCGCCTAGTTTTGGATTACCGGCATTTAAACTCGCATTGCCGGACGTGTGCGGTACAAAATACTCATAGTTCGGCTCTCGTCGATAGTCTTGTGAGAAAACGTTTCAAAACTACGCTAGACTTATCAAATGGCTTTTATTGTCATAACCTGTCCCCTCTTAGTTATGAGTGGACAGCATTCACCTCGGGTGGCAAACAAAGATTGTTTAAAAGGCTTCCGATGGGCTATAAAAACAGCCCTGGAGTTTTTGCCGCTCGCGTGGTCTCTCTCTTGGAGATGGTAGACCCGGAGGCATACTCGTATGTTGATGACATCTATCTGACAGACGACGAGTTACTTCCACACCTTACTCATGTGGATAACATGGTGACTATGTTTGCAGACTTCGGTTACAAGTTTAACTTTAAGAAGTCCCACATTGCTGAGTACACAGTGTTGTTCTTGGGGAACGAACTCAATAATGAGGGTCGAGGCTTGGCACCGCAATTCCTTGAGAAATGCGCACGCCTTCGTATCCCTACGACACTGAAAAAACTACAATCTCTGCTGGGTTATCTGAATTTCAGTCGATCCTACATTCCTGATTATGCCCAGCGTATCAAGACGCTTTATGCCT
Source organism: Triturus cristatus (assembly GCF_964204655.1). NCBI lineage: Eukaryota > Metazoa > Chordata > Amphibia > Caudata > Salamandridae > Triturus > Triturus cristatus. The sequence goes on along the minus strand of NC_140594.1, from coordinate 809,857,525 downwards.
TGATACAACCAACTTTTACCAGATCTTGCTGGCTGCCAGAGCATTCATTAGCATTGTATACTTTGCAAACTGATCTTCTTACAGCTAAATATTTAAAAACTCGTGACAACCACACCAACCTGGTCATTAGAATTGTTCCAGGCGCGGAAGGTTTCACGTACTTAACGTTCAACGAGAGCGACACAGTCCCCATTGCTTACAAATCTCATCTGTACACGTCGGCTGAGCTGCGATTTTCCACTGTTGAAAAAGTCTTAACAGCAGTTCAGATGGCGATCCTGAAAGAACGAGCGCTATCACAGGGAAAGCGCATGCTGGTGGTAACACCGTTTCCTGCTCTCGAAGCAGTCACTAAAGCTAGTGTACCAAATTCTAAGGCTTTGCATCCAAGGTGGATACAATGGGCGACCTCCTTAGCTTCGCCTGACGTCGAATACATCTTTGACGCGGCGTTGCAGACTCAGGAGAGTTTGGAGTATGAATTCGTTCATCCTGCTCCTCTGTCATTGCGCCCCATCGAGGAGTACCATTGTGTCATATACACTGACGGGTCGGCGCAACCCGCAACTGGATCAAGGCACGCTTATTCAGCGGCTTGCGCAATTGTAGTCGGTACTTTCGTAAATGGAGATTTCCAATCTGATGCTGTGCATACGAAGTCATTGGGTGATTGTACCGCGCAGTTGGCGGAGCTTCATGCTCTAGTACTTGCACTTGAGTTTGCTGATCACAGGGTCACTACTCTTATAGTGAGTGATTCTTACTATTGTGTTCAATCTTACAACGACAATTTGCTTTTTTGGATTATGAATGGTTTTCGTGATTCCAAAGGTGGCACAGTAAAGCATAAAACGCTTTGGGCTCGAGTGGCAGAACTTAAAGGGAGTCTGCCACTTGTGAATGTAATTCACACTCTTGGTCACCAACGAGTTGGTGTCCATGCTGTCGGTAACAGTTTGGCTGACGAGGCAGCTAAAACAGCAGTGGCAACATACTTAGTAGAAGCAGTTACAAGATCAAAATGAAAGATTGATGCTGACATCTTGGCAGCTATTGCTGCTTCTGAGACAGGGACAAACTTCCCTAGAGGTTTCCCTTCTAGATACCATTATCACTTAAGTCCTGATAACGTACCGTTAGTGAGGATTAACGACGTTGGTGATAGATTGATTCCCAACGCGGACTGCAGACCAAATTTGATAACAGCTGCCCACGAAGGTGTTGCGTCTGCGCATGCTGGAGTGTCAGCAACTGTGTCTCTTTTACAGCAACGTTACTGGTGGTACGGTTTGTATAAACAAGCGCGGGCTTATGTACTTAGTTGTGACATTTACCAGCAGATTAAACCTTCTTCTGTTGCGCGTCCACCTCCAACGCAGCTGCATATATCTAATCAGCCACTTGCGTGTGTTTATTTAGATCACTGCGGTCCTTTTACCTCTGATACTGCGTACAAGTACATCTTGGTTGCAGTGGATTCGTGCACACGTTTTCTCTGGGTGTGGCCACAAAGGAGTGCTGATGCCAGGACTGTCATCAAAGCATTGCGTGTCTTTATAGGGAGTTTTGCATGTGGCACCCTTCATTCTGATCAGGGCCCAGCGTTCGCCTCTAAGGCGTACAAAGAAGCAATGAGAAGTTTGGGGGTCCAAGTCAAAATTTCGTCTCCATACCGGCCTGAGGGCAATAGTGTTGTGGAACGGATGAACCGTGACCTAAAGCAATCGTTGACAGCCAAGGTGTTAGGTACAGGCCGGAACTGGCTTGCCCACTTGTATGACGTCCAACGTGCACTTAATAACCTCCCTAGAAGGTATCTGGGTGGGCGGACCCCTTACATGATGCTCTTTGGAGTGAGAATGTTTGTTCCGGACCTTGACGGTCTAGACATGGCGGCGGCTGCCGCGCCTTTTGACCTAGATGACCACTGTGCTGTATTGCAGAATCTACAAGAAGCAAGAGACACTCTGGCAAAGGAACACGTGCCCTCTACATCTGAAGAAGCGCTCCTGATTCCGGTAGTCGACTGGCTACCTCGTGTTGGTGATCTGGTCCGTGAGAAGGTGGAGAACAAGAAGGAGTTTGGCCCCTCTTATCGTGCACCAGTCCCGGTGCTTGGAGTATTGGGTACTCGTACAGTTGTTTTACCCCCACTTCCTGGTCGCAAGGATAACAGGTACATTTCAATTGAGAATGTCAAGCTACACAGGGTGGCCGATTCTCCATAGTATGACACCTTCGGTTTCCTGCCCTTCGATGCTGAGAAACTCTGTTGTGGTGCCACCCTCTATCATCGTGCCTGAGGTTTCCGTTGAGATGCTTACAGTTACTAATACGCCTGTGCCACCTACTGCTGGTGGTTTGCCTGATGATCCTGAGTATGCTTATCCTACAGAAGTCCCTTTGCCCCTATTACATACAACAACACTCACCCAGTCCCATTCTTCCTTTGAAACTGAATCATTGACTTCCACTGCCCCTTCAAAAATTTCTATATTTCTTGCCTGGTTCAAGAGACATTTTTTGGTTGCACCTTGGACTTACATCTGGTTGGTGCTAATTTGTATTTTTTTATTCATGACAATTGGCTTTGTGGTAGTGTTTTTTAGACTTATCAATGGACACTACCTGAATGAGCGTTCTACAATTCAATTAATTGATGGAACTTTGGCCCCCCATTCCTCATCACACATCATGAAAAGAGACCAGACGTTTGTGAACATCACCGCCTGGCCTGTACGTGATGGGATTGCGTGGGATGCAGTGAACTTTCAAATTCATGGTCCCACCGAAGTTATTAATGTGCCAACTGTTTTTCGTGTTTCTATGGGTGATGTTGTTAAACAAAACATCCGCTCAGATGATTGGGATGTACAAGCAATAGAAGCACTGTTTTCTGATTTGAAATATTATGCTGCATTTGATGCTGAAGATCTGTATTTAAATACTGCAAACTACGATGAACAATTTTGTTTTCAACATTATGGCACACATTTCCTACACAGGGCAAATACTTTTCGAAATTTTGTTAATTTCACTCAATGGGAACATTGTCCTGTCCCTATGACTGGCAGCTCTGCTACTTTATTGAAAAAATTCACATATTTTTCGGATTGTAGTGTGTCAGACCCTGCTTCTTTTTATTTTAAAGTGGCAGTAGAACCCACTTCTAAGGTTAGATTGACACACACAAAATTATTATATTCCAAATCCTTTATGGATGAGCTGGCTATTGGAGGTTATGACGTATGGAAAGCTACTATCGATCTTAAATCGGTTTGGGGAACTAAACTGTGGCAGGTACAGGGAACGGAGGCTTTGCATCGTGCCTGTCTTATCCCAAACCATATATTATTTTTAAATTTGTCTATTTTTCAGACTACCTGTTTTGGATTGGCTATATCTAAAAAATTAATTTCCCCCTCGATCCCGGATCTGGGTGCTTATCCTGGTTGGGAAAATCACTCAGATCTGTCCCTTACTATGTTGCAGTCCCTTGTTTCCAATGGCACCTTCAATATTTCAACATTGAATCCTGAGGGTTGGTTGGTATGGCAAACAAGCTCAGATTCCAGTCAACGTCGGTTTCTGGATTTGGCTCCGGGGTATACACAACCCTCGTTTTACATCTTCACACACGGTGACTACCTACTCTGTAGGTAAGTTATGTCAGTCATGGCTGCAACATTCCACGTTAACTTCAGTTAAGCTTCATTTATTACGCTTAAATGACAAAATAGATTTGAATTATTTTATTAAGGGTCCTGCAAATGGCAGGTCTAAACGATGGGCTTATGCTATTTACAATGAAATTTGGAAATTGTCGCAAATTGAAGCTGCTTCTAGATTACGTGCTATTGACCAGGCCAATATGGAAAAAGTATTGGCTGTGATAGATAATAGTATTAATACTTTGTCTTCTAGAATTTATACATTAGATAATATTGTTTCTTCTGTCGTAGACATTGTGCAAGATGATGTATCTGTGTTGTATCATGGTCAAAATGAGTTGCGTTCAATTATGCAGTTTGCATGGACATTGCAAACGTTAAAGGCAGGGAAAGTCCCTTGGGATTACATGAATATTTCATCATTGTTCCTTCCATTTAATTTGACAGAAAAACAGCAGTTCATGTCCATGAAAGATGCAACTTATGCATTGCTGCACATTGAAAAATTAGAACCTTTACCTTTTTCTGTAGCTGAGTTGAATTCAGCCTTGTGGCTTATCCACGGATTGGTCACTTTACCTTTTTAGTTTGTTCAAATTTAGTTTGTGCATGAAACATTATGCCATTGGCAGATATGAACAACTTGGTGATGCGTTCCTGCACGAAGTTTGGTCACTTCCGTTCACTTACAGATGCGTAAGAGATGGCAAGGAGGTTTACTTAAAAGGTGAAGAATGCACTTCCTCTCCTGATCACTCTGTGGTTTGTAGACATATACAATTACATGGCGCTTGCAATATACACGCTCCTAATTTAGCTTGTGTCCTCAAGGGGATTCCAATGCCAGTTATAACGTCTTCTTTTAAGCTGCTTGCCAACGGTAGTTATTTGCTTTTAAATAGTGAAGCTTGCTGTGGGATGCTAGTGGGTATTCCATACATAGTCACTGTTTCGCAAAAAGTAGTTTGCTGTAATAACGTCCTTTTCCCACCCCCGCAAGGCCGACTCGATATATCCATCTGGCCAGCGATTCCAACCTTGAACGCAGAGTTCAATAGGATGAGCAGAATAAGGGCTCTTTTGTCTAAAAAAGAGGTTGCGTTGACTTCGTCCCGTGAAACATTTCTTCTTAATGTGGCGAACACACGCACTGAGGTACAAGCTCTTTTAAATACCGACCTCCCCCTCCATTTTGGAACCTTGATTCAAACTATCTTTAATGCTTTGTCTACGACTGGCCTTGTTCATTTTTTTAAAATTGTGGGCTCGGGCCTCGTGACATCTTTCCAGACTGCTTTTGGTGTGATCCCCGCATTTTTTACATTCTATTTTTTCAAGTGTCTTCGGAGGGTTCCCTTTGCTCCTCGCTTTGGTGGCTGGGATCCTCTTGTTGATTTGCGCACTTCGATATGGCTGCACACCAGGAGTTGCAAGACAGCGTGCTGCGCTTGCTCCATCTTCGTAGCCGGATGCTTGATTACTACGGCACCTTACCACTGGCGGTATTAAGCGTCAAGTATGGATTGTCTTTCCGGTTTCCCTTTTTTACGTGTGTGCAACCTGTCTTTCATTGCCTAGATTGTCCCTTCCAATGGGCTCTGGACTTGTGCCTGTCAAACTTGGCGTCTCCTGACCCGGATTTTGATGAACTAATGTGTCCCTTAGTGGCTCATGAATTTGATTGTTCTGGTGTCGGGTTTATGGCTTTGGGTGCTGCACACGGAGTCCTTGGGAACTGGGATATCGGAGAGGCAGCTATTGAATTCCTTGAAAGGAGTTATATCGAGGATGCTGACGGTTGTCCTTTAATGGTGCTGGATGCTCCGATAATTGATGAACACGTGTGTTCCTTTCCCTTGTTAAATTGGATGGCAGATACTTTTCCGGAACGCTCCAATGATTTCCTCTTGGAAGCTGTTGCAACTTACGGTGCATATACTTTCATGGATTGACTGATTGACATTGTCACCCCATTTTTCATTTTTTAAAACAAATTTTTTTTCTATTCTTTTTATTCTCGGACTTTACACTTACCTTATATGGACTTATAGTTCATGCCCTTGGTTCCGTTCTAAATCACTTGAACTCTGCGTTCTTGATAAGTGTATCTCTATTGGTCAGTGCACCGATCATGGGGGGGTGTAGGATGGTTTAAGCTACGCCCTATTTACAACACTAAGTTAGCATAAACAAGATCATTGTTAGCAAGCAAGCTTGTCGTTTCTGCTGCGCTGCACACTACACTGTTGTTATGTGTTATTCATTATAGAAATGCTGACTCGACTTTGCCTTGCAGGATAACAAACTGTTGTCTCACATTCTTAACCGTGAAATGTGCCCTTGGTCTGTACATCATGCAAAGAACGAGTCTGGGTCACTAGAAGGTACAGAGTGTTGTGTTTAGATTGATCGTACCACTTGTTAGACATATCATGCATACAGCTGCCAATATCTGAAGGACAGGCGTCTTTAATATTGCAGAACAGTTTGGTCTTACATTCATTCGAACAGAAGAGCTGATGCATGAGAGAGCTAGCTGATCCTTTGATGTGATTCTACTAAGCTGATCTATACGGTATGGGGTCCCCCCTGTTAACCTAAGAGACCTTCTAATAGTCTAATAATAATGTATTAGATTCTAGGGAAAGGAGTGTGGCTATATACCACTGTCGTCATTAGTATGATTGCTCCTTTCATTTTGTATGGTATTGTAATAATGCTTATGGTTCTGATCTGTACTGTTAGTCTGCTAGTGTTAGCCAAAGTACTGCATCTTAGGACGCGAGGTTTATAAAATAAACTCTTTAAACTTTACCGTGTCTGTATTATTCTGTTGTGGACTAATAAATAGATACGAACAGGTATTTCGGATTCCCACCACTCCTGAGAAATATCTAAGTCGCTTGTTCTGGTTTGTCTATACATTGGGACCGCCTAGCTAGATCTAGGCTAACGAATGGGATACTAAGCTAGTCAGATAAGGGGTTCTGGGTTCTGAGGACGCAGGTGATGCTGCTAGCGGTGTGAAACGCGCCTCAAAGTACTGTATGAACTGCACCTTTTGCACATGATTCTTTTAATCACTTTTAACTGGTTTTAATGCTGGTTTTAACACTGTGATTACCGTAAAACTCTTACTTGCTAATTGTTGGAGCTGCCCTGCATCCCGGTCCGTTGCGGCAAGTGCCGATCACACGGAGGGTGGACCTTGGGCTCAACTCCTCCCCCTCCCCCCACCACTTCCGGGGCACTGGGGTTAAAAGCAATGTTTTGGCGAGCGCGCAGCGGACGCAGGTGATGCTGCTAGCGGTGTGAAACGCGCCTCAAAGTACTGTATGAACTGCACCTTTTGCACATGATTCTTTTAATCACTTTTAACTGGTTTTAATGCTGGTTTTAACACTGTGATTACTGTAAAACTCTTACTTGCTAATTGTTGGAGCTGCCCTGCACCCCGGTCCGTTGCGGCAAGTGCCGATCACACGGAGGGTGGACCTTGGGCTCAACTCCTCCCCCTCCCCCCACCACTTCCTGGGCACTGGGGTTAAAAGCAATGTTTTGGCGAGCGCGCAGCGGACGCGCGCAGCAGGCGCGCCGGCGGCGCGCCGACGTCCGCGACCGGCCGGGACCAGGGGCCATGCCCCCTACAGGAGTTAAGCAAACTCCCTCCCAATTTATCCACTACTCAAGACAGGATTTACTGGCACTTGCAGACAAAGGGGGCAATGCTAGTGAGTCCTGCTGCAGAGTGGAACCAGGCCTAGCACATGGGCCCTTTTCCTGCCTTGCCTGCCATTGGTCGAGCATGGGTATCTCTCAACTGAGTAACCACTCAAACCACGCTGAGAGCAACATGACGCTAAACTGCCTATATCTCAACGCCAGATCCTTACCCAAACATGCTCTAGACATTTGGGACCTGCTTACTTCAAAAACCCCAGATCTACTCTTTATTACGGAAACATGGCTGTCCGACCATAATGCCCCGGACTTAGCTAATGCTCTCCCCGTCAATTACAAAATCATAACAAAAGATAGATCTGGGAAAAAAGGAGGAGGAGTGGCTGTGATATTTAAAGAGCAGCTAAAATGTTTAGTGGAACCAATTATCCCTTATTGCGAACATCAGACCTTATCCTTCAGAATCCTCCATGAGGGCATTAACATACTAGCTGGAGCTGTAATATACAATCCCCCAGGTCAACAAACTAACCTTGGAGCCAAGCTACTCAATCAACTCCTACCCCTTTGCCTGAAATTTCAGAACTACATCATAGTGGTAGATTTTAACACCCACTATGAAATAGCAGAGGCCTCGGGCACCTCACAATTAAAACAGGACATGGAGACACTTAATTTGAAGCAATGGATCACAGGCCCCACTCATATTGCTGGTCATACACTGGACTTACTATTCACAAATATTACATCCACTTATGTAAAGGAAATTCAGCCATTATCCTGGTCTGACCACTTTCGCATATCTTTCTCAATTAATGTCCCCTGCAAACCCCAGAAACCCAAAAACGATCAAACAATTGCTAAACGAGCTTGGAGATTAGTCGAGGATTTAAACTTCAACACATATTTCCAGGTGGCTGACTTCGAATTACCCACCAACGCTTCCGTATGTAAGGACGTTGCATCCCTCGATGCCGCCATTCTGCAAACCTTAGATAAAATAGCCCCCATACGGACAATTAAGGAAAAGGCTCCCACAGAAAAATGGTATACACCCGATCTCAAAAATCTAAAAAGAGAATGCCAAAAGCTCGAACATCTATGGAGGCAATCCAAGGACAAAATAGCTAAACCCAAACTCAAACTTAATTACACCAACAATCGTAAAAAGTACACCCTAGCTATCAAGCAGGCTAAGAAAAACTACCTCACTCAGCGTATTGAGGAGAATAGTAACTCCACGAAAGAGCTATACAAAATAGTGAAAGAACTGAGTAAACCTGCTACCATTTCCCAAACACTTAAACCCTCGACTGAGGCTTGTAACCACATCAGCACCTTCTTTTCAGAAAAAAATAAGAAAATCTATTCTGATTTCTCTCCCCAAACCGATGATACAAACGCTACAAAATCCAATGGATCCGACTCACTTTCTTCAGATGTCCCTTGTCTAATGGATTTTAAACCCCTATTAGTAGCCGATGTTCTAACAGCAATGCAATCAGTTAAATCAGGCTCCCCCTTGGACCCTTGCCCCCATTTCGTGTTCTCCAAGATTGCACCTACACTCTGCTCTTTAGTCACTCAAATCTTCAATAAATCGCTGAAAACTGCCACATTCCCTAATGCCTGGAAACACGCAGCTGTCATTCCTCTCCTAAAGAAGGCAGGCTCCGATATTGCTAATCCTGAGAATTACAGACCTATTTCTCAACTCCCATACCTCTCCAAAGTTCTGGAAAAACTGGTCAATGTCCAACTGACCAAATATCTGGAAACCAACTCCCTTTTGGACCCTACCCAGACAGGCTTCAGAGCCAATAATAGCACTGAGGCCACGCTGCTGGCAGTCTCGGACAGTATTAGGTCTCACACCGACCAAGGAGGATCGGTGGCACTAATACTGCTCGACCTGTCAGCGGCATTTGACACGGACCTCCCATCAATGCCTGTTGAATATACTTCAACAGAAAGGAATACAGTCCAATGCCTTAAACTGGTTACACTCCTTCCTGAGTGCCCGCTCCCAGACTGTACACATGGGCCAATTTCAGTCTAACATCACCTCCATCGACTGCGGGGTCCCCCAGGGCGCATCGCTGAGCCCCACACTTTTCAATGTTTATATGTCCTCTCTGGCTGACATTGGAAGGAAATGGGGCATCGGCATGTGCTCGTATGCGGATGACACGCAGCTAGTAGTGGCCTTAAATGAAAAACCAACAATCACCAAAACCAAACTACAAGGCTGTTTGGCTGAAATGGCTCAATGGATGCATGCCCACTGCCTGAAGCTGAATGCTGGAAAATCGAAGATCCTGCTATTTGGGGGAGCCAAACAAATCTGGGATGCCTCATGGTGGCCTTCAGCTCTGGGTCAGGCTCCCACCCCTAAACAACATGCCAGAAACCTGGGAATCACTATGGATGATGAGTTATCCATGAAAGACCATGTACAATCTCTTTGTGGCAAAGGCTTCGCCATCTTGAAGCTCCTAGCGAGACTATTCCCATGGATACCACTGAACTGTAGACGCTCAGTTACCCAAGCCCTATTGGTCAGCCGTCTTGACTACGGGAATGCATTATTTGTGGGGATGAACGAACACCTTTTCTCCCGCCTACAAGTACTGCAAAATGCAGCCGCCAAATTGATTTGTGATAAGGGCAAACTAGACTCGGCATCGGAATGCATGAGAACCCTTCACTGGCTCCCTATGCGCCAAAGGGCTGCCTTCAAGCTGCTCTGTCACGCCCACAGAGCCCTGTATAGGACGGGTCCAATCATACTCCAGGATAGAATGGAATTCTATGTTCCTACCAGGAACCTACGTTCCACTAATTCAGCACTGGCAAGGACTAAACGCATATATAAAGTAAGAGCGGGCGGCCGCTCTTTCTCTTATCTAGCGGCCAAGAGATGGAACGAGCTGCCCAACGATCTTAGACATACAACCAACTACCTGTTGTTTCGAAAAAAGCTTAAGACTTACCTGTTTCCTTTCCATCACTAAATAAAACCCTTTCTAACCGTTCGCTGTTTTCATCTGGTCCTAGCGCCGTGATATCCCTTGGGATGAGTGTTGCGCTTTACAAATACCATAAATAAATAAATAAATTAGGGGAATTTTCTGGTACACCACAATTCTCTGAGGTCCTGGTCTCCTGCGCATAGTTCTGTGCAAAAGCAGAATCCCTGCAACACGTTCACTTTATGAAGTGGAATGGAAAGTGTTGGGGTTAGTAAATCTGGGCCTTTGTCTCTAGGAACAGATTAGTAAGGGACCCATGCCTGGAGCTTAAGAGCTCCCTTTCTGCTACACATGATCAGTATTTTTTTAAATGATCTTTAGTTATCAATGGGACCTGGCTCGGTCTGTTCCAAAAGACCTCAAAGCCAAGTTTGTGTAAACATAATTTAATATGTTTAGCCAATAAATTCTACTATGAGTATCTAATATAATCACCTCCTTGAGCTATGTTGTAAGGCAGTAATTCATCTGTATATCAAATGCAACTCCAGTATAATGATCTACGGTTAGCTTCCAACACTATAGGTTTCACTCCTAAGTTTGGATATAGTGGTATAAGGACTCTGGGGCAAATTAACTAGCATTTCAAAAAATATATATTTTCTGGTGTTCATAAATTAGAGACTTTTGTGTGTCCTCAAAATTCGTCCATGTATAGCGCTGCCCTCATGGCTTTGACACTATATAATGGCAGGCAGTAGCGTAGCAAGGGGAAGGCGGGGGTGGTCTGTCCCGGGCAGCACAAGCTTTTGCCCCCCCCTCACCTGTGGCCGTGCAGAGTGGCTGTCGCAGGAATCGCAAGCACCCCCTACTTACCCCCACTCTTACATGCGGCCGACAGGCGGCTAACGCTGGAACCGCCACGGGCGACACAACGTCTAGCTACGCTACTGTTGGCAGAGAAGGGATAATTGCTTTCATAATGGTTGATTTTTTTAAAAAAAAATTTAAAAATATATTTTCAATATCGCTGAGCTGTATTATTGCAATTTCAGTGCACTTTTAGTTTCCTGCATTTCTCATAACACATTTTTTTTGTCAATTTTACCCTAAGATATTCAAAAGTCATGCCCCTTTCAAGCTTACTTCCTCCCATCGGGTTTGAACCACAGCAGTAGCAGCTCCTCAGCTATGGCAGAGAAGCATCACCCCACTACTTTTGGGCAGTGCAAAGTACAGAAAATATTAAATGATGATAACTTTGAGTTATTATCATTTTATGTTTCCTTTGTGGGCGGGCAGGTGGGTGTGGCTGCTCTGCTCTCGGTTTGCCCACTCCTAATTGCGCAATGGCTGTTTGGTCAGCCCTCTCGGGCTGCCCAAAACAGTCATGCGCACTTTCCCTGTTCTCCATGTAGGCTACATTACAGCCTGAGTCGAGAACATGCCCTGGCCCCCATTCCCTGGTTGAGCGTTGAATCTGGGCGCTCAAAGCCAATCACAACGCTGCATTGCAATGTTGTGATTGGTCAGAGGAGCCTGGTGTTCCTCCTTACTTCTAGTTCCTCGAGTCCCAGAAGCAAGGAGCAGAGATGCGGGACCCGGTGGCAAGGTAAGTGTATATTTTATTTATTTTGGGGTTTTTTCATTGTGCAATCCCACAAGCCCCCTCCCCCCCCCCCCCCCACCCGCCCTGCCACGCCACCCACGAGTCATGCTGGCCGCCACTGATCCACAGTAAGCTTTGTGGGGGTTGAAAACCATATGTTTAGTCTTATTAGGGTTTACTTAGAATCAATCTGGAAGAGCCCATTAGTGTCGCTGAGATTAAAAGCCTGTCATCCACAAACTGAAGGGCTGATATTCTTGTACCAAGTTCTTTTGGGGAGATGTCTGTGCAAAGTGTCAAAGAATTCAAAAATGTCATTAATATATAATGAGTTCAATGTGGGGGCCATTATGCTCCCCTGTCGTACCCCCTTTATTATAAGGATGAGTTCAATGAGTTTGTCATGGGGCCTCTATCTTACTTGCGTATAGGTTTTTCCATGCCGTCATATAATGATTAACAGGAGATTACTTGGGACTCCCATTTCATGCAAAACTAGCCAGTTTATCACAGGGTATGAGGCCTAATGCAGGAGGTAAGTCATGATTTCCTTATTTACAATAAACGTTTTCCAATAATTGAGTAGAAGCCTAAGTAGCAGATCTATTGTGCTTATTTTCTTTTTAAAACCTGTCCAGACATTTGATAGCATTTTCTTTTCATCTTTCCACCCATGGAAATTATCAAGTATTTGGATACAGGACATTTTCTGAAACCAACAGGCTGATATGCTGTAGTTAGCCTGATCAGCACTCTGGTTCTATATAAGTGTATGGATTATTTCTGCCTCCTCCCAGGTTAGTGTTATTTCAGCTTCAGTCAAAATAGCATTAGATAGCCCATTAATGTATGGAGCCCATATATACGGTTCCCTAAGAAAAAGATCTCCTGTTACTTTGTCCGGGCCTGCCGCCGGCCTTAGATGGAAGCATAATTGCTTGAACAGTGTCACTTAATTGAATGCTAAGTGGCTCCTTATCAGCTCCAGCGTGTAATATGTCAAGTAAACCAATGATAATGTTAAAACCATGGTTAAATGGTTGTTAAATGATCTATCCTGAGTTCACTGGCGGCTGCTTTGGAAATGTATTGGTAGGGCGGGGGAGAGGTGGGCTCGGAGAGATAATATATATATATATATATATATAATCTACTGGCGGTCGCCAGTAGATAGTTCTAGTTAGGACCGTGTTTCCATAAGAAATCCGCAACATTCTATTTGGAATAACTTTGGCGCCGATTGACGAATCCTCGCGAAATTTTCAAAATAGGTGGGGCGCTCCGCTCCGCTCCTTCCCTGAAAGTCTCGGGGGGATTCGTCAAGCGGGGGCTGAGAAAAAGGGGGGGTCCCAAAACGCATTTTTCCATAGGACCTTTTAGTCAAAGCTACAGCCCGAACGGCTGAACAGAATTACTTGAAATTTGGCAGAGAGGTAGTCCTCAGTTCAGGGATGTGCCTTTTGCAGGTCTGGTGTAAATCTGTTCATTAGTTCCTGAGAAAATTGCAGTTAAAAGCATATATATATATATATATATATATAAGCGCGCACCGTGCGCGTACGGTAAGCATACCGTACGCGCACGGTGACGTGCGCGAGCGGAATTCTGATTGGTTGTTAGATGTCAGTAAACATTCGAATCGGTCGAAATCAGGAAGTGTCGGCCGCCATTTTGTCTCTCGCAGTCTGAGGCAGTGAAAAACAAAGGGGGAAAACGTGAGAAGGGGGCAGGATGGACAGGTCCTGACCCCCTAGCCTTTGTCAGGGGGTCACTGAAGGACCCCCAAGGGTAAAAAACAAAATTTCTTTTTTTGCAAAAAATCGCGTGGTGCGTGCACCGTACGCGCACGGCACGAACAACGCATCGTGGGCGCTTGGAGCGTGAAGCGCACCAAGCGCCCACAGCGCGCGCACGGTGCGCGAAGCGCACCGTGCACGTACGGAGCGTGCACGGTAAAAACCTGAAAAAATACAAATATTAATAAATACATAACTTAGCATTTAAAAAAACGTACAAATTCACTTAAAAAACCGTAGGTTTCACACACGTTATAGTTAGGAATTAGCATTTAAAAAACCTTGCAAATTCACTTAAAAAACCATAGGTTTCACACATGTTATAGTTAGCTGGACATTTCACTCGTGAAAAACCATTGAAATTCCCCCGTTATAGTTAGTGCAGGCAACTATAACTCACGCGACCGCAATCCTCTGCTGATGACGTCAGATATTACATCACTGATGACATATGTGTCTTTCTGAAAAAAAAATATTTGTAATATATGTATAGCTAAAAATTAATGGAAGAAGACATGGGTAAATAAGTGTCTAAATACAGTGATGTAATATCTGACGTCATCAGCAGAGGATTGCGGTCGCGTGAGTTATAGTTGCCTGCACTAACTATAACAGGGGAATTTCAATGGTTTTTCACGAGTGAAATGTCCAGCTAACTATAACATGTGAGAAACCTATGGTTTTTTAAGTGAATATATATATATATCTCTCCTACTGGCGGTCGCCATGAGGTAGATATAGTTATGACCTATTTTCCATAGGAAATCTGCAACATTCTATTTGGAATAACGTTGGCGCCGATTGACGAATCTTCGTGAAATTTTCCAAACTTTTGGCCAGCTCCGGTCCGCTCCTATCCTGAAAATTTCAAATAGTCAAGTGGGGGCCGAGAAAAAAGGGGGGGTCCGAAAACGCGTTTTCCCCATGGATTTTCCCGTAGGACCTGTTGACGCAGCTACAGCCTGAACTGCTGAATGGAGTTACACCAAATTTGGCAAAGAGGTTGTCCTCAGTTCAGACTCGTGCCTTTTGCTTAAATGGTGTCAATCCGTTCAGTAGTTATTGAGAAAATCAAAAGTAAAATCATAGATATATCTATGGCCTCGGAGGATCAGCGCACCCTCCCCGCACCCAGCTCGCACCCTGCCGTGCACAAGCTGTATTCTAATTGGCTGTCAACACTCCAGATCAAGAAGTGTTGGCAGCCATCTTGTGCCTCGGTAGATCCAAGGCACAAGAAACTTAAAAAACAAACGCGAAAAACGCAAAAAGGGGGCAGGGTAGAAACACCCTGACCCCCTAGGGCCTGCTCAGGGGGTCCCACAAGGACCCCCAGGGCCAAAAAAAGATTTTTTTTTTTTTTAAATCGGCGATTTGCGCACCCAGCGCGAATTTCGGACGAATATTAAAAAAAAATTCAGCGCCGCCTCCTGCACTGAATATTCCAATTTGCCCCAGGGGGCATAATTAAAAAAAAAAAGTGTGGGGGGTCCCGATCCCCCCCACACTGCCCCGGGGACCGCCAGCCCCAGGGGCTCGAAGATTGTATTTGCGGGGGGGCTCACGGCCCCCCCGCAGCCCCGGGGACCGCCAGCCCCAGGGCTTCGTTAACATAGATGGGGGGCTCGCAGCCACCCCAACCCCGGGGACCGCCACCCCTCGGGGCTTGAAACAATTTGGTGTGGGGGGGGGCTCTCAGGCCCCCCCAGCCCTGGGAACCACCACTCCCCGGGGCAACTTTTACATGTTGGAGGGGGGCCATGCGGCCCCCCTCCTGGAGCCATGTATTGGCCCTAGGGACCGCCACCGCCCTAGGGACCGCCACCACCCTCCTGCAGTGACCCGGGGTGCCCACCCCCGGGACACTGCTGTTTGCTATGGCAGGGTGGGAGCAAAATGTTAGCTGCTCCCCACGTGGAAAAGCAAGGCCGGCTCCCGCAGGAGGTTGGGAGCCGGCTGGGACCATGGGGGATTGGGGACGCCCCCACGGTCTCCGAGAGGCCAGGCCCCGGGGGATGGGGTCCCCGGGGCCAGAAATGGCCCGGGAGGGGGGACACGTGGCCCCCCTCCCCCATTAAATAGAATTGTTTTTTTTTTTAAAACAATGGCTGGCCCCGGGGGATGGGGTCCCCCCGTGGCCTTAAAGTGGCCAGAGGAGGGGGGGCTATGCAGCCCCCCTCCATACATTTTTTTTAAAAGAAGGGCCATGCCCCGGGGGATGGGGTCCCCGGGGCAAATTATGGCCTCGGGAGGGGGGGCCACGCGACCCCCTTCCCGATTTTTATTTTTTTTTGTTGTTGTTTTTTTCCATATATAAAAATTGGGGTCAGGCCCTGGGGGATGGGGTCCCCAGGGCCAAAAATATAGAAAAAGAAGGGAGGCTACACAGCCCCCCTTCTGAAAAAAAAAAAGAAGGAAAAAATATAACGGATCGGGCCGGAGGCCACGCCCTCTCTTTACACCACTCTGCAAACGCGCCCCCTGGCGCGTTTGCAGAGAGGGAACTAATTCCCCTTGAATACTGGGGGTCCCTGGGGGCCAACTAGGCCACCAGGAACCTCCAGTATGAGCCAGGGGGCTGCGTTGCAGAGAGGTGTAATGAGGCCACGCTACTTTTTACACCTCTCTGCAACGCAGCTCCGTGGCGCTTACTGGAGGTACCTGGTGGCCTAGTTGGCCGCTAGGGGACCTCCGGATTCAAGGGGACTTAATCCCCCAACTTAAAACACGCCACGGGGCGTGTTTGCACAGTGGTGAAGGTAGGGGGCGGGGCCTGAGGTGATATGTGTGCAAGCACACCCTGTGGCACGATTTAAGTTGGGGAATTAATTCCTCTTCAATCCAGAGGTCCCCTAGGGGCCAACTAGCCCACAAGGTACCTCCAGGAAGCGTTGTAAAAAGGGGCATGGCCTCTGAACACCTCTCTGCAACGCAGCTCCCTGGTGCATACTGAAGGAACCTGGTGGGCTAGTTGGCCCCCAGGGGACCGCAGGATTGAAGAGGAATTAATTTCCCAACTTAAAACGTGCCACAGGGTGTGTTTGCACATGTCACCTCAGGCCCCGCCCCCTTCCTTTACCATTGTACAAAAATTCCTCTAAAATCAGCCGAACTACGAATTCCGATTTACTCACCTGTTATCAGGAGAGAACCCAGGGCTGCATCTTTTAGACCAGCACTGACCCTGAAAAGTAATTCTAAGCATACTTACCAGTAACTTGTATTTCCTTCCATAGGAATCCATTGTGTGGTTTTCACCAGAAAAGTTTCGAAGTGTCAATTTTTGAAACGTACAGATATTCCTCTAAAATCACCTGAACTACGAATTCCGATTTACTCACCTCTTCTCAGGAGAGAACCCAGTGCTGCATCTTTTAGACCAGCACTGACCCTGAAAAGTAATTCTAAGCGTGCTTGCCAGTAACTTGTATTTCTTTCCATAGGAACCCATTGTGTGGTTTTAAGTAGAAAAGTTTCTAAGTGTCTATTTTCACAAACTAAAAATATTCCTAAAAAATCGTCTGTATGACTTAAACACATTCTTTCAACTGTTTACAGGAGATTCACCTGTGCTGGATCCAGGATCCACCACTGAGTAAGAAAACGTAACGATAACACTACTTACCTGCTAAGTGAATTTTCTGCCATAGGATAACATTGGTGATTCTATGTGAAAAAGTTTGTGTCCACTTTTAAAATACAATAATAATCCTTAAAAATCACTACTGTAACCAAAACGCTTTTACTCAACTGTTTACAGGAGATGTCCAAGGACTGAATCTAGCATCCAGTCCTGTGGTTAGAAAAGTAATTCATAAAGTAACTAATTGCATTTGACTAGAAATTCCCATTGAGCTCAATGTTGCTTTGTGTTTGAAATTGTGTAGCCCATTGCAACAACTGTAACTACTGTACTTAAAAGTCTATTGCCTATTTGCAAAGTATTTAAACTAAGGTAATTCATTCTGAGAAAGTATATTTTGTATTGTAATGTATAATGTAGTTAAAAAAATAAAATATCTAAAAATAAACAGTTTAAACAATGTAGTAAATCAGTATTAAAAAAATCAGTATAACAATAATACATTAAAAATTGTCATTTACAAAACATTTGAAATTCACTGAAAAAACCATAGGTTTCAGGCCTGATATAGTTAGGAATTAGCATTTAAAAAATCTTTGAAATTCACTGAAAAAACCATAGGTTTCAGGCCTGATATAGTTAGGAATTAGCATTTGAAAAACCTTAGAAATTCAATGAAAAAACAATAGGTTTTAGGGGTGTTATAGTTAGCTGGACATTTCACTCGAACAAAACCATTGAAATTCCTCCGATATAGTTAGTTGTACTAACTACATCTCGCGCGCCCGCAATCCACTGCTGATGATGTCACATATTACATCATTCATGACCTGGTCAGTGACATCACTGATGACATATCAAATGACATCCCTGACGATATCACTGATGACATCATCCACGTGACAATCAGATACACCTCATCATACACTAGTATAACCTTTCATCACTCACTGTAAAATAGAGAGTTCCAGATTTAAAACCATTGACACACCAATACAAGTTTCTAAACACCCACTCAGTGATTCCTAGATCTATACACACATCTAATCACTTACCTATAGATTCACTCATACATGCTGTCAATGATCAATAGAACACTATCAAATATACTTATACACCTATATCGACATTACACACCAGCACACATCCTAATCACTTATGAAGTCATCCTACTCACTTATGCAAACAATGGATCATACTTAGTTTTACTTAGCTATACACTTATAAAACACCACTTCATCTATTCATATAGATAATAGCTCATACTTAGTGTGTTATAAAATCACTATTACAAATATACAGTTATCCGTACAGTCACTCATACAATCACTGAGTGTTATGTATACTTATTTATATACAACAACTGACACATACACTGGCTTTTATTTTTCTAGTTTGTTGGACATGTACCATTGAGACATATATTTGCTCATCGCCACACCCATAAAGATATTCACTCACCCAAACAACTGCTATAACATGTAGTTTTAACTTCATATACCTACTGAATCAACTATTCACACATCTTTGGGCAGTCACACACCCCCCACCAAATCACACACACATTCACTCTCCCATACAAATACTCAGTTACCTAATCAATAAATAATATAGACTTTCACGTAGCTAGTAACCAACTAGTGCAGCAGTTTACACAACAACTGACAAAGTGATACAGATATTCACACAGTTTAGTCACTATCCAATATATTTAGTGCGACACTATAAATTAGTCAAGTAAACAGTCAATCACACTGCTACTAAATCCTCCATCCAGATATTTATATTTATATATCCACTCATTCTTCAATGTATATTGCTATATATATAATACATATTTAAATAACAAACCAAACCACATTCTCTGGATTATGTCATCAGTGATGTCATTTGAGATGTCATCAGTGATGTCACTGACCATGTCATGAATGATGTAATATGTGACATCATCAGCGGGCGCGCGAGATGTAGTTAGTACAACTAACTATATCGGAGGAATTTCAATGGTTTTGTTCGAGTGAAATGTCCAGCTAACTATAACTTCCCTAAAACCTATTGTTTTTTTCAGTGTGTGTGTATATATATATATTCACAGAAAAAACAATAGGTTTCAGGGGTGTTATAGTTAGCTGGCCATTTCACTCATACAAAACCAGAGAAATTCCTCCGTTATAGTTGGTTCTGCTAAGTATAACTCGCGCACCCGCAATGTACTGCTGATAATGTCACATATTGCTTCATTCATGACATGGCTAGTGACATCTCTGATGACATTACTGATGACATCACTGATGACATCATCCACGTGACAATCTGATACACCTCATCATACACTAGTATAACCTTTCATCACTCACTGTAAAATACAGAGTACCATATTTGAAACCATTGACACCCCAATACCAGTTACTACATACCCACTCACTGATTCCCAAGTCTACACACACAACTACCCATTCAACAACAGAATCATTTATACATGCATTCACTAATTAATAGAACACTATCTTATACACATATATAGACATTGACTCGTCAGCAGTCATCTTAGTCGGTTATGTAGTCATCCTACTCACTCATGAAAAAAATAATCACACTTACATTTACTCACTTACACAGTTATCCAACACCTCATTTATTCAAACACATAGTAACACATAGTTAATATGTTAAAAAACCACCATTACAATTATACACTCATTCATATAGTTACTCTCACACTCACTGACTCTTGCACATACTTATTTATATACACCAACTCTCACATACAATGCCTTTTATTTTTTTACTTTGTTGAAGATTTACAACTAAAACACATATTCGCTCACCAACACACAAATAAATACACTCAGTCAACCAAACTGTTTCCACATGCACTCTTAAACCTATACACCTAGTCAATCAACCATTCACACATCTATGCATAGAGTTACACACACCTCATCCAACCACACACAAACTCAGTGTCCCATACAAATACTCACCCAACTAATCAATAACTAATATACACACTCATGTAGTTAGTGACCAACTGATGCAGCATGTTATACAACAACAGAGACAGTGATGCACACATTCTCATAGTTTAGTTACTAATCCATGTATTAAGTGAGACACTTTTAATTACTCACTTAAAAAGACAGTAAGACAGCTACTAAATCCTCCATCCAGACAGTTATATATCCACTCAATCTTCAATACAGATTGGTGTATATATATAATACATATTTAAATTTCAAACTAAACCACATTCACTGAATGATGTCATACTGTTGGTGAATGAGTGGATGTGTATGTGGATGTGGATCTTAGAATTACTGAAGAGATTGTTGTAACCGGTATTGGTATGTGCAATATTTTGTAAATTTTAGTCTCTATTTTTGAATGTGTGTATCAATTGTTATATTAGGGTGAGAGGAGGTCTGCCACTCTATCACAAGGATGATGTTATTTGAGATGTCATCAGTGATGTCATGAGTGATGTCACTGACCATGTCATGAGTGATGTAATATGTGACGTCATCAGCAGTGGATTGCGGGTGCGCGAGTTATAGTTAGCTGAACTAACTATAACGGGGGAATTTCATTGGTTTTTTACGAGTGAAATGTCCAGCTAACTATAACGTGTGTGAAACCTATGGTTTTTTCAGTGAATTTGCAAGGTTTTTTAAATGCTAATTCCTAACTATAACGTGTGTGAAATCCATGGTTTTTTCAGTGAATTTGTATGGTTTTTTTAAATGCTAATTCTTAAATTTAATGTGTGTGAAACTTTTCTTTTTTTTTTTTTTAATTTGCAAGGTTTTTTACATCTTTTTTTTTTTTACTTTTTTTTCCCTTTAAACACTATGGTAAAATTTAATGCATTCTGCAATATATAAAGTTTCACCTTTTTTTTGTAAAAAAGGTAAGATATAGTTGTATAACATAGTGAATCTTTTTAACAATTTTTTTTTAAAAAAAATACATTTTTTTTTTTACCGTGCGCGTACGGTAAGCTTACCGTAAGCGCACGTTTCGCTTTATGTACGTAATATTTCTACTCTGTTTGCGTATGGTTACGCAATTTGTGTAGGCGTCCGTACTTCCTACGCGACGCGTAAGCGCATGCTTTACACACGCACGCGCGCACGTTACGCGGAAGTGTACGAGCGTGCCTGTAATGCGCATGCGCGCGTGCGCGTGTCTTCCGTACGCGCATGCGTAGTTTTACCGTAAGCGCTCCGTAAGCGTAACGTACGCGTACGGTTGGTCATGTGATCAAGAAACAACACTTTTGATTGGTTTAAACTACTTTCAGTTCTAGAACCTTCCTACACCACACCCATTCCCCTCATTACTGCTTGTGACCCCTTAGGAGAAGGAGCTGAATTGTCTTTGAGATACGATGGCAGAACAGCAGTCCTCTTCTGAGAGTGAGCCTGGTAGCAGCATCATCAGAGAGAGAAGGAGGAAACAAAAGACTTCTTTTGTATGGGAATATTTTACCTATCCAGAGGGGCAGAAAAAGGTAAATGCTCCTTTAGTCACCTGCTCACTTTGTGAGCGTGTCTTATCTAGAGGGAATCCAAGGAAGAAGTATTCCTTTAGAAATCACTCTATGGTTAGACACATTAAGGATAAACATCCCAGGACTTATGCTCGACATACTGGAGAAACATCTCCAGTAAGTCACCCGAGCACACCTGCAGAAGCTCAGCCGAGTACATCTTCGGCAGCTCAGCTGAGCCCTTCCTCTGCGGTGGGAGCATCACCCTCTTCTGCTCCTCTGGATATAAACCCTCATTTTGGGAGGGTTACAATGAAGTGCACAAGATGTCATGGCCTAATTGTTCATGCGGAGACCAGTGTTTCCCTAATAAACAATAGGATAGACCAGCACATCTGTGGTCCTTGTTAATATTCCCATTCTTTCTTTCCTCTTTCCCTTTATGAACACAACGGTTCTTTTAAGAGCCAACCTTACCTCTTAACTTTTTAAAAAAAATTTTAATGACTTTTTTTTTTTTACCGTACGCGTACGGTACGCGCATTTTTTTTTTTTTTTTTTTTTTTTTTAAACAAAAATGTTTTAATCACCCTACAAGGTCCTTGAGGGACTACTACAGAAATGAGAAAAGCATAGAGAAGAGTAGTGAAAAAAAGTGAGCATTAAAGTAAATGTGTGATAATTCCAGAAATTTCACACTTACCTGACAATGAAAATAACTTAATTAAAAATAAGTGATTTATTTAACTTTATATAAAGAAGTTTATTTTTCATATTTTTCCTTTCTCAATCTGTAAAAAAAGAAAAAGGTATTAATATTTAACAATACATTTTAGAATACAGTGCACATATTTTCATATTTCAACAAACATTTTTTTGCCCTTTTTTTGCTGTTTTCAGAATATATTGCATTTCACTGTAAATCGTAAAAGCAATTGCATTCATCACTTAACAGCGGGCAAAAAAAAAAACAATCTGAAAGATTGTTTAAAAAAAGCCCAGAATCTCTTCTCACTAAAACATACCGTAATAGAAATGTAACATTTGCAATAAAAATCTCACCTAAGAACAATAACTAATTCCAGTAAATATCGTCTGAAAATTGTGTTGCATAATCACCAAAATAATTTGTGTCAAAGAAGTCCACAATGCAAATTATTACCTTTCCTTTAGGCCAAATGGTAATTTTTAAAATATTTTTTGATGACCTTTCCAATGGTAATCCAATTAAATTGTAATAATGTTTTGTACAGATGTTGCAATTTCTGTCTAAAATTTTGGTTTCAGAAAAATTAAATAGGAATTTGCTAAATCAAAAGGCAAACGTTGCTTGAAAACCAATTGAGAATCATTACACCGTGTCCAGCCTTTTTCACATTTAAGAAAAACTGTGTAATGACCAGAAGTTACAATAGGCCCATCATGGAAAATTATTGCAACTGTGACAAAAGTTTTTCCAGAAATTGATAATTGCTGTCCTGTAAATTTCTTTATTAAAGTGTCCAATTTTGTTCCATCAGCTCTACAACGTTGCATCATTAAAATTACATACTGTCCATATTTCTTTAAAAATAACGTTGAAAACATGTCTGATTTACATTTAGAACATTCCATGTTGTGATTGGCATCTTTAACTAATTTACTAAAAGTCACTGATTTAGTCTCTGGCAATGTTAAATAGATAAACCTTTCTGAATCAACATTAGAGCTGCATGTGTAGAAACAGTTTTCACAACTATGTTCCCATTTATAACAGAGACCAAACAAATTTTCAATTTCTATCCCTTCATCTCCAAGTACCAAAAGGATGTACATCAAGAATTCCTGTGCATCTTGCTGGACATTTTGAGAAAACTGTGTTCGTCCTGAACAAACATCTAATAGATTTCTAATTTCAGTCGCACTTTCAATTTTAGCTTTATCAACACTCAGCTTCTCATAAAGAAGACTTAGCACAGAACAGAATCTTTTTTCATGATTTTCTATTATCTGCTCTTGCAAACTTTCAAGATAAAATACAACATTCAGCACTACATTTGCGTAGCAGTTGACACCAGAGCTATTTTCAAAATGGCAACCAGCAACCTCTTCAACATTGTCCTTTTTCTTTTTGCTTGCAATCACATGACTCTCTTTTTGTTTTCTCTTCTGTACATCCTCATTACAGATATTCTCAATTCTCCTTTTCCGACAAACAACACGTTTCTCCAACACAGGATACTGACCTAAATGAGGAGCATAGGTTCTTCTTAATCTATTATACTCCTTAACACAATTTGCATCAGCACTAACTTTTGAGTCATCAAAGTCTATCATGAATAAACCAGATAATGTTTTCACTCGTGACAAAGCAACATATGCCATACCTTCTTTGAACACAGTAGATCCAATGTTTACAAATGCACTATCAACAGTTAATCCTTGACACTTGTGAATAGTTACAGCATATGCTAGAGAAAATGGAAACTGCTTCCTACGTACATATAAGTCTTTCACAAGCAAAAAACGGACTGAACAACGACTAATGTCTTTTACCTCTTCAATCTGATCAAATTTTATTTTTAAAAACTCAATTCCTTCTTTTTTCTGGTAGTTAACAAAACCCACAACTTTACCCATAGCTCCATTTACTAAACCTTTTTCAACATCCAAATTTCTACTTAAAAATACTCGACAGTTCATGCAAAGATATAGATTTTTTTCTAATCCAGCTGTTTTCGAAATGTTCTTCTCTAGAGAATCCAATTTATTTTTCAGTTCGCCTGTTAATGTAATAGTAATTCTTTCATGTTGGATTTTGTCCACTACTTCCATTTTCTTAATCTCTTCCTTTTCCAATTTCAAAAGTTTCTCATTGAATATTGAGCATTCACGTAGTGTTTGCATTAAGCAGATTACAGTATTTTTTTCTGCAATGTTCTTTCTCTACATCTCTGACAGCAATTCCTCTGTGCTCACAGACTCATGCTGTGATTTTACGCAGAAAATGAAATTTGCTTGCCAATTTCAAAGCACACTTACTACTGTTTTCTGTGATATTAGGCAGAAAATGAAATTTGCTTGCCAATTTCAAAGCACACTTACTACTGTTTTTTCCTCCAAGTGTTAAGTACTCTAACAGTCGCATACATTTTCATTACAGTTTTCAGATACAGAAAACAGCACATGTGCAAACAGCTTTTTGAGACCATGAACATGTGTGACCTTGGTGACTGACTACACTCCAGCAAAAGAAATCAGCCTTAGTGATGTTGAATGTATTCGCATTACTCACTGCTACCTGAAACACCACTCACTTGTGAATACTAAGCATGATTCTACAGGATAAACTGCTGGGTGTGTGCTAACAGTCTGCTTTTGCAGACTGTGTATTTTCAGTTGCAAGAGACATATGCATGGATACTTCCAAAAAGAACCAGAGAGACACGAAATACATCTCTGACAGCAATTCCTCTGTGCTCACTGACTCATGCAAAAATCACCACATACATCCCCTCTCAAACTCATAACTCACCTTTAAAATTAGTTAGTTGAGAAAGAAATGTGGCACTCAAACAGCAGACTATCAGAGCTGTACACCTCTCTCCTCTGAGCAGAACCAATTAATGGCAATGTTTCCCTCTCTTTTTTCACACATAAACATGTTAATTACAAATCTCAGTGCTTCCAACTTTTTTTCAAATGAAATCATACATTTCTATTGGTTGAAAACTTCAACCCTTTTCCAAATGTACCCTTCCCCCAACTTGACTTCTGCCTGCTACCATAGCAACAGCTCATGGAACACTGCTGTGAGGAGAGAGGTCAGAAGTTCACCACACAATGTTTCAAATCGAAAGACCAAGAGTGCTTCACCTGTCCAACCTAACAGCAAATCCAAACTATTCTTCTGTGGGAACACAATTTTCTGAACCAATACAAAACATGCTTCTAAAAATGTACACATACAGCCTACATTTAACTGTAAAAAGATTTGAATCAGCCAATGAGTTCTTTTTATTTAAAAGAAATATGTATGCCTCCATTTTACATCTATCTTTCTTTTCATATTGCCATTCTACTGAAAGACACCTTCTGAGTGCATCCAGATCTCCTTGAAAGATGTTCACAGTGTGGATTGTAGGTCACAGCTATGTCTTCTGGAGTGAAAAGTATGCAGAAAACAGAGGTATGGTGAGAGACCTTGCTTTGCCAAATGTAGACATTAAATGGATTGGTCAGAGAGGGTTAAAATGGCACCAATTATTGCCTTTGGTGAAAACCTTTCAACATCTCCCACAGCCTAACCTTATTATTGTGTACTGTGGTGGAAATGACCTTAGGCATTTTAACTGGTGTAGGTCTGGAAATGCTTATTAAGGACACCTTTGTGCAATTGATGTTGCTTTTTCCTCAATCTGCCTTTGTATATTCTAACATATGCCAAAGGCAAAAGTGGAACTAGTCCAACCAATTTTGTCCGCAGATTGACAAAGCAAGAAAGCACGTCAACAAATCTGTTTCTGCTTTCCTCAGAGACTATGGTATGGGTTCTATATACCACAACAACTTGCGTTACAACATGCAAGACATTTATAGAGGAGACGGTGTACATTTCAATGATGAAGGGAACAGAGTCTTCCTCTTGAACTTTAGACTCTGCATCGGTACTTACTTGTAGGTACCAAAAAACACTCAATGAACACAACGGCTCTTTTTAGAGCCCCCTAATATCTTAACACTTAAATTTGTTTTTTTCTTCTTTTTTTTTTTATTTTCTACCGTACGTGTACGGTAAGCTTACCGTACGCGCACCCCGCGATTTAAAAAAAAAAAATGTAAATGTATTTTTCATACTTTTATGGCCTTCTTGGACCCCCTGACAAACGCTAGGGGGTATGCAACTCTCTTCATTGCCCCCTTTCCACGTTCTCCTCCTTTGTTTATCAGTGTGAGACACACAAAATGGAGGCCGACACTTCCTGATTTCGACCGATTCGAATGTTTACAGTCATGTAACCACATGCGCGCCTATAGATATATATATTGATTTAAATGCTATTTTCTCATCAAATACTGAACACATTTACACCTGACCTACAAAAGGCACATCCCTGACCTGAGGACTACCTCTCTGCCAAATTTCAAGTAATTCTGTTCAGCCGTTCGGGCTGTAGCTTGGACTAAAGGTCCTATGGAAAAATGCATGGTGAAAACCTGTTTTGGGACCCCCCCTTTTTCTCAGCCCCCGCTTGACGAATCCCCCCGAGACTTTCAGGGTAAGAGCGGAGCGGAGCGCCCCACCTATTTTGAAAATTGCGCCAGGATTCGTCAACCGGCGCCAACGTTATTCCAAATAGAATGTTGCGGATTTCCTATGGAAACACGGTCCTAACTAGAACTACCTACTGGCGACCGCCAGTAGGTAATATATATATATATATATATATCTGGAGTCCCTTCACGTTCCGTATGAGATTCTTTTTATTACGGCGAAAGTCACGGCACCACAGCAAGGGTAATGATTTTAAGGATGATTTATTTTACACACCATATTGCAAACGAACAAATCGGGACAGTCTACGCGTTTCGGCTTCCACTAGCCTTCTACTAGAATATATATTTCTATCCACTTACCTGAAGGACCGCCGCCTCTCCTCCATCTAATTCTCTTCCCCCAACACCATTGAAGCACACTGGCTCCCAGACTCCCCTAGCCAATCAAGATGCTGCTGTCACCAGCATGACAGCAGTGTCATGATTGGTCTGAGTGCCCTGGTTCGGCACACAGACAGATAATTGGAGCCTGTGCATGTTCTCCACCCAGCTGTGCAATACAGCCGGGTGGAGAACATGCTAAGTGCGCATGACGGTTTGGCTGGCCCAAGATGGCCAGCCAAACTGTCATGCGCACTTAAATGAACATTCTACCACTCCTCCTCCCTCTCCTTGTGAAACCGCCCAACCCCGCTCTAACCTGGCTCAGGCTCATAACAGAAAAATAAATTGCTAATAACGTAACGTTATTAACATTGTGTCATCATTTGATTTTTTCCTTTTACATTTAGTAGGGCGACACTCCTCCGCCTTTGCGGAGGAGCCGCAGCTGCTGGAGTTGAGACTGTATAAAAGGCTACATTTGCATCATTTTGACAACTGCAGTGTGCTACAATATGCCAGAACATTTTGCAGTCATTACCTATTGCTGCTTTAAACAGCTCCTGCCAATTTTGAACTTCCTACTTTTTTTTGGGTGTTTCCTATATTTTAATACACCATACTCCTCCAGAGAGTGAGCATTTAGCTTTCTTACACTCTTTGTCAAACCAAGGTTTTTTTTTTTACACAGTTGGCAGTCCTCCTTTCACTAAAAAAAAAAAATAATCTTTCAATATAGCAAAGCAGTTGACATGTATAAGCTTGATTGCTTAGTACTAACTTGTCATTCACTCAAGCCCGTGCATCACTTCCCTATAAATATAAGCTAACATCTATGGCGGGTGCTTACTGAAATCCATTTTATAGCTCATTTTGTATTTATTAAAGTCAGCTCCCTGCTAGCCGTATGAGTCATGAGAGGATCTGCATGTGTTGTAATGCCTTTCATAACTAAACACACAGCATTATGATCACTATCTGTTCGATCGACAACCGTCACCTCAAAAAGCTCTTTCCACAGCTGTGTCTAACATTATATAGTCTATATAGCGAGAACTGCCATTGAGGCCCTCAGCCTCAACGACAAGGTTAGTGCCTTCAAATGGTTTGCAGAAGGAGACCATTTTTGGTAGGCAGGAGACTCGGTTTAGGGATGTTCCATAGTTCGTCTGTTGCTGTGATTACAACTTCAGCAGTGATAAGGGGTTCATAAGTTCTGTTGAAATCCCCTACTGTAATCACAAATCAATTTATATTCAATGATTCCATATATGGGTCTCAAAATGGTGCAGTGTTTCAGATACTCTCTTTTCCCTAATAGCACGATTATATATGTTATAAATATCATATACCTGGCCCATGGATAAAATCATGTTTATGCCTAGGATGTCAGTCAGGTTGATCAATACCTTTCTGCTTGCTCCTACAATTGAAGGTTGTTTTGATCCATATGGTTAAACCCCCATATAGATGTCCCATTTCCTTAGCACATGCACGTTACATTAGAATTTGTGAACCCAGATCGATAGACAGCTGAGATAGACCGGATCTCCCGGAACCTACTGATGTCAAACTACTCTACATAGTCACACAATTCGAGGTCCGGCCACTTAGACATCCTAATGCTAAGTTCCATAATATATTTACCGTCTTTTTCCAAATTACACTGACAAGGTATCATTTCACCTGGGTTTGACTAAATAATGTAGAGTCATTGACATATCTAATGTTCACTGGCCAGTTGAATTCCTCAAAAATAGTTTCATTATTTACTTTTAGATGTGCAACATTATTTAGAGAACTATTCAGATTTACAGAATAACTTTTCTCCCCTCCATCGTCCAGTCAGTCTATCTCGACAAGGTCAGTGGAAACTTTGTCTGCTTCCAGAGACTGATTAAAACAGATAGTTTTCAGTGATATATCTTGAGACCTTCCCTGAGGTGTACGTGCAGACCTCAAGATCCACAAAACCATTTGCTTAGTTCTGAATTATTTTAGGGTTAACTCCTTGAAACCATAATAGTTTGAAAAGGAAGAAGAAGCATTGCCTCTGAAATGTTTTAACAAATCATCAAGTAGCAGTGACAAACACTTCTAGTCCAGTGGATTTATTTGTTAATTTACATCTTCTCCGGGGTGGGGGGGGGGGGTTGGCAACTTTAATTATGAACACAGTCAAATGCTTGGCATTGGCAGTGTAAGAACATGTATGGGCTTTCATCATGATAGCAGAGCCTTGTTTTTATTGAGGATTAATCCCGTCTGTAGTTCTCCACCCAGTCCAAGATGGGCTAACATCATTAAAAATAGTCCCATAGTTTCACAAGGGTGGATTTTGACTGTGACCATTAGCTTTCCATGGCAATTGAGACTCCCAGGTGGGTTTGTAGGCAATGGCTCAGTTCTAATAATCCGACGTTGGGGTGTGTCATTGTTCGCATTCACACTCTAACCCCGCCCCCTTATCCCTTATTTGAGGCTCCCAGGTGACTAAGAGCCTGATTATAAGTTTGGCGGTCTCGCAGCGGGCTGCCACGCCAGTGCCCCGCTGCAAGACCGCTGAACCCGTAGTGTGACAGCCCGCTGTACTACAAATATAATCCTGACAGGCAGTCCTTCGGCGGTGGTCCCACGGCAGTGCCTTTCTAGGGGAGTCTTAGAATGGCTGCGCCGTAGGAACTCTGCAGCCCGCTCCTGCATCGACAGAAATGCACAATGTTGTGCATTCCTTTCTGTGCAGGAACAGGGGGTGCAACAATACAGGGAGGCACACCATGTGCCCCCCTGCATGGACCCCCATGCACAAAGCATTAGGGGGCTCTGAATTGCCTCACTGCCATCCTTTCCACAGTGGGGCTTACTGACATGGAAAGGGTCACAGTGAGGCAACTCGTAATATGCTCAGCAGTGCCTCAGCGGCACCACCAGCATATTGCTGCCTCAGACCACCGCTGCAGGATCAAGGATCACGGCAGTAGCAGTGGTCCAACCATCATACTTGAAATACAGCGGGTGAACCGCCACCACAGGTTTAGTGGTTCCATGAACCACCAAACTTCTAAGCGGGCCCTTAGTAAGCAATGGCTTAGTTCTCATAATCCCGCCGTGGGGTGTGTGGATGTTTGCAGTCAAACTTTCACTCATACCACTCATGCCTTCTGGTTTGATCTGTTGGAAAGTGCACAGTTAAATCATTTTTCTTAAGGACAAGCATGCCTTGCAGACTTGTCAATGCTAACATTCCAGCCATCTGCCTCCTTTCTTTGCACTGTTAAATTATCCACTAGTAAGACAACAAAATATTTTAAATCCTTAGGGCTAGATGTACGAAGATGGTATTTTCCATTTCCTAAATACCGATTCCGTTGGAATCACTATTTAGAAAATGCAAAATATGTACTCATTTTGTGATTTCCTAATAGTGATTCCTAAAAAGCTACTAAGGAATCATAAATAGGAAATTCCATTGCATTCCCACCTATGGATAAAATAGGAAATGGTTTGCATTTCTTAAATTCAAACCCAAGAGTGCCTCTGGCCTTATGGCACATGGATACCATCGACATCAAGTCGATGAGTAATAGCATTTCCTGAATGCCCAATTTGCATGAAGGAAATGCTATGTACATGTGCTTTAGGAATTGCAGATACGGAATGCCTCTTTGAGATTCCTAAATCGATATTGCAATTTGCGATTTTTACTGGGTAGAATCGCAAATTGCGACAGCGAACAGGCCTTTGTACCTCTGAAAAGGTCATTTTGTATTTCTTAACGGTACTAATAAACAATTTGGTCCATTAAGAAATGCTTTTTGGCTTTGTGCATCTGGCCCTTTATTCCGTTCTTTAATTCGTTGATTAGATCATTAAGTGGCGCTCACTTAGTCAGGCTAACTCGTTCCAGTTCACACTTTCCTTGCAGACTTTTTAAAGGCCCACTATCATCTCGTTAAACCACCCTTGCATCTATTAATGGAGCAAATCTATTTTAGCAAATAACATTTACTTTGAACAGTACATGGTCCACAGGAGTCACTTTTCCTACTCTCTATTGGCCCCTAGTTTTTCAGGTGGTGCTCCCGCTTCAAGTGATTGTGTTTTTGAGCTATTAAAAAAACTTTTCAGGGATCATCACATGATGTTTTGAAAGACTTATGGCTGAAGCCTTCTTAGTGTCGAGGATAGATTCTACTTCCTCAATCAGTATATCTATTTCTCCCAGGGTACAGTCTTCTGCAGGGAATGTAACTTTCTAAAATTCTGCTTGCCCCAGGATGCTATCTGCCACTTTCCTTTGCTCATTTAAATGCATAGCAAATCACAGTATGATAGTGAAAACAGATCAAAAGCGTTTACAACTTGCAATCTCTTGACTCACCGAGCAGATAACTGAATGACCACTTGAGCTCGAGCTAAGTGGAATGGGCCAGTCCAGCCTCTTTTGTGCGATGTCGGGCAAAGACTGGCCCAACCTTGGCCCTGGCGCGTCCTACACTGCGGACGTTTGTTGGAGCTTTTATAGGTCTTAAAAAAATCAAGAGGGAGAGTCCAACTTCCTCCACCCCCTCAATCTGTAGCAGGTGGAACTCATAGTCACTAATTGAGCAGAACTGGAGTATGGCATCCCGCTCTGCAGGAGTTTGACACTTTTATAGTGCTTGCCATAATCAAGAGGAATGGGCCAACCTCCTTCGCCACCTCACTCAATGGCTGGTGCAGCTGGGACTTATGGTTTACGGCAAATGGAAGCATATGAACAAGACTGAGAATAAATCCAGGAGCAACTTTAGATCCTGAAGACTTGCATGATTTTTGTCCCATCTCACTTCTGAATTTTACCAAACTTCTTGATAACATGGGTTTTTTCCAGTTGCAAGAATTTTACTAAAAGCACTAGTTTATTCAACCTTTATAAGGTAGGTGGTAGACCTGAAGAGAACTCATCTAGGGGCGTTATCAGTCATTGATGGCTTTCAGCGTGGTGGTTGGAAGTGCTGGAACGCTGACATTATTAGTTCTGTTGGCTGCCTTTAACACCATTGACTGTCGCCTACCTGTTAAGTCCAGGTGAATGTAGATTAAAAAGCACTTTAGTTGATCAGCTATAATCTATGATCTCAAACGGGATGCAGTTTTTATTCACCATGCAGCCTCTGGTTTATCCTTCAAGTGAGTGCACACATTCATCGTTTTATTTATGACAATTGGCTAGTTCTCAGATTCTCTCAAAACACATAGGATGGAGGTTTGTTTCCTTTACATAAGAGTTTTACCTCATAATTACTTTGACATTCAGAGACATTATATCTCATTATATTAGATAGGAAGCCATTACTTTGCATGGGTAAGTAATGCTAAGTAAAGGAAGAGGGGTAGTTAGGAGTTTTTAAGGTTCAGAGGAGGGTAGTAAATAGGGATAGTTAGGAGTTATTAGCGTTCAGGGACATGTAGGGAACAGGGGCAGTTAGGTGCTTTTAGCGGTCAGGGATGGAGAGTTCTAAGGGTTCAGAGATAGGTAGTGAATTGTGGTAGTAGGAATTTCTAAGTTTATTAGGTGGGTAGTGTACTAATTTGTGGGACAGTTTTTGTTCAGGGTTTCTGGGCAGTTAATTACTTTTTTTGGGTGCATATTCTTTTTAAGTTGAGTGATAACTTTTTAAGAATGGGTTGCAGGGTACACAGGTTATGTGTGGGCAATGTATTAATTTATGGGACATTTTTGTTTGGGCATTCAGGGTGTTTGGGGGTTTAATTACTTGTGGTGTTTTTAGAGATGGGTGGTAGGGTATAGTGTATTCATTTTTGGGACAATGTTTAGGGAGTTAAGGGTGTTTCGGGAGTCATTTTGTTAAATAAGTGAAGCAGATAAAGTATCCTAACAAATGTGTCCTAATTACCTTAAAAATATTCACACAAGCAGCAAGTTATTCCACTATTATTTTTAAGAAGACATCTTTTTTCAAATTAAATAATTGATAAATATATTTTTTTTATTTCAAATAGTTATAAAAACTTTCTAAATGTTCTTGTTTTTTTGCCAAAAATATTTTGATTAACTATTCACATTGTTTGAATTTTTAACACACAACATTTTTTATATTCTGTTGATTGTTTTTTTTTTTTTCCTTTTCCCACGGGTTACCATTATTTTTTATGGAGAAAATAGTTATTTTGGGGTTTTATTACTGTCATTTATTTTTTAAGACTTCTGCTTTTGCATCTGTTTCTTCATTTGGGGAAGCGGCACAGTCTAGACGGAGAGGTGTGGCTACAGCAGATAGGTAAGAAATAATTTTTTTTACATACTGCAAACAATTAGCGATGTAGGGAAAGACTACTATATGTGTTAAGATTGAGGAGCAATGTTATAATTTTGAACTTTTTTTTCTTTTTCGATGTTTCATTCCTTGCAGTTTCCTGACTCTGTGAATGTGTGCCTGCTAGGGAATTTGCTTTTCTGTAGAGTTTTGCTTTCTTTTAACAAAAATAGGTAGTGATTGAGTAGTGGGACGTTGTCCCATAAAATACTTACACACCTTTTTATGTTTTATCAGTTTTACTGTGCGTCATTTTTAATTTTGGGAGAGTTTTGTTTTTTATCCATTCGACAGAGTTACTCTGGCTTCTCTGCATCTGAATTTTGTTTATAGGGAGAAGTGGGGTCAAATGCTTGACTTATTTCCTCTAATTTTCCTTTCTCTATATGTCAGGGAGCTTTCTTGGATAACTGCACTAAAATATTTTTCAGTTTTTTAAGGGTATTGGCATTGGATTGCTCCTGGAAGTTTTCATGCTGCTTTTTTTTCCAAAACTGTTTGTTTTTGTGAAATGTAAAATTAAACTTGCACTTCAATCCTTGTTGGAGTTTCCCTGTGGTGTTTTTTTCCATTGCTAATAATAATTTGTTTCTGTTTCTGTTAGTTTACTCTTTTGATATTTCATTTATTTTGGAGCTCTATTGGATAAATGTAGAATGGAGATGAGAGTTAGAAGTTCAAAGAAAGAGAGCCTCTTAAGACAAGATTGGAACTTATTTTTAAATAATTCATTATAACCTGGTCTCTGTATTTAGTAATGCTCATTATAGGTTTTATTGAATTTTATATTTTCCTTTCTAGGATGGGTTGGTGTGATGTTTGTATTTTGTCAATTTGTAAAATATGTCCAAAGACAAGCGAGTAAGAGAGAGATTAGTTTTAGATCAGTGGTGTAGATGTATGCAGTGTTTTCAAGGTGGTCTACACCTTTAAACATTACAAATTGTTGCACCTTTGAAAGTAGAATGGCATTCTTTTCTTTTGTTTTTGATAACTCTAGGTTGCAAACTACCTGCAAAAATGTGTGATTCGTTCATTTCTTGTAAACGTTGTTCTTTTTTCAGAATTTCCAAGAAATCGAAAAAAGTTGGTAGAGCATTACTAGTAGTTGAAGAGAAAGAGTTATGCCACCTCATCTACGGCAGTGTTAGTTTTTGTATCTCCTTCTAAGCATGTTGTATATAATTTCCACTATTCAATGATAAAATGTGAAAGTCTCCTGCAATCCGACCTGCTTAGATGTCCAATCCAGGTGTCTTCAAAGTAATTTAGCAGTGATGCCAATTTTTCCTAACTGGTACTAATCACTTTATAAAATTACTATAAAATGTTCATCCACTAGTTTAGGAGATTCAAAGGATAAAGCGGGCAGTTTTTTTTTTAATTCAAATTGGAATTTACTATCTGACATGCAGTCTCCAGTCATGGATGATTCTTTTGAATTTTTTACCAAAAAAATAAAAACAAATCCCTGAATTTGTGTGTTTAGGTAAGATTTTTAATGACAGTACTCTTCACCAATTCAAAGCCTATTATGATTTTTTCCCCAGGTCTTTTATTGTCAGCTTTATTGTGTATTGATTTGTATTTTTTAGACTGTCAGATAGTAGCGCATTCACGAGTGTTATTCTTGTGACGATTATTTTTGCACAAATTGTGTAAATTTAGATGAATGCATGAAGTGTTGGATTAAATGTCCCATCCTTCATCCAAATTTCTCTTTTCTCTAGTGTTAGTAAATTTTGTTTGGTTGCAAGTGTTAGCATATTTTTCTGATGGTCACGATGCCATGCAAAAAGAAAGGTTCACGGCATATATAGTTTTGAAATTGTCAGGAACGTTAGTATCTTGAAAACTATTCATACTTGCATGTTTATTTCTGCGGATTCCAGCAACATGCATACAAATATTCTAGACTACCTCCCTTAGTAGTGAACTAGGGTGCTCGCTGAAAGTGCTACCTTTCATTTTTCAGTTGTTTCTCTGACCACTATATCAACAGCAGAGGTGGAGTGATTATGCTCTGAGGTTCTTTTGACAAAGTCTCTCAGAGAAACCGCTTTGACCATGCAGTAGCTAGAGAAATATTTGACACACTTCCAGCCATGGCTTTAGATAGTATTCTTTCTTTGTAATGAACAAACCCACTAGGAGATCACAACATGTTTCCCCTTTTAGAGAGTATGTATTGGGTGGGACCCATCTTTTCCATTTCTCATTCAATTTATGCTATTGAAATTGGAGAACAAAATAATATAAGATTGCTAAATAAACTAGGCTGGTAATCTGTATTAAATAAAACGGGTTTGCCTTTTGTTTAAAAAAAAAAAAAATCTTTGTTTACTTGTTACATTGTTTTTCAGTTGCTGTTTAGCACAGAGCATGTTGATTTCATTACAAGACCGGAGGCTACATTATGCAATAACTTTTATTGCTGCCCAAGACATGCAGCCCTTCAAAGTGTAACCATTACATCATAAATAAAACATTCTAACACAGCATAGCAAGGCGCCATAGCAACCAAGTGTCTTCCTCTTTTATTCGCTGCTCTGGACAAGTTAAGTACAACTTCTAGTGTCTCTTATACTTTTTCAGAATTTATAACATGTTATATCTAAGAGGGTTGTGTGAACTGTTTTTATGATGACTAGTCATCGTCTGTTTAATAACTGTGCATGATTTAACAACTCTTAAATCGCCTTTGCTCTTACATTGTACATACCATTTGTCTGTACCTTTTCTTTTCAAGTTTTTCACTCTTAAGTAGTTTTTCCTCCTTCTCCTCACCCCTCCAATTTATGGTCGGGCTTCTTTCCTTTTTCTTCCGCATCGCGATCTGCAATGTCCTTTCCCCTCCCCTCAGAGGCCCGGGGCAATCAGAGAGCTGACCCTCTCCTTCGCGTACATCTCCGTACGCGGAGCGGAGTTTTTTCCCCCTCTATCCTCTTACCGAGGCTCTACCCTGTTATCGAGGCTCCCTTTGGGATGCGGGTACAGTGAGTCTTTTCTTCGTTGCGGACTCGTCAACGAGTTGCGGCCGTGTAGAATTACTGCGGAGCAGTGCGGCGAACTTTGCCTCTGTCCTGGCGTTTCCTCCTTCCGGGTCCCTCTTAGTGCCCTGCAAAATAAATGTGACCCGAGAGGTGAAAGAAAATGTGACCTGAGAGGCGAAAATTAGACAGAGCGTTGCCATGGCAGCGGACAGCCGATCCAACGGACTTGTTTGTGCTCGATTGGATCAGCTGTTCGTTACTCGCGTATGCTCTTTTGGGACAGATACGTTGATAATTATTAATTTCTGCCTTTTTTACGCCTGTTTTTTGACTTACACGCCTACCAAGTACCCGCTTGGGCTGATCTCTAAACCCACTCCTGGATTAATAGTTTCTCAGACTCTAGAAACGAGTTTTTCCTTTGTTATTCAAGGCTAAATCTATTTAAAAAAAAAATAAAAGGGAAGATTATTTGGTCTTTTGCTCCCCATAGGATCTGAAGAATATTTGGTTTTTTACTCCCCATGGAATCTTACTATGTCTCAAGGTGACGCTCAGTCTACCAATGACTCAAGCCTTACTGAGTCCTCCTTAATGAACCTTCTGGAGAGGGAAATCAAAAATACACTAAAGGAGGCTGTAGAGTCAGCTCTATGTAAAAGGAAAAGAAGTAATGCGAATAATGAGAGATCTTCATCTTCGGATGAAGAACATGACCCCGCTCCAATTAAAAGCGGAAAAGCCACCAAAAAAACGAAGCACATTGAACCAGCTAGCCTACGTGCTGCCTGTAGAGACAGAATCTTATCTCTTGGTAGCCTGTGCGCTACAAAAGACCTGGGTGCCCCGAGCGGCACGCAAAGAAAGAGCGACCTGAATGGCGCAAA
This sequence comes from Triturus cristatus, assembly GCF_964204655.1. Classification (NCBI taxonomy): domain Eukaryota; kingdom Metazoa; phylum Chordata; class Amphibia; order Caudata; family Salamandridae; genus Triturus; species Triturus cristatus. Next base: position 809,819,887 of record NC_140594.1, on the reverse strand, counting down.
GAGTTTGGGTGTCCCCCGCGACACAATAAGATCTGGTGCTTATCTCAGCACGGTTGACCTTGATGTCGATGACGACGAATACCTGTCTCCAAACGATATGACCGAGGACGCAGACGAGTACGTCTTTGACCCTCACGAAAAAATGGAGGTTGACCTCGACCAAGATTTGGGGGATTCTATCCCACATCCTAGTAACATCGTGAGGGATCCCTCTGGGTCCGAGATGTTTAACCCTTCTAAAATTACACACCCAAGGGGTTCTGATTGGTGGCCCATGGACCATGTCACAAAGTTCATTAAGGCATGGATCCGAAGACCTCTAGAAAGTAATATTAGAAACTTAATGAGGTCGGAGTGCCCGAAACCCTTTCTAGACAATAAGGCCGGCTTAGCCCCCAACCTAGATTCAGAATTACTCACCTTTCTCTTCAAGTCTGGGAGAGACCCATGTAAAGGTCTGGAGCGTTGTCTGAAACAATCTCAGGACAAATTATTGGACATCCTTGGTCCCCTCGTTAGAATCCTAGATCTAGCTGAGGAAGCTGCAATGAATGGCTCTCCTGTCAATACAGATCTCCTCAGAGGTTGGAGTCAGCGTGCTATTTGCCTTCTAGGTAACGCAAACGCAAACCTAACATCGGAAAGGCGTAGAGCCATCCTAATGCGGATGAACCCAAAGTTGGGAGATTTAGCCAATAAAAACATCCAAGAGGATCCCAATGGCCTTCTCTTTGGTGAGGCCTTTATCAAAACATTGGGGAATTACGTCTCAACCTTTTCCGCATTTAATAGAGCACAGAGCAATATGAGGAGATTGTTCGGCGGAAGAGTTTTTGGAAGGGCTGGCAGGGGAGGACCGTCTGCCAGCCGAGGTTTCAACAGGTCCTCTTACAACCCCTTCGAGCGGGGATCCTCTAGATACTATCGGGGAAACAACAATTTCTACCCCCAGAGACGCCGCAGTTCTCGTTCCCGAGGCGGGAACAGTCACGGAAGATTTCAAGGACAACCAGGTAAGTCCATGTGTTGGTTCTTCCCTCCCAAGGGTAGGGGGAAGGCTTTTAGAGTTCAGTCACAATTGGTCTACCATAACCAAAGACGCACGGGTCCTAGAGACCGTCAGGGGTTTCAAAATAGATTTTATTACAACTCCCTTCCAAGAGAGAGTGCCCATGGAACTTTCCCTAACCAAAGAACAATCTTCACTAGTAGACATAGAGGTCTCACAGATGTTATCCAAAGGGGCGATTCGGGTCATTTCAGACACAAGCGTGGGTTTTCTAAGTACAATCTTCCTGGTAAAAAAGAAAGAAAAGGGTTGGCGCCCGGTTATAAACCTAAAGGGTTTGAATTCTTTCCTTGTGTACAGACACTTCAAAATGGAAGGAATTCACCTCTTGAGGGACATCCTGCAAGAAAAGGATTGGCTTATAAAATTGGACCTGAAGGATGCGTATTTTACGATCCCTATGGACCCCTTATCTCAGAGATTCCTACGTTTCGTGTGGAGAAACGTAACTTATCAATTTCGTTGCCTTCCTTTCGGTCTATCCTCTGCTCCTTGGTGTTTTACAAAGATCATGAGACCAGTGGTTTCATCCCTAAGGAGAAGAGGAGTTCGTCTAATTATCTATCTGGACGATATCTTACTGATGTCCCAGAGCAAGGACGAATTGTTCACCCACATGAAATGGACTATAGACCTTTTAGAGAGTCTGGGTTTCATTATCAATGTAGAGAAATCCATCATGATCCCTTCACAAAACCTAGAGTTCCTAGGGTTTCAAGTCAACACCCCTATAACTCAGTTACAACTTCCACAGAAAAAGTTAGCAAAGATAAAAAAAGGAGGTCTCTTATGTCCTTTCAAGGGAATCAGTCAGCTTAAGGGAATTAGCAAGGATAATAGGTCTTTTATCTTCCTCGATTCAAGCAATTTCTCCGGGGCCTTTACAATACAGGGCCTTACAGAGACTGAAGACTTCAGGGCTAAGGCAAGGCCTTTGGTATTCAGACCTTATCCCCCTGTCATTGGAAGCCCGGGAAGATCTTCTTTGGTGGCGCCACAACCTAGACAGCTGGAATGGAAAGGCGATTTTCGGGAACATTCCGCAACACACTTTAGAATCAGATGCAAGCAGTCTGGGTTGGGGTGCAAGATTAGGGAGTTTGGAAACTGGAGGGAGGTGGTCCCAGAAGGAACTTTCCTTACACATAAACAGTCTGGAAATGATGGCCAGCATGAACGCTCTGAGTTTCAAGGATATATTGAAAAACAGCGTAGTTCTTATCAAGCTAGACAACTTTACAGCTGTTTCTTACATCAATCGCTTGGGTGGAGCCAAATCCAAAATCCTTGTGGACCTGGCACAAAGGATTTGGTATTTCTGTTGGAATCAAAAAATAATTCTAAGAGCAGAATTCATCCCAGGCCATTTGAACACAAGAGCAGACTGGAATTCAAGGTTTCTGAAGGATTCAAGCGATTGGAAACTCAGTCCTTTGATTTTTCAGAAACTGCAGTTCCTTTGGGGTCCTTTCAATCTGGATCTCTTTGCCAGCAGGCTAACCTTTCAGATAGATCAGTTTTTCAGTTGGAGACCGGACCCTCTGCTCTTGCAATGGACGCTCTCCTTCAATCATGGGACACACCCAACTGTTATGCGTTCCCTCCTTTCGCACTAATCCAGAGAGTACTCTTGAAAGTTCGAACGGAGCGTTGCCGCATTGTTCTAATCACTCCTTTTTGGAGTTCTCAAGTTTGGTTCCCAGCCGTGATGGAGTTGGCAATAGATTTTCCAAGCTTCATCCAGGGGAGTTTGGATCTCCTTCAGGGCCCAGATGGGGAAGTACACCCTCTTCTCTCAGAAGGAAAAATGAACCTTCTTGCTTGGAAGATTTCAGGGGTTCAAGAAGATATTCTGGCCTTTCGGGAGAAGCTAAAGTTCTTCTGGATGAATCTTGGGCTCCAGGAACAAGGAGAAGATATACCGGTTCTTGGAAAAAATGGCATAGTTGGTGCATGGAACGGGATTTGGATCCCGTGGATGCACCTGTAATTGAGGTTGCGAACTTCTTAGCAGATTTATTTAAGTCAGGCCTTTGCTATAGAACGGTTAATTGTTATAGATCAACAATTTCGGCAGGACATTCTTTACTAAATGATTTTTCAATAGGTTCTGACCCCCTAATCCGCAGGGTGATGAAGGGAATTAAACTCAAACGGCCTCCTAAAGCTAGGTATGATTCTTTATGGAATGTAAACCTCGTTTTTGAACTTTTTTCTTCTTGGCCTGATAATTCTTCACTAACAAGAAAGCAAATCTCCATTAAGTTAGCTACCTTATTATGCCTTATATCCTTCAGGCGCGTATCAGACGTTAAAGCATTCGAGATTTCTAATAGATTTTATTCTCCTGATGGCGTGTTGTTTGAAGTTTGTAAAAGAACTAAGACTATGGCAGAAAATATTTTCTATCCCTCCTTTTTTGACTGTCCCAAACTCTGTGTGGTAAGTTGTATGAAAGTTTATGAAGAGAAAATGAGTGTTTTGAGACCTACTAATGAGAATCAGTTACTGATTTCATTTGTTAAACCCTACAAGGCTGTTTCTTCTGCTACTATCTCTAGATGGGTTAGAACAGTGATGATTGATGCCGGTATTGACCTTTCAAAATTTGGTGCTCACTCCTCTCGTGGAGCTATGGCTAGCAAGGTTTTCTGGGGTGGAGGTTCACTTTCAGATATCCTCAAAGCAGCTGATTGGTCAAATGCTTCAACCTTTGTTAAATTTTACCTTAAACCTGTAGAACATGTAAGCAACATAGCATTGCAAAGCTTTAAACTTGCATAATGTAGCCTCCGGTCTTGTAATGAAATGACGATTCTCCAATTATCATACAGAGAGAATCTTGATTTCATTAAAGACGACGGAGGCTGACATTATCCCTCCCACCACTCACTGGTGGTTGTTTATCTTTGACCTTGTTGCTTTTCAATCTTATTTTCCTTTTTCAGATTCAACTTCCTTATAAATCTTGATCATCGTTCAACGTGGATGAAGTTGTCTTAACGTTTCGCAACTCTAAGAGGAAGACACTTGGTTGCTATGGCGCCTTGCTATGCTGTGTTAGAATGTTTTATTTATGATGTAATGGTTACACTTTGAAGGGCTGCATATCTTGGGCAGCAATAAAATGTATTGCATAATGTCAGCCTCCGTTGTCTTTAATGAAATCAAGATTCTCTCTGTATGATAATTGGAGAATCGTCATTTTCATCAAAGGTTTTTTATTTCTTCCCCTTTATTTCAGATTTTCTGTAGGTATAAGTTGTTCCTGAATATGAAAGTGATTATGGGGCATATTTATCAAATTGTCACACATGCAAAGCAGAGAGTCACCTTGCCAGTCTGCATGAAAGGAAGAGGGCAGGAATGCACCGTATTTAACATTATTCAACGCATTCTTGCTCTCTCCCTGCACTGGTGCACAAACTGCTGCCTAGTGCCAACACAGGCACCTTTGCACCATTGCGCAAGGGTGCCTGTCCTGTGGTGTAGGCAGGATTGTTTCTGTGCAGAAAGGGACACCTTCCTGCACAAAAACAATCCTCTGAGGCATTTTCCTCTTTCTATGAATGCAGCATACGTAGACAGAGGAAAAATAAAGCTCTTTCTCCCCATTATGCCTCCCCTGGGGAAGCATACCATTTTAGCGCATTCCCAGGTCTGCCACAAATTATAAATTAGGGAATGTGCCAAAAATACATTGGTGGGTGGGAACACCCATGCTCCACCCATGTAATGCCTCTCTTTGGGCAGAGTAAAACAAATCCGCGACCCAGCCATTTGCAAATCCATCTTGACCCTGCTTGAATAGGAATATTCCAACTTGAAATGCCACACCAGGCCCTCTCTAAACCGAAACACAAGCAATCCAAAACTGCTTTCGCCCTAACTAGGACTTATCATTCGGGTATAGCTTGGGTCTAGTGGCACAATGAGCACTGGACCCACGTCTGGCATACTTGTTGCACTTAGGGCAGCAACTGCAACAGAAACGGAAACCATCCAGTCCACACTGCCAGGCCAGGTCCTCCCTTAACTGGTAAACAAGCAACCCAAAAACGGTTTTACCCTGATTAAAGCTCAAAAGTCAGGTATAGCTTGGTTCCAGTGGTACAGTGAGCATGGGAACAACATTTGGGCATAGCTGTCATGCTTAGGGCATTCAATGCATGGCAAAATCTGGGCAAATCCGGTCTTGGGTTGATTGTGTTCCGGTTTAGGGAGGACCTGGCCTGGCAGTTCGGGCTGAACTGTTCTTATTGGAGTATGGTCAAGACTGATTTACATATGGGTGGGTCCCAACTGAGGTGGCATGGTGGGCAAAAAAATATGAACTGGAGTGTAGCCCAAGAGATTTCCAGAGCCTGAGATTAATCAATGCATTCTATTCATCACCTTGTTCGTCGCAGTTGCTGCTCTAAGTGTGACTGGCATGCCCAGACGTGGGTCCCATGCTCACTGACTCTGCCACTGGAGTCAAATTATGCCCAACGGAAGAGCCCTAATCAGGACCAAACCAGTCTTGGGTTGCTTGGGTTTCAGTTCAGGGAGGACCTGGACTGGCAGTTTGGACTGGACTGCTTCTATTGGAGCAGGGCCACAAATGATTTTCATATGTCTGGTCCACACTAAGGTGGTATGGTGAGCAAAAAGCGATGGACTGGAGGTCAGCTCTGAGTTATTGCCAGAGGCTAAGATTATTTCAAGCATTCCACCCATGACCTTGTTGTTGCAGTTTTTATTTTTTGAGGCACCTGCAAGTTAAAGGCATTATGTTTAGGTTATGTTGATATTTATTTTTATCTTGAAAATTTAGGGAATATATACTAGCCTCTGTGTGCTCTTTTGTTCCTTTTACATTTAAAAAGAGGTTGTAAAAGTGTGTGTTGTTCTCTCTTTGGTCACAGGAATTGTTCTTCTTTTTTATCGTGTACATCTCTTGAGAATGTTCAGGTAGTAGTCAGTAGACAGCTTGAATTTGTTTTATCTATGAATAGTATTTTTTATTTGCGGCAAGTTAATGTGTTATATTTTAGAAGCAATTATAATGTGTGCTTACCCTTTTTAGTGTGTAGGTGGGACTGTGTTACAGAAACAACTCTATCACTTGCTCATTACAGTAGTCTCATCCTGACTGACAGCAAAATGGTGGATGATGTCTTGTATTTATTTTTGCCTATTACTGTTTCTTTAGTTTTATCTGTTTGTTCAAATCTGTAAAAATTCTATTTTAAAAACTTCACTTTACCATATGTATTTGTTTACTGAACAAATAAGTGTTTTATAATGAACGTTCCTTTATATGTGTAGGACCCAGTCTTTGTTGGTGCTGAAGCTGTTTAATTTAAATTGTACCTCTTTTGTTTTAGAGGCTAAAAACTTGTATTATATTCAAAAATCCTTTTTATTGGTAAAGATTGGAAAAAAATATGTTTATATGGTTTAGTTTACATACTTTTAAATCTGTGAAACAATATGCGAAGTAAGGGTAGAGGCAGTAGAGGAAAATTGCATAGTCATACATTATATTGTGGTGTAAAGAGGCGCGTGGTAAAAAAACGTGATGTAAAACACCTGGATGTAATGTACATCGATGTAACTACTGATATTCGAGGAGGAGTCAAAACTGTTTGTAGCTTTCCTCATTATCGAATTGCAGTGGTGGTTGGCACGTAAGAAGGGTGGTGGGACAAAAATAAATAATAAGTAAGAAAATAAATCATTCCACTTACCTTCCTGGTGCGACTTTCTCCTCGCTCAGATCTTCTTTCCAGGCAGACTCCAGGAAACTGCAGTAACCTATCATGGCGCTGCTCTCATAATGCATGAGAGCCACACAAAGATTGGAGGAAGCGGCCTCTCTCGCTGCTCCCAAGGACATTGGAGCCCTATGTGGTCTCTAACCCAGCTGTCTTAGACAGCTAGATTGGAGAGGTTAAAAATATGCATGTCTGACTGGCCTTTGCAAGACGTCCAGCCAAAAAGACATGCGTACTTTAAACTTCAAGTATCACTGCTTTCTGCTATTGCTTGACTGGATGGCATCAGCAGAAAGCTCCACACCCGATACTGGCGCTCGGGACGGGGTGATGAGTAATAAAATGGTAATAAATTAACTTTATTACCATTTTATTTTTCTATCTCTGGGGCAATTTTTTTGTGGGGCGTACTCTTCCACCTTAACGAAGGAGCTGCCACTGTCGAATTGCTTGATTTTGATCAAGCGATCGATATCTATTGACTTTAAAATATTAGACCCGAGCAAAACTGAGGTCTTGTTGCTATCTCTTAGTTTTGATATGTGGGAGAAAAACATTTGTCCCTCCCTTTGGGCACATTTCTCTCGCCTATCACATCTGTCCAAACTGAGAAATATACATTGATCACAACCTGAATTTTAAACGTACAGTGCAAAATAATCTAGCACATGCTTTTTTCAAGTGCTCAGAAGACATCTTCCCTTCATGAAGCCTCAGTTGCACATCTCTGTGGCTACTGCCCTCATCCATAGGCATCTGCACTCTGTGAATTCCATTTATCTGGCTGCACCAGAAAAGTTATTTAATCATCATCATCATCATCATCAAAAGACTATGTTTGATTATAAATCTGATAATCAAATAAGTATATACAGAAACACAGACAATATAATTGTACAAAAACACATGGGCCCAGATACACAAACCATTTAGCATTTCTTAATGGGCGCAATAGCCATTTTGGCCCCTTAAGAAATACTACATGGTCTTTTCAGATGTATAAAAGCACAAAACTGGTCTCGATTTGTGATTACTACCCGTTAGAAATTGCAAATTGCGACCTTGATTTAGGAATCACAAATGGGGAATACCTACATTTGCATGTACATGTACAAAGCATTTCCTAAATGCGGATTGGGTATTTAGGAAATGCAATTACCATCAAATTCAAGTTGATGATAACCATGTGCAAAATAAAAAATGCATTTATTTTTTGTGACATGTAGCGCACATTTACCCCTACGCTTACATGTGCACTAAGAAATTTGCGGTGCCTCAAGGGGGACCTTAAGCCCTGAGGCACCCTTGGGTTTGCATTTCTTAAATTGAGATTTCCTATTAGGAAATCACAATTTGGGAAATGCAAACCATTTCCTATATCTCCCATAGGCGGAAATGCAATGGCATTTCCGATTTGCAATTCCATAACAGCAATTCCTAATCTGTAGGAATCGCTATTAGGGAATCGCAAATGTTGTACATATCCCTTTGCATTTCTTAAATAGCGATTCCTATGGAGTCGCTATTTAGGAAATGCAAACGGGAACCTTAGTATATCTAACCCCTTGTTACATATTGACTATTCATGCATAGAGCTACAGCACTGCACAATACATTTTAAAATGGAGCTTACCGCCCAACAGACCTCATCATCGCTTAATAACTGTAAAAAAACAGAGAGCTGAAACACAACTTCTAAAATGTCTTAATTTTAAAGCTGGAATTAAGTACCTTTTAGCATAAAATACATAGAATCTACAAAAGAATGTAAAATGCAGCAAAGTCTGTTCTGAAACGCCATCATAGGGGCAGTTGATAATGTTGTCTGGTGCATATTGGCCCAAAGGGAAGCCCAACAGGGTTCGAATTGTGCATGGTCAGAACCAAAATAATAGTGCACGCTCCCGGTGCCCAAATATAAAGATAAAGCTCAGTATATAATGTGATCTGGAGCTCAAAATATTACCTACAGATGGTCTTGCTGGGTTCATTGTGGTCATGGTCAGAACATTTTAAAGCTAGAAATGTTCTCTTGGCCCAAACTTTGTCCTTCTTGTGTATGGAGGTGGGGTGGTCAAAGTAGTCCTTTTAAGGATGCAGGTCTGCTTTACATAAGATAATCACGGGATGTTGGACCAATGATTACATTTCGAACAATCTCTAAAAACCTTTTCTCTTTTTTTTTTTTTTTTACGGAGTTTTTATATAGCGCGAACTTGACTCGAAGGTATCTTCGGGGGCTTCATCCTAACAACCAGGGATCCACGCTGTTTCGCTGGGGGCTGGGACTTTGATTCCTGCTTCCTTTTTGCCCATACGAAGCTTCTCCCCGCCACAGACGCCGCAGATTGTCGGGCGCTGCCGCGGAGTGGGGGAGGCACTGCACTACAATTCCCAGGAGGCCACAGGGAACGGACACTGCCCGGCCCGCCCAGAGGCGCCTGAAAAGGACGTCGCTCGTACCACCTCGCGGGACGTGCGCGGGCGACGCTGGGCAGAGGGCGGGCCGTCTGTGGCCATCAGGGGCCTAGGGAGGCCAGGCTAGGGTAAGCGCAAACAGTTGGGAGCGGAGGAGGATGGGGTTAAAAACGCCAAAGTGCCACGTAAGGCAGATACTATTATTTCTTATCTGACCTCCACTTTGGGGGCAATTGACCAGAAAATCGCTAACGCGGAAAAAGAGCTTGAACTTGAAAGGGCAACTGAAAGCTTGGACAAAATACCCTCTATTACATCTCCATTCGGGCCCATAGAGGGCGAACGCTTTAATTCCGTAGTGAGTACAACTGTGGCCAATGCTCCCAGTACTACCCTGTCCTCGCATGTAAGGGGAGGCAGCCCTGGGGGCGCAACATCTCCAGTCAGAGTAAAAGCTAAGAAATGTGTGCGTAAAGTCAAGCACCTGCAGGGAGAACAGGATTACGTTACTGGCACAAACCTGGGAGACAAGATGGAAGAATTGTTTGAATCACGTATAGAACCTTTGTTGGTGGGCATCGTTAGACATTTTAGACTCTTTGAATACCCAGAGTCCATGGAATGTCTGGAGTCACATGTGCCTCTAGGTTGTTCGCAACCTCATGCGTCCCACACACAACAGTTAGTGGTCAAAAATTTGGGTGATACAACAAATAAGGTGGAGGTTCCTCTAATACCCCCAAGAGGACATTTTCTTAAATCGGACACGTCCAAGAGCCCAGTAATGTATCCCAAACCCTGCAGTCACAGGTTGCACCTCCCGCCAGATGCAGCGCCGTTTGTGGAAGTCTTAACGGGGGTCCTGCCTCTTGAATCTAACATGAGTGAATCTACGGAGGACCTCCTAAGTAAATCTAGGGATTGGTGTAGACACTATTCCACTGGGGGGGGGTGATATATCATCTTCCATTATTATGGCTAGAAGGGTGGGGTGGGTGGGACAGGGTCCCAAGTCAATTAAAGGGGACTGTATTGCTGTGAATTTCTGTGGGAGAGACGATGCTGAAAAGTTATTCTGGGATGGGTCTGACTTGTTTAATAATAATTGTATAAGACCGTTACCACTTGGTTATTTCTATCCCCCTCGGGGCATTCGGAAAACACGCCCTCCTGTCCCAGGTTCATACTCCAACAGAGACATTACCACCTTAAGACCGCACTATATTGCTAGCTCCCCTATGTCCTCCTTGAGTCCTGACATTCGACCACAACACTCTCATTCGCTTCCCACATCCCTTCAGGTATCTGAAAGTACTCACAGTGGGGGACTGGCTCTGTCAAACCGCTTTTCCCCCCTGTGCCATTTACAGGACTCTGACTGACTAGATAACACACGATGCATAAAAGACATAATTGTGCACAAGTCATGCAAGAAGATTACGTGTAAAATTTTAAGTTGGAATATCGCGGGTATCAGATCCAAAAGTCAGGATGAGATTTGGGCAGGCTATGTTACATCCCACGACATTATAGCACTACAAGAAACTTGGGATACATCGAATAGTTTTTCTCTGGATGGATATGCCCATTTTTATATCCCAGCTAAACCAATCTTGGCGGGTAGGGCGAAGGGTGGCCTTGCACTCTAAGTCTCACTGAATCTGAAAGGATCTGTAACTCGGTTAGAGTCAGGCTCCCAAAACTGCCTTGTTGTAGAACTGGCGGCAGTAAATTCTCCCACCCTGTTACTTATTAATTTTTATAATTCACCAGATAGTGTCAGTCCAAATCAGCATCTAGAATCTCTTGGGGAGGTTTTGGATAAGTACAGAGTGTCACATAATAGTCCCGAGGTCATCCTGATGGGTGACTTTAACATCCACCCATGCAGTCTGGAGTGTATTGTGGAAGATGATGGGGGGCCACCTTATTCATCATCCACACACTTTGAACATACTAAACAAGGTGAGGTTTTGGAGAGCCTTTTGGCCTCCTCAATCCTCTTAGAATCTGGCTGTTGTATGGATGGGCAGAGGACTATTACATTTAAAGGCAAAGATTCAGGAACAGTCATTGATTACATTTTTTTATCTTCTTTGATCTTGTCTACGGTTTTAAACTATAGGGTAGAAGACTCTGCTTTCAGTGACCATAATCCCGTGATAGTAGAGGCTGTCCCGGGGGGATCACTGGCTTTTAAAGATACAAAAACTTCAGGAGCCACAGATCTTTTATTAAAGGATCAGGGCAGGAGACTGAAATGGGCCAAAGTGACCCCGGTCACCTTCTTACAAGAGGTCCTGGTTAAGGTTGAAACGGAGGTGGGCATATGCCTAGATCATGCTAACACCAACTCAAGGATAGTTGAGGCTTTTAACACCATTTGTCTACAAGTAAATAATGACCTATTGGTAAAAAGCAACTCAGGCGGGCAAATAGGAAAAAGATGGTTTGACACAAATTGCACCAAGGCTCACTCTGCACTCCTAAAAGCATTAAATGATATACCCAGAAATAGAGCACTGATAGTATCCTTGAGGAAACAATACAAACAGGCCATCATAGCTCGTAAAACTCAGATCAAGGAAGATGCTTGGAACGATTTACAGTCAGTTGAAGTCTTGCGGGATAGTTCCAAATTTTGGGGGGTTATAAATCATCCATACTTTTCCGGAAGCGAGAACCAGGCCATGGAATGTAGTATTCCAGACGAGCGGTGGCTAGCTCATTTTGAAAGTATTTATAGCCAGCAATCCTATGGGTGCACAGATGAGACGCCAACTTTTAACCAGTGTGGTTTAGTCTTGGCCTTTAGGGAGGAGGATGTGGAAAAAGCAATTTATGAGACAATTAAAAATAAGGCTCCGGGCCCAGATGGGGTCCCTGCAGACTTGTATATCTTGACTGTATATGACTTGTCCGCCCCCAAATTTTGGGCCAAAATATTGACTAATGTTTTTAATGCCTCTAGAGATAATAATATCCCCGAGTCCTGGGCCAGGTCTACTATTATTCCAATTTTCAAAAAAGGTCAGAGGGGCAACCCGGCTTGTTATAGGCCTATTTCCTTAATAGACTCGGCTGTTAAAATCTTAGGCAGAGTCCTTTTGGGCAGGTTGACTGTGTGGCTTGAGGGCAGAGGCATACTGTCTAATGCCCAGTATGGTTTTAGGGCCAACAGGAGTACGCTGGATCAATGCCTAAACTTCCATCTACTTATTAGTAAATATACGATCGCGAAGGAGGGGTCCCTGTATATGGCATTTATGGACCTCTCCTCAGCTTTTGACCTTGTCAATAGGTCAAAGCTGTGGAGGATCCTTCTGGATATGGGGGTTGATCCCCCTCTGGTTGTTTTTTTGGCGGCCCTACACTGCGGCTTATTAGCCTCGGTGAGAGTCACCCAGGGAGGAAGGTGTACCAGTTGCTTTAAGTCGGAGAGGGGTGTTAGGTAGGGGTGCATCCTGGCCCCCCTCCTCTTCACACTATATATAAATGCACTGGAGCCAGCTTTGGCCAACTCAGCGGTGGACGTTCCGCGTGTAGGAGAGACCAAGATTCCGGTTCTCCTATACGCTGACGACGCCGTTCTTCTGACCCGTTCAGGTGTGGCCCTTAAGAGACTACTGGCCACATTTGGCGAATTCATGACCTCATTGGATTTGAAAATTAACACCCAAAAGTCCCAGGTCATGATTACTAGTCTGGCCAGTAGGAAAAAGAAATCCAAAACATTTTTTTGCCTAGGTAATGAGGTAAAAAGGGTCCCGATCTTTACCTACCTGGGGGTCATCTTTGATGAGAAAGGAACGTGGGGTCCCCAACAAAAACTAAAAGGCAATTCTGTGGCAAGATCTGCAGCAGCTATATTAGGTTTTGCCAAAAGTTTGGGAGCACGCCCAATGGAGGCTATTCTAAGGGTTTATAAAGCCAAATCTTTGGCTATAGCCACCTATGGTTCTGCCATCTGGGGATACACAAATACTGATACCATCCAGAGGGCGGAGAACATGTTTTTAAGATCCCTGTTGTCCGTCCCTCAGTCCACACCCACCTTTACGACACACTTAGAGTTGGGTGTGGGGTATGTAACAGATTTAATAAAAGCGGACCCTGTAATTTGTTGGCTAAAAACCTGGCTTAACCAGGAAATCTCTTTAAACCACCTGATTCTCAAAGACTCTCTTGCCTTGGACAGAGTCCATGGAATCCCATGGCTGGTTTACGTCAAACGGGCGCTTGCAATAGTGGGTCGACCAGAGTTATTTCACTCCCCCCGATTGTATTAATAAAAAGGATCTCACGGTGATTAAATCTGCATTAGTTACCCTACTCACGGCAGAGAGGGAGGACTCAGAAATAAAAAAGCCACTAGTTAGAAGGAACTACGCACTAACAACTGTTCCCGGTCTTGAACCCTATTTGGCTTTTGTAACCAGACCATTTCATCGGTTTCTTTTAATTAAATTTCGTTTTAATTTGATACATTTTTTGCTTGGCTCCTACCCCACATGGGCTACCCCAGAAAATGCAATCCCATGTGATTGTGATAACTTTTCCACCAAAGACACGCTACATTTTATTATGTTCTGCGAACACTACGCACAGATTAGGAAAAAATACTTGTTACCTATCCTGAAGGAGGCCGGTTTTTTACAAGTTAGGCCAGCGCTCCTGTTCTTGCAACTCTTACCCAGCATTAGTATTGCATTTCATGTAGCAAGTTTTTTAGTTGCGGACGTTCGTATAAACAAGAAGCGTGTCAATGTACGGCTAAGCCCCATTATGATTTGATTTGGTGAGATAGGCTGGGGTTTTTTATTTTTGGAGGTAATTTATATTTTTTATTTTTTTATCAGACTTTTCTATATTGTAAATATACCAATGTATTATATTTATTTTTTAACCCTGAACTGAACTTACGAAATATGTTTATTTTAATTTTTAACTTTGACAATGCTATTTATAACCATTAGTGTAATTGATGAACTTTTGCCCTGTATTTCATGTGACTATCTGTTTGTTGTGTCTTTTTTTGATTTTTAATCGAATAAAAGTAATTGACTGACTGACTGACTCGAAGGTATCAGAGCACTTGACTTAGCACCAATTGCGTTACATGAGGACACATAAAATTTTGTTTGGCACGGGGAGATTAAGTGATTTGCCCAGAATCACAGGATGTTTTACGTCATTGCTGAGACTCGAACCCAGTTCTCCAGATTCGAGGTCAACCATCCTAGCTGTTAGGCCAACACCCTTGTGGTTAAATGAGGGATGTGTGTTGGACGAAATGTATAGCCTAAGCAACAATGGGGCTAACATGACTAAGGCCTCAATATATTACGACCCTGCTCCTCATGTCACATATAATTCGAGATACTGTGTAGAATGGAGAGTATACATCAATAAAACCAGTTTGCCTCAGTTTGTAGTGCCATAGTGTTCTAATACCACCATATTCCAACACCATAGGTGGCAATAGGCTGGCACTGTATATTGTAGATGTTAAAGAAGGGCGTCAAGGGTTACCCTCCCAGTAACGGAATCAGATTAAATAGCACCACTATAGATTGAGATAATCTTTTTACACCAAACGGAATTAATAATGTGCCAGTGTTGGGCACAATCAAAAGTAATTCCTAGGTAGGCGCAGCTATATACCACCATTAACTTGTTCTCCCTATCTGAGATGGGGTGCATGAAAGTGGTTTTCCCATGCGCTCTTGTCTGTGACTTGGGATAATTAATGGCCAGGTACTGTACGATGCAGTTCCAACCGACACATATTCTCCGTGAGCCAGTCAGAACCGATTGGGAAAGACCGTGTGGTTTACAATCCGGCCACTAACATCGTAATCAGTCAGGCAGATTATAAACTGACCGAGTCTGTCAGAAGGGTTCTGACACGGTCTAGGAGAATCCGCCTGTCAGGAGGAGGCTTTCCGCCCGACATCGTAATGAGGCTCTAAGTTTCTGGTAGAAGAGAAGTTAACTTTTTTAAAGTTAAGCTGTGGAATGCACCTAAACCTCTGAGACACTATTTCACTCTATAGTTAGAATTTTGTATGTTTAAAATATTTTACTGAATAAGTAGAATTACAAGTTGTCCATTTTGAACAATTAATATAAATTGGGTGCAACAAGAATTATAATATTACTTTACTAATAAAAAATAAATGAAAAACAAGATACTAATATCCATAAGAAGCAGAAAATTATGTATATAAAAAAGGGTGACTGCTAATAGAACAAACGGCCTTTGGCAATAGTATATAATGTGGCATGAGACCAATCAGCCAATTTATGATGTTCAATGAGTACACCTAATAAACGGCTGAAGAGTATGGTAGTTTTCCTTCTCTGAAGTGTCAGCAAAACTAAATCGGTTGAATAAGGGTTGGCCTGAATGGTATTAGCACATGTGAGGGTGTCATGAGGACAAAACAAAAAAGAAGAAGAGGGAAAAATGTATAGTGGAAGTGAAGGTACATGGTGTCATACTCTAATACACTGCTAAATAACAAAGATAGATTCGGTACAATATTAGAGCAATTAAATGTATTTGTGAATAAATAATTTAATAAATATGTTGTCCTATATATATTGTGGTTGCCAGTAGGTAGATATAGTTAGGACCTAGTTTTCAAAGGAAGAGCATTTTTTAGGTCTCGCCTGAGACAGCGCTTTAGCGCTGCTCTCGCGAGAGCTTTTGTTAAATGGGGATCTGGAAGTGCAAACGAGTGCTTTTCAGGCCTCCAAATACAGTGCATGTGCGCCGGGCGCGCGCACCATTTGGCAGCCTGAAAAGCACTGCCTGATCACTTTCACGGCAGCTTTGATGTCCTCAGTGAGCCGCGCGGCCACTGAGGACATCAAAGCGGCCGTTACCAGACCCCCTACAAATACATGCCCACAATTCTATTCACAGCTTGGGTTTAACTCTGGGGGTGGCACTGTTACGCTAAAGATGTTCCTTTGACACCCTCAGATGGCTGCAGGGTGGTCTGAAAGAGCTGTTGTTAGAGCTACGGTCCAGAAGCTCTGAATGGTTTTATGACGCATGGCTGTGACATCACAAAAGACGAGAAGGCGTGAAGCCACGACGCTGCACGGACCTGCGACCCTGCCACACCGCAGAAAATATCATGTTTCCCTTTGCGACAGAAGAGGTCTTAAATGATTGAGGGCCTGTGATTTCCAGGCTCTCTAGAGACTGCGTTACAGTTTCCTGTATACAATTCCCTCGGCCGCTAGGAGGAACACGGTGTGAACGTCAGGTGTGCATGCGTACACGCATCACGACACAACCCTGGCGGCTGAACATGATTCACAATGCGCGAGGAGCCTCTGCTTATCACACAAGCGGGCCACGGGCAGACTGGAGGAGTAGCCGTGTTTGCTTAGTGCAGGGAGAGGGAAACACTGCTCTCTCATGGCATTGTATGCAGCACCATAGCAACCCGGAGGCCTGCCTGGAAGCCCAGCGCGCAGGCAGGGGCAGGCAGGACGCGTCCAGACTGCTGCAAGTTACCCCAGTCTAACTCCCCGCTCTTGCACAAATGAAGGGTGTGCTGCTGAACGACCCCAGCGCCCCACGACCGCGAGACCATGCTTCCGCATAAATGAGACGGCTGGGAGACCACCTCGGACGGGCTGTCGCAGGGGGCTTCCTTCAGGATGTGCGAAGTGGCGACTCAGGCGCGCAACACCCATTGGACCCACAGGGCTTCAGCCCCCCCCCCCCCCCCGTCGTGTGTGGCAGCCCGGGCTGAGACAGCTTCTGGGCACACACACAGCCGCACCCGAGCACTTCACAGATCTTTAAAAGACCATTTGCATGTTAATGAGGCCTCGCTGTTGTTTCACCCCTTCTAAGAGCCCCTGCAGCTCCACTCTACCGATTGCTTAAAGTTTCAGCCCCCCCCGAAATTTTTTCTTAGCCCCCCCCAGAGGGAGTCAAAAACACACGCTTCTCGGCGCTATTCGAGGGTATGTAGCGCTGTATCATTTAAATCTCGCAGCGCTTCGAACAAGCATTTGCAATGCAATAGGTCTCGCAGTTATACGAGTTTGAGCTATTGGCATTATAAATGACAGTGCCTTTTATTTATGTTTTAAAAAAACCAAACTTAACCCCTTCCCCGCTCATGACGGAACCGCTCCGTCATGAGCCACGGTATCCGTGTGCTCATGACGGAGCGGTTCCTTTATGCCACGACCGTTGGCGGCCGCTCCGCCCACGCGGCGCTGTTTCCCTGCCTGTGCGGGGGGACAACGCAACTGGGCGGAGTCATGACGGAACCACTCCGTCATGAGCACAGCTCAACCGTGGCTCATGACGGAGTGGCTCTGTCATGAGCACAGCGCCACCGCGCTGCCCCCCCGCACCCCCCAGCGCTGCGGCGGAATTCCCGCCGCAGCGCAGGGGTTAAATAAAAAGCATTGTCATTTACAATGCCAGTAGCTCAAACTCCTATAAATGTGAGACCTATTGCATTGCAAATGCTTGTTTTCATATGCCAATAACTTTGGCGTTGTTTGACAAATCCTCGCGAAAGTTTCAAAACTAGTTTGCCACTCACTTCAGCTGCTATCTTGAAAGTTTTTGGGTGATCCCTCAAGGGGGGACTGAGAAAAAGGGGGCGTCCCAAAACCTGTGTTCCCATAATAATTAACATAGGAACTTTAGATATGGCTAAAGCCCGAACTGCTGAATGGAATAACTATATTTTGGAGCTGTCCAGCCGGACAGATATACTTTTAATTCGTAAAGTAGACACACGAAACAATAAAGTGGGACACAAGCCTTACTTGAAAAACATACAGGAAAGCTCGGGCTGTGTGACTTGCTTGCATGTTATACATTTGATTAGAGCAGTGCAAGCAAAGATATAGTGAGACACTGTTACACATGAGTAATGTACAATGAGAAAGTGTTTACAGAGTACATGTGATCGACGAAGTTTTGATCCCTTTTAGACAATATTAGGATCATCATTAGGACATAGTATTTACATGCCTGAGTAAAGGATGCTGTTTTCCAGTAGAAAATCGGCTGGAAATGTTGTGTACCCCGTACGCGGTTACACTGCTTAGTTGAAAACTGCAAAGGATCTGTTATATCTGTAGACCTTAACCCTGTAGGGTAAGGCTTGAATGTGGTGAACCGCGTTCACAGTATAATCCCCAGATGCGGCGGTTGCAGTGAACCTTTACCCTGTAAGGGTAAGGACTGAAGGGAGATGAACCGCGTCCGCGGTTAAATGTGCGAAGTGGCGGTTGCAGTGAAGCTGATGGCACGAGGCACTGAATAGCAGGAGCGTCTTCACAGCATACAACCTCCTCGATTGCATGCTGTAGTGCACTTTTTTGGGGAAAATTTTGTGAAGATTCGTCAATGATGCTAAAGTTATTAGCAAAACAAAAAATGCTTCATCTATATGAAAAGTTGATCCTAAGTATAACTACCTACTGGCAATCACCAGTAGGATATATAGATCTATATATTCACTGGAAAAAAACAAAGGTTAAAGTAACATTATAGTTGGGTCAATGTTAGTGACAGCATTAACTTTAATTAAAACACACTAACTAAAAAACACACAGAAATGTACAAGTTATAGTTAGCAGAGCTAACTAAACTATAAATTGCACCCCTGCCAGCAAATTAGCCCAAGAACAATAAAGCTCCCTGTGCCAATCAGAATGCTCTAATTTTGAATTGGTGCTCCTGCGAGAGTCACTCGAGCCTCTCTCGGGCACAACTGTCCATATATATAAATATATTTTACTCTACATTTCTAAAACACAACTCAACTGGGCAAATTTTAAAACAGCACAATCTGCTGAGTAAGATCTAGCTTCCTGCAAAATCTTTCATCGTTCTGTTCAGCAGTTTTTCCTGTAGCCCTGCCTAAAGAAGTCTATGGAAAACTCATAGGCATTTTGAATTTTGGGACAAAATTAAATTGAACTAATAGTGTCTCGAATGGTGTTGGAAAAACATGGTCCGAAATATTTTTTTTTACTATTCCAAATAAATGATGGTCTTTAAACAATTCTTTAAAATAATATTTGTTTAGTGGAAGTACTTAATAATAACACAATTTGTACCCTGATACTCTAGTGCACAGAGAATCCGCCTCCAAGAATACAGGTAACAATAATGCAGGTTACTAATATATATGAAAATGTCTTCTGCATATGTAGACCATTTTATTTCAGGATATGCAAACTGAAATCCTTTAATATTAGTATTTTGCTGAAATGTAGTCAAGATCTGCATTTAAGTTTAAGGAAATGCTAAATAGAAGGGGGGCGAAAAGACAGTCTGGCATAGCAGCCCTTTTAATATAATATCAAAGTAAGGTGTTTAAATGTTCTTGATGAAGCCTTGAGTGATATATATGATATAGATACCACAATTTGAAATTGTGGTCCAATACATGCCATTGTAAAGCCTTTGGCATTGAACTCCAATCTAAGTAAACAAATGCTGTCTCAGCATCTAGAGCAAGGCCTGAACATTATCAGATGACAATCCAACCTTAATAAACTCTGACTTTTCATTTTTAACTAACTCCAAGGTGGAAGATTCCATTCTCGTAGCTTGAATATTTGCAAACATCTTACAACTGTTAGTGATTTGAGATATAGGGTGATAACTATGTTGTAGCATATCATTTTTTCCAGACTTAAGGATTAAACAAATCATTGCTTCTAAAAATGTGCTTTAGGCCAAGCTCATTCTCCTAAATTGATCATAAAATTCAAATAACTTCGGTGCTAAAGTGCTGGCGAAATGAGAATAGAAGTCCGAAGACCTTGAAAGACCCAAGTGCTTTATCTTTTTCACATAATGCTTTTCCAATAGGAGCAATTTCCAAAGAAAGAGAGATCAAGAGATTTATCAGACTTTCAGGAAAGATGTTTAAAATAATTTATAATGTCCTCATATGTATGAATTAATTCTGGAGTAAATATATTTTTGGAGAATCATAAAAAAACAATTTGCAATATCAGACTTAACAGCTATGACTTTGCCATATTCATTGAGTATTGATTGAATAAAGTATCTTACTTTCTTTATCTTTCGATCATTGGCTCCAATTTTACCCATCATATATCTTCTTCAAAAATACTTAGCTTTACCTTTGAACATAAATTCACAGGCTTTCCAGTTATTATATTTATTAAAGTCTATATTGGCTATACTTAGCGAGGTGTGGGATTTTCATTTGTTGCCTTTCCTAGAACAAACCAGGTCAGAATCGGGTATCATTTGTGCATACGCCGTAACAAGAATAACACCAATTTCAGAATGCAACACAGTTAGTGCTTCTTGATTGAGAATCCTGCACTGGAGGATTAAATACAAATTTGCAATAGTCTGGATTGTAAACTTTCCAATTTTAGAGAGAACTCTCTGAGTAACTAAGTTTTCAATAACGTGTGCATCTTATTGGGAATGCATTTGCTTATAGATCTATTATCCAAAAAGGGATCAAAATCTGGTTGCATTCTCCAACAACTATCCAGCTGCCATGATATAATTGTACTGAGTTATCATCATAATGTTTATTTTAGCTAAAAGCCATAAAAGAACAAATAAACAAACATACAGAATAAAAACACATAAAATTTAAATTGGGCAATTGGCATCGGGGGGTCACTAATATCATTCTGGAAAGGTAAATTAGTATTTTCTGGGCCTTAAAAATAGATATGGGAATATCTTTTGCTTTTGATTTTGCAAAATACAATCTTCCATCCGAATCAATACATTGGAAAATACCATAAAATTTGAAATACATTTGTAATAGAATAACCATACGATTTTTCTTACTTAGAGCATGAGAAGCAAAAACCTCCCCTACCAAAATATTTTTAAGTTTACTAGAATCAGAGCCTGAGTAAAGTATTTGTGAAGAGCACAAACATTCATAAAGTGAAAACACAAAAAAAGAAAAGTCTGTTTGCGTCTTTTGTCTCGTTCCTCAACAGTAGGAGGACCACGTATCCCATTTATCTGCATAGGTTCCACCCCTTCCGATTGTCTTACAACTTCTTCAGAAACCGGCCTAGGACAAGGAAGAAAGCATTTGGGATCACCACGGTTCTTATCACTCTCTCTCTCTCTCCTGCATCCTGTGATCAATTTGTACTGTGAGATCAATCAAGTCCTCACACATCTGTGGTAAATGGATCACCTGTGCAAGGATGTATTTTAACTCCCCTCGTAGTCCTTGATAGAAGAGCATGGCTCTTTTTCTTGAGGCCAATCTGTTTCAACCAGCAGGCGATTGAACGTGGCGATATAGGTTAGCAAATCCTTGTGAGCCCTGCCTGAGGGTGATCAGTTCACAATCTGAAGTGAGGAGATGTGATTTCCTATCAAACAAATTGTGTATCTCTGTACAGAGATCTGAAAAGTTATAGAGGATGGGGTTGTCTCTTTCTATCAAGGGGATTGATCAACTAGCTGCATTCCCACTCCAATCAGACATTACAAACCTGGTTTTATATTGATCATCTTGGAATATTGTGGGTTTGCATAAGAAATGTAGTCTGATTAAAACAAATCCCAAACTTCTTTGGCACCTCAAAAAAGCATTCTGGTGCCGCTAAGGGTATTTGCGGTGGCTGTATCACCTGAATGGATGCAGGGCCTGATGCTGTCAGGGGGGTATTGTGTGTTGCAGAAAAGTATCCAGTACCAGGTGCCCTCCTTTCTGTTGTAACCAGTACGAATTGCTCTAATGGAGTGCCTGCTGACTGTGGCGGTAACTCCCTGTCCTTGATGCAAGACCCTCCCTCATTATCCTGTTGACCCTTTCTAGCTCATCCAGCCATCTCTCTCCTTATGAAACCAATCTCTTTCCGTAGCTCCTGATTCTCCACCCGAGAAGCCTTAACCTCTGTCTGCATGGCGGACATTGTTTCCAAGCTGGAGGTAAGAACTGAAGCAGTATACATGGCCCAGGCTGGATTTGCTACTTGAGCTTGTCAACCTGTCAGGTTAGCAGGGATCACAAGCCACTAATCTTCAGGTACAAACCAGCGGTGGTGATGACTGTTTCCCCACTCCTCCCCAGGCAAACCCACAGAGAGCAAACATCACTCCTCTGCAAGCCTCCACACCAGGGAAAAGGGAAATGGTTAAAACCATAAAAGCAGCAGAATGCTACTGGAAGGCATCCTCTGTCTTCTCTCTCTCCGTTAAGAGAAATACCTCTTTCTCTCTGAGGTGTACGCCTTACGTGAGACCATGCATTCTACTCACGAGCAGTGTGTAAAATGAGCGCTCCCCGTATCTAGTTCAGTAGAAGTCCAAGGGGTAAATACCAGTAAAAGTCTCCAACCCACAAGCAACCAAATCCAAGGGCACGTGATTGTCTCAATGTCACTAGAATGAGGTTAAAGAATAAAAAGCAAAAATGAGAGTGGCAGGTACTTAAATGCCAATAACACCATCACTAATCCTCTCTTCCTGTTAGTCCTCACAGAAGTAGGAAGTGGAAAAGACGAGCCATTCTGGGTCCTCTTGAATCACCAAAAACACATTGTGTTGTCATGAAGATTAAGGGCAGTTAACGCGCCACATAGAATTAGTCCGTTTATGTGAGCACGATAGGCAGATAACATGCAAAATATGGGCCTGATATAGAAAAGATGCTTCTCTCTCTCTCTCCTGAGAGTTACAGCGATTCAGGTTGGGTGGTAGCAGTACACCCGGAAATAAAGTGTTCTGTCAGAATGTGCCGTAATAGCGTTCGGTCCTGAACACGTATTACGAGGCAGTTCCTGCAAAACGCAGGATTGTGAGTGGAAGGAAGCATTCAGGCCTGAATGTGTTGTGTAGATTTCAAAGTGGTAATCCAGTTGTCTCAAAGACTCAATACATTGTGACAAGCACCTGCCCACTCTCAGGGAGTGGCTTATACAGCATAAGATCCACCCTTATTGGATCTAAAAGCTTTGGTTCATATAATGCATCATCAAGTCATTGCTCAACACTCGCAACTCAGACACACTTCATCACATGGGTGATCAGTATAGGGAACGTCTATATGCAGATCCTTCTCCTCTCAGGGTTCAGTTTATGATTGAGAACCAAGACTCCTTAGCAATCTCCATGAGGTCAGAGATCCTACCATCAACTAGATGTTAAAACAGCTCTGGAAAACAGTTGCTGGACATGTGCTCCCTTGCAAACAAACTGTACAGCCCCTTGTAATCACTTAAATCAGTGCCCTTCACCCAACCATCCAGAGCCTTGTAAACGTGGTCCACAAAATCCACCTAGGACTGCTAGGGCAACTTGCAGCTGTTCTTAAACTGCATGTACTTTTCTTGGGTGAGCCCATACTTCCTCGTAAGAGCGTCCTTCATGAAGGGATGCCTTACCCTATCTTGTTGCCCTAGGGCTGACAGGACATCCCTCTATTAATTCGAAATATACCTCCAGAGACTTTCTCCCCAAACCTCCTCAGGGACTCTGTGCATCTCTAGAACAACCTCACAGGTCTCAAAACACTTATCTATGTTATACCCCTCAACAAAGTTATGCAGCAGATCCTTTGTAATGTGGACCCTCTTCTCTCCAGTGGCCACTGGAGTATTGCTTCCACCCTCGTTGCTGGATTCTGGTTTCTTGGATTTCAGATTCATCTCCTCTCATGAGGGCGCCTCTATTACTTTAGAGCCAGCCTTATTTCCTCCAGAGCCAGCTTCTCCTCCATTTGAAGCTTGGCCAACTGCAACCTGAACTCTTACAGCTGTCCTGTCTGCCAATTCTTCGGGGACAGGATGTGGTGGACACTCTGCTTCTTGCTTCAGCTGTGATTTCCTCTTCTTTGGGCAAGTTGTCATCCTCTTCAGAAAGTTGCAGCTCAGGGTCTATGGCCATACCCTCCTACTCCTCATCTAAGTCCAAGCCCTCCTTTTTAAGGTTGCCATCCTCTTACTCCTCTGGTGAGGACTGCTTCATTTAGACCTCATAAGCATGGAGGGCTATCTGGAGGTCCAACTTTGTGGCCCTCTCACCTGCATTCAGCTCCCTCTCCTTGCACAGCCTCTTTAGCTCAGGCCAGCTGAGGTTCTGAACATTAAGCAACTCCATCTCCATTGTAGACATAGAGGAGGGTAAAACTCAAATTTGGAAAAGTTAGAAAAATAGCCAATCACAAACTAAGGAGAATTCAAAAAGAGGTCAACTCTAGTGTCAAATTATTTGTCTGGGATTTTAGCATTACATTACTTACTCAATGGCACTGCACAAACACAAGTACTGCATCTAATTACTGAACACCAGTGAGATGAATTGGGTTGTTGGTTGAGGGGGTGAAAGCCTACTCAGACAACAGCCACAATCATTAGGGTCAACCACAAAAAGTAACTCAATTGATCAGTGTTTGACCCTTTGGTAGCTTGGCATAAAAGCAGTCAGGCTTAACTTGGAGGCAAAGTGTAAAGTATTTATGCAGCACACAAATATCAATAAAGTGAAAAGACAACCCGAAAAATGCCACAACACTAGAAAAGGGAAGAGTGTAATTTGGATAGCAAAGTGGGTTGGGCCTTCTCTGCACTGATCTTAGGACTTAAAATAAATTTCGAGAAAAGGAAAGTTCAGCGCACAAGGTAGCTAGTATTGTCTGAGGGGGATGAGGCATCATCTTCGGGGAATAGCTGGACAATGTTGTGCTGAAGATTCCTTCATTTGGACTTAGTCTCTTTTTTTGGAAGTCGAAAATCTCCAGCGGGACGAAGCTGCAAGTTGTTGCCAATGATGGCTCCACAAGGCCCCATAGCCCTTCTGCGAGGAGCCGCTAAATAGGATTTGCTGCTGCGGAGAAGAACCTAGTGGGAGCTGCCATGAAGTCAGGCCAACCGGTGATTCACCTTGGGCGGATCGAAAAGCCGATAGGACCCAATCTCCTCTCAGTTCTCGGAAAAGCTTTTGCTCAAAAGTGCTCAAAGTCCCATGTTCTGGGTTTGGCCTATCTGGGCACCTTTAACACCTCTTCCAAGGGTCCAGAACTGGAGAGGCGCGACTTGGAGGGTTAGGATTCATTCAGGAAGGGTCCATCTGTGGATTCACAATGGTTGGAGACTTTTCTGTTCCTGCAGCTGTTATTAGAATGCCAGCCGACATGCCTTTCGATTCACTCTGGAAGTCTTTGGTTCAACGTAAAATGCAGGGCTCAAGCTGCAGGGCAGACCTCTGCGGATGCAAGGCAGGCAGCAGAGTGGTTCTTGGTGCAGCAAAGCAGTCTGCTGAAGTACATATCAGGCCACAGAAGCAGGAGGTCCTCCTAAGGTCCTCGGCAGGTCCAAAAAGTGAACTGAACAGTGGGTATGAGGATCCCCTCTGAATACATGGTGTGTACTTTGAAGAGGGAGATATTTCCGGAGGCTTCCCCCCCACAGAAGTGTCTTGAATGTCCTGCCTGCTTGCCCTGGCTACAGGCATAAAGGCTAGTATGAAGTCATTTGTGTGAGAGTAAGGCACAGCCTATTGAAGTGCAAGTGGGGTTGTGCACAGCTCGCCCCACCCCCGCCCGAGATTGCCCATCCTGGTACACCTAATCCTCTATTGTGTGGCTGTCTGTGAGGGATATTCAAAGGCCATCTACTACTCACACCTAGTGATGTGACTCAGAAACAGGCTGCAGGCACCAATTGATTAGGGCACAAAAATGGCAACTTTTTAAAGTGTCATTTTTAAAAAAAATGAAATGTGCCATTCAGGTGTAAGCCAATTTTTCCATGTTTCAGGGAGTGAGCACAAGCACTCATCGCTGTTTGTAGTGGTACAGTGTACAGAGTTCTAAAGCCAACAAAAACGAATTCAGGAAAGTAGTAGGAGGGGTGGAGGCAAAAGGTTTGGGGGGAAGACCACCCTAAGGCTGACAAGTCTAACAATATATATTTCTACATATACTCCTAGATATAGGTGTACATGTTTGGTTATTTGCTTTACTGGTACATATATGTGAGTCATGCAGTGTTTTCCTGCGGTACCCATTGCATGAGGCCTTCCATGCTTGCAACATTAATATAAGACCATATGAATATGATGAAGCAAAGTACTCCATCTATAAACTGTCGATCCCCAAGCTGCCCTTTGTACTGGAAAATGTGGGGAAAAAATTAATCCACCAGATGGCAACCTTGTCAAGTGATCAAAATCGCATTATTTTGTCTTCAAACAAACTGTGAATACAAGTTTGTTCCGAAATAGTTAAACCATTACAGTTCGAGCATCTGACTGACATATGAATAGCGCAGATTCACAATGGTGCTAAGAAAAACAGGAGATAACAAACCAACGATTTTTTTTCTGATTCAAAAATGCATATCATTCATAGCAGCTGATGGTTTAATGCCTATTTTTTTATTGTTGATTAGCTGAAATGTAGCAGCTCAGTAAGATGTTAAGGACGGCAGTTTCCTCTATTACAACGGAGGATAATCCAGCTGCAGCCATCCCCAAAGGCCTCGAGCGATTCTATCCATAGTTTGTATTTATATCTTCATTTCATGTAGTATGAAGAAGACGCATAAACGAGCAATAATTCACCTCATTACACAGGCTTAATACCGTGAATGTCAAAACAGTCCTTGACTGCCATCTAGTGAACTCGTAACTAGAGTGCAAGCGATATTTGTAGATCTTTTAAGAAAAACCTCCTCAATTAAAAAAAAAAATGGTATTACTGAATACCCCCCCTCCCCCCCCATATTCGTAGAAACTGTAACAGTGATATGGCAGCCATAAATAGAACAAGCATTTGCAATGCAAAAGGTCTCGCATTAATAAATGTTTTAGCTATTGGTGTTGCACAATATAATGCCACGCCAATAGATCAATCTTTAATTAATGCGAGACCGAGCTTGTTGCTTCCTAGAAGTTGGTACTGAGATGGTCCTAGTGCCTACCGACTCGGATTAAAGTGATACACAAACATTTTAACTACCGGTGAAATACCCATCATTTACAGAGTTGATGCTCCACGGTGCCTTGTTTCTTGGTGTTTAAAAAAATGTATAGTTGCTATTATCAATTTCTCTCAAGCGCATATTATCAGCTTTGGTAAGATAGCAACCTGAGTCTCCCAATTCTAGAGTTCCTAATCCGAAGTTTACTCTCAACTCTCAAATGCAGTCGCTGGACCCACGGAACAGCCTTACTCGCTTACTCACCAGTTAATCCCTATACCATGCAAGCTTTATATTATATGGTCAAAGGTACAGAGAGTGTAACTGGAGACTTTCTACACAGCATATTTGCATAATACAGAAAGATAATGCTTTAATGCATCCCAGGGTGTATCCGTGTAGTACTTGTGTAGTGCTTGCTTCACACTGATAGTGAGTTTAGTCACCGTATTTATTTCTTATGAGATACAGTGCTTGAAATGGAAATAAAGAAGTGCTGAAACAATCCTACAGAGCATTTGTTCTACTGAACAGTGCTAGCACTTTTCTGTAAAGTATGGACTCCTTCTGAGAAGTGCTGGAACCCTCCCTTTCAAGTGAAAGCAGTTCAAGTACATGAAAGTGCCCTCTCATGTACAGTGCTGGTGAGAGGAAGTGCTTTTGAGGGCAGGATACTGATGCGCTCTTTCAGGGCGCTCTCAGTCTGTTCCACTGGGGGGGCAGGTCGGGGGGGGGAGGGGGGGCGACTATGGATTTCTGGAGAGGTGAGTGGATGCCATCCTTACCTCTCCCACTCACCACCCAGGGCTTTAAGTGGGCCGATTCCATCCATGTCTCATAACTGTTAGTAATTAAAAAAGGCTATTGAAACGAGTGCCTATCTGGCCCTATAATCATGTCCTTAACTTTATAGGCAAATAACACTGATCGATTTCTGAACAATTTATGCAAAAAAATGTTAAGGTGATCCATGTCAGTGGTTCAGGTCCTGTTCATATTTCACGTGCTACTTAATCTTGCACCAAAATACAGATGGGGTTGCACGTTACAGGGATCGCAAAATGTTAGTTTATGTGTTTAAGCCACGCACTTACTTACATATGCCACGCGCCGTTTAGAGACCCCACCCCCCTCACTCGTGCATGCCCTTCTGCCAGCTTTTAACTGAGCTCTCCACCAGCTTCACCTTCCCAGTTGGTCTTCGGTTCCAACTCACTCATAAATTATTAAGGCAGACAATTGTCGGAGGATAGGTGGAAGATTTTATAGTGATTCGTGGTTGCCTGCTCTACTGGGATAATGAGAGTTTTCACTGACGGCCTGTGACTCTGATAAGCCCATAGACATAGGTCAGTCCGAGGTTGCAGAGGTCTTAGTGCCCTCCGGTTTAGGGGCTTGAAGGCCTGGCATGCAACTCTCTCTATCCCTGTCAGTGTCCCATGACGGCCGTGAATGCTCTCATGTTACTGTAGGCCAGTCCCGGAGCTCGCTTCTTCCGACTCCCCGACTTTAGACATCCACAGCCCAGCACGCCTCTAGGTGACAAACTCCTTGACCTGATTTCTTACACAGACCACAGAAGGGATGGCGACATCTACAGACCTATAGAAGCTTGTCGTGGACTTCAGTTCACCTGCATGCCAGGGGTACCAGAAGTCAAATATAAGAAGGTAGCCCCCTAATTAATTCATTTTAGGTCTGGGCAAAGGGGAGAGAAACACTAAAGAAACAAAGGGATCCCCACTTGACCTGTATTTCTTCTGCTGTGCTTACTAAGTGTTATTGGTTCTGTTCCACTCGTAATATAATGCTTTGTATACATGATTTTTTATAAAAAAAGGTTTATTATATCCTTTCCCCAAAATATCTCATATTTCATATTTGTTGATTGAAAATATACATAAATACATATTTATGTACAAATGTACAAATTCATTTTGATAATTCGTTCCATGTATTGTGACATGACTTACATTAAAGATGGAGATGAAATGTTTTTCCTTCCTATAAAATCAAAATATCACCCTTGCAAAGAAACTACCATCATAACCAATCCTCTCACTCCAACACCCATTCAGACTCAAAAACTACCATACTCAACAATCATACCAAAGTCCCAGCAAATTACACGTACAAAAGAACAAACAAAGGCAGAAATACAGGTTGAATTTTTATCCATTATTGTGTTGTGGGCTGGATCTGTTGTCCAACAACACCACGACGGGTAAAAATTCAACCTGTATTTCTGCCGTAGTTTGTTCTTTTGTATGTGTAATTTGCTGGGACGTTGGTATGATTGTTGAGTATGGCAGTTTTTGAGTCTGAATGGATGTTAGAGGGAGAGTATTGGTTAAAAGGGTAGTTTCTTTGCAATGGTGATATTTTGTTTTTATAGAAAGGAGAAAAAAATATATATCTTTGATATAACAGTCATGTCATAATACATGTAAAGAATTGTCAAAATGTATTTATAGACTTTCTAAATATGCATGCTGTTTTTCAATCATCATATAAGAAATATGAGATACTTTGAGAAAAAAATATAATAAACCTGATGTTCTGAAAAATCATGTATAGGTAGCATTTATCACAAGTGGAACAGAGCCAATGGCACTTCGTAAGCACAGCAGAAGAAATAAAGGTCAAGTGGGTATCCTTTTTTTTTTCTTTAGGTGTACCGGAAGTGACTTCACAAGATATTTGACTATCAACCCAGTTGACCCCTTGTTTCCTCATCAGAACTCCTGTCTTATGCTGAGGGATGTGGTAAGGGCAATGAGTTTTGTTTACGCTCTAGTCTTGCCTTAGCGGCTCCTGAGAAAGGACAAAGGTCAGTGCCTGGGATGCCAAAGAGCTGCTCATGATAGTCTACCCCTGATTGTCACTAATAAGGGTCACAATTTTAGGGCGCCGAATAGGAGGAAGGCAGCTCGTGCCCCGCGAGTCCTTTTGAAGGCGCGCGTGAACTCCCGTCAGCGGCACCGTCACCCATGCCACACCGACAGGGCCCCTGTCTGAAGAGAGACTGGCCTATAGACGCTGCCAGTGCAGTGTGCGCGTGCGGATATGAGGAACTCGTCACCTCTTTAACCCCTTAGGGAAGTGCCCCATCATAAATGGACGGCCATCTGGGCCGGAAAGTGTACAAATCGCATAAATGCATAAAATACAACATATAAAATCACCCGTTTTCATTTCTGCAGCTGTACTTGCGTTTACAATTTCTGTAGGATGTACGCGGCTGAAGGGAAAGCCCCTCGCGTCCCGCCGAGCTCGCCTCGTGATCAATACGAGTGTGGTGTCTTTGTGGTGATCAACACCGTATAGGTCTCCCCCACCCACCATAGCTCTAAGTGTCCTTTATTGTGTAAATTTGAACTGTGTGGCTTTGGGGGGGGTAGTTTACGGACAGATAATTAGTGTGTGAAGTTCCTCTACATGTTGGGGAGTAGAGATGGGGTGCTGATTGCCCACCCCCTAAAAATTTAAACGTGTTTCATATTTGGGAATTGGTCTGTTCCACAGTATAGAGGTGCTTTATAAGGTAAAACACAGCGAAGTGAAAAACCCCTCCATTCCACGGCAGAGCTGCTTCACATCCACTGTATGAGGAGCCGTATTACAGGATTGCTGCGCCACGTAAGGCAGACGTTCTCCTCACAGTACAGAGACACATCATCGTGAATAGTCGCTCTGGGCCTCTTTCTGTGTATTATATATTTATATCAACAGTGCACTTCCACACTGAGGTTTACGCTGAGTGGCCAGTGCATAATCAGCACTTGCACTGACTAGCCTTTGAAACTAGTCAATTGCGTTAACATAGCAGTTAATAACACGTACTGTTTCGTGTGAAAATGAGATAGCCGATTAGACATCGCTCAGGGCTCGAGTCGGGGTACCACGCGGGTGGACGGCGTCCCCCCACTTATTTTACCAGGTTTTTCCGGGTGGACGCCGTCCCCCCTGCCCAAAAGCTGGACAGCATTGTGTGAGCAGAGAGCCCGGGTGGGAGGGAAGTTTCCCGTAAATGTTTGTAATTGGAGACTTTAAGAGGCACCGGTGGTGTGTGCAGGCTGGAGTGATTGGGAGGCGGAGCGAGCAGGCGTTGGCGGTTAACGCTTGAAATGTGTGTCCTTCTGTATCTTGTGCACTTTTGAGCACTTCGTTGTGCAACTGGGGCACCCCCTCGGGGGAGTGGGGGGGAGGGGGGGTTGCAAAGGACATCGAGGAACAGACCAGGGGTAGCAGTGCTGTGAAATGCCCCGTCATCTAAAGGCATATGAATACTCATGAGATTCCTGTTGTGACGTCACTTCCGGTGACAGCGTCCCCCCACTTCTTTTTTTAGGACTTGTGCCCTGACATCGCTCAAGGCAAATTGGGAGATCAAGGGGGAGGGGGGGCGAGCCGACACGAGACCAGTTTATTTTGTGTGAAAAAGGCCGCTTTATTGAATCAGGTGCATATCAAAATTTCATCCCTTGGCCACTGCCTTACAAAACTAAACACCTCACTATACAAGAATTTCCTGACCCCTTGTTCCTCCCCCTACGATCCCCACATCAGTTTCCCCCATCCCACAAAATACAACATAACATTCCATAACCATAATATAACCCAATCCTACACAATCTGGCTTTTCTAAATCCTAAACTCCCCTGACCGTAATCCCCACCTGCCTTTGTGCTACTGTAACTAACCAACCTCTAATCTAAACTTATCCTACCTGGTTACCCTTTCCCTGTTCCTGCTCACAAACTACCAAACATATAACAACAAACTCCAGCCAATCCCGGCCAACTGTCAACCACCCCGCCACCCAGAAAAAGGCGGGAGTGTAGGCGGATACGCCGCCTCCCCCTTATTCTGCCCCCCCCCCCAACAGTATCCTTCCCGCCTAACAACGGTAAAACCCCCCAACAACCGGGCCAAAACCTCCTGCAACTCCAAAAGATACAGGTCCATGCCAAGCCGAGACAAGTGTACCCGATCATCTATGAACAAAATCTAACGAGTCGTAACTAATTTCCCTATGCGCAATCCTACCAATCCCCAAGTGCCGACAGAACCTCACCATCTCAGTGTTCAACTTCCGCCTAGCTTTGTCAACTGCCCCAGGATTGACCGCCCCTCTCCAAACTCTCCGAGGGACAAACTCCGTCCATACAATGGAGCACCCTGCCCACTGGGCTTTGATCAACGACAAGTCCCTCTTCATAGCCCGCATCAGCGCCAAACCAGTCTCCCTGACCATATCGTTTTCCCCCAAATGTAACACCAACACATCTGGGCACCTACCAGCCACCAAGAGCCCGTTCAGCACCGATAACCACTCCTTCCATCGCATACCGCCCCGACCCCGCCAAGCCACCGAAAATAAGTCCTTATTGAACCCCAAACAGTCTCCAAAATAACTTGAGCGGGCCTGGACCTGCGCCCGTTTCACAAAAGAATGCCCCACAACCCATAACCAAACCTGAAAAGAGAAACGAGAATGAGACACAAGAAAAACACCAGACAACATTTTTTTTTTTTTTTTTTTTTACAAAACACCTCCCCCAGCGTCGCTGCGCACATAACGCTGATAGCAATCCGATGACCACCTACCCAGCTTCATAATGTCCCCTCGCCCCCAACCCCTAGCATGAGCCTCTGACGCTGCCCCAATCCGAAAGGAGTGCGTGCCAAACCCCTTCCCGTCGATCCCCAGTCTACCCAGCGCTTTCCTCAGCACTGCTAACAGATGTGACGCCTTGACGCACCGCCCATCCCCATGAGCAAAGACCTGTCCTCCAAAATCCCCCGACAAGGATTTCCACCGCAGACCCCGCCAAAAAGGACACACTGGCGACATGCGCCCCCTTTTCAAAGCTACCCATTTTCCTTTGCTTTTCTGATCCGTTTTCGCCTTCCGAAGCCAGATATTGACCTCCTCTGTACTGAAAGACACCTCCCCCCCAAGACAAACCCCGCTCCCCTTTGGACCCCAACAACTCTGAAACCCTAAAGGCCCCGAAAAACATCCAGGACATGAGTGTAGAAAAAAGGATTGCCTCCCCTTCATCAAAACACACCTCAGGCAACACCCTGAGCACCCCTTCCAACAGTTCCCACGACAAAGGTCTCCGCACTCGAGAGGTGCGCCCACACCCCCGTGCCCAGCCCTCCAAAATCCGTGCCCCCAGTTCACCCGCGGAGGGGGCATAGCCCCACAACAATTTCCCGACTAAAGAAATTCCCGCCAGGTTGCCCACGATCGTGACCTTCGTAAGCCCTTTCTCCACCAAGTCCAAGATAAACTTTATTACATCCTCCTGTCTAGCCACCCAGGAGGCCCGCCGCCTTGCCCCCGAACGTAAGAACTCTTCCCATGCCGCTCCATATGCTGACCTCGTGGACTGTGCTAATGAGCCTAAAACCAGTTGCAACTTCCGGTGTTACCTACGTACCACAGCTGGTGCAGAATTCTGGTCGGGGTCACGTCCGCGTCCTTGGCGAGCCAATGGAATCTCCCCCACTGTGAACGAGACAAAGCATCCGCAATGTCATTGTCCACACCTGGCACATGCACCGCGCGAAAAGCAATATCATGCTTCAAGCACCCCAACACGAAAACCCTCAACAACTTCAGAACCTGGTCATCTCTCGCAGACTGTCGATTGACCACATGCACCACTGCCATGTTGTCGATCCTGAAGCTCACCTTCATGTGGGCCAACAGCGCCCCCCACAGCGTGACGGCCACCACCAGGGGGAAAAATTCCAAAAAGGCAATACTCCTGCCCCCATCCAACCATTCCTCAGGCCATGGTTCGGCACACCACCTCCCCTGCCAGTACAGACCGAATCCAGTGCTCCCTGCTGCGTCTGAGAAAATCTGTACGTCCCACACCATGTCGGCCTCCCTCTTCAGAGGTATCCCGTTGAACTGATGCAAGAAAAACTGACACACCCTCAAGTCTTCCCTCACCCCGGCTGACAGACGTACATGATGATGTGGGGGCCTCTGCCCCGCCAGTCGCCTACAGAACGTCCTCCCTACTCTGACGACCCTACAGGCAAAATTGAGATGGCCCAGCAGAACTTGTATGTCCTTAACCGTAACTTTTGTTTTTGCCAAAACGCTTGCCAGCAGCCCCAACATTTGCTGCTTTTTGTCCGCAGGAAGGCGTGCTTCCTTCAAACTTGAATCCAACTCGATTCCCAAGAAGGCCAGGGTCGTGCTGGTTCCATTGTTTTCTCCGGGGCCAGCGGCACACCCTGTTCCCTCATGATCTCATTGAAGCTGTCCAGAGCCTTCTGGCAGTCCGTGGAGTCTGAGGTGCCCACAAAAAAGAAGTCATCCAGGTAGTGCATAACTCCTTGGTGACCCGTCCGTTCCGTAAACAACCATTGTAGGAACGTACTGAAACATTCAAAAAGTGCGCAAGACATGGAGCAGCCCATCGGCAAAGCTTTGTCCACGTACCAGTTACCGCTGAATTGTATGCCCAACAGATCCCAGTCATCAGGGTGAACTGGAAGCAGCCGGAAAGCTAACTTTATGTCGCACTTTGCCATCTGCGCTGTTGCGCCCGCGGTCACCACCAGTGACATGGCAACGTCAACAGAAGAGTAAGATACAGTGGCCGCTTGTTCATCAATAAAATCATTGACCGATCCGCCTTCCGGCCAGGACAAATGTTGGATGAGGCGAGACTGCCCCCGCTCTTTTTTAGGCACCACTCCAATGGGTGACACAATCAATTTGGGCAACGGCCATTCCTGAAAGGGGCCCGCCATGCGGCCCTCCCGTACCTCCTTATCAAGTTTATCTTGCACTACCTGAGAGTGCTCCCGTGCCGATTTCAAATTGTCTGCCCATCGTCGCACCTGTGGGCCCTCATACCCCAGTCTGAGACCCTCAAGAAACCCCAAACGTAACCGCTCCACAGCCTCCCTCACTGGATACCCCTGCAATGACGCCACCAAGTTCCCCACGTTAACCGGAGTACGAGCCCTTTGGCCCAGGCCCCTTAGACCCCCGCCCCCTCCCGACTGCTGTTGCTGGCCCCCTGCCTTAAAGGCTCCCGACTGCCACTGCTGACCTCCCTGCGACTGACCCTGGGCCCCCCAACAGTTGACCAGTGCATGTCGTTTCCTGCATCCGGAGCATTCGTGCCGGAAACGGCAGTACTCCCGAGTGCACAGTCCTTTATTGTAATCCCAGCTGGCCGTGAAAATGGTTTTCCCAGACCCCGCTAGTCCCATCGTATGCTGCCACAAATCTGTATCCAGCTCGCCCCACTTCGCCTCCGGGTCCCACGCCATGCACGCCCGGAACTCCTCATCATACTGGGCCCAGGCATATCCACCCCCCGTAATCTGTGCCTTTCGTATGACATCCATGTATTTAAACATGGCCACCGACCTCTCCGGGAATTTCTCACAATACACACTAGCGTATATAAGGAAAGCCGCTGTCCAGTTTTCAATAGTCAACGGCACCTTAGGCCGCTTCGCCAATTCAAATTCCTCCTCCTTCGAGCCCTCCTTCGCCCTCACTTCCCTGTGAAGGAGCTTAAGCATCTCCACGTATTCCCCTTTCCAAATACGCTCTTTGGTAGCCAGCATCAAATGTGCACCTAAGGGCTTCGTTACCCCCATATATGGCAAACGTTTTATCTTCACTTCTTTACTTTCTAATTTCGTCTCCCCCTCTCCCGTCTGCGTCTCAACCGTCCCCTTCGTGTCCGTCAAACTCTCCACGTCCTTGCCTTTCCTTCCCTTACCTGCTTCTTCTGTGCCAACCGCCATATCCACCACATACGCACCCTTGCCCAACCTCCCCCCAACCCCCCCTTCTCTGTCAGACCCACCCACCCCCACGGATACCATCACTGGGCGCCCGAGCAAAGACCTATTATCTGGCGCCAATGACTCCGTCCGTCGCTCCCTGTGTCCTGGCCGAGGGGCCGAGCCGGTCTCCCACCTCGATGTCCGACCCGTGGGCCTCGCCTGGTGTCGTGACACCTGTAAAACACTAGACACAGCATTACTCGGCCCCCCCGCCCTGTCCTCCTCCACATCTCGCAACTCTCCCTCCTCCATACTATCTTCCTCATAATCAAGTTCCTCCTGCCTCGCACCCCCAGCGCTCCCCGCTGGTGGAGCTGACTGAACCCTGCGTAAAAAACAAACATCCTCTTCGGCGCTGCTTCCTCGTCGTTGTCCCCCGGGGCGCTGCGACCCCGTGGGTGTTGGGGCCGGCGAGCCCGTCCCGGGCCTACTTATGCCAGCCACGCCGGGATCCCCCGCCGGTACTGGGCATGCAGCCCAAGGCTCCACCCTCCCTTCTCCTTGGTGCCTCCGGGCCGCTCCCAGCCCTACCAAGTCTGGCACCCCGCGATGGTCAGGTTGTCGGTCCACTGGCCTGAAACAAAAAGGAATGGTCTGGTGTGCTGGGCCCACCTCTCTTCTGTCTACCGTCCCACCCCCGCTTACCTGCCCCTAACGTACTCGCTACACACGCCCGCCCCACTGCACTCCGATCCACCCTCTCATCCTTATCGCCTTCCCCTTCCTCCCCCTCGCTCTACTCCAAACCCCCCGCCCCCTCCCCCCCCTCGAATGCTCAGCCCGGCCTCCTTGTCCTCTGCCGCCCTCACCCAAGTCCTCTGCACCCCCACCTTCCCGACGCTCACCGCGAAGCCTGCCCCTTTCCCCCCTCTGTCCCAGAGCCCCCAACCTTCCCGAACCCGTCCCCTGCCCCAGGTGCCCCAGACACCCCTTCCGCCCAAGATTAAAAAATGTCCAGGCCCTCCCAGTCGCGCTCGCTCCCATCTGATTCAATCAACAAAGGGGAATTCCCCCCCACCACACCACCCCCTTCCTGCCCCACCGGAAACCCCATCCCCCTTGCACTGTACCCCCCGCCTCCTCTCCCCTTGCCAGCCCTCCCCCAAACTGCTGGTCCACCCACAAAGGAGCCTCCTGAACCCCCCAACCTCTGGCCCAGGAACTTGGAGCCCACCTTGCGCCCCCTGCAGCCCTGCCACACCAGATATCATCCCAGGGGCCGCTCTCCTAGCATATGAGTGGCCCCTCTCAGCCTGTGACCTCGGGGGGAGCCACCTGACGCGCTCCCCCTCCGAGGCCTACCACCTGACTTGCGCTGAGGCCCCAGGCACTTCCCTTTCCCCCCGCCTCCCTGCAGTCTTCTGGACAGCGCTCTCCATTACCGCACTGCCCGGCTCCACACCCGCCGTTACTATAAAGGGGGCCGCTCCGCATACTTCACCGCGGCCCCCATCGTGCAAGGCGCTGCCCTCTCCCTCCTCTGGGGCCGCTCTCCTGGTATACGAGCGGCCCCCAACGGAACGACTACGCGGCGGGGAGATGCCCGACGCGCTCCCCCGCCCAGCGCGGTTACCACACCCCGCCTCCCTACTACCCGGGGCCGTGCCCCCGACATACGCGCGGCCCCTTGCACTCACCTGAGAACCGCCGGCCTTCCGGGGGAACGAGCAAGCCGCGACGGCGGCCGCCACCCCGGCCGATGCGCGCCTCACCGGGCGCGAGGCCGCTGAGAGATCCGCGACGACCAAATCCATGCACCCGGCCTCCCTAAGAAGCCTCAGTGCTTCTAAAACGCGGTAATCTCCACCAGCCATCATGTAATAAAACACCAAAAACGGCTACTAAACCCACCACAAGAGCACTAGGCGTACAAAACCCTGACAAAAACCCCTGCCCTGAACAAGCGCTCCCAGCCACCATGTCACCAAACCTAAAATGGTGGCTGGGTTAGCGCGAAAATTCGTTATATCCCCTTTGGGCTACAAAGTCCAAAATTGGGCTACATTTGGGCTATTCCCAAATCCTTCAAAATGGCCGCGCCGGCCACTCCCCTCCCCCTCCCAATCTGCCCGGGGGGCAGACCTCGCTGTGCTCGGCTGCCCCCCAAGCTTCCATGCCGGCTGTTTACTAATGTTCGATCCATCTTTTAAATGACATTTAGTGGGCACTGCTCCGCACGTGCTGCTGTCGGGGCAAATCTGCAGTGCACCTGTGAAAAGGGCATGGGCCGTGGCCCAGTCACTCTTCCCAGTATAGGGACAACGGTAGCGGCACTGGTTGAGGGTGCCAGTACATACGGAGCTGTGCTATATGTGCATGTGAAGGTATTCTTTCCTTCCTGCACGATGCAGGATGGATCACGAGAGAGGGCGTGAAGACAGGGTGGCGGCCATGCCTTACTGCTCACCTGTGGGATCCGGCTCACAGGAGCTCAGCGGCACAGCTGCGTCAAACCCCATTTGAGAGGCCGTGAGTAGGTCTCCCACGCTGCACCGTACCCCATCATAGACTTCATAATAGTTCCAAGCCGTACTATCATTAGCGCCTAGAGTTTATTCACTTATCACCATGAGCTATATAAACGGTCTTATTAAGATGCACGACCAACATCAACCTCTAACAAATAAAGTTGCTCTCAGTTTGACCTCTGCTCTAAGTTTACTCTTCTCGTGTAACGTGTCCCATACGCTTTGTAAATAAACTTATAGCACTTGAAGCAGCCCTGTGCATTCGGAGCTATATAAGACAAAATATGTGCTGCCAGCAATAACAACAATAATACAGCTTGTTCCAAATAGTGCTTTCATATCGCAACTGCACCGCTTCTACGCGCTGTCAACAACACATTTCCACGGCAGGCGTCCATACAGTTAAACGTATGTTTTAGTAGATTTGTCTGTGTCAGACCATGATGATGTACTCTTTAGTCTCAGTTGCAGTGCTTTAAATGGGCCGGTACTCACCGGTACTGAGTACCGGCACTTCTTAAATTTATCGCTCTGAGTACCGGCACTTCGCTACTGCCCTAGAGAGTAACGGTACTCATGAAAAGGTTGGCTCATTAGCTGTGCTGGTGAGCAGGAGTGGGACGTGTCTCCGGCAGGCAAGGTGCCGCTTCTGTGGCCCCGATCTGAGCCCCAGCTGAGCTATTCTGCAGGGCTCGTTTGAATAATCTCCGGTGCTCACTATCACGCTGTGCTTGACAGAGCATGGTCTCGATTCATTTTACCTGCTAGTGTGCGCGTGTGATTTTCAAAGCGCAGCACTTCAGGTAGTGAAAAGTCAGTGCAGGGTAATATTTTAAACCGAGAAATGTTATCAGGGTCAAGGGCGGCGGATTCTCACACTTGCCATACTTTCTCTGGATCGGAGGGTTAATGCCCAGACAATGCGATCGAAGAGGCTCCTGGAGCGCTTATCTAACTGCTTTTTTTGCTCTGAGGCACCTACCGGCCTGACTCTCTGAAGAAGAGACAGGCTAGCGATCCCGGCGGTGCCACGCCAGCAGCTCTTCTCGGTGGATCGTTCTGACAGCTATAAAGAGATTCAGGTCAATCAGATATTAATTTCATAATCTCCTGCTGCAGACATTTAAAATGTTTGTTACAAAAATGATTAGGGGGCTCCAGCACGGTATAGGGCCTTGCAAATGGGCACACTCGAGTTGTCTGTCTGAGCTGAAAATGCGCTACCTTTTGTCTAAACTAGCAGTTTTGATGATTTATGAGTAGTTCAAAGTGTTTAACATCCCTGCTTGACAGTGACACTACGAAGCAGCAGTCTTTCTTTTCCCAGCACAGACTTGTTAAGTCAGAGATAAGTTATGTGATTATTGTTCCCGCTGAGGAGAGGTCAGAGTTTTCTCTGACAGATTTCACTCTCACCATTAAGTAGCGTAAAGGGTTAAAATGCCTCCTTCAAAAAAGCATATTGTGATGTACTGTATTGTATGTGGATAGCTCAGCGAGTTGCTATTTTTGTCACAGAGATCTCTTTGTTTCATGTGGCTTGGCCGCACCTGAAGCTAAGGTTGGGGTGGGGGGTGCTGATTTTTAAAAAAAATTAAATAATAGCTTCAAAAGCACCTGCTGAGTTTGACTTCCTTGTTGCTCAAATGAGTGTGGTTTCTGATATTTGTCCATTTCCATTGACTTCATTCCATGATTTTGGTCGCAAGAAAGTGCCACTCTAAGTGTTACACATCTAGTTGTTAACTGACTCTCGTAAATCCACTAAATCTATGAAAATGTCACACATAAGCAATCTGAAACATTAGCAGCTATACTCAAATGGGTGTCATTTCTGATATTTATATGATTCCCTCGTCTTCATTGCTTAATTTTGCTCGCAGGAAAGTGTCAATCATAGTCGTTGAAATGTCACTCATAATTGCAATGAAAATATTAAAATGTCACACATGGCAATCTGAAAACTTGGCAGCTATGGGGTCCATTCAGGCCCTGTGCTGTCAACCACATTCACACTATCCTCTGCATTTGCGCAAACACAGGAATCATGGCAGTCCCCTGGCAGTGGCAATTCAAAAAGCCACAGTGAAGACTATAACATGGCTTTTAACATACTGGAGTCTTTTGTGTGTCTGCTTATGTTTGTGTGTTTGCCTGCATTTGTATGCCTTTTTTTTGTAAGAAACAAGTGTGTAATAGAGAGAGAATCAAGACACTCTCAGGAGGTATTTTAAAGAAAATGGGTGGCACTTTGTGTGTACATGATTGCTCGGTGACAAAGGTTCATAAATAATGTAGTAGGAAGGGTTGGTGGGTGAGTGAGTGAGTGGATGGATGAGTGAGCAAGGGTGGATGTATAGATGGATGAATGGATGGATGAGTGAATGAATGGATGGATGAGTGAATGGATGGATGGGTGAAAGAGGGTGGATGATTGTATAAAAGGGCGGATGATGGGTGGATAAGTGAAAGATTGGATGGATGAATGAAAGGGAGGGAGGATGGATGAAAGGGTGGATGGTATAAAGGGGTGAAAGGGTTGATGGATAGATGAGCGAAAGGATGGATGGATGAGTGAAAGGGTGGATAACGAGATGGATGAGTGAAATAATGAATGGATAGGGTTATGGATGGATGGATAGGTTTTGATATGAAGGGTAGACAGACAGAATGGTGAAAAACTGAATGATGGATGAAAGACTGAATAGACAATAGAATATAAAGGTTAAAGGGGGGACATCAGCAGGTAAATGGTAGGATGAAAGGATGAATGGATAGATCGATGGAAGAGACAAGAGATATCTTCTGGGGAGGGTCGTGATGATTTGCTTCATTTGCTTTGTGCCATAAGAGCTTTGGATCAAAGTGGGGGTATTTTCAGCTTCTTCTTACTCATGTGCTCAAAAATATATAGTATTGTGGCAAACAACAGCAACTAACAGTATGACATTAACAAGGTGCAACAATTGCAAAAAAAGGAAATGTTATCATATTATCGCATTTCTCTTTCATTTTGTGTAATGAGTTAACCTGCTTTGTTTATATAAACACATTTATCATGTGTTTTGGTGTGTGCTGCAACTATAATAGAAGTCGTTAAGTATCATCATGTCTTGCTCTTAGCCCCGCCCCTAGCCCCGCCCACTCACCACACCTCTAGCTCATTTTAATGAGTACCTGCACTTATTTTTTCCAATTTAAAGCACTGCTCAGTTGTATGTATATGATCTTAATCTCATACGTTTCGCCTAAATATTGCCCTTGCTTTTAGTTGGCGCTGCAATAAAATACCCTCAACTTGGTCGCTGACTTTTTACCTTTATATAATGCACACCCAACCCCACCACGCAGTATACTTTTATGTAGGACTCAGCCTCCCAGTGGCTAGATCCGGTGCATATAATGTTTTAATTGCACTTTAAAGAGGACATATTTTACCCATTCTTTTGCATATGTTACTCCGCAAGCCGCGCAAGTGACCATTTCTGGTCCAGTCACTGAATCCCTGCCCTCCCTCACAAGAAGTGTCACAGCGCAGGACAAAAGTTCGGGAACTTTGTCCGCCACCGAGAAAGCTTTCAGCGGGTCTTGCCACGAGCTCGCTATGTCGGGGTGGGGAAATGAAGCCACCGTACCTCATATCCACCCCTCACCCCAGTAAACACGCCGTACATCAAGTCACACAGGTTATGTATATCAGTCGTAAAACCAGGTATATATAAACACACACAATGCAGCGGCCATCTGTTTTATGTCACAGTAAACAAGCACTGCAAACAAACCAACATCCTGAGATTTTGTATCACACTTAAATCTGGCTATGCAATTGTTATCCTATTAGTAACATTTATAGCTCTTTTCAATGGCCATCGCCCCCCCCTACAGGTCTGTAATCCTGGCCTTCAGAGGATGGCACGCTGCAATTTCTACAACCTGGGACGTGCAGGTTGCTCATAAAACACTGTGCAGGTGCATTCATCCTGAGAGCTATCCGTCAGGCACGTTTGCTCACAGATAAAAGACTGAGTGCCTCGGGCACGAGAGATGCTGGGTAAAAGTCTCTGGTCCGCGCGTACGTATTCGCCTCAAAGGGGACTCCGAGCGCCCCGCGGGTGAGGGAAAGGTGAGTCCACACAAGTGAACTTTGTCAGCAGGGGAGAGGCCTCTGAGCGCACCAGGACAACTTCTTACCTTCGCTGACGGCGGCGCAGACGCAGGAAGCCATGCTTAAGCCGATTTACAGTATGTAGGTGGCTATCACCCGTGCCCGGGCCATGGTCCGGCGCTGCTGGGTGGCACACGGCCGGAGAGCTCTGCAGCCGGCTCCCCCTCTCCTCCTGCGCTCCTCAGTGCATGAGCGTCTGCGCTACAGCAGAGCTGAGTGCATCCCGTTGCACTTTAAACATACTGCCTCACATCTACATAGGCAGCCCGAAAGGAGGGTGGGTGCAGACTGTCCATCAGAACCTGTCAGCCAATAACATTCCAGAGCTTTGCAGTGACACAAACCCCAGCACAAACACACGCTAGTCTTTAACTCCTCTTCCTAAAGTACGAGTGGTGCGTGCCACAGCGAGCCGTGGTTTCAATTTTCGGGCACGATAATTGAAACCACATGGCCTATTGGTGTCTATTACGCGCACCATGTGCGTAATAGACACCAATAGGCCGTGGGCGGAGCAACGCGCCCGCCTTTGGCCAAATACGTGCAGTCTTTCATTAAAAGACGCACGCAAAGGCCAATGGGGTAGCACAAAAGGAAAAGCACACGCACGAGCATGTGCGATTCCTAAGTAAGTGCTGAAACGCCTTTTTTCACCTACTAAATGTTTCGCGCTGCGCAAGCACTGTTGTGCAGTGCAACGCTAGGTGCAGGACCTAAAAACGGCTAAATTCTATCTTCTAGTGCAATTTACAACTGTGGACAAATATTACGCATAAGAAATTTCATTAGAAATGTAGAAGGGGCAAAATTATAAATACAATTGAAATAACTGAAATTCAGTGACCGAGGGCCGGATGTACGAAATCACTTGTTTGCTATTTCCTAATAGAGAATTATAGCCATTCTTGGGGGCATGGCCAGGCTAACGACCAAGAAGGTCGCGCAGCGCTGAAGCTCTGCCGTATAGCCTGACATCCTGGCCCTGCTGAATTGATCCTTATGCTTATAACCCCAAATTTGCATGCCTAACGTCAGCGTAGACCGTGGTTGACAAGCGCGGAAAAGGAGTGGTGATTTGAGGCAACTGATCCAGCATTGCCCACGACAGTCTGTGCGGCCTTCACACTACGAGCCTGGAGAGTGGCCTGGTTTTCAGTGCTTCCCCAGAGGGCTCTCCGGCGGAAACTGCTGTGCCGCTGCATATCCGTAAACCTGGAGACGGCGGTCTCTCCTTTCTGCTTTGAGCTTCGGCAGTGCGGCACTCAGTTGGCGGCTTGAATTTGAAGCGACCTACATCTGGGCGCGTGGTGAGTCAGCCTGCTCCCTAAACTGGGCACCTATTGCTGTGGGCGAACCGGAGAGCTGTACTAGTGGGTTTGGGCCAACTACAGGTGTAGTGGGTGATCCGGACTGGCACTCTTTCCAAAAGCCATAGAAGGCCTGTGCTGAATCTGATTGCGGGGTGGCACTGTGGAGTGCAGAGAGATGATTTGAGCTGAGCCACGACGGGGGTGTAGTGCCCTGCTTGTGGTGCTCCCCGGCAACTGAACTTGCTGTTGGTGTGGCGTGGCGTGGGTTACATGGAGTGCGGCCCCAGCACTTCGTAGAGAGACGATTGCCTTGGCGTACATTCCTACACTGCTGGTCCCCATCTGCAAGCAAGGCCACGTGTTCCTTAGACGTCTGTAATACTTACTTCTCTCATACCAGTTAGAGAGAGCCATCTTGTTGACTGTAATCCCTCACGTGTCAGTTTGGTGTCTTTGTTTGCTAACGGCAGCCAGATGCTTATGGAGACAAGACCAGGCTACAAGATCTGATGTGGGTCGGAAAACCCCAAAGCAGCACCTACTACAATTTAGCCGTACTGATACTGGTCCAGTTGAGACCGTGGTGACCATGGCAGATGGGGGAGTTGAAGGTCCTTCCTCGATCCCTACCCCAGCGGGCTCAGAGACGCTGATGCTGGAACTTTGAGCGGGCTTTAAAGAACTGGATGGGCGCTTTGACTCCCTTGAAAAGAGGCTAGACACGATGGGAGCAAGATTGGACAGTAGAAAGCACGTTCTAGCCAAGAGCGTGTCACTCGAATTGCACTCTGACTGAGAAATTAATCAAGCGAGGATAAGTTCTGTAATTCAAAGATTTTTTTTTTCAAGTAAATCCATTCAATGAGTCCTTTAGAGGACGAGGTTTTCATAGTATTTCCATATCACAACGAGTGTATTAAATGTCATAACTCGATGTAGCCCATGTAGCCCAATG
The DNA here is from genome assembly GCF_964204655.1 of Triturus cristatus. NCBI lineage: Eukaryota > Metazoa > Chordata > Amphibia > Caudata > Salamandridae > Triturus > Triturus cristatus. The sequence continues at coordinate 809,774,956 of NC_140594.1, read as the reverse complement.
CATTTCGGGCCAGTGTGGCCCTTCGTCAGGGGCAGCACTAAAATTAGAGGATACAAGGAAGCAGCTTTAGTCGATATGGTACATATCAGTAATGAACAACAGTAAATGAAAATTGAATTGATATGTTCAAAGTGGATGAAATGATTAATGAAAACAGGATGATAATGCTGGTGATGAAGATAAGGTGCCGTTTTGTGAAAAGAATCGTGTATCTAGTTTACATGTGGGATATCGTAGGATGAAAATAAGGAAGGTGTTCAAAAGTGCAGTTAGAACAAGAAAAGATGTGTGAGAAAAAAAGAAAACCAAAGGAAACCGTTGTGCGTCAACGCACGGTGAGTTTAAAGGTACGTGCGGGATGTTGGTCTACGAACGAGTACATAAACCGTCAGAATTGTGAACGTGATAGAAAAGGTTGATAAACGGGTCACAAAAGTCACAAGTGCATAGATAAGCAGGGAATGTGAACGAAAAACGAGCTAAAACCCATGTATAGGATACGGGGTAAAATACGATATAACACAAAAACACTTACGTGATACAAGCTTTAGATTCGATCGTACCTCTGTGTTCGTAAGCTGTAGGCGTTTGTTAGCGGGTAAATCTACTGCGTGACGTAAGTGATATTTAAACTATGTCACGTGCTTATCGCCACGAATCAAAGTGTCAGAAAGCCGAAATGGCCAATGACAAGGTGTATCTAGAGGGTATACCTGCGGACGTATAGGGAGCGGGTAAATACGTCGAGAGACGGTAGAACCAATTAAATGAATTGGAGTCTACAAGAGCAGGTCAGTAGGTTACGGGTGTGTCTATATTAGTAGCGTCAGAGATAGATAAACGACCAATCAAAAGTGGAAGGTAAAAGCCTAGTGAAAAGCATCGAAAGATGCGTGTGTATTGAGACGGTCAAAAACGGTGCAAACGGGAAACCTGCAACAAAGTAGTAAACTAAATCATTAGGGTGAGTGAGGGGTCAGAGAACAAAATGTAGTGCCAACCAAGACAAATGTGTGTGAATAGGGTGTGAACGTAAAAAAAGGAGAAGATGTAAAAGAGTTCACGTTTGTTGAAGTGGTAAATGAAAGTGATCAAGAATAGTGGTGAGAGTGAGGGGAAAAAAAAGATAAACAGAGAGAGAGTGAAACGGGAATCTGGAAGCAGAAAATACTGAACAGTCTGTGTTGGTATAATATGTGAAAAGAACAAGACCTGTATGTGTAGAAAAGACGGTCACAATAAAGTAGTGAGTGAAACTGAGTGTTTGTGGTGTTTTCTGTACGAGAAATGTGGAACATCAGGAAGCAGAAGGTTATAGGATCACAGGTGACAAGGAGTTTGGGTCCTAAACCTAGAGTACTAGCATGTTTGTCAAAACATTGAAATATATTTAAGAATCGAAGAACATTACAAAAAACAACCCAGATCATAGCGTTCATTGAGTCCTTTGAGATGAATGGAATCTAATTTGTTGATCCAAAAAGCTTCACGTTGTAGTAGATGTTGTGTGTTGTTGCGTCCTTTTATGATGGGAACCTGTTCCAAAATCAAAAAGCGTAGTTGGCAGATATTGTGTTGTAGTAGATCAAAATGATTGGCAATAGGAGATTTGGCATGATGGGTACGTATGTTGCTCTTGTGTTCATTGAGTCGAATTCGTATTTTTCTCTCTGTCTTGCCAACGTACACGAGCCCACAAGGGCATTTGAGTAGGTAAATTACGTTTTGACTGTTACATGTGGCTGTGACCAGCAAGTTGATAGGAAAACCTTTATGAGGATGTGAGATCTTGTTACCTTTAATGATAGAGTTGCAATTTCCACAATTTAATCAGGGAATAGTGCCTTTGTAAACCGTGGTAGTCTGATTGGCAGATGTAGACAGCAGTTGTTTCAGATTGCGAGATCTTTGGCAGGCAAATCTGGACGGTGAATCAAAAATGTGCTGAAAATCAGGTTCGTTACTTAGTATTGGCCAATACCTTAAAACGTTTTTTTTAATTTGATGACTTCTTGTTGAAAATTTGGAGATGAATACCGATCTGGTTTCTTGTTTGGCTTGCGTCTTCGGTTGAAGCAAGTCCTGGCGCGTAGGGGTGTTAGCTTTGATGATGGCACTCTCCAGTATGGTAGATGGATAATTGCGTTTTTTGAATTTGTCAATGCAGGCAACTTTGCTGACTTCATAAAGGTCCTTGGAACTGGCGATTCTTTTCAATCGTAACAGTTGTGAATACGGTAGGTGTTTTTTTAAAGAAGGTTGATGAAAACTGTCATAGTGTAATAAGTTGTTACGATCAGTTGGTTTGGTGTAAACTTGTGTAGTGAGTTGATCTCCAGTGTTGGTAACCAGAGTATCTAGAAAGGTAACTGAATCTTGGCTGATGGTGTGGGTGAATTCTATTCGATGATCCACTGCATTCAGTGTGTCGATTAGATGATTCAGTAAAGTAACAGGTCCTTTCCAAATGATAAAAATATCATCGATGTATCTTTTGTAAAGGATCAGGTTGTTTGTCCAGTCTTGTTTACTTAAGATATGATCAAGTTCAAAACGATACATGTAGAGGTTGCCGTAAGTGGGCGCGGCACAATTACCCATGGATGTGCCCGAGCATTGCATGTAGTATGTTCCAGACCATTCGAAGTAACTGTGGTAAAGTGTAAAGTGTATCAACTCCATGAGAAATATTTTCAGATCGTTAGGTTTGTCTGTTAGAAGTAGAAAGGATTCGATTGCCTCAAGTCCTTGGTCATGAGGAATTGAGGTATATAATGCCTTTACATCAATGGTAGCTAGAGTGATGTTGGGGGTGATTTGGTTTTGTATTGACTCCAGGATACTGAGAAAGTCGGTAGTATCCTTGATGTAGGTTGACATGGATTGTACTAATGGTTGTAAGTGTCTGTCCAAGTATCTTCCCACTGGTTCATGGATTGAGTTGACTGTAGCAAGATTGGACACTCACAAAAGGAGATTGGACACAATTGTGGGCAGGGTGTTGGATTTAGAAGATGGCGCGGCGCAGTCCACAAAGAAAATAGATCGCATGGATAAAATATTGAAGTCGGTGGCTCTGAAGAACGAGGACATAGAAGTGCACATTAGACACAACAACATCCGCATTTTAGGGGTGCCGGAGTCCACCAATGTCGGGCGTATGGACTTATTTGTGGAGAAACTGCTCACTATTCTTTTTGGCAATGAAGTGTTGACCCCCACATTTCTGGTTGAACGTGCACATCGCTCCCTTGGTCCCAGACCCAATCCAGGGTGTCCCCCCCCCCCCCCAAGGTCTATTATCGCCCACCTGATGAACTATCGTGATAGGGACACTGCGCTCAGACTGGCCAGGGAAAATGGCGAAACAGGGCAGGGGTCCACTTTGGCACTCTATCCTGATTTCACTGCTATAGTCCAAGAGGCGAGAAGGAAATGTATGGGTGTGAAGGCCACGTTGCGTAATCTGGACCGTCGGTATGGCATGATTTACCCGGCTTGCCTCCGGGTAGACGTAGATGGCAGATCCAGAATTTTTGATTCCCCAGCTGTGGTCCAAGCTTTTTCTCAAAATTATAATGCAAGCTGCAGTGGTAAGACTAGGGACCAATCTGGGGATTTTCCTCCGCACAGTGGATCGTTGGCCAGTGGTGAACTCTTTTCAGTGGAATGGTTAACGTATCGCATTTTATTTTACATAAGCCATGCTTAAATGTCAAATATAGTATTGCTAGCAGGGCAAAGTATTGATTTTGTAATTATTCAGGATTTTAAATGCTTGGGCTTATGGTGTGGTGTTGCCTCGCCCCTAGTGTTGTAACACCTTTAGTCTACTATTTAGTTGGAAAGTACAGGAAATTATCTCTTGCTTACTATGTTGCAGATTCACATGCTACATTCTACAGGGTTGTTAAATTGGGTTGTCCCTGCTTGGGTTTGGGCAGGGATGGGTGAGGGTTGTGGGGAGAGGGGACAGAATGCTTAGTGGGTTTATGGTGCACAGTGTTAAATGTTCACCATAACCATTTTAGTAATTTTTGTTGCACACTTACACGATCAGATTTGAGCTAAACGTATGATTACTGGAGTTAGGCTGCCCAATTTTTTGGATCTTACATTAATTACTTGGAATGTTCAGGGACTGAATAAGGCTAGAAAGAGGAAACGGGTCCTTCAATATTTGCAGCGGCATCAAGTTGATGTCACATTTCCACAAGAGACACACCTCCCAAGCAGGACTCTACTATCTTTGCTTCTACCTGGGGCTCACAAAGATATTTTGCAAATTTTAGCACGTATGCTAGAGGGACTGAAGTCTCAGTACATAAAAGTCCGCCTTTCCAGTTGGAGAGTGTTTGCAACGATGAGGATGGACACTATACAATAGTTTCAGGGTGTTTATTGGGCTATAGGGTGGCATTTGTATGTGTAGATGCTCCAAACACTGACCGTCCAGATTTTTTCCATGACCTTCACATGCAGCTACTGAAGCTGGATGTGGACTACATATTTATGGGTTGGGATTTTAATTTGCTGTTAGACCCGTCATAGGACAGTATGTGGGGCTCCTCTGATTCCAAGCCTTGTGCCCACTGTGCTTTATTAGAGCTTTGAGAGTCAATTGGGTTGTTAGATGTGTGGAAGCTTTGCCGTCCAGGGGAAATTGCCTATACTCATTATGCTGCACAATATAAAACCTGGACTAGGCTTGATTGCTGGTTAGTGTCCCCAAATTTGACTTCATTGCACAGGGAGACAAAGCCTCTTCCTAGAATACTTTTGGATCACTCCTGTGATCCTCAAGGCAAGGATCCCCAGGCCAGAGGGCTGCAAAAGGCAGAGCTTTGAGCTGTTATTGTAGATTACTTCCAACTGAATAAAGGTTCCGTACAGACATGGGCAGTTTTATGGGAAGCCTTTAATGCAAATATGCAGGGTATCTGAATTGTGAAGCATTCTGGGGTGTTGAGGGACCAAAGGGGTACATTATCTCGCATAGAGCAGCAGCTTGAGGCAATGGATGAAGCGCACATTACATCTCCAGCTCAAGACGATCAGAACCCCCGACTGGGGCTCCTTTTGGAGTTCCGGAAAGCGGCAGAGCGTGAGACACTATTTTCGAGTAAATATGCTACTGCTCGGCGTTACCGGGAAGGAGATTGACCCGGCCGCACCTTGGCGCAACTTCTGCACCCAGTGTCAGGACCATTATGTATCCCATGTATTCAGGCCCCGAATAACAAGACACTATCCGACACTAGGGAGATACGAGATTTTTTTTTAACTATTACACGGAGTTGTATACTTCACGTGCTACACATAGTGATGAGGCCAGTGGAGATTATCTGTCGGAGATAGCTCTCGTGTGGCTGGAGAAGGGAATGCAGGAGTTTCTGACAGAACCGTTTTCTGTGGAGGAAATTGTGTGTGCCATAGATGCCATGAATGACTCAACTGCTCCCGGGTTAGACAGGTTTACCGGGAATCTTTAAAAGACCTATAAGGACCTATTGCCCACACACTTGCTAGAGGTGTATGATGAAGCGCTGAAGTGTTCAGAATTGCCGCCCACATTGCGTGAAGCAGTTATTATATTATTGCCAAAACCTGGGAAAGATCCTCTCCTGTGTGGGTCATATAGGCCATTATCTCTCCTTAATCTCGATTATAAAATCCTGGCCAAAATGATTGCATTGAGATTAGCACTCCTATTAGATTGTATCATTTCACCAGCCCAAACTGGGTTTGTCCCCCATAGATCAACGGAATTGAGCCTCCGTACTTTATTTACGGTCCTGCATCATATATATTGCCTGAGGTCCCCGCGGCAGCGTTATTAGATACTGAAAAGGCCTTTGACTCCCTTTTTTTCTAATGGTCATGCAGCGGATGGGAATGCCTAAAGAATTTGTGGAGCTGGTTTGCCTTTTCTATACTTCCCCCCCCCACTGCACTACTCGAGCTCAATGTCACCTTGTCTTCGCAGTCTTATCTTTCCCGGGGCACACAACAGGGCTGTCCACTCTACCTCTTACCATTTATAATCGCGCTTGTACCATTAGTCCGACACTTTCAGGAGAGGCATCTATATAGAGGCTTGCAATTCAAGACAGGCCCATTATTGGTTTTGCTCTATGCTGACGATGTTATTCTTTGTCCCGCATCCAGAGGAAAGCTCAGACCCATTAGTTAGAGAGATTATTCGGTTTGGGGGGTTCTTGGGACTTGGCATCAATTGGGGCAAATCAGTCATTTTCCCCTAACATCAAGCACGGTCAGATGGGACTGTGAGTTCCCATTGCAGTGGTACGAGGAGTCGACGAAATACTTGGGCATTCAGATACATAGAGATCCACATCAGTTGATTTTACTAAATAATGGGCAGGTCATTTGCAAATTAGAGCATCAGATAGAGCGCTGGTTAAAACTACCTTTGTCAATGGCAGGCCATGTGGCTATCATAAAAATAGTAGTGCTTCCCAAATTTTTGTATTTATTTCACAACATCCCCATCCCGCTCCCCAATAGTTTTTTTAAAACGATTCAATCTCACCTTACAAGATTAGTCTGGGGAGGAAAGAGGGCCAGAGGTAGTTGGGATGCACTGACCCTGTCATATGAGAGGGGTGGACTGGGTGTTCCAAACTTCCAGATTTATTACCTGGTAGCACAGTCTAGCTTTGCGCCCACCTGGTATCACCCTGACACACGGATTCCATATACGAGACCAGAAGCTGACTTGGTGTTGCCAGTGCCGTTGAAAACAGTCCTGCCGAAGGGATTCCCTCGTGACAACCAAATGGTGTCAACGATAAGTTGGGCCTGGCAGAAGTTGGCTAGTATAGCAGGAGGAGGTCCATTATACTTGTCTGAGATTCCCTTACGTAATAATCCCTGGCTGCTCATTACAGAGGAGAAACTAGTGCAGCAACCCTTTGACGTTTTTTCTCTGGTGAAGTTTAGAGACAGTTCCCCAGGGGACATGTGTTTAATGTTATAGAATGTGAGCGGTACAGAGGTGCTATTTTATGGATAGGATTGTTTTGTGCAGAGTTCGCAGAGCACTTAGAAACAGGATTGCTAGTTTCCCCCTGGAGCCTGATTCATTTGCACCATTAACACTATTGATAAGTAGCCAAGAGGGAGACCATTTGATTTCAATACTCTATAGAACAACAATGTCACTGGTTGCCAGCAGAGACACTAGAGTTAAAGAAGCGTGGAAAAGGGATCTAGGACACACAATACAAGACACGCAGTGGATGTTCTGCTGTGACCAGACAAAAGAGGTATCTCTTAACAGTAGACCTAAATTACTCCATTTTAAATTTCTCAGGAGAGTATACATGTCTCCAGTAAAAATAAATTCTATAGACCCCAGACAGGCCACATTGCTTCTGCAAATGTAGGGCCCCGGGCTGATTTTGCTCACATGACATGGAACTGTGCGAAAATAGGTGAATACTGGAGGTCTGTTTATGGGATATTATCGCTCATGTGTGGGCAAGAGATCAATCCGCTTCCTGAAGTTGCGCTGTTGAGTTAGGTATATGAGTTACCAAAGAAATTGAGGAAATTCACAGAAATTGCTTTACTTATTGCGAAAAGGGAAATTGCTATTCACTCCAAGACTAAGACATGGTTGGCAAGCCTGATGTACTGTAATATAAATTGTGGTTTGTTTGCATCTATACAGCCTCTTGCCGCTAGGCCAAAAGATATTTGGTATCCCCTGAAAGATAATCTTCTGTGGTCTAGAACCAACCTCCCCCCCCTCCCCCCCCCCCTCCGTGACGCAGCCTGCGGGTATTGTCCCCCTGGGGTGGGTTGAGCTCATGGTATAGTCGGATATTATGCTAGTGTGCTAGTATTCTCATTGCAATACTAAAATGTGTAAGTTATGTTATCAAATGGTTTCAACAAAGGGATGTTAAGTCTCGGTGTGTCATGGTACACAAATCTAATCATATTTGTACTTATGAAAAGTGTGTCGATTTAGTATGGATTATGCTATTATACCTTAAGTAGTGATAACTCTGTCATGGTGCTTTGTAATGTCATATTTTGTTGTGCGCAAAAAAAAAATTAAAAAGGAGAAACAAAATTATAGCCATTCATTATTAGGAAATCGCAAAGTGCAATGTACAACAGTGTATTTGAAAATGTTAGTGATTCACGGTGGCTCGCAAATAGATCTGCCTCATCAATATTCATGAGGCATTGTGAATGGCTACAATCACAGGGATGGTAGTCTGCTGGAACTCATTGCCCATAACCTATAAATAATCCTATTATCCAGAAAGAGAAGATTCTGAAATAAAATTCCCATCATGGATAAATTTGGGAATAGATTTTATTTCAGACAAGACAAACAAGCATCACATATCTATAATAGCCTGCTGGACTCAAAGCAACATAAGTGGCTAGAACCGAAAGTAATATTGCGGTCTTGGGCCTCATGTTGACTGGAACAATAACCTTTTAAAATATCAAATATAGTATATTCAGATTTTCAATTAGAAAAGGTTTTCTTCTGCAAACATTTTCAAAACGTCAGCATTTTCAGAGATTGGAAGGTTTTAATAAACATGCAGAAAGAATATTACATAATTATGATGTGTGGGAAAAATTCAAGAGCAATTGTTTTATTGGAATTATTATTATTTTTAAACGTTTGCGTTTAAAATGCTTTGCTTGGAATTTTCACATGCGGGCAAAGTATACGAAAACTTTGCATTCTTCACTAAATGTGGATTTCATTAACCTTTTTAAGCAAAAAGTAAACTTCACACACACCTATAAGCTATAAAAATAAATAGTCAAGTGAAGTGCACATTTAGCCAGGATCTTAATGCAACTTTACTAGTCAGATTACAATCTTAAAACAGATGAGCATTTTTTTACAGATGAAATCAACCCACGGGATGTGAGGGAGAGCAGGCATTAATGGAAACTGCTGCAAACCCACACAAGTTCTCAGAATATGGAAATTGATGGAATATGTACAAAATTGTTGAATGCTCTACACACAATCAGTGCCCTTTCCTCACCAGCCTATGATTTGCAGGTTCTAACATTTAACACACACTAGTGAAATAGTTTGTCTGTGGAAGTGCACTGTCGCAAAGCCAACTGAGGCCGAGAACAATCTTTGACTGAATTGGATTTTTCTTCTTGTGATGTTTGGTAGTTGATATGAGCCTGCAGAAAAAGATTTCTAGAGGAGGAAGTGTGGTAGAAGGTGTGGTGGAACCTAGAGCTTCCAAGAAGAAAAGAGAGCACCTGAAGAAGCGCTTGTCATCACTGAGTCTCTTCTGTGCACCTTTGAGGGGTAAAAGGTAAGTCATCTTGATTTATAGAGGATGCTATCCACTCTGGGATGTCTGAATGTGCAATGGTCCCAAGTGATGTCAGTGGTGGGGGGACAATTTTCTGGGTAAGGGGTCGGCTGGCCATTGATGTTACCGCATAAAAGCATGGGAGTTGTGAAAAAGCTAACTTCCACTTAAAGAGTGTATTAAATGTGCACAGATCTTTGAGAATTGTGGCATGGTTGAGTATCTAGTGGTACCTGTTTAACTTTATTTACACAAATATTTGGCTAAATGAGGTGTGATAGGTTAATGTCATTGCCAGCATCCAATCGGCCTCCTTGTGCAACTCGATGAGTAGAAAACAACCACTGGGATGGCAACTCAGTTTTGATATGAATGGAAAGCACAAGGCCTTTGATGCATCCAAAGCTTAGGATGGTTTATGTTAAAGACAGGCCTGGGGAACCACAGGATCTCAACGAGAACAGGTACTGTGCCTTGGGATTTCCATCTACAAGTGAATCGGTCCCATCCCAGCCTTCACCAGTCATTGATCCATGTAAAGGTGTGGAAAGAGGCTGGATTGCCATAATCAATACTCAGTTGGAGGAACAGATTCGTTTTATTTTTGTAGCACCTAAAAGTGTGCAGAGTTTGCTAAGCACTATACTTCTGATTGCACCAAAGACAGCAGATATTCTAACCCTAGAATTGAAAGGCCCGGAATTGACTTTTAAACTAGCAGTTGAGGGTGATGTAGTTCAGTGGTTTAAAGCATTTGCTGTATCTGACATACAAATTCTCAAAAAAGGAAAATACAACAACCATATGTCAGTCAGTCAGTCTCAAAGTCCATATGTCATAAAATCACAGTATACAATACATTAAATAATAGGCATTGTCCAAGATCACAAAAATAAAATGAAAAACAATGGTGCTCATTTTGGTAGCAGTGCTTAAAACAGGAGGTGGATTCTGATAACCGAAATGCCATCTTTCTTAGTTTTATCTCTCAATTTAGCATTTTATTTCAGAGAAAAAAAACACTCCATGTGTTTACACATTTTACCTCCACATTTAGCATTTGCGCGTGGAAGAGGGTGACAGTTTACACATGCTATGATGCAGTTTTTGCTAGTCACTAATGTGGTAATATATAATAATGGTGCTTTTCTTTCAAACGTAAAATGTGTTAAAATTATATGTGTATATGTTAGGTCTCCGCTCATATTGTGCAGCACTTTAAAAAGTGCCATTGAATATAATGAATGAGAAATACCATTGTCTGCCAATAATATATTGAATAAACCTGTTATATGAAAAAAAGTGACTTATGGGTTTGCAATTGTTTCATTTTTACATTAAAACAGAGACATGTCTGAGTTGTACCATTCTATATTTTCCATAAAGTAAGCTTATTTATTGTTTAATTATTTTGACCTTTTATGGTGCATTTGGACCTCAATTGTGTTTGGGTGCTTTACAATGAAACAATCGAAAGTAACTGAGTTACATCAAGATGTGGCTTAGTGTGATTCTGTAAAATTGTGTGTCCCTCTTAACGGTGGATAAAACATTTAGGGAGATTTCAAAATAGTCCAAATGCACCCCCTTTATTCACAATAATTAAGGCTGACTTGTTACTTGGCAAGCAGAAAAAGAAATTGCAAAGCCCAGCAACACATTTGCTTTTAGGAGCACTGTGAGGAGCCGGGGAAATTGTACGCAATATGCTGCCCAGGACCCCGACAGTGCTCTTCCAGCATGGAAGTGTGTGTGCAATTCTTACCTGCAGTGTACTTGTGGCACTCTAGCAGACAATCCATGTGCTGTGTGTCCTTCTGTACTCACCCCACCCCCACTTCTAATCATGTCAGGCAGTTGTAAAGCCATCAGAAATGGGTGACATTCGGTAACCTAAAAAAAACAAGGGATATGTCTGCCCTCACTCAGGACAGAGGACACCACTAATCTCAGTCTCAAATTCCTTTATTCGATCTCACTCATAAGATCATAAAAGTGTTAACAGTCACAGTTTATAAAAGACATAGTAAAATGTATCATAAACCCAGGTGGAACAAGAATGCAAACATTCATTATATCATAAAAATTGGTACAATAAATTTGTGTCGTTCTTAACAATAAAAACCACAAAAAAACTAAAACGTGGAGATCCTTTTGTGGAAACTTGTTGTCACAAGGACATACTGAGAGATCGGAATGTTTATATTGCTTCCCTGGAAATCCTATCATCAGAGGGATCATATTTAAGCAAAATCTCAGTAAAATGAATTTGTGGTGTGAGAGTGTGACATCAGCCAAATACAGAAACCTTCTCTCCATCAACACTGGTGTTAGTTCATACAGACGGCCAAGCCGTCTGGGTGTGGGAGTTTTTTTCCTTTCTGAGATATTGTGCCCTCAAAATGAACATCTCAACCAGTTTTTGCTTAGACATGGACTTACAAGTAGAGGGGTCTTTAAAAAGGCGGCTTAAACCAATGGCAGATAATTCCGACTCCACATACTGTAGCCACTTAACCCTACTGTAGTTATCTGACTTTAGAATAGGTGTTATCAGGTTTTGCGTGAGGGGAAGTCACCCTGCGCCAGATAGAGTGCCACAGTAGGAGTGGTGCCATGTTAATCGTATCAATGATGTATGGTAAAGCCAATTCCATATGTAAAACATAGTTTGAATAAGACTGTGGAACGGAAGTAAAAGACTTTAAAAAGTTGTTCTCTATGGATTGCAGAGTATCACAGGGAGCCATCCCCCACTAATCAAATATTCATACAAACGTGCCTGTGAGTTTACAGATTTTATGCGTGGGTACTGAACATTACATTGGAAATCTATATACCTTAATATCGTAGACAAAATATACAGGACAAAAATGTGGGCAGGTAAGTATGTATAGAATCTAAACTTAGGGGCAAGAATGTGGTGACTTTCTAAAGTCACCTTTATATAAAAGCTACTTCAGCATTAAGTTGATATTAATATAACAGTTAGTTTAATGCCTTGAAATGCTATATTTGGTGGTCCCAAATGGAACTAGGCACATTGCGGTTGGGCTAGTGTAACCCCATGGTAGCCAGTGGGACTACCAGCCTTGGTACTGTGAAAATGACAATTTCGAGTTTTCACTGTCTGGACATGTAAAATGTAAAAGGACCATGTCCTTTTTAGGTCTCGCCTGATCCAGCGCATGCGCTGGCCTGGCCGAGACATTTTGTTTATGGCTTTTCATAGGGCTGCCTGTGGCCTAAAGCTTGCGTGCACGTGAGCGTGCACGCGCGCAACGCCATGTGTCTTTCCTCCGCTGCGCTCGCAACGCGTAATCGCAATCACTCTCACTTTCGCGGCCGCGTCACCTTCGTGGCTGCGTGGCCAAAGCTTGTTTATTTAAATGTTTTTGTCATTCGCGGCCGCGTCACTTTCGCGGCCGCGTGTCAATGCTTGTGTTGTTTGATTTCGATGCCAACAATTTTCAGGGCTGGCTCACCCCGAACCCTGGCTCTGCTCTCCCTGTTAATTTGTTGGGCGGTCCACTTCTAGAGCTAATACTCCACCTAAGCAAGAACACTACCTTCGGGTGATTAACTGTTAATTTCTCGGTTTCGTGAAAGTACGTTTACTGCTGGGGTGTTCTGTAATGGGACTACGAACCCATCAAAGAGGACGTAATCAAAAGCGGTGGCCATCTTTGAGGTGCAATATATTTATGGGAGGTCATATAAATCAGAAGGAAAACATTTAGAAATGTTAAGCAAAATTTGTCACAGATACATTCTTATGAAAGTGTATTAAAATTTCTCGCTTTGTAAAAGAAAACATCTTCACAAATATTAATGAAGCAAAATCTTAGGGAAGCTGTTATAATACAGAAGCATTCAATGGAACTATATTTGCGTATTCTATTTAGAAAAGTCAATGATCGTAATTCCACTGAACTGAACATCGTTGCGTAATTTGGCGATTGCTTTTATAGTGAACATGTTTGTACGAATTGCTTCCCTATTGTCCTGTTTTTATTGTCATTTCTATAAGAGGTTGCGCTTGCGCACTTGTAGGATTTTCTGTCACTCCTTGTAGGCGCATGCGTGCCGGGGTTGGAATGGTTAGAAGCTTTTAGTTTTACTTCTTTGATTCATCTTTGACTGCTGTGGCACGGTCAAGCTAAGGATACAGACTTTGGGAAGGTGGTCCTTTTACAGGCATCAGGCTTTGTTGTGCGTTATTTTAAAGCTTTTTGAAACAATGGGTGGGAAGAATTCACAGCTGTCCGCAGCCCCTCTCTGGCTTACGGTAGGTCGGGAACTGATGGTTCACAGAGAAAACATCCATCGGTGCTTTTGGGGATACTTTCAAGACAAGGATGATGTTGAAAAATATGGAATACTTTATAGTGCACCACGGGTTTTCGTGTTCTGGCCTACCGCCCTTCTCCTTTGCTTATTACCGTTTAAGGTGTTGACACACATTGACTGTTCATTACTAATGCTTAAGTATGTAATCCATGAATCATACATTCCTCACAGTGTTAAGAACCTATTCAATTTACTACACTCTGCTTTCTTTGGAAAACACCGTGCAATCAAATGTCATATGCATTTTGAAATTTACGGAAGTCTCTGCCGGCAGCTCAGTCAGTGGTGGGGCATGGAATTGCCAACACAGCTTCTGTCTCTTATTATGCTGGTCCAAATATACTTATTCCAACTTTTTTACCAGTTTTCTCTGGTCATTTTATTTCACCTTGTGAACGTGTCAGACTAGGTAAAGAGTAATTGTGAACTTTTTTTAACCAAAGGGACAGTCAAGATACAGAGAAGAAGGGGTAGAGAAGGCAGCAGCGTTTGTGTGCGTTTAACATTTACAAAACAACATAAAATGAGTTGTCGACTGTATTGCCTTTCCATCACACGGGCATCTCGGTAGATTCCGGGGCCACAAGTCTGTTTTTGGGAAGACCACTAAATGATGAATCGGCTCTGGGCCTAATCTGGTCAAGAAAAATCTTTTAATACCTACCCCATACACTTGTATCTATCCCGTGTTAGGATTGGCCCATACAGTACCTAGCAATCATAGGTTTTATTATTGCCTGGTGTTCTCTACACAGTTCCATTTTTCTCTCCGGGGATAAATTTGATTTCCTTTTTACTAAATTATAGGATATTGTGGGGTTTTAAAGGATTAAGATGTTCCTGTAGTTCATGTAATAGGGTGGTTACGTACTGGAGCCAAGGTATTTTGTCAAAATGGTCCATGCACAGGCAGCCCTAATGATCTCCCTGGTAAACTTTGTACCCGGTCTTGACCAGATCTATGCCACTTCATGAAAGTATTGAGGTGGACTGTATCCTCTGCCAAAAGCCTGCATAGGAAAATGTTTTCGTGTACCTGCAACAGGGTACGCTTTTACCTACCCCATACCGGGGAACCATAGAAAGCTACTTGGAGACATTTGCTTCTATACAATTTAGTGATTTCTTTTATTGGCGTGCTTCCTATTCTCATAGCAAAACTAAAACAAGCATTGGCATAGCCAATAGGTCTAGCTTTTGGGACCTTATAAGTATTTAGTTATGCAGCACAATATCCTTGGTGCAACAACATCAAGTGTTGCATGGCTAAATACTTATAAGGTCCCAAAGGCGAAACCTATTGGCTATGCCAATGCTTGTTAATATTTAGCACCCAGACTTATGGGCTAATAAGGCCTTCCCCCTGGGGGTGACCTATAAATACTAAAACTGATATTTTAGATTATGTAAAAGTGTATAGTTTGCCAAGTCAGGTGGAAATTTAAAAGCTGCCTAACTATGCTGAAGTGGCAGATCTAAACCCATGATTTCACTTAGTCACTGCAGTGATGGCACAAGAAGTCCTGCAGTTCACTAGTGACACTTAACTTACAAGCCCTGGGTACACTTTGTACCATCTACTAGGGATATATACATAAGTTAAGTATGGTAACCAGGTACTAGAAAATTGCACATACACTTATGGGTCAGACACACGCAATGGGGCCTGGTCAGCATGGAAGAGTGCACTTCAGAGTTGAAAAACCAGAAGCCTCAGTTTAATGATTTGGGGAGTGCAGAGTCCTTTCCTTACAATGTACGAATATGCTTGAGAAACTACTTTTGCAGTCGAACAATGCCACTCTTGCATTTATTCTCACTTTACTTGCTGCGTGTAAAATATTTGTTCCCATAAAGCAGTGTTCTTCAAAGTTGGTCCTGGAGGGCCGGATCCATGCCAGATTGTTGGCATATCCCCATTTAGATTAGATAAATGTAGCAATCTTGAAAATCTTGCATGGATCCAGCCCTCCAGGACCGACTTTGGAGAATCCTACCGTAAAGAAATAATTTCGCCTACAATCCCATCAAATCTGGGGGTGTTTTTTCCATTTCCTCCCAGGAAATGGATTTACTTCTCCATTTGTTAGGGTTATATGTATGACTTTGTCTAGGGTAAGAACACTTAATGGAGAAGTTTATGAATACCACCAATTTTGTGGTATTGTGTTTGCATTCCCTACCCAATACGCCCATTCTCCACCCCTCGGAAATAAATTATTTATCTCACTGTGATGTTCTAATGCATCAGTAAGTTCATTTACCAGTGCAAACTCACTTTTTGTGAATTTCAAAAATTAATCTGCACTGACAAGGCAAGTCATTTGCGCGTTTGAGGTAAAATTACACACGCAAATATCTTTGAGCCCGACCTAAAGAGTTAGTGTTGAATCTTTAAATACTTCTGGAATATTTAGAAGTACATAGAATGTTTAATTTGTCAAGGTAACAAATTATTTATGTAAAAGTGTTTTGAACTTCTTTGATATACTGAAGCCTTCCCTTTTCACACACTCCAGCACATTGTGACTAGCTTCATATTAGACCATTGCTCCCTTTGAAACCAGAGAAAGGAACATAAAACACAGATGTCAGGTAAAACAATAAGCAACAGTTTCTCATAAAGAGTTGCCTGAGCTCTGACATTGTGTCTTTGAAAGCACAATTAATGCTACCAGAATAAGAGCACACAATGGTCTTCTTTATTGCTCATTCTCCATTTGAGCTTTTCGGGGTTATCTGGGGGCGCTGCAACACCCCCAATCCTAATCCTAGCACCACTTCTGGTGGTTTGCATCATGTACATAATGAACTACACAAGATCTTTGAGCTCCTCTGTGCAGCCTGAATGTTTGTCTCTTTTCACTTCTTCATGTGAGCTATGAATGCACTTGTGGGTTTATGAACGCAGATCTTTACAAGGCTTCTCCAGAAGGGAATAAAGCAGAGTCGGTATCTGGCCAGATCACATATGTTTTTGGTCGATGCAATTACAAAAAAACGTGGCCATTGTATCCTTAAACCAGATTTGTGGTTGTGTTATTATTTCTAAAGAACGTTTTTAAAAATGTAATCGGGTGGACTACAATTGAGGTGCATTCTCAACAAAACAACAACACAATAATACAACAGAATATAGCAATAACACAGCAATGCAATAACAAAGCCATAACCCAACAATACTCAAGCGTCACAATACCACAACGCACATGTTTGTTCAACTTAACTACCTTCACACCCTACTTGTGCTACCTGTCAATAGAACTCTGGTTTATTTTGGAATATTCCACAAAACAATCATCATATACATAATATAGAAACGTACAAAAAACAGCCAAGTCCTAAGAAAAAACATAAAATATTTACAAACCTCCTAAAACAACTATTCTGTCAGTATAAAAAATATTGTTCCTTCAAAAACACCCACCCAATATGTGATGACTAAAACAAAAGCATTTCTTTCTTTGATTCCAGGCGGAAAAACATACTTGGAGAGGGCGAAAATTCCTATTGACGATGTTACAGGTTTACATTTTGGAAGTGCCATTGCACGTTCCCTGACCCCAATATTCTGCAACTAAGGTATCGGATGTCTTTGCCTAAATCGCCACATAATAGGAACAGAAGAAAATGTATGGCCTTCAGTCTCCGCTGCCAGGTCACAGGAAGGACACATTTCATTGGAGATACTGTTTTTACTCTAAAAGTCGGAGAATTTAGCTCGCAGCAAGCTAGCAATACGAAACTGAAAAAATATATATTTTTGCGTATTGGGGCTCAACCAAGTCCAGGAATGCTTCACACTTAGGTCCATCTTTGGAAATAATATAATTTTCAGTCAACCTTCCTAAATGAACGGATGAAAGAGTCAATTCTTTCCCGCGGGCCATATAAGAAAATATAACAAGCAGGGCGGTTTGAGGGTTGAATTCCTCTGTTCTGCTTCAGACCCAGTCGAGACCAGAGTTTGCCAAATGGCACCGAATAAACTTAAACCAGCCCAGCTCGCCCAAACCTCTGATGGCTACGACATCTTGTAATGCATTTCTTAAGTTCAAGAAACTTTTATTCAAGAGATAAAGGATGTCTGTATATGATACAAAGTATTAAAACAATAACAATACACCGCAAATCTAATAAAATAAAAGTATGTAAAACGGACTTTCAATAAGAGAGAAAAAATCAAGCAAACTAAATAAAATATGAATGCTAATAAAATAAATACAATTTAGGAACATCTCAGGGAAATCAAGGTGGTTTCAAAACTTCCTGCTGGAATGGCCTAAGCGTGGAGGCATTTTTGGCACAAGCATCAATGTACAGTGTAACTGGCGACCACAAATCCAAACGTTTCATTGCCATACATGGAGGATAAACAAAAATGGTATCCAATCTGTGATTGTAGCAGACCGCATACCACCAAGCTTTATAGGAAATTTTTGCAGTGTCTTTCCAATTACTTGTGATTTGCTGGAAAGCAATTGCCAACATCAAATCAATAACCCTGGGATTGGATGAAGTGTTCTCCCAAATAGAAGAAAGACTGCCCAAGAAAACGTGAGTACAAGAAAAAGAGAACTTAGTGTCAAAAATTACATTAATTGGAGACCATACACGGCGGCAGAAGGTATGGACGTGTGGACAGGAAAACAACATGTGAAAGAGATCAGCTTTGTGCTCCAAACACGTCCAACACGTATCCGGAGTACTGGGAAATCTTTTGTTTAAAACAGCCGGTGATAGTAGAAGCCGATTATAAATAAAGAATAGTGTTTGCGTTGTAGAGGCTGCTCTTGATGACTTGCGTATTTTATCCATATTTTTTTCCACAGGGATAGTGGCCATTCAGTCAAAAAGTCACGTTCCCAGCTCTCCTCTACTTTGGATTTTTGTCTATCTACAACTGAATCATTTAGATATCTGTATATGATAGAGGCTTTAGGTGATGTCTGTAACAAAATGTGTAAGCGTGAAGGAGGGTTTAGAAGGGCAAGAGTATCTTGTGTAGTGGGGAGTGTAGCGAATACATCCATAATCGCTAACTTAAGCAAGTTATATTTGTGAATGTATGAAGAGGGTAAACCAAAGGAATGGCTGAGTGTGCGAAAGGATATGAAAATCGAGTCTGAAAATAGTTGGTGGATCCATATTAATCCTCTTTGTCTCCATGACTTCCAATAGAAAGGCTTACCTCGAATAGTTAAATGTCTGTTGTGCCAAATTGGGGATGCAAGGAAAGAATCTTTAGTAAGGGGAGTAGAGGAAGTTGTGTAGTCAAGAAGTTTGGAGGTATGTTTTATGATAGGGGTAGAAAGAGATTGAGGCTTATGTGAGAAGGAAAGGTACTCCTGAAAGGAAAAGGGAGATAAAAAGAGGTGTTCTAGAGAGGTCCATAAAGGACAGTTGTCCGTAGAGTCTAGTAACCACATGGAAGCTTGACGTAGAAGGAAAGCCTTCTGGTAAGCTTGAAAATCAGGATAATTGACTCCACCTTCTATCTTGGGACGTGATGGCTTAAAAATACACATTCGAGTTTTCTTATTACTCCATAAAAAAGAGGAGAGGATAGAGTTAACTCTCTTGAAAATTTTAGCCGTAACAGGCACTGGAATATTGGAGATCGTGTATAGAACTATGGATGTTAACATCATCTTTATAGTGTCTAAACGACCCCAGCAGGAAAGGTATAAGGGATGCCATTTAGCAGTTAACTCTGAAAGTTTTTGAATACATTTTTGCATGCATAGTGATATTGTATTTGTTACTGAAGAAGTAAAATGTAAACCTAAATACCTAATATGATGAGAACTCCATGTAAACCTAGAAGCACTAAACTCCGCTTTAAAAGTATATTTGGTCAGGGGTAGAATTTCACATTTATCATTATTCAACTTATAGCCAGATATGAGGGAATATGATTGTGTTTCTGCTAAAAAAATCAGGAATTGATACCTCTGGTTGTGATATGAAAAGGAGAATATCATTAGCGTAGGCAGCGAGCTTAATATGGGCTTTTGAAGTTTGAAAACCATGTATGTCAATATTCTGACGTAATTTGGATAAAAAAGGTTCTAATGCCAAATTGAATAAAAAAGGAGAGAGGGGGCATCTTTGGCGCACACCTCTACCTAGCTTAAAAAAGGGAGAGATCAAGCCATTAGCGCAGACTGCTGCACAGGGGTTAGAGTACAGGAGAGATACTAAATTTATAAAATTCGGGCCAAAACCAAACCATCTGAGAGTGTAAAATAAGTATTTCCATTCAACTCTGTTAAAATCTTTTTCTGCATCTAAAGCTATGGCTGCTAGCGATTGTTTTAGAGTAGGAGACTTAGATAGGATATTGAAAAACAAGCAAGTGTTATCTGTTATAACCCGTCCCTTAACAAAACCGGATTGTTCTTTCCCTAGCAAGGAGCGTAAAACGGAATCTAAGCGTATGGCCAAGGCCTTAGAAAATATTTTATAGTCAATGTTCACCAAGGAAATGGGTCTATAATTTTTGCAATATTTGGGGTCCTTACCATCCTTAGGAATAAGGCAAATGTGAGCCTCCGGAAAAGAACCTATAGAACTGTGTTTGGAATGAAAAAACTGAAGAAGGGTATATCATTTGGGTAAAAGAAGTGTAGAAAAGTGGAGATAAAACTCAACAGTAAAGCCATCGGGCAGGTGCTTTCTCTTTCTTAAGGGTTTGGAGGGCATTTAAAAGTTCTTGCTGTGTTAAATCAGCCTCTAGGGAAGACAAATCTAGTGAATCGCGTTGAGGATAATGAATAGTTGAGAAAAACTGTAAGAGTGAGTTATCCGATGGCTGCACTTCGGAGGTATATAATGATTTATAAAAGAGAGAGATTTCATCTAAAATTTCAGTGTCCTTAAATTTTAAAACAGATTGATTGTCATAAACAGAATCAATATTTAACTTGTTTTGTCGAACTGTTAAATAATTAGCTAGTATTTTCCCAGCCTTATTTTTGCCACCATAATATTTTGCACTAGACTTTAGAACATATAAAGAGCCATCGTCAGTTGTTCTTTTGTTAAATTGGAATTTAACCTTTATGAGAGCCGTTAGATTTTCTTGTGTCTGTGAAACATAGTAAGAGTGCTTAATGTCATTGAGAAGGTAATTAGTGAATTGACGTGCAATTCTCTGCTTCTTTGCAACATAACCAATAATAAAGTCCCTAGCAGAAGCTTTAAAAGCATCCAAAATAATAGAAAAAGACAAGGACTCATCTTGGTTCACCAAAAAATATTTGTTACAAAATGCGGTAAAGGAGGCTGTAAATTTTGGATCTAAAAGGAGGCTGTTATTAAATCTCCATCTTCTGGGGGATTAGCTTTGGGCAATATCTCCAAACCAATTGAGACAGGGGCATGATCAGAAATAAGGATGGGACCTATATCAGCATACGAAAGGGATTGTGAAATATTGTGGGAGACGAATATATAGTCAATCCTTGACTGAGTCTGATGGGCTGGGGAATAAAAAGTATATTCTCTGGTGACTGGATTGCAAAGGCGCCAAGCATCAATAAGTTTATGTTGAGTAATAGTGTGTACAAAGGATTTATGGGATCTATTGGGAACATAAGACACTTTAGAATTTCTGTCTAAAAAAGGGTCAAGCACTTGATTACAGTCTCCTGCTAAAATAAAATTATCCTCAATGCTCTGAGAAATCTGCTTAGCTAAAGCAGGCCAAAAGGATGTTTCTCCTCCAGTAGGGGCATAGACATTGAGAAAAGAAACTGGAACACCCTTCAATAACAATTTGACAATTAGCCATCTGTCTTCCGTATCTGAATTCTGTGATATAAATGTAACTGGAATGGACTTACGACATAAAATCGCAATTCCATTTCATTTACCATCTCCTTGAGAAAAGAAAACTTCCCCAACCCAACCTTTTTTTAATTTCAAGGATTCATCTTCCTTAAGATGGGTTTCTTGAAGGAAAGCAATATCAGTATTTAGTTTGGCAAGATGAGATAGAACCCTTTGCCTCCTAATTGGAGAGTACAATATAAAAATGGAGCTGCGTAATGATACATGGCATCATATCAAAAGTCCAATGCAAAACAGCCAAATATAATCATGCATGAATAAAATACAGAACGATAATAAGAAAGATAGGACTCAAGCCACAAAATGTTAAAAGGTGTACTTAATTGAGACCAAAAACATGGTCGATGTAAAACATTAAAAGAAAATAAACAAAGTTGACAATTATATAGTAAGAAAATGCTGATGAAAAGAAAATAAAAAATATGTAAATAAAAAAGATTTGTGAAGAGAAGAGGAAAAGCAAAAATGAAGAAAATACAGACAACCAGAGCTTTAAAGAAAAAGAGAAGCTGTAAGATAAAACAAAAAACTAAAGACAAAACGAACAACATACCTACTCCAAGGGAAGAAGAAGGTAGGGCTGGGTGTAACCACATAAAGCAGATGAGACGACCAATGAGGACCGGACCATACCGAGGAGGAAACACAACAAAAATGAACACAACTATGGAAGCAAATGAGAAAGAAGATGTGAGGAATAAGTTATATGATAAGACAAAACATGAAAAAGGTACAGTTTCATAGCGTCAAGTAACATCATCAAGGCAAAACTAGAATGCATAACCAGTAAGAATACATAACAGCAAAAATCCTGCAAACAATGGGAGAATAACAACTTGAATTAGAGTTATAGGTCAATCAGGTAACATGTGAAGAGGATGGTCTAGAAGAATCCATAAGATCCGTCTTGTTCGCATTCATGAAGCTTGGCAAGCGCACTGGATCCTCATAGGAAATAGTTTTATTGTTATTGTTATAAGTGACTTTAAAAAGGCATGGATGAAAAAGTCCATATCTGGCACCCATAGAACGAAGGGCTGGTCTCATGTCGAGAAAGGCTTTGCGTCTTGAAGCAGTAGCTCTTGAGTAATCTTGTGCAAAAAATAGAGTGGCACCAGACCAAGAAATTTTTTGAATAGCCCGAGCAGCTGTCAAAACTTGTAATAGATCGGTATACTCCAAGAAGTACAAGATGACGCCTCTCGGTCTCTGTGAAGATGTGGAGTTAGTGGAGATACGACCCAGCCTGTGAGCACGCTGTATATTCAATGAAGAGCCTTCTGGTAGATGAAGAACCTTGGGGAGAAAGGATTTGAAGAAAGCGATGGGATCTGTTGCTTCGATTCCCTCTGCTAGATTAAAGATGCGTGGGTTATTCCTCCTATTCCGATTTTCAAGGTCCTCGACTTCTTTTTGTAATGTTGAGACCTGAGAATTTAAGGAGGTAATGCATTTGGTAGTATCCTGAAAAGAGAACACATTCTGCTCCACTGTCGTAAGTCGGGTATCCATCTGCGACCAGTTATCGGAAAGGATCTGCAATTTAGCGTTTGTTTCTTATACAAACTGTCTTAGGGCTCTTATTTCCTGGAGTAAAAGCTCCATCGAGACTGGGGGAGCCGATTTAGGCGGTGAAGGAGGGTCTTTTTTTAGGCGCTTAACATTGGACTTTCCTGTAGGTAACTGTGCAGGCTCCATAGCAGTGGTACAATAATCTGTATGGAGGTCACCCAAACTCTCCAGACGAGATAACTCAGAAAAAACCTTTGAGTTCTTAATAAAAATAAGCTTTGGTTTCGGGCGCACAGAAAAATTACCTTTCGTTCTGCCCATCAACCTGCAGCAACTAAAGTCCTGAGGGCATAAATGATATTGATGTGTAAGAGAACCAGCTAGGAGGGCTAAAGAATAAACTGTGTAGCTGAATAAAGCAGCTGCCTCAAAAAGAATGTTGAGCAGAAGAAAAAAGAAGAAAAAAAAACAATTCAAGAGTTATTGGGAAGTTTGGAAAAAATGTAGCCAATGTATGCCTCTTCACCAAAAAGGGTAGAACGCGTTTTCTGAGCCCTTATTTAAAAAATGCAAAAACAATAAGCATCAAACAAAAACATTTGCAGGATTTCCTAGTACTGTTAAGATATAATTGGCATGCCTCTTGGTGATGATGAGAGGAAAAGAAAAAAAAAAACTACGATCCTCCTGTAGCTGAAGACAAAATGGCAGCAGAGACCACAGTACCTCAATAATACTTCAATGGCAATGATAAAGAGAAAATAAGAGGAGACTGGGTCACATCATTCAAAAGAATGCCGCTAATGTAGATGGTTATGTCTTTTGAGCATGCGAGAAGTAAATAAGCGAAGTCATGCAGAACAAAGTTGCCGCTTCTGAGAGGAATCAAAGCCCTCGCGTTGCGGTAAAAACAAAATGGCGGCCGTCAGCGCTACTCTCCAGACTCAATTAAATTGATGAAAGAACAGATTAAGTTACCGCATAAGTGTCTGGGAGGGCGCCATGAAGGAAGACAGCATTCCAACGTTGATCCCGCTACATAAAGCTTCGCGCGCGAGTCATTTTATGCGCGTTTCGTCCGCATCGGTTTGGGAGCCTCAGCGGATCGGCGCCATGCATGCCGGGCTCCAAGCCACGCCCCCCCTTGTAATGCATTTCTAACCGCTCTGTATTTTATAAATCTACAGATTTACCCAGTACAACACAGGTTTTTAAAGGCAAAGCAACTTCAAGATATAGGCTGATTTAATAATATACAGCAAATTTAGGGGTACTTTTAGGAAGGCAAATTAGAGATTTCAAAAACTTCTGAAATGTATAGCTTTTCGATGTTGCACCAGCCCTAGATTCCACCCCCAAAACATATTGCTGAAAGTGCTGGGTATTCGTAGACCTCTAGGGAATGGAAAACAGCCTTGCTTGCTATTTTTCTGGCAAAGTGCAAAACAGCCCCTATCTCTAAGCCAATAAGATTTTACTCCTGGATACCTGATTGACCTATTTCCCATTAACACTCAGTCTAACACTCAAATAATCAAAGGACAAAACGCTCATTAGTGCCAAGTTATCCAAGTTCATGATCCCCTCAAACTTTCTATGGGGTTTGAAGGCCATAAATTCGGTCTTTGCTTGGTTGATGACTGATCCCCGGGCATTGCAACAAGTCGTGAAACGAGCTAATTAATAGCGTATCCCAATGGTGAGTATGAGAAATTAACAAGGTGTCATTGGCAAATAGAAATGCAATTTCATGTCACCACCCAAAAAGGGGAAATCCTTAGGGCAATCTTTTAACTAGCTAAACACATTTTTAATGTGCATATTAAATGGGATTGGGGCAAAGACACAAAATTGCCTGACTCCCTGATGGACCTCAAATGGTTGAGTAGTTTTCTCCTTGCAGACTAATTATTATGTTTAAAACATCTGCAAGGAGACCTCAAAAAGCCAAAGCATATGACAATCTGTCCCATAGAATGCTATCAAAAGCCGATTTTAGATAAAAAATAAATAAATAAAACAATGCATAGATTCCCACCTTAGCTTGACATACTTTCAATTTTGAGAGGCAATCTAAAAACCTGGACTATCACACTAACACTCCTAGGAAAGCCTGCTTAACAATGGGATAAGATTTACTAGCCCGGTGCGAGGTCATATTCCCAAATATTTTTTGTGTATTATCAATAAGACCTATCGGTCTCTAGTTCACTGGGTCTTTTGTGTAAACATTTTATAGATCAGAACTTACTTGGCTCCCAAAGAGGAAGCTGGCACTATCCCTGTGTGTGCAATGCTATTTGATCCAATTGCCATTTAAAGGGCCTATAGCATAAGCTCTGACGTAAGAAGATCCTTTGGAATCTTTCGAATCCTTTGGAATCTTGTCACACCTAGGAGCTTTGCTAGACTTTTGTCAGGTTATATTTAGCACATTGCAACTCAACAATCGTAAAAGGGTCAACTTCATTAAAAATAAATTCCAATATGACTATAATATTTTGAGGTAAACGTTTCTCAGTATTAAATGCTTCCACCTGACAATGAAGTAACATTCGAATCATCACCTGCTTTGCAGCACAAAAAAACGTAACTACAGCAGTAAGTCCCCACAACTCCGCTTGAATTCTCATTGGCTATCAACTTTTAAATGTGTTTTGGAAATGCAATATTTTGTCTTCCTCAGCATATTAGTTTTTGAAAATAAACATTTTTCTATCAAATACCACTTTCTATTTTATTCAAATAAACTCAATTTTCCAGAGGAAAACCTGTTCTGGAAAAACAATGTTTACTATTGAAATATCAGTTCTCATGTTTAGAAAAAACAGTCATCAGATATCAGCTTGTCATTTTCATCGAGTATTACCATGTAAAAATGCTTCATAAGAACAGATTCTGTTTTGTATGACCGTTATTACAAACATAGGTCATGGATGCTTGCCATAACACCAAGGATGCCTATGGTATGCCAATAATGGACACCATTATAACAGGGCCACCATTGTGCCAAGGCTGAATGCCATAACATCCAGGATGTTCACCGTATAGCGGTCATGCCCATTATTATGAGAGGAGCAGTTATCCTTCTTTCAGAGGTGGCAGAAAATAGGCAAGATATCATCAAATAACTTTATTTCGCATTTAGGGAAAAAATGCATTAAAGTACATAGTGCAAATAACAGTTCAATAACTTAAGTTAAAGAGCATCATAGGCATACATTCTTTCTTAAAATCCTAAAGCGATAGTAAATATCCCATAAAATTCATGTCTATACAAAATATACATTTGATCAACGATTAAGAAGGTTGCACATAAAAAAAGAAGCAGTTACAAAACACACAAAAGGCGTCTTCAGCTGTTGCATAATGGACAATGTGGTAATATAGCTGCAGAGAAAAACTTTTTTTGTTTTTAAACGGGATAATAAATCTCTTTTTTCCTTTATATACAATTGGCAAAACAATAAAATATGTACAATTGATTGTCTTGACATTTTGTCGCAGGGGCAACAGTCCAACTGATTTTGGGAAGAGACATTTGCAGGATAGCCCAACATTATTATTACATGGTTAAGATGTAATCTTGTCAAAATAAATCCACTATGGTTATTTTTTACAAAAGTACAATATGAAGATGGTCAATGTAAAGTAGGTGGGATCGCATTATACGCAATTACTGTTGCTTTTTCTTTGTATCTATTCCACCTAACTTGTGCACATTTCTCTAAGAAAATCCTTTTGAGACTCATTATTCCAAGATTCACAACGTTCAGGTTGGACATAGAGATCCCCCAACTCCACTGGTTCGAGGGTACATCTTAAATATTGTAGCCAAATGACTTTTGAGGCATGCTTCATTTTCATTATGTCCTTCAAGATTGATTGGTTTGGCTGTTCCTCCTCCCGTTTCCATATAGACAACCATAATAGAAAAGGGCCTAATTTGATTGTATCCATAATATATGGTACTGCTAACTCTTTGTGGACTATGTAATTTGTGGAAGCCTTTGGGACAGACAGTAATCTTTTGGCAAAACTGTCCTACGTGAGTTGTGCCCCAGATTGCAGCCCCATACGTTGCCAAATAAATTCTAACCATCTCATGGATTGGTTTATTACCCAAGTTACAAGAAAATCTAAAAAGTGCAGCTATACTTTTCTTCATCTGTGTATCTCTTGAGGTCACCATAAAATTCCAATCTAGCTTAGTGTCAAAAATCAGACCTAGATAAGAGAAATTTACTACATTTAAAATTTTCTTTCCTCCAATATTATACTTTGCGCTTTTTATCCTTCTTTTCCCAATAGACATAACAAAAGACTTTGTTTTGTTAACATATAGATAAAAGGAAATAGTTCATAATACTCTTTAGTAAGGATAGGGGTGTTCGGGAAAGTAATACCGCATCATCTGCATACAATAAAATTGGAAAATGTGTTGTATTCGCTCTTGACGTATCTATAAACTTTTCAACCGGATGGTATTTAGGCTGTTAGTATATACCGAGAACAGAAAGGGTGCGAGTACACAACCCTGTCTTCCACCATTTGCGATAGTAAATGGTCTGGTGCACTCCCCTTGTTTACCATGAGGCACCCTGGCAGTGGCCCTATATACATTTGTCTAATAAAGCAGATAATTGCTGTGCCCATCCCCATTTGCTCCATAATATGCCACAACTTATTGTGATTGACACAGTCAAAAGCAGACAAAAGGTCCATAAATGCCATATAAAAACTTTCTTGCTTGGCTTGCCTATTTTTTGCTGCTAGAAGAGCCAGGTTCAGGCATTGGTCCACCGTTCCTCTGCCCTTCTTGAACCCATATTGCACCTCAGCAAGTATCCCCTTTTCAGCCGCCCATTCTTCAATTCGATTCAGCAATACTCATCCCATTACTTTAGCAGTGCTGTCAATTAAGGCTATCGGACAATAATTTACAGGATCTGAACCGTCTACTTTCTTATATATTGGCACAATTATTGATTCATTCCATGATGGGAGAGGACCTATAGTACTGATGGTATTAAACACGAGTGTAAGGAAGGGTACCCAGAGCGATCTATTTATTAAAAATATATCAGCAGGGACCCCATCTAGGCCTGCTGCTTTAAGAGGCTTAGTTTGAGTCGGGGCCTGTTCTATCTCTTCCATTTAAAAAACCAAAGGGGTAATTGCTACAGAGGGTTCAGACCATTCGTTAGTACTACCTTCCTTATGTTTTTGGAAAATGTTTTTAAAGTGGTTTACCCAGGTTTCCTTGTCAATGAACACATCAGTCGACGGACCTCCCACCTTCTGTATAAATGGGGTATTTACAACCTCCCAGAATGACTTACTATCGTTGCTAATGGGCCCTGCCCTTAATTTCTCCCATGCTTCCCATCTCAGTTGTTTTTTTTCCGCTGCTCTATACGTAATTTATAAATTGCTCTGAGATTTGTAATTAGTAGCTTATCCCTCGGTTTCTCCTTTAGAGCCTTAAGTAAGTTACTCGAAGCTTTCAAGCACGATTTGTCAAACCAGCAATTTATCTTTTCTGTTTCGTACACCTGATGGCCCAGTCAATGGTGCCTTAATGCTATCTAGGATATTAAGAAACGCTTTAACTACCTGTTCGTTATTTGTTGGGAAATCTAGACATAACAGGATCTCATTATAATTAGTGGATATTAACTGTGTGAGGAGATCTTCATCCACTTTATTCCACCTTAATGAATATCCATTCCGCCTGGCCAGAATTAATTTAGGGATTGTAGCTCTCCTTTCTATACAGTCCCTTGATTTTTCCACAGGAAGGTAGTGAAGATCATTGCATGATCACTAAATTCCATCATCTTGATGTGTATATTATTAGAGATATTTTCCTGACTTTTAGTTATTATATGGTCTATAGTCCACGAGAACCCTGCTCTATAGAATGCATGGACCAATTGTGCATTGTTATGTACGCTTTGGGTACTAAGAGCTAAACTAAGTGCCAGACCATTAATATATTATTTAAGACAATTCCATATGTGGAATGTATAAAATGGTCTCCTAGCTCATCAGGATGTGCAAATTGTAGGCACATACAGTGATCTTCATTCATGCATTTTCTTATATTAAAATCACCCGCCCAAAGGATATTGACTGGTTTTACTTGATATAGGATTACATCCTCCAGGGCGTCTACAAGTTCCTTGGCTATTGCCATTAGATTTTCAAAATTGTTATTATAATAATTTATTATCAGCCAATTGTTACTGTGATTGCTATTTATCACCATAATATGTCGATTTATTTATAAAACTGGAAGTGCGCCCTATAGGGTGCCGGGCTAACAATTCACCAACAACAAATCTATTATCAAAGTTTAGCACAACACAGTCACCATCAATCACCTTCTCAGATGTTCCTACCCAGGGTACCCTTCTGGCCATGATTAAATGATCATAGATAGACAGTGGAAATGTGGCGGTCTTAGCTAGCCAATGCCTCTTTATCCATCAACTGGGTTGTTGTTTCTTGCTGCTCTACTCTAAGGGACCGAACATTTACCATAACTATTACTAATGGGCAGGCAGCTGGTGGCAGACTTAAAAATGTGATGTTGTAGGGGTGTTTTTGTTCAACGAGCTATTATCATTGAGCAGTGAAGTACCTGCCATCAAGCTTAACCTGTCCCCCCCTTTGAGGGACAGTAATGCGTGCCATGTTTTGAGAGGCCTTACCCGCCTCAGTACTCCCTATTACCATGGGTGGCCCTGTCCTCGCTTTGACTCTGATATTGAGTCGCTCGAAACTGGGGCTCTACCTCCTCCTTTTTCAAGTTACTTTTCGGGAGGGCATATTGACATTTGGTCTACATTATTATTTGGTGGAGGGCTTATATTACAATTACACTTGCATTTACATTTAGTTAGAATCATCCGTTCACTCCATGTCTTCTCGTCCAATGCAGATTTTAACAGTTCTTCTAGTGAAGTCAATCGTGCCAGTATTGGTAACATGGATAATGATAATTTATCTCCACAACTTTTTCTAAAAAGCAATTATTCAGGAGGTCTTTATCCTGTGATGGGCTTGTAAGATCCATGGCCGTTTGTGTAGGAGACAACTTTTTTTTTTTTTTGCTTTCTTGGGTGAGAGTAGTCTCTTCGTCTGCATTTTCCGCTTTGGTGGAGCCTTTTTTAGAACTGGGTCAGGCATACGGCAAATTGGGGGTTGCCTGTTCACTACTGATGGAACTAAAACTGGGGCTGGGGGGGTCTGATGATACATTTTCATTCAGTAAATTCTAAACTTCCAATGCAAGTTCATTTATAGTGTCATTCCCACCCAGGGACAGCCTTTTTTCAGTTAGAGCAATCTGATTTGAAATAGCTGTAGTAGCTTTCAGCAAAATGAGTATAATGTTGAAATAACTCCCCACTCTACTCCTTTCCCATGACAGTCCAGAAGGCACACAGTCTGGGCGTTCGATGTTAGAGGGGTGGCCCAGCCTCCTTCGGGCTCCGACGGGCGTGGACGGGCCTGCCCTAGGCCCGGGCGCATCAGCCCATCCCGTGCCGCGGGAGCCCCGAGCTGATTTATAGCGCATCCTGGCACGTACTGGCATAGTCGGCGGCCGCGTGGGTCGCACAGGTGCCTGGGACCTGTAGTCCTGGTCCCCCCTCCGGCAACACAACAAGCAGGCAACTGGCAGTGATGGGCTCCCACACCGCGGGGGCCCCTAGCAGATTTATAGCGCCTCCTGGCGCGTACTGGCATCACCGGCCGCCACGAGGGTCGCACAGGTGCCTGGGACCTGTAGTCCTGGTCCCCTCTCCGGCAACACAGCAAGTAGGCAACTGGCAGTTATGTTCTTGATATGTCAATGATGGCAGCTTGTAGAACACAACTAGACTGAAAAATAGCCATTATAGTTAAAGATGACCATTATTATTGCATTGGCACTATTATTCCATGAAGGGACACTATTGCACCAGAGATAAAACCCTTATGATCTGGGTGAGCATACAAATTTGACGGTCTTTTAAACTAGGAGTACCTTCAAGGAAACAACACTGTTTATTAGGGAGGGACACTATGTCAGACAGACACACACATAAATTCTGATGAGGCTTTTCATTTCTTTTCTCTGGATCCATACCCTGCTCTCCAAAGCTCTTGGTCTGATCATGCTCCCAACCAGCACATTTTCACTCTGGCTCTTGCAGTCCCTTACTTTGGTGGGTCAGTACTGATTACTGCTACCATTTTTGTATGTTAATGCATTGGCCATGTGTGGTGCGACTGCTAGAGCAGGGCGTATACAATGGCCAATCTCTTTGTGACTTCGATTTAGAGTGGGTACAGATGGTCATGGAGCTGACCCCATAAGCCAACACAGTTTGTGTTTGGGTGTTAATATAAGGCGCTGCCATTGGATTGACTAGCTTTCACTCTAAGGGGGAGATTTTCAAACCTTTTGCGCTGGTTTAGCATCCCAAAAGGGACCCTAACAAGCGCAAATTTTCTTTTTTGCCATTTTCTTTCCAGCGCAAAACTTGTTTTGCGCTGGAAAGCACCCTCTAAGTAGCGCAAAGCCGCGCAAGGCACTGCTTTGCGTTACTTTGCGCCGAGGGGGCGTTATATGGGTGACACATGGACTTTCCCATGCAACCACCGATGCCTTTTGACGCAAAACCATATTTACAGAGATTGGTAAACATGGTTTTGCGGAAAAGGTTAACGCCCCTTCAAATGAGGCTCTAACAGGAGAAATGCCTTCATTTCTCCATGCTTTTCCTGACTTTCCATGCGTGCTGCACTGTCGAGCACGTATGCAAAGTGGGGAAAACATCGTGCCTAGCATAGTATTTTGTACAGGAAGGGTACCCTTCCTGTACAAAACCTGTGCTACACTCATGCACACACCCTAACGCTGCGGCGCTAAGGTGGGTGCATGGCACACAGCAGCTGAAATTTGCACCGGCACGAGGGAAAGATAGCTCTGAAGATATGGCACTCTCCTACTCCCTCCCTGTTGTGCAATGCAGCACAGCCTCACAGGGGGCTGCGCTGTATTGCGTGGCTTTTTTGAAAATCTTCCCCCTAAGGTTTTTTTTTCAAAATGCTTTGACTCTCCGAGATTGGCTTGGATGGTGCCTCTGAGAGCTACTTTGAGGGTGCTGGCGAACTACCAGTAGCTCCTGAGCTATTTGTTGGAAACCCCTGCATTAGGGGCTGCATATATATTTTTAGTCTCATCTATAAAAAAGTTTCACAATCATCTGGAATCGTTGTTTTTTGAAGCTTCCAAAAGTTTCTCTCATAAGTGCAGAGACCACTTTTTCCTGAATCTGTAGTTATTCTTTATATATTTTCCTCTATGAAACAACAGTTTCTCTCAATCTGCTTTTCTGTAATCGACATCCAGCCAATTATTAGTGCTATGAGGCCTTCTTTTAGACACTGTAGGAAGTTGTGATTCCATAATCCCCTCATGCCATTTAACTAGTGAACAATGTTCACCACTTCTAAAGAAAACCAATTCAAGCAGGGGCAGGACAAAAGAATAGAGATCAGGGAAAAGATGTTTTAGATAAAACATGATCCCATATAAGATAAGGTCATTTTATAGTCCACAGGTAGCCTTAAACTTAATTCCAGAATCAGATCAGAGGATTATGGTCGCTCTCAAGTCTAGTTATCATTTCCATATCAATTAAATCATTCCAATGACTTATATTAAAAAATATAGTCTATATAACTATGATACCAATCTGACTCTAAAGTACATTTTGGCTGACAGTCAGATACAGTTCAACCATTTGCTCATTTTATGCTATGTCTAGTAGACGCAAAGCCTACTGTCTCGCAACTTCAGTAGGATGTTTAATGATTGAAGGTTGGGCTTGAGGGATGCATCAGATCTCATTCTCTAGTTCAGTTAAGTTGGTCCCTCCCTATATAGATTCAACGTTCAATTCAATATAATCTTTATTGGATCATGCCTAAGTGGATCATAAAAGATAGACATACACAATGTAGACAGTTAAAAACAGTGGTTAAAACTGGTTACAAAAAGAAATTCAAAGGTAATATTAAAGCCACCTGTCACTACTATAATGGAGGACAGGTTACATAGCACAGCTCTTTTTGATAGCTCATCATCTAATAATTCCAGGGCTTCATATTTTCCCCAGGACCCCTATAGATAGTAGTGCGGTCATAGAGGGGGAGAGAGAGGGGGAGAGAGAGGGGGAGAGAGAGGCGGGGAGAGAGGGGGAGAGAGGGGGAGAACCAGTGCGCCGAATACGGAGTGAATATTTGTGCATTACAACTCCCAGAAGTCTTGAATTTGCCGAATTAAGGGGCGTTACATTATTGCATTTATGGGAGTTGCTGCACACCACAGCACGCACTTACCACAAGCCTTTGAGAAAGGGGAAACCAGACGCGCGTCAGGCTGGTTGGAAAGCTGCTTTATTGTACCAGCATTCATCGCACAACTATAACTGAAATAAAAGGCTGGTAACCTGTCATTTGTCTCAAGTGCATCTCATGTGAGTTACCATGTGATTTTATATATATATATATATTATTTTATTTTTATTTTTTATCGAAGATGTATCCTGACAGGGAGACCACCAGGCGCTCTGCCTTTAGACAGAGCTACAGTACATGTACAATAGCAAGTAAAACCCATCATATAAAGAGGCACCGTGGACCAACTTTTTTTAAAAAGGCAAATATTTTGTTGCACTATTAGAGTATCCCAATCTGGATCAATAAGTTTAGAGGCTCAGCCCACCACAATCCAAGAGACCATTTTTAAGTTGTTTTTTGACAATACCACACAGTGTTCACGCGAGTGGGTTTTGATATATTAAAACAATTTTTGCTAGCCCCAGTTTCATTTTGATCAATGTCAAATACAGGTGCAAGAATAGTAGCAGTATCACTCCCCAGTCAGTCAATCTCCTAAGAAAATAAGCATCCCGCCAATCCAAGGATGGGTTACCAGAGGACCAGAACCACAGTAATGTTGGATTAGTATATGCTTGAGCCATGCTATCACATTCAAATAGCTCTGGTCTTTTATTAAATAGTTGATTCGAGAAGTTAAAGGCAGTAAAATAAGTGTCCAAGTATAAGGTTCTAAATTGCTCAAATTAGCAATAGATCCTCTTTTCTTCCATATCCATTTTACTCAAATATGTACAAGGATGAAATGGCTTAATCTATATTGTTGATTTAGATGGGTATGGGAATCAATATTGGATGTTAATCAAGCCTTCTGCAAGATCCATAAACACTAATTGTAGTGCACTACGGAGTAGCAATGTCTGACTTCCCTGATCCAATGAATAACTTTATTGGTAAGTGATTCCACAGATTCAAACCTAGAAGCCATGGAAGCTTCAGCACCCCCACCGGATAAATCCTCGCAGGATTCATGTGTTTGAGCTTTGGTTCACTTGATGAATTGCAAACTAACATGTGGCCCTTATCAGCAGTCCATAGGGTAGGAATGGATTGAATCTATCCTTTCCATTTTGATTTATCTATCAATCAAGTTTTTACAGGGTATAACCCCTAAAAACGTACATATAAACCAACCGTACAGTGAATCGACTACGTACAGCAGTTAAATAATTAAAATAGCACAATATAAAATCTACTTTTAAAATCTACTGACATGTAAAATCCAGCATTCTACGGGCATGTTTCCCAGGATAATCTTCCTCTAACTGTGGAATTTTTTTCCCACACTCCAAACAGCATAGATAAGCTTTCCAAAATGTCTTCACTTGTTTTGAATCTAAGAATTCTCAATGCTACCATAGATTGTCTCACCCCAAGCTATCTGCAAACTGGTAGTATCCATTTTATACGGGGAACTCCTTAGCTTTATAGGAAAACAGATTCTTGCTTCTCATTACAGGCATTTTGATTTACCAATCAAGGCTGCCCTAACCACTGCCAGTCAGATACTTTGAATCAGTTGCCTTGATCTGCACCATTTGGACTGCAGTGAACCTCCAGTGGCCCTCCATTTCTAAGACTTTTACATCTGCCCAACTCACAATGATGTTAATGTCGTCAGTTAGTTGCCAGAGCTTTTGCTATATCTCATCAATTCTCTGGAGAACATCTGAACCCTATCATCCCTCTCCCTCTCACTGTGCACAGCTCTCTGAGGCAGCTAATAGCTGCAAATAATCATCAAAAGCCCTACAAAGTAAGTATGTATGCCCTGCTACTAAAGGAACACATGCGCTTTAATGGCCCAACACTATGAGGTGCAATGGAAGCATTAATCCTAAAGGAGGATGGATGGCATTGCATGCACAGAATGAGGACCAAACAAGCATTGGCAATGCCAAGATGAGTGGTTTGAATTTTGACTAATGCATTTTTAAAAAGCCTGTTATGTTAAAAAGCAAAACCAAAACGTTAATATGTTATTTGTATTTGGGAAGCACACTGTCACCCGCGAGGGTATCCTGGTGCTGAGCTGGTGTGTGTAAGTAGCCCTGCCTATTGTAGGTTAGTTAATTGATAAGCCAGGGTTTTGCTTCTTGTGGAATTCAAGAAGAGAGGAGAAGGCTGTGGAGAGGAAGGTCATTCCATGCATTAGGAGCAATGGTAGAGAATTCCCTTCCTCCCGATCTGTTTCTGTGTATGCCTGGCATGTGTGCAGGTAGGAGTCCTATGGACCAGAAATATCTGGGTGGTTGGTGGAACAAGATGCTATTGTTCAGGTAGGTGGGGCCTAAGTTGTGTTGTGCCTTGAATGTACATGTAAGGAGTTTGAAATGAGCAGATTTGTGTATTGGGAGTGAATGAAGCTCCATGAGGAACGGTGTGATTAGAGTTCTGGGTGGGATGTTAAGTATGAATTTGCCGGCCGAGTTCTGGATGGGTTGTAGTCTTCTGATGAGTTGCTTGGTGATCTGAGCAGAGAAGGTGTTCCCAAAGTACAACTTGCTGGTGAGTTGGGCATAAGAGATAGTTTTTCTGTGTTGCTTGGGAGCCATTTGAAGATCTTCCTCCGCATACTCAGGGTGTGGAAGCAGGATGCATGTGTGAATACTGGGTGTGGATGTGAATCCGAGTTCGGTCACCCACCAGTTGGAGTCCCATTATCAAGGTGTACTGCTTCTGCCTTGTCAGTGTTGAGCTTGATACAGTTGGCTTTCATTCAGTTAGCAACTTCAGTCATGCAGGTGGTGGACTTGTTTCTTGGGTTGTGGGTTGCATATCATTGGTAGAGCAGAGGATGTTGATGTGTGCACGGATAACATTGGTCAGAAGGATCATGTATGCGTTGTAGAGGGTGTGGCTGAGCGATGAACCTGGAGGCACTCTGCAGATGAGCTTGCGGGCTTCTGAGAAGTAAGATGCCAGGTTGACAGCTTGTGTTCTATCCATTAAGAAGGAGCAGATCCAACAGAGAACAGGTCCTTGGATGTCCATCTCATGCAGGCACCAGATGAGGATGGGATGTGAGACCATATCATATCCTGCAGAGAGGTCCTGGAGAATGAGGGCTGCCATGTCTCCTCTTTCAAGAATCACATGGAGGTAATTTGTGCCACCGATGAGTACTGTGGTTGGGTCTGAATCCAGACTGTGTGGCATCGAGAAACTGGTGGTTGCTGAGGCATCATTTGATTCATTTCTTTGAGATCATTGCCAGGTATGGTACAAGGAAGATGAGTGTGTAGTTAGAAAGTGTGTCTGGGTCCACGGATTGTTTTTTTGAGCAGGGACTTGAAGCAGGCATGTTTCCAGGTGTCTGGGAATGTTGCTAAGTAGATGGAGGTGTTGAGAATGAGTGTTAGGTCTTTGCTGATCAGCAGGAGTCCTGTGGTGAAGGCGTGGTGGGAGAAAGGGTCAGCTGGACCCACCAAGTGGATGGTCTTCATGGAAGCAGAGGTTTCAACAATGCTGATGGTGGCCCACAAGGTCAGGCTTTGTTCTTCAGCCATGATGGAGAGTTAAGTTGCAACAGTGACTGGGTCTGGTCAAGGGTTGAATTTGCTATATATGGAGGTGTTTTTGTTACAGAGAAATTCCAAGAACTTGTTTCAAAGGACTTGCGAGGGGCTGATGTTGCTGGTGGTGGCAGGAGGTCCGGTGAAATCTTTGATGGTGAAACTTCCCTTTCTGCGGTTAGTGCCTGCGTCGATACGCTTGGTGTTCCATACCTGCTGGTTGTAGTGTCTTAAGGCAGATTTGAAGATACCTTTATCAGTGATATCTTGACTTGTTCTCCATTTGCGCGTCAGTTGCGTGCAGTGGCGATCTGCCAGCCTGAGTTTCTCTGTGTACTACCTGGCCTATGGTCAGGCTGTTGCCATTGAGTTGGGCTTGAGGGAGACAGTGTGTCGGCACATACAGTGATCCACCTGTTGAGGATCTTGATGGCTTTCAGCAAGTTTCTAGTGTGCTCAGGCGGAAGCCCACTCTTCAGCGATACTTTGTCAGCTGCAGCGATGGATCCTGTCACGAAGGTCAGTTGTGGTGCGGGATGGGTAGGCTGAAATGGATGAGGGCATGGTCAGTCCAGGTCATAGTTGCTGGTTTGTTGACTGCATTGTTGCTAATCAAGAAGAAAATCAGGTCAAACAGGTGTCCGGCAATGTGGGTGAGTTCAGTAATGCACTGTGTGAGGTAGAGGTTTCCAAGGTGTTCTAGAAGGGTGCTAGGGTTTGGTTTGGTTTGGTTTGGTGAGGTCTTCGAAGTGAAAGATGCTTTCTGTATATCATGTGTCCTTTAGACGAAGACTTTAACATGTGATGATTGAGTGTACTTCTGAGATTTAAAATAGTTCCTCAGAATTGACAATGCAAGCACTCCATAGAAGGCATAATGATGCAATAAACAGCCAAAAAAGTGAGGTGAGAGAGAAATACTCCTGTGCTGGTATGCAATTAATAGTTCAGTAGGTGCTGTAGCATCTGGCCAAAGGTGTAGGGGGCTCACAACAATACAAATATGACTTCCTTTTAATACCCGATTAGGGATCGGGGGACATTTCCCTGCATAAATTAGAGCCAATGGCACCCTAGTTATACCATTGCACCACTGAGCAGAGCCAAAGCCCATTTTGTTTACATTTTAAAGCATTGATAACAGTAGGTCTTCAGACAGCTGTGGTCTCAAACCAGAACCTGAAAGGGATAGAAGCACAATGCAGCTTATGTCTATAAAAGGGTACAGACATAATAAAATTGCAGTATCTCTCATTCAAAATGTAATAGGACTTGGTCAACAGAAAATTTATAAATCTAGCTTTTATGTTCTGCGGCTTGAGAGTGACGACTGCTTAGAGCATTAGTCTTGAAAGGACTTGTTTGAGTCCATTTGCATTAACATTTGTCTGTTGAGTCATTCTTGCGGTTAATAAGTAAGAATTGACATCTGTGGGATAATGAATTCAAGCCTAAAAGCAAAACCACATTTTGACACTTTGACACTTTTGTCAAAATTTAGGCTTGTATTTTATACTAGTTTAACCTACCCTTTAAAAGAAGAAAAGGAAAACACTGTGTGTAGCAAATGGGTTCCGCTCATGTAGTCCACCAGGATTTTTCGCAAATGACTACCCGGTTTTTGGACGTTTGCTTTGGGTGGTTCTCACTACCCGGGGCTTTACTGTGATTGAACTGAGCGTGTTTACCACCAGTTTCTGGCTTTTAACATAAATCTGCTGCTGTGCAGATAGTGTCAGAGGCACTGGATTGGTTACATGTGAACATGTGTGTACAAATGTGTGACATGTTTGGGCAGCCCATTTGACACTACAGTGGTGCAAAACCCGTTAATTGAATACAGGCAGCCTGGTGAAGAAGGGAACATGCAAGAATTGGTACTGACCTCGGGTAGGCCTTATAATATTAGTGCTAACTATATGATATACAGAGCACAATGGCAATATATAGGGTTTAAAGTGGAGTCAGAAAGAGAAATTAGCTATACACATTGGAAGGTTGGTACACAATGATATTCTTTGTATTTATAATAAACAACATGTAAGCAATATCTTAATACACATTCAAGTCAAAATAAGAATTTTAACAAACAATCATAAAAGGTGTCCCAGTGAAAAAAGTGATTGAACCTAAACTAAAAAAGTGACATAAAGTGCAACATAAGTGAAAGGTTTCAATTATTCAATATAGAGGCGATCATGAGGAATAACACAATATAGTTCTCAACGCTTATTCATCGTAAGTGTTGGGTAATGATTCGCCTTTATTTATTGTCGACGGCGTTTCGACCCTATTTGGGATAAAGGGTCTCTTTAGGACCTTCTAATGTTGGGACACCTAAAACGGAAAATAATAATAACATCAGTGTGAAGTCCTATTTAGAGAAGAGGATAGTCAAAGGCTGCTATTAAGCATGTATACCTGAACAGTGGTAATGCTGCCTGATGTATAAAGGTAGTGACACCGTGTTAGAAGTGAAAGAAAATAACTCACAGGGTACCCAGCTGGGTGCCCTTGTGAGGGTAAAGTCAGGCCGTGCAACTGCAAAATCGCTGTGGATCGTTGTACTAGGCTTGCTTCGTATCGAGTGGTCATTAAGCGTATAATAACGATGTAGGTGCGGGAGGGCTGAAGTGACAATCCAGCGGGCCGTATTCTGGCTCTCACTGTGCTCGAAGAATTCGATAAACTACAACATAATTTAAGAAAAAAGCCTGATATAAAAGGTGTCTCATGCGTCTCTAACAAGCGGTATATAAAGTTGTAGAGAGTCGGTCTTACCCCTCTCAAAGCCGTTACGGTGTCTGAATATTCCGCATCACGCTGCAACAGAGGAACATCTTTCACTCCGTATGGTACAATCACAGTGATTGGCGGGATGAACTCGGTATTTAAAGGTGATTTGTTAGGGAATAGCAAATCAGAAAACCGCGTTTACGGGGAACAAGGCAAGGATCTACGTTGTGTCACTAGGCAACCTGTCATATACAGGTTGAATGCGGGCGAACAAACAATGGAGCGGTGGTCAATAAAGTTAGAATGAGCATTAAAACCCATTATGTAGATGCTTATTTTAGAATATACAGTAAAGCATTATTATTATTTTATGCAAAAAGGATGAAACAGAAAAAATAAAAATAAAATAACATATGCTGCGAACGGAACTTAAATGTGGATTCCAGTGATACATCATTTCTACTACAGACAAGTCATACTGTGTTGGAAACAGGGAATCGTATCACATTAACATTCAAATAAATTCGGAATTTCCTCTGAAACACAAATCATTTGATCGAAATCTTGGCAGATAACAACATATTAAGTCCATAGCTGGTCAGTATATTTCCTGATAGTTACATATCGATGTGAATTCGACACATATATCGCTGGTCTGCACCTAGAGATAATTCAATTAATTATCACAAAGGAAGAATAATATCAAGTAGTATATGGATGCATCTGTAAATCTTCTATCTAAACAGACAGTTAGACACCATATTCTAATTAAACATTACATCTCAGCGGACCACAGGAAGTACATTATATTGGTATTACCAATATCTTAAGTGGACGATTTCAAACAAATGGATTTTTTCTCATTCTATAAAATG
Source organism: Triturus cristatus (assembly GCF_964204655.1). NCBI lineage: Eukaryota > Metazoa > Chordata > Amphibia > Caudata > Salamandridae > Triturus > Triturus cristatus. Next base: position 809,734,318 of record NC_140594.1, on the reverse strand, counting down.
CAATATGCATAACGAATTAGGATAAGGCATAATGGTTAACCCATCAATATAAAACAATATAAAACCACCTAGTCTAGCAAGGTGGTGCACATTTTACCAACATCCCAGAAACCTCATTCATGTGAGGGTGGTAACAAAACTACGCCATTCCTCAGCTGAATTCAGCCCTTATGTGATCGAATTGGTACGTTCAATCCAACGGCATTCTAGTCGTTGCTGTATCTGTGTTAGATTTCCGCCTCTAGTAGAGGCAACCACTTTATCTATCACTTGCCAGCGACTATCATCTGCTGTATGACCTTTTTCTAGGAAGTGATTGACCAAAGGTGCGTTAGGGACCAAATTCCTAATCCTGCTACGATGCTGTCCAATTCGTGCTTTAACTGATTGTTGGGTTTGCCCAATGTAAGGTAGTCCGCAAGGACACAGTATACAATACACCACATTCTTCGTGTTGCAGTTAACATAAAATTCAAGTTTCTGATTAACATTGCCATGTTCGAATTCTTTTGTATTAGCTGTGAATTCACAAGCAACACAATTGCCACATTTATAATGCCCCTTAACTTCTGGTAATCCCCATACCGACTGCAGCGATCTGGTTGTTTGTAATGGACTTTCCAAAGATGATTTCATAAGATGGTCTTTTATATTCTTGCCTCTTTTAAAAGCAAACATCGGGACATCAATACTAGAATCTATGCTCTTAATGATGTGCCAGTTCTTTGTGATTAGCTTGCGAATTTGATTAGTATGTATACCAAAGGTGGTGACACAAATAAGTTTATTTAGATTTTTCTTTTGGGGTAACTAATATTTCTCTAGGGCAGAACCAAGCTCTTTTGAGAGAGTTTTTTACTAGTTTCTTTGGATATCCCCTAGTTAGCAATTTTTCTTGTAGTACACTCGCTTCTCTCATATAGTCCTCTTTTTTTTGTACAATTGCGACGTAGTCGCAAAAACTCTCCGTAGGGTAGGCCATCTCTTAGTGCACGCGAATGGTGACTATTATAGGCAAGTAAAGTGTTACGTTCTGTTGGTTTTCTGTGTAACGAAGTATACAATTTACCATCTTCATATAAAATATTTAAGTCTAGGAAAGCAATACTAGATTTATGTATAGTTGACGTGAACTTCAAATGTTGCTGTACTGTATTTAGATACAAAACAAAATCATTGAACTCAGAAATGGTATCCGACCAAATTAAAAAAAATATCATTTATATAGCGTTTCCAACAGGTGATTTTGGAATGGTATATATTGGGGTCATTGAGGACAAACTTATGCTCTAGATAATCCATACAGATATTAGCTAGATTTGGGTCAAAAATTGCCCCCATGCTGGTCCCGGAGCATTGTTGATAATAGTTTCCTTCAGATATAATATAGTTATGTGTCAATGTAATCTGTAGAAGCGCAACAATAAAAGAAGTAGGGACCTGAATAGGTTTTGGTCTAGTATCTAGTAGATCTTTAATCACTTGTATGCATTCCTGTTGTGGTATATTCGTATACAGTGAAGTGATGTCCAGAGTAGCTAGCCAATTTTTTGTAATGTCATATGGCCTATCTTCCAACAGATTTATCATATGCATAGAGTCTCTAACATAGGTCTCTTGTAAGGGGACGTAATCTTTAATAAAGAAATCTATATATTTGCCGATGGGTTCAAGAATTGAACCACAACCGGACAATATAGGACGTCCCGCAGGATTGGTTGTATTTTTGTGTATCTTCGGGAGGGTATACAGAACTGGAGTCCTTGGATAATCAGTATTAAGGTACTCAAATTCTTTTTTTATTTACAAAACCTTGTTCTAGGCTACCTCTCGTTTAAAACAAAATCTCTTCTTTTATTGCAGCAAGTGGGTTACTGTCTAGTTTTTTTATAGTGTCTTTCTTCTCCAATTTGTTTCCTGATCTCAATGTCATAATCCTCTCTGTTTTGAACAACAATCCCACCCCCTTTGTCTGCAGGTTTCAGTACAATTGAGTTATCGCCTTTTAACCTCTCTAAGGCTTTGCGTTCATCCAAACTGATGTTGTATGGTAAAAATTGTTTGCTATTCTTCAAATTGTTTATCCCTGCCAGTATTATTCTCTCAAATGTCAGCAATTCAGGTGGCATCATGCCATTGCTAGGGTAAAAAGTCGAGGGTGGTCTAAGTCCTGTTATGGAATCTTGTAGAAGATTGTCTTTTCCTATAAAAAATATTTTGAGGCGTATTTTACGGAAAGACTGGTACATCTCTGTTTTGAGATTAAAGAAGTTCGTACATTCACTTATAACAAATGATAGTCCCTTACTTAATAGGGATATTTCGGAAGAAGATAAAATGTGTTGGGAGAGATTAAAAATGGGGATACTTTCTGTCCCTCTATTGACTTGGCCTAGTATGGTTGGGGTCCCCATTGATAGTATTTGTTCCGGGTTTGCCGTTCTCCTGAATATTGGTGCCATGTTTTGCCCCTCCTCTTGCCTCCTCGGTCTAAAAAAGGCTGACCCGGGTGGCTATCTATACAGCTAGGTCCGGGTTGTACGTCAGAATCACTTGAGCCTCCAGATGACTCAGAAAAGGTAATCGGTTGATTCCTCCTGAATCTACCCCAGGTATTTTGTCTGTTCTGGGTACCGATTGTGTTATTATAATCCTCTCTTAGATAGGGATATGCCTTTTCTTTAGAAAAACTTTTGATGTCTTTGGACACTTCCTCTGCCTGATGCACAAATGGCCCAGTGACCCCCTCCCGCTCCAGCTAGGTTAAATATGCCGGCCTCTTACCTTCCTGCACACTGCACAGGCATGGGACACTGGTTTGCTCCCACCACTGGCAGGAGCCCAGAAGAGAAACTGCTCCTGCATGGTAGGAGTACGAAGCCAATATCGGGTTCAGGGCAGCACTGGAGTGACTCATGCAGAGCCAGTGGAGGCCTGCAGGCTTCCCCACAGTCCCCAACAAACATTGGAATCTGTTGGCCCCCCCCGGTGGGCCCAGGGCACCCAATGCAGAAGTAAACTCCCTGGCACGAGGCTGAGAGAATTTAAGTGAAAGTGGCAAGTCACTCATTACCTATTCACTGCTCCCAAGAAAAGCTCCCCATCATTCCCTGTGAGGGCCTTATTTTTTGGCTGATTTCTTCCTTGTAGTGCCTTAAGGATGAGCAGGGACACCACAATCAAATGATAAAATTGTTGTGGGGGGTGCACAGAGCGCAGCAGCCCCCCCAGAAGTGATTTGTTAAACAGGTGGCACTAAAACATGGCCTCAGGCGAGTCTGCCATAGCGCTCCCTGTAGGAAAGTGGATTATTAGTAGGTGGGGGTATTCACCTTCAGCTAATATATATTACCAAAATCATTAATCAGTCCATTCAAGTCTTAAATCATTAATCCTTGCTCAACCTTTGGTAGCTTATCAAACCAGCAGTTAGCTTAGGAGACAGGTATGTGTAAAGCATGTAATAATACCTAAACAGAAAAATAAGTAAAAGACACAACACAATAAAAATCCAACACCAATTTTTATAATATTTTTATCTTTAAAACAACACAAACAACAAAAATCTAATGTAGGGAACAAGAGATATGAAGTTTTAAAATATTACATCAAAAATTGTACATTCTAGCATCAAAGAGGTTAAAGTGCAACTTGTGGCTATCTGGTTGCGTTGGACCTTTGCAGACTCAAAGTTTTTGGCCGACAGTGATGGAGCGTGGGTCGGCTAAGCGGAGTGCTGGGTCCCAGTCAAAAGCTTACCTCCAGACTTAGGACCTGATTTAGATCTTCATGGGATCCCCATCATCCTTCTGCGGCTGATGGAATGCTGCGTGCCGTATTTAGATGCGTGCTGGCTGAATCACTATCCGCGTCATTAAAGTGTTTTGCGTCATGTAAATGGTTCACTGCTGTTGATGCAACAGATTTCTCTGCTGGCTAACTTTACTCCGTTGCTGTTAGGTTGGCTGGATTGTACCGCGCCTATTTAGATATTACAGTTGGGCTAGCAGTGTTCCAGCGGGGCATTGCCAATGGAGTGAGTCTGTTGCGGAATGCAGTCAACATTGGCCTTTTCTTGTGGCTGTAGGATGGGTGGTAGCCTCACACACCTGATGTATTTTGGCTAATTGTGTTTACCTGCATACCAAACTATAAAACACACTCTATTTCAGATCTTGATCGTTTGCCATTCCACTGCACTTCAACATTTTCCAGCAGAACCCTTGCCAGTTAAGTCAGGTTATTTTTTTGGGCGGGGGGCTTTCTCTGTTTCTTGTCCCTTCTCTTTTTTAATTTTTTTGACGTGGGTCACACCATCTACATCTTATTTTACAGAGGGAGAATTGTAAGTCATGGTGGATGAAATTATTACAGTGGAGCCACAATTGTTTGCAGGCCCAGTACAAAATACAACCATATCTCGGAAAAGGTAAATGTGGACCAGAATAGTTGACGGAGTGAATGCAGTAGCAAACAAGCTGTGCACACAGGAGGAAATTAGGAAGAGGTGGAATGACCTGCGGGGAGAGTGAGTTCCTTTGACTCCAAGCATCACCTGGAGGCCCAGCGGAATGGTGGTGGTTCTCCAAGCCCCTCTTTACAACTTTGTCCCAGGGAAGAGAAGGTTTTACAGATCCTACATCCTGAACACTTGACAGGAATCCCTTGTGGGTTGGAAACTGGTAAGTTTCTCTCTTCTATGTGTCACTAATCCTAAATCTTGTTTTAGATTTTCAGTTAACTGTTTCTAGTGCGTTTTGCACCTTTTGTAAACATACAAGTACATGTATATATATGTATGTATGTACATGTGTATATATGTGTGTATATATGTATGTATATATATATATATATATTTCAAACATACGTTGAGAAAGCTCCAATAAACCAGGAAAAACAACGCTTCACGGCACCCTGTGCTTTTAAGGCAGAGTTTATTGGGCAACACAAAACTCTACGCGTTTCGGGAAAACTTGGTCCCTTGTTCACGAGCATACAGGAATAGTGAAAAAAATTACAAATAAGTAACACTTGTCATGTGACCTTCGGTTTCACGAATGAGAAAGAGTGAAGACAGACTTATCTTTCAATCACAAATAGTTTAGGAGATTCCTATTCAAACCGAGTAATTGCTTATTCTCTGTTGTTAATCTGTTTGGCAAATGAGATAAATATTTTTTTTATAATAGTCTAGATAACCCCCTTGAGTTGTCTGGTATTGTGAGTGTGAACGGGTCCAATTATCTAATCTTACTTTTAAACAGTGGCAAGGCAAAAACGTTATTGATCGCCCTGCTTGGCACGCTGTGTTTGCGGCAAATGGGTACTGCAAAATACGTGCATATTGCACCTCATGTTTTTATCACACTTGATGTTTAAGTTGTTGTCCCGCAATGCCTCACAATTGATTTAACTTTGTTTTGAAATAGCGGGCACTCTGCATTCTAGCCCCAGTGGGCAGCCTGTCATTAAGTATCCATCACCCACTAACATTGAATACTCCCATCACAACATAGCAAAATGACAGTTAATGACCAACACTTTATAGCCCCAGTGGGCAGAATATCTCCAAGGGTTCAATTGACCTAGACTCCATGTATTTAAATCGATAGGTCTCCATTATATTCTTAAACAGATAAACATCAATACTGATCCTTCTTCTTCTTGTGTTCTTTCAACTCTAGATCTTTGGTTTTCACAAGCTGATGACAGTCTGCAAAAATACATATAATAGAAACAATGTCACAATTAAAGTTTACATATTTAGATTAAAAATAGCATACAAAACATCTCAGTCTTGGCATACCAGATAATTGAATAAAGAGAGAGATAGAGAGAGGTGTGTAGAGAGGTGAGAAGTAGAGAAGATGTTTCCATGAGCCCTAGAGTATGACTGTTTACACTTAGCCCAAGTGGACTGATAGTTCCTCGTCAATATTATGGCCCCAGGGTTTTACTGTCTGAAATTGAATTATCATCCTCGATTCCAGTCGTCTCAACTCAAGGACTCTGTTCCCCCCCCTTTCCCTCAAGGGGACTGTATCTAAAACACAGAAGGAGAGCAGACTGGTGTTCTGGCGATGTTCAGCCTTAAAGTGTCTGGCCATTGGATATTGTCTATCGTTTTTGGTTATGGCTCGCAGATGTTCAAGCACCCTCTTTTTGGCGGGGTGGATCGTGCTGCCAATGTAATATTTGTTGCATGGGCATTTGAGTGCATAGACTGCATGATCGGTATTGCAAGAGACATGCTTGGTTATCCGGAAGGGTTTAGTATTTTCAGATAAGGTCACCACCTTACAGTTGTTACTGTATTTACACGCTTTACATTTACGGCAAGTAAAAAACCCTTGAATAGGATTGTTGATAATCGGTTGCCTAATGGTGCTTTGACACAATGTGTCTTTCAGTGACTTGGCTTTCCGGAATGTCACCTGTGGGAAACATTCAATTGTGGGTTCTAGGTCTTTATCAGTTTTGAGAACATCCCAAAACTTGAATAGACATTCTTTGACCTCACGTGCTTGGTTTGAGTAAGTGGTGATGAATCTGATTTTGCTCTCAACATTCTCTGTCACAGGTTCAGCCGACTTTGTTTGGAGAAGTGTGTGTCTTGTTCTGTTATCTACTTCGTTACTAGCTTTGGCAATATCTTTCATATTATAGCCTCTTTCCTGGAAGCATTTAATCATAATCTTTTTCTATTGCGAAGCCTGCCTCATTACTGCAATTTCTTTTAGCTCGCAGTAGCTCTCCTAGCGGAATGCTCCGTATCAAATTGTTGGGATGACAACTCTCCGCATGTAAAAGGCTGTTGCCAGCCGTTTCTTTTCGGAACAGTTGACTTTCTAGTCGCTGTCCCGAGACTGATATCTTGAGATCCAAGAAGTCAATAGTTTCTTTTTCAATTCTTCTGGTGAATTGAAGATTGAAATCATTTTCGTTAATGATATCGACAAATTGGTTGGCCTGCTCAATGCTCCCCTTCCATACCACAAAGATGTCGTCTATATATCTTGCCCAAACAGCAACACAATCATTGTACAGTGGTAACGAGATGACGACCTGCTCCTCCCACCAGCCGAGGTACAGTCCTGCAAGGCTGGGAGCGAAGCAGGTCCCCATCGCCGTCCCAAGCACTTGACGATAAACGATCTTATCAAAAACAAAAAACCAGTCACGGCCCGCCATCACCAAGCGGCTTGAGTTGAAGCGAATTCGTTTGTTGGAATATATATATATATATATATATATTCAACACGCACACCTTCGTAGTACCGAAAGAAAATCCAGGACTCTCAGGATTTGTTTAGAAAAGGATTTATTGGGCTGTGTCACGCCTCACCAACGCGTTTCGCTAGATAGCTTTTTCACGGTATACCGTGAAAAAGCTATCTAGCGAAACGCGTTGGTGAGGCGTGACACAGCCCAATAAATCCTTTTCTAAACAAATCCTGAGAGTCCTGGATTTTCTTTCGGTACTACGAAGGTGTGCGTGTTGAATACAAGGGAAACGGAGCCCGTCCAGGACCGCCATGTGAGAAGCTCCAGACTTCCGTATATCAGCGTTCAGATATATATATATATATATATATATATATATATATATATATATATATATATATATTCACTGAAAAACCATAGGTTTCAGGGTCGTTATAGTTACATGAACATTTTACTCGTACAAAACCAGAGAAATTCGGCCGTTATAGTTAGTTGAGCTAACTATAACTCGCGCCCCGAAATGCACTGCTGATGACGTCAAATATTACATCATTCATGACCTGGTCAGTGACCTCACTGATGACATCTCAAATTACTTGACTGATGAAATCATCCAATGACTATGTTTTTCTGTAAAGTTTAAATATGTTTTTATATATATATATGCGCCAAGGTGTATTGAAGAATGAGTGGGTGTATCAGTGTCTGTAGGGATGATTTAGTAGGTGCACGACTGACTGTATAAGTGAGTGATTAAACGTGTCTTGCTGAATGCATGGGTTAGTGACTAAACTGTGTAAAGGTCTGTATCAGTCTGTCAGTTGGTGTGTAAGCGGTTTCATGGGTTGGTGAGTAGTTAAATGAGTGTGTACATGGGTTATTGATTGATTGATTGTCTTAGTATCGGCATGGGTGTCTGAGTGTCTGTGTGGATAGGTGGGGGGTGTGACTGTGCATAGGTGTGGGTGATACACTGGGTATATGTGTTCAAGAGTGCATTTGTGATGGACTGTATGGGTGGGTGAGTGTGTGCATGGGTATGTTGGTGAGTGAATGGATGTCTCAGTGGTACATGTATGAGTAACTACATATGTAAAAGGCAGTATATGTGAGTGTTGAAGTATATAAATGACTATATGTGAGAGAGTGATTGTGAAACTGGCTGTATGGATGAGTGTGTGCTTGTATCAGTGATTGTATAAGAGAGTAAGTGTGTTAGTATCTGTATGAATAAGTGAGGTGGGGTGTATATACACCTATATAGGTGAGTAGAGGAGAGTGGGATTGATTATTTGCATGACTGACTAGATGTGTGAGAAACTCTAAGGGTGAGTGGCAGTGTGTGAGTGTCTGTATAGGTGTATGAGTGCCTATGATAGTGATGTATTGATGAGTGACTGCATGTATGAGTGACTGTATTGAGGAAAATAAAAATCTATGAGGCCTATGTGTCCCCATGTGCCCCCCCCGAACGCTTATGTGCACATACATGTAACCTATGTATTTCCCCTCCATGGCCTTTCTATCATGATGCTTATGCTATAACGTGGCCTGCCATCATCCAGTCTCCCATGAGAGAAACGACAAATCTGTATTGAGGCCTACACGTTTTTCATCATGTTTTCCTGCATTTTCATGAAGCTCATGTTTATGGCTCAGCCAGAGCCAAAAAGAGGTTTTCATGCCTCAGAACGCTCTGAAAGCTACAGCTACGTATCCTTGGCCTTGCACACTTGGGCCTCAGCCAAAGGGGCCCTGTCACAAGGTACTGAGACAGTATTGAGCACGGTTATCTGCTTACTCTTACTGAAACCACATTCTTGCCTGGTGAAGGAGGAATGAACGCGCCCATCTGCAAGGAGGGAGCCCAGCCCTACTGTCTCTCTTTGTGAGATTGCAAAGCTCACGTCAGTAAAAAGCCCATAGCCCCCATGTAAGGCTTCTGCAGTAAATGAAGTAAATGAAGAAATAGATGCCACATCGGCTCTTGGTGATGAGCAACCTATGTCACAAATCAGTCCCTGCTCCAGACATCGGATATCAGATAATACAAGATGTGCTGGTCGTCTTGACACTGAAGGCCTCACTAACTGAAGGCCTCACTTCCAGACTTGTTCGGTTGCATAGCAACCCTCCCCACGTCAGTTACACGTCATGCTCGAGTTGAGCACAAGTAAGGCAAAGTTCCAGTACAATTCCAGCAGATCACGCAACCCCCTCCAGGTATCCACCCACACATGACAAATTACCCATTATCATCAAGTGGACGCCCACATGGACGCCCACCTTCACGCCTACTTACACGCCCACATGCTCTTATCTCATTCTCTCTTGCTCTTTTGCTTACGTACAATTGAGAAATGTATATATACTGTACTCTGTGAATAATGTTTTGAGAATATTGAGAATACTTTTGAGCCCCTTTCCAGATCCAATTTTGGTGATGGAAATATTCTCCCTTTGACTCGAGTTATTGGAATAAGGCCCTTTTAGAACCTGATACCACAGACTCAGCCTCTTGCTTTATGCATGATCCTATTGATATTCTGAAAAATTCTGAGAGCGTAATATTTTATTTACCACATAATGGCGCCCGAACAGTTTAATCTCTTTCCCCACACGCCGGAGATGAAGGTCCAGTTTTGCCCCCTTCCATAGCCGTGACGGACTTCAAGCGCGCACGTCGCGGGTCTTCCCGCCAACTCCCTCAGGCCAACGAAGGGGACAGACTGCGACCAGGCATCCATACGAGGCGGTGAGGAACGCAGATTGTCCTACCCAGAGCCCACCTGCGAGAGAGCTGTGTCCGAGGTATACAGAGGCCCACCAGATTCCGAAGTTCCGAAGTTCCGAAGTTCCGCGTCGAGTCCAGTCCGGTCCAGTCCAGTCCAGTTCAGTTCCGAGGCCTTCCGTTCCGAGCTACCCGGTGAGTACCATTGCCGGGGAGGCGTTCTGACGTGCACATAGGTTGTGCCGGTCAAGACGGGTTTGGGTACACAAATCCGGTCTGCACTGTTTCAGCAGTGTATCTGTACTGTTTAGCAGTATATCTAGTATGTCTAGTATATAATTCAGAATAACCTAGTTAGTGTCGAGTATTATGCTAAGTGATTAGTTCCCTAATGGCCATTGTTGTTCGTTAAATGTTAAATGTTAAATGTTTTAAATACGTTCTACATATTGTGGTGTGAATGACTGTTCATTATTGTGTTTATTGTATTAAGTGTGTTCAAGTAATGAGGTCTAAAAATGCCGCTCTTTTCAAAATTAAGACAGATCAAAACTAGAAAAGGGGTACTCGAAGAAGCTGTTCCCATTCCACCTAGGGACACTCCAGGGTACTTTATGTATCATAAGCATGGCCTAGATGCCGTATTATTTCTTGATTTATGGGTGGACTGCACCAAGGATTTACCAGAAAGTCAGAGGTGGCCCGCAGTTGGGACATGGGATGCAGATTGCATCATGAGAGTAGAAGAAGAATTATGGAAAAAGATAGCCAGACAGTAACAGAAAGATGCCATTGAATTATGGCGTAAAGAATAGCATAGACGCACAGAGTAAGCGCTCAGAAAAGAAGAGAAAAGTAGGGAGGATTCAGACAAAGCCCGAGAAAACGTGTTAGTTGAGGAAGGTATCCGAGTAAAAGCAGAACAAGTAGATGGACAACGAAACACTCTTATGAAAGAGAAAATGTAGACCAGCTTGGAAGGATGCCATTGAGTTTTGGCGCAAGGAGTCACATAGGAGGTCAGAGTAAGTGTTTCACGAAGCAGAGAGAAGTAGACTGGAGTCTGGAAAAGCCAAGGAAAAGATTTTAAAGGAGGAATTGGAGTAGGTAAAATGAGCGCAGGCTGACAGAGAAAGAAATACTGACGTTGCTGGTATTTATCCCGTCCTTTCAGAGGACTTAGCAAGAGTGGCCCCAGTAGAAAAACCAGTTAGAGTGCCACCGCAAGTACCACGATACATATAATAATGATATAGTAGCCCAAAGGTTCTTGAGCCACCCACCAAATGAACAGCGCATAGCTGGTGTTTACATGGTCCAACATTTGACTACGTTGTCAATAGGAAATTGAGAGGGGTGTAGCTAGAGAAGGAGCAACACCTGTGATGTGATGACACCCCTAATGTACAAAGTGTTAATGAAAAATAATTAGTGAAAAGTTTAGCTTGAGAAAAATTGTGGGTATTTCGAAGTTACAAAATTGTTCCAGAATCCAGGTTTGTGTTCTTGGTGGTCCAGTGAGCCAATGTGCTGGGTCAAGTCGGTAAGATTATGACCCCCTGAGTGCAAATTGTATGTAAAAATAATTTTTCAATTGAGCGAATTATTGCAGTTTATGGAATTGAGTAGTCCTTTTGTCTTTGACAGATTCAGAGTGAGGAGAAGGTGGGGGCTGTGTAGAGCAGTATGTGATACAGAAATCGGAGACAGATTCTGACCTTGTAGCCAGTGTAGGTGGGGGCCGGTGAGAGGAGCAGAACAGAGGCACTGCTTAGAAAGCTTCTCTGACATCGCATCTGTGTAATGCCTGCAGCCGGAGCGACGAAAAAAGTTGGCTGTCAGCCCAGGCTCAGGCCGCGCTGAGGGGCTATTTTTAGCTTCTCTGATAAGACAGGGCAGCTGAGAAATGTAAGTCGAGAAAGATTCCCTTGGTCTATTCTGTGCTAGACCAGTGCCCCGGGGAAATGTCTATGGAGAAGATTTGTTTTATTTTTTAGCAATTGTTATATTGCTTCTGGCCAGAAAGTAAAGTGTTGCTCTTGCTTGGAATTTTAAGGGCTATGTGCCTATATAAAAACGATTTTCAAATTCAGACATTTTTGAATTGTGGCCACAAGCTGCCACCAGTTGCATTGGATAAATGATCCAGTGGTAACGGGTCTGTGAGGAAAGATGGGAGATGCATCTTCGACTAGGACATGAGGGTACATTGTGTACGAAGATGCATAGCTCATTTTTATAAAAGAAAACAAACAGGTTCGTGTGTTCTTCGTTTTTGATTATTATTGCTGATTCTGTGTGTCAGACTTGACACGGTGATTTCAGATGGGGGTGTATAGGGCAGGTAAATGAATTATTGATTATAAGCCTGACAAATTAAGCAGGCCATAATGTTCGCCTCTGAGCTGTAGGTACTGTAATTGCGCATCGCTGCTCATTTATATATGTTAGTGCAATTGTCTATGCTTTCTGTGCTTGGTATACTGATGGCTTGGCATATGTATTTTATATATGTTTTGTTTTTGTGTTGTATTGACCAGTCTGTTTAGCGTTTAATACAAAGTTCTCCTGTGCAAGTACAGAGATAGTCGTGACGACGGCGATCTTTGCACAGCGCTTGGCTGGAACTTGTTCACAATTACTAAATTTCACAGACGTGATATTACCTTTATCATGCTGTCAAAATAGCAGACAACACGTTATCAGTGTATGTCTAATTGGTGTTGGAGATGAATGAAATAAAAGGAAAAATTATGCAAGACTAAAATATTTTTCACATGACTGCCTTTCTCTTATAGACAGGCAGCCTCGGTCATATGTTTCCAGATTGGACATTAAGGAACAATTATGATCTGTGCACTCGCATCTTAACTCTTGAAAGGCCTGTTTTAAATAAGGACTGCCACCCCAGAGTGACAAATGAGGCTCGGTATTTAGGGTAATGAGAAAATATCTGGCAGGATTTCCTTTTTTAAAGTTTGCTTTAGTAAGCTCATTCTTGTAAGTGGTGGCCCCAAAAGTTGACTTGTTTTTAAATTAGGCTGTTTATTGTATAGGTGGAAATTATTGCAGAATTACTGATTTTTTTTTTAGCAGATGAATTATTAATTATCAACATTAACAACTGTTCTTAAAACTTGGTTTTCCGAATATTTAGGTAATTTAGCATTCCTATTAGGGCCTACTAGCATTAATATTGACTTCAGGTTGGTGTAGGTTCATGTAATAGGGACATTTGCATATGAGATGTCATTTGGCCAGCTTATGAGCTAACACAATGAGGTTTGTACATTAATTTGAAGGATTTCTCGCCGTTTCAAATACGCTGTGTATCTCCTATAATTTTGCTTACGCCCAGTAGCTACACACAGGGATTAATAGTGTTGACAAGACACAGGGTTTGATAGTGTTTGACAGCAGTGAAATCTGTTTCAGATTTCCTCCTGTCAAAAAGGGGGGGAAGGAGGAGAATATTGGCTTTCTGCTGGCCCCTGAGGAGGTTCGCTTCCCGCTAGCCCCTTAAGAAATTAAGCCCCTTAGAAATTAGCCCCCTTAGAAATTAAGTCGAGGAAATAGGTATGGTGCTTTCCCCTTTTTCTCATGTTTTATTGTGATCTTTCAGGGGAATTAGTTGTGGGCACCGGAACATATTCAATTGATTTCTGGTTTTTCCCAGCCCTAGACACAAAAAGACTAAAGTCCTCAAGAACACACTGTGGCATTTGAAGAATTAAAGAGAGCTTTATGTCAAGCACCAGTTTTAGCAAACCCTGATTACAACAAATCGTTTATGCTTTTTGTGACAGAGCGGGATGGAACAGCACTATCTGTCCTAACACAAGATCATGCAGGAAAACACGAGCCCTGTGCTTATTTTTCTAGTACATTAGACCCAGTAGCACAGGCTTTGCCTGCGTGCCTAAAATCAGTTGCAGCAACGGCCTTAGCCATAAGACAAAGTGACTTGATAGTGCTGGGCCACCCTCTGACAGTACAAGTACCACACGCAGTAGAGGTTCTCTTGAACCGGACACAAACACAACACCTGACTGTAGCTAGACTGACAGGCTATGAGCCAACGTTATTTCAACCACACATAGAGATCAGACGATGCAACATACTGAATCCTGCTACCCTTTTGCCCTCCAGTACAGAAAGCGTTTCACCACACGACTGTGTTGAAGTAATACATACCGTGACTAAACCAAGACAAGACTTGACAGACGTTGCACTCCCAGACCCCGACCTAACACTATAAGTTGACGGCTCATGCATGAGGACAGGGGCGGGAGAATTAGTGGCAGCATATGCAGTGACTACTGATACTGTAATAATAGAGACTAAAAGAATAGACATATTGTCAACACAAGCAGCAGAGCTCATCGCCCTGACACAAGCGTGCATAAGAGCTAAGCACCTGAGAGTAAACATTTACACCGATTCTGTGGAGAGAAAGAGGTTTCTTGACCTCTCATGGGGCCAAGATACAGCATGGCCCCCATATTCAAGCCCTTCTGGAAGCGATACATTTACTAACAGCCATAGCTATCCTAAAATGTAAAGCACATACTAGAGCCACAGATACCATTTCCCAAGGCAATGATCTGGCAGACCGAACAGCTAAACAGACAGCTCAGACCCCACTAGACATGACAAAGTTACAGATACTATCACTGTCCAAAGCCATGACAGTTAGGGATCCTTCCAGGGATATACAAGACATTCAGACACATGCTACTATGGACGAATTAAAGAAATGGTCGGAACAAGGAGGGGTGCTGACTGATCAGGGTTGGATGACAAGGGCAAATCCACATGGCTTCTTCCTGATTCGATGGTACAAGTGATTATAAATAACGCACATAGTCCTGCACACTTAGGAGAGAAAGCAATGATAGATAGCTTACAGAATATATGGTTCAACAAGCACCTGCGTGCAGCAGCGAAACAAAAGGTCAGAACATGTATGATCTGTTGCCAATTCAATCCAGGTAAAGGCATTCCGATGGAACAAGGTGGATTCCATCCACCTGACCACCCTTTTGAAGTGCTCCAAATGGATTATATCCAAATAAACAGATGTAGAGGTTACAAATATGTCCTGGTACTAATGAAGCAGGTGTCCCTTCTGTTAGGGTATACCTGGAAATTCCATTGTGTGCGACATCCTGAAGCAGCAGGCCTTGTAGAAAGACATAATCAGACATTAAAAATTTGCGCAGACAAAGGTGTAGATTGGATGGTAGCCCTGCCGGTTGCCCTCTTTTACATGCGAATGGTAGCTCATTCTAGAACAGGCTTATCTCCCTATGAAGTGGTCTTTGGTAGACCACCAAATATGTGGGGCACTCCAATGCCTAAAAGATTACTGATGTTGATAATAACATGCTGACAGATTACCTGGCTTCCTTGATGTCTGCACTACTCTCTTGTTGTTCGCAGGTTGCTGCCGCCTTCCCTGACAACACCCAGGTCAAAGAATACTCCATCGCTCCTGGATGGAAGGCGCCAAAGTCAGTGCTCTGGACCACGGGGACGGCCGTTAAAGTCAAAGTGCACCTTCACCACTCTTTTACAAAGGAAAAAGACTTTGAACTTGGATTTTGGATTTTGAACACCATTTTCTAGAGGAGACTCCCCAGAAGTTTCCACAAAGATAAACTTTGATCTAAGAAGTCAGAACCCGTTTGATCAATTAAGTCCACTAGGTGGTGAAGCGGTTGAACATGTATTCTGGCTTGCATAAAATCTTGGACAATAACATTGAAAAAAAAAAAAAAAGAGCAAGATGTGCATCACGATAATATGTATCAGCTTAATACTACATGCTATTTTTCCTCCTATTGCCTCACTTTTACACTCCTCCACTAATGATACCATAAAGCACACATTTAGTGATCTGCCATCCTATGAGCTATCATATCGACTTGCCCTACGCAACAATACCTTTATTCAGATGCTGCACCATTCACATCAGACTAGCAATGCTACAGACTGCTGGGTCTGTGGCCAACTTCCCCCGTATCAAAAGATGAAGGGAGTGTTGCCTCTTTTCCCATAATGGTTCTTGCGGAGCATGGTTTGCCTTAATGACATCCATCAACGGTGATGCCAAAGAATGTCAAGACAAGGAGTGTAGGGGCGAGTGGGTATGGGGTAACTTGAATAAAGTCATGAACAAAGCATGTTTCCCAGATGAAGAGGGACTTCCCCAAATGAAAGGTACATATCTAGAAAATGAAGAGTATCTGCAAGGAAATGCGACCCTCGATTTCATAGTGTTGAACGTAAAGCCCCAACACATGTTAGGTCTGCCTTCAATTACAGTCCTGCCAGTAAAAGGGAACTTGTGTGTCAGAAAAGAAGGCTCAGTACATTTGGGGCACAGTGAGTGTGATACTATAATAGTATTCAAAGACAAAGGAAAGTCCTATTTCAGAGCATCACGACACACCTACTTTATTTGTGGCCAGACAGCCTATGTGCAACTGCCCTTAGACTGGGGTGGGACGTGCTACATATCATTTCTTTCATACCTAATAAAGGCACCATCTGTATACAAAGCAATAACAAGGCTCCACAAGATTGCCCAAAACATACATCAAGACCCAGGCACGTGGACATGGTCCGGTTGGCTCTGGGGATTAATATCGGCTTGGGGATGGAAAGTGTTGACCGTCTGTGGGTTGATACTATTAATGATATTCAGTTGTTGCCTATGTCTGCAGTGTGGCCCGGCCATTTGTGGCCTGTGTGCTACTGCATGTGTTCCACATCCCTATTTACAAAGCATTGAAAATGGAAAAATAATGCTGCAAGAACAGATCGACTGTCTCATGAACATAGACGTTACATAGGGGGTTCACTAAGGTACAAGGAGGAAATGAGGAAAATAAAAATCTATGAGGCCTATGTGTCCCCATGTGCCCCCCCCCGAACGCTTATGTGCACATACATGTAACCTATGTATTTCCCCTCCATGGCCTTTCTATCATGATGCTTATGCTATAACGTGGCCTGCCATCATCCAGTCTCCCATGAGAGAAACGACAAATCTGTATTGAGGCCTACACGTTTTTCATCATGTTTTCCTGCATTTTCATGAAGCTCATGTTTATGGCTCAGCCAGAGCCAAAAAGAGGTTTTCATGCCTCAGAACGCTCTGAAAGCTACAGCTACGTATCCTTGGCCTTGCACACTTGGGCCTCAGCCAAAGGGGCCCTGTCACAAGGTACTGAGACAGTATTGAGCACGGTTATCTGCTTACTCTTACTGAAACCACATTCTTGCCTGGTGAAGGAGGAATGAACGCGCCCATCTGCAAGGAGGGAGCCCAGCCCTACTGTCTCTCTTTGTGAGATTGCAAAGCTCACGTCAGTAAAAAGCCCATAGCCCCCATGTAAGGCTTCTGCAGTAAATGAAGTAAATGAAGAAATAGATGCCACATCGGCTCTTGGTGATGAGCAACCTATGTCACAAATCAGTCCCTGCTCCAGACATCGGATATCAGATAATACAAGATGTGCTGGTCGTCTTGACACTGAAGGCCTCACTAACTGAAGGCCTCACTTCCAGACTTGTTCGGTTGCATAGCAACCCTCCCCACGTCAGTTACACGTCATGCTCGAGTTGAGCACAAGTAAGGCAAAGTTCCAGTACAATTCCAGCAGATCACGCAACCCCCTCCAGGTATCCACCCACACATGACAAATTACCCATTATCATCAAGTGGACGCCCACATGGACGCCCACCTTCACGCCTACTTACACGCCCACATGCTCTTATCTCATTCTCTCTTGCTCTTTTGCTTACGTACAATTGAGAAATGTATATATACTGTACTCTGTGAATAATGTTTTGAGAATATTGAGAATACTTTTGAGCCCCTTTCCAGATCCAATTTTGGTGATGGAAATATTCTCCCTTTGACTCGAGTTATTGGAATAAAGCCCTTTTAGAACCTGATACCACAGACTCAGCCTCTTGCTTTATGCATGATCCTATTGATATTCTGAAAAATTCTGAGAGCGTAATATTTTATTTACCACAGTATGGGTGAATAAGTGGATGTGTGTGTAGACCAAGGAATCACTGAGTGGGTATGTAGTAACTGATATTGGTGTGGCTATGGTTTTGAAAATGGTAGTCTGTATTTTAGAGTGGGTGTATCAAAGGTTATATTAGGGTATGAGGAGGTGCATCAGATTATCCCAGACACATTCAGAGTAGATCACAGTCTTGAGTTAATTTTTAAAATAGCACAAATTCATATATTCCTTTAAGAGTTAAGGGAAGCCTGCGTTCATTTTACATAATTATCATTAGTTGCAGTTAACAGGGCCTGATAATGTGCAGTGTGCAGTCAGATTCATGCCCCAGCCTGGGGTTTGGTCACAGAGGTGAACAACTGGAGCACTGTGGTATGTAACTCTGAAATAAAAGTCCTGGCCAACTCAATATTTGACCTGTGAACAAAATGATGCTTCAGAATGCATGCTTTTAAAAGGGAGAAAATGAAAATAGAAAGTTACCTAAATGAGTAATTTAACTCTATATTTCAATTTTCTCCCATTTCAACGTGTCACATTTACAAACAGCAGGCCCTTACACCCAGTGGCCAGTAGAAACTGTGCCATGAGTATAATGGAAAAAGCAGTCCTTTAAAAAAAAAATAGAGAAATTTTAAGTGCTGACATTTTTTCCATATTATGAACATTTTGGTAGTTTATTTTTCTACACTTTAAATTTCTCCTATTTAAAAAAAATGAAACAGTATGTTTGTGTTATTCATGTAACAGTGCCACATATGGCGAAAGGTATATCCTGTGCTGAAAGTACATGACACAGACTCTCAGTCACCCGTAGCAATCTGTCCCATTCAAACGTACATATGTCCATGCACCCTCCCCCCCCTCCCCCCCAAAGACCGCACTCTCAGTGACACATATGACGGCCCTTTCATAGTGCTCTTAGTCAGAGTATGCTGTTCAAACCATAGTATGTGGTTCTATGGTTATTAGCTTTAAAGTCAATGAAGCTGGGATTGTCTGGTAACAATGTGCAAGTTGTTTAGCCTTCAGTAGTTCACTATGAGTTTCACTGATCAGAAGTAGCCCTTACTAAAGACAATGTTGTAGACCCCTGGCCTAATGATGTTAGTGGCCTGGATTAGGACATCATAAGGGATAACTGTACTCAACAGGTTACTACAATTTTGTTGAATTGTATTAAAAATGTGAAAAAAAACAAATGCAGTTGGAAATTCTTACTAATGGTTGTGATTAATTGCTCAAAATTGTGTTACAACGATGCTAACAAACCAAAAGTCTCAAAATAGTTTTGTTTTCTTTCTTTTTCTGTATCCATACAAGTCAACAGCCATAAAAAAATACATCTAGAAGGCCATCACCAAGAAGGTGCAGACTCTGGAGGGCCAAAAAGCAGCATGGCATCAATTACAGGAAAAGGTGAGAGGACCTATGATGCTGGACAAAAAAGTTAGCTGGAGTCCAGCTCAGCCAGTCCTCCAAATATGGGAAGCGAATGTGCCGTGCCCTGACCCCACCCCTCCCCGCCCTTGTCCGGTATACTTGCAGTGGCTTATCCCCAGCAAGATGGGCAGTTGAGACCCCAACAACAGCATCAAGGGGGCGAGTTATTTGTGGAGTATATCATGTTACATAACTATTATCACAGCAACTAATTGTGGCCTCAACATCAAGGCTGACACATGTACAACGCACAAGAAGAGTTCTTGACGGTGTAAGTTTTGCACAAGGTGTATGATGATGTATTATGTATATTGATTTGTGAAAAAATAAGATCATACCAGATTTCTGATCACTCCCAAAGGACTGTTTTGAACAGAAACATGTTTGCCTAAACAGCAAATATACGGGAGTTCCATAGATGTTATAAGGGACAGCTGTACCAAACAGGTCGCAAGTTATAATTGTGTCAGGTGTGATGCCCCTTAACAATTGTGAAGGTTGTTGCCTTATCCCTATTACAGGTGACATAGCATTAAATGCATTTATCATACAGTGGATTTTCCAAACGTCACATTGGTGAGGTGGTATAAGCAAACAATAGTGAGCATGTAGGCCTAAAAGACTAGAAGCATTCGATTACATGCCTACATTTTTGATTAAAGACATCTCAAATATGTTTTGAATCAAAAAGATTATTTAATTTATGTCAAAGGTGACTGATTTGCATGATGTCTTACTCCTTCACAAATGTGTGTGTAAGGCTGTCTATTTTTGAAAATACATTTTTCCAAACATACATTTTTTGAGAAAACAGATAGGAATGTGTACACATCGGGGACAGAGTAACAAATATCCCCAAACATTTTTGAAAATTTCCTTTATGTCCAGTAATAATTAACATGAATAGGACGCTAAAAGGGAGTTTTGCAGGTGGAATGTCCCATCACATATATGTTGGAGTATCCCATCCTGAAAACTCAAAATCGGGCACAACTCAAGACTCATTATGAGATTGTCGGAAGGCATCAAGGTTTGATCTGTTGCATATTGTGCTTTCCATTTTAACCCCTTCGCCGCGGCAGGAATTCCGCCGCGGCGCTGGGGGGGGTTTGGGGGCAGCGCGGTGGCGCTGTGCTCGTGACGGAACCGCTCCGTCACGAGCCACGGTTGAGCTGTGCTCATGACGGAGTGGTTCCGTCACGTCTCCGCCCACTGCGCTAATCGCCCGCACAGGCGGGGAATTAGCGCCGTGTGGGCGGAGCGGCGGCCAACGGCCGCAGCATGACGGAACCACTCCGTCATGAGCACAGCGCAACCGTGGCTCCTGACGGAGTGGTTCCGTCATGAGCGGGGAAGGGTTAAATTAAAAATTGTGTATGAATTATTTACTGTGATGTTGTAGCAATTTGTGCCTAAAGTGAAAGCCAGAATATTTTTTTTAACATGTTCACAATGGAAAAAACAAATTGGACATGGTTTTTAGATATTTTGGAGTCAATTGTAAAAATATTTTTGCTATGTACTAAAGTGGATTAGAAATGTATCAAGTCCTATGTATTTATTTAGGCTGTCGAAGTAATTTGATAATTCCCCAAAATAATTATTTCTTAATTTCTTCTACAGCATAAGTGTATACATAGCACGTGATACATGAATAAGCAACTTCAGTACTGATTCCATTTAATATTTTTGACATTTGAAAAGTGCTTAAGTTACTTGAAGTGTTACCATTGTGAAATGCCCAAACAGAGAGGGGAGGCTTTTAGAATCTACAAATATTGGTACAACGTTGCAGTAATGGTTAACACACATTGATTTATATTTGAATTTTTATAAATACATATTTTTCAGCTTTTTTCTGTGTACACACACTCTACAAAGGTCTTTAGATCACCACCAGTTCACTAGTCTAAACAATAAATCAGAACCATTAAGAGGTGTTAAACTGTTCCTGGAGTGAATTAAATGGGTTAAGAGGCATGATCATATATGATATAAGAGCAATAATGGGCACTGACCAAATGGTTTCTGTAGATGTTCCATACATGCATGAGATAAAAATAATATTGAACCAAAGTTTGAAAGCTTTGAAGAAAGTGAAATCTGAACATTTGGGAAATATTTTGAGGAAACAGTTCATTATTAGTTCTATTTACACAGATACAATAAAACTATTGTCTGTCTTTTCAGTATCTTCAGAATCAGGCAAAGGGGACAGTGGCCACTGTTTTGGGTGGAGAGACCACAGACACTGATCAAAACAGTGGCACGGAATGTGAGAGGACTGAACAGAGGCCACCAGCTCATCAACATCTTTGGCGACCTCCACAAGTGACCGGCCCCTAATGGTGGCAGACCCTACAGGAACCGCATGTATGCTTGTCCACCACACAGAGACCAATCTCCACCCTCTCTCTTGCTCCCTCCCAGTTGGCCAAACCAACCCCCCTAAAATGGCTGGGGTCTCCTTCACCACAGGCACCTCACCCGCTGCCCCTGTCATTCCAGCTGCGCTGAGTGAGGAGGCTATTGACCTCCTACATAGTATCTCTGTAGGCCAGACTGCACTCCTGAATGACATCCAGGGCCTTAGTTGCCAAATGCAACATATGATAGCATACCTGGAAGTCAGTCATAGTGCTATGTCTGGCCTGCAGAGATCATTTGCAGGACTAGCCTCCTCACTGAACGCAGCCTTCCAACGAGCCCATACTTGTGTCCCTACTCGGGTCCCTTTCTCATTCTAATTCCAAAGTCTCACCCCATCCCAAGCACACTAACCTCTTTGCATGCACCTACTCCAACACACACAAGCAGCACACGCATAAACACATGTAAACACAAACAAAAGAAAACACCCATACAACATACATACACTACACCCACAGGCACCACACCCACATGACACCCACAACCACACCCACCAGTACAACCACAAGCACCACAGCCACCAGTACACACACAGCCACCAGTACACACACAACCACCACCACACCAACCACCTCAACAACCGACTCAAAAACACAACTACACACAAACCAACACCCACCAAACAAAAATGCACACACTCACCGAATACCATAACATACCGTGTATTTGTAAAGTGCACATTCACTTAGAAGGGTATCTTGGCGCTGAAAAACAGATGTTTGTTACCCAACTCAATGGTACTCATTTTATCGACCTCAGAAGGACCCACCAGAATTTTAACCTGAGACCATGAGGTTGAACACAGGCCCCTACAGTGGATGTTTTAGTCCACTAAGCCACCAGGCCCGGTCATACAAAACACCAAAGAAACCACACACATCAAAACATACACCAGACCCACAGGCTATTGCAAAACATATACCCACAGGTACCACACAACCACCTTAACAACACACACTCATCAAACACACACCTACACACAAACCAACACCCACTAAACACACACACACCCGAACAATATACACCTGCCAGGAAACAAACATCAAAACATACACAACATACACCAGACTGACATACAACTGCAAAACCAATAGACACATGCACATCACACACTGCACCTCCCTCTCCTTCCAAAACCCAATCCTCTCCCACCACACCTCCTACCGGTACTCCTCCTCCTAACTTCATGTCTTACCTGGCCATTAGCCTTGTCAAACCCAAACCCACCCATCCCAAAAAAGATCCATGAGGTGCCTGCGCTATGCGTACTAGATGCCCCTCCATGAGGAGGTTGTCCGTTGGCAGTCCGTTTAGGAGGCAGGTTTGGGGCAACACGCTGACGTCATGTCTTTGTGACATTTACTTGTTTGACTATTTTATGGTTTGAAATAAAATATTGATTTGAGAGAAGTATCTAATTTCTGAATAATAAATATTTGTATTTCACTAAGTTTGTCCTGACATTATTTTTCAATTACTATTCTTTGACTCCTATAACTGTTAATGATGAGATATGTATATTACATATTAACTTAAAATTATGATAGAATTATTTTTCATAATATAATTTTTTATAGTTGTCTACTTTGCAAAGTCCATACACTAGTAATAAAAGTATGTGATGGACATTTACAATTTGGTGCAAGTATTCATCATGATTATGGACACTTATACCAACAAATGGATTTGTCATTTTTTTGTTTTGCTAATACAGATGTGCTTATTTGTACTTGATAAGTGATGAAAATAAACACTTATGCATTGCACCTTAAAATAATGATGACACAAATAACATTTAATAAAATGCAGGAAATGAACTAGACAAGAGGAAATGTTAAATTGATAAATATATTAATTGATTAAAGTTTGGAACTAATATTGGTTTTACAGTTATACCCCAAAAAAAGGCTTCACTTTGGCAAGTGCAATTTCTACATTATATTACATTTCAATTATCCAAATAATGTGTAATGCATAGGTTTATGATTTTATGGTTCATGAAAAGTAAGTTAACACACCGGTATGCCTAGTTTTAGAGTTTTTGATTGATTTCCATTTTTGTGCAAGTGTCCATTATCATGAAGGTAAATTGCCCAAATTTAAAATTAAATTATACAGCTGTGTTTCTTTATATTTCTTAAACAACATTATACACATATGTATTACACAGTGGTATGTTATTGCTTGTAAGAGAGATTTCAACATGCATGAGTCCAGATCAAATGTATACAGACAAACCAAAAGGTAACAAGTTATAATAGAAGCTTACTTTAGATTCCGGGAACAACGGTATTGATTTGCTTTGTGGTCAAATACCAGCAGCAACAAAGGCAGGACCCGAACAATCGGCTCCATGATGGAAAAAGAAGTGTGAAACAGAAAGAAGGTACGTTTTGGCCTTCTATCCATTCCAATTCACCAACTGAGGTGCAGATGTTTCAACGCCGCAGTTACGTTGGTGGGAAGGCACATCGTGATTGGCCCGGCAGACAGACTGGCCGTACTCCCTCCAACAACCACATTTGCCTATGGTGCCAACAACGTGAAGAATGGAACAAGTTAACTAACCTTAACCCCTTCGCCGCGGCAGGAATTTTCGCCGCGGCAGGAATTTTCGCCGCGGCAGGAATTCCGCAGCGGCGCTGGGGAAGTTTGGGGGCAGTTGCGGTGCCGCCGTGCTTGTGACGGAACCACTCCGTCATGAGTCCCGGGCGAGCTGTGCTCATGATGGAGTGGTTCCGTCAGGACTCCGCCCACTGCGCTAATCGCCCGCACAGGCGGGGAATTAGCGCCGCGTGGGCGGAGCGGCCGCCAACGGCCGCAGCATGACGGAACCACTCCGTCATGAGCACGCGGCACCCGTGGCTCATGACGGAGTGGTTCCGTCATGAGCACGGAACGGGTTAAGAGGCAACAAATACGCACAGCTTTACATGCAGCAATTCTCATGGAATATCTGAGAGCTAACATCGCCCCTCAGGGTTTAGTGGTGTCCAACGCCCCTCCGCTGTTCCTAGAAAATAAGGTTTTTAAGATCAATTGGTCCAAGATTGCTTGGAAGTGCTCTAGAGATTGGCTGATTTTACTGATTACCACAGCAAAAGAAACATCAGATTTATTGCTAATTGAGATCCAAACTCTAGAAAATCAACTCAAATGCTCTGCCCAAATCACCTTTTATAAAAAACGTCTAGAGGAAATTACCAAGACCTTGAATGAAACTAAAGACGATCTGATTAAATACAAGGTGAACAAGTTGAAGAAAGATATGGACAGATTTACACAAGAAAAGATCTATCCATATACTTCAGATGAATATACCTCATTGCCCATTAAAAAGAATAATAGACGTGGGGCACGAGGATGGCGGCAGAACACAGATGAATGGACCTCAAATTCTGATGATTGGAGCCAAACAGATGATTTGGGTTCCAGTGATACTGAAACTGGGCAGTATTCTGGCCAAATGAGAGGACGTGGGTATCCGACTTTTACACCTCGGAACAATGCTTGGTGGCCCCATCAACCGTAGGATTTTCCACCACCACCCTTCCAACAATTTCCCTACCAAGGACCTGGTTTCCAGGGGTCTTTTTTAGGCCAGGGAAGGGGACGAAGAGGAAGGAGAAGAAACAACGGAGACCGTCGACCAGAGGTACGACAAGAACAACAGAGACCCCAAGTACAATGGGATCCAACTCTGGAACAACGGATCACACAGAGCATGACTGGAGCATCGGCCAGTGCAACAACAATCTCATAGTTAACTTGAGTCACAAAGTACTTGATCCTCTTGAATCTACAATACTTAACAAAGAATTAGGCTTTGTGGCTACTTATATGGGCGATGATTTTAAAACACAGCAAGAACTTTTTTAATTTATTCGTAAAATTCGCCTAGCTTTCTTCTTTGATGATAAGGAAGCTATTAGGCAAGAAAACATGAACAATACAGGACTCCGAAATAAATCTACATTTCTCCCCACTTTACAACAATTACCTTCGGAGGTAGCGACTTTTGAAAAAGCAGTAATTCAATCTTTCAATGCTGAAAAACATCATGCTATCACACCATTTTTCAATATGAGTAAAACAGAAGTACTATGTGCACAACAACTAGGGAGTGACCCTCTCATTGTTATCAAACAAGCAGATAAGGGTGGTGCAACTGTAGTGATGGATGCGACTGCTTATCGAACAGAGTGCTTAAGACCATTACAAAACACCAAGTATTACAAGCCTATTACACGTGATCCTACCAACAGATTACAGAATACCATCCGGATGCTAGTCCAGGAAGGTCTGGAAGCAGGTTGGCTTACTAAGAATGAGGCAGACTTTCTTGCACCTAAACATCCCAAATTCCAGCATTCTACATCTTGCCAAAGATTCATAAGAGTCAGAGGCCCCCCTCCCCTGGACGACCAATTGTTTCGGGCATTGGTTCGCTATTAGAACCTTTATCACAATTTGTGGATTGGTTCCTTCGTCCATTGGTAATTCAGATGCCATCATATTTACAGGATACAAAACATGTACTATCTTTCCTGACTACACTGGCATTTGATCCAACGATACATCTCATGGCCTCTTTTGATGTAGAGGCGCTCTACACGAACATCCCCCAAGAAGACACTTTACGTACCATCAGTGATTTATTGGAAGACCAACCTCGCAGTGATCAAACCCCTACAGCCTTTGTAATGAAGTGTGCCAATCTTGCCATGAGAGAGAACGTTTTTTTTTTTTTAAGACCAACTATATTGGCAAGTTATGGGCACTTCAATGGGCAGCACGTGTGCTCCCAGCATGGCCAATTTGTACATGCACTGGTTCGAGGTCACGCATATATACCCAGAAGAAAATCCATTCCATAGTAAATTGTTGCTTTGGAAGCGGTACATTGATGATATTCTAGTTATTTGGGAGGGTGATCAGAATTCACTTCTGGAGTTTGCGGATTGGCTTAATTCTCTTAAAATCCACCTTAACTTTACATGCGAAACAAGTAATGAGTCTTTACGATTCCTTGACCTACGATTGTATCCCCGAAATGGGAGCATTTGTACAGAACTCTACCAGAAACCAATGGCTTGTAATGCGCTATTGAATTATAATAGCTTCCATCCACGTGCCCTTCGGGATAACCTCCCTGTTGGACAGTTTTTACGGCTTAGAAGAAATTGTACTGAATTGAAGACATATCATCAACATGCAACCAACCTCAGTGCACATCTTCAGAGACGCCAATACCCAACACGGTTGATACGCAAAGCAAATAAGAGAGCGATCAACAACAATAGAGAGGCACTCCTTGAAACATATGTGAAACCCACTTCCAATCGCCTAGTGTGTGTCAGTACTTTCAGCCATCTAAGCACTACGATTAAGAAAGCAATCAAGTCCAACTGGCATATACTAAACAAAGGCAATAAGTCCTGTGAAAAGCCATTGTTTGCTTTCAAACGTAGTAAGAATCTTGGCAACATTCTAGTGCACTCTCGGCCGAGAGTTGCATATGGGACCAATCAATTACGAACTATAAATACGGGCACACCAGTTCAGGGACATTTTCCATGTGGCTCATGTGTAGTTTGTCATCTGACTGTACGCACAACACAACTAGATCTAGGATTAAAGACACCTTGGGTACTAACTAATCATACGAATTGCAATTCGGAGGCAGTTATATATCTTATAACGTGCCCCTGCAATTTGTATTACGTGGGTATGACTACTCGCAAAGCTAAAACCAGGATTATCGAACATAAGAGTTCGATAAGGTGTAGGAAATCTAACACCAAATTAACTAGACATTTCCTGCAAGCTGGTCACACCGATCAGGATCTACGTTGGGTGATACTTGACAAACCACACTATCATAAAAATATGGGACCTATAGAGACCATATTATTTCACAAAAAACAGCGTTGGGTATTTAGATTGGACAGCCATCTAACTGGCCTGAACGATGATATTCCATGGTGTGCATTGGCTTCTCGTTCATATAAATATATCTTTATTAACGTGAGTGTGGACACATTTTTACCTACACAGACTCTCACGCGATGCGAGTGCAGTACACTTTCTCTAGTATCATGGTCCTTTGTAATATTATATGCAAATATGGATTGTGCCACATTTGAGTAGACCTAGAAATCACCTTCCTTGATTTCTTGAATATTGTCCCTTCTAGAGAGCGAGTTTCCCTATGCTTCCTGTCGCTCTTTGATAGAGTCATGAGCACTTGGTACTGGTTTGCTGATCGATAATTATCAAGACATACTTTTACATGGGCGAAGGAATTAGTGAAACAGTTTAGACCATGTTCACACGCATAGATGAGAAATATCTGCTTGATTCACCCAGCAGATTCGGCATTGGTATACGGAGTTAGTTGACTCCGTTACCATGACTACAATGCATATGTCCTAACACGCTGCGTGGTACGTAATACGCACGTCGGCCTGTATACCAGATTCACTTCTGGATATATAGACGCTGCGAAAGCCGAGTCCGGTTCTCCCCTCCGAGTGTCTTAAGCAGAGCCATACGTCATGAAGGTGAGAAAACTGCATATAGCCGTATGTTAACTTCTGTATGAGAACATGCTGGTTTGGTCATTAGTCTTTACTGAGTAACCCGAGTAGCGAGGGTTTTATGTCAATTTTCATTTTGATCTCTCCCGATCGGTACTAAATAGCGGGCCACATTATTCAAGATTTACCGCTCACTATTAAGAAAGTAATCTATTATGAGATACCAATCGGGTGCAACAACGCTGTAATTTAAGAATATACACAGAAAGGATACACATATAAATTGAGAGCTAATGTGGCCATTGATATGTAAGCTTGCTCCTTTGGAACACACGTTGAACACATATATAGTAACAGACAAGGTTCATGATTAAAGTAGGTATGTTATGAATGTTACTACCACTGGATGACATCACAATACACTGCTAGTCAGAATGTCTGCTGTATTGATTTATTGGAAATCTTTCTGTATACCTAGTGCTTTGGTGTCTGCTGTATGAGTTATGTTCTGAATTAATATTTACATCTCCTAATAGCATATTTGACGTGGTGTGAGACTCGGCAGATGGTTGAGTAGACACATAACTATATGCTATAGGTAAGAAATTGTATTTGGTCACGGAATTTGGGTTGTGGTGCACTTGGGTGTATGGTTAACCCTTTTAAGACATGGTTCTATTGTTTTACAGAGCCTTCAGATCCATCGCATAGATTGACACTGCGATTGATGGTCAAAAGAATAAGGCCTAAGTATTTTATTATGATTTGAGCACCTTATTAGCAGAGTGACCTTTCTATGATCCTGATGAATGCCTCTAACTATTTCGTCACCTGGGCAGAAACATGTTGATCTTTAGATAGGGTATAATTTTTCCAACCCTACATTCACTTGCATTTTAATGTGCTACTACCTAGGCAGGAAGAATAAAGTTGATGCCCCTAGGTAGATAGTCTTTTAGTCACACCATTACTATTATTTTTTGCACTCTGCCCCTCCTTACCATATCTAGTTGGTAGCACCAACACGTGCTTTGCACTCCTGCTCCTTCCCTCTTTGGGTAAAGTCGTAGCCCACATGGGGTACCTTGCGGTCCACGTTTGTTGGAGGAACCCAATGATGAAGCATGTCACCCTCGGGTGAGTGAGGGTTTTCGTCCATAACAACTGTTATGCCCAACCCATACTAGTGTACTGTTCTTCACCATTTTGAACAACGCTACCCTATATTTAGTGTGAGTATTATATACGTGGGAAGAGATATAGGATAGAACACTATATTGAGTTGCGTTATCCTTCCTTTGACCCTCTCGTGTGAGACTATAAATGAACAAATTGACCCACAGGCATCTAAATAGAGTGGGTGGACCATCTAATGGGCGCGTGGGGAATCCTACAGAAAAACGATGGCACCAAGATCTAAATCAGGCCCTTAGTCTTTTTCTTGAAGTTTTCCTCTCGTCTGCAGGCTAGTCGTGTGTTTTTGGGCTTCTCTGATCCAAAGTTTGATTTGATGATGACAGCCTGCTGCAAAGCGATGTCTCTGTGAGTCTCTGAAAGTCTTTGTCCTCCACATCAATGGTGAGGAGCTCCAGAGCTTTAATCGCAACATACCAGCGTAGTCAGGCCGATTACTAGTCAGCAATGGTGGCTTGACTCTCAAAGTTAAAACTGTCTCCTGGAGCTTTTCTGCAAAACTTTGCAGAAAGTTTCCAAACTTTGAGATCTTGCTTCTTGTTCATTTCCTTGGGGGAAAATAAGGGTCCAGTGGCACCAGCCAAGGGTTCAGGGAGACTCTGAATTGCCTCTTGATGTCTAGGACTCAATTTCCTACAATACACCTGCACAGTACAGGAAAAATTCAGTTGCAACTGGTCTGCTAGGGTCATCCTCTCTTTGGCTTGGTTGATGACCTCTTCCAGCTCTGTTTTGCCTGTTTCTGATCAGGGAGTCCACTCATTTTCCTTTGAGACAGGCACAGTCCTTTCTTTGTGGAGCCTTGTGAGTGTTCCTTCTGTGGTGCGTTCCGAGGGTCCAGCTGGGCAGACCTCCTTTTGTTTTTCTAGACAGTGTTCTGGGGAGCTCCTGTAGCTCTCCCATATGTGTCCTCTATTCTGGGCTAGCATGAGGGGGGGTACACCCCAACAGTAGGGGCAAAGTTACCTCCCTCTGTTATGGTCACTTCCTGTGAAGTGTGGCATATTTGTGACTTAGAATGCAATGTTCTCCAGAAATTAAAAGGGAGAATATCTCTCCTTCGTGTCTGTGTAACCCAACCCAGAAGTGTGGCTAACAGCTTCCCCTTCCAGCCCCTCTTAGTCTAATTAAGGGGTGGCTCCCATCAGGCTGGGAATCAAGGAAGTGACAGTTGACCTGTGTCCTATGCCATCTGTTCTCCTGCTTTTAAAGTCCAGCTTATCTCCCTACCCCCCCCTTCCTCTCCCTTTGCTTCTCTTGGAAGCAAATCTCCACCCAACAATTGGCGGTAATGTTTCAGCCCCAGGCCTTTTCACACCTACTCAGGGAGCAGCTTGGCTCAGTATGTCAAAGACTGGCCAATCAGAAGAGGCTGCTACAGAGTGGCTTTAGGTTACTTCAGGATTGTAAGTTCTAAAACTACTTTCCTGTAATAGTTGCATTCAATCTAACTTTTGCAAGCTTTTGGATTTAATGTGGCCATTAATTTGATACTTTGAACAATATTGCTAGCTAGCTCCAAAGCAAAAATAGACTTTATTAAGTTTAACCCCTTCGATGCTCATGACGGAGCGGTTCCGTCATGGGCATCGGTTGGGCTGTGTTTATGACAGAACCGCTCTGTCATGAGCACAGCCCCTGGGGGAAGCGCTGGCGCTCCCCCCCGGGCCATCGATCCTGACCCCACAGAGGGGGAGGTCGCGGAAGAGTTTCCGCTGCCACCCCCGAGCCCCCCCACGCTTCCCCATGACGTCAGCGCGCGCAGCGAGCGCCGACGTCGTCAGGAAGCGTTGGACGCGCTGGAATTCATTTCTTCCAGCGCGTCCAACGGAGCAGGTAGGTTTTTCGCTCCGGTGTGGCGGGGGGGGGGGGAAATTGGGATGCCTTGAGGCATCAGGGGAGAGGAAAGAGTATTTCCTCTCCCCTGATGTCTCAATGCTGGGCATTCCTGCCCCACGATCGTGCACAGCGTCGCGATCGTGGAGCAGGGATGCCCCACTAGACACCAGGGATGTGTTTTCTGCTCCCAGGGAGGGCAGAAAAGCCCACTAGACACCAGGGATGAGTGTGTTGTTGTAGGAAGCGACCCCTTGGGCAAGGGTCGCTTCCTGGGCCCCCATTTTTTTGGTGAGACTTTTCTGCCCCCTCTGGGGGCAGATCGGTTTCATTTTGATGCCGTATCCGCTCCCGGGGGGGCAGAAAAGCCCACTAGACACCAGGGATGTGTGTGTTGTTGTAGGAAGCGACCCCTTGGGCAAGGGTCGATTCCTGGGCCCCCATTTTTTTTGTAAGACTTTTCTGCCCCCTCTGGTGGCAGATCGGTCGTTTATGTAGCCGTTTCTGCTCCCAGGGTGGGCAGAAAAGCCCACTAGACCCCAGGGATGTGTTTTTTTGAGTAAAGGAAGCGGCCCCTTGGGCAAGGGTCGCTTCCTGGGGGCCCATATATTTTTCAAGACTTTTCTGCCCCCCCTGGGGGCAGATAGGTCTTTTGTGTAGCCGTTTCTGGCCCCAGGGGGGGGGCAGAAAAGCCCACTAGACACCAGGGAATTAGTGTAAATAAAAATGGAAGTGACCCCTTGGGCAAGGGTCGCTTCCAGGGTGCAATTTTTATAATATGTATTTGGCCCACCCGCCCCGGGACAGAGTAGCCTTTTTTTTTTCCTGCTGTTTTCTGCCCCACCTGGCACACAACCCGATTGACCATTTGGGTAGTAACATAGCATGTTATAATGTTTATTGTTATATTTTTTGTGAATTGCAATTGTAATGTTTTTTTTTTTTACTTTTTTGTTCTAGGTGAAGGCTTTTGCTCTTTTCAGTTTGCCGTTTTGTTACTGGTGGTTCTGCTGTTTGTGTAGTTTGGTAAGAGACTTTTTTTTGTACAATGTAGATGTGTTTGATTTCTCTGCATGAATTTTTTTTGCAAATGGTGTAATAATAGCAGTATGTTTGGTTTTTGAGTGTCAAAAACTTTTTGCATTAGTGCTCGATGTGTATTTTGTTGTCTTTTTTCTTCTTTCTAGTTGGATATCGTTGGTTTTTGCTGTGTCACTGCAGAGTTGGTTTCTGGTGAGTGCAGCTGTCTCTTGTAATTGAATTGTATAGTTTTTGAGTACATTGATCTTTGTGATAAAGGTACACATTTCTTTACTTACTTGGTTTGCACATTGTTGGTTGTTGTTGACTTGTTTGTGCAGTCTTCTATCTTAGTAAGTATAATGGCTAGCCGCAGGATTCCTGCTCAACAGGTTGTTGGTTTGCTGTTTGAGTCTTCCTCTGACCATGGTTCAGAGACTGACTGCATCTGAGGGAGAGGAGGCAGGGGACGATTCTGGCTGTGAGTTTTCTCTCCGTATGGAGTCATCGGATGATGAAGATACTCTTAGTGCGGATGAAGTGCCTGTGTTAGAGGAGGAGACTGATGTGCCGATAGTGTGGCAAGAGGCATCTGGGCTGCAGCCTGGGGCTGCAAGGCTTCCCGTTGGTGTAGTGCGGCAAGAGGCTTCTGGGCTGCAGCCTGCGGCTGCAAGGCTTCCCGTTGGTGTAGTGCGGCAAAAGGCATCGGGGCTGCAGGCTGGGGCTGCAAGGCTTCCCTTTGAAAGTGATGACC
Organism: Triturus cristatus; assembly: GCF_964204655.1. Lineage (NCBI taxonomy): Eukaryota > Metazoa > Chordata > Amphibia > Caudata > Salamandridae > Triturus > Triturus cristatus. Next base: position 809,701,098 of record NC_140594.1, on the reverse strand, counting down.
TCTGGGTTGCCCCTGGCATGGTGCAGCCGGCATTGCCAGAGTTTACTGCTGTTCCAGGGTGTAGAGTGAATACTGAAAACTTTTTGCCGGTAAATTTTTTTCAGTTGTTTATGGACGATGTGTTTTTGGCAGAGATTGTTGAGCAGACTAATTTGTATGCCGAACAGTTTTTGAGGGACAACAGTGCCAGTCTTAAGCCACACTCTAGAGCTACCCGGTGGACTCCCACAAATCTTGAAGAGATGAAGAAGTTCTTGGGTTTAACTTTTTTGATGGGCTTGCTAAGGAAGCCATCAATGTCTTCATATTGGTCTAGCAGTCCCTTGATGGCAACGTCTATTTTTCCGGCAGTCATGAGTCGTGACAGGTATTTGCTATTGCTTCGGATGATGCATTTTGTTGATAATGGTTTAGCGTTGCCACGAGATCACCCTGAGTGTGACCGTCTTTTTAAGATTAGGCCTGTCCTTGATCACTTTGTTGATCGATTTTCTGAGATTTATGCTCCTGGGAAAGAAATTGCAGTGGATGAGTCTTTGGTGTTGTTCAAGGGCCGCTTGGTTTTTAGGCAATACATTCCTAGTAAGAGGGCACGCTATGGAATAAAGCTGTATATGCTGTGTGACAGTAGGACTGGATATGTCTCTAATTTCAGGGTGTACACCGGTAAGGAATCCAGGATTAACCTCCCTGGTTGTCCGTCCACTTTTGGAGTGACTGAGAAAATTGTTTGGGAACTTGGTAGAGGATTTTTTAACAAAGGCCAACCATTTATATGTAGATAACTTCTACACTGGTGTGCGGTTATTCAGGGAATTGGCCAAAGTGGACACTCTTGGTTGTGGCACAATCCGCTCTAACCGTAAAGGTTTCCCGAAAGAACTTGTTTGTCAAAAGCTTGTGCGGGGACAGTGCAGTGCGTTGCGTTGCCAGGAGCTTCTTGCTGTGAAGTTTCCAGACAGGAAAGATGTCTACATGCTGACTACCATCCATGATGAAAGCACTGCACCTGTGACTGTTTGCGGTCAGGTCGCTGAAGCGCGGAAACCTGTGTGCATATTAGACTATAATAGGCACATGGGTGGTGTTGACAGAGTAGATCAGAGGTTGGAACCTTACACTGCTCTTCGTAAGGCTTACATTTGGTACAAGAAGTTGGCTATCCATCTTTTCCACTTGGCAATGTTTAATGCTTTTGTTGTGTTCCAGGATTCTTGCCCTGAGGCAAAGATGACTTTTGTTAATTTTCAGGAGTCTGTAATAGGCAGCCTTGTTGTAGTGGAACAGGCAAGTGTTCCTAGAGTTGGAGTGGTGGAGGATGTTGCTAGATTGAAAGATCGCCACTTTCCTGATCACATTCCTCCCACACCCTCAAAAGATTTTCCCAGTAGGAGATGTGGTGTCTGTTGGTGAAGAGGTACGTGAAAGGAGAGTCGTATGTACTGCCCGACTGTCCTTCTCAACCTGCACTGTGTGTCCCTGCTTGTTTTAGAGCGTACCACACGCGAAATAATTTTTGGGAGCATTCATGAGTGGTAAAGTGAACTGCCTGGATAATTTGATTCTGTTTCAAGGTTGGTGTTAGTGCAATGTATTTAGTTGCTGATTTTGTGTTTGAAGATTTGTATCTATTTGGGATTTGTTTGTGTTTTTATTTTTTTCTAAAAAAATCCTAAATGTGATGGCGGTGTGTGTAGGCTGGCGCTTGGCTGTTGGTGTGTGTGGACTGGCACTTGGTTGGTGGTGTGCGTGGAATGGTGCTTGGCTGGCAGTGTGCGTGGAATGGTGCTTGGCTGGTGGTGTGCGTGGACTGGAGCTTGGCTGGCGGTGTGCGTGGAATGGTGCTTGGCTGGCGGTGTGCGTGGACTGGTACTTGGCTGGCGGTGTGCGTGGACTGGTGGTGTGTGCGGACTGGTGCTTGGCTGGTGGTGTCCGTGGACTGGAGCTTGGCTGTCGATGTGCGTGGATTGGCGCTTGGCTGGCGGTGTGCCTGGACTGGCGCTTGGCTAGCGGTGTGTGTTGACTGGTGTTTGGCTAGCGGTGTGCGTGGACTGGCGCTCTGCTAGCGGTGTGTGGGGACTGGCGCTCGGCTGGCTGTGTGTGAGTAGTGACTTTCTGCTGGTCACTACACACACTGCTAGCTGAGTTATGTTATGTTATGTTAACATTTTGATTAAGCGCAACAGCTGCCCCAGCAAAGAGGCGTCCCGGCACTGAAGAACCACAAAAGCTATACTGCAGAAGGAGAAGAAAAAAAAAAGACAGAGAATCCTAAGGGGAAGGGAACAGATGGGAATTAATAGCTTTGCGGAAGGCAGACAGGTTTTCCAAAGAGCGGATGTTCGGTGGCAGGGAATTCCAGAGCTTGGCTCCCAAAACCCTGAAGGAGCGACCGCCAATACGGCAAAGCTTTGTACGGGAAACAGTCACTAAGTGCTGGCCTAATGAGCGCAAATTGCGCTGTGGCACGTAAGAGGTTAGGAGTGGGCGCAAGAGTTCTGGACATCCGGATTTGAGGATCTTAAATGCCATGGTAAGGGTTTTAAACTGAATACGAGATTCAATGGGCAGCCAATGCAGTTTTCGAGTGGTAGTTCTGACCGAACATCTGCGGGGAAGGCCCACCAAAGCTCTTGCCGCAGAGTTCTGCACGCGTTGCAGTCGCGCTATCTCCACTTTGTTGGCGCCCAGGAGTAAAACACTGGCATAGTCCAAACGGGAGAGAATTATGGATTGAACAATGAGTTGGCGGATTTTAGAGTCGAAAAAGCAGAGTATCGGGTTGAGACTCCTCAGCAGGCCCACACAAGTAGCTGCCACTTTTTTTGTGTGGGTCTGGAAGCTAAGCGAGGAGTCCATCCAGACGCCCAGATTTTTGACCAAGGATTTAGGTGGTGGAATGGAGCCCAAAGAAGAGGGCCACCAGTGCTCATTCCAATAGTTGGTATTCTTCCCGAGGAGCAGCACCTCCGTCTTGCCTGCATTAAGCTGCAGGCAGTTATCCGTCATCCACTGGGCTACTTCAGCCAGGCCATCCCTAAATCTCAAAGCCGAAGTAGAAGGACCTTCGGTGAGAGTGATGACCAGCTGCGTGTTATCTGCATATGACACCAGCGTAAGGTCCCACTCCTTGGCCACTGCCGCAAGTGGCTGCACATATAGATTAAAGAGGGATGGGCTGAGTGCAGAGCCCTGAGGGACTCCCTGGCCGATGGAATGGGGCTGGGAGAGAAACGGGGGAGCTGATACCCGGATGGATTTGTCCTTCAAAAATGAGCGGAACCATTCCAGGGCAAGACCGGAAATCCCTACTGCCGCCAGACGATTTAACAGAATGTAATGAGAGACCGTATCAAAGGCTGCGCTGAGATCTAACAAAATCAGCGCAGCGCTCTGACCGGCATCGAGAATTGTCCGGAGGTGTTCAGTCGTGGACAGGAGGGCAGACTCAGTACTGTGGCCCGGCCTGAACCCGTTTTGAGACGGGTCCAAAATTTTATTTTGATCCATATGTTGGGACAGAACATTGTTTACATGAGCCTCCGCAAGTTTAGACATCCATGGGAGTAACGAGATGGGTCTGAAGTTTTCTAGTTTGGAAGGGTCTAAAGTGGGCTTCTTAATAATGGGGGAGACCCATGCTTGTTTCCAAGCCGTCGGGACACTAGCCGAAGAAAAGGAAAGATTAAGTATAGAGGCTAGGGAAGGTAAAAAGAATTCTAAAGATTCAATAAATTTAGCCGGCCTTATGGGGTCTGCTGGGGAACCAGACTTGACTTTCCTGCAGAGTTTGGTTAGATCCTCATACGAGATTTTTGGTATGAGCATCAATGTGGTGCCATTAATAATAGAGTTAGTGGAGTTAGGCGGGTCAGAAAGGCGTTGCGGGAATGATCTGTACATTTTTTGCACTTTTTCTACAAAGAAAATGGCAAGGTCCTCACATTGTTGCGCGGAGGTGATGGGGGAGGCGGGGGATCTGCTACTCTGCAGTTCTTGCACCAATTTAAAAATAACTTTGGTGGGATTCGCGCTGGAGTTGATTTCTTCTGTATAGAACGAGGCGCGCGCGGAGCAAATAGCTTTATGATAGAGTTTTTGTTTGGATAGGTATGATGCTTTATCCCTATCATTATAATCCCTTCTCCAGATTCGTTCGGCTTTTTTACATTCTTTCCGCATGGATTTCAAAGTATCATTATACCATGGGTTTGAGAGGGAACTACGTCCCTTAGTCCATTTGGCTGGAATGAGGGCATCTAGTCCTCTAGTGATCCAGTCATGGAAGGCAGCGTGTGTCATATTGATATCCATATTTGCCTCAGTGCCACTCCACGCAATCCATCAGCCTGTGTAGTTGCTGTGTCAGGATTGTGGGCGTGTGAAAGTGATGGGCCCTTGAATGGCGCTGTGTGCTGGTGTGAGTTTTGTTATGTGATGGGCCCGCGGCTGGCGGTGTGAATGGTTTTGTATGTCTCACACGTATGAAAGGTGTATGAATGGCCTGAAAAGTGGTTGGTGCCTTGTCGTGGCTTTACAGCTCACGAGCTATGAGTCAATGGTTCAGTTTCTCGCCCTTTCAATTATTACTAGTGCATTTCATTTTAGTGAAATCACTTGCTAATACAATTGTATCTACTGAACCATCACTCACCCTCGTGCCAAATCCAACCAGTATGTGTGTGTGCTTGCGGATTAGATGGCTGTGCAGTAATATTTGTCTTTCTGAAGCAGGGTGTACCTTGTCCCTTTTTGTGAATTTTGTAATGTGTTGCTTTTGTGCCTGGTGGTGCGAATGGTCTTGTTTGTATCACGTATGAAAGGTGTGTGAATGGCCTGTAAAGAGGTTGGTGCCTTGACGTGGCTTTACAGCTCACTAGCTGCGAGTCATTGGTTTGGTTTTTTGTGAACTTAATTATTGACAGTGTATTTCATTTTTGTGAAATCTCTTGTTAATAAAATTTAATACACTGAACCATAACTTGCCCTTGTGCCAAATCCAACCAGTATGTGTGTGTGTTTGAGGAATAGATGGTTGTGCAGGAACCTTTGTCTTTAGTTTCTCTGCCAAGGTACACTTTCCATGTAAGAATAACCCACCAACTGTAGATATTGTCGAAAACCCATGGGAGTTCATGGTGATGTCTCTCTTGTGAATTCAAAACGTTTTTTTATCCCCGATGTCCTGCAAACCTCAAAATGTCTGCCACATTTTCATTGCAATATTATCCAAAATTCTCACGCTGTAGGAACAATAGTTAATCTGGTTTTGCAAGGGGGGTCACTTGGTTTTTGGCCCGGTGCTCAGCGGCCATCTAGGGAAACCTATCAAACCCACACATTTCTGAAAACTAGACACCCGGCGGCTTCCAGGGAGGTATGGCTTGCGTGGATCCCCCAACGTTTCCTTACCCAGAATCCCCTGCAAACCTCAATTTTAGCTGAAAAAATCACTTTTTTCACACATTTTGGTGTGGGAAAGTTGTGGCATCACCGGGCTCACACAAATTTACCACCACCCAGCGTTCCCCCAGGTCTCCCGGGAAAAATGGTGCCTCACTTGTGTGGGAAAACTGAGTCACATCACCACAGAGGCCCAAGTACCTTCGGCAGGCAAGGGCCCAAAACGTAGTGAGGCGACATCAAAATGGCCTATCGCAAAACCACCTGGTTTTGCAAGGGGGGTCACTTGGGTTTTTGGCCCGGTGCTCGGCGGCCATCTAGGGAAACCTAACAAACCCACGCATTTCTGAAAACTAAACACCCGGCGGCTTCCAGGGAGGTATGGCTTGCTTGGAGCCCCCAACATTTCCTTACCCAGAATCCCCTGCAAACCTCAATTTTAGCTGAAAAAATCACTTTTTTCACACATTTTGGTGCGGGAAAGTTGTGGCATCACCGGGCTCACACAAATTTACCACCAACCAGCGTTTTCCCAGGTCTCCCGGTAAAAATGGTGCCTCATTTGTGTGGGAGGCCCAAGTACCCGCGGCAGGCAAGGGCCCAAAACGTAGTGAGGCGACATCAAAATGGCCTATTGCAAAACCACCTGGTTTTGCAAGGGGGGTCACTTGGGTTTTTGGCCCGGTGCTCGGCGGCCATCTAGGGAAACCTACCAAATCCATGCATTTCTGAAAACTAGACACCCGGCGGCTTCCAGGGCGGTATGGCTTGCGTGGATACCCCAACGTTTCCTTACCCAGAATCCCGTGCAAACCTCAATTTTAGCTGAAAAAATCACTTTTTTCACACATTTTGGGGTGGGAAAGTTGTGGCATCACCGGGCTCGCACAAATTTACCACCACCCAGCGTTCCCCCAGGTCTCCCGGTAAAAATGGTGCCTCACTTGTGTGGGAGGCCCAAGTACCCGCGGCAGGCAAGGGCCCAAAACGTAGTGAGGCGACATCAAAATGGCCTATCGCAAAACCACCTGGTTGTGCAAGGGGGGTCACTTGGGTTTTTGGCCCGGTGCTCGGCGACCATCTAGGGAAACCTACTAAACCCACGCATTTCTGAAAACTAGATACCCGGCGGCTTCCAGGGAGGTATGGCTTGCGTGGATCTCCCAACGTTTCCTTACCCAGAATCCCCTGCAAACCTCAATTTTAGCTGAAAAAATCACTTTTTTCACACATTTTGGTGTGGGAAAGTTGTGGCATCACCGGGCTCACACAAATTTACCACCACCCAGCGTTCCCCCAGGTCTCCCGGTAAAAATGGTGCCTTACTTGTGTGGGAGGCCCAAGTACCCGCGGCAGGCAAGGGCCCAAAACGTAGGGAGGCGAAATCAACATTGCGTATCAAAAAAATGTTTGGGCCCTTGCCTGCCACGGGTACTTGGGCCTCCCACACAAGTGAGGCACCATTTTTACCGGGAGACCTGGGGGAACGCTGGGTGGTGCTAATTTTGTTTGAGCCCGGTGATGCCACAACTTTCCCACACCAAAATGTGTGAAAAAAGTGATTTTTTTCAGCTAAAATTGAGGTTTGCAGAGGATTCTGGGTAAGGAAACATTGGGGGATCCACGCAAGCTATACCTCCCTGGAAGCCACCGCGTGTCTAGTTTTCAGAAATGCACGGGTTTGGTAGGTTTCCCTAGATGGCCGCCGAGCACCGGGCCAAAAACCCAAGTGACCCCCCTTGCATAACCAGGTGGTTTTGCGATAGGCCATTTTGATGTCGCCTCACTACGTTTTGGGCCCATGCCTGCCGCGGGTACTTGGGCCTCCCACACAAGTGAGGCACCATATTTACCGGGAGACCTGTGGGAACGCTGGGTGGTGTTCATTTTGTGTGAGCCCGGTGATGCCACAACTTTCCCACACCAAAATGTGTGAAAAATTTGATTTTTTTTCAGCTAAAATTGAGGTTTGCAGGGGATTCTGGGTAAGGAAACATTGGGGTATCCACGCAAGCCATACCTCCCTAGAAGCCACCGGGTGTCTAGTTTTCAGAAATGTGTGGGTTTGGTAGGTTTCCTTATGTGCCGGCAGAACTAGGGTTAAAAAACTACAGCTAGTCACTTTGCCAAAAAAGGGTCATTTTTCACTGCAAAATTGAGGTGTGACCACGTTGCGTTTTGCGCCGTTTCCTGTCACGGGCACTAGGCCGACCCGCACAAGTGAGGTACCATTTTTCTCGTAGGACTTTGGGGAACGCGGGGTGGGTGGAAATTTGTGGATCCACGCAGATTCCAGAACTTTCCATCACAGAAATGTGGTGAAAATGTGTTTTTTTTTGTCAATTTTTTACGTTTGCAAGGGATTCTGGGTAACAGACCATGGTGGGAGGCACTCAAGTCACCCCATCCTGGATTCCTCTGGGTGTCTAGTTTTCAAAAATATATAGGTTTACTAGGTTTCCCTAGGTGCCGGCAGGGCTAGGGTTCAAAAACTACAGCTAGACACTTTGCCAAAAAAGGGTCATTTTTCACTGCAAAATTGAGGTGTGACCACGTTGCGTTTTGCGCCGTTTACCGTCGCGGGCACTAGGCCGACCCGCAGAAGTGAGGTACCATTTTTCTCGTAGGACTTTGGGGAACGCGGGGTGGGTGGAAATTTGTGGATCCACGCAGATTCCAGAACTTTCCATCACAGAAATGTGGGGAAAATGTGTTTTTTTTGTCATTGTTTTACGTTTGCAAGGGATTCTGGGTAACAGACCATGGTGGGAGGCACTCAAGACACCCCATCCTGGATTCCCTGGGTGTCTAGTTTTCAAAAATGTATAGGTTTGCTAGGTTTCCCAAGGTGCCGGCAGGGCTAGGGTTCAAAAACGACAGCTAGTCACTGTAACCAGGAACCCCGGGACACCCGTCAACAATCCCTCAAGCCCGAAACGGACCCCCTGAACTGGTGGATACCCACCACTGACCGCTGTGAACTGTCTTCCCTCTCTCAGGCAGGTCCGCATAGCGTCACAAGAAACGACTGGCCGACAGAAGAAGAGGCAGGGAGCAGCGTCCCCTGTAACTGGCAACAGCCCATTGACAACAACGCCTCCTCCGCTGATGACGATGACGCGGAGCCAATCAGGAAGCCGGATGACAACAGAAAAAGGGAAGACGGCCAAGGAGCTACAGGAAACCCGGAAGAGAAGGAGAGAGAAGGAAACGTGTATCGAAGGAGAAGAGAAGCAGACAAGTTCGTCCAACAGTCCCGGACCTGCAGTCTACAGCCGGCAGTAGGAGAGCCAGGAGGCCAACGGTCCGGCGCCTCGCCCAGCCACACCTCAGGAGAGGTGTGGCTCTCGCAGGTACGGAGCCGCGTAGCGGGTTGGGTTGGGAGGTCTGCCTGGGGAGCGAATGTTAAGCGCTAGCCCCAGTTTTGCCCGCCTTACAGGAGCACCTCACCCCCTAGCACCGTGAATGCTGTTGTTACTCTAGTCAGTACACTGACGCACAAGGTGATCCCCTTCCCTCACTTTCCTACCCTGGGACCCCCACCTTACTCCAGTAGACAAATACCCTGACGCTCTGTATTTGTTCGTTCCCTTTCATGTGGGGAGGACACCGTGGACGCCGCCACCCTTACGGAGCAGACGCCCGGGAGAACTCTGAGCCGGCCGGCGGTGTAAAGACCGGACAACCCCCTACGGATACAAGAGCTGAGCACCTGATAGCATCGGAGGCAACCCATCACGGAGTACCCTGAGTGATAGGCGGACTAAGTGACCCTCAGGGGTTTCATGTTGTTCACGGATACCTGAATAAAGAAAAACCAGTAACCAACCCTACCTTACCTCCTTCATTATTGGGGCATCTCACACCCGCTCAAGCGAACCCGTGACATTTTGGTGCCGAAACGTGGGACGCCCTCTCTCCATTGATAGTAATGGATGCCCTCATTCAGCATATTGTACAGGCCCAGGACAAGCTGGGATGGGCCCTAGAAGGACAGCTTACGTCAGCACAGGCAGACCGAGAGGTCTTTACCAAAACCATGACCGCCCAGCTAGAGGGGCTACAGAAAATTGCGACCGAGCAAGTGGCCGGTCCCCACCCCGTGCCCCGTACCGCACACCATGGTCCCGCAGGGGTGGCGCTACAGAAGTTGTGCAAGGGGATGATCCAGACGCCTATCTCACGAACTTCGAAAGAGCGGCAAGGGCCTGCAACTGGCCCCCTGAAAAGTGGCCGTTTTTCCTCGTCCCGCTGCTAACAGGGGAAGCCCAAGCGGCTTAACAAGTCGCCAACCCCACTGGCACCACGCCCTATGGCGAAATAAAGATGATCATATTGGATCACCTGGGGTTGGATGAGGAGGCGTATCGGCTACGCTTCCGAAAAGATAAAAGCCAGCCGGGTGAAAACCCGAAGACGCTGTTTTATCGCTTAAAGTTCGCGGCAGATAAGTGGCTTAAACCAGACGAATGTTCCAAGGAGGAAATCTTGGACAAGATATATCTAGAGCAATTCTTGGACGATCTGCCATACCCCACGCAACGTTGGTTGCGACAACACGCAAACTTAAGCACAAAGGAGGCCATGGAGATGGCTGCCACTTTCGCCCGAGCCCAACCAAAAACAGGCACCGGAGACGCAGACAAAGGGTATCGACCAATACCGGGGAAGTTTGTTAGACCTATCAGACGACGACCACTCGAACCCCCTAGGAGCCGACCCAAGCCTATAGAAGCCCTTCCCACTAAGGGTCCACAATGTTTTGACTGTGGGGGATGGGGCCATATCGCAAGAGCCTGCCACCACAACAAACCCACAGAGGAGCCTATGGACATTGGATACGCCCCTAGAGCCGTGCTGTACACAGCGGAGATGGGACCAGCCTTTTATGTAAGTGCTAGTATCAACGGGTACCACATAAAAGCATTGTTGGACTCTGGTTGCAAGCAGTCTGTCATCCTGAGGGACTTAATACAACCACAGGATATCCTTCCAGGGGCTGTTGTGCATATCCGATGCGTCCATGGAGTGGTAAAAACATACCCGGTAGCCACCGTGTCACTCACAGTAGAAGGGGGAACCCCGCACACTCTCAGGGTGGGGGTCATGGGTGATTTACCGGAAGAACTAATCATTGGAACAGACAACACACACTTCATGACCCTCTTCCAGAGCATAACTAAGCGCCAGATAGAGCAGACTGAGCCAAAGCCAGGAAATAGGACACCAGTAGCATCCGCCTTGGTTCATTCCGAACCCTGGGTTATCGATAAGAGCTTTAGGTTTTCACAGGAAAACGACAGCACCCTTAGACATGCATGGGATGCAGGGGTCACAGTACACCAGACCCCTCCACCTCCCCCTTACTTCTTAGTCAAAGAGGGGTTGCTGTATCGAGTAAGGGACAAAACCTCAGATCTCCAACTTTTGGTCCCCTCAGAGTTCAGGGAGCAGATACTCTTCTATGCACATTCCCACCTAACGGCAGGACACCAGGGAGCAGAGAAAGCGACACAGGCTGTCCTAAGATACTTCTAATGGCCAGGGGTCTATCAGGACCTACACACCTATTGCCAACAATGTGAAACCTGTCAACGCCAGAGCGCGTACAAACCCCCGGCTGTGCCATTGCAGCCACTACCCATGATAGGGACCCCCCTCACCCGGATCGGGATGGATTTAATAGGACCCCTCCCCCGAACAAAGAAGGGGCACGTGTACGCCCTAGTGGTAGTGGACTATTCCACAAGATACCCCGAAGCTTTTCCCTTGAGGTCCCCAACCACCACAGCCATAGCCGCTTGCTTAATAGAACTGTTTTCTAGAGTTGGGTTTCCTAAAGAGATCCTAACGGATCAAGGATCCCCCTTCGTTTCTAAATTAATGAAGGAAGTATGTACGACTCTAAACATTAAACATATCAAGACCTCTGTGTACCACCCACAGACGGACGGCTCAGTGGAGAGATACAACGGGTCCTTAAAACGAATGCTCCGTAAAATGCTAACAGTCGAAGGAAGAGAGTGGGATCGCCTGCTTCCTTTAGCCCTCTATGTCCTAAGGAGTCAGGTCCAGAGTAGCCTGGGTTGTTCGTCCTTCCAGATGTTGTATGGAAGACAGCCCAGGTCTCTCTTGGAAATGACCAAAGAGGCATGGGAGCGACAGGAGAAAGAGGACTCTACCCACTTCCTCGACTATACCCGTAATCTCCGTGCAAAATTAGGGAAGCTCCGAGACCTAGCCTACTCAAACCTCGAAAAAAGGCAACGAAAACAGAAGACGTTTTATGATAAGGGAAAAAAATGGAGATATCTAAGTCAGGGAGACTGGGCATTGGTGAAGATACCCTCCAGCCTAGGCAAAAACAAAACCGAGTGGTCAGGTCCTTTTCACGTAGTCGAGACAATCGGACAAACCACATACCGTCTACAGATGAACAGACGGAAAACACAATGCTTCCATATCAATCTGCTAAAAAAATGGATTTGGCCACCCCCCCCCCCCTATCAGATTCGCCTCCTCTATCACCGAGGAGACAACCACGAGGAAACACCTCGTGATTAATCCTGCCCTGACCTGTACTCAAAAGAAGGATCTAGATATAGTGTTCAAAGGGTTTGCATCCACCTTCTCAGACATACCCGGAAAGATTTCCCTTACAGAACACGCCATAGAGACGGAACCTGGTAAAAAGGTAACACTGCGTCTTTATCGCATTCCTGCTGCCCGAAGGGACGCCATCCGGAAGGAGGTACAGGATATGTTACAACTGGGAGTTATAAGGCTGTCTAAGAGCGATTGGTGTTCTCCCATTGTCTTTGTCCCCAAGCCGGATGGCTCCTGAAGGTTTTGTATGGATTTTCGAGCCTTAAATAAAATATCCACCTTTGACGCTTATCCTAATCCCAGGGTGGACGAACTGATAGAACGGTTAGGAGATGCCCAGTTTATCAGTACCCTAGATCTGACAAAAGGATACTGGCAGGTCCCCCTACGAGAACAGAATAGAAAAAAAACGGCCTTCGTCACCCCAGACGGCCTGTATGAATTCACTGTATTGCCGTTCGGCCTGCACGGAGCACCAGCAACGTTCCAGAGGCTCATGAACACCGTGCTACAAAAGCATCGAGCATGTGCAGCCGCTATCTAGACGATATAGTGATTTATAGCAGTTCATGGGAACAACACATGCTGGACCTACGACAAATACTAGGCTGCCTTACAGATGCTGGCCTGCACATAAACTCCCGCAAGTCCAAAATTGGGTTTGACAAAGTGAAGTACCTGGGGTACATGCTCGGCCATGGGGTGATAGAACCGCAGGAAGAAAAGGTGAGGGTCATTAGGAACACTCAACTCTCCACCACCCAGATAGAGATCCGAGCCTTCCTCGGACTCGTAGGGTACTATCGAAGATTTATTCCTCGGTTTTCGGAAGTGGCAGCACCCTTGACCGATCTTCTAAAGAAACGGAAGGCAGGCACGGACTTACCCGCTCCCTCGGACGCAGCAAGAGAGGCATTTCAAACACTGAAAGACATTATAACATCCGCACCGGTGTTGAGATCACCAAACTTTGCAGTCCCGTTTATTCTTCAGACCGATGCTTCTGACAATGGGATAGGAGCGGTTCTCTCCCAACTGTCCCCAGAGGGAGTAGAACACCCTGTCTTATTCATCAGTAGGAAGCTGTTCCCACGGGAAGCCCGCTATTCCACAATCGAAAAGGAGTGTCTGGCAATAAAGTGGGCTGTGGACAAACTACGGTACTATTTAGACGGTACCATGTTTACGCTCTACACGGACCACGAACCCTTGACGTGGATGTGTCGTAACATGGGGAATAATCCCCGAATCATGCGCTGGTTCTTGACTCTACAGCCGTACAGTATTGAGGTCCGACATCGTAGGGGCAGTGCCAATGGCAATGCGGATTATCTGTCCCATGTCACGCCTCTCCCCGAACGGGAGCAGCATAGGGGGGAGGTGTGTAACCAGGAACCCCAGGACACCCGTCAACAATCCCTCAAGCCCGAAACAGACCCCCTGAACTGGTGGATACCCACCACTGACCGCTGTGAACTGTCTTCCCTCTCTCAGGCAGGTCCGCATAGCGTCACAAGAAACGACTGGCCGACAGAAGAAGAGGCAGGGAGCAGCGTCCCCTGTAACTGGCAACAGCCCATTGACAACAACGCCTCCTCCGCCGATGACGAAGACGCGGAGCCAATCAGGAAGCCGGATGACAACAGAAAAAGGGAAGACTGCCAAGGAGCTACGGGAAACCCGGAAGAGAAGGAGAGAGAAGGAAACGTGTATCGAAGGAGAAGAGAAGCAGACGAGTTCGTCCAACAGTCCCGGACCTGCAGTCTACAGCCGGCAGTAGGAGAGCCAGGAGGCCAACGGTCCGGCGCCCAGCCACACCTCAGGAGAGGTGTGGCTCTCGCAGGTATGGAGCCGCGTAGCGGGTTGGGTTGGGAGGTAAATGTATGTGTCTTGTAAAGCGCACTGCTGCCCTGAGGCGTCGTGGCGCTGTAGACCGCTGGGGAACCCGTCCTGGCTATCCCTGTGAGATGGTCCCTCCAGGGTATCTCCAAGGTGAAACCAGGCATCCCCGGCGAATGTGGGGGGCCGTTGTGGAGATGAGGCAAGCTAATGCCCAGAGTTGCAGAGTGTGATCCCTGGTTAGAGTAGGCACCGAAGCAAGAATTATCAAGTCCGCTGGCCCTGGTCCACGACCCTGCCGCGTCGGGAATTGAACCCTGGTCCCGGGCCGTCCTCTGCTTCAGGGTCTGCTGCCTCTAACCAGTGAGCCACACCACACCATACCCACACCCAGGTCTGCCTGGGGAGTGAATGTTAAGCGCTAGCCCCAGTTTTGCCCACCTTACAGGAGCACCTCACCCCCTAGCACCGTGAATGCTGTTGTTACTCTAGTCAGTGCACTGACGCACAAGGTGATCCCCTTCCCTCACTTTCCTACCCTGGGACCCCCACCTTACTCCAGTAGACAAATACCCTGATGCTCTGTATTTGTTCGTTCCCTTTCATGTGGGGAGGACGCCGCCACCCTTACGGAGCAGACGCCCGGGAGAACTCTGAGCCGGCCGGCGGTGTAAAGACCGGACAACCCCCTACAGATACGAGAGCGGAGCACCTGATAGCATCGGAGGCAACCCATCACGGAGTACCCTGAGTGATAGGCGGACTAAGTGACCCTCAGGGGTTTCATGTTGTTCACGGATACCTGAATAAAGAAAAACCAGTAACCAACCCTACCTTACCTCCTTCATTATTGGGGCATCTCACACCCGCTCAAGCGAACCCGTAACAGTCACTATGCCAAAAAAGGGTAAATTTTTCACTGCAAAATTGAGGAGTGACCACGTTGTGTTTTGCGCCATTTCCTGTCGCGGGCACTAGGCCGACCCGCACAAGTGAGGTACCATTTTTCTCGTAGGACTTTGGGGAACGCGGGGTGGGTGGAAATTTGTGGATCCACGCAAATTCCAGAACTTTCCATCACAGAAATGTGGGGAAAATGTGTTTTTTTTTGTCAATTTTTTACGTTTGCACGGGATTCTGGGTAACAGACCATGGTGGGAGGCAGTCAAGTCACCCCATCCTAGATTCCCCTGGGTGTGCAGTTTTAAAAAATGTATAGGTTTGCTAGGTTTCCCTAGGTGCCGGCAGGGCTAGGGTTCAAAAACTACAGCCAGACTCTTCGCAAAAAATGTGTACATTTTCAGTGTGAAAATGTGGTGTGTTCACCTTAGGTTTTGAGCCACATCCTGTCGTGGGCACTATGCCTACCCACACAAGTGAGGTACCATTTTTATCGGGAGACTTAGGGTAGTTCAGATTTGTAAAGCATCTGTTATTACCTATTGATTTTTTTTATGCATTTCTCCCTTCCAAATGAAAGACTGTGTAAAAAAAAAAGTCATTTTGAAAAATGACCAATAATTGTCAAGCAAGTATGAGTATTCCCAATTTCGAAAATGTGCAAATATGCACTGTTTCTAAACTCAGTAATTTGTTCCCATTTCAGAAATACATAGGTGTCTTTCATACCGATTTTTCCATGTATACATTTTCCCACAATAATTGCTATATACCCGGAACAAAAAAAAACCATTACAAAAGGCTGATCAGTTTTTTACTCTGGGTTCGTTGGGCTCTTGGTGAACCTACAAGTCCTATATATCCCCACAACCAGTAAGGTCCACCGGATGTAACGGTACATTGCTTTCAAAGAGATGTCATAATTAGAAGAAGTTACAGGTGAAAACGTTGACTCAAAAGGCTGCTTTTTTTCAACAAATTTTGAATTTTTCCTATATTTAACTGTTAGTTTCTATAAAGAAACCTTGATGGATCTACACAAATGACCCCTTGCTGAATTCAGAATTGTGTCTACTTTTCAAAAATGTATAGCTTTCCAGGATCCATTATTGCTTTTCTACCCATTTCTACCATTATCTGGAAGGAGGTTCAAAGCACAAAAAATAGCAAAAATAGGGTATGTCCCAGAAAAATGTCAAAACTGTGTAAAAAAAAGTTGGATTTCTGACAAAAATCTGTCATTCCCTAAAAGCTGGAGAAATGGTGATTTCAGCCCCACAAACCCTTTTTTTATATCCTTTGCAGAGAAAAACCCAGACGCTTTCTGTCAGGTGTGTGTCCTCAGGGTCGGAGTGATGCTGAGATTGGGTCCACCCCCTGATCTACCCAAGACCAGAATGCCGTAAAAGCCGTGGTCTAAAGGAGGATCAAGTGAGGGAAGGATAGGAAGGGGACTGCAGGGAAAAAGGACCTGAAATGACAAAGCACATCGGATATAACACTCTCTTTCCCCTAGACTCTCACCCTCTCGTCAGAAACCAGTAACATTAATATACCTGCAGTGCAAAGTATAAACACAGGACAGAAGATTCTTCTCTTCTATGACCCCAAACTAACGTTGCCTCTCGGAGTGACAGTCTACCTGTGATGCAGAGAAACATGGTTTAGTAAAATCCTATCGCTACCTTGACTGGCCAATACATAGTTTACAGGAATCACAGTACCTTGGTTTATGGTGTGCGATTGTACTCTGGTCGTTGGTTTGGTGAGGCGTTGCTGACTCCTCCGATGGAAGGCAAAAGAAATCTGTGAAGTGAGTGGGAAAACCGTCCTCCGCACGAGCCGCAAGACGCAGGCTCACCAACGGAGGACACGTGAAGGGAGAGTGTAGAAGGTTAAAAGCAAGGAAACCATGCCCCGCATGAACCGCAAGACGCTAGCTCACCAACGAGGGCGCGGTATCTGTGGTGAGGCCGGTTAAGGAAAGAACCGGAAACAAAACGTCCTCCGCACGAGCCGCCAGGCACGTGCTCACCAACGGAGGACCCAGGTAATAATTCAGGAGCACCGCTCCCCTTGTAGCTCCTAAACACGTCCTCCGCACGAGCCGCAAGACGCAGGCTCACCAACGGAGGACACGGAACGTTGGGACCAGGGACAGAACGTCCTCCGCACGAGCCGCAATACGCGTGCTCTCCAATGGAGGACCAAGATAATACTCCTCAACTGAGGACGTGATAGATGGAATCCGGGTGCACAACGAGTTAACGGCCCCTGCCGGTGCGCTGAGCTCCGGGGACCGGGGATTGGTAACAAGGGTATCAGAGCGAGGTCCCTGAGCATCAGCAAAGCTCAGCTTGGATATCTCGCAACTCACCCTCCGGGGACGATGTACGGCAATCCAGCTGGAAGCTGCTCCGTACTCAGTGTTCGGCAAGCTTCTGACTTCCGGGTCAGAATATCCGACGCCGGGGAAGGGATCTTGGCGGTCTTTATCGTCTCTCCTCCCTCGTTGCGTCGCAGGGCTTCCTGGGTGATGTAGTCCGTAAAACCTCCCGCAACTCAAGTGAGGTGCGAAACGGAATCGTGACACTTTCATTTGCAGCCACTTTTCCCCATTTTTCACAAAAATTATTTTTTTTTTTGCTGTGTTTTGACTAATTTCTGGGAACCCTCTAGGAGAATACACAAACCCAGGGTACCTTTAGAATCCCCATGATGTTGGAAGAAAAGGACGCAAATTTGGCGTGGATACCTACTGTGGTCAAAAAGTTACAGGGGCCTAAGCGCGCACTACCCCAAATAGCCCAAAAAAGGCTTAGCACAGGAGGCGAAAAGGCCTAGCAGCGAAGGGGTTAATAAAGCCTTCCCCATGTTCGCCTATGGGTCTCGGCTGTTTATAACAATGCATCCTACCCTTGGGGCTGCTACGGATGACCTTAGGGTAACTTCTAAGTAATAAAAAGGTTGTTTTTGATTTTGGAAATACTTTTAGTTCCAAAGTCGAATTTAGACACACTTGTATTTTAAAACCAGCCTGCAAGCCAGGCCTGGCTTTAAAATGATACCAGACACCACAGCAGTGCACCCTTAAGAGCATTAAGTCCACTAGAGTTTTTAAATCAACGTGCCATATACTAGGGACTTACAGGTAGATTGTCTTTGCCAATTGGAATTATACCAATTACCATATATCTTTATCGGATACAGCTGTGGGCCTGGGTAGTGGAACCCAGGTCACTTTCAGAGTCAATCACCACCATCATCAGTTAAGAAATGGGAGTAATCAGAAAAAGGGACGACTTTTCTATACCCCGACCCCGTACCCCTACCCCACCACTAAAGGTGATGGACAACTAACCTACACCCTGGTATTTCTCATCATCTAAGTCGAAAACCTGAAAATTCCATCTGCATGGGTCCACTGTGAAGTTCATCCCCTGTAGTGAAATGGAACACCTCAAGTAGTTGTGGCTTCTTCCACCTCATCTGCATGAGCCATCTGAGAGGTCTGTGGTCAGTTTGAACATGAAAGTGAGTGCCAAACAGGTATGGACTCAACTTCTTCTGGGACCAGACACACCAAGTGCTTCCCTCTCAATGGCACTCCATCTTTGCTCTCTGGAGAGTAGTCTCCTTCTCCTGAAGGCAACTGGTTGATTTTGGCCCTCTTCACTTACTTGTGCCACTCCTGCCTCAATACATTGCTCGGAAATATCTGTCCATATCTCAAACTCCTTATTGTAGTCAGGGGCCAGTAGGACTAGGGCTGAACGAATGGCCTTCTTCAGAGTGTCAAAGACCTGCTGACACTCTTGGGTCTAAATTAACTTTTTGGGCAGTTGCTTTGAGGTAAGCTCTGTCAAAGGCACCACAATGGGTCCCATAGTTTGTCACAAGCCTCCTTTAGTACCCAGTCTGGCCAAGAAGGCCTTGACCTGTGTCTGGGTCTTGGGAGCTTCCCAATCCAGAATGGTCTAGAGAGATTGTATAAGCCCTACACCTACGAGGTGGTCCAGGCACACCAATGAGCCTTGCCCTATCTGGCATTTGCTTGCCTTGGTAGTCAGGCCCACCTACTGCAGGGCCTGAAGCACTTCTCTCAGGTGGACAAGGTGCTCCTCCCTGGTGGAACTGAATACAGCTATATCGTCTAGACTAAGGGGAAAGTCTATCTGTGCCCCCCCACCCGAACTACTTGGAGGACCTTCGTCCAGTAAGGTAGTGAGAGAAGGCAGGACCAGACCAGGTGGAAGAAGTCAGAGTCTGAGTATTCTGAGGTCAAAGCTGTAAACATGCATGCGTGGGGGGTGGGAGGGTCAGACAGGCCAGAAGAAGTTAAAAGAATCAAATACGTTTGAAGCAGTCGTTTCTGGACACTTTAGGACCAAGTTCTAGTACCTCCCACCAGGACGAATCATTTATAGGCATCCCCAGATCCACCTCCCAATGTGACCGGAGGGCCATGAGAGCCGACTGGGCCCCATCCATCAAGGCCCTATAAAGTAACGTGACCGCTTTCTTCTGCCCCGTAAGAAGGAAAAGATGATGTAAACACTCATGCTACGGGGGTTCTGCAACACCAGAGCCCCACCACTCCCGTATTGTGCGAGTCAAGAGACCATGGAGTAGAAAATGGCCCACCGGGAGATCTTATGGTTCCTAGATGTCCGAAAAAGGACACAGTTCCCTCACAAAAATATCACCCAGGCCAGAAATTCCAGCCCCCGGCCACTCATGGAGTCTTGGCCAGACACCCCTTGGTGCCCCCAGCATCGGATCATCAAGAGAGAGAGTTCTCGGATATATGGGGTCTGTGTACGGGTCCACCACAAGGCTCGAGCCCAGACATAGCGCACTGTCCTAATGAGGATGTCTGAGGTCCGTACCCTGGAGACAGGTGTCAGCTTCAGCAAGATACCAGTTAGTAAATCTTTAGAAGAAGAGTCGCACTCACTAGTTCTCATGCCATTCCACAGATAAGACCGCCAGTAAGCCACCCACTAGAGCTGTGCTGCCAAATACTATAGATCAAGATTAGCTGCTGCCAGATCCCCCTTGGCCACTGACAGGCACAGTTTCCAAAGGGCCACACAGTGATTTGAAGTGCCCCAGTATAGCGACAGGAACAAGCCGTCAAACTCTGGAAATCATTTTTGGGCAGCTCCAGGGGGAGGCCGGCAAACAAATAAAGGAGACGGGCAGTATAGTCATCTTTGAAACAGCCTCCTGGCCACTCACCGGCAATGGTAATGTAGTCCAAAAGGCAATTGAGCATCACAAACCAGCAATCGCCAGCCTGAAGTTTTCCTCATACAGAAATTCCGGGAGGGGTTAATGGCCGCCCCCAAGTATCAAACCATATGATGCTCCCATCATAACATTGGAGCCATGGGAATAGGACCTCGCTCCAGCATATAACCCCTTAGGGGCTAGACACATAATTTATCCCAACTGACCTCCAGTCCAGAGTGAATACCAAACCCCGAAAACATCACCACACCTTCCTGAGGTCAGTGTCCGTCTCCCTCAAATACAGCAACATATCATGTGCATACAAAGAAAGATATGTGCAATGAGATGTAAGACATCCTTGGTACTGAAGGCCCCGGTGGACCATGCAAGTAAATGGTTCCATAGCCAACACAAACAGTGGAGATAAGGTGCAACCCTTTTGAGTGCCCCGTGTAATTGAAAAAACTCCTGGGGAATCATCCGCAATATAATTCAGCATTCCCACCTCACTACTCAAAATAATCAAAGCGGCAAAGGCACTCAAACAGCTTCTCCCGTTCCTTCATCAGGCGGCCCCTTCTATCTGGAGTCCCCTCCAGCCCACAGGCAAAACCATCCAGCATCGCTTCCTGTTGCAGGATAGCCAAAAGCTGCTGGGTACGCACCCCCACTCTACTGGAAATGCACTGTCCATGGATCACCACGTTCATGGCCTTCCAAGCCACCCCCACAGACTAGGTTGAGCCAGGATCATCACACCAGTATTGCAAGATGTGCTTCCCCAATTGAACCCGGAAGACCTAATCATCCAGTAGTGCCGAAACAATGCACCAGGTAGGCACCCTAGGCGAGTACCATTGGAACGTACCCAACACTGGAGAATGATCAGAGTATGTTTTTGCTAAACACTCTACTCTCACTACCCTGCAGTAGAGCACCCTACGCGTATAAAGCCTATCAAGCAGGCCTAAAGATCATGTAGACCACAGCAGTATAAGTATACACAAGTCTTCAGGTGCCTCACCCACAAACAGTCTACCAAATCCCACTGTGTGGCCCATGAGTAGATAACCACTGCCAGCTTGCCGCAGGTGCACCATGAAAGGGCGTTTGTGGCCTATCTAGGCTCAAATCCACAATGCAGTAAAAGTCACTCCCCACCAATCTTCCCAGAGGGGACCATAAATGACAGCGGGGGTGCCAAGCCAGTGAGGAATGATGGTTGGTCCACGTTTGGTGCCTATATGGTAAAGAGTGCTATATCTCTGCCATCCAGGCACCCCAATACCAGGACATAATGTCCCTCAGGGTCTGTAATCGTCCTGTGCAATTGGAAGCGCACCCCAGGCATGATCCAAATAAGAGTGCCCCACGAAAAGCCGAAGTAAGAAGTAGCATAGAGCTGGCCCTGCCAGCGCCCTTGAAGGGTGCAGCCCTCAACCTTTGTGAAATGGGTTTCCTGGAGGAACACAATATGCACTCCTCTACGTTTCAAATAAGACAATACATTATAATGTTTAGAGGGGAAGAGAGGCCCAGTACATTCCACGTAAACAATTTAACTTGTGTGGCCAAGGAGAGTAAGGGGCGCCTGGAGACCTCCCCAAGGTCCGTTCCCCTTGAAACCAGGAGAGCCCCACCGTACCAAACACACAGCGCCACAACCACATATGCTCAGCCACCAGCAAACAAAAAAAGGCACAGCGAAACAGAATGCAATAAACCAATAGATTCCCCAACTCTCAAGGACTGAGACATACAACCATCCTGTCAAAACAGCACACCACGCAGTGCCCAACTAGGAGCCAACTCAGGACCAAAAGGCCAACTGGATCCATAACTGAAGATATGTGGTGAAAGAGCCGCCAGCTAGAGGTGGACTACCAACATTCGAGAAATATAACCGTTCAATAGGACGTAGTCCGCAAGTCCCTGTCCAAACACTCTTAGCCCACCCTAACAAGACTAAAGAAATCGCATATGAGCAATCAGCCATATAACCAACCCACCCTCATTAAATAATGGAGGAACAATACAATACAAAACCCGCACGAAATGCCCGGGAAGGCGCCTCAGACCAAGACGCCCACAGACCCTAGAGTGACCTCTGGCAGAATGTTTTTGAGACCAGAGGTAACAGTCTGAGTCCGAAGTGGAGGTGTGACGTTCCAGGGACAGGTGCTAAGAAGAGTCCTCGCCAGCCCCCAGAGAGGCAGCAGTTTCAACCGCCCTCAACTGCTCCAGCATCACTTGCATTTTAGTAGGATGAGTCTTCCCCCTGCGTTGAGATCGTTGGCACCTGGGACACCAAGGACATTTCAGCTCAGGCCTCTCAGGTCACACAGTGCTCTTGTCAATGAGTTCAATCCAGTCCCATGCTGCAGATGGATCCGTGAAGAAGAACACCTTTTCCGCAGTCTGGACACGCAGTCGGGGAGGAAAAAGCAAAGAGTAAAGCAGACCCAAGTCATCTAGTTTCTTCTTCACTGTCAGGAATGATGCCCTCTGCATTGGACCTGGAGGGTAAAGTTAGGGTACAGAGTTACCTTGACATTGTCTACCGCAAATATGCCATGCAGGGTGCTGTTGCAGGAGATGATCCCGGACCTGGAAATGTAGGAGGTGGGCCACCATGGAACAAGATGGGGCCCCAGGGTGAGGAATCTGTGCAGGCAACGTGGGTGCACACTCCAACACATAGAATCTGGGGGAGGCCCTCCAGAGTACCACCTCCTGAAACCAAGTCTCAAGGTAAGCCATCAGAGAGTCTCCCTCAGCAGCCTTACAATGCGAATGTTATCGCGTCCGGCCCACCCCTCCTGATCATCCAAGCACAGTTAGGCGGCAAAATCTGTATCTCAAAAGCCATGATGCGATGGTCCACTGACTGAACAACTGCTGTCAGGGTGAGCACTGGGCTTCCCAGGGTAGCGACCCTTTTTGAGACCTTCGTTGGATCTTATCTAATAAGGCCAAGCTCCACAGACAGGGAGTCAATCCTGCCCTCCAAGCATTCCCCCGGAAGCATCAATGGCAGCTAAAAGTTTGTCAAACTTGTCATCCATGTTTGTTATGTCTCCCTCCTGGGGGGCGGTCGCATCATCCTTAGTGTGTTGAGCGTGCCCCATTATCACACAGAGAAGAAGGGGCCAGGGAGTGTCAGGATCAGGGCCGCCACCACCACTATCAGACTGTAAGTTCAATCAGATCTGCCCCAGATGATGACAACCCCTATGGGCTGGCTATCTGATGTTGTGGCAGGCCAGGAGGGCATAGTTGGCCATGTGCAGGACAGTGCACCTCACAATGCAGGACACAGATTGTATAAGTGTGATCAACTGGTCAAATCACTGGGGTGTAGAAGCACAGCAAGAGATCCACTTCCTCATGACCTCACCGAAAGGCCCCAAGCTGCCAAGAATGCAAGAGACCAAGACAGTCACCTGAGCAATCCCCCGCTGAGAAGATGAGCCCGAAATATGCTAAACACTTCCTAGAGGTGCACAGGGATGCACATTATTGTGGGGCTGGGGCCTTTTTTAAGGCATAGTAAGTGAAGTGCCAATAGTGATGGGTCAACCAAGGGTCAAGAGCAAGGCAGTTAGAAGGGTATTCCGAGGTGCCAGGACCCACGCTGTGCCCACACATCCAGATATTCCCCTAGAGAACAGTGAAGGGAGGCCTCCTGGCCACAGGTAGGTCAAAAAGACTATGCCCGCAAACTCCACCCCCTTGTCGATGTGGTAACGTTGTGGCTAAAGTGCCTCAAACCCAACTCACCTATACGTCCAGAGAGGGAAGGGGGCACTGTTGTGTCCTATTTTTGTGTTTGAGGCTTCTAGTGGTCCTCAGAAAACTCCTTACCATTAGTATGTTTTCTGATGTATGTGACTGGGTGTGGTTAATAAAGTTTCTGATGCTGTGCATTCAGTTAACGGTTCCATGCTGAAGAATAAGGACATGCAAACCACATTTCTGTGTGTGGCGTGGTCTGTTACATGCTTCCAGGCTGGGGAGAATGCTGCAACTGTCGATAAGGATGGGATGAGTTTGTTGAGAGACTTGAAACACTCATAAAGCACTGCAAGTTCAATTAATTCAATGATGACGGTAACCCATGCGTCTTAGAGTTATTAATGGTTGCCTTTTAGATTCATTATAACAATGCATGCTGCCAGAACCAGCTCATGAGTGCTCTTGGATACAAGCGCTGAGGAACATGCTGATATGGAAGCTAAAATAACCAAAAATGAATCCGCATTGAGCATGAAAAGTAAGCAGAAACACAAGGCAGAGGCCCACAGAGTGATATCTCCGGAGAAAAATAAATTGTTTTTTCACTGTGGATTCACCTTTCCACATGAAGGTAAATGTCCTGCAATTTGACAAATATACAAAGGTTGCAGGAAAGAAAACCATTTCATAACAGTTTGCAAAGTGAAAGAGAAACTAAGTGCTGCACCGAGAGACGAGAAGATGAACACCAGAAAGTTCCAGAAGCACTCTAGCCACTCCCACAAGGCCAAACTGCACATCGACTAAGGAAAGTGGAAACAAAGTTGATTGTTATCAAATTCATCTTCCATCAGTTTGTTGACATCCTCTTTGAGTGACAGTGAGGAAGAAGGATATGCGATGGTTATGTCAGGCACAAACCAATGCGCACATGCAGGATTGGCGCTTGCAGGGAAAAACACATCTGAAAAGTATCGCCATTCGAAGCAATAAGGTTCATTTGGACATTGTCCTAATGTCAAACTCAAGGTAAAAGCTTGCCCTACAACCTTCATTATAGACCGTGATACATAGATAAACATCATGCCGGCAGGAAAGTGCAAAAAACGGTCTCCGATACCACGTCTCATGCCGTAAAGAACAAAGGTGTACACCTGGACAGCTTTTACGCATTTGCAGAGTAAAGGATAGTTTGAGGCGACCATGTGGCACAAGAAAAAGGTACTACATTGAGTGCATGCTTACTAGGTTTTGATACTGCTGGTGACATGGGTCTGAACTCTATTAACTACAACTTGAATGTCCATTCTGAAGTAGTGATTCAATTACCGTCATTGTTTCATGGACTTGTGAAACTTAAGACAATTAAGGTGCAGCTTCACACTTTAATGAAGATATTTGCCCTAATGCACAGCAACACCATCAAATTGCTTTTTACTTACAGGAAGTGGTTAAAAAATAACTCGAAACTCTGTTAAAGCAGAACATCATCAAGTGCCCTACTGGTCCAATACCTTGGGTTTTACCCATTGTAGTGGTGCCAAAAAACGACAGTGAGTCAGTGTGCGTTTGTGTCGACATGTGACAGGCTAATAAAGCAATCGAAAGAGAAAGACAACCAGGTTCCCATATTGCGGACGTGATCACGCAGCTGAGTGGTGCCAAAGATTTCTCCCCCTTGATTTGCCTTGCCCAGTGGCAGAGAGTTTCTTAAGTTAAATACCCACCTCCTTGCCCAGATGTAGTGTAAGCCTCAATGCCCACACCCCTTTATCTATCCCAAGGACAAGACGAGTTTAAAAAAACAGAACAAGCAAAAGGAGGAGCTGGTGATGTACCACCCACTAATGCACTCTGTTTGCATACATGGCACAATGCTGGGTGACAGCTCATCTCCTCTGACTTGCCCTGCACAGGCTGGAGGGGTGGATTTCTTACTCGTTCCTGGGCTCTGTCAGCAATTGCGTAATAGGTAAGGGTGCCAGCTGACCGGCTTCTCTATGGCATGCACCCAATCTTGTACTCTGTTTCCAAATATGAATGGTGCAGAACGTGCATGTTTCAGGGCATGGAGGAGAGGGTCAGCTGGCACCGACTCCTGTATCCTGTTCTGTAATGGGAACAGAGAATAAGAGAGTGTGCTTGGGAACATGGCACAGGAGTGGGTGCCAAGGAATGGGGCACAGGAGTAGGTCCATCTGACACTCTCCTCTGTGACTGACAGCATTTTGCTGGCCACAGATGAGGCATGCACCTGACAAACTATAGCATGGCCAGTGCTTATATTGAGCCGGTGATTGCAGGTGGGGTCCAGGGCACTCATTTTTGGAGACCAGCATCTATGTTTCCTTAATTAACTTTGATCCACAGTAAGAGAGCGAAAAACCCAAAAGGGGTAAATAACGAGGAAGAGAAAGACGGAAACATAGCAACAAAGGGACAATGCAGGGATGAAAAAGAACCTGCAAGAGAGAAATAAAGGACCCCATTACGATGCCTGCCAGACAAGTGTCCAACCGGCATCATGTCGGAAACGGGACCACCTGCCCGACGAGGTGTTGGCAGTCCCGCTTCCCAAATTAGGATGCGACCGCCTTCACAGCAGTCGGAAAGTGAATATTTCTTATCAAGCTTGTGCTGCAGCACAAGCCGTAATAGGAAATATACACTTTTCAAACATTCATGCAACCTTGTGGTGCCTGCCACACGATACATGGATGTTTGGGGGGGCACCACAGGTGCTCCCCAGGCCTCATAGAGAAGGCTGTGGGGAGACCGGGGCCCTGCTAGGGGGCCCCAAAGTCCATTTTCTGACAGCCTTTCTATGGCAGTCGGACCACCATAGAAAGGCTGTCAGAAACGTGCATCGTAATCCCCATGGAAGTGCTTGAGCAGGCACCGCCTCCATTTTGAGGATTACAATCCACCCTCAGAGCCAATTCCCCCCGCAGGCATCAGTTGTACAACCAATATCATAATACGGGGGTCATACCCTCAAATGTCAGGCAGAACGCCATTGATGACCTGTCGTCTGGCCTTCCACCCAACATCATAATGGGGCTCAAAGAGTCAGTGTGTGTCTGGTGTTGTATTAAAGAGAAATAAAGTTGAAATAAGACTATGCAGTCTTTGTAGTCGGCACCCCAAACATCAATAATGTAGATCGAAGGTTTCTTGGCAAAATCTTTGCCCCCGCCACTTATTTTACAAATGAATCACTGCACATGGCTTTATTTTTTTTTAAATTAATTAAATGAAAGCACTGCCTCACTATTCGGTAGTGGTCAGAACATTGCCACACTTGACACTCACATTTTGCCTTCCATCTCCAAATTGGCTGGATTAATTTTCATCAAAACAAGAAAAAGCACGGAAGGATGTAAATGTGGGGGGCTGAGCTAGCACCATGACCTGAAGGCGTGACTGGCGTGAGCTTTTTGCTGACCGCGAGCCCCCGAACACTAGCATCCACCGCAAGTATCCTGCTCCACTCGGTGAAAGGACCTCTAAGCGGTCGTGGTCCCAGTGGAGCCTTTGGGTGCCCTCCCCTAGGGAGGGCCGGAAACCAGCAGTGGAAGGCCGCGGGCGCCTCTTGATACGGCTCGAAATGGTGACCCTGCATTTCTAACGGGGACTCCGCTGCTGCCCGACACGGTCTGGCCATGACTGTGCCTCCCTTGGCCAGCAGGAGTGTTGTTTGGCCCTATAGACCCAGTAGGGACTATGGATTCCTTGGGGACCGGCATATCGTGCTGGGCGACCCTGGACCTTGATCAGTCTATTGGACGGCAGCAACCAAGAAGGGGGCCCTGCTGTCATAGCAAGGGCTACAAAACTATCAGACACGACCCCCGAGCTGGGAAGCCGCTCAGGAGCACAGTTATCATGTGACCAAGGTGCCTTTTCATTATGCTTGCTACCCCTTTGAGTTCAGCAGGCCGGGCAGGGCTATTTTTACAGCCCCAGAGCCCTTACCTATAAACTGGTGATAATAAAGGGGGACCACTGCAATATTTGTCTTCAGCTGTTGAACGCCTGGCGAGGCCCGGGAAAATGGGATCACTGATGTATGTAGGCCAAATGGACATGCTCGCTGCTACTAGCGGCTACGGCCTCACCCCTGAAATGACCAGGGTCGCCCTCTCATCTTCATGCTGTTGGAGACCTAAATGATCTTTGGCTTTGCTCTTCTACGCCCTGCGGTGCCTGCAAGCTTTGGGCCTGGCAGTGATGGTGATAGAGCTGCTATTGTCACTTAAAGCCTTGGGGTCCAGACTGGTGCCCAATTCTGCAGTTGCCTGGGGCTCTTTCTGACTGCTGCTGCTGGGAGGCCAAAGGTGGCCTACACTGCAAAAGGGCTCCCGTTGGGTGATGTTGCCTGACTTGTCTTTCTCCTTGTGCCCTGAGACGGCAATCCCTCCTCTATTAATTGGGCTGCCATGGGGCGCCCACAACAGACAAAGGAAGATGTATCTACAAGCGCCTCCCAGCAGGAGCTCAAGCAGGGAGCCACTGGTAGTGACATGTCATATATCGACTGTAAATATGAGAAACTCCTGCCCGCAATTGATGCTGTTGGGGAGAGACTCGAGGGTAAGTTTGACTCCATTGCAGTGGAACTTGGCCTTATCCTAGAGGACTCCTGGAAAATGTCTGAGAGAGTCAATGCTCTGGAGGGCACTGTGCAGTCCTTAGCGCCAGCTGTTGAGTCCGCTGATCACCAGCTTACAGTATTGGAGGCCCAAATGCAGCAATTGGATGCTCAGCTTGAAGATCAGGAGGGTGGGCCCGCCGGAATAATGTCAGAATTGTTGGACTTCTGGAACGAATTGAAGGGGACTCCATGCCCGCTTCTTAGAAGACTGGCTACAGGAGGTGGTAGCCCCACAGGGCTTACCCATATTCTATGCTTTGGAGCTGGCTCATCGGGTACTGGTGCAACTGCCTTGCTCAGGGGCCCCACCTCGGCTACTGGTTCCCCGCCTCCTGCACTTTCATGGCAGGGATCATCTGTTTCAGCAGGCCCATGCTCATGGGTCCTTTGCAGTGGACAGTGCCAATATGTCTTTATATCCTGACTTTACCCTCCAGGTTCTGATCCAGGGGTCGTTGTTCCTTGCATTTAAGAACAAGCTGCGCAAACTAGGTTTACTCTGCTCCTTACTGTTCCCGCCCAGTTGAGAGACCAAACAGAGGATCAGGTGCACTTCTTCACGGACCCGGTTGCAGCCTGGGACAAGCTGGAGTTATACGACAAGGGCACTGTACGACCGGAACTGCAGGAACAGCAGATGCTACCAAGTCCACAGCAGCGAAGATCTTGGCATAGGGTGCATATAGGCCCACTAAGTCCTAGTTGGCACTGGCACACACGAGGACGGTGGAGACCTCTGCCTCCCTCAGAGCTGGTGAGGTCTCCCTGCAGTGAAAATCTCTGGCACATTGCAGCTCCACTTCTGACTCGGAGGACTCCGTTGTGTCGGGTCTGGAGAACATACTTCTAGGGGTTACCACAGGCATGGCTGATTACCTTGTGTGACGAGTGACTGGATGATGATGGCTATCACTGTAGTCTTGATTGTGCTGTGGTCCGGTTTCATTTTTTTGATTTGTGTGGGCTGGGGGAAGCTGGTCGTGGACTTGCAAAGTGTGTCCCACTGTGTTGGCCTGCTTTACTGTTTGCCCTTTCTCCTCATCTGGACGGCGGCTCCGATCCCCGATCCTTTCTGTCCATTATCAAACTAGTTGCTCCCCTTTGGACTCTAGTTGGGTCGTTGGTGGGCCCTGTGTTTTTCGTATGGACAGGATGTTTTTATGTCGCAGTCCTGGGGGGTGTTGGGAAAGTTCTGTTTTTTGAATTTTTTTCTTTCAGTGAGTGTGTATGAATGCAGATGCTCCAAGCTGTGAGTGATGGGGGTGGACTAGATCGACTGGACCGGGCTGAGGGGGGGGGAAACTGGTGGGTCCTTACTTGGACTGGTTTCAATGGCAGCCTAGATTAAATTGATCACATGGAACATGCAAGGCATCTCCACCCCCTCTAAACGTTATAATGTGTTGACTTATTTGAAGCGTAGGGGGGTACACATTGTTTACTTGCAGGAAACTAATCTCACAAAACCTGAGGGGCGGGCCCTCTGTGGGTGCTGGAGGGTACAGCTATACACCACTACTTACTCTGTTTTTTTACATGGGGTGCCATCATTTGGATTAGGCCCAGGGTGCCCTTTCATTTGCATAGGTCATGTATTGACCCAGATGGTTATGTATTGGTACTTGATTGCTTGGACAGTAGTGATGTTACCCTACTGAATGTTTACGCACCAAATGTGGACAGGTCTGCCTTTCTGACCAGCTTGGTCCCTCTACTCCCGTTGATGGTTCAATTTTTTAGGCTAGTGTGGGGGGGGGTCTTTAATTAATTGTATAGTGAGCCTAGGCTTAGAGAGATCGCACCAGCCCTTACATACCTCACCAGTGTGTAGGTTAGCGGATGCTGCCCAATCTTGGGCTGCACAGTGGGTCTGGTTGATTGCTGGAGGGTTTGGAACCCGGTGGTCCGGATGTTCCTATTGCTTTGAATTGCATGACTTGGAGGTCCAGCTCAACAGAATTTATAGCTGCATGACAACGTATAGTAAGGTGCTTGGTCCAGAGCACTTGGTGAAACTATACTCTGATTATTTGCCTGTGTTGTGCTCCTTCCAATGGTCCAAATGTAGGGCGAACCTCCCGGCTTAGCACTTGGACCCCATGATGCTTGAGGACCAGGCTTTCAGGTTTCATTGGGTGAACATGTTGTGCGATATTGGCTTGATCACGCAGGCTCTGCCTTATCAGTGGTGATTTAATGGGAGACCATGAAAGTGGTAATTCATTGTTATTGCATGTCTAACAAAGTAGGAGTGCACAACCAGTTGCATTCTGATATTCAGAGGCAGGAAGCAGTGCTTGATGGAATTCCCCTCAAGCTGGGGAGGGACCCTGGAGATCAGGGAGAGCACCCTGGAGGAGAGAAAAAAAATGTTTGAACTGGTTGAACAATTACGGTAATTTGAATTTAGAGCCTATGTGGCCAGGCTTCAAGCCGAGAGGGACCAATCGGGCAGAATGCTCGCGTGGCTCTTACAGAGTGAGGGTTGGGGGCATGCCGTTCTCTAGGTGTAGGATGCTTTGGGACATGATGTCTTTCCTCAGGAGGAGATTAATGCATAATTTCTCCATCATTATCAGGTTTTGTATTCTGAGAGGATTGGGGGTAGTGAGATGGAAATGTTAAGCTACATCCCAGATTCCTCCCCAGTAGACTTAGATTCTGCAATAGTGGATCAATTGGTTGTGGATATTACTGAGCAGGAAGTGCAGGGTGCTATTAAGGAGATGGTGAGGGGGAAAGTCCCTGGGTTAGATGTTCTGCTCATAGAATTCTGTGCTTTGTATGCCATGGGCCTTGTCCCTAGGTCGTGGGTCTCTTTGATGGTTCCTGGAGGCGAGGAGTACTTTCTACCTTCCTACATTAGGCAACTATTGTGTCCCTACCTAAGAAGGATAAGGACACACTTCTCCATGATTTAGATTGTTCCTCTCTCAATGCTCAGCACTGACTATAAGATTCTGAGCGAAGTCCTGGCGACCCGACCACTCCTCCACATGTAATCCTTGGTCCACCCCCACCAAACCAGTTTTATTCCCACGCAAAACATCATGCCCAACATTCGTCTTTTGCTTTTGGCTTTGGACCAGCAGGAGTGGCTAACGTTGAATGTGTTGGTTATCTCTGTGGATATGAAGAAGGCATTTGGCTCACTCCACTGGGAGTTTTTATATGCCACTTTGTTTGGCATGGGTTTTGGGTGCCCTGCATCAAATGGACAAATTGTCTATACGCTAGTCTGTTGGCTAGGGTTTATACTGGCTCAGTGATATTAAAGTTGTGTGTGGTGAAGCGGGCCACCCGACAGGGGGTGCTCTTTGTCTCTGCTGTTATTTGCCCTGGAAATGGAGCCATTTGCCTGGATGGTCCAGCGGGGGATGTACTACAGAGGTTTGCAACTTTCTTCCAATTGTCTAACTCTCCTTCTATGTGGATGAAATGCTACTGTACATGAGAGGGGAGACTCGGATCTTGGGGAAGTTGTGGCTGCTTTGACAGAGTTCAGCAATCACAGTGATCTTAAGGCAAATTGGGAAAAGTCTAGTGTCTTTCCCCTCCGAGGTGACAACAAGGTCTATCCCGACTTCTGGGATTGGGGGGTTTTAAGGGTGGGGGGGTGTTTTTGGAGTTATAGGGTTGTTTAGAAAAGCAGATGAAGGACAACGAATCCTCCGGGCCGACCTCGACAACCTCCTGAGCCCCCACGGACTTTCGCCGCCCGACCCCAGGGTTGTGGGCTGAACGGCTGTGTGAACAACTTTCGGAGGGGATCGGAGGGTTGGGTTTCAATGCTCCGGCTTGAGATGTAATGCTGGCCGATTATGTAAAGATTTACTAATTCCTGCAATAAAAATAATTTAAAAAAAAAAAAAAAAAAAAAAAAACAAGGTCTATCCCGACCGTCCAAATACTGCAGTGGTAATTGAGCACTACTCAGTATTTGGGGGTAGACATTTACTGTACTGTAGATCTGCTATATGAGAGCACTATCTGATATGCGATTTTTGCCCTAAGACGTTTGGTGGCCTTCTGGACCACACAACCATTGTTAGTGGGTGGCCGGGTGACTGTTTCTAAAATGGTAGTAGTGCCTCAACTCCTCTGTGTTTGCGGCCCTCCCAGTGGAAATACCTCAGTAGTCCTTTTGGGAACTGGATGGTATTCTACTGATGCTGTATTAGGGCACTTTGCTACGCTGCATAGCATTCAGAAGCTTCGCTTGCCAGTGGCAAAGAGTGGCGTGGCTCCACCCGATTTCGAACGTTTATATTTGGTGGCACAGCTGCAGTAGGTGGCTTGCCGGAGGTCTGCTCTGTGGGATGAAGTGGGCCCTCGCGAGCATGGCTCACCCTCCAAAAACCTGCTGACTAACATTTTGATGAAGCACGTGCCCGCTTCCCTGGTGCAAAATATGAATGTATTGATTAGGATGGCATGCTTCGTCTAGGCTAGGGCACTGCAAAGGATGCACACTAAATGATCACATACTTGCAAGCTCCTGCCCAGTGTTGGGAGCGATCGGGGGATAGTCTGGGCTCCACAGACGGATGGCGACAGGGGTCACTATACTGGGTCATTTATTTGTGGGGGAAAAGCTTATCCCTTCTTGGAGCTCCATGAGAAGTATGACCTCCCAATGGGGATCTTTTTGCTCACAGTGTTCTTGTACATGGGAGACCTGAAGTTGCAGAACCATCAGAGCATGAATTGCTTGTGTCACCTCTTTCTCTTCACGGACCGGACGAGGGTGGTCACATTGCTATACAGGACTCTGCTGAAGGGGCTGCAGTTGGATCTGAAGCATCTCCATTGTCTGTGGGAGGAGGACTTTGGGACGCATCAGTCTGAGTCACCTTGGAAGAGGGCAGCGGAGTTTATCCCCAGGTTGTCTAGGAATGCTTGCTTTAAGCTTATTCAGTTCTACTACCTACACCAGGCTTACCTCACCACACAGCGAATAATTACCATGTTCCCCGGCGCAGCATTGGCCTGTAATAGAATTGCGGTGTGAATTCATCATCATAGTTTTTTCCCATATG
Organism: Triturus cristatus; assembly: GCF_964204655.1. Lineage (NCBI taxonomy): Eukaryota > Metazoa > Chordata > Amphibia > Caudata > Salamandridae > Triturus > Triturus cristatus. The sequence goes on along the minus strand of NC_140594.1, from coordinate 809,667,687 downwards.
GAGTAGTCCTGCTCAACAGCGCTCCCCTACTGGACCCTCCAGGTGGTTCACAGGGCTATCGTTCGGGACTTTGAGCCCCGTGTGTCTGATGGACCACCACGAGCATAGTGCGGCTCGGCGGTTGAAGGATAGATTTACGGACCTGACAGTGGTACTCACCCGCAGGCAACTGACTATTAGCTTGAAGTTAGCTCGCGTCCCTGATGTGTATAGGGGGGGGGTCGAAATCGGTGAAATAGGCAGAATGTGAGAGGGCGGTGATCCAATGGTAGAAGGCTAGGGGCGTATGGTAAGTACAGATTCCGCCAGCTTAGGATGTTGTATTGTTGGCTTGCCCTAGGTTGGACCCAAGTGTGTGAATTTTGGAGGACAGGCCCCTCTTGGGGGTTTCCTCCCTGGCTACTGCAATACAGGGAATGGTCCTGCGCCGAGGGGAACCTCCATGACTGGTTTCTAGTGTGCGAGTGTGACAGACTTGAGGTTTCGGATGGGTTTGGATGCGGGAAGGTAAGAGTGTGTGCCCCGGATTGCTGGGCTGGAAGGATGCTCTAACGCATTACAATCATAAATTGGTTTTGTATACTGAGGCCCCCCCACGCCCTTTCTTTCATATTTTTGTATTATTGATTTGTTAAATGCTATGTTTCTTGCCCCCTTTACTGTAATGTGTACTACTATTGCTTAACATTCTGCTTGCCCGCAATGCTCCACTGTTATCCGTTTTGTTTGATTAAAATGCTAATAAAAATATTTACCAAAAAAAGGACTGTAAATGTCACTGTGCCTTAAAAGTTGGTGACCATCCTTACAGCCGATTTGGAGTTAGACGCATAGACCAATCTCATATGCAATTCCTATCCTTGTTTTGTGTTAGTTTGCTGTTTTGAAACCCCACCACCCAGTTGATACTTTGTACCAGGTCACTGATCTGCAATAATTTGACATGGTTCTAGATGTCTAACTGAATATTATTTCCACAGTGTTTGGTGCGGATTGGTTAAGGGGGCAATGCTATTATGGGTAAAAAAAAAGGGATTTCCCATAGAGTGACATGTCAATCGTAACTAGAGGCACACCTGCATCTCTATAATATATGTATTTCCTCATATCGTTATGAGCTCATCTATTACATTGAGCCTATGCTTTTGGAGAAATTATACAAGTTACTTGGTGGTTTGTAAACTAACACATGATTTACATGTCATGGTTTCTTTAAATCATATGCATTTCCAATTATAACAACTGTGACCCGGGATATATCATGTGCAGGATGCGGGTGTTGTATATCATTGGTAGAGGCAGACCGTAATTACTAGGAGGTGTCCAATTTTCTTTTCTGGCTGCCATTGGTTGTGATGATGTTGCATGTGTAAGGTGGTTGTTTTTAGAAAGATCTATAGGACCCACCTACTGTGCACATACATATGGATGTCAACTATACCTGCGTAACAAGACTGGACATCTTCAGCCGAACTGGGATTTTGACTCCGTCAACTCTAGTAAAGTACAGGTCGCCAGTATAAGCACTGTGTAACTTAATGTTTTAGACCAAAATTTGGAGTTGGTCTTTGCAATATTAATCTGCATTGAAAATAATCACCCCACTTTGTCAAAAATTATAAATCCAACTTGTTGTAAAAGATTGCCCGTCATCTCTGTTGAGCCAAATGGAAAAGTTAATGGAAGAGACTGAATTTGTACAGTTTCATCTGACTAAACCAGCCAACATCCTGCCATTGCATGAGATCATAGGAAAAGAACTACATTATAGGAATCAATTAGAGTTGGGTGATAATGGGGCATCTGCTTAAAAACAGTGAATCAGTCTTGGTCCACCTGCCTCACTTGAAGCCGTGGGACCACCTTTGTTTCTAATGATGGATCAGCAGCTCCTCCTTTGGAAATGCTCTTAAAGCATGGCCGTTCTGGCATTCCTTGGCCCTTATTAGGGTGGGACTTCTGACTGCGTCTGCCTTTTTTTCCTGTCCAGTAATGCCATGCACATCATGGGCACCCGGGTAGGTAAACGATCAATGTTCCCATGCACTAGGAGATAACCTCTAGATTGTAAGTCAGATTTTGTTGTTGTTTTTTTTTTTTTATAATGAGGGTAGATCATGAAAAGGGAAAAGAAAAACTGCTGGCTCATCCATCACACGGCCAGTTTCACTTAAAATGCTCCTGCCATATTAGCAAAAACACATTTGTTGAAAACTCCCTGCCAAATGAACAAAGAATTCGGAATATTGTGGGAGGGTTGCTGCAAGCGGCCCTCTTTTGCCGCCAGACTTTTTTGGCTTCCAACATTCTGTGGAGGGCTAACAAGGATCACTGAGGTGGTTGCGACACCATTCGCTAAATAATCTATTTGGGTTTAACTTTGTACCTCTCTCACTCGGCGTACATATTCAGCAATTTTCTGCAAGAATCACTTTCCTTAAAATTACTTTGACCTTTGCCCTAAGGGGTCTTGGTTCCATATTGAAACATCCTGTCCCTATGATGGTCTCATGAATTAATCTTGGTCAGGACCAAAACAGCAATGCTCTAACCCATTTCCTTTTAGTCTCTGTTAAGATTAAAATCTGGGAGATTTTTGTTCCTATGCCTGGGACATTCTACAAACTATATAGCCTTAGGAATGTGCTATTGTACATTGATGAGTAGGATAATCTGTCTAGAATTTATTTTCTGTTATCCATGTTGTTGAAGTATCTGCTTATGTGCGAACCCCTACTGAAACAACTTTTTTATGATTGAAAAATATAAAGATATGATAGATACAACTGCCGGCACTGATTTATTTCTTATCTTAAGGAATCAAGATTATTTGACTTTGAGTTGGTTTCCTAATATCATGACCAGACGTTTAAAAATAATTAGAGATTCTACTTTAATATTTTTTCAAATATTTCCCTTGTAGGCATCTTTACCAGACTCTTAATGAGTCACTGTGTGAGGGGTGACAGGTGAATGGCTACTGGTGCTTTATTTTTAGTTACAGTAAAAACAGTGACGTAAATTTGAGAAAAAAAAGGATATCTGGGCATCAAGTCACTGGTATCAGCAGTCCAGCACGTACAGGTTTTAAAACTGTAAGGAGACCAGATCAAATCAGCTGTAAACCACCACTGGCAAACTGCAGAATTGTAGCCCAAAGTGAATCTCCCAAAGTCTTGGTCCACCTGCCTCACTTGAAGCCGTGGGACCACCTTTGTTTCTAATGATGGATCAGCAGCTCCTCCTTTGGAAATGCTCTTAAAGCATGGCCGTTCTGGCATTCCTTGGCTAATATGTATCAGAAGGCCGGCCCTTATTAGGGTGGAACTTCTGACTGCGTCTGCCTTTTTTTCCTGTCCAGTACTGCCATGCACATCATGGGCACCCGGGTAGGTAAACGATCAATGTTCCCATGCACTAGGAGATAACCTCTAGATTGTAAATCAGATTTTGTTGTTGTTTTTTTTTTTTTATAATGAGGGTAGATCATGAAAAGGGAAAAGAAAAACTGCTGGCTCATCCATCACACGGCCAGTTTCACTTAAAATGCTCCTGCCATATTAGCAAAAACACATTTGTTGAAAACTCCCTGCCAAATGAACAAAGAATTCGGAATATTGTGGGAGGGTTGCTGCAAGCGGCCCTCTTTTGCCGCCAGACTTTTTTGGCTTCCAACATTCTGTGGAGGGCTAACAAGGATCACTGAGGTGGTTGCGACACCATTCGCTAAATAACCTATTTGGGTTTAACTTTGTACCTCTCTCACTCGGCGTACATATTCAGCAATTTTCTGCAAGAATCACTTTCCTTAAAATTACTTTGACCTTTGCCCTAAGGGGTCTTGGTTCCATATTGAAACATCCTGTCCCTATGATGGTCTCATGAATTAATCTTGGTCAGGACCAAAACAGCAATGCTCTAACCCATTTCCTTTTAGTCTCTGTTAAGATTAAAATCTGGGAGATTTTTGTTCCTATGCCTGGGACATTCTACAAACTATATAGCCTTAGGAATGTGCTATTGTACATTGATGAGTAGGATAATCTGTCTAGAATTTATTTTCTGTTATCCATGTTGTTGAAGTATCTGCTTATGTGCGAACCCCTACTGAAACAACTTTTTTTATGATTGAAAAATATAAAGATATGATAGATACAACTGCCGGCACTGATTTATTTCTTATCTTAAGGAATCAAGATTATTTGACTTTGAGTTGGTTTCCTAATGTCATGACCAGACGTTTAAAAATAATTAGAGATTCTACTTTAATATTTTTTCAAATATTTCCCTTGTAGGCATCTTTACCAGACTCTTAATGAGTCACTGTGTGAGGGGGTGACAGGTGGATGGCTACTGGTGCTTTATTTTTAGTTACAGTAAAAACAGTGACGTAAATTTGAGAAAAAAAAGGATATCTGGGCATCAAGTCACTGGTATCAGCAGTCCAGCACGTACAGGTTTTAAAACTGTAAGGAGACCAGATCAAATCAGCTGTAAACCACCACTGGCAAACTGCAGAATTGTAGCCCAAAGTCAGCATAAAATTTAAAAGGAACCCACAACTAACAATTACTTTTTCTTCTTTATCTTCTTTTGTAGCCCTCAAGCAGGGAGCCAGGTTTGTGAAGAGAAGAAAAAAGTCTCAACTAAGGATGTATTGAAAGAGGTGAAGTCCGCGAGAGAAGAGGTGTGTTCTCTGAGACAACCCCGTTCAAGAAAGATGTGTCCTAAATGTGAGATTGTGATCTGCCAGAAGTGTGACACCCTCCATGCAAACAGCAGTTTTGTAGCCCACAGTTTGCTAGATCATTATGACCGGGGTGGGCCGGCACCGTGCATCTTGAAGGAGTCTAAGCCAAGGTACTGTGACCAAGAACCGCATTTTGTTGTGAGATCCAAACACCAGAAGAGCTTCTGAATCCCAGTTACTGCTATAACGGGAAAGTGGAAAATTTACAACATTGAAGAGCTCTGCGGCTTTATTTATTTGTTTTGCAACTTTTACATTTTTTTTAAGCCAGTTTTGAAGCATAAAAGCTGATCTCCTTGTCAGTTAAAAGAAGAACTAAATGGCAGGTACAAAGTAAGATAGAAATGACGACTTATTTCACTTTTATAAATAAATGATGAATTCCAGGGTGGGAGCTGTCCTGACCACAAGGTCATCCAATCAAATGAAATAAAAGGTTTGAGGATCGCGTGCCTCCTCCTGCACATGTGGGTGATATGTGTATGTTTTTTTCTGCAGTATGGCTACAATCAAGTGTTTTTAAAGATTTTAGGGATTGATTTGGCATTAAATTGTAATGTAAAAATCTATGTAGTCTACTGTTTAAAGATGTACCCACGAATTCAGCAGTAGCACTTCACCACCCTAGAGATAGTACAGTGTATGGAATTCCACAATTGGATTCTTCTCTGGATTTAGCACTTCCCCCAGAAATCAGGGCGGTTTGCAATACCACCCAACTCTATCTCATGCCCTTGAATCTGGTTAAATCTACACTGTTTCTCCATCACAGCCGAAGGACATTTCTCTGCAGCTCTAACTTCCTACCACCTCTGACATCACAAATTCTGTTTGTTTTAAAGGCTACTGCACACACTTTAAACATACCCTAGAATCCCATGGGGAAAGGTGGCTGTGGTCAGCATGACTCCATATCCACAATGCTAAGGCGAACTGTCAGTCAAGGTCTGAGGCACATTTGCACAAGCCAGGTACTTTAAAGAAGTGATCTGCCCAATCTATGCTCTTGTCTGCCTGAACCTTTGACAGAGGTTTCAGTCCCTCCTTTCTCAAGCTACCTACTTCTCCTTTCTTATCCTCCTGCTCTTAAAGCTTCTGTTTGAGGGACCCGGTACTCCCAATTGGACGAGACACAGTAGGTACTGGACCTATTGGTATTACCAGTTCTGCAGTAGTTCCGCTGTGCTTGGGAATTTTCAGCTAGACCCTTTGTTGAAAGCAGCAGAAATGTCCTGATGAAGCTCTAGAAAGACATTAGGAAGTACCAGGGGAAAATCGGTGCATCAATCTAGATTCCCCTATTTCTGGGGGTATCCTATGTGTGCACTTCGTAATACCTCGTTGTTCCCCTCCCCCATTTTTACTGATGGCCTTGGTAACAATAACTCAGAAGGGAAGGAGAACATGGGTGCTCATAATGAGGCCTTTAAAGATTCACCATAAAGGATGATTTAATGAGCATCTATGTAGATTTGCGATATTGGACAATGTTAACAATAGAGTTGCATATTTCGATCTGTGCCACATGTTTTTGAATGTAATGTATTTCCAACAAATTAAAAAGGACAATTTTTTATGAATTGCGGCTTTGAAACTTGTTTATTGATTATAGATGGCGCCCTTGAGTGCTGGGGTTTTACAATGTGTATTAAAAGTCCTTTAAGATCGCCAAGATCTTCTGCCATTCTTGGAATCTAGAGGGCGTGTATAACTGGTCAACGCATAAAGGGCGTCCGACTGATGGTACTTTTCTAATGGGTGGTGTCGGTGGTCATAGCTCTGTATCCCCCTTCAATGCCCTGTTTTAAGGAGAAATTATGAAATGCACAGTAACAGAGGTCTCACTTTCTCATCTAAGGTAGGAGCAGAGTCCATGTCCTCTAACTTAATCCCACAGGATGTACACCTGCATGGGCGTGACGTAATCCATACCTTGTACTCACATTCTTTCACATATAGTACGTACCATTTACCATTACCCCACCCTCTCTTGAAATAATGGTACGGGATGGACAGTAGAATTCCAGATTTTGATTAATTATGCATCCTCATTCTGCCCAAATAATACCATCTACACCTTGGCGTGACCACTGCTCTGATTATTTTATTGGGCATTAAACTATTTATTTGTATTCTGCTAATATTACTCCTTGTGCAGCAGGAAAGGAAACTAGTCTGAGGTTCAATAGCTTCAACAGTAGTGGACATACATTTTAATTCATTGATATTATTCTGATCTGTAGCATCACAGGGACTGTATAGAATGAACATCTAGTGAACCCCGAGGGAGAGGTCAAGCTGCCTAGCTTCTTTCATAGGGTTCACTTGTGTGTAGTATTCTTCATTACTTGTTATTCTTTGCTGTTCCTTTAATTGTGATGATTCTAGGTTAGAATTATGTAATGTCATGTATGTTTGGTTCTGCCCGAGCCAGTTTGCTGCTGGCCTCAAGCTTCTACACTCGCTCTTTATGCGAACTCTTCTTTGTGCATTTTCCTTATTGGTATTTCACCAATAAAGCTTACTTGAATATCACCAGCGCCTCCTGGAGTTTTGTGGATACCTTCACTACAATTTGGTACCAGGAGTGGGGTCGTCCTACATTCTCTGCAATTATTGGCTTCCATGGTGATCTTTGATTCCTCAAGAGCTCGCTAAACTACCTACGCTGGGAACTGAGAACATTCATAACCTTTCAGAATCATTTTTAAAGTTGATCTGCCTTGTCTCTGAAACGCGCAGGTTTGATTTCGTATAACCTGCGCCACCGCACATAGCGTCTTGGAGTACCTTTTGATTTACAGACACATCGGCAAACCCTATGAGACATCTTGAGGTTAGTTTAAATTCATTTATTCCCAGGATTTCTATGCGCAAGTAAAGAACTGTTTACCTTGTGGCATCATTTGAAAATACACAAAGCAGCACTCCTACCATCAGCGTTCCAGGTTTGTGAGTTCCATGTTCCTTTCCTCTCCCTCTGGACGACGTTTTCACCGCATTGCATTGATGTATTGACTTACACGCACGTCGGCAGCCATATTGGATAAGTGAAGAGACTTTCAGCGCTTGAAGTAGTTCGGAGCGACTTCATATTTACCAGCATCACAGCTTCAAACATTCGTGCGACATCGCAATCGGTGATTCGCACACCTGTTCATTCTCCTTCATTTCAAGGCATACAATGTTTCTTTCAGTGTGACACACGGTGATTCACACACCTTATGTTCCTGCTTTGGGTGACAGTGAGTCATAATATTTTTTCTTTCTAGACGCGGTGATTTTTATATGCTGGCTCTCACTCTTTGTTAACTCTGACTCCAAACTTTGTTCATTTGTGTGATATAATTTATCTCAGCACTTCAAGGAAGTTTAAGTTAATTTCGCCACTTTAAAGTATCAAAACAGTACTTTCAAGCTCCATGGCTTCCAGCCAAGGCGTCATTCAGCCAGCGCCATTTTTATTGAAACCAGGTAAACCCGAACTAAAATGGTCAGAATGGCTTAGGGACTTTGAGAATTATCTTACCGCTACTGATGCAGACAACTATTCTCCGGAAAGGAAATTAGCTCTGTTGGTTAATCATTTAGGCACAGCAGGTCGCAGAGTTCTTGATAATTTACCAAGACATCCTGCTCCTACTTCTGAAGATGCAGTCTGGAATGTTTTCATTTAAGGAAAATTACACATGGCCAAACAGTATTCTGATACTACAAGTGTTATGCTAGAAAGGTTCAATTTCGCAATGTGCAAACAGTCTTGTGAAGAATCAGTAGAGGATTATATAGCAACTTTAAGAGTGTTGGCTGAAAAATGTGAATTTGGCCCTGATATTGATACTTATATGAGAGACCAATTTGTGTTCTACTGTTTCTCCAAGAAAATTCAAGAACGTTTACTCACTTTGCACAATCCTACTTTGGCTGAAACAATCAACATTGCCAAAAGCATTGAGAGGTCGATTGTTACATCTAAAGTGTTGTCTGGTCAATCCAATCAAACTATGGTTCCTTCTACACAGACAACTGTACAACCTGCGTGTTCTTCTAATGTGAGTTTTGTTTCTGATGACAATGCTGTGTGTTCTACTAATAATAGACAGACATATAATAAAAAGGCCTGTACCCCTTACTGTTAGAGAGGATTTGAAAGCTTTACTCAACAATTTACAAGCTGAAGGCATAATATCCCCTATCGACTCCTCAGAATTGATTTCTCCGGTGGTTTTGCGGAAAAAAAGGAACGGGGATCTTAGGCTATGTGTAGATTTAAGATCTTTAAATCAAAATATCCTTGTAGACTGTCATTCTCTACCCCTCATACACGAGATGCTAGCAAAAATTGGGAAGTCCAAGTTTTTTTCCACCATCGATTTGCACTCCGCTTATCACCAAATTCAACTCTCCCCAGATTGTCAAGCTCTCACTGCATTTGTGACTCCTTTTGGAGCTTTTAAATATTTAAGATTACCATTTGGACTTGCATCAGCTGCAAGTGTATTCCAAAAACTAATGGATAACTTATTTGGTGAGATCCCACAAGTACAAGCATACCACAATGACGTATTCGTCCATACTGAAAGCAAAGAACACAACATACAAATTCTCAAAAAAGTATTAACCATCCTACAAGAGAAAGGTATGCCAGTAAAAGCAAATAAATGTAAATTGTTGGTTAATGATGTTGAATACCTAGGTCACAACATTTCAAGTGAAGGCATCAAACCAAAGTTTTGTAATGTAGAAGCAATACGTAATGCACCATCTCCTGCAGATAAAGAGGCTTTGCACTCATTCCTTGGCTTATGTGAATACTATGCTAGGTTTGTACCAGGTTATGCGCAGTTGATTCAACCATTAAGGTACCTCCTTAAGAAAGGTATAAAGTTTGAATGGGATGACACACTACGTGAGGTTTTTGAAAAAGTGAAAATGTTAGTCATCAATGCTCCAGTCTTACACCCGTTTGTTTCGAATGCCAATTCATTTGTATCAGTAGATGCTATTCAGAAGGGCCTTGGTGCAGTTTTTGGGCAATGGATTGATGGCAAAGAACAAACCATTGCCTTTGCCTCTCGCACTCTAACTCCAACCTAGTGAGTGCAACTACAGCACAATCGAACTGTGGAAATGTGGATTTTCCTGGTCAGTTATGTCCCCTATCTTGGACCCCAACGGTTCTATGTGCATGTCACAAGTACATGTATGTTCCCTCCAGTTCCAGTTATGAAGACGCAAATACATGTGTGTCCACCGTCAACATGTCCTCTGTCAGATCCGCCATGAATATGTCGGATATTCCATTCCTAAATATGAAAGGCCACCGGCTTTATATGGTTCACTTATGCCATTTTACAGTCCAAGGCAAGTAGGCCCTGATTCTGTCATCAAACTCCTTTTTGCCTTCTGCCTCTGAAAACTCCAGTCTGAGCCTGCATCTGTGACCATGAACTCTGTCTCATTCTCTGCGCGGCCCACGAAGCCTGACATCAGCCTATTCTCTGCCAAGAGCTGTATTTCACCTTCGAATTATCTGCTTCCCCCTCAGCCGATGCATTCCTGCCTAGTAGCTTAAGTAAACATTCCTCCAGTTACCAAGCAAAAGGCCCGGTTTCTCTGCCCCCATGCAAGTAATTCATAGCCCTGTCACCATGGAATATTCCCATCCTCTCGCATTCAGTGTAGACACTTAGACGCTTGTACACACACGCACAGTCAGTATAGAATAGATTCTGTCCGAGAGTCCTTTTTTATGGATAACATAGTTCTTTAAACATAGGATGTTAGATATGATTTGGGATTAGGTTGATCTGACCCCCAGACTTTTCGTCTCCACATGTAGAGCTAATGTCAAGTTCCCTTCACCCCCTAGTTACACGTCAATTACACGTCATGCTGCTGCGCGCGCATCTATGTCAAGTATTATCTTATAGATCCACCTATGTATGATAATCATAGCCAATCATGTTTCTTTTTACTCCTTATTACGCCCAGTTTCGGTTACGCAGGTACCACGTCAAGTTCCTTATCAATTATTACGCCTACTGTATTTGCTTCATTATAACGTATGTACTATAAAAGTTACTTCTTGTCAATAAAGTATGTACTTCACTTCCTGAACCCGGTGGTGATGGAACTTGAAGCATCCGATTATAATCGATTATTGGAATAAAGCCCATTCAGAAACTCTAATATCACGGATTCTGCCTCTCATTTTACTGAGCTATTTTATTATGATTATGTATCAAATTCAGTCCCGGTAAAGGAATTTTTATTTACCACATGATGGCGCCCGAACAGGGACACTTTCTCATCTCACGCGCCGGCGGTGAGTTGTAGGCCCGGTCTCCTGCCACAGCTGGACGGACAATTACGCGTACCAGCAGGATTTCCTGTATCTCCCTCCGGTCAAGCGGGGGCGACTGAGACTACGATCAACACCCAGACGAGGCGGTGAGAAGTGCGAAGTATCCCGACCAGAGCCTAGCTGAGAGAGCAAGATCCGAGGTATATCGAGACCCACCAGTTCGAAGTCTAGCCCAGTTCCCGACGAGTCGAGTCCAGTCCGGTTCAAGTTCAAGTTACTGAGGCCTTCCGTTTCCGAAGCTACCCGGTGAGTACCATTTCTGGGGAGGCATTTCTGACGTGCACATAGGTTGTGCCGGTCAAGACGGGTTTGGGTACACAAATCCGGTCTGCACTGTTTTAGCAGTGTATCTGTACTGTTTAGCAGTATATCAAGTATTCCGAAGTATCTAGTAAGTGTCAAGAATTAAGCATGGTGATTTAGTTACGCAGACGATCATCATTGTTGTTTCAGTTAAAGGTTTAATGTTTTAAATGTTAAATGTGTTAAACGTCTTGCATATTGTGGTATGAATGGTTGTTCATTAGTGTGCTTTTTGTATTAAGTGTGTTCAAAATTAAGTATCGGATCAGTTGTCAATATGCCGCTCTTTTCGAAATTAAGACAGATCACTACTAGGAAAGGGGTACTTGAAGAGGCCGTCCCTATTCCTCCTAGGGATACTCCAGGGCACTTTATGTATCAGAAGCATGGCTTAGATGCCATATTATTTCTTGATTTATGGGTAGATTATACCAAGGGATTGCCGGAAAGTCAGAGGTGGCCCGCAGCGGGAACCTGGGATGCAGAGTGCATCATGAAAGTCGAGGAAGAATTATGGAAAAGAAAAGTCAGACAGTCACAGAAAGACGCTGTTGAGTTATGGCGTAAAGAATCTCATAGACGTACAGAAAAAGCACGTAGACAGGAAGAGAAGAGTAAAGAAAGTTCAAATAAAGTTCAAGAAAATCTATTAATTGAGGAAGGTATCCGAGTGAAATCGGAACAAGTAGATAGACAAAGAAATGCCCTTATGAATGGTATGTATCCTCTTCTAGCCGAAGGATTACCAAAGGCTGCTCCAGAGATGCCAAAAGACTTGCCACCCCCATTATTTCCAATTAAGGTACATCCTAAAGGACATCCCAGAACCGCAGAAGATGTTTTTCTTTCCTCATATCTAGATGACGCAGCTCCCGAGTATGCTAACCCCGCACCACATAGACCGTCCGGCGGGGGGGTTCAACGTCAGGATCAGGTATCTGTCCCTGTGCAACAGCAAGTCCCGACACTAGCTTCGGCAAGCACATCTGTTTCCGCATCTGTCTCCACAGTCGATTCTACAGTGGTGTCCACACCTATAGTTGCTGTGTCACGTTCGACGAATCCTTTCACACCCGACGCCCCAGATGGGGCCACGGGAGGTGCTAGCAATACTTTTACGCCACCTAGAATAAATAAACTTGTTTTTCAAGAGTCAGCGCATTCACGTACACCAAAATTCGTAAGTGAACGTGCGCTTAAGGAACTCCTTATAGATTGTAGATATGACCCGGTGGTCGGTAAAGAGGACGAAATGGTCCTGGCATCATTACGTATCAGACGAGCCGCAGAGTATTTAGCGAGGTTACCAGGAATGACTGCGCATCTAGATAAAATATATCATTTTGTTCAAACAGGGCGAGATCCAGAATGCATTAACAGAGCTATGGAATTCCAGAAAGTAGAGATACAAGGGGAACTGCTACGTTTCCTCATAAACTGTGTGATCAGAAATCAAGACCGACCGGGGGTAGACCCGGATGCAATGCATATTCTTACAAGATGGAGCCAGAATATATCAGAAGGAAGACACGATAAGCAAAATTGTATAATAGCCATGTGCCGAAAGATCCGTAAAGAAATAGAACGGATACACGAAGAGAGATTACAGACAGACGAGTTCGAACAAAGCGAGGAAGAAGGGTCAGGACCACCCGCAGGACAGTTGGACACCATAGCCTATGTAGGTAGAGGAAGATCTTGTCATAGGGATCAGACTAGATGTCATATTGACTCAACACGTCCGATATGTCCAGACAATAACAGGAATTTCCAAATACCTATAATTAATATAAGGTCTAACGAGCATTCGTTCCAAACTGCTGACAAACTACTCCGAGAACGAAGGGGTTATCATTTTCTCGATTCTATGGATGAACAAGATTTAGCCAGGGCAGCTGTCCACTGGGTGGACAGTCCCGGAAAATATAGTGATGCTACAGTAGTACGCACATTTTTGAACCTCACCCCAGATGAACAGAGGTTGGCTGGGATTTATATGATTCAACAACTCATTATACTATATCGGAGTCAGCATTCGGACCCTGGTCTGTTACCTGACATATTGACTGAATTGCTTACAAATAAATGGAGAGGTCCAGGTACTGAATTAATTAAAGAAATTCTAATGTCAAGAAAACAGTATATTCTTTTTATAGGCTCAGAACATACCTCATTACCCAGCAAGGAAAGAACAACGTATCACATGGATAGACAGAATCCCTTACGAGAAGTACACCCAATAAAAGGCGAGGGCGACGAGTTTAGGCGCGTATTTGTATATACGCCCATATCAAAAATAGAACTGTTAGAAATGAAGAAAGTGGTACCTAGTCATGACAAAGACCCAGCGGGTTTTCACCGAGAAATTAAAGACATGTTACTCATGGGAGAGTATACCTATCCCGACATTATGACGATATTAAAGGTATTGATGCCTGCTGGCATTTATGAGAAACTCAAGGAAAAGGAGTGGGAGGTAGGAGACCAAAAGATAGAATGGTCAGTGTTAGAAGCGGAAGAAAAGGCCCGAACTGCAGGAGCAGGACTCGGGGATAAAACTAAAGCACTACCAGGTTTGCTAGTACAGGTACTGCCACGTTTATTAGCTACGAAAAAGGAAGATTGGGGTACAATTTCAGCCTGTAAACAGAAGCAAGATGAAGACACTAGTGATTACTATGCCCGATTTGAAAAATGTTTTGGTATAAATAGTGGCATAAAAGCAAGTAGCGAATCATACCCGCATCTGTTTGTAACAAAATTAGTAGAAAATGCTCTGTCCCCGGTAAAGAATAGAGTATTAAAATTCGAGAGTACCTGGCAAGGTAACACTCCAACACAAATGTTACAAATGTTACAGTACCATCACAATAGAATTAAAGAGGAACAGGAACATGAACACAGACGCATGAAAGACACAAAAATGAAAATGCTAGTTGCCCAGACAGTACCAGCTGAAGGACATAAAAAGGGTATGGCACATTCCGATTCAGCAGGACCGGTAAAAGGGACATGCAATTATTGTAAGAAGCCAGGTCATTACGTACACGATTGTCCAGTTTTAAAACATAATATCGCCATAGGTAAAACACAAGAAAGACCACGGCCACTCAGACAGGATCAGAATGAACAAGGAGCTATGCAGCATGCCCAGGCCATGCCAGCCGCACAACAGCCAATACAGTTTGTGCCAGCTGCACCACCGTTGCCTGCTGCTGCCACACAGACCACAACACGACAAATGTATCAGACTGCACAGTATGAATATCCTGAGTATCAGCGTTACGCATGAACTAGCCTAGAGAGGGAAGTTGACTTACCCCTTATCGAGATTCCTGTAGATCAAGAAGGACCTTATGTACATAGTGAATTATTAGGTCAAGATAGAAAATTCTTACTCGATACAGGGGCAAGTCGAACAACTATAAAACGTAGTGAAGTTCCAGGGGCACCCCTCTCAGGCTCTCAGAATATCTCCCTTGGTTTTTCAGGAAAACCTATTGTTAATGAAGTATCACAGCCTCTTCCACTTACGATAGGACCTTTGACACGAACTACAGATTTATTACTTACTAAATCATGCCCAGAAAATCTGTTAGGAATTAAAACTCTGAAAGCCCTAGAAGCCATAATATGTTGTTCTCCGGAAGGAGTAAGGTTGTTTTTACGCGATTTTAAAGGTCACTATGTGTCTAGAGACATGGATCCCCGACTACAGACTTTACCTACACATCTATGGGCACAAGGCCCTACTGATGTTGGTTGCATGAATATTACACCATATCGAGTCACACTCAAGGCAGGAGTGGTGCTACCACGAATGCGACAATACAAGTTACCACCAGATGCTGTAATGGCTTTACTACAAATCATTGACGAGCTAATTGCCCAAGGAGTAGTTGTAGAAACAGACTCCAATGTATGTAATTCACCGATAATTCCGATTCTTAAACGAACAGATCCTACAGCCCCGCCAGTATATCGATTGGTTATTGATCTGCGCGAGTTAAACAAATGCATTGTGCCACAATTCCCTGTGGTCCCAGATATCTCGTCATTATTGACAGCTATTGATTCCGAAGCAACATTCTTTACTGTGATTGATCTCAAAAACGCCTTTTTCAGCGTCCCAATAGATCCGGAAAGTCAATATTTGTTCGGATTCAGTTTAAATGGGCGCAGCTTTAAATTCTCACGCGCACCTCAAGGATTTACAGAAAGCCCCAGCATCTATAGCCAAGCACTGAAACGAGAACTTGACAGTATCCACATGCCAGTTAACACCGCTCTGCTTCAATACGTCGATGATCTGCTGATCACCGCAAGAAGCGAACCTGAATGTGAAAAAGCATCGCTGACAGTTTTACAATTCCTAGCCGAAAAGGGGCACAAGGTGTCCCCTTCTAAGCTGCAATTCTGTGTCCAGCGAGTTGTTTACCTTGGACACTCGCTGTCCAAGGAGGGAAGGCAGCTTACACCCGACCGCATTCAGTTAATAGCTAACATGCCAATACCCGAGACACAAAAGGAAGTACGAGCTTTCATAGGCCTCACGTCATATTGCAGGCAGTGGATCCCTCAGTACGCATTTCTAGCAAAACCACTCATTCAGTTAACCACACAGGAGGCAGCCACATCGACTGTTCTCCCTTGGACTCAGGAACATACACAAGCTTTTGAAAGCTTAAAGAAAGCTTTATGTCAAGCACCCGTTTTAGCAACGCCATGTTACAGAAAACAGTTTACACTCTTTGTTACAGAACGCGAAGGTACTGCCTTGTCAGTACTCACACAGGAACAAGCAGGAGCACACAAACCATGTGCTTATTTTTCTAGTACATTAGATCCCGTAGCCCAGGCTTTGCCTGCATGCCTGAAATCAGTAGCAGCGACAGCTTTGGCAATCAGACAAAGCGATGCTATAGTGTTAGGACATCCATTGACAGTTCAAGTACCACACGCAGTAGAGGTTCTTGTGAATAGAACGCAAACACAACACTTGACCATAGCCAGACTTACAGGGTATGAGCTTACATTGTTTCAGCCACATATAGAAATCAGACGCTGTAACACATTGAATCCTGCCACACTTCTACCTGTAATAGGAACAGACCCACTAGCCCATGACTGTATTGAAGTTATTACGATAACAACAAAACCCAGACAAGACTTAACCGATGTCCCATTATCAGACCCAGACCTGACATTGTATGTAGACGGTTCATGCATGAGAACAAGTACAGGAGAGTTAGTGGCCGCTTACGCAGTCACAACAGATACTGAAGTCATTGAAACAAATCGTATAAATACTTTGTCAGCTCAAGCCGCAGAGCTCATCGCTCTGACACGAGCCTGTATTCAAGCCACGAATAAAAAAGTCAACATATACACTGACTCACGTTATGCATTCGGAGTTGTACACGACTTCGGCGTGCTGTGGCGAGAGAGAGGTTATTTAACTTCCCACGGTGCCCACATTCAGCACGGACGCCTCATTCATGCCTTATTAGATGCAATACATCTACCCACTGCAATATCAATCATGAAATGTAAAGCTCATACGAAGGTTACTGATATCATTTCTCAAGGCAATGATCTAGCCGACAGAACAGCTAAACAGACTGCTCAAACTCAAATCCCCGACGTGACAAAGACAATAGTCCCGACACATTGCATGACAGTTAAAGATCCTACTCTTGACGTAATTGACATACAGACACATGCTACACCAGATGAAATAAAGAAATGGACTGAATTAGGGGGGATCCAAACGGACCAAGGATGGATGATGAAGGAAAAGTCTGTATGGTTCCTTCCTGACTCAATGGTCCAAGTTATAATCAACACTATACATAGTCCAGCACATCTAGGAGAAAAAGCTATGCTAGACAGCATTCAACACATTTGGTTCAATAAACATTTACGAGCAGCAGCAAAACAAAAGGTCCGTACCTGTATGATCTGTTGTCAGTTTAACCCAGGAAAAAGCGTTCCCGTAGAACAGGGTGGATTTCATACTCCTAACCATCCTTTTGAAGTACTCCAGATGGACTATATCCAGATGGAACGATGTCGAGGATTCAAATATGTTCTTGTAGTTGTCTGCGCTCTGTCCCGTTGGACAGAGGCATACCCGGTTTCAGATTACACTGCCCCGACTACTGCCAAACAGTTGGTTCGAGAATTCTTCCCACGATACGGTTTACCACGTGCTGTTTACTCAGATAACGGCCAGCCGTTCTCATCCGAATTAATGAGACACGTTTCACTTCTGTTAGGATATCAGTGGAAATTCCACTGTGTCCGACACCCCGAGGCAGCAGGCCTCGTAGAAAGACATAACCAGATCCTGAAAATCAGAATGTCCAAAATATGCAGAGAAAAAGGTGTCGACTGGGTAGTAGCACTACCCGTTGCACTCTTTTACATGAGAATGGTAGCACACTCTCGAACAGGGCTATCCCCGTATGAGGTGATCTTCGGCAGACCACCGAATATGTGGGGGACGCCTATACCACGCAAAATAACTGATATTGACTGTAATATGCTGACAGATTACTTGGCTTCCTTGATGTCTGCACTACAATCTTGTCGTTCACAGGTAGCTGCAGCTTTTCCCGACAACACCGAGGTGAAACCCCATGACGTTGTTCCGGGTGATTTGGTGTTTGTGAGGAATTTCGACCGAAAGACCCAGCTGGAGCCCAGGTGGAAAGCACCCAAGTTGGTCCTGTTGACCACGAGGACAGCCGTGAAGATCGAGGGCCGTAAGGGCTGGATTCATTCAAGCCACGTCAAAAAATTTCATGGACTACCCTCGGATATAGACATTGTGCCCTGCACTCCCTCACAGACTGATTCAGAACTTCCCTTTGTTGAACAAAATGACTCTAAGAACTATAAACTAAAGCTTAGGCCCAAACAGTCGAGCAATTTGATTGTTTAAGTCCTCTCCAAGGTGAAGCGGTTGAATTGTCTCTGACATGTATCCCTTGGACCTGAGTAGAGAAAATACCCGGAAAATGTTGAAACGACAGGCGTATTGTAAATCACTGCGTAGCCACTGTATGGGGACATTATCAATTCTGTTTTTATTGAGTCTTTTAATAATTATTACGAGTATGTTGTTGCACATATATTACCCTATTTCTAGACATGTTTATAATGTTACTACTGAACATTCTTTTAGTGACTTACCTCCGCATGAATTATCTTATAGACTTGCACTGCGCAATAACACATTCATTAGTATGTTACATCATTCCCATCAGACTAGTAATGCCACCAATTGTTGGGTGTGTGGCCGACTCCCTCCCTATCAGAATTATGAAGGAGTCCTGCCTTTCTTTCCACATCCATTCACACATAATGGCTCCTGTGGAGCATGGTTTAGTTTAATCAATTCCATAGACTCAGACACAGCAGTTTACCAAGATCATTGGATATGGGGAAACCTGAACCTAGTCTTACTCAAGGTCTGCTACCCTGACAAGGAGGGTCGCCCCAAAAGAACGGGAACTGATCTAGAAAATGAAGTATATGGATTAGGTAATTTTACACCTAATCTCATGATTCTAAATGTCGTATCCGAAGTTGAACTAGTCTTGCCCACCATGTCAGTATTCCCAGCGAAGGGTGAATTGTGTGTAAGAAAGGTTGGTTCCATACCTATGGGCCATAGTAAATGCAATACTATAGTAGAATTAAAAATTTGCGAACATTCGTGACAAGAATTTTCAATTCTATTAAGGACAACGGAGGCGAGGATTATGCTTCTCAATCTTTACTAGGAAGCTCACAGCAGCCAATCAAAAACCAAAGATAAAACCATGTGACAACCATAGAGTCTCCTCCATAAAAGGTCCCTGTCAGCACATAGAGTCCTCTTTCTTTGTAACAGTACATAAGTCCATGCACGACCTGCTCTTGAGGATCACCGACAGCTAGGGTCTTCTCCCACCAACGAACTGTGTGCCCAACGGGGCCGAACATCGCACTGGATCCCGGTCCAGAAAAACTTGCTTGAGAGCGAAACAACAACTGCAAAGCGATTCATCGCCGATAGACCACAACCAGGTTTACTTGTTGTCAGTACCTGAAAGAAAGGAAACAGCCCGTAAAAACCGTTTAAGGTTGTAAAAGTAACAGCATTACATCATGAGAGATTTGGGTGGGGAAAAAATACACAGAAATGCAAAATAGCATGATTCAATACAGACAGTATCATAATCCTGAAATAGCAGTACGTTAGCAGTACATTAGACAATGTATTTCTGGGCGGGATAATCCTCGCCTCCGTTGTCCTTAATAGAATTGAAAATTCTTGTCACGAATGTTCGCAAATTTTTAATTCTATGTCAGGACCGGAGGCTCCGATTATGCTTGTTCAAAGCTGAGCAACCACCATTGAAGCAACATTGACAATCGGTTTATAGTAAAACGTTTTAAAAGTACTTTCAGTAGACCAGTCAGCTGCATTCATAATATCCACTAGGCTCACACCCGTTACAAATGCTTTGGAGGCCATGGCTCCGCGCGCAGAGTGAGCCCCAAACTTGGAGATATCAATCCCTGCCTCGCTCATGAGCCAGCGCATCCACCGCGATAAGGTAGCTGGCGTCACTGGGCGAAAAGGCTTTTGCAAAGCAATAAGTAGTTGCCCTTGCATATCAGCACGAAACTCCTCAGTACTCACCTCGTAATCCTTAATACATTGCACCACGCACAGTTTAGGATTGTTAGGGAAAACCGGGTATGTGATTGAAGCAGTGTTACACTTTGTTCTCCTGGACAAGGTGAAGGACACTCCTTCCGGGGTAAATCTACGCCCCGCCAGATCCAGAGCTCGGACGTCGGAAACCCGTTTGCAAGAAACGAGACACAAAAGCATAGTCAGCTTAGCCGAGAGTTGTTTACGAGACAAGAATCTATTGGCTGGCCAGGATTCCAGGAATCGGAGGACAAGAGAGACGTCCCACAAATGAGAGTACTTTGGGCAAGGTGGCTTCACCATCCTGACTCCCCTCAGTAATTTACAAACTAAAGGGTGTTCCCCAATGGGCTTACCATCTACAGGTAAGTGCCCAGCCGATATGGCGGACCGAAAGTTGTTGACCGTCCTGTAGGCCAACCCGGAGGACGCCATAGAAGCCAAAAAGTTGACCATTAGAGACACATGCGCCTTAGCGGGATCCACGTCCCGTTGAGCGCACCAATCACACCACCTTTTCCAAGATGAGGCATATCGCTTGTGGGTATTGGCCGACCAAGCTTCCTTGATGAAGTTACTAGCTTCTCGCGAAAGGCCCGGGACACTCCACCTGTCCCTGAAACCCGCCAAGCAACGAGAGGAAGTTGGCCCGAGGTCACCAAAGGATGGGGATTCTGAAGAGGGTCCAGCAATAGGTTCTGCAACTGAGGAAGGAGGATCGGAATCTCGCAACACATGTCCAGTAACACTGGAAACCAAGCTTGCGCCCTCCATAGAGGAGTGATCAAAATGAGTTCCGCCTGAAAGGCTCGTGTTCGAGCTAGAACCCGTGGGATCATGAGAAACGGGGGAAACGCGTAACAGAGGGACTTCGGCCATTCCTGCAGGAAGGCATCCGTGGCTAACGCCTCCGGGTCTGGTCTCCAACTGAAAAACTGGGGAACCTGCTTGTTCAGTCGAGACGCAAAAAGGTCTATCTGGCAAGGGCCCCAAAGGTGGGTGAGGTGCCGAAACACTGTGGGCAACAGCCTCCAATCGCTGGAGTCCTGTAGGTGGCGGGAGTTCCAGTCGGCTACTTGGTTGCTGGAACCGGGCAGATACTCCGCAACTACCGAAATTCTGTGTTGTAGACAGAAGTGCCAGAAGTCCTTGGCGATCTCCGCCAACATCCGTGACCTGGTACCGCCCAGCTTGTTGACGTAGCGCACTGCCGAGATATTGTCCATCCGAAGGAGTATGCAACAATCTGCTTTGTGTGGTGACAGACATCTGATTGCAAAGGAACCAGCCAACAGTTCCAGGCAATTGATATGCAACTGAAGTTCGTCTGGCGACCAGCGACCACCCGTGGACAACGTGCCGCACCGGGCTCCCCAACCCCACCGGCTGGCGTCTGATTCGATCACCACATCCGGGGTCGATCCGAATAGTGCTCGGCCGTTCCAGGCCTCCATGTGGTTCAACCACCAATCCATCTCCAGTCTCGCCTCCTCTGAGAGAGGTATCTGTTCTGAATAACTGAGACCTTTCCGAAGATGTCGGATCTTGAGCCTCTGAAGGGCCCGATAATGAAGGGGGCCCGGGAAGATCGCCTGGATGGAAGAAGCTAGCAGCCCCACTATGCGGGCTAAAGATCTCAAAGACGTCGTCTGCCTGAGTAGGGTGGCCCGCAACTCTTTCTTGATCGCCTTGATTTTTGTCATCGGCATTAAGAGTTGACACGTCACGGAATTGATCGTAAACCCCAGAAATTCGATGGACTGAGAGGGGATTAACATTGATTTCTGCGGGTTGACAATGAAACCCAAGCCCTGCAATAGATTGATCGCCCAATTGAGGTGTGTTTGAACCATCTGCCGGGAGGACGCCAAAATAATTATGTCGTCCAGGTATATAATGAGGCGGACTCCCCGGGCTCTGAGAGTTTCCACCACTGGTCTTAGAAGCTTTGTGAAGCACCACGGTGCTGACGACAGACCGAACGGGAGGACCTTGTATTCGTAGCACACCTTCCCCCAGACAAACTGCAGGAACCTCCTGTGAGGTGGAAAAACGGGAATGGAGAGGTACGCGTCCTTTAGGTCCAGACGGACCATCCAGTCTCCTTCCTGGAGAAGGTCGCGCAGAAGATGGATCCCTTCCATCTTGAAGTGCCTGTAAACAATCCACGAGTTGAATTCTTTGAGATTTAGCACTAAGCGGGAACCGCCTCCTTTCTTGTCTACGAGAAAGACAGTACTCACGAAACCGTGAGGGTGAAGCTCGGAGGGCGCCACTGCGCCCTTTTGCATCAAGGAATTGATTTCTGCCGTGATAAAGTTCTGATCTTGTCGGGAAAAATACAGAGGGGGGGGGCGGGAGTGTTGCACAGGGGAGGCGTACATCTCCAGCCTGTACCCCTGCACCGTCTGCAACACCCATGCATCCTGCGAAATTTCGCGCCATTTCTCTAGAAAAAATGCCACTCTGCCCCCCAATGTCACCTCCGAGAAGGGAATGAGGCTCACCTGAATTTCCGGCATCATGCTGGTTGTTGGAGTTTCCTCCAAATCTGCCACCTTTGCGGAACCTGTTCCTGGAACGTCGTGAAGGGTAAAAATTGGAGGTGTTGGCCGAATTGTCTTGGTAACCACCTCTCTGCTGTCCACGTTGGGTGCCTTGATTATATCCCCGGCCGAACGAGCGCCCCCGGAAGCGTCCGGCCCTGCCAAAAACCGGGCGGAAAGCCCGTTTTAACGAACCCTGGGCCTTGTCAAGCCCACTAAAAGTGGCAACAAACTTAGTAAGCTCCTTGAGAAAGGGTTGACCAAACAGGAGGCCTTGGGCTAGCGGGCCTGATTCCGACGTAGATAATTCGGCCAGTCTGGGATCTAACTTCAGTAGAATGGACCTGCGTCGTTCCGTCGACAATGCACAATTAGCATTGCCCAGCTGGCATACGGCCCGTTGCGCCCATCCGATCAATTCATCAGGGCTAATTGCAATGGAGGATTCCTTGGCCCTAAAGCCGATCTCGAGAATCTTGGTCAGGGGGCCAATGACGTCTAGTAGCTTATCCTGGCATGATCGCCAGGACCTGTCTAAACCCTTCTTAGGATCTTTAGAGTACTTCTTCAAGTACGTCAACATTGACGGGTCCACCTCCGGGGTAGCCGCCACCTTATCTGCTAGCTCCGGTCGCGGGCATTCCGATCGTAGTCGTGCCCGTACATCCGTATCAAATGCTTGGCGAAGATGAGTTTGAACATACTCCGCTACCTCTTGTGGCGGAAGCCAGGCAGATGAGTTCGGGTGGATAATGTCCGCTGGTTCAAACGTAAGCACTTTAGGTGATGCGGACTGGCCAGAATGCTTCTCCTTCCGTGCCTTCTTGGAAGGGGGCGGAGATTCCTCCTCGTCCGTTGTAGGATCAGGTGTGGTATCGTGGCCATCATCCTCCTGAGAGATCTCGGTAATTGTCGCTTCTCTAGGAGAAGAACGCTCTTGCTCCGCCATCGAGCGAGCGAGTCTAGCAAAATCTGCAGCATGGGGATTCGTTCTTGCCTTGCCCCCAGGCGTAGGACGAGAAGCTGAGGATGGAACCCAGCCTTGCTTCTTTGCGTAAGAGCAAAGATGGCGCTTTAATGGCGCGATCGCCCTCACCAATGCGGAATTGACAGAGTGTTGCACACCTGCGTCCAATGCCTCAACGAGGTCATATTCCATGGACCCTGAAGGGTCTTCGTCATCATAATAATAATAATCCTCTTCATAATATTCAGACATAGTTGCCACACAGTGAGCAAATAAGGACCCTGAGGATTACTTGTGAAGATCCGCAAATTTCACAAACAATATTCTCACACAGGAGATCAGGGGGAGTGGTAACCCCAGGCAAGCCCCCAATATAGGCACCAAAGAAGGTCCCAACTGGTAAGGTTTCAGATGTGGAGGGAGGGAGGGCTTGCACAACACAATACCAATCCCACTCTAGGCAAAGCCTATGCTTAATTATACAGCCCCACTGACTTTGGAAACAGAGGGGCGTCTGGGGAGCCAAAACGAGCCTTTTCCGTCGAAAAACGGAACAAATACGGGTCGTGAACAGTAAAAACACACTGCCCTGTGTTCAATTCAAGCCCGACTACGTTTCGCGGGCAAAATGGCCGCCGCGCATGCGCGCTGGCTCAGGCTCGCATAGGTAATGAAAGAGGACTACGCGTCAGGCAGACGCGCGTCCTCGCTCCCCTTCCTCCCGCTCCACAAACCCGAATGACGTGAGGGAAACTCACCGACGGGATACAGAACGGCCGCAGCGCTCCGCGCTACTGAATTAAATAAAGAAAAACAAAACCAGTCACCTAAACACTCGAGGAGGTTAAGACCTCCGTCCACTCTTCGCACAGACGGCGAACGCGCTAGAAAGGCAGCGCCTCAAGGGATAATACGGAACAATAAGAGGATAACATACGGCATAATAAGGAACATAAACAGTGAACGAATCGCGCACAAAGCAGCGCCTCGTAATAGCTGAGATCAGCGCTTCGCAACCACAAGAAATTACAGCGTATAAACTTGGCAACAAATTAGCGCTTGCATAACATCATATTAACAGAAAATACAGCTTACGAATATCTCAATAAAATATCCACATTAGAAGAGAAAATGCATAAGGTACTTAACTGGCTGCGGAGCAGCAAAGAAAGAGGACTCTATGTGCTGACAGGGACCTTTTATGGAGGAGACTCTATGGTTGTCACATGGTTTTATCTTTGGTTTTTGATTGGCTGCTGTGAGCTTCCTAGTAAAGATTGAGAAGCATAATCGGAGCCTCCGGTCCTGACATAGAATTCCGTGATCAAGGCAAATCTTCATTTAGAGCTTCTCGCCACTCCTACTTCATATGTGGTCAGACTGCATATATGCGTCTACCTCCAGATTGGGATGGTACCTGCTACATTGCATTTCTTTTGCCACCTGTTTTTCTAGCTCCTCCTGATTACTACAGAAATATTCATTTAGTACACAACAGAAAGCGGAGAGATCTCCCCATTGTCGATTACACTGAAACGGCATGGGACAAGTATGTAGATTTTAATAAAGGCATCTTTCCCTATATAGGTACTGTTACTAATAGTAAGCTGATACGTAGATTAACCAGAACCCTTGAAGCAGTAGTGAATGAGACTATTTCCGCCTTAGGCAATTTAACAGAAGAGCAGTCTGCTATGCGGATTGTTGTGCTTCAAAATCGTCTTGTCCTTGACGTCATCCTGGCTGATAGGGGCGGAGCTTGTAGGGTCATCGGATCAAGTTGCTGCGTATTCATACCAGAAAATTCGCCATCCGTATATAAAGCCATCACTCGCCTTCATAAGATTGTAAACCAGATACACCAGAACCCAGGCACTTGGACTTGGTCCAGTTGGTTTTGGAGTGTGATATCAGCCTGGGGATGGAGAGTTTTATCCTTCCTAGGTATTGGCTTTCTCATACTATTCAGTT
The DNA here is from genome assembly GCF_964204655.1 of Triturus cristatus. NCBI lineage: Eukaryota > Metazoa > Chordata > Amphibia > Caudata > Salamandridae > Triturus > Triturus cristatus. Next base: position 809,642,073 of record NC_140594.1, on the reverse strand, counting down.
GCTGTCTATGTCTACAATGTGGACCAGCGATTTGTGGTCTGTGTGCCACATCGTGTATTCCACCACCAAGATTTCATTCAAGATCCCGGAAGAAGAAAGAAGAACAAATGATGCTATGTGAACAGATCGATGGATTGATGAAGATCGATATCTCTTGAAGGGCAAGTAGGGGGACAAGGAGGGAATGTGGAAATGTGGATTTTCCTGGTCAGTTATGTCCCCTATCTTGGACCCCAACGGTTCTATGTGCATGTCACAAGTACATGTATGTTCCCTCCAGTTCCAGTTATGAAGACGCAAATACATGTGTGTCCACCGTCAACATGTCCTCTGTCAGATCCGCCATGAATATGTCGGATATTCCATTCCTAAATATGAAAGGCCACCGGCTTTATATGGTTCACTTATGCCATTTTACAGTCCAAGGCAAGTAGGCCCTGATTCTGTCATCAAACTCCTTTTTGCCTTCTGCCTCTGAAAACTCCAGTCTGAGCCTGCATCTGTGACCATGAACTCTGTCTCATTCTCTGCGCGGCCCACGAAGCCTGACATCAGCCTATTCTCTGCCAAGAGCTGTATTTCACCTTCGAATTATCTGCTTCCCCCTCAGCCGATGCATTCCTGCCTAGTAGCTTAAGTAAACATTCCTCCAGTTACCAAGCAAAAGGCCCGGTTTCTCTGCCCCCATGCAAGTAATTCATAGCCCTGTCACCATGGAATATTCCCATCCTCTCGCATTCAGTGTAGACACTTAGACGCTTGTACACACACGCACAGTCAGTATAGAATAGATTCTGTCCGAGAGTCCTTTTTTATGGATAACATAGTTCTTTAAACATAGGATGTTAGATATGATTTGGGATTAGGTTGATCTGACCCCCAGACTTTTCGTCTCCACATGTAGAGCTAATGTCAAGTTCCCTTCACCCCCTAGTTACACGTCAATTACACGTCATGCTGCTGCGCGCGCATCTATGTCAAGTATTATCTTATAGATCCACCTATGTATGATAATCATAGCCAATCATGTTTCTTTTTACTCCTTATTACGCCCAGTTTCGGTTACGCAGGTACCACGTCAAGTTCCTTATCAATTATTACGCCTACTGTATTTGCTTCATTATAACGTATGTACTATAAAAGTTACTTCTTGTCAATAAAGTATGTACTTCACTTCCTGAACCCGGTGGTGATGGAACTTGAAGCATCCGATTATAATCGATTATTGGAATAAAGCCCATTCAGAAACTCTAATATCACGGATTCTGCCTCTCATTTTACTGAGCTATTTTATTATGATTATGTATCAAATTCAGTCCCGGTAAAGGAATTTTTATTTACCACAGAACGAGAGGCACTTGCCATCGTCTGGTCAGTACAGAAATTCAAAACATACCTTTGGGTTACTTGTTGTGAGGTTTTCACAGATCATAAACCTTTAGTCTCCCTATTGTGTGGTAATGGTCTGGGAAAATACTCGGCAACACTAGTCAGATTACCATCTAAGCTACAGGAATATAATCTCAACATCAAGTATATTCAAGGAGGTAAAAATATCTGTGCTGTCTTTCTCATATTTCTCTGTCTGATTGTAGCGAAGGTGAGGATGATTTCCATAAAGATTGTGTAGTCTGTCTTATAGATGCTGTCTCTAAATTCAATGGCAGCATATCACAAGATAATTGGGCCTCTGCTATGGCACTTGATGAGACCCTTAAGAAAGTAGAAATTAACAAAAGTAAATGGCCAGCGAACAAAAGTTTGAGCAATGATGTCAAGAGTTTTGCACAAATTAGTGAACAACTTTCCTTTGAAAATGGAGTTTGCATAAGGAATGGTTTGTTTGTCCCTCCTATATCTCTCAGGGAAAAGATCATAAATATTGCACATGAAGGTCATTTAGGCATTCCTTCAACATGCAAGACTCTCAAGAGCATTTACTGGTGGCCAGGTATGGACAAACAACTGGCTTTGTTCATAGACAAATGTCCCACTTGTGTTGTTTCGGATAAACATTGGAAGGTTCACACGAAACCTTTGATTCCTGTTCCTTTCCCAGAATTCCCATGGGATAAGATTGCTTTGTATTTTTCACGACCTTTTAACTTACTACCCATGGACAAAATATACTGCATGGTTGCCATAGACTATCACTCCAAGTGGTTGTATTATTCATTTGTACAAGCAGCTAATTCCACCAATCTGGTTTCTTTTCTTCAGAACATTTTTTAAATTGAGGGCACTCCTAACTATGTTGTCACTGACCATGGCCAACATTTCATTTCTCAGCATTTCACTAGTTTTCTTGAGAGTGCTGAAATAAAACACTATTGTGTTGCTTTGTATAGTCCTTCCTCGAATGGACTCGTTGAGCGGGCCAATCGGTTTATTAAAGAAGTAGTACAAACTGCCATTGCAACCAATGTTGATGTAGGTGAATTTTTACAAAGGAAAGTTTGGGCCTATTTAACAACACCTCATTCCACAACTGGAGTTACACCTTTCAAAGCTCTTATGGGCAGGGAAGCTAGATCTAAACTCATGCCGCATTGGTTCAATGATTTGAATGTAGGCTCTGCTTTATTTGATAAGAGGAACACTACGACAGATCATCAAGAGCTTAAATCTAGAGTTGCTCATAAACAGTTTTTACAGAAGAGCTTTTATGATGGTTGTTCCCTACATCATGATCCACTTCTCAAAACAAATGATTGGGTTATTATTAAGAAACCTTTTAAAGTCTGTAAAGGACAATCTAAGTTTACTTTGCCAGTCAGGGTTGTCAAAGTTACCAACTCTTCTGTATTTCTAGGAAATAGAGGTTGCTGGATTTAGAAAAATGTTGTAAAAGTTTCTGACAACCAAGTTACGATTTTCAACAACATGTATACCAACAGATCTGATGAAGATGATAATGGTTTTATTTTTGGACCTGATTTGGACGAGTCTAATGCAAATAATGTCATTCTTAATCCCGCTTCAAGTTCATCAATAGGTTCTCCAAGTCAATCTTCTATTTCTCTTGATTTTCTGCCTACACGTGATCATCGCACTCGCAGGATGCCACAAAAGTTCAATGATTATGTATTATATTAATCATTATATATATATATATATATATATATATATATATGATCGCTCACTCCTTCCTCCTTCCAGAAACAAGGCAAGCACTCGTAGGGGATTATTCTTTCAAATTTATTCAATTCTCCGCTCTTAAAACATGACGCGTTTCGGCTGACGCCTTAGTCTTATGTTTTTAGGTTTCGCGCCACAACACGGCTCACCTTTAAAATTACGGTATAGGTCACATGATGCGTTTTACAATTAGCATGGAAATCAAAGACAGACCATTGAACTCGTATGTCTTAACGCCATATTGGAGTATACAATTCCTCAATTCGCCCGATATACGGGACAAACCTCACTAGGTAATTCACACAGCGAGGCCAAATGTATATATACATTCTTAACGGGTAAGAGGTTATATTAAACCTCATTCTCATCTCAATAATGATCATGCCGTGTATCGGCTGAGATTAGAGTTCAATGCTTTTATCCTGCCGTGTATCGGCTTACATTTCGCATTTCCATTGTACATCCAGACCCAATCATAAAACCAATCAACATGAGTACATCAATTACACTTTCAATATTAAAAAATATCTGTTAATCATAGCATTTTTTTGTTGTCACAGAAATTAATTAATTAATCACCCAAATGCACAGCCAATTCTTCTCCTATATTCAATCCGTTTGGTATCTTAGTGCTCAGGTCAATGATATACCTCGATTCAAGTCTACGTAGTTGTTTGATCCGGTCTCCTCCTCTAACATTGGCAGGTACCTGGTCTAGCCCGAAAAACCTTAGCAGCTCCCTGTCGCTACCATGTTTCTCAGAAAAATGTCTTGCCATTGAATAGGTTGCATCCTTTTTAGCTATTGCCCTCATGTGTTCTAGAATTCTTATCTTCACTGGATGAATAGTGCTGCCGATGTACCGCAGTCCACATGGGCATACAAGACAGTAGACCACATAGGCGCTGTTACATGTGAGAAACTTGTTTATGGTTTTGGGCTTTTTAAGACCCATAACTTGATACGTTGGAGTTCTTCTACTGTATACACAGGCCTTACATTTACCACAGGGGAAAAAACCCCTGAGATCCCTCAAGGTTCCCCCTGTGTTTGGTTTAGGGAAAAAGTGACTTTGGACAAGGCCATCCTTTAACGATCTGGCCTTCCTAAAAGTTAACAAAGGAGTAGATGGAATATCTGAACCTATGATGTTATCAGTTTTGAGGATATGCCAATTTCTTCTCATAATAGCTCTTAATTCGTTGGCATCACTCGAAAAAGTAGTTATCATCCTAAATTTGTTGATTCCCATTTCGTTTTTTCTCATTCTTCCATTGGTAAATAGATCTTGTCGGGACATACTCCTCACCTTATTAAGGGTCATGTCCAGAAGAGCTCTATTGTAGCCTCTGGCAAGAAACCTGGTAACACTAGCCTGAGCGGCTATTTCAAAGTCCACTTCTCTAGTGCTGTTACGCTTCAATCTTAAAAATTCCCCATAGGGGATACTTTTAATTAACCCTGATGGATGGTTACTAGTCGCGTGTAACAATGAGTTACCTGCCGTTGGTTTACGGTATAGTGACACATGTATTTGGTTGTTGTCTATGCTAATTTTAAGATCCAAAAAGTTCACTGACTCTGAACTAATAGTTCCACTAAACTAAAAATTCACTACATTCTCATTTAGAACATCAATGAATTGTCTGGCTGATTGTTCCGAACCATCCCAAATTATACAGAGGTCGTCAATATAACGATGCCAGGAGATTACCTTTCCCATGATGGCATCGTTAGACGCTCTGGACACCTGCTCCTCCCACCAGCCCACAAATAAATTTGCGTAGCTGGGAGCAAAGCAGGTGCCCATCGCTGTACCAGAGATTTGACGGTAGAAACAAAGATATTATTCTTCAGACAAAATTCTGTGAATTGGAGAATCATAACATTATGCTCAGTGAATTTTAATGGTTTCTTTTTCAAAAAATGTGTCACTGCCTCCAGGCCATGTTCATGTTGTATTCGAGTGTACAAAATAGTGATATCTAGTACAATCAATTTGTATCCCGGACTCCACTGTTGTTTCTCAATGAGCATGAGGAAATCCTGTGAGTCTTTAATATACGCGGGCAATGTCTTAACCAAAGGAAAAAGGAAGAAATCAATAAATGATGACAAACGTTCAGTAAGTCCTCCTTGTGAGGAAACAATAGGTCTTCCTGGTGGTTTCGTGCAACTTTTGTGAATTTTGGGGATATGATAAAAAGTCGGTACTACTGGATTTAGGCAACGAAGAAATAAATATTCCTCCATGTCCAACATCGATTTATCCAGCCATAGTTTGATCAAATCGTGATATCTTTGTATACTGTCCAAGTAAACATCTTTGGAAATCTTCTGATAGCAATTGGTGTCAGATAATTGTCTCAGTGTTTCGGTTTGATAGTCTTCTCTGGTTTGTAAGACTATGTTTCCGCCTTTATCGGAAGGCTTGCAGATGATCGTACTGTCCTTGCTCAGGCCTTCTATGGCCTCACGTTGTTCTTTAGTTAAATTCTGAGTTGTCTTCAAATCCGGTTGTCGTTTCCGCAGTCGTATGAGATCTTTATTGACTGCCTCTGCAAAGACGTCGATTGCATCCGGGGGTAGCTGAGGCAAAAATTGAGACGTAGGTTTAAAATTGCTTGTATCTTTTTCCTGGTCAAATCCCAGTAGCAATGTTCTCTGTAATTGATCTGTTTTACTCTGGACAATATTCCCTTGATTGTCCGCTCTCAGCGATTCCATAACTTCCAAGGCTGCTAAATCTTCACCGGTTAGTACATCCATTGTGGATGGTTCATTCAATTTCTTTCTTTGTTTGAGAAAGTTTGGTTTAGACTTGAAGTATTTATGAAGCTTTAGTTTGCGGGTAAGTTTGAAGAGGTCGATACGTGTTTGCGTATATTCCATTTTATTGGAAGGGCAAAAGGTAAGACCTAATTTTAACACTTGTTCCTCTGTGTTGGTTAGAGTCTTAGGTGTCAGATTCACGATGGTCAGATTATCTACATCCATTTCTTCCCTTTCCTGTTGCGGGTTGCCCTGGTTGGGGCATTTGAACCTCCTGCTCCAGCCGCCCCTCCTTGTTTGTCTTTTTCTGCCTCCGGCGGTCTGCTTTTGCCGCCTCGCAGCCAGGTTTGTCTCATGATGCGAAATTCCTCTTGAAAAGGGGTCTTCGCCATCATCTGATTGCTTCCATCATCCGAAGACTCCCCACCTGTTACTTCGGATTCAGAGGTATCAACTCTTGCTGCTGTGGGTGTGTTCCCAGTGGCTCTCAATTCTTTACGCGGTCCTTCGAACTTTTTCGCAAAGGTGAGCACCCTACCCTGGGCATAATCCCGTTCGTCCCTTTCAAATTTTTCTTGCTTTCTTTGCTTGATTTTGGTTTCATATTTAATGAGTCTTTTTTTCATCTGTTCTCTTAGTTCCTCGATTTTCTTCTTATCCTCCTCTTTCTCTATATCTGTTTCTATCTTTTCAATTTCCAAAAATGCTATGATTAACAGATATTTTTTAATATTGAAAGTGTAATTGATGTACTCATGTTGATTGGTTTTATGATTGGGTCTGGATGTACAATGGAAATGCGAAATGTAAGCCGATACACGGCAGGATAAAAGCATTGAACTCTAATCTCAGCCGATACACGGCATGATCATTATTGAGATGAGAATGAGGTTTAATATAACCTCTTACCCGTTAAGAATGTATATATACATTTGGCCTCGCTGTGTGAATTACCTAGTGAGGTTTGTCCCGTATATCGGGCGAATTGAGGAATTGCATACTCCAATATGGCGTTAAGACATATGAGTTCAATGGTCTGTCTTTGATTTCCATGCTAATTGTAAAACGCATCATGTGACCTATACCGTAATTTTAAAGGTGAGCCGTGTTGTGGCGCGAAACCTAAAAACATAAGACTAAGGCGTCAGCCGAAACGCGTCCTGTTTTAAGAGCGGAGAATTGAATACATTTGAAAGAATAATCCCCTACGAGTGCTTGCCTTGTTTCTGGAAGGAGGAAGGAGTGAGCGATCATTTGAACGCGGATGCACCTCCGCGAACGAAGCACCCGTCCGTGAGTGCGCCGGTCTGAGGTGCAGTCGGAGCTACTATATATATATATATATATATATATATTTATATATATATATATCACGCTCCAAGTATCACCCAGCTGCTGAACTCTTATTCGACGGGTGCTGTTGTCCGCCAACGTGAGGGTGAAATCACGTAAATTATTCCAGCTACCAAAATGCGGAGCACTCCCAGGACATTTTCAAAGATCTTTATTAGAGCAAATGCATTTCAGCGTTTAGCCTTCCTCAGTGCTCATCAACTTAGCCCCAAGCACAAAGCACTTTCAAATACAACCGCAAATGGTTTCATTGGAGTAGCAATTATCATGGCCAGTAACGAAGGACTAATTCAGTTCACAGCATATTGTTAAATCTTGTGGCTGCCATGTTGGTGTGTGCCTTATTGCTTACAGCCTTATGGTGAATACCTCATTGCGTTTAAAAGGCTGCATTTCCTCTCAAATGAAAAGAAAGTCAAGTTATTTAATTGTCACTTACACACCACATGATTAATGCCGTCCTTCGTGATGCCAGCCTCTGTGCCTCCTTTTTATTGCTGGTGCCTTGTTTCCATCCCTCGCCGTGCCAAAGTTTCAGAAATGTTGCACATTCCTGCAGGTTAAAGTATGAATTACTTCAATCCTTCCATTAGATAAATGACAGCATGTTCCAGCTGGCAGGGTGTTTTTCATTTCTTGCTGCCTTGGCGGTTCAAGCAGAAATTAACATCACGCTCCAAGTATCACCCAGCTGCTGAACTCTTATTCGACGGGTGCTGTTGTCCGCCAACGTGAGGGTGAAATCACGTAAATTATTCCAGCTACCAAAATGCGGAGCACTCCCAGGACGTTTTCAAATATCTTTATTAGAGCAAATGCATTTCAGCGTTTAGCCTTCCTCAGTGCTCATCAACTTAGCCCCAAGCACAAAGCACATTCAAATACAACCGCAAATGGTTTCATTGGAGTAGCAATTATCATGGCCAGTAACGAAGGACTAATTCAGTTCACAGCATATTGTTAAATCTTGTGGCTGCCATGTTGGTGTGTGCCTTATTGCTTACAGCCTTATGGTGAATACCTCATTGCGTTTAAAAGGCTGCATTTCCTCTCAAATGAAAAGAAAGTCAAGTTATTTAATTGTCACTTACACACCACATGATTAATGCCGTCCTTCGTGATGCCAGCCTCTGTGCCTCCTTTTTATTGCTGGTGCCTTGTTTCCATCCCTCGCCGTGCCAAAGTTTCAGAAATGTTGCACATTCCTGCAGGTTAAAGTATGAATTACTTCAATCCTTCCATTAGATAAATGACAGCATGTTCCAGCTGGCAGGGTGTTTTTCATTTCTTGCTGCCTTGGCGGTTCAAGCAGAAATTAACATCACGCTCCAAGTATCACCCAGCTGCTGAACTCTTATTCGACGGGTGCTGTTGTCCGCCAACGTGAGGGTGAAATCACGTAAATTATTCCAGCTACCAAAATGCGGAGCACTCCCAGGACGTTTTCAAAGATCTTTATTAGAGCAAATGCATTTCAGCGTTTAGCCTTCCTCAGTGCTCATCAACTTAGCCCCAAGCACAAAGCACATTCAAATACAACCGCAAATGGTTTCATTGGAGTAGCAATTATCATGGCCAGTAACGAAGGACTAATTCAGTTCACAGCATATTGTTAAATCTTGTGGCTGCCATGTTGGTGTGTGCCTTATTGCTTACAGCCTTATGGTGAATACCTCATTGCGTTTAAAAGGCTGCATTTCCTCTCAAATGAAAAGAAAGTCAAGTTATTTAATTGTCACTTACACACCACATGATTAATGCCGTCCTTCGTGATGCCAGCCTCTGTGCCTCCTTTTTATTGCTGGTGCCTTGTTTCCATCCCTCGCCGTGCCAAAGTTTCAGAAATGTTGCACATTCCTGCAGGTTAAAGTATGAATTACTTCAATCCTTCCATTAGATAAATGACAGCATGTTCCAGCTGGCAGGGTGTTTTTCATTTCTTGCTGCCTTGGCGGTTCAAGCAGAAATTAACATCACGCTCCAAGTATCACCCAGCTGCTGAACTCTTATTCGACGGGTGCTGTTGTCCGCCAACGTGAGGGTGAAATCACGTAAATTATTCCAGCTACCAAAATGCGGAGCACTCCCAGGACGTTTTCAAAGATCTTTATTAGAGCAAATGCATTTCAGCGTTTAGCCTTCCTCAGTGCTCATCAACTTAGCCCCAAGCACAAAGCACATTCAAATACAACCGCAAATGGTTTCATTGGAGTAGCAATTATCATGGCCAGTAACGAAGGACTAATTCAGTTCACAGCATATTGTTAAATCTTGTGGCTGCCATGTTGGTGTGTGCCTTATTGCTTACAGCCTTATGGTGAATACCTCATTGCGTTTAAAAGGCTGCATTTCCTCTCAAATGAAAAGAAAGTCAAGTTATTTAATTGTCACTTACACACCACATGATTAATGCCGTCCTTCGTGATGCCAGCCTCTGTGCCTCCTTTTTATTGCTGGTGCCTTGTTTCCATCCCTCGCCGTGCCAAAGTTTCAGAAATGTTGCACATTCCTGCAGGTTAAAGTATGAATTACCTCAATCCTTCCATTAGATAAATGACAGCATGTTCCAGCTGGCAGGGTGTTTTTCATTTCTTGCTGCCTTGGCGGTTCAAGCAGAAATTAACATCACGCTCCAAGTATCACCCAGCTGCTGAACTCTTATTCGACGGGTGCTGTTGTCCGCCAACGTGAGGGTGAAATCACGTAAATTATTCCAGCTACCAAAATGCGGAGCACTCCCAGGACGTTTTCAAAGATCTTTATTAGAGCAAATGCATTTCAGCGTTTAGCCTTCCTCAGTGCTCATCAACTTAGCCCCAAGCACAAAGCACATTCAAATACAACCGCAAATGGTTTCATTGGAGTAGCAATTATCATGGCCAGTAACGAAGGACTAATTCAGTTCACAGCATATTGTTAAATCTTGTGGCTGCCATGTTGGTGTGTGCCTTATTGCTTACAGCCTTATGGTGAATACCTCATTGCGTTTAAAAGGCTGCATTTCCTCTCAAATGAAAAGAAAGTCAAGTTATTTAATTGTCACTTACACACCACATGAATAATGCCGCCCTTCGTGATGCCAGCCTCTGTGCCTCCTTTTTATTGCTGGTGCCTTGTTTCCATCCCTCGCCGTGCCAAAGTTTCAGAAATGTTGCCGTGAAACTTTGGCACGGCGAGGGATGGAAACAAGGCACCAGCAATAAAAAGGAGGCACAGACGCTGGCATCACGAAGGACGGCATTAATCATGTGGTGTGTAAGTGACAATTAAATAACTTGACTTTCTTTTCATTTGAGAGGAAATGCAGCCTTTTAAACGCAATGAGGTATTCACCATAAGGCTGTAAGCAATAAGGCACACACCAACATGGCAGCCACAAGATTTAACAATATGCTGTGAACTGAATTAGTCCTTCGTTACTGGCCATGATAATTGCTACTCCAATGAAACCATTTGCGGTTGTATTTGAATGTGCTTTGTGCTTGGGGCTAAGTTGATGAGCACTGAGGAAGGCTAAACGCTGAAATGCATTTGCTCTAATAAAGATCTTTGAAAACGTCCTGGGAGTGCTCCGCATTTTGGTAGCTGGAATATATATATATATATATATATATATATATATATATATATATATATATATATATATTCACTGAAAAAACCATAGGTTTCACACACGTTATAGTTAGCTGAACATTTCACTCGTACAAAACCAATGAAATTCCCCCGTTATAGTTAGTTCAGCTAACTATAACTCGCGCTCCCGCAATCCACTGCTGTTGACGTCACATATTACATCACTCATGACATGGTCCGTGACATCACTCATGACATCACTGATGACATCTTCCACTGAGTATGTGTTTCTGAACAATTTTAATATATTTAATATATAAAGGGAAAGGCCTGTTGAAGAATAAGTGGGTGTACAAGTGTGTAAATGGATGATTATCTGTGGTGCGTAACTGACTCTATAAGTGAGTCATTAAATGACTTCTGACTAAACTGTGTAAATGTCTGTTTGTGTCTGTATGTTGGTGTATAAGTGGCTGCATGGTTTTGTGAATAGCTATATGAGTGTCTATATGAGTTATTGATTGCTTGTCTGAGTATCGGTATGGGTTCCTGAGTGTTTGTGTGGGTAGGGTGTGTGTGACTCTGTGACTAGATGTGTGAGTGGGTGATTCTATGGGTGCATGGTTTTAAGAGTGCATCTGTGATAGACTGTATGGTTGAGTGAGTGTATGTATGGGTGTGTTTGTGATTGAATGTATATCTTAGTGGTACATTTGTGACTAACTACATATTTGAAAGGCAGTATATATGCGTGGAAGAGTATATAAGTGGGTAGATGTGAGAGTGTGTGATTGTGAGAGTGACTGTATGGATGAGTGTGTGCTTGTATCAATGATTATATAAGAATGTAATAATGTGTTACTATTTTTATGAGTAAGTGAACTTGAGTGTGTTTAACTGTATAGGTGAGTAAATTGGACTGTTTAATTTCTTGTACGACTGACTAGGTGTGTCAGTACCTCAATGGTTGATTGACGGTGTGTGAGTGTCTATATACGTGTATAATTGCATATGATAGTCTTGTATGGAGTGACTGTAAATATGAGTGACTGTACAGGTGAATGAGTGGAGGTGTATGTAGACCTAACAGTTAATAAGTGGGTATGTAGTTATTGGTATTGAAGTATGCATGGTTTTGAAAATTGAACTCTGTAATTTTGAGTCGGTGTATCAAAGGTTATATTAGGGTGTGAGAAGATGCACTAATTTATCACATGGATGATGTCATCAGTGATGTCATGAGTGATGTCATTTGAGATGTCATCAGTGATGTCATGAGTGATGTCACTGACCAAGTCATGAGTGATGTAATATGTACCGTCATCAGCAGTGGATTGCGGGCGCGCGAGTTATAGTTAGCTGAACTAACTATAACGGGGGAATTTCATTGGTTTTGTACGAGTGAAATGTTCAGCTAACTATAACGTGTGCGAAACCTATGGTTTTTTCAGTGAATTTGCAAGGTTTTTTAAATGCTAATTCCGAACTATAACGTGTGTGAAACCTATGGTTTTTTCAGTGAATTTCAAAGGTTTTTTAAATGCTAATTTATGAATGTATTATATTATTTATTTTACAATATGCTACCTATGTATATAATGATAGATTTACTGTATCCTGCAATATGGAATGGCTCACCTTTTTAAAAAAATGTTTTAGATATAGTTGAACAGCATAGTTAATATCTTCTACAAACCTTTTTGGCCGGTTTTTGACCGTGCGCGAACCGTACGCTTACGGTGCGTGCACGGTATGGTACGCGTACGGTGTGTGCACGTGGCTTGCATGCGTACGTGCTCCGTGTGCGCAGGCGTACGCGATTTACGTACGCATGCGTACTTCGGGCGCGATGCGTACATGCGTGCTCCGTACGCGCATGCGCGCGTCTTACGTACGCGCATGCGTGCTTGTAACGTGCGCGCACCGTAAGCGCACGGTAAGTCATGTGATCAAGAAACAACACTTTTCATTGGTTTATATTCGTTTCAGTTCCAGAAACTTCCAACACCACACCCATTCCCCTCATTATTACTTCTGATTCCCTGGGAGAAGGAGCTGAACTGTTTTTGTGATACAATGGCAGAGCAGCAGTCATCTTCTGGGAGTGAGCAGGAGAGCCTTGTCAGACAGAGACAGAGGAAACAGAAAGATTCTTTTATCTGGCAATATTTTACATTTCCAGAGGGGCAGAAGAAAGTCAATGCTCCCAAAGTCACGTGCACTCTTTGTAATCGTGTCTTATCTAGAGGAGATCCTAATAAGAAGTACTCTTTTAGTATCTACACTATGATCAGGCACGTTAGAGATGTACATCCTGTGGCTTATGCTGCTAGACAAAACCCTCCAGCAGCTCAGCCGAGCACATCCGCAGCAGCTCAGTCGAGCACATCTTCGGCAGCTCAGCAGAGCACTTCATCTGCGGCGGCAGCTTCACCTTCTTCAGTACCTCTGGATATACACCCTCTGTTTGAGAGGGTGCATATGCGGTGCAACTCGTGTCATGCTCTGATCTGTTATGCGGACACCAGCATTCTGCTAATAGAGAGGAAGATACAGCAACACACGTGTGACACCCTATGAATGTTTCCATGTCTTTTTTTTTTCCTCTGTCCCTCTATTAACACAACGGCTCTTTTTAGAGCCACCTAACATCTAAACATTTTTTTTTTAAATTCTTTTTTTACTGTTTTTTTTCCCGCCGTGCGCGCACCGTGCGCGCACCGTAGGAGTCACACACACCTAGAGAGTTACGATTTCTCGTAAACCTTGAGATGTGTGTAGTTCTTTGAGTGTTGCGTGGGAACACCCACAACAATACCCATGGAACGCCCCTTCAACACACAGTGCTGCGTGTGAAGTGGCTGTATTTATGTGGAAAGGAAAAGTCACGCAGGGTGGGTTTTCCTCTCCTTGTAAATATGGAGGAGCTCTCTGCGCCACCATTACGTTATGAAAAGTGACATAGTGGCGGCGCAGGGGCCTTGTTAATTTTCCCCAGAGATGATAAGCAAATTAAGGGTAAGACAGACAAAGGGAGAGAGACGGAAACAGAGACAGAGAGCAAGGAACTGAGAAGGAGTAAGGCAGTTAGAATGAGTGAGACACATGGAGACAGGGAGGGGTACATGGTTCAATGAGTAGTGATGGAGGCAGTAAACCTAGGGGAGTAGTATAGAAGGAGTGAGGGAGTTACGAAAGAGCAGTAAAGAAAGAAGAGAGAGAAGGGAAATGAGAAAAGCAGAGTGAGGAGAAGTGAAGAAAAGGGAGTATGAAAGTGAAGCGGCGAGAAATACAGATATTTCTAACTTACCTGACTAACAAAATAACAATTATAAATAAATGGTTTTTTATAATTGCTAGGAAAAAGAATTAAATTTCCCAAATTTTTTCTCGATCTGAAAAAAAAGTATTAATATTTAACAATACATTTTAGAATACAGTACACATATTTTCATATTTAACAAAGTAATTTTTTGCCCTTTCTTTGCTTTTTTCAGAATATATTGAATTTCACTGCAAATTGTGAAATCAATTGTATTCATCACTTAACAGCGGGCAAAAAAAATAACAATCTGAAAGATTGTTTAAAAAAAGCCCTGAATCTCTACTCAGTAAAACATACCTTGATAGAAATGTAACATATATATTAAAAATATCATCTAAGAACAATAACTATTTGCAATAAATTTCCTCTGTAAATCTTGTTGCTTAAGCTCATACACCAAAATAATATCTGTCAAAGAAGTCCACAATAGAAACAGTTACCTTTCCATGAGGCCAAATGGTAATTTTTAAATTCTTTTTTGGTGAAATATCCAATGGTAATCCTATAAAATCGAAATGATGGTTTCTTCAGATTCTGCAATTTGTATCTAAAATTTGGGTTTTAGAAAAATTAAGGTGGAATTTGGTAATTCTGCAGGCAAACGTTGCTTGAAAATCAATTCTGAATCATTACACAGTGTCCAGCCTTTTTCACATTTTAGGTAAACTGTGTAATGACCAGAAGTTATAGAAGGTCCATCATGGAAAATTATTGCAACTGCAACAAAAGTTTTTCTTGATATTGATAATTGATTTCCTGTAAACTTCTTTATTAAAATGTCCAATTTTGTTCCATCTGCTCTATAACGTTGCATCATTAAAATTACAAACTGTCCATATTTCTTTAAAAATAACGTTGAAAACATTTCTGATTTACATTGAGAACATTCCATGTTGTGATTTGCATCTTTAACTAATTTACTAAAAGTCACTGATTTACTCTCTGGTAATGTTAAATATATGAACCTTTCAGAATCAACATTAGAGCTGCATATGTTCAAACAGTTTTCACAACTATGTTCCCATTTATAAGAGAGACCAAACATATTTTCTATTTCTACCCTTTCATCTTCCAGTACCATAAGCATATACATTAAGAATTCCTGTGCATCTTGCTGGACATTTTGAGTAAACTGTGTACATCCTGAACATACATCTAAAAGATTTCTAACATCAGAAGCACTTTCTATTTTAGTTTTATCATTACTCGGCTTCTCATAAAGGAAACTCAGCAGAGAACAGAATCTTTTTTCATGATTTAGTATTATCTGCTCTTGCAAACTTTCAAGATAAAATACAACATTCAGCACTACATTAGCGTAGCAGTTGACACCAGAGCTATTTTCAAAATGACAACCAACAACCTCTTCAGTATTCTCCTTTTTCTTTTTGCTTGCAATCACATCACTCTCCTTTTGTTTTCTCTTCTGTACATCGTCATTACAGATATTCTCAATTCTCCTTTTCCGACAAACACGTTTTTCAAACACAGGATACTGACCTAAATGAGGAGCATAGCTTCTTCTTAATCTATTATATTCCTTTACACAGTTTGCATCAGCACTAACTTTTGACTCATCAAAGTCTATCATGAATAAACCAGATATTTTTTTCACTCGTGACAAAGCAACAAATGCCATACCTTCTTTAAACACACTAGATCCAATGTTTTCAAAAGCACTATCTACAGGTAATCCTTGAGATTTGTGAATAGTTACAGCATATGCTAGAGAAAACGGAAACTGATTCCTACGTACATATAAGTATTTCACAAGCAAGAAACTAACTGAACAACGACTAATGTCTTTAACCTCCTTCAATCTGATCAAATTTTATTTTTAAAAATTAAATTCCATCTTTTTTCTGGTAATTAACAAAACCCACAACTTTACCCATAGCTCCATTCACTAAACCTTTTTCTACATCCAAATTACGTCTTAAAATTACTCGACAGTTCATACATACATAAAGATTCTTTTCTAAACCAGCTGTTTGAGATGTTTTTCTCTAGAGAATCCAATTTAGTTGTCAATTTGCTTGTCAATATAATAGTTATTCCTTCATGTTGTATTTTATCCACAGCTTCCAGTTTTACAATCTCTTCATTTTCCAATTTCAAAAGTTCTTGATTGAATATAGAGCATTCATGTAGTGTTGGCATTAAGCAGATTACAGTATTTTTTCCTGCAATTTTCTTGTATATTTTCTCTGGAACTATTTGTTCTGTTGGAAACAAATTACATAGCAATCAACTCTGTAAAGCTTTTCTTCCATGTTCTGTGAGTAGTCCAATTCTGATATCTTTGAGAATACTTGCATAACCATCATCATTTGCTTGCCGCATATTGGTAATGAGTTCTTTGTACTGAAAGTATGTCCACATATTCACATTACCTATACTTCCTAACGACTTTTTCGTGTCTTCAAATGTAAGAGTATGAAATACTGGTTGTCCTTTAACTGGTGTGAGCTGCAGTAGATCCCCAAAAACTATAACATGTTTTCCTCCAAATAGCACATCATAGTTTGTCTTTAGAATTTGCTGCATTCTTAAATGCACAAAGGCAAGCATTAAGTTTGATACCATGCTTACCTCATCAATAATGAGAACTTTAATTTTTTTCAATACTCTTGAAACTTCAAAACATGCTTCTCCTGTTAGCTTGTGGTATTGTATTTTGTTCTCATGCTCTACTGGTAACATTAGCAGACAATGGAGGGTAATTCCTTTTATGTTATATGCTGCTAACCCAGTTGGAGCAGTAACAACACAAGACAAAGTTGAATCAGTTTTTTTCTGTAGGTAGCTTCTAATTACTTTAATCAAGAAACTTTTTCCAGTTCCAGCTTGTCCACTCACATACATTCTGATTGGTTCAAATGATGTGCATGAGCACTCTTTATTATCATGTAGTAATCCATGATCAATTTGTTTTCTGACTTCCTCATAAATTTGTTGTTGTTCATCATTCAGTTGCTGTTCCAAATTTGGTAAGTTTATTAAATCTTCCTGAGCTTGATTCATAGCTGTTTCCACTTCAGTCATGGCTATTGCAGCTTCATTTTCTACGATTGGTTGTCCTAGGGGATCTTGACTGAGCGTACCAGAACTTTGACTGTCTTGAGAACTGTCTCTAGCTACTTCAGCTGCAATTGTTGCTTCTTGATCAATTTCTTCATTTAACATTTGTACATAAGTTGTGAAAGTACTGCATTCAATCTTATCTTTACATGCATTAAAGGAATCTTCATAGCTTTGAAAATGTCCAAGTAATTCATCGTCTGAGCACCATGGTTTAAACAACTGTAAAAGTGCTAAGTGGTAAAATTCCTTCTTGTCAGTAGTGTAGCAAATCAGCTTTCTGTGATTAATCAAACTTCCTTTTGTTTGTTTTACCAAACATCCTTCCTCACCAATGACTTTATATTTTCCATTGTTGATGTCTTCTGTGGCATTCCGTTTATAAATGTAGTTCTGCAGCACTTCATAGAGACACATGTTCTCAAGATGATGACTTCTCTTTGGGTAATATGTGTCCAACATGTTTGTTCTTAAAATGTCTGTACTTTCAGGTTTGTACTCTGCTAAATATTCAATTTCTCGAATAGATTTCAGTACCCAATTTCGCATTCCTGCAAGGCCTAAACTTACCCAAATTATTCTTCTGGATTTGGAGTACAGACTTGCAGATGATAACCTATCTGAGCATTCGTAGGATCCAATTTCTCGATGCGATAACATCTTTAAACTGAAACTGTATAGCTTTTTACTGACAATCTTCTCGTGAGAAATCTCTTCCCACATTTCTTTCAATTCCGTTTTCTCAGATTTAGTGATGTAAGATGTGACATACCGAGCAACAGCAATGGAATTGTCAGCTACATACTGAATATCCATGTTAGCATTCCACATGGATAAAATAACTGGGTTGTAGTCATTTATATATTTTGACTCTTCTTTTCTTCTTAGGTTGTAGGTATTCTTAGGCGATTTTCTTGTAATAGTATGTCGCACAGCTGATATAAAACTGTTTACTCTTCCTTTTGAAAGAACAGGTCGTGGAAATCCAAATCGACATTTTGTGTAGAATTTATCTTTACTCTTGTACTTTCGTCGACAGTATTTTCCACACCGATGACTTTGGAAACGTAAAACTTGCTCTTTTAAGTTTTTTTCTTCTGTGTTTTTAGGTATAGCACATGTTGCATATCCTTCAATGAAAGATAAAACTGCATCATCAGAATCTGTTCCAAATTTTGGGGCATCCTTGATCCACAACAGCATATGAATATGAGGAGCACCTGTTGCTTGGTACTCTTCTCTCCAAAAGAAATCCACAACTTCTCCAAGGGGTGGATTTTTTTTATTGCAGATGAAGGACATCATAGCCTCAAATCTATGATTGAAATATCTGCAAACAATAACCGGATCCAATGAGCACAATTCTCCTGCTGTCTTGTATTGGATGTTTTCAATATTTGAATTTGCCTCTCGAAGAAAATCCAGTAAATCATCCCAAGCGTACTCAGCACAGCTTAGGGTAAGGAACCGTGTAGGAGTTCCTAAATTCCGTAACATACATTTCAATTCTCCATGGCGTCGGTACCAATATTCATTAGTCCCACGCTGACAAGCCATCAGATTAATCAGTTGTGATTCCAAATGATCATCTCGCTGTTGTACTTTGTTCAGAAAATCCTTTGCAGACACATTATGTAGATGTACTCCAGTTTTCAAAATGTGATTTACTGCATAAGATAGTGCTGATAAGTCACTTTCAAATAAAAGATGGAACAAATAAGGAATACTTTGATGAAATCTTGGATCTTCTGCATATAATCTTGTAGTCCGATACTCAGAAGCAGGAATCTGTACTGGACGTTCATCATATCGTCCACCTTTTCCTGTAGGAAACAGTTGGGGAAAACAACGAGCTTCCAAGCTCTCCTCCCATACACTCACGGGAGTTCCTTTTGCTTTTTTCATCTGAAAGAGATCAATAGTGTTTCCCATAACTTCTTTAGAATGAAGAGGATGTATGCTGAAATGTTCATAAATTTCTTCTTCTTTTGACTTATCCACTTTTTCAATTTGCCCAGTTGGTATTCCTGTGTCTGCTAGTAAATCTTCTTCATCTATATAAATTGATTCATACCATTTATTATTTCTTTTCAAAGATAAATTTGCTCTTTGTACTTTTCGTACATCCACCAGCTCCTGCCAAATTTTCTTATTCTTTGTAGGTACACCATTAACCAGAATAACTAATGGTTCAGTTTCCAAACTATCTGCATCGATTGTTTCAATTTTTTTTTCAAATCCAATGGCAAATAGACAACTCTTCCTTTTAAACCTCTTTGTAAATCTGAAGGAGGTAATTTGCCTGTTTTGGGCTCCATACGAACTATAGTCTGAAACGGATGGACACATTGAATGAGTATAGACTCATACGTATTTAAATCACTAAGTTCTACAGGAATATCAACCAATTCTAAATTATTATGAACAGCTCTAGCAGGCATTTTATTTTCTTCTAACTTGTTATAACAGTATTTACAAATACGCTGATCTTCACCCAAATCAAAACAATTTTCCAGAAATAAATATGTAGCAAAATCCTTCCACTCATAATTATTTTCTTTTTCACTTTTTTTATAGAGATCAACATTCCTTGTTTGATTTTTATAATGGCTTCTCCGGCAACAAATACAAGTAATATTTGGTCTTTCATTAGAGATGATAGTAAATTTTGTCATTTGATCTTCAAATGTTTTACTAACAGTGGTTTCTACATTCTCTTCCACATTTTCTTCAATAACTGTGTCATTTCCTGCTCTGGACCAAAGTAACACAACTCAATATCCTCACAAACCTTCTTCACATCTGTTACAGATCCACGGAACAGATCACTATTCAACTCATGTAACTTTAGTGCTGGACTTTTAGCAAAATACAATCTTCTCACAAACTTTCTCATTTCAGTATGATGAACTGCCAGCATCCTAAAATGGTGAAAAACACTTTGACAAACTTTCCTAGAAAGACAAGCCTGAGAATGTCCTTGCAAACCAGTATTCTCTCTCACTCTGCATGGTTCTAGTCTTTGAAGCACCGAAATCTTCTGTTTAACACTTTTTTTACTATATTCTCTTAGAAAGTCACGAAATTTATCAATATATTCCTGTCGTACAGTACAAATAATACTACAATTCCAAGTGTACACTGGGGCTTTAGGACGTCTCCCCATAACCTCATCAGCTAACACTTCTTCCTCATTTCTTTGAACCATTTTCTCCTTTTCCATTATACAACCATCCTTAACTTCATATGCTCGACCACTGGTGTCAACTGCATGCAGCAAATTATTACTATGAAGATAACTCTCTTTATTAAAAAATGGTTCAGTACTTGAACTATGCTTCCATTCTCCTAAGAACACTTTACAAAAGTTTTTTTTACCTTCTCTTTTTCTTTTGCTTTTTGACTTCATTACATTCACTAATTTATCTAATGTACGGATCCTGTTCAAAATAAAAATGAATAGTTTCCTTTTTAATTCCAAAGCCTTTGCAACAATAAATTCAATATGTTTCTTTTTATTATAAAATTTGGCTTTCTTCTTATATTTTTTCACATCCTTTAGCAAATTGAACATCACTCTTCTCTCAAACATTTTTCTACGAATGTTTTTAAAATCTATTTTTCTTTTTAAGTCATTCTTCCTTACTTCTGATTGTACATTCGCATTTAGTATATTCTGACGATTGTCTTGTTGCTTTCTACTTGAAACACTATTCCCAGTGGATATATTTTTTACATTTTTTCTTTGCTTGAGGATATTTTAAAAAAAATCCTTAGTCTGCTTACCAGAAGGCTTTTTCTTTTTTCCAACATGAGGTTCTTCAACTAATTTTTGTTGTCCAGTTGTCTTCAAATATAGATGTTGTTGCTGTTCTTTTCTCGTTCTTGATTTTATAGGCATCTTTAATTTATTTCAGTCTTGTTCAGCAATACCTGAAAGAAACTAAAAAAGAAAAATACCTTTATGTAATTTATATATATATTACTATATTTTTTATGAGCTTTTCAAAACCTATTATATGAGCTGCCCCTTTCCTACGAGTGCAACTCTTACAGAACAAGAGCAACACGAATTAAATCTCTGACAAAAATTCCTGTGTGCACACAGACTCATGGTGTGATTCTAGGCAGAAAACGATTTTTGATTGGCAATCTCAAAGCACATTTACTACTGTGGTAGAGCAAGTGATAATTATTGTAACAGCCTGACACATTTACCTTATTGTTTAGAGAGGCAGAAAAGAGAACATGTCCTAACAGCTACTTGAGAGCATGAGCATGTGGAACCTGGGTGAGTGATTAGACTACAGCAAAGGAAATGAGCCTTGGTGATGTTGAATGTGGTAGCGTTACACACTACTATCTAAAATACCACACAGTGCTGAATAGTAAGCATGGGAGTGCAGGAGAAGCAGCTGCCTGTGTGTTAAGAGCGTCCTTCTGGAGACTGTGTATTGTCAGGTGCAACAGAGATCTGCATGGACGCTTGCAGAACTGCATGAAGACTGCACAGATGTATGTAAGAGTACATGTGTGGTAAGGGTTAATTGGAATTTTGAACATATAGGATCTACCTCACCCATGGCAGGAGTGGAAGGAAAATCTACCCTGTTGTTTTCAAATGTGTTAGCATTTGCCTCTCATTTGTGAGATATTGATTTGTGCTGAATGCTAGCCATCACAGTTCAAGAAAACAAGCTGCCCCTTTCCTGCAAATGCAAGTCTTACAGAACCTGACCAACACGAATTAAATCTCTGACAACAATTCCTGTGTGCACACAGACTCATGGTGTGATTCTAGGCAGAAAACGATTTTTGATTGGCAATTTCAAAGCACATTTACTACTGTGGTAGAGCAAGTGATAATTATTGTAACAGCCTGACACATTTACCTTATTGTTTAGAGAGGCAGAAAAGAGAACATGTCCTAACAGCTACTTGAGAGCATGAGCATGTGGAACCTGGGTGAGTGATTAGACTACAGCAAAGGAAATGAGCCTTGGTGATGTTGAATGTGGTAGCGTTACACACTACTATCTAAAATACCACACAGTGCTGAATAGTAAGCATGGGAGTGCAGGAGAAGCAGCTGCCTGTGTGTTAAGAGCGTCCTTCTGGAGACTGTGTATTGTCAGGTGCAACAGAGATCTGCATGGACGCTTGCAGAACTGCATGAAGACTGCACAGATGTATGTAAGAGTACATGTGTGGTAAGGGTTAATTGGAATTTTGAACATATAGGATCTACCTCACCCATGGCAGGAGTGGAAGGAAAATCTACCCTGTTGTTTTCAAATGTGTTAGCATTTGCCTCTCATTTGTGAGATATTGATTTGTGCTGAATGCTAGCCATCACAGTTCAAGAAAACAAGCTGCCCCTTTCCTGCAAATGCAAGTCTTACAGAACCTGACCAACACGAATTAAATCTCTGACAACAATTCCTGTGTGCACACAGACTCATGGTGTGATTCTAGGCAGAAAACGATTTTTGATTGGCAATTTCAAAGCACATTTACTACTGTGGTAGAGCAAGTGATAATTATTGTAACAGCCTGACACATTTACCTTATTGTTTAGAGAGGCAGAAAAGAGCACATGTCCTAACAGCTACTTGAGAGCATGAGGAACCTGGGTGAGTGATTAGACTAGAGCAAAGGAAATGAGCCTTGGTGATGTCGAATGTGGTAGCGTTACACACTACTATATGAAATACCACACAGTGCTGAATACTTAGCATGGATATGCATGAGAAGCAACTGCCTGTGTGCTAAGAGCGTGCTTCTGGAGACAGTGTATTGTCAGGTGCAAGAGAGATCTGCATGAACGCTTGCACAACTGCATGAAGACTGCACAGATGTATGTAAGAGTACATGTGTGGTAAGGGTTAATTGTAGTTTTGAACATATAGGATCTACCTCACCCATGGCAGGAGTGGAAGGAAAATCTACCCTGTTGTTTTCAAATGTGTTAGCATTTGCCTCTCATTTGTGAGATATTGATTTGCGCTGAATGCTAGACATCATAGTTCAAGAAAACAAGCTGCCCCTTTCCTGCAAATGCAAGTCTTACAGAACCTGACCAACACGAATTAAATCTCTGACAACAATTCCTGTGTGCACACAGACTCATGGTGTGATTCTAGACAGAAAACGATATTTGATTGGCAATTTCAAAGCACATTTACTACTGTGGTTTTGCAAGTGATAATTACTGTAACAGCCTGACACATTTTCCTTATTGTTAGAGAGGCAAAAAAGAGCACATGTCCTAACAGCTACTTTAGCGCATTAGCATGTGGAACCTGAGTGAGTGATTAGAATAGAGCAAAAGAAATGAGCCTTGGTGATGTTAAATGTGGTAGCGTTACACACTGCTATCTGAAATACCACACAGTGCTGTATACTTAGCATGGGAGTGCAAGGGAAGCTACTGCCTGTGTGCTAAAAGTATGTTTCTGAACACTGTGTATTGTCAGGTGCAACAGAGATCAGCATGGACGCTTGCACAACTGCATGAAGACTGCATAGATGTATGAAAGAGTACATGTGTGGTAAGGGTTAATTGGAGTTTTGAAAATATAGGATCTACCTCACCCATGGCAGGAGTGGAAGGAAAATCTACCCTGTTGATTTTAAATGTGTTTGCATTTGCCTCTCATCTGTGAGATAGTGATATGTGCTGAATGCTAACCATCACAGTTCAAGAAAACAAACTGCCCCTTTCCTACGAGTGCAACTCTTACAGAACAAGAGCAACACAAATTAAATCTCTGACAACAATTCCTTTGTGCACACAGACTCGTGGTGTGATTCTAGGCAGAAAACGATTTTTGATTGGCAATTTCAAAGCACATTTACCGCTGTGGTTTTACAAGTGATAATTTCTGTAACAGCCTGACACATTTTCATTATAGTTTAGAGACGCAGAAAAGAGCACATGTCCTAATAGCTACTTGAAAGCATGAGCATGTGGAACCTGGGTGAGTGATTAGACTAGAGCAAAGGAAATGAGCCTTGGTGATGTTGAATGTGGTAGCGTTACACACTACTATCTGAAATACCACACAGTGCTGAATACTTAGCATGGGAGTGCAGGAGAAGCTACTGCCTGTGTGATAAGAGCGTGCTTCTGGAGAATGTGTATTGTCAGGTGCAAGAGAGATGTGCATGGACGCTTGCACAATTGCATGAAGACTGCAGAGAAGTATGTAAGAGTACATGTGTGGTAAGGGTTAATTGGAGTTTTGAACATGTAGGAACAGACATGGAAGAGCTAAGGGGGGACTGTTTTTTCTTATATCAGTAGACCTAAAGCTGACGGTTGTAAAACATCTGTCAGTCGGAACCCATTCCCAAATTCTTTGGGTGCGACTACCAGAAAGCATAGAAGTGCTTTTAATAAACTTTTATAACAATATTTTTAATAATTCTCGGCACAAAGTGATAGATGAGCTTGATAGTGCCCTCATGAAGCTTGTAGCAGAAGCAAAATGTATTTTTACTTTTATTTGGTTAGGTGATTTTAATTCCACAACTTGTGGTTTGTCCTCCTCTAGGGCTTGCGGGGTACAAAATAACAGTGGTGAGAACACGCCCCATTTCCCACATAACGCCTATGGGGAGGCCATTAATAGTGTAATGGCAACTTATGATTTAGAGCTGGCGAGGCCTGATGTAGAGGCCATTGGTTTTTCTATTCCCACATTCACTGGGAGGAACGCTAGCTCTAGCATCGACCACATTCTGGTCTCATCTAGTTTAGTGCCCCATTGTCTGATCAAGATAAGGGATGCCTCTAATTTGAGCGATCATAACTGTATTACTATGCAAATCGAATCATGGAAGTGTAGAGACCAGCCGGCGTCAAGAATTTTAGCTAATATCGAGCCGCATAGAGTAAACGGGACTAGGCTAAGGTGGAAAGGGGAAAAATCTGCAGTAGTAGTGCCCATAATCATATCTAAAAACTTGGTAGACATTAACGCTATTTGAACACCAGGGTGTTTGCCTACATTTGTTGTGACTAATTTTATTAATATCAATATGACTATTAATAATATATTTACGGGAAACAAGCCGGGTACGAGAGGCAAGGGTTGGTTTGACCATGCTTGCACAGCCCTTCTTTCCCAACTTAAACAAGCTTTAGCCCTTATACCTAGGGATAAGAATCAAGTTGCACTTTTGCAATACGATTATAAAATGGCACTTATTAGAAGGAAGAAGGAACTACAGCAGGAAGCTTGGGATAATTTAACACAGGGGGCAGAAACCTTGGACAGCCGCTTATTCTGGTCTACCATTAATTCCCCCTTCCTACAAGATGATAAAATCCCCCAACTTTATTCTAATGTGGGGAGTGAGGCCTGGGTGTCCCATTTCTCAGCCATTTTCCAAGATAGTGTCCCGACTGACAATGAGCAAAGGCAATGGCCCATTGTTTCACTAGACATCTCCTTAGGTGAGGTGGAATGTAGTATTAAAGCTAGCAAGGGGGGAAAGGCACAGGGGCCCGACGGAGTCCCCATCGATGTTTATAAGGCCCAACCACTGATTTGGGGACCGATACTTACTTTGGTCCTCAATGCAGCGGTAACCACTTTGATTCCACCCACATGGGGAGACTCAATTATTGTCCCTATTTACAAAAAGGGGGACAAGTCATCAGCCTGTAACTATCGGCCGATTAGTCTGTTGGACTCATCGGTGAAAATTATGAGCAGGGTGCTGTTGTCTACATTGGAAACGTGGGCTGAGGAGAATGGGATTCTTGCCAACTCCCAATATGGCTTTAGAAAGGGCCGTGGGACCCTAGATCAGTGCTTGAATTTAGAACTATTAATCGGCAAGTTTACTAAGGCTATGCATGGTAATCTGTATCTTTGCTTTGCCGATCTAAATAGCGCTTTTTACCTAGTTAACCATTCGCTCCTTTGGTCAGTTTTGTTAGAATTAGGCGCCCCCAAGGAAATAATTTTCTTCCTCGCTAGATTATACAATAAGATGCAAGCGTGTGTTCGATATGGGGTCAATGGGGAGTGTACCCCGAATTTCAGTGTGAAACGCGGAATAAGACAGGGCTGTGTCCTCGCCCCCTTGTTATACGTTGCGTTACAACATGCAAGGCATTTATAGAGGAGACGGTGTTCATTTCACAGATGAAGGCAACAGAGTCCTCCTCTTGAACTTTCGACTCTGCATCGGTACTTACTTGTAGGTACCAAAAAACACACAATGAACACAATGGTTTTTTTTAGAGCCACCTAACATCCAAACACTTGCACTTGATTTTTATTTCTATTTTTTTTATTTTATTTTTCCTGCCGTGCGCGCACCTCGCGATTTTTTGAAAAAAAATAAAATGTTTTTTTCAACCTTCGGGGACCCCCTGACAAAGGCTAGGGGGTCAGGGACTCTCTACCCTGCCCCCTTTTCACTTTCTCCACTTGTGTTTTTAGCTCTCTTCTGCCTCTAAAACAAACTCAAAATGGCGGCTGGGGGTGCGCGCACCGTGCGCGCACCCCGCGATTTTTTGAAAAAAAATAAAATGTTTTTTTCACCCCTCAGAGTCCTTCAGGGACCCCCTGACAAAGGCTAGGGGGTCAGGAACTCTCTACCCTGCCCCCTTTTCACGTTCGCCACCTCTCTTTTTCACTCTCGCACCCAAAACAAACAAAATGGCGGCCGACACTTCCTGATTTCGACCGATTCGAACGTTGACTGACATGTAACCACCAATCAGAATTACGCTCGCGCACGTTAGGGTGCGCGTACCGTGCACGCACGGTGCGCGGCTATAGATATTTATGTGCTTTAACTGCAATTTTCTCAGGAACTACTGAACAGATTGACTCCATATATGCAAAAGGCACTTCTCTGACCTGAGGACTACCTCTCTGCCAAATTTCAAGTAATTCTGTTCAGCCGTTCGGGTTGTACCTTCGACTAAAGGTCCTATAGGAAAATGCATGGGGAAAACACGTTTTGGGACCCCCCTTTTTTCTCGGCCCCCACTTGACGAATCACCCCGAGACTTTCTTATTCAAAATAAAATTTTCAGATTTCCTATGGAAACACGGTCCTAACTATAACTATCTACTGGCGACCGCCAGTAGATAATATATATATATATATATATATATATATATATATATATATATATATATATATATATATATATAATCTACTGGTGGTCGCCAGTAGATAGTTATAGTTAGGACCGAGTTCCCATAGGAAATCTGAAAATTCTATTTTGAATAACTTTGGCGCCGGTTGACTTATCTTCGTGAAATTTTCAAAACTAATGGGGCGCTCCACTCAGCTCCTAACCTGAAAGTCTCGGGGTGATTAGTCAAGCGGGGGCTGATAAAAAAGGGGGGTCCCAATACGCGTTTTTCCCATGCATTTTCCCATAGGACCTTTAGTCGAAGGTACAGCCCGAACGGCTGAACAGAATTACTTGAAATTTGGCATAGAGGTAGTCCTCAGGTCACGCATGTGCCTTTTGTTTAAATGGTGTAAATCCGTTCAGTAGTTCCTGAGAGAACCAAAAGTAAAATCACATATATATCTGGGCGGAGCCTAACCACACATCTCAACGTGAGATCTGATTGGCTGTCAGCACTTCATCCAAGAAGTGTTGGCAGCCATCTTGGAACCAATATACATGATAGCACCTCATTAAAAAGCATTGCAGTTAATAGAAGGTTTTAAGACTTTAGTTACATTATAAATCATTTGTTGATGGTACCATACTCATTTTAGGAATTGTGGTGTGTTCTAAGGCGATTTTACCATGTGAAAAGCCTTCTGCTGTGATATCATGAATCATGTTTGAGAGAAAACTATTTTCTTATGCTTTTCCCACAGAGGTTTGGAAGGTGATCTATAAGCTAAACTGAGAAAATATTTTCTGTAAATTCACATTATCTTTCTCAGTCATGTGAGAATGAAGTCTGACATTCTCAGTAAAACATGTACATCCAACAAGGGCAGAGACGGTCAGTTGATTCCTTTGTGTTCTACTGCAGCTTCCCAGAGGGTTCTAAAGAACAACTAGAGCGCTAACAGTCCTACTTATGACAAACGTATGGCACACCTGAAGCCATCTTGGTTGGAATAAAGTGGTAACTCTTAAAACATTTAATTTAAAAAGGAACAAAATGAGGGGGTTCATTTTGCCATAGAAAGTATGATTAATGCTGCAGAAAGAAAAATTAGGGCACATTTTGAGTGACTTCTCAAATCCTCTTCTATTTCATTAAAGAATTCTGACATGCAGACTGAAACATGCACTTTCAATACCAGCAGCAGACTTCCCTGGTGAGCAGTAGCTTTACTACAGTGATCTAATAAGGAACTAGAGTGCTAACATTCTGAATTTATGGCAAATGTGTGACACATCTGAATGCCTTCTTGATGGAACCAAAGTAAAAAACAAAGTATTTCCTACTGAGGAGACTGTAGTAAATGAGGAAATTAGGAAACATAATAACAGATAACTCTCCCAAAATGGCCACCAGAGACAAAAGAGCCAAAATGTAGCGCAAGTATAGCCCAATGACAGAATGTCCCAGAGTGTTCTAACGAACAACTAGAGCGCTAACAGTCTTACTTATGACAAAAGTATGGCACACCTGAAGCCATCTTGATTGGAATAAAGTGGTAACACTTAAAACATTTAATTTACAAAGGAACAAAATGAGGGGGTTCATTTTGCCATAGAAATTATGATTAGTGCTGCAGAAAGAAAAATTAGGGCACATTTTGACTTCTCAAATCCTCTTCTATTTCATAAAAAAATTCTGACATGCAGACTGAAACATGCACTTTAAATACCAGCAGCAGACTTCCCTGGTGAGCAGTAGCTTTACTACAGTGATCTAATGAGCAAAAAGAGTGCTAACATTCAGAATTTATGGCAAATGTGTGACACATCTGAATGCCTTCTTGATGGAACCAAAGTAAAAAACTGAAAGTATTTCCTACTGAGGAGACTGCAGTAAATGAGGAAATTAGGAAACTTCATAACAAATAAATCTCCCAAGATGGCCACCAGAGACAAAAGAGCCCAAATGTAGCATAAATATCACCCAGATGTAGCCCAAGTATAGCCCAATGACAGAATGTCCCAGAGTGTTCTAATGAACAACTAGAGCGCTAACAGTCTTACTTATGACAAAAGTATGGCACACCTGAAGCCATCTTCATTGGAATAAAGTGGTAATACTTAAAACATTTAATTTACAAAGGAACAAAATGAGGGGTTTCATTTTGCCATAGAAATTATGATTAGTTCTGCAGAAAGAAAAATTAGGGTACATTTTGACTTCTCAAATCCTCTTCTATTTCATAAACAAATTCTGACATGCAGACTGAAACATGCACTTTGAATACCAGCAGCAGACTTCCCTGGTGAGCAGTAGTTTTACTACAGTGATCTAATGAGCAACTAGAGTGCTAACATTCAGAATTTATGGCAAATGTGTGACACATCTGAATGCCTTCTTGATGGAACCAAAATAAAAAACTGAAAGTATTCCCAGGAGACTGCAGTAAATGAGGAAATTAGGAAACTTCATAATAAATAAATCTCCCAAGATGGCCACCAGAGACAAAAGAGCCCAAATGCAGCCCAAATATCACCCAGATGTAGCCCACATGTAGCCCAATGACAGAAGTGTGCAAAACACTTATTTTTTGTGTATTTGCAGTTTTATATAGTGCAGACTTGTCAGGTATTGGAGTGCTTTACATGAGCATTGGTTACATCACACAAGATCAAATTCATTTTGGTTGTAGACATGGGGAGATTACGTGATTTGACCAGAATCACAGAATGTTGAGCTGAAGCAGAAACTCCAACCTGGTTCCCCAGTTGAAAAGTCTACAGCTCTGGAAGTAACACCACATCCTCTCCCCTAGGTGCAACATTTAATCAAGTGGTCAACCGGATAAAAAAACATAAAGATTACAAATAATTTAAAAGTTCTTTGTCGCTATTTGAAAACTCAGAAAATATGTCCTCATTTTAGTTTTTTAGAGCACTAACCATAATTTTGATGCAAATAAGACCCTCTCATATATGTAATTTCTAAAGGAAATACTCTAGGTATTACAGTTTTGATTACATCAAGATGACGTCAGGCGTTTCACACTTTTGTAATAAATATAGACTGTTAGCAATCTAGTTGTTCATTGGGTTACTGTTGAGAGGCAGAGGCCAGGGGACGGACTCTGAAAATTGAAGGCAGGTAGGAGAGTGCAGAGGCAACAATTTGACCACACTGGGCAGGCAGGAAGGGCAGTGGCAGCACAACAGACTATGGAGGGCAGTGGAAAGGGGGGCAGGAGCAACAAACCAACAATACAGGACTGGCAAGAGAGGCTGTGGCAATATAATAGACCATTGAGGGCAGAAGGAAGAGGCAGTGGTAGTACAACCATACATGCCAACAGACCCGTTTCAGCCAGGAAACGTCCAATGTTTTTAAGCTCAAATGGGCTTTATTTGACCTGTCTCCTGTCTACAATCTCCTCTTTTTCAATGTAACTCAAAGGGGAATATCAATACCCCAGTTGTTTTTCAAAATCTCCCTCTTACCAAGTTCAAAATGTTCGCAAGTATGGTACATTGAATCATGGTAGGCATGAGGAATTGGGGTATGGACATGGACTCGGATAACAGAGGACAGGAGGGACATGGAGAGGTGCACCAAACTGACCCTACAGGGCAGGCATCAGGGTTTGCAGCAGCACAATACACCACACAGCGCATGCGGGACGGGAGTGCAGCACAACAATCCATAGAAAGCAATAGGGAGGGGACAGGACCATGCACATGGACAACAGAGAACAGAGGGGAAAGAGGCAATGGTAGCTAGCTGACCATAATGGACAGACAGGAGAGAAAGCTGCAGCATAACAGACCATAAAGGGCAGGAGGGATGGATCAGCGGCATTACAATGGAACAGACAAGCCAGGAGGGAGGGAATAGGGGTCTGCACATGGAAACAGGGAGCTGGGGGCAAGGGGGCAGGACAGGAGCAGCAAGATGACCATGGAGGTCAGGCAGGATGGGCACTAGAAACAAGACACCATGGAGAGCAACAATGAGACTATGGTTGCATACACACAGACCATGGAGGGAAGGTGGGAGGGGGTCAGGGGCAGCTAGCTGACCACACAGGGAAGGTGGGAGGGGCCATGGCAGCACAGAAGACCATGCATGGCAAGCGGGAGGGTTAGTGGCAGCACAATGGATATGATGGGCAAGAAGGAGGGTGCAGGAGCATGCACAAAGGACCATGGAGGATAGAAGGGAGGGTCAGGACCTGGGCACAGACAAGAGAATTCAGGGGAAGGGGCCTCACAACAGACCACGCGGGGCAGGCAGGAGGAGCAGTTGCAGCACAACAGACCAGGGAGGGCAGAAGGGTGTGGCAGTAAAATGGACCATGGAGGACAGGAGGAAGGTGATAGGGGCATGGCATGTGGACAGGCAGGGTGGAGGTGACAGGGACAGGTTACAGTCATCTGACAATACTAGGCAGGTGGGAGGGGAGTGGCAGCTCAACAGAACACTCAGAGTAGATAGGAGTGGCAGGTCCATGGAACATGGTGGGCAAAAAGGATGGAGCAGGGGCATGCACAAAGACATCGGAGGGCAGGGTGAAGGAGATTAGGGGCAGCAAGCTAAGCACAGAGGCTAAGCAGGAGGTCAATGATGGGCCATATAATTGGGCAATGGAGGGCAGGAGGAGTGGACTGGCACATCATGCTAAATGGAGGGCAGTGGCAGCACATCAGACCATGCATGGCAGGAGGGAGGAGGCTAGTCCATGGATTCAGACAACAGAGGATAGGGAGGAGGTGGATGGGGCAGCAAGCTAACTGTTCAGAGAAGGTGGGTATTAGGAACTTTATTGTTTTTAAAATGTGTGTCTGTGCGAACTACTTAAAATATGAACAAGTATGCAGCATAATCTCACTTTTATTCAGGAAGAAGAGGACGTTTGTGACTGTGACTCCGGGCTCACTTGGCAGAACCACCCCCTGACCCTCCACCCCCCATCGCAAAATGTAATGCCCGTGAAAAAGGTAGGTGGATGCAGTGTTATATAGAACATAGTCCTGAGAGCACGATTGAAAATGAAAACTAGATATAGTATATGGTATAAACTATGCACCAAAAAGTGTGATATAAGATGAACCGGGGCGTGAAATATAATATGCAATATATTGTGCGCTGTGACAGATTCATTGGAAAGCGCGAGATAGCACAGGCACTAGCGCGTGTTATGCGATATGTGCCTGTGAGTGTAATATGCACAGGGCAGTGTTGTGTAACCTAACTAGTCTCTAAAGTTGTAATATAAAATATGTGCTGGGGAGTGTAACTTTGCATATGCACTGCGACAAAGATATGGATCCCAGATTGTAATATGTATGGCATAGCGCTGTGCGTTATAACATAGGCATCGAGGAAGGCACGTTAGATGGGGCAATATAACCCGTGCGAAGGCAAGTGTGGCATGACATATTCACGGGGGGGTGTTACAGTGCACATGGGCTAGAGAGTGTCATAGCATACGCACTAGCTGGTGGAATACAACACAGAGGTGTGAGGCACTCGGCGGGCACAGGTGGGTGTAACACAGCATTGGGCTCAGCCAGGAGCACGCTGTGACTCTCAAGTGAGGTTTGTCTCCTTTCCAGAGAGTAAAATAAAAAGTATTACACATCCGGCGGTGGATGTGTATTTTATTAACCGTGAGGGGGGTTTCTTGCATAGTTTGGTCGTATTTTTGTCGAATCCCCTTTGAATGGCTTGGTGTGCGTGTATATTAAATGTGCCCGTCAATAGCTACCCATATTTGTATAAATAAACGACAAGGGTGTCTACTTGGAGAGTACCCACCGGCGGGGGCGCCGGGATTAGGCACGGTAGGGCGACAGACACGTCAGTGCTTCACTAGCGGTGTAAATACATTCCATGTGGATTCATTCTATGCATAGTCGCCTTTTAATGAATATCACGCAAATCGTCATGGTGATAGATACGTACGGTTTGTCCAGCATGTCCTAGGTGTTTCTATAAATATATATTTTTTTAAAATAATAAAAAACAAAGGCTGGCCCCGGGGGATGGGGTCCCCGGGGCCATAAGTGGCCTGAGGAGGGGGGCAACGCAGCCCCCTCCTAAAGAATAAAAGAAAAAAAAGGCCATGACCCGGGGGTTGGGGTCCCCGGGGCCGATTAAGGCCTTGGGAGGGTCACATTTATTTTTTTCAACAAAATAAATTGGGGTGCAGGCCCTGGGGGATGGGGTCCCCAGGGCCAGTAAATTAGAAAAAGAAAGGGGGGCCACACAGACCTCCTTCTTAAAAGAATAAAATAAATAAAAGACCGGCATCGTGCCGGAGGCCACGCCCCCTCCTTGCAGCACTCTGCAAACGCGCCCCCTGGCCAGTTGTAAGTTGGGGAATTAATTCCCCTTCAATACTGAGGGTCCCTGAGGGCCAACTAGCCCACCAGGTATCTCCAGTATGCGCCAGGGAGCTGCGTTGCAGACAGGTGTTCTGAGGCCACGCCCCTTTTTACACCTCTATACAACGCAGCTCTGTGGCGCTTACTGGAGGTACCTAGTGGGCTAGTTTGACCCTTGGGAGCCTTAGGATTCAAGGGGACTTAATCTCTCAATTTTGAACAGTCACAGGGCGCGTTAACACAGTAGTGAAGGGAGGAGATGGGGTCTGAGGCAACATGTGCAAACAAGCCCTGTGGCGCATGTTAAGTTGGGGAAATAATTCCCTTTCAATCCTGAGGGCCCTGGGGGCCAACTAGCCCACCAGGTGCTTCCAGTAAGCGCCACTGCGCTGCGTTGCAGAGAGGTGGTCTAGGCCATGCCACTTTTTACATCTCTCTGCAACGCAGCTCTGTGGCGCTTACTGGAGGTGCCTAGTCATCTAGTTGGACCCTAGGGACCCTCAGGATTCAAATGAACTTAATCTCCCAACTAAAAACGGCCACAGGGCGTGTTTACACAGTGGGGAAGTCAGGGGACGGGGCCTGAGGTGATGTGTGCAAACACGCCCTGTGGCGCGTTTTAAGAGGTAGTTTTAATCCCCTGCCCTATTATATACTAGGGGCTTACAGAGGAGGTCATGCTGATCACAGGGGGACCCCAACGCATAGTGTTCCCTAGTGTATGTAGGTGTTTTCACTGTATTCTGAGTGTCTTTTAACAGAGCACTGGCTCTAGGACTGGTTAGTCAGACTCAGTTACCACCAGTATCCGTATGAAAAAATTGAGGGTACAGGATGATTTTGCAACAAGGCTTCTTTCTGCTCTTCTGTTTGTTCTTTCTGCACGTTATCCTACTTCCTGCACTTTTCTTCGTCTTTGAGGACTTCTGTTGCTTCTTTCTGCATTTCTTTTTTTTCTTTCTGTGCGTTTTTTCTTCTTTCTTCACATGTCCTATCTCTGTAGGCATAGCTAGAAATTAGCATTGAAAAAACCATAGGTTTCAGGCACGTTATAGTTAGGAATTAGCATTTAAAAAACCTTAGAAATTCACTGAAAAAACCATAGGTTTCAGGGGCGTTATAGTTAGCTGGACTTTTCACTCGTACAAAACCATTGAAATTCCCCCGTTATAGTTAGTTCAGCTAACTATAACTCGCGCGCCCGCAATGCACTTCTGATGACGTCACATATTACATCACTCATGACATGGTCAGTGACATCACTCATGACATCACTCATGACATCTCAAATGACATCACTGATGATATCATCCTTGTGATATAGTGGCAGACCTCCTCTCCCCCTAATGTAACCTTTGATAGACACATTCAAAAATAGAAACTAAAATTTTCAAAACAATGGACATACCAATATCAGTTACAACAACCTATTCAGTAATTCTAAGATCCACATACACATCCACTCATTCACCAACATTCCTATACAGTCACTCATACATGTACTCGCTCATCATATGTACTCATACACCTATACATCCTGTTACACAACACCACTCATCCATAGAGTTACTCACACACATAGTCACTCCTGCTATTAAAGAATCAAACATCCATTTACTTGCATATACAGTTATACACACACCACCACACTTACTTCTACAGAAACTTACACATAATTAGTCTTTTAAACAATCACTTATAGAAACACATACTTATTCATACAGGAACGCTTTCAATCTCTCACTCTCACATATACTCACTTATATACACCAATAGTCACATCTACTAGTTTAAAACATATGTAGTTACTCATAAAGACATTATTGAGACAGTCATTCACTCACTAACACACCCATGCACACACTCATCCACCCAGACAGTCCTGCACACATGCTGTCTTCAACACATACAAACAGTGAGTCACTCATTCATGCACCTATGCACTACGGAATACCCCCCACCGAACCATACAGTAACTCAGACACTCATACTGATACTCAAAAAACCAACTAATAACCTATATAGACCCTCATGTAGCTACTCACCAACCCATGCAGCCACTTAAACACAAAGTGAGAGACTGATACAGATATTTACATATTTAAACATTACTCACTAAGCCATGTAATCACTAAGATACACTTAGTCAGTTATACAATCAATTTTTCAAAAACAAATCATCCATTTAGACACTTATATACCCATTTATTCTTCCATTGGCCTTGAGATATACATAGATAAAACATATGTAATTTTCAGAAAAACACACATTCACTGGATGATGTCATCAATGATGTCATTTGAGATGTCATCAGTGATGTCATGAATGATGTCACTGACCATGTCATGTGTGATGTAATATGTGACGTCATCAGCAGTGCATTGCGGGCGAGCGAGTTATAGTTTGCTGAACTAACTATAACGGGGGAATTTCAATGGTTTTGTACGAGTGAAAAGTCCAGCTAACTAGAACGCCCCTGAAACCTATGGTTTTTTCAGTGATTTTCTAAGGTTTTTTAAATGCTAATTCCTAACTATAACGTGCCTGAAACCTATGGTTTTTTCAGTGAATATATATACTTCTCCAATGAGACTAATACTCTGAGAAAGATTTTGTGTCGAAACTGGCACATCCTGAAATCTGACGGAGTTATCGGTGACTCTTTAGTAGCCTATCCACAAATAACATTCAGGAGAAGTAGATCGCTAAAAGATAAACTGGTTCAGAGTCACTACGAACCTACACCATTCATCCAACGTATCAGCAATGTCACTGGCTTTTTTCCTTGTTCAAAATGTAAGGCATGCAGACATAGTAAAAAGGTATCAGCATATAATGTCCCTGGAATGAAAAAACCTAGATTGATCAACAAATTCCTAACCTTCAATACATCTTTCTGCGTATATTGCCTTACGTGTCCCTGCCCTAAGCAATATATTGGTAGAACAATACACCCCACAAAAAAACGCATCCTTGAACATGCTCGAGCAATTGAAAAACAGGACCCCTCATATCCTGTGGCCAGACATTTCGCCCAATAGCACAATAGTGATAGGAATTTACTTGCATTTTTTTGTCTGGACCACGTTGCACCCAGTGACCGTATGGGAAACCGGGAATTGAAACTGAGGAGATTAGAATCCCGCTTTATTATTGATCTCCAAACCACCTCTCCTTAAGGTCTCAATACAGAGGAAGAACTGGCATGTCATCTAGGATAGCTTAGAGATCTTAGAATAATTGGGGACTTAGCAACCTGCAGAAAAAGAATTTTTCATTAATTTTGTTAGACTGTTACTAATGCCCATACAGGGCTCAATTTTGGGGTGTTATGCCTCTACCTTAACTGCCATAAAATAATATGGACTTCCTAGAAAGATTGTCATTATGGTACTTGGAATGATTGCCTTTGTCATGAATTGATTCGTTTGTCTACATTTCTATTGATGAACTAAACATAAAATGTTAATAATGCTTTGACTTAACATGAAATTTAAATGTAATTAAGTGATAAAATTATTGTCCTTTTGTAACTTTACTCGGACGAAATATTACTGATTAGTCTTTTTTCCATTTCCTTTTGGTCATGGCAACTGAACCGGAACTAGAACCAGTGATCCGGATATTTATTTCTCGAGTCAACTGCACTTTGTAAATACAAGTCGAAAAAGGCGCAAACGCCGAAACGCGTCCTGCTGATTCTCGGATATGAAATAAAATAAAATATCACCGAGAAACCTTGCCGTGTGCGGTCCCCTTCATTCGCTGAGTGAAGATTTTGAGCTGAATATATATATATATATATATATACACTTTTTTTGTTTTGTTTATATGGGGGAGGGTATGTAGTATTCTTCATTACTTGTTATTCTTTACAGTTCCTTTAAATGTGATGATTCTAGGTTAGAATTATGTTATATCATGTATGTTTGGTTCTGCCTGAGCCAGTTTGCTGCTGCCTCAAGCTTCTACAGTCGCTCTTTATGCAATCTCTTCTTTGTGCGTGTTCCTTACTGGTATTTCACCAATAAAGCTTACTTGGATATCACCAGCGCCTCCTGGAGTTTTGTGGATACCTTCACTACATTGTGCAGTGTAAGTCTTTGTAAATAGGATGGTGCATCTGATCTATTATGCATTAGCTACAGTTTTTACCAGTTAGGGTTTTTACTCAGGAACTAAGGCTAGGTCGGTTTATATTGTGAAATGATCAGTTTTACACTGGAGCTCATAAAAAGACCAGTCACCAGCAACCACTCCACAATAGAAGTGGGTGAAACCTGAACATCATCAAAATCCCTTTCTCATAAACACAGAGTATTCTAATTCAGCTCTCGTTCACGTGCCTTCTCCACAGTGGCAGATCTGCCACAAAACATAGATTAGAAATATCCGATCTGATTCCAACAATCAGGATCTCCTAATCCTCTTTTTTATTTTGTCAAAGGAATCAATTTTTATACTTTTTACAATTGTTCAGAGCACATAAAATAAATATTACCTTCAGGTGCAACGTAATACATAGGAAGAATCAATACAAATGCACTTAGGTAACATAGAAGCAACAAGAAAACAGGAAAAAACACGAGAATGTGAGAGATTGGAGAAAAATAAAGAAAAAAGAAAAGAAAGGAGGGGAGAGCTATCTAAATCGTAGTCTATCATATGATTCAAGCAAATCTATTCCATATGCGATCAAATTTCGGTAATGAATGCACACCTCTAGTTCTAGCCAACGCCCTTTCCCTCTCATAAATCTTTTTTATGATTGCCCACCATTCTGCTGCTGCGGGGCATTTTGACGAGATCCATGCCCTTGTAATGCAAATTCGAGCCGCAACTAAAATAATTGAAAAGAAAGACCTCGAACCAAAATTGGCTTCCGTCTTATAACCTAACATGATCTCATTTTCCGTAGGAGAGAAATCCAACCATAAGTGACTACTGATAGTTTGCATAACTTTATTCCAGAATATATCAAACATAGGGGGTTCTCCTAGTCCTCACAGAGATCTGGCTCAATGAGGTCTCCCAACCAAGATTAGAACTTCTGATATCCCAGAACTACTCAATTGTATGCCTTGGCTAGATTGAGAAATCAAGAAGCGGGTGGTCATTATATGCAAAAACTCTGTTCCATTCAATAATCTGAAAAATACCCACCTCCCAATGAACTGAATAGAAATCTAAATGGCTGACACTATTCCTACCAAATTCTATCTCAAATATTATTTACTGGGTGGAATAATACCAATCTTTTGTGGGAAACATTACTAAGCTTGTTCTTGAGAGAGTGTTCTGCTTCCAATCTCATCTTCCTAGATGATTTCAATTTATACCGGGAAGCTAAAAATGGTCTTGCTTTTAACAGAAGTCTGCTTCCTTCTTGTCAATTACCTTATTTAAAACTCTGTGTCTTCCACTCATGAATAAGGGTTGTATCTGGAATTGGCAACTGCTATAGCTAAAAGGATTCTAGTAGACTGAATAATTTCTTAGTTACATTCTCACATATTACCTCCAGAAAAGTAACCAAACCAGACAGCATATCCTTGTCCCTCCAGGACATATCAAAGTCCCAGTGGGTTGAATAAATGACAGATAAATTCTAAGAAATTATTACCATGAGCTTGTTCATAATAAATTGAAATATTTTAAATTAATATTATCAATGGGATGGTTCTCGAAACAACTGAAGCAGGATAGAAAATGCCTGAGATCAGTTGAATGGAGACGGCACCTTAAACGTTCGGTTTATAGCATTGAGGTAAAAAAATACAGAAAAATTCTATTTAAGGCTGAGCCATCCTTTATTCCATCTGAGATTCTCCTTGTCAGAAATTGTGCTTCAAAATATTTTGAGGTGGTCGTACAATCCACAAACCCTGCATCCAATTCAGTTTTTTTAAAAAGCCTGAAACTAGCTGAAAAAACGTTGCCCTCTTCTTCAGGTAGAAAATAAACCAGACTGAACTTTCCCTTGTACTGATGCTGTGAATTCTTTTTTTGCACCCAGTCCACACATAGCACAATGTAAAACCAGTTATCAGAGAACTTTCACCTGTACTCATCTTCAGGAAACAAGGATAGGCGTTTCCATTTTTTAATCCCCAAAATCTGACCACCTGCCCCATCTTCAGTCCGCAGAATGTGGTACGGTCAATCTTCACCAGAACATCACTCCTTTCCCCTATCACACGCAGTAGTTTAGATGTTGGTCTCTGGTCATTCTAATAGGCAAAGCAGTTGCAGCCTGGTACAAACAGTCATTTAATTGAAGAGACAATGCTCAGAGGTCTGTGGTCCACAACCCTCCCTACACTCCTTAGTCATGTACCCAAATTCTTTCTAAGGTACAAAAGAAATTGAAAATCTAGAAAAGGAATCCAAAGAGGTAGCAGCTCACCAAGTCTGTTATTTAAATGTGCACCTGTGGCTATAGTATGGCATCATTCAATGTACTGGCAGTTACTTAATTACTTTTCAACAGACCTTACGATCGATGGTCTTATATAAATGATAGGTCTGCTGCCGCTAGGTTATCACATCAATGAGGATTCTCATGATGAAGAAATACAACAAGGTAACTTTTCTTCTCCATCATCGGATGTACAATGATAGCCATCATATCCCAGCCAATGCTAGCCAGAGACACTGAACTGATCAGCAACCTTATAAAACATTGGCACAGCATTAATAGTTAAAGATGCCTTAAATCAGGCAATTACATGTAGATGCATATGCTTTGTGGTAGCTGCCACACAGCAGGTACTAAGGAGAGGTAGATCAGATGCAAAGTTTATAACCCCACTAGGAGCTTGATGTTACCCGCTCCTGCCCCATGCAGCGTCTTCCCTGTCCTGACATACCAAAAAATCCTGATATTAAAGCATATGCCATCACTATGAGACTAGCGATATGACAAAACACAAAGAAAAGAGAGAAGGATAAAACTTATAATCTGGCAAAGACAAGTCACAACATATTTCCATTCCTTCAACAAACAAAAGAATGCTGCTGTCAGGACTGAGCATGCCACAACACAAAACCAGCGCACAAGCCTAGAAAACACACAAGCCATTCATACACAACAACCACCTAACTTCGACAGGCAGTTGCACCATGAATAAGACTCAACACTGCTGCTCTAACAAGTAACTTAGACCCAAGTCGAGTTACACTTAAGCAGCCACCACGTAGCTTCCCTCAGATCTGGAAATGACAACACATCCTTCCATATTTAGACAGTACTCCTACCACCCAGCAAGCCATCCCAGGTTTGAGACTGAACCCAATCACACACAACATTGCCTGCCAGCTAAAGCAGTAGAACATGAACACACAGTGAAATACCCACCAAATCAGCCAGTCAAATCCTTAATCAAACAACCACAAATTAAAACACTCTCCAATGGATAAAAAGCAAATGCACTCTTCTTCCATATTCACTTCCATCACCTCTAGCCTAACACTGCAGAAACCGTCCAAAGCATAAGGCATAACAAAAACA
Source organism: Triturus cristatus (assembly GCF_964204655.1). NCBI lineage: Eukaryota > Metazoa > Chordata > Amphibia > Caudata > Salamandridae > Triturus > Triturus cristatus. The sequence continues at coordinate 809,600,831 of NC_140594.1, read as the reverse complement.
CAGACACTTGTATACCTAGCCTCATAACAATCAAACAAAAAGCAAGCAATACCGACCAAGGTATACAAAATTACGAGAACAAGCCGCCATATACATCAGTATAGTAACCCTGCACAGAGAACTATATGAAATGAACAATACAACTCCAACACAAACAATCAACAGGCAAAAGTATAATTGCTTCTCACACACCCTGAGCGTGCAACTCTTTGAACACAATACTGGTACCCACCAGTTTGCAGAGAAGACTTTCATGCCAACTGTTGGACTTGGCCCTTTTTGCATGGTTATCCCCAAACATTTGCAGTTCTCTGCCTATTTTTCTGACCTTCTTTTTGTTGGCTTTACGACTCCGGGCACATTACCACTGCTAATCAGTGCTAAAGAGCATGTGCTCTCTCCTCTAAACAAGGTATGAATGGTTTGCAACTCATTGGCATTTTTGATTTACTTATAAGTCCCTTGTTAAGTGGTATCCCTTATACCCAGGGCATGTAAATGAAACGCTACAAGTGGGCCTGTAGCACTGCTTGCGCCATCCACATAGGTAGCATTTCAAACCTGTCTCAGGCCTTCCATTGCAGGGCCTGTGTGTGCAGATACTGCCACTTTAACTTGGGATTCAAACTACTTGTCAAGCCTTAAACTCCCCTTTTATTACACATGGGTCACCCCTAAGGTAGGCCCTAGGTAACCTTATGGGCAGGGTGCTGTGTAAGTAAAAGGTAGGACATGTGCCTGTATGTGTGCCATGTCTTGGTAGAGAAACACAGCCTATTTCAATTTTCACTGCTGTGATTCCTACTCCTCTCTTAGGCAAGCATTGGGAATTCCCTTATATACTTTTAAGTGGTAATTCCTGATCAGAAAGGATGGGCGTTGCCATGTTTGGTATGTTTAGAATAGCGGTGATAAATCCAACTTAATACTTGCATTACTATTTTAGGAATTACTCTTTTAGAAAGTGGGGATTTCTCTGTGCGTACGACTCTGAGCTTTGCAGCCTGACTCCAATGCCTATCTGGGCTGGGTGACCGCTACGCTTTGTGCATACTTTCTAGGCAGCCACAAAGCAGGATGGGCTGGGTGTGACTAGGTATACATATGCATACTAATAGTCTTCCTGGGCTGGGAAAGGGAGAGGTGGTTCACACTTTACATTTGAATAGGTCTTGTCTTGACCTCACACAAAGGGCTGTTTTACCCCTTACCGATAGTCTGGAGCCAGAGCTGGGTTGAAAAGGATTGTTGCGCACTTCTAAGGGTTCCTTCGAAGCCACCCCTTCATCAAAGACATTTTTGAGTATAAGTACAAGGGCTCTGACCCCATGTTTTCAGATTCTGCTTGGACTTGTAATGTGACACTGCTGGCTCCACAAACTGCACATTGCAAGAGGACTGCTGTGCCAGGAGGAACTGCCATTGGTTTTATGTGCTGTGTGTACTGGCCTGCTGGAGTGTTGGAGGGACTGTCACTCTGCAAAAATAACTTGGTGTGGGCCTGCCTGCCAGCTACTCGCTTTGTGCCACAGTGTTCTCCAAGGGCTTGATGGCTCCCCCCCCCCCCCTGTTCTGTGCAATCTCAGAGTCATAAAAAGAGTCCGGCAGCAGGGTGCTCTGCAATGAAGTCATAAATGAGTGCTCAGTGTGCTCTAAATCATTGCATGGTGAGTGCTGTTTATTGCTCCCTGTACTTTGAAGCAGCATGTGGAGAGCGCTGTTTTTTGCTCCTGGCTTTTGTGATGTCAGCACACGGCTGACTAATGTGGAGCTACACCTCAACCCAGCACTCTGTGCTGCTCAAGACGGAGCGTGGGCTGCCAAAAGGAGAGTGATTGCGGCCCCGGAGGTCAAAGTGCTCTTCTGTGGCACCTGCAGTGTGTGCCAAGCCCTCAACGCTCTCCCCCTTTGTATGTTCATCCTGCATTGCTAGGATGATATCATTCAGCGACAGACTCCTGCTGCTACTGGGTCACAGTGACCGCGAGGAGGCCCCTGTCAATTATGAATGAAGTCCAGCAGTGAGCACCGAAATCGTCTTTCTGAGTTGGCCCACTCCCTGAGCTGACGCCGCAGTCAAGAGCAGTGCTGCACCTCAGAGGGACAAGTGTCCTCTGGAGCCCCCCACTTTCCCACAAAGGGTCTGCGCCTTGGGATGAAGACCCGTGGGGTCCCCTGAGATCGTGGGACCTCACGGACGCTGCATCACTGGGGAAGCTGCCCCTGCTTCGCGCACTAATACACTCCACGCTGGTATTTGAAGCGTAAAAGGCCATTTTCTTAGGACAAGGTTGTATCAAAATCACATTAACCAAAACATCAATAACTATAACATTTCCCATCATCAAACCCCTTAATTCACTCTATCCATCCTCAACCCTCACACCTGTGGCTCTCATCCCGTTACACTCTGAAACCTCCTCCATCATTCTCGTCTTCACTTTTCTTTCAACCTCCTCTCTTAGATCTCCTGCAGTTGCTCTCTTGCACCCTGCACTGCCCCCATCCTTCACCTGTTCCCCTCCCCCACCCGCCAAGGGGATGGATGTGCCCATCTGTGACTCACTGCCCCTCCAAAGTACTGCCAACCAGGGACCGGCTGTAGGGCTGTTACCTGCCCCACCCCTTTTGCTCCTGTGCACCTTTCGCATCACTGCTGCTGTTCCCTGTGGCACCAGATAGATTCGTTCCACAACCTACTGATCAGGCCACACATCTCCATCATATAATAGGGATTACCAACCTGCGAAAGGTGCACTCCATTGAAGTACTGGGTATTTTAAGCCCAGCGGTGCAGGGGAACACACCCTATGACTTCGGGGTTCTTCCTGTTTCAGACCTACAGAAACACAGAGTCTTCTGGGTGAAGTCAAAGATCAGTTTATTGGCTGCAGACCAATTACAGGTATCCTAGAAGTACAACAGCGTGTATGTTCTCAGGAGACTGCTAAAAATCATAGAAACGGGCTTCTTCTTAAATACAGAATTTCCTGCTTCAGGCATACATTCCTAGTTTTATGGCATGGTCATTTAGATGTATACATTTCAAACGAAAAGGCAGAGTCATGATGACCATCCCACATTCCAGCTAAGCCAGCCCGTAATTATTTACACAGCAAGGTTCAGATCCCACATCAGATATCGATAGGCCCCAATAAACATGAGCATCTCCTGTTTGGAAAACAAGCCATAAAGCAGGAACAGTCAGGTGCGAAAGAGATTAGCTGGAGGCTCGTGTAGGATTAAAAGACTTTATGGTGTGTCAAGCCCTGATGCTAATCACAGGTGGCCAGAGGACGGGGAACTCGTGAGACCAGTTTGACCTGGGGCAGCGGAGCCAAGCTGCCCAGGTCACAGAAAAGTCAAAGAAAGGCACATGTGCTCTAAAAGGCCCGTATTCGCTTCATGCTATATAGCCTATGTGAGGGCAACCATAAGATGGCCACTGATACAAAATGGAACCCACGTGGTGATGTGAAATAGCGTATACACAGTGCATTCATAGCTAAAATGTTACACAAAGCACTTGTACATACCGCATTAACCATTCGCGGTTCACTATTACCGGGATAGACAGGGGTAGGGCCCTGCCTCCTACGCGGTCCCAAATTCTAAAGTACGACAGACCCTCCTTTTGCCCTTACATAGGCAATAACTATACTCATTTCAATCCGAGTCTAGGTCAATATTCACGAAGTCATGGAGATGTTGCTGTAGCATCATCCTATTACTTAGCTCGTCCCTCGACACAGGTTTCCTTACACATAATGTAGCACAGAGGCCACACATCGCAGGAGCACACTGTATGCATAGACAGAACAGGAAAAGGATGGCTAAGATCATTCCAATGACCATCAGAACTTTCCAACCCCAGGCAGATATCAGTTCCCAGAACCACCCCACCAGTGACCAATCTCCTTTATCCACGTGTATGGACTCAGATATTTTATGCAGTTTGGAGATGGCTTGATAAACTGTTGGAGCGTTATCTGGTATGAAAATGCAACAACTAGATTGGATAACCTTACATACCCCACCGCGGTCTGCAAGTATAACGTCTAGAACCATGCGGTTCTGCAAGGTCATGAGGCGATCCGCTTGGAGCTCAGCTGTCAAATTACCAAGGGCACCAGCCGTAACATTAACAGTGGATTCAACCACACGAGTCAGTTGTCTCAGGTTCCTACTATTGACCATAGGTCCCCAAAACGGCAGGAAACCCAAAAAGAAATCTCCCGCTTCCTGACCGGCAGTATCCTCCTTACTAATCACGCCTCTCACAACTCTGGTCTTGTGATAGTCAGAGGCGGCAGTAAATGTTGGCGGTAGCAGATTTGCAATATAACATGTGCCCGAGAAATCAGGGGGCAACCATGTATATGCTCGGTCATTGCAGACAAAATATGTACCCTTGGCAGCCAAAAACGCAGGGGAAAACTGTGATGGGAAAGTGTACGTTTCAGTACAGTCACTTCTTCCCAGTTGAGCTCTCGGATTCTGACCATTACCTTGTAAACAGAACCGACCTATGTGGGGTACGACCCAGATTGGGGATGAGATTTTTTGCTGTCTTTCACCCAGACTAATACTATACCCCGTCACGTTCCACCCTACATAAGCTCTCAATTCTTCTTTGGGAATAGAGGAGTATGCATCGATATCTCTGCTCATATCGGCAACTCCTTTCATTAAGGCTTTATTATTGGTGCTAGGTCTGATGGAACGCGGTTGTCGCGGGGAGTAGGCATCTAGGGCAAAGAGAAACATGGTCTGGAATGCCCATGACGATCCATTGTAACTAAACGGCAGCACTAGATAAGGAATACCCTTGTTAATGGTATGTGGCATTAAACCACACACCCAGCAATTGGTTGTATTCATGACTAGTTGGTACTGGTGCAGGAGCTGAATAAACGAGTTGTTTACAAACTCTGATCGTCTGGCTTGTTCGTGTTCAGGCAGAGGGTGAAAAGAGTGTGAGGAGATAGTAGGAGGAGGTATAGGCTGTACAGTGGGTGCAATGGGCTCTTGAGAGGAGAAGAATACAAATCCTACAGTAAACACTACCATACTACATAATATAAACAGGCATAAAAACACAAAACGTTTGCTTTTCATTATTTTACATATTCTTGCTTTAAAGTTCATTTCCTCAGCGGGTCTCTCCATCTTGAAAGACTCCATCCTCTAATCGTGCCGCTCGCGGCGGGTGAGTTTCTTCTGCTAAGGAGTACGCCTGTTAGTCCAGGGAACGCCCTAGACCAACCAGAACCGTTGACCTAACGTCTCCGGCCTGTACCCCAAAGTCTTGGCACCGCGACCCTGCGGCTGAACCCGGATGGTGGTTCGAAAAACAAAAATCAAGAAAGTCCTTCAGATGGGAGAGCTATGGTATCAAAAACAAAAAGGTGAGGAAAAGAATATTTATTTGTCCATAGGCCTTGGTCTCAGATTGTAGTGGAGACGGCCAGGTACTGTTTGATCTTGAAACAAGAGTTCAGGCTCTGTGGTGTCCAATTGAATTGACGGTGGCACAGCTTCTTGCAAAATATCGTCACTCTGTTGTGCTGAAGTTGTGCCTTTTATGCGTGCATCACTGAACATCACAAAACGAGGTACAGTGTCTGTTTCAGAGTCTGCGATACCCTCCTGGACCCACTGGTCATACGGCAGAGGCAAAGGGATCCTCTTCACGTGGGCGCCGTGGATCCAGTTCTTCTTCCCCTTTACTCGAACAGCTGATCTTGTAGATAGGAGTACGAGATGAGGGCCGATCCAACGAGGCTCATCGTTGCTCTTGTGCTGAAAATTTTTCACCAAGACCCACGTGCCAGGGTCGATAGGGTGTCCTGGAGCCTCAGAGGCCGGGGGGAGAGTATCATGCACCTGTTGGTGTAAAACACGCAGTTTAAACGTCAAATCATACAAGTAATCAAGCAGTACTGGATGCTCGATTTCACTGAATTTCGTAGGTCTTGGCACACCCCATACATTGGCCGGGCGGCCAAAAACAACCTCATAAGGACTAAGTCCCACTCGTGAGTGCACGGTCATTCTTGTGGATTGGAGTGCTAAAGGCAGAGCGTCAGGCCATTTAAGACCGGTGCTCGCCTGGATTTTGGCCAATTTAAGTTTTAGAGCGCCGTTGTAGCGCTCTTCTAATCCAGCGGGGTGATTTGCAGCGTGGAACTTTTGCTTTATACCTAGTCCCTCACACACATTCTTCATCACTTTACCCACAAACTCACTTCCATTATCACTCCACACCATTCTTGGCATTCCAAACCTGGGGAGAAATTCTTTCACAAGGGCTTTGGCTGTGGATAGAGCAGTATTATCTTTTAGGGGATAGGCCTCTATCCATTTTGAAAAAGCGCAAACAACCACCAATACATATTTCAGGTTGTTGCACCTTTCCATGTGAATAAAATCTAGCTGCAAAACTTCAAATGGATATGATGGAGGCGCAAAATGACCAGCTGGAGTTGGGGTTCCCCTACCAGGGTTGTACTTCAAGCATACCATACAATTCTTGACCACATTCTCTGCACACTTGGGAATTCCAGCATTCTGCCATACTGGAGCCAATAACTTACAGATTCCTTTCATACTGATATGTGCCATTCCATGTGCCATAGTGACCACTGGAAGCACATATGCATCAGGCAACAACCATCGCCTATGTTCTGACAGATCAACCCAACAACCATTCTCATCCAACTTACCCATACTTTCTCTCCACTTGCTCAACTCTTTCTCTGTGGCTTCAGCTTGAAGGGACTTTACACTTTCTATTGTTTTTTCACACATTCCAATATCACTAACCAATCTTGCAGGGCCTGCAACATACATTCGAGTCTTCACATCTTTTGCTGTTTCTTTCGCGACTTCATCAGCAAACGCATTACCACGACCAACATCATCAGTGATTTTCTTGTGCGCACTGCATTTCATAATCGCAACTTGCAACGGTAGGGTCAGTGATTCAAGGAGATCATTCACCAACTTGCCATTCTGAATCTTAGCTCCATGCGAAGTCAGGAACCCACGTTCCTTCCATAATCGCCCAAAACTGTGGGCCACGCCAAAGGCGTACTGGCTATCCGTATATATGTTCACTTTCATTCCTTCAGACAACACGCATGCTCTCGTAAGGGCAATCAGTTCTGCTGCTTGAGCCGAATTTTGTGGCACACGTGCAGTTTCAACAATCGTGTGCAAAGTCGTGATAGCATATGCAGCAGTCGTATCACCATTCGGAAGCTTGAAACACGAACCATCCACCCATAAAGTACCATCACACTCAGTCAGGGGAGTATCTTTAAGATCTACTCTCCCTTTCGTTTCTTCTTCTGTTCTGAACAGACAATCATGTTGCTCAATCTCATCTAGGTCTGCTGGGATTGGTAATAGTGTAGCTGGATTCAACGTGTTGCATCTCTTTATGTGTATGTGATTTGCTAACAGTGTCAGCTCATAACCAGATAATCGTGCACTAGTTAAGTGTTGTGTCTTGGTCCTGTTTAACAATGTGTCCACAGCATGTGAAACCATAACAATCAATGTATGATCCATTACTAGTCCAGCAGACTGTCGAATAGACATAGCTGCGGAGGCTGTGGCTCTCAGACAACTTGGCAATGCCCTCGCTACCGGGTCCAAGGTTGACGAAAAATATGCGCATGGACACGGTCTGTCGCCAAAAGGCTGTGTTAACACTGATAATGCGCAACCATCTTTCTCATGAACATACAATGTAAAAGGCTTGCTGTAGTCAGGGGTACCCAACACAGGAGCTGAACATAATGCATTACGCAATTCCCAAAAACTTTTCTGACACTCTTCAGACCATGGGATAGGATTCGGTGTGTCTTTGCATGTTAATGCTAACAAAGGTTTTGCCAACAAGGAAAAATTAGGAATCCAATGCCTACAGTATGAAGTAATGCCCAAGAAAGCACGCACTTCTCTCTGTGTTCTTGGCACACTCAACTGTGCAATGGCTTGAATTCTTTCTGGGGTCAGTTTCCTTCCCTCCTTCGATAAGAGATGACCTAAGTAGGTCAGTTCTTGTCGACTATTGCAATTTTGAGAGAGACACTTTGTGATGAAAGGCAGACAAATGACGCAACAAGGACAAGGTAGCGTTTTTGCAAATCTTTTCAGTATCCGCGGCGATTAGTAAATCGTCAACGTACTGAATAAGGATAGCGCCACTGGGTAAAACCAGTGCATCAAGCTGCGCTTTTAAAGCCTGACTGTATATTGATGGACTTTCACAGTAGCCCTGGGGAGCGCATTTAAAGCGGAAGCTGCGACCTCCTAAACTAAAGCCAAAAATGTCTCTGCTCTCCTCTACAATTGGGATGCTAAAGAAAGCATTCTTTAGATCAATCACTGAGAACCATGCAGCGGAGGCTGGAATCATGGTTAACAAAGCAGTTATATCAGGGACAACTGGAAACTGTGGCACAACAATCTTATTAACCTCTCTAAGATCAATCACAAATCTGTAAACAGGTGGCTGTGAAGGGTCCGTTCTTTTTAAGACAGGTAAAACAGGACTATTGCAAACGTTGCCTCTTGTCTCTTCAATTACACCCTTTTTAATCAAATCGCTGACAATTTCTAACAACGCTTTCTGACCTTCATTGGAGATCTTGTACTGGGGAATATGTGGCAATCTGACATTGGCCTTTAAAGTTACCACATATGGCGGTATTTCCAAGAGACCCACATCATTGGGACCAGTAGCCCAAAGGACATCCGGAAGGGATGACAATTCAGGTGGCATTGCATTTTTAGACAAATACATTGGGGAAATCACTTTCTTACCTAATGTAAGTTGTACTCCTGAGGGAGAACAATACAGCGTGGCATGCAATCTAATCCTAACAAATTCTCACCACAACCTGTTGTTAGGATGAGAGGTGCTTTTAGCTCGCAAGGTCCAACAGAAAGAGACATAGGACTAGAAATCGGGTTCCTAACTGGGGCGCCAGAAAAACCTACTGAAACATTCATTTCGCCAGACAAAGGCGCGCCAGGGAGTTTTGAATGCATGATTGAACTCTTTGCAGCACCAGTGTCTAGCAGAAAGGGCTCCGTTACATTTGCTGTAGTTACTTTAACATAAGGTCCGCTCTGATCCACTGGCACTGAAACAACTCCCTCTCTCTGTCTACGGCTGTCCTAGTAATCATTATCATCTACATTGTCGTCTTCTGCATAATAATCATTATTGTAGTACTGGGCTGTATTACCAGTCGCGTTGGCCTGCTGATCAAAGCTATTTATGGTATTTTGAGGCGGAAGAGGACGCGCGTTCTGGAGAACATTTCCACGCCCTCTGCCTCTAGGAGCTTGCTGACCACCTCTACCTCTTGCGCCATACGTATTACTGTTACACTGCATTAATTTAGGACAACTATACTTGAAATGACCTTCCTCTTTGCAATATGAACATTGATTGGGACCTATAGGGATATGTGGTTGATAATACCCATTCATTTGCTGACTATTCTGAAATTGTTGGGGCTGCTGATAGACACCTTGTGTTTGCCTATAATGATTCTGTCCTCCACGTGGCGGATAGGCCTGCTGCAAGAGGACCTTTGTTTTCAGTTCTTTCGTTTTTTTATCCGTTCTATCCTTCTCATCTTTGTCTCTATTTTCATAATACTGTGCAGTAGCCAGTATTTGCGCTGAAGAGGAAACAGCCCAAGAACTTTCTGAGTCCTTTAATTTTTTACACAACTCGGGAAGTAGATTCTGCACAAATTTATCAACAAATAACCGTTGGCCACCTTCAGTGCTCATGTCTTGACCACTGTGGTCGATAAACGTTTCTTCAAACCTGGTGAAGAAATCAGACACTGTCTCATCTTTCTTCTGCTTACATGCGGATAGTTTATCCCAATTTACGCGCATCGCAGGCATTATAGTTTTCATGCATGTAATAATTCGACCAGGGAGTTCTGCCACTAAAGGGTCAGGCTTTGCGCCACCAACTTGTCTAGCGTCTGCAGCAACGATATTAGCCCATGTACCCCCTAGTTCTGCAGCATGATCCGTATTACGGATGGATCCCCATAAAGGCTGTGGAACAACATTCCCAAATAACATATCTATGTCAGCCAGATTCATGACGCACAATTCTGCAGTTTGGGATAACTCCTTATAATACCCTGTAGGGTTTTTACGGGGGTCAGGCAATGTCTGCTTAAGCGCTAACACCTCAGATCGCTTCCATGGGACATGCACCCAAACACGCTGAAAATGAGCTAAGACAGGTGGAACAGCATTTGGATCAGCAGGTCTCCAAACTGGAGGAACCTCACGCATCGGATATTGGCGCGCTTTTACCTTCTTCCCCACAGGGAAATCCTGCTCAAACAACGACTGCTGGCAATCATCATTCCTCAAAGATAATAAGGTTGCAACTGCTTTATTCACATCGGGGCCCACAATCGTACCTTTTCCAAAATCGAATCTCACTCGACATAACTCCTGCGGGTTTGGATCTCTACCATGATCATCCAATTCCTCACAGAGGATTTCACACATTTTCTCCAACACATACCTCTGTTTCGGGGCATCCCATTGGTGAAAAACGTCAACAACTGACTCCACCTCATAGAGTGAAAAAAAATAATAATCCACCTACGCGCCATATGATCTAATACCTTTTTCTCTTCAGGATCAGGCAGCTGACTGCGCAATTGCTTACGTTGTAAACCAGGGGTCGCACTAGATGGCCCAAAGAGAGGCGACATTAAAGTAATCACTACATTAGCTAGTCGTTGTCATGCTGAAGGAGAAGTTGAAGCGACAACGGGGGGATAGACAGAGGGAAGAAAAACAGATTCAGATACAGGTACCTGGGTAGTGTAAGAAAGAGCGCCAGGGGAAACCGCTGGCGTGCTAGGCAAAGTCGCAGGAAGCGCGGGGGTAACAGGTAACAAAACTGGCGGCCCTTGAGAGGGCTGCACTGCAGGGATAGGAGCCAGCTGAGGAGGAGCTGGCGGTTGTGGGAAGGCTTGCGGCATATTTACTGGAGGCTGCGCATTTACAAGCTGTGGAGGCGCGGTAGCATTTTGTGCATACGGGGGTGGCGAACTTAGCAAATGGGACATTAGGGAATCTTTCTCTTTCTCTTTTGTCTCATCTTGCACAAGGGGTGACAAAACAGCGTAACATTTTTCAATCCCTAGTTTGCGCTGTCTATGTAATTGCTCATTCATTTGTTCCTCCTCATTATCTTTAAATTGCACAGCTGCTTGCATAATTGACATACCTCTTTCTTTCTTATTCTTTTTCGCTAGCTTAATTTCCTTCTGTTTGGCTTCCTTTCGCCATAGGCGGAAAGAATCAAACATCGCCGGCCGGGCTTTCTTTTTAAACAATTTAACTTCCAAATTATCTAAGATATCTGTATCGAAACTACCATTTTGGGGCCATTTTAAAACACCGTCCTTTCTGGTGTATCGGATCCATACTTCATTATATGCAATGGGGCCCTCGCCATGTTTTACATAAAGCTCATAAGTAGGAGTTCCAATTGGAGGAACCGGACATGAATCCTCTAACTGGAAATCCCTTCCACAACCCAAACAAAACAATCTACCAAATACACTAGCACCAGGCATCTTTGCTCACTAGTCTAGTTTCAAACGTCAAAGGATTATCGAATACGATAGTCTCGTGAATACACGAGTCCTCTGGCTTTGGGACTTGCAAGCACCAAATCAAAATGATCCCGAAGGATACCAAATTCAAACTAGGAGACGCTCCACTTATACTTAACTGAATATTGATGATCGATGGCGTCACCAGAAGACTCTCTCGATTGTTTCGCTCTACCAAAAAATCGTCAAGGGTCCAAAACAGGGCGATTAATCAGGGCAGCAGTCCTTTTTAGCCGTCGGGACGCGGAGAACCTCGCAGAAAAGACTTTTGGACCACGTCGACAACCGTTGATAAAGTGGCGGCCTTCCTCCAGAATTTCCACACAAAGCTCCTCACGAACCTCTGGCTTGGACCGGTACCGCTGAAATCGCGCCGAGTTGGGCGCCAACTGAAGTACTGGGTATTTTAAGCCCAGCGGTGCAGGGGAACACACCCTATGACTTCGGGGTTCTTACTGTTTCAGACCTACAGAAACACAGAGTCTTCTGGGTGAAGTCAAAGATCAGTTTATTGGCTGCAGACCAATTACAGGTATCCTAGAAGTACAACAGCGTGTATGTTCTCAGGAGACTGCTAAAAATCATAGAAACGGGCTTCTTCTTAAATACAGAATTTCCTGCTTCAGGCATACATTCCTAGTTTTATGGCATGGTCATTTAGATGTATACATTTGAAACGAAAAGGCAGAGTCATGATGACCATCCCACATTCCAGTTAAGCCAGCCCGTAATTATTTACACAGCAAGGTTCAGATCCCACATCAGATATCGATAGGCCCCAATAAACATGAGCATCTCCTGTTTGGAAAACAAGCCATAAAGCAGGAACAGTCAGGTGCGAAAGAGATTAGCTGGAGGCTCGTGTAGGATGAAAAGACTTTATGGTGTGTCAAGCCCTGATGCTAATCACAGGTGGCCAGAGGACGGGGAACTCGTGAGACCAGTTTGACCTGGGGCAGCGGAGCCAAGCTGCCCAGGTCACAGAAAAGTCAAAGAAAGGCACATGTGCTCTAAAAGGCCCGTATTCGCTTCATGCTATATAGCCTATGTGAGGGCAACCATAAGATGGCCACCGATACAAAATGGAACCCACGTGGTGATGTGAAATAGCGTATACACAGTGCATTCATAGCTAAAATGTTACACAAAGCACTTGTACATACCGCATTAACCATTCGCGGTTCACTATTACCGGGATAGACAGGGGTAGGGCCCTGCCTCCTACGCGGTCCCAAATTCTAAAGTACGACACCATCATCCCTGAACAACAATGGTTCCTCTAATCTGAGCCCAACATGAGTGATCACCTTAATTTGGCAGAACACCTTCATTGCCCGATTCAGCTTTCTACGAGCTTTCTCCACGGCTGCATGTTTTAACGCCCCTTTCCAAATTTTGCGCAGCACAAATTCTGTCTATATTATGCATGTTCCTACCAAATTACTTTTCATCACTTCCAGGTCCCTCTGCATGTGCTGCAAAATAGTCAATCCAGATAATCTTAACAAGTCATTTTCGCCTAGATGTATGACCAACATATCGGGACAGTCTCTTTGCATACCATCTTTGTCAGCCACGGCAATAGAGCCCCCCAGCGCATTCCTCCTTTACCCCATCAATGCATCTCATTATGGCTGCTCTTCAGACCCAGGTTAAGGCCGTAGACCTGCCAATCTGCATATCTGACTCCCCAATGTACAAAAGAATGTCCTACGATCCAGGTAAACATCTTGGTTCCTGGGCGGCCCACACAACCTGTGACAAGAAAAATAGATTAGTGCACCAATAGTCCCAATTTGTCTCTTCACCTCCACCCCCAGAGCCCACCTTTTCTACTTGCGCACATATCTCTCTCAGCACCTAGACCTCCATCTCCTAATTTGGCATATCTTGTCCCAGGACCAACCCAAACGTGCCGCCGCCATAGCTGCACCAATGCGGAAAGAATAAGTGCCATATCTAGCTGGATCCCTTCCTAAACACCGCAATGCCATGCGAAAGACTACCAGCAACTGAAAAGCTGTAAGCCTATCCTCTGGCGCGTGATAAAAGATTCCTCCTGATACTCTTTCTGCTTTCGCTAAGAAAACCCCCCATTCCTGCACGAGGCACACACCACCACCTCCGTTCTCATTCATCCAAACCCATCTACCCCTCCCAGCCTGATTCGTCTTGGAATAACACAGCCAGATCCCCAGATGCCCATTATCCAATCTTACCTCCTCAAAAGTTCATCCTACCTGCTGCCCCGTGCCCAACAAAAACCCCCAATAAACTTTGCAACAATTTAAGCGTTATTGCCTTCCTCGAAACTCACTCTTCCCCATTCACATCCCTAACCTTTCACCATCTTACTCTGAATCTCATCCTTTGCAGGGTCAAAACCTAAGTGCAGTTTGCTATAAAATGAGATCTCTGCCAATTTTCCCGCTATTGTAGTTTGCAACAAACCCTTATCTATACAACTTAAAACAAAACTCATAACTCCCTGTTCAGTGTCCTGTCTTGACATGCTCCATTCATCTATGGTCTGTCCCATGAAACCTCCAAATTCCGTCCATGCCAGTCTGTAACTTCGACTCGTGGATTCCGCCAGAGATTTCTTGACCAGGCCTATCAGTCTCACCCCCCTAGGCCCAGATGCCGTCCAGCAGCCTTGTCTTGCATGCATCCACTCCAGATGCCAGTCGCCGGAATCACCACCACTGTGAACGAGACAAGGCATCTGCAATGTCATTACTGGCCCCGGCAAAAAAGGGGGAGCAGCGCACTCCTATTAGCTTCCTTATCGATTTTCTTTAGGTAAATGATGTAGGTGCTGCAGTGTTATGCTCGCTGTCTATCGAGCATTTGAAGAACTGAAGAAAGAGAACAACCAACTAATGGTTGACACTGCGCACAGTGCTAGGGGTAACAAAGACCCAAATGGTTAGACACATTGGCAAAAAAATGATCAAATACAATAAGTTGTTTTCGGAGAGACATATATTAACTCATATATGCAATGAAACAATATAACATTTTGTCGGCATGTTAAAAGGAAAATAACACTTAATGGTGGTCATCCACCTGAAACAATTCTGACATAAAATCTAGTGCACAATACATTTGAATGATCACATGATGTTATATTGGTGAGCCCAATGCATTTCGGGACTATGGTGTCCCTTCGTCAGGGGCGATCTGTGAAAGAGAATACATAAATATCACAAAAGGTAATAAACACTGAGGTCTACATTCAAGAATACTCCATGGTAAAACATCTCAAGTCATGTGGTGGTCAACAATGCCTTAACCCAGATCAATATACATGAGACCTTGTTGATACCAATCGTGCTGAACGAGAGTGATGTGGAATGCTGTGAAAAAGATTTGACAGTCATATCACCCAGAGGTGTGGTTGCACCAAGGCGGTGTGGGTGAACAAAGTACAAACAGTTAAGATGGTGTCATAAAAGAGTAGGGGAATCGAGAAAGTGATGGCTGAAAAAGCCTCACCTCAAGTATTGTGTATTGACCTCAAAATGAGAAGATAATCATGAAACCGGACAATGACGTTGTTGACTGAAAGGCAAGGAAATTAGTGAACAAGGCGTCAAAACACAGAAAAAGCGGCTGAAAAGAGTGTTGGGAAAAGACTAATCCCTACTTACCAACTTGGTGATATAAACGGATGCTAAGGCAAGTACTGAAAGAAATGGATGGGAATAACGTTAGAAAGTGGCCTGAGGGTATGGCGAAAAAATAAATAAAACAATGCTGGCGCAGAACCTGCACGATGACAAGATACTCACTAGAAAAAGGGAAGATAGCGTAGCATAAGCCGTGGTGTGTCAAAGCCTCC
Source organism: Triturus cristatus (assembly GCF_964204655.1). NCBI lineage: Eukaryota > Metazoa > Chordata > Amphibia > Caudata > Salamandridae > Triturus > Triturus cristatus. The sequence continues at coordinate 809,585,300 of NC_140594.1, read as the reverse complement.
CGTAGCTGAAGCGAGATGCTCTGATGCAAACCAGACGCCAATAAGTAACACTAGAACAGAAGCTCTAATGCGGATGCTAAGGCAAGTGCTGAAAAAAATGGATGAGTGTAACGTTAACAGATAGCCTGGAAAAATAGCGAAAAGAGGAAAGCAATGCTGGCGCAGAACCACAAGAGGACAAGGTACTTACTGGAAAAAGGAAGATAGCGTGGCGTGAACCGTGGTGTCTCGAAGCGTCCCGTAGCTGAAGTGAGATGATCTGGTGCGTACCAGGCGCCATTAAGTAACGCAAGAACGGAAGCTCTAAAGCGGATGTGGATATTGGAGAAATGATGAAGTAGGAAAGAGGACTGACTCTGGGCGCCATGTTGGGAAGGTGTGTCGTGAAAAAACGAGAGAAACGTCAAGAACAAGAAATGATTAAATAAACATCGTAAATAATCAGAGAGAAGCGGTAAAAAACCGGTGCATAGCGCATTGATGTATGCTTAATAAATGGAAAACTGGAAAACGGTGAATCTCTTCGCATATTGGGAATATAGAAAGAAACAAGTATCCATAAAACCCACCAGAACCAATGAAAAACCTAACCTTTACCATGGAACTCGTAAATGTCATGCATGCGTACATTGTAACAATGTAATTACAGGAAACATCCTCACCCATCCCACATTGGGCTCCAAGATTTCTTTGAAGCACAGTAGTGACTGTAACACTTCACATGCCATTTACTGTATCAAATGCCCTTGTGGCAAGGCCTATGTAGGCAAAACTGAACGAAAAATAAAAACTCGTATCACAGAGCACAAATCCAGGATCAGAAATAAAAACAGCACCTCAAGTCTTGCCATTCATTGGTCAGAAGCTCAACATACAATTTCCCAACTCCGTTTTCAGATTATTGAAACCATCGATGTCAGACCAGGCGTTGACATAACCAATCTACTCTTACGCAAGGAGATTTTCTGGATTCAGAAATTACATACCCTGGCCCCTTGTGGGCTCAATGACCGATTAGACTTATCATGTTTTTTGTAAACATTTTCATTTTTTCCTTGACCTGTTCCCACCATACTGAGGTTCACCATCCCCTTCTTTTTCAGCACTCACTCACTATATGGCCACTTGCCTTTCCACTCTTTGTCTTTTTCTAAACATCACATGACCACGGTTTAATATGTTTGTCCATCCACACTCATATAATATTTACATAACTTTTGACTGTTCGAACTTAGACCTTATGATAACTTCTATGTACTCATTTGTTCGTATACCATATACTATTATGGATACTTGTTTCTTTCTATATTCCCAATATGCGAAGAGATTCACCGTTTTCCAGTTTTCCATTTATTAAGCATACATCAATGCGCTATGCACCGGTTTTTTACCGCTTCTCTCTGATTATTTACGATGTTTATTTAATCATTTCTTGTTCTTGACGTTTCTCTCATTTTTTCACGACACACCTTCCCAACATGGCGCCCAGAGTCAGTCCTCTTTCCTACTTCATCATTTCTCCAATATCCACATCCGCTTTAGAGCTTCCGTTCTTGCGTTACTTAATGGCGCCTGGTACGCACCAGATCATCTCACTTCAGCTACGGGACACTTCGAGACACCACGGTTCACGCCACGCTATCTTCCTTTTTCCAGTAAGTACCTTGTCCTCTTGTGGTTCTGCGCCAGCATTGCTTTACTCTTTTCGCTATTTTTCCAGGCTATCTGTTAACGTTACACTCATCCATTTTTTTCAGCACTTGCCTTAGCATCCGCATTAGAGCTTCTGTTCTAGTGTTACTTATTGGCGTCTGGTTTGCATCAGAGCATCTCGCTTCAGCTACGGGAGGCTTTGACACACCACGGCTTATGCTACGCTATCTTCCCTTTTTCTAGTGAGTATCTTGTCATCGTGCAGGTTCTGCGCCAGCATTGTTTTATTTATTTTTTCGCCATTCCCTCAGGCCACTTTCTAACGTTATTCCCATCCATTTCTTTCAGTACTTGCCTTAGCATCCGTTTATATCACCAAGTTGGTAAGTAGGGATTAGTCTTTTCCCAACACTCTTTTCAGCCGCTTTTTCTGTGTTTTGACGCCTTGTTCACTAATTTCCTTGCCTTTCAGTCAACAACGTCATTGTCCGGTTTCATGATTATCTTCTCATTTTGAGGTCAATACACAATACTTGAGGTGAGGCTTTTTCAGCCATCACTTTCTCGATTCCCCTACTCTTTTATGACCCCATCTTAACTGTTTGTACTTTGTTTACCCACACCGCCTTGGTGCAACCACACCTCTGGGTGATATGACTGTCAAATCTTTTTCACAGCATTACACATCACTCTCATTCAGCACGATTGGTATCAACAAGGTCTCTTGTATATTGATCTGGGTTAAGGCATTGTTGACCACCACATGACTTGAGATGTTTTACCATGGAGTATTCTTGAATGTAAACCTCAGTGTTTATTACCTTTTGTGATATTTATGTATTCTCTTTCACAGATCGCCCCTGACGAAGGGACACCATAGTCCCGAAATGCATTGGGCTCACCAATATACCATCATGTGATCATTCAAATGTATTGTGCACTAGATTTTATGTCAGAATTGTTTCAGGTGGATGACCGCCATTAAGTGTTATTTTCCTTTTAACATGCCGACAAAATGTTATATTGTTTCATTGCATATATGAGTTAATATATGTCTCTCCGAAAACAACTTATTGTATTTGATCATTTTTTTTTGCCAATGTGTCTAACCATTTGGGTCTTTGTTACCCCTAGCACTGTGCGCAGTGTCAACCATTAGTTGGTTGTTCTCTTTCTTTATTACTGGCCCCGGAACATGTTTTGCCCGAAATACAACATTCAACCTCAAGCATTTCAACATAAAACTCTGCAACAGCCGCAAGACCCTCAAATCTTTTGCTTTCTGTCTGTTCACTAGCTCCACCACTGTCATATTGTCCACATGGAACAACACCAATCTATTCTGAAACTCTGTGCCCCACACCTCCAGTGCCACCAGCAGTGGAAAAAACTCCCTCCAGAAAAGCTATGCTCCACTCCTGTCTCATCCAGTGATTTGGACATCTACCATCCCAAAACAGACCAAAGCCAGAAGCCCCTGTCGCATCAGAAAAAATTTGAACCTGCCTGATCGTTCTGTCCTCCACAAAGTCCAAGGACACTCCATTGAAGTCTGCTAAAAAGGCCTGCTAGACCCTCAAATCCGCCCTGACTCCCATTGAAATTCGGACCCTTTGATGTGGTAGCACTGCCGCAGACATGGCCATGCCGAGGCGTCGGCAGAATGTTCTCCCATCTCTCACCATAGTTCAGGAAACCCATCAGTTGTTGCACCTGTCTGAAGTCAATCTTCTTCTCCCCTCCACCCGCAGCAGGAAAACTTGTATGTCCTGCACTTACCCACTGGGTAGCCTGGCCATCCACTTGAGTCCAACTCAATGCCCACAAAAGTCAATCTACAGCTGGGCCTAGCTGTCTTTTCCGGTGCTACTGGGACCGCAAAGTACTGCTCAATTTCCTGCAAGTGCTGCAATGCCCTTTGCAATCCCCTGAATTTCCCCTTCCTATCAAAAGAAAGTCATCCAGGTAATGTGACAATTCCTGGTGCCCACCACTCTTTGTGAAAACCCACTGCAAGAAAGTGCTAAACATCTCAAACAGTTCACACAAAATCACACAGCCCATTGGCAGGACCTTGTACACGAAGATGGCCACTTCAAACTGTGTCCCCAGCAACAAGAAAGCCACAGGGTGTATAGGCAATAAGCGAAGGGCCGATTTTACATCACACTTTGCCATTTCCGCTCCCTGCCCACACGACTGCACTAGGCAGATCACATCGTCCACCGAACAACACAGTACTCTCGAGTCCTTTTCTGCTATGAAGTCATTGACTGACCTCTCCTCAGGCCATGATAAATGATGGATCATCCTGTACTCCCCTGGGTCTTTCCTAGGTACCACCCCTAGAGGTGAAATAATGATGTCCTCCACTGCCCAACTTTCAAATGGACCTGCTCTCCCTTCTTTGACTTCTTTTCGCAATTTCTCTGCTACTACGTCTGGCAATTCCCTGGCTGACTTCAAATTCTCCACCCACCTTCTCTCTGGGACCTTGGTATCCCACCCGAAAACCTTCCATAAAACCCCATTGTATCCTCAGCGCAGCCGCTCTGTCAGGGTAAATTGAGAGTGACGGGCCCATTACCTCAATCCTAACTGGAGTAGGAGCCCGTTGGCCCAGACTGTCCCCTGCCTTTGGTGAACCTCCAATGTTCAACTGGAGTGGACAATGTAAAGCATTGCGTGAGTCTGCGTCACCCACCACACTTGAAGAACTCATGCTTAAACTTGCAAGGGTGTCTTGAACAGAAACCCTTGTTGAAATTCCAGCATGCCCCCATGGTACCACCCCCTTGTTTTGGAGCCGCATCTGCGCTGCCTACGCTCGCATTGACTCCCCCCTGCCTGGGCGGGACGTGCTGGAAAGGACTGGTACGTCACCAGTAGGGCGCTAGCTGTATGGGTAGATGCTGATGACTGGGTGGATGACATCCATTGCATCCACAGTTCTTGGTGTTACGAAAACCTGAACCTGAGTTCATCCCTGGTCAAGTTGGTATGAGTTCATCCCTGGTCAAGTTGGTATGCATAGAGAATTCTGACCATTCATGTATATATAGCACTTGACATTACTAGCTTAAACTTGTGTAACCTGTACTTTATTACACTTCTCTAATCCTGTTTCGCAGCATATTGTAATTGCAGGTATCAATGTTTGTTTTCTGGATAGTATTAGCAAGTTATACTCTTTGCACGAGTCTTCACACATGTTGTGCACGTGTTAACTGTTTCGCTGTACTGAAGTCACTAGGCACATGCCCAGCACGTGTAAACTGAAAATCGCTCCGTGCTTATGCTAATTTGGAAGTCACACCCAGGACACGTTTTAGGAGCCTTCGCATAATCCCCACCAAAGCTATTTAAGCCCCCACCCGCTTATCCCCGATGCTTCGCTTCCTGCTGGCAGAACTCACCTGACTCCGTCCTTGAATGCAGCTCCAGTCTTCCGATCCAACTCCAGGGCAGCAACACTTCCTGATTCCTCGAGGGCGCTCAGAATAAAAGGTCCGGCTGGATCTTCTTCCGCTTTTACGGCGCTCTTCTTCCGATTCTTCAGCACTTCGCCTCCGGTTACCTAAAGAGACAGAAGAAGGAACAATAAACAAACCGGCGCCTAGCAACCTTCTTAACACTCGGGTAATTCTAAACGCGAGGTAAGAGTTTTCATTTCTGTTTGAATATTCAAGGCTTTAAAGACTGAGGCAGATTATTTCGGCAGAAGGAGCTTTCAAATAACCGAGAAGTTTAAGACTGAACTTCCTAGTGATTTAAAGAACAGTATTGATTAAACAATCATTCCCATATTGAAAAAGACTTGTTTTCAAGAACTGAGTGGACAATTGTTGCGCAACAGTGAGGACAATATTTGCGCTTTGAAGATGTCATTTTGTTTGTTTTAAACCTTTATTTGTGAAACAAATTAGACAGCATGAATATGGTTGAAATGTTGTAATGTTAAATAATTGTTTTAATGTATAAAAAGCGCTGCAGTATTGAAAGCATCTAGAAAAAGACCCTCTGCCGGAAATAGAGATTACCTCTGGAACCTTTCTAATGTAGATTCATCCCTCGAGTTGTGTAGATAACAAGAACCAGTTGCAGTTTCCAGTGGCGCAGTTTCCAGTGGCGCATGTATAGAGAATAAGTATTCCAATCACTTCCTGTCCCTGAAGAATACCCAGAAGAGGATTAAGACGCGAATCCAGTGTTTTGTCTTCTTCTTTCTCTCTCCTCCAATTCCCCCCTTCCCCCTCGGGGGTCCAGCTGGGTGACAAGTGCCAATATCTTGTTGCCTCGGTGGGCTTCAGAGGGAGTTGGGAACAAGCAGCTCAGCGAAGGAACAAACCGGAGTACAGGTGGGTGACTTCGTAACACTTGGTCTACCTCTCCCCACAGTTTATCAGGTTTAAGGCTAATTCTGGCCCCCAAACTCCTCATCATAACTTAACCATACGAAACTGCTGAAGTGCAACCGAGCCTTTCGAATGATATCCATGTACTTCCAGAGTGCTATTGCCCTGTCAAAGTGTTTTTCACAATAGATACTGGGGTATATGAGGAACACTGAGGTCCAGGTATCCATGTTAATGGGGACCCTGGGTCTCCTTGTCAGTTCCCCCTCGTCCTCCTTTGATCCTTCTTTTGCCTGGATCTCCCTGTGAAGCAGCTTAAATACATCCACGTATTCGTGCTTCCATATTCTATTCCTCGTTTTTTCGAAAAGATGTAACTTTACGGCATCACCAGGCCCATGTTTGGAAGCTTCTCATGATGGTTATCTTCACCATTTTCTTCCTTCCCCTCACTCCCTTCTGCCTTGTCCGTCTGGACACCCGTGCCGACTAGTTGTTTCACCCAGCTGGTCTTTGCTCCTGTTGTGGGAGCCGCTGCTGCACCCGCGTGAAACCCTGTGTCTCTTACAGACCCATCCCCCACACCCACCAACCGGCAGGCTTTCTTCCTCCCCACCTCACGCCCCCCGTTCCAAATGGTCCACCAATCGTCCTCACCTGGTAGACTCGCCTGGGCTCCTTTATCCTTCCCCTTGGTGCTGGTCTTTTTTCTGATTGGCTGCCTTCATCTTTCCCTTGGCTGCAATTGCCTCCTGCAAAACACCAACCTTTCTGGTTGCTTTTTCCGGTGCCCCAGTGACCCCTTCAGGCAACTCATCATCATCATCCCACACTTCGCCCTCTTCCAAGTCATCATTGCCGTCTCATCCTCTGCAGGCGCCTACACACCTTCACGCACCGCTCTCTTCTGTCCTTTTTGCACTCCTTTACAACACACCACTGCATTCCTCCGCATTCGCCAATGGAGCCCGATCCCTCGATGGAGGGTAGGCTGCCGTGGACCCCCATGCTGCTTCCTGACAATGTCTTTGGGTTGTTTTGCACCCCACCGGCACCACCCCGCTTCTACCGGCCTCCACCGCTGGTTTGTGCCCCCCTCCAGACTGCTCCAACCTGAGGGGGCCCCAGTACCACCAGGTCCTTCCTCCGTCCCAACTGTCCCTAGCCCACTCCCTTGCTTCTCATCAACCCACACCCACTTACCCTGAGCACCCCTGCCCTAGGGTCCTGTCCAGAGAGTGTCTCCTTTTTCCACGTGGGCATAGGCGGCCCACTGCCCCATGGATCAAACCCCCCGGCTGAACACAGTGTACCCCACTTACTCTCAGTCCGCCTTTGTTTGTGGATCTTGGCCTCTAAATCCAGCCCCGCCCATCTTGGTAGGATAGGTGGGGGGGTGTATCCCGGCTGAAACCTGTCCCCCTTTCCTGCTCTGCACTGGGGGTGCCTGCCATATTCCTTACCCTCTTTCCAGCCTTAAGAGTGTTCTGGGATACCCCCCTCCCTCCTGCCTGTTGTTTATTCCCATGAGGTCCATAGGGGCCTCCTCTCCCTGGGAAAGCTCCATGTCTTGCCTCATGCCGGCCCCAGTGTCCTGCTGGACTGGTTCATCTTTATCCATCCCCTCCCTTAGGAACCTTGGTTCATGCTGCCTGCACCCAGCTCAGCGTGCTGCTGGGCTTGGTCCCTGCTATCTCACCCCTCCCCCTGTGACAGCCCTGGACCTACCAGTCTGGGCTTTGGGTCCATTACCGATTTGGGGGCATTCTTTGTTCCAGGCAGAGAGCCGGGAAGGGGTCCATGCACGCCTACACCGCAATAGGATGGTGTCTGGGCAGGGCGCAGTAGTACCGCATTAAACTGAAGGACAGGAAAGTTTCTGCCATTCAGACTAGGGGGATCCCAGATTAACTTATCACATCGAGTATGCGCCTAAGTGCTCGTGCTTCCTACTCCTTGCCTGCTAATGCACTCATTTCAGTCAGGTGCATAGAGATTACAATAACCCTGCTGGTAGGTGAGCAGGTGTTCCTATGCGTATGTTTACCTACTGTGATTGATGTGCTTTTCTGTTGCATTAGATGCCCTAAGTATTTACTGATGTTATTTTTCCCTTGCATTGTCCAAAATAAAGAGTAGTATCTGAGTAACTGTATAGTGTACACAGTACATATGATTCATGTTGTTTTGGTCTGGTTTAGTGTACAATATAGTATATATTGTTTTATAATCCTCTGTGGAGTCTCTTTTGTGGTGTATTTATTGTGCTGCTGTGTGAGTGCGCTGTGCAGATACTTTACACGTTGCCTCTAATAATAAGCCTGCCTGCTCTGCACTAAGATACAGAGGGTGAGGACAGGTTATCTTTGGTGTGTAACTGACTTGCCCTGACTAGAGTGGTGGGTTCTGCATGGCTTATGTGCATACCCTAGCCAACCAGAAACCCCATTTCTAAGACCAAGCCAAACAGAAAATCAACATCAATAAACCGGGATGATGTTCACGTTTGTAAATACAATAAAAGTGTTCATAATTTCATATAAAAAATAAATTTTTATGAAACGTTCCCATGAAAGCCTTGTAACACTCTGGGTGGAACCCAAGAAACATTGCAAAACAGATCTCCACAGAAAAATATAGGAAAAAGGCACCCGCCCCTAAAAGGCAACTTAGTTTCTTCTCTTTTTCATCTATGTTCTGCATTGAAGCCATTTATCCAACTTCAAAACTCCATTTTCTCTTTCATCCTTACACTTAACTGAAGAGTTCTCATCTATGGGAACTACCCATATTCGGACAGAACACAGGGCGGGTGCACAAGGGGAGAATCAACCTTGTCCAGCGGTAGAAGCTTACTTGCAGCAGTGTGGGTACGGTGGTGAGAAGCGAGCCCGATGACAAAGCATGCCACCTGAATGGGTTAGGATTCGATATCCTTTTATTCAAATAACCTCAGTGTATTCTGCAGAAATACAGATGCCAAATTTAATGGTAGGAACTTGTGTGTCTCTTTCTGTTACCATTTTGAATATATCAGAAACAGTACAACTTTAATACACTGCAAATGTATTCATGTTACAAAAGGAAGAACCACAATTAAGTACACTTTATATCACGTCACTCTGGATATACATGTATTGCAAACTCATTATTCAAAACGTGGTCTTTGTGGTCATGATTCTGGTTGGTGTGCATCCTTTCTCGAGTGTTCTGTACCTCAAGTTGTTTACATCAATAAGGGGGTATGTACTGCAAGCAATAAGGAAAACTCCTCTCCCTACTCAACAGTAGGCAGGGGTAAACCGGGTCAATTGAAAGACCCGATCAGGCTTGACAGAGGGGTCCAAAAAGGGTGTGTAATGGCCCCACTCTCTTCTCACTCTTCATTAATGGTGTTGTCCAGTATCTCACTGGTAACAACTTTACTTTTTGCAGACGACACTTTCTAAGACCCCGAGTGGCCTGAAATCCCTGCTATTAAGCTTTGAGTCTTTTTATGCATTAAGGGGTCTTGAGATAAACACCACAAAGACCAAGCTTTTAATGATTAACCCTCATTGATCTTTTAAGGGAAAGCTTTTTCTAGAGTGTAAACCACTTGAGAGAGTGAGTACTTTTGATTACTTGGGTATCACTCTCTCCGATGACCTTTCCTGGAGACATCACGTCAAGAGGCAGAACCTCCAGCTAAGACGCATCTCAGGGGTTCTGATCAAGGAGCACAAGATTTCATTGAGCAAGCCAATTGCTCCTTCCTCTCTGCATTTACGATCATAAGGCAGTAGGAGCAGCCCTCTCTGGGGCGGAATTCTGGGGGTTCGAAAAACTGGATGCACTTTTAGTGACTGAAAATACATTTTTGAGATCACTTTGCTCTCTGCCAAAGAGTACCCCCCTGCAACCGCTGATATTTGATATGGGTAGGTTTACAATAGTTCAAAAAGCGCAGTTACGCCCCTTGCTATTTTGGCTGTGCTTATAAACCAACCCTGAGCTACTCCCATGTGCTACTGCTCTGGACAAGGTATATGCGCTGGACTGCCATAAAAAAATCGTCTGGTTTTCCAGGGTGAATGCATTGTTGTCCACCCTAGGAATGGAAGGCATATGGGACTCCGTTATTCCTGAATCACTTCCTACCTGAGCCCAGGTTACGAAATGCTATTCGGACTGGGTGGCGCAGTCCCTTATCTCCAATCCATCTGGGGGCCGTTTGACATTAGACTTCATGGAGTTCAAATTGGAAGGCGCCTTTGAGCAATATTTGGAGGAAGTTACTAATCCCAGGATAGGAAACTATATGCTATTCAGATTTGGTTCCCTTCCCGTTAATACCTTTGTTGCCTCCTGGCACCAGTCCACGTCCACATCTCAGCTTTGCTCTGGCTGCTCATCTGCTACTGAGTCCATCAGTCACATACTTTTTGGATGCCCTAGGTACCATCTTCTGAGATCTAGGTGAATAGTACCTGTCTTTAGAAAACTAGGTACCCGTTGTCACAGTGATGCGTTACTCATCCTAAAATCTGATTATAGCATGCTAATTGTCTGTGCTGTTCCTAAATTTTTGGGCAAAATGTGGATTAGCAGGAGGTATGCATTGACCATGTAATAAAGGTATCTTATTTTTTGCATTTTAATATTTTCTAAATGATTTTATTCATGTATGTATTTAATAGTCTTATTCTGAACTAACCTCAGAACTGCATCTGCATGACGGGTCATGCCGTTATTCTCTACGTCATTGACTTTTGCAGTTACATACCTGGAATACCGTTTTTAGCTGTTCTTAGCTTTTTTTAACTTAGTTTTATTATCTGTATTAGATGGTCTGAGCTGAACCAGCTACTGGGAATCAGTAATCAATCTCCTGACTTCTATGCACTTTAGGCACTGGCACTTTTAAGGTATCGATCCGACAAAGGGGGGTCAAGCTGCTTGTATCAATCCTAGGCACTTACATGAAGGTTATCAATCCTATGCACTTAATGACATGCATCCCTGTGGACTTTCTTTTTCCCCCGGAGCATTAGGAAGTCTTGACTCCAGAAGGGAAATGTATATGCTATGAAGGATTGACATTTTAGTATTTGATTGTTTTAGTATGTGTGTATTGTATTGTCTATTTGTGATACTTTTATGGCCGCAATGGCCGAAATAAAGTTATTGACTGACTGACTGTCCTCTCCCTACACTTTTTATTTATCATCTTTTTGCCTAGCAGTTTAGCTGTGGGAGGCGCAGATCAGAATACCTATTTTTAGGCCACCAACACAAATGGAAACTGTTAGTTCCATTGAAGATATCATGCTCTAACATCTTACACCCTCAACCACCCTACAGATATCAGGATAGTATGGCAGAAAACATAGACTAATCCTTTGATTATCACAGGGTGACTAATATTTTAGCAGTGTATCATGTAGATGAGCGGGAAGCATTGTCTTCATAAAAAAGAAATCGAATCAAAGCTGTGATCGATGGTGACTGTACACCAAGAGGTCTGATAGCCACTAAAGGACCCGGGACATTCCTCAAAGACACAGTCTTTTGGAAAGATTTATCACAAATTGTGTAAAAATGTGCAAGAGACTGGTCCATCTTCTTTATGAACACTGCTAAATGCATCTCAGATGCAATGTTGATTGAGACACTAGCAAAGGGGGAAAAAAAACATTGGGCCAGATTTCACTCCATAAAAGAATCTTGGGAAATCAATACTTATTTGGGTCAATACAAGGAATGAATTACTAATTACATTATAGGGTGTTGGAAATGGACCTTTTTAGGGTGCTTCCCCTCAACATTTTGCTTTTGTTCTGCCTGGTTTTCTGCTGATCTATGTAATATCCCTAGAACTTTGAGAGCTTTAGACACTGCCATTCAGAGCCAAAGTGCTGTGCTTGGCATATAGATACTGGTGATGGGTATATACATGATTGGCTGATTTGAGTTAGCTGTAAGTCCCTTTTCTAGGGGTAAGAGATATACCTCAGGCAAGTAACTCAAATGCCTCTCTGTGGGCCTACAGCACTGGTTGAGACACCAAGTGAGGTAGCTCTTCAAATGTGCCACAGGTTTGCCCTGGCGGGGCCTGTATTTGCAGGTTACTGTTATTCAGCTTGACATTTAAAAAGCTACTTCCTGAGGCTCTGCATGTCTCGAGCTACATCTGAGTATTCCCTGGGGGCAGGGTGAGGTGTCTGGAAGAGGCAGGGCATGTGCACGTGTGCACAACATGCACTGTTAGTGAATGCCACCAAATGGTGTGTTCAATACTGGGAGGCCTACGTCTCACATTGATTAACACGGGGGACCAGTGGAAAGGCTATTGAGTATTTCCTACATACTGAATAGCAGTATAGTGTTTGATATCGATGAGTTAGTAATGGCAAGTTCTCCATGGTCGTGTGATTGGAGTTGACATTACTAATGTGGAAATGCCACTTTGAGAAAGTGGGCATTTCTGTGCTTGTGGCTCTGTGTACCTGTCAGCCTGTTTCCAATCTACATCTGGGGGCTGGGAGGACAGCTACACCTATGCATTCCTAATAGAAGGCCGTAAACTAGGGGCTCAAGGGAAGCTCCAGAGACCTGTGACTCTGAGGGGTCTTCCTGAGACGGATACGAGGGGGTGGAAATAGCACCTGCATTCCAAGGGGCAGGGTCTGGGCCCACAGGACAACATTTAGATAGGGCCTGTGGATTTCAAAGGTGGCCTTTTGAACTGATCTCATCTCAAAAAGCCATTGTGGTTTAACTACTGGGGCTTTGCTCTCAGGACTTAGAGATGCTTTTAGGATGGGAACCATACTATGCTGGTTCGATGCTGGGACATTGAAAAGAGGAACCATTGAAGTAGGAGGGACTGCAACTGGATTATCTGCAGACTTGTGGTGGCCTGGGGATGGTTGTGCTCCAGGAAGGGGACCATCAATTGGTGGATTTTGCTTGCTTGCAGCCAATTGCCCACTGTCTTGCCCCATTGCCCCTAAGCACTCTCCAAGGGCCATTTGTCTGGACTCCTGCCCATAAAATCCCAGGGACAGAAAGGATCTCCCTGTTTCCACGAGATCGTAAGGACCACGCAGGGTGAGGTAGAAAAGGAATGAAGTGATCATCAGTTGTGACAAGGACCGTCCTAACCTGTGCTGTAATCACAATGTACAGAGAAGGGTTATCATAACGATCAGTGGCCCACCTGGGGGGCCAGAATGTGAGGAGCTCATGGAGTGCTTGGGAAGTTTTCCAAGTCAGAGGGATCCATACTTGCAACTGGAAACCTGTGCTAGCTCACACTACATTTTCTGTGGGGCCCGAGGAATTTTTCCAAGTCTGAGGGACCCGAGCTGGAAGCCTACACTGTCTCTGACCTCCAGATCGGGGGGACACAAGTGCTGACATTGCATCCTCCATCCAAAGTCACCGGCTCACTCTGCCTGGACCCACGACACAAGGTACTCTGTTGTTGTGAATATCATTACTGGACCCATGGGGTCTCATCGTGTCTTGTGTGCACCCACAGCAGGCTGCCTGGAGCAACTGCTGCTCACACCTTTGCCTGAGGGGAAATATTTCTCCAATTTGGAAGTGCACAAGCTTCTGGTATATCAGTTTTTTGCCTAAAGAGGGGATAGTGATCCCTCACACGTGAAGGTGCTACTGGGTGCCTGAAGGGCTAATCTGGTGAGACGAAATCCCATAATTGTTTCCTTTGGCTTTAGGTGGTCTCACCAAGCTCATCAAAGTGTCACCAGCGAGTGCAACATGGATCATTGGCTGGTGTGGTTTGAGTGGCCAGGTCACAAAGCGTAGTCAAAACCTGTGATTTCTTGACCATTACAACTGTACGGGATATGCAATGTTGGGAATGTCGTGTTCTATGGTAATGTGTTAGCGGAAAGTGGAACACCTCTGAACAGCCTTCATATAGGTTTCTGTCGCTTTTCATATGAGAGGGATTGTGAACCCCTCAGGGAAGTACACACATGGGTTTATGTTCATTACAAGGCTGAGTGGATAGCGGGGCAAGTGAGTACCTATTACTAGTACCTATATGTTCATGCCGTTCTGTTGCTAATGGGAGAGCTTGACAATTGCATATAACTGTAAAGAATATATCTAATGTGTATGTCATATTGATTTCATTCTGTGTGTAATACAAAGGCCAGTGTTTTATACATACAGCGTGGAGTCTTTTTGGATTGTACTGAGTGTGGTGTTGTGCCAATACTTTACACTTTGACCCCGAGGATAAGCCGGTCTGCTCTGTGCCATGCTACACAAGGGTGAACATGGGTTATCGGACAAGTGTATTGCACTCATCCAATCTAGGATGGTGGATTCTGTCCGGCTTCAATACGTCCCAGCCAGGCAAAAACCTCTCGGTTTAGCGTAGTGAAACTGAGGAAAAGCGTGTAGACATTCTCCTTGGAAACTATCTACCTGTACATGACTGATGAGCATTATGTAAAACCACAATTTCCACCACAGATAGGCATGGGTCAGCAATGCATAGCAACTCCTGAAATTCAGAGGTTCAGCTTGGAATAATGGAGGAACGACAAAGAAGGTCATAGTATTTATACCGGATCCTACCAACAAAATCATGGTTCGCGAGGGAGCGGTTGATGGTGTGGCAAAGCATGGGGGCGATAGTGTTGGCGGCTCTGTTGAAGATGTGGTGGGGGCAGGGGTCCGTGGGGGCCCCAGAGTGGAGTGACTTAATAGTCTACAGTGTGTCTTCAGTGATGAGGGCTGTCAGTCGTTGGCTTCTAGCTGTCCAGGGTGGTTGGTGAGGGCTCTGTGTGTTGGCTGTCTGTCGAAATTGTCGTAAATGTTCTTGATTTTGTGGTGGAAGAAGGTGCTGAGTTTGTCGCAGAGATCTTGTGAGGGAGGGATGTCTGTAGAGCCGCTGATGGGTTGGGTGAAATCCTTGATGATGCTGAAGAGTTCTTTGATGTTGTGCGTGGAGATTCTGTCTTCGATCGCTTTCTTGTATTTCTGGTGAGTTGGTGATGGGCGTTGGTGGCGGCTCTGAAGTTGTTGTGGGCTGCTGTAGATTTGGAGTTACTCCTGGCTTTTTCGAGGCAGCGGCATGTGCGTCTGTACTCTCGGTGTTCGGTGGTGAACCAGCTGGCTTTCCTGGTGTGTGTGTTGTTTTTCTTCTTTAGGCAGCTATGGTGTTGGCGCAGTCGGAAATCCATCTGTGCAAGTTTCGGGCTGCAGTATTGAGGTTGTCGTTGTCCGCGATGGTTGGGGTGGAGTTGCCGAGTGAGTTGGTGAGCTTGTCTTTGGTGATTTTAGGCCAATTTCTGGTGGGAGCATGTGCTAGGTTCTGTCCATGGTGGGTGATCCGAAGGTGAAATGGATGCAGCAATGGTCTGTTCACGGGAGTTCGGTGGTGTGGCTGAAAGTGTTGGAGTTTTCTGTGGTGAAGATGGGCTCAGTCACGATCTGGCAGAGTCCTATGTTGTGGAGGTTTTTCAAGAGGGATGTGGTGTTGGGGTCTTGTTGGTTGTCGAGGTGGAAGTTGAGGTCTCCCAGCAAGGTGTAGTTGGTGAACGGGATGGCCTGCGGAGTGATGCTGTTTGTGATGTAGTTGCTGGATGGTCCGCGGGGTTCGAGGGGGCCGGTAGATGAGGGTTCCCCAGAGGGTGGTGGTAGGGCTGACCTGTATCTTGAAGTGTAGGTGTTCCATCAGGTCTGTGGGCTCGTCACAAAGTGTGCTCAGTCGGAGGGTGGATTTGTGGACAATGGCAATTTCCCCCAGGGAGGGTGGGCGGGCCTTCCAGGAGATCATGTATCCTTGGGGAATGACAATGTCCTGTCCCGAGGTGGTGTTGGTCCAGGTTTCAGTCAAGAATGCTACATCTGGGGTGGTGTGGGGTCAAGGAGGTCCCAGATTTTGGTGGCGTGTTTGTGGAGGGATCGGACATGGAGGAGAATGCTTTGCAGGGTCTTTGGTGCGGTTGCGTTGTTGCGGGCAGGTTGTGCTGGATCCGTGGTCTTGGCGGTGCTACAGGAGTGGCGGCAGTGGTGACAGATGGAAGGTCTGTGGGTGTCGGCTGGTGATGCTAGCTATCAGTTGTTGCGACCTGGGTTACGTGCATAGAGTGCCGCTGGGTTGTAGCGTTGGCAGTCCGGAGATCCAGGGTTCCTAGCGCCGGTCGCGTTCGGGTCCCGGACGGGCACAGATGGGCTTGTCTTTGGCACGCCTTCGGTGCACAAGCGGCGCGCCTGTGCCCTCGCATCAGCCGTCATTAAGTAGGGGTCGGGGAAGGCTGGACAGCTAGGAGGCGGGAGCGGGGAGGGGAAACTGGCTTGGACTGGTCACGCATGGGGTCGAGGGGGCAGCAGCAGCAGGAATAAAAAACGGGAGAGCTTTGCACAGAATAAAGAGTGGAAAAAAAGTGAAAAGGAGGATGGAAAGTGATAGAAAGAGAGTGACAGTAAAAGGGTGAAAAACGAAGGTGAAAGTAAAGAGGAGAAAGCAAAAACAAGTAAGAATAAATAATAAAGGATAGGGCTTCGTGCCCATTCAAAGGCGTGATAACATCAATGCTAGAACCGAAATTCTATGAATTATTCCATGAAATAGGACTGCAGTTTTATATAGCGCAAACTTGACCCAAAAGGTATCAGAGCGCTTTACATTAGCACCAGTTGCGTTACACAAGTACACATTAATTTTTGTTTGGCACAGTGAGATTAAGTGACTCGCCCAGAATCACAGGGTGTTGAGCGTTATTGCAGAGACTTGAACCCGGTTTCCAAGATTTGAGGTCGACCGTCCTAGCCGTTAGACCACATCCTCTGGGAAGTGCTATATCAAATCCAGAGAATTCTATTGTTGCAAATGTCTCCATCTCTTAGAAGACAACAAGAGCTATGAAATACTACTAAAAGACCCAGAAGAGAAATTGCAATCCCATTGAATCATCGTTGCAGGAACCAAATCAGCGGGTACATCACTAAGCAATATTTTTTCATTGTAGAACACCTAGCGATGTCCTATTTTTATACTGTAAAAGGAACAACTAATGGACGGAATGCTGAACAATGCAAACATTCACCCCCAGTCACAAAGATCCGGGTTTAATCCATTGTTCTTTTGCTCACCGCACCACCCCTGTTTGGGCCCAGCCATATGCAAATCAGTCTTGACCCTGCTCCAAATGGGAACAGTCCAGCCTGAACTGACAAGCCAGGTTCTCCCTGGACCAGAAACAAGCATTCTGGGACACTTTTCGGGGCATCACCCCTCATCAGCCAGGCTAGCTTGAATCCAGTGGTGCAGTGAGCATGGGACCCTCGTCTGGGCATAGCCTTCCCACTTAGGGCGAAAAAAGCAAAAGGAACAAATGATGGACGGAATGCTGAATGATGCAAACATTCACCCCAGTCATAAGATCTGGGTTTAACCCATTGTACTTTTGCTCACGCACCACCCTAGTTTGTGACTGGGGGTGAATGTTTGCATTGTTCAGCATTCCGTCCATCATTTGTTCCTTTTGCTTTTGTTGCCCTAAGGAGGAAGGGTATGCCCAGACATGGATCCAGTGCTCATTGCGCCACTGGATTCAAGCTAGCCTGGCTGAGGAAGGGTGATGTCCTGAAACTGGTCCCAGGATACTTGCTTCTGGTCCAGGGAGAACCTAGCTTGGCAGTACAGGCTGGACTGTTTCCATGAGGAACAGAGTCGAGACTGATTTGCATATGGCTGGCTGCAAACTGGGATGGCGTGATGAGCAAAAGAACAATGGATTACACCCAGATCTTTGTGACTGGGGGTGAATGTTTGCATTGTTCAGCATTCCATCTATAGTTTGTTCATTTTGCTGCTGCTATTTTTATACTGTGTCAAAATACAGGAGAGACAACCCCCCTTGGAAGACCAAATAATTGAGGCATTGGAACAATGCTTGATCTGCACTTCCAATTCTGTGATCATTTTTGACACCACATTTGTCCAGATGAGCTCCTATCTTCAAGGCAATATGGATGTCTTCTATATTGTGAAGGGCCTGATGTTTGATCCACAGACAAATATTGCTCAGCGTCGACCCTCTACAAAAGTTTACTTCAAAATGGCACTGATGGAGCGATTTAACAAATATTAAGATCTGGCAAGTGGGCCCACATGACGCTACTCTTCTTTGTTATGAATTTCGCGAAGATAGTATTAAAAATAATTTCTTCAGTTGCTACAGCCAGGTACTTCCACATAAATGAGGCATATATGGGCAGTACATTTGCATCAAGCGTGGCAAATCTGTACATTCACTGGTTAGAGATCCAAGGTTTATTTCCTTCATACACAATGTCTAACACCTCAGATTATGGTGGAATTGCTCGAGGTTACCAGTTTACATTAAGACGAGAAACAGTAACAAACTGGCTGCTAGAAAATATCCCAAGATATATCTTTGCCAGGATACGATAAGAGCACAGAATAACAACAAATAATCCTTGTTGGACACACACACTAAAGGAAGTTCCACTAGTATTACATCTTTGATCAGGTTCACTCCCATCTCCAACTATAGGAAAAATAATACATATCGATTCATGTGTAACACAGTAAGCATGCAATATGAAAACCTCTTGTTTGCCTTCAAGAGAGGCACACATGTTAGAGATGTACTCATCAACACAAGATCAGAGAGCAACATGAGCCACACTATGCAACTTATGCATAGCGTTGGCCATGGTTGCCCATTTTCCATATTAAAGTATTGGGAAATGCCAACTGTTGGACTTGACCCCTTTTTGCAGGGTCATCCCAGAACTTTTTGCTTTCCTCCTGTATTTTTTCTGACCTTTTGTTTGATGGTTATTGTTAGAAGTGGGGGTCTCTAGTTGGCAGAGGTAGGTACCTTTGACCAAATAGGGACCCTTGCTTCTAAGTCAGGGAAAGGGGATTACACTACTGGATAACCCCTGCTCACCCTCTTGGTAGCTTGGCACGATGAGACAGGCTTATCTCAGAGGCAGTGTGTTAAGCATTTATGAACACATACAGTAATACAGTGAAAACACTACAGATGGACACCACACAGGTTTTATAAAAAATAAGTATTCTTTATATAGACTTAACACAAGACCACAAATTACAAAAATCCACAATACTTGTACTCAAAATTGACTTAAAAGATGGTAGAATTAACTTAGATCAAGTTGATAGTAAATGCGACACAGTACTCACAAAAGTACCTGGATGCGTAACGCAAAATAAACAAAAGGTTTGCAGCTTTGGAGATGCGTTGGTTCCTTGCTTCGGGGGAGACGATGCGTCGCGCCTCAATGCTTACGCAGAGTAGGGGATGCATCTTGATCCTTACCGGAGAGGAGGTGATGCGTAGATTCTCGTACTCTGGCCCGGTTGCGATGCGGCAAAATGGCGCCTCGAGGCGATGCGACAATCCAGGGCGATGCGATAAGATGGCGGCCTTGATGTGACGATGTTGAGACGATGCGGGCATGGCCTGGCAGCCTTGCGGCGACTCTGTACTTTGGAGCTGCGACAGGCCCTGTGACGCGCTTCTCCCGTGATGCGACAGCAGACAGCTGTGATGAAGACACGCTTCTGGGAGATGCAGGGCGGCACGCTTCTCCGGCGATTCGAGGACTACAGCTGCAGCGGTGAAACGCTTCTTCTTGTTGTGTCGCATTTCCAGCTCCCAGTGACATGCAGGCTTCTGCAGATAGAATTCCCAGCAAGGAAATTCAGAGGGGAGCTGGTGATGAAGTCTGTTGTCCCTGTGACTTCAGCAGGAGGCAAGCACAAGTTCAAGCCCTTGGAGAAATATTCTGCAAGATGATGTACACACAAAAGTTCCTTCTCCTCTCTTTGGCACTGAAGACACCACTGTAGGCCAACACAGCACACTATCAGGGGGGCAGTACAACTCCTACAGCTTCCTTTGGTTCTTCTCCTTGGCAGAGGTTCGTCTTGTTGTTCCAGAAGTGATCAAAGTCTTGGGGTCTGGGTGCCCATATTTATACTACTTTTCTCTTTGTTCTCTGAAGGTAGAGAGGCCTTTGCCTAGTCAAAACCAGTTATGGTCAGTCTTGGAGCACTTTGTTTACATGACTCCTTTCCTTTCACAGTGCAGACCAGGGGCATCAGACGCACCACAGGAGGTGGAGCCAGCATTGTGGAGGGAATGCACAGCCCTATTCAGGTCCCAGGTGCAGCTCCTCTCATCCATCTACATGCAGATCTCTCTCTATTCAGAACTGTGCCGACTCACCCTCCCTCCTGGAATTCCCCAGCCCCTGTCACTCACAGAACCAGACACACAATACACAACCTAGCAGAGGCAGGCTTGGACAGTTAGGCAAGAAAATACCTACTTTCTAAAAGTGGTATTTTCAAACACAGTATGTTAAAACCAACTTCCCTAAAAGATTTATTTGATCATTTTGAGTTCAGGCATACTAAACTCGAATTTCTACCATGTTCCCTGGGTCAGTTATGATTATAAGATGTAATAATCAAACTGCCCTTTCTGGCCTATGGGGAACAGGTAGCCTTACAATGGTGAAACACGAAAATGGCTGTAATTCACTATTAGGACATGCCACACACACCACAGGGCATGTCCTACCTTTTACTTACAATGCACCCTGCCCTTGGGCCTACCATAGGGGTGTCTGATATGAAGAAAAGGGAAGGTTTAGGGACTGGCAAGTGGGTGCACTTGGCCAGTCAACATGGCTGTCAGACTGCACACAGGCTCTGTAGTGGCAGGCCGGAGACACACTTTACAAGCTGCTTCTGTGGGTGGCACAACCAGTGCTGCAAGCCCACCAGCAGCATTTGATTAACAAGCCTTGGGCACACATGATGCACTGTACTAGGGTCTGACAAGTAAATCAAATAACCCAATCATGGAGTCGCTAATTAATACATCAATTTACACAAGAGCGCATGTGCACTTTAGCACTGATCAGCAGTGGTAAAGTGCCCAGAGTCATAAAACCAACAAAAACAGGTCAGACAAAATACAGGAGGAAGGCAAAAAGTTCAGGGATGACCCTGCAAAAAAAGGCCAATTCCAACAGTTTTATGACTGTGGGCACTTTATCACTGCTGTTCAATGCTAAAGTGCATGTGCTCTCTATGGTAAACTTGGTAAGATTGGTCTACACCTGGTTGGCATTTATTTTATTTACCTATCAGTCTCTTGTACAATGGTATCCCATATACCAAGGACCAGTAAATTAAATGCTACTGGTGGGCTTACAATGCTGCTTGCGCCACCCACCAAAGTAGCCTTTCAAACCTGTCTCAGGCCTCTGCCACTGCAGGGCCTGCAAGCGCAGTTTACTACTGCTGTGACGTGGCACATAAAGTGGTTGCCACATCTGTGACTCCCCTTTATACTACATATCAGTCACCCCTAAGGTAAGCCACAGCTAGCCCTATGGGCAGGGTGAGGTGTAGGTAAAAGGTAGGACATGTGCCTTAACTGTGTTGCATGTTCTGGTAGTGATAAACAGCCTATTTGGTTTCTCACTACTGTGAGGCTGCCCTCTCATCGGAATTCATTTGGGATTCCCAGATATGTGCTTCAGTGGTAATTGCTGATCTGAGAGGGGTAGTGTGATCAAGTTTGGTATGTTTGGAATAGTAGCAATAAATCCTGCTTATTGGTGGTAGCGGATTTATCATTACTATTTTAGAAATGACACTTTTAGAAGTGGGCATTTCTGTAAGCTTTGCGTCTTTGGTCCTCTGCTAGGGTGTGTATTGACTGGCTCGCTTTGGAGTGATAGGTGCTGGGGGTGTGCAGTGGCTCAAAAGAGTTTGGATGAGTCTGCGCTAGGCTGAATAGGCCTGGTCTGCATTTGGAGTGGTGCGAGGAGTAGCACCTGCACCTGAAAAGCGCTGTGCCTGCCTTCCACAATGACTGCTCCTCCCCCCTGTGATGTGTCTGGGGCCAGGGCTTACACCTACAATGGGGTGTGTTGTGCACTACAATGATATTGTTAAAGTACCCCCAGAACTGGTTTGGACTGGGCTCAGAGCCTGTGCCAGGGGGACAAAGACATATGGTACTATAAAAATTTGGGCTGTGACCCCAGGTCCTTTGAACATTTTGGACTTCTGGAACTGAAGAGAGCACACTGCATGGATTGCAGTGTGCCAGGAGGAACCGCCACTGGGTGCTGACCTGCTACTTTCTGGGGCTAATGGATGGACTACCACTCTGACTGAAAGACTACTTGTGCTGACCTACCTAGGGACACTTTGCTGGTGTGCCCCTGTGGTTCCCTCATGGCTTTGTGGCATGCCCTATCTTTTTTTTGACAGCACGTGGTGAGCGCTGTGTTATTCACCTCTTGTCCCTTCCTGCACCAAGCTGCGTGTACCGTGCTGTGTTGAGCCGTCTGCAAAGAAGGAAGGAGACCGCCTACAGGAGGGTTGTGGCTGGCGAAGCACATGCTGGGCGCTTTTAATTTGATGGCCCGGAGCCCGACAAGGGGGCTCCAACCTTGAATACAGCAGGCACGGTTGCGCCATGAAGAGTAACGCCATGCCCAGAAACCAAAGGTACAGCTCATCAGCTGAGCAGGAGCCTCGAGTGTTGCCAAGCAACCAGGTAGAAACCGTAAGTCAGGCAAGAGCGCATGGCCAAGCGGGACCGCTGCCCGAGAGAAGAGACTCACGGGCTTCCCTCTGCTGTGGGCCGCCTGAGGCCAGCGAAAGGGGGTAGAAATGTCGCTTTGCTCTCGGTGAACGGCCAGGACGCCACCGCGAGTTGGCAGGCTGCTCCCAACGTTAGTGTTGATCGGGTGAGTGTCTTGGGACCGGAGTGCCTCTGTCCCCAGCCGTGCTATCTGGGGCACGGTCACTGGAGACCAGTCAAGGTCTCAGGGGCGCCTCTTCAAGGAAGCGGGCGCATTGTTGTTTACCGGCCCGAGGGGCCATTGGCAGATCCCGCTTAGGTGCCTTTGTAGCACCGAAGCGACCTCTCCTCATTCCCTGACGTGAATACAGCTGCCCCACCTGGCAGTGGGCAGCTACAGTTTTACTGGATATTGGGGGAATTACTTTTGAGTGGCATCACGGGGCGAGCCCAGTAGGGGCTCCGGATTCAGAAGTTGTCACACATTTCCTGGCTGCACCTGGGGGGCTAATTTGTAGGCCGTGTGTTAGTGGGGGTCAAGGGGATCACCGCCACCCCTACGATGGAGTGCCTGCACAGCCAGCAGGGTTCCTGGTAATTCAAAATTACTGGATTGTCACATACTATTGATCATGTTCTAAGGTAGGCGCAATGTATTTATGATATAGATGCTCTGATGATTACATGCATTATGTGCTATCCTGAGTACCGTTATGATGTTTATGCCTAATGCTTTGCGTTAAGCACAATCCTGGCAGTAGCTACTGGTGACACTAAATGTTTGACAACGGCCCGGTTGGCCAAGTGATTTATGTAATCTCTGTAAAGTCATGACAAGTGCCTAGTGGCACGGTAAAATATGTGATGGTGTTCTAATGTGTTTTATGAATAATACAAAGGCAATTTTTATATAACCTTGTGTGGAGTTTCTTTTGTGGTGTGCCTAGTGTGTCACTGCTGTGTGTTGCGCAAACGCTTTACACACTGCCTCTGGGATAAGCCTAACTGCTCTGACAAGCTATCAAGGGGGTGAGCAGGGGTTCTCTTCCGCGTGTAACTCCCTTGCCAAGACTAGAGTGGTGGTGGTTTCCGACTGGCTTAGGCGCATGCCCTAGCCAACCAGAACCCCCATTTCTAACACAAACTAACAAAAACAAGCAAACAAACATACCCAATACTGTGAATTCCTTGGGAACTAAAAAACATTCCAACTGCAATAGTGAGCCATGTGGTGTACCTTTTAAATTTGTCCATGCAACCTTCAGTATTTAGTTATGGCGACCATAAAAATAAAGACTCGCATGAGTCGCACCTAAGCAGTATCAGGTGCAAAAGTCGGCTACTAAGTTCACAGCCCACTTCATGTTACAGAGGCACACTGAATCTAATACAAGATGGACCATCACTGAATAGTCTGTCAAAGCAGCCGGTATATTGATTATTAATGAACGCTGGATTTGCAAATTGGCGACAAAGATGCAAGGACTAAATAATGATGACTCATTATAGCAATGATAAAGTCAGGCATGTTAATGAGTATTTAAGAAGAAACGCCTGGGATCCATTTAATTTAGTAACTCTAGCATACTGTACAAGTCCAGCAGCTTGTACTCAGCTGTCTTTAACAGGTTAGGTACATACCACACTGCGCATCAGACAAGACAGGATAAGGAGTACCATTTTGGGAGACATAATTCAAATGAAACCATCAACGTGCAGCTTTGGAATACTATTTTTTCACACTGAAATAGACAATGCTAGTCAATTCCACTTTCTATCCACTAGTGGCTAGAGCAGCCACTCCATGTTACACATATGTTTGATGCCACTGCACGTGGGCATCAATATCTCAATCCACGTATTTATGTGTATCACTGCTGTGCCTTTCATTCATCCTGAGATGTATGAGCGGTAACCATAGGTTGAATACAGCTACCAGCTGAGTCGAAAGCAAGTGGCAACACTGGGGTTGGTGGGTGCCAATCTTTTCTACAAAATAATACCCTGTTAACACAATGCTCTACTTATACCTTCGCAGTTCACGTTCTGAAGCCTTGCTAAAGACCCTCCTACCCAGTGAGACCACACCCCGAATCAGGATTTGGTGAGCCCTTGAGATACTGGTCATGTCAGTACCAAACTTTTACACACTATCTCACCCAGTGAGTGTTTTACATCAAAATCTTCAAACTGTAAGTACATTACCTGATTTGAGATAGTGTACATTACAAACAGATCACACAATAACTTTGCACTGTATGTGGAGTTGTGCCACCACCAGGGGAGTTGTTTATGGTGTGTAATTAATAAAGCCACCATCAGACCATTAGTCGGTTTACATTTTAGCCACCTCTGTGTTGTGACAATTTCTCCCTTTTTAGGCAATACGGATTGAACTAAAATGTCTGTCTCACTTGTTAGCCTTACTGGATGGGGTTGATTATGCCATTTGCATGTTTTAATGACCATGAATTGTGATTTTCCCAGAGGTTGTTGATAAGATCCTATGAGAGCAGTAACTCCACTGCCCATCTAAGTAAAACTAGTTAGTCCTTTTTATGAGATTAGTAACTTATTTCACAACAAATCAACACATAGGTAGACACCGTCAAAGAAACCATGTTCAGAGACAGGAAGGACCATCACCCCAAAGAATGTCCAGACCCACTGTAGCTTACAGAAAGTAGAAACATGTCGACCAAGCAATACTAGGAGAGGTAATAAAGCCTCTTGCATGTTAGATCATGACACCATAAAAATGTATTTGTTCTATCAAGGTGCATTTTCATTCTTAGTGTCCCGTTGGCCTCATAAATTTGAGGCTTTTATATATTAACATATTATAATCAAGGTACAATTAAAAAGTCAATACATACTCAACTGCTTGAGGTACTCTGTAACGAGTAGTGTCCCCAGTAAAAGCTCCCTACTTAGGAGTAACCCACCACAGTCGGAAATACCTTACTGTGGAGAAGTAGGGAGTCTGGTGATGAAGCCTGTCACGTGAGTGGGCAAGGTCTCGACCACACATTACTCAAGTAGTCTCTATGATGCGGCCTTCATCACCGAAAAATTACAGATGTCAGATTTTACATCAGGGCTCGATTCTTCAGATTTGTCTACCTTATATTTAATCAAAAAAGATATTCTGCAGGCAATAAATAAAACTCCCCGCCCTGCTATTTTTTGATGATGGTAGGTTGTCAAAATTTTACTATCACTACTATCCACTGACCTAAGAGCAAAGAGGAGTGCCACAAGCCGTGAGGTGAGCAATAGAAAACCAAACCTTGAAATGGCATAACTTACAAGGAACTTGTCTGCAAGGACACTTCCACAATTGTTCAGGAGGCCCACTAACTGAAGGAATGGATATGCTTGTTCAGGGTTGGAAATAGTCCACTTTGGTAGCAATTGCGGCACACCACACTTTAGCTTTAAACCTCTGAAGCTAAAGCGTGGCATGAAGCAAATGCTAATAAAGCAAATAAATACAATAAAAGGCGGTAGGCCCACGTTACTTCTACTAATAAAGTAAGTAAATACTGGGAAAAACGCTTTACTTTGTACAGGCTGGTTGTTTTTATAAGATTTTAATGGCAGAGTACCTACCCTAAACTGGAAGTAGAGTTTATCAAGTGGGACGGTTATAATGTCCAAATTGGCTTTCAACAGCAAGATTTAAATTCTAAGAACCTCCCCGTCAGTCTCATGATCTCCACCACTCAAACCTCACCAGGCAAAATCTTTAGCCAGTAGTGATTTTTCAGTTGTTCTCCTGTGGGTATAGGAGCGCCAGTTGGATTATCCCATAATTCCTTCATTCCTATGTCAGTCAATCTTTTTGAGATGTTGGAACCAATCAATTTTATGGGATCGATCGGCATCAATAACATCACTTAGGGCTGTGGCATAGTGGGCCAACTCAGGTGTAGACCACAGTCATCACCAATATAGTATCGGATGGAGTCTTGCTATATTGGCTATCACCTTCCTGCCTAAATCCAGCATCAAAGGTTTTAAAGTTGTGCTTTGTGGGAATCGTGCCATGGTCCTCAGAAACTTATTTTCCAAGCTTGTGAGGGTAGATATGTTTGAGAAACCCCATAATTCCGAGCCATAAAGGAATGAGCCCCATCATAGATCTACTGCTATGTGAAAATTGTTGTGTCATTTTATGTTGACATTTACATGAAGAGAGGACTAGCAAATGGAGCTGTGGGATTTGTAGTAGGTTTTGTGATGTTTGGAGAAAAAAAAAATCAAGACATTTAAATTATTGAGGTCAAATTTGACCACATTGAACAGCAAAAACAGATCTCTGTGTGTGTATCAAGATTCATGATTCTGAAAGATTTAGATATTTGTAGAGAACAGTTTCCTCCTTAATTGTTTTATGGGGTAACAATACACAGATCAAGGACTAAGATTGGATTATGCACTAATTAACATTGGCTCTACAGTATTCAAAGAAGGAATATCTTATGTTGGTCTATCTAGCATTAAAAAAAGAAAAACCAGACTGTATGCACAAGTTACTACTTGTGTAATGATATATCTGTAAGAGACATTAGTTAGTGATAGATTCCTTACCTTAGAATATCCCCAGGCGTCAGACTGGATCCGGAAAGTTTTGCTAGCAGCACCCCTGCGCGTCAGTAGGTGGCGTCATGCTGTTCCACCTCCGTCGCTTACGTCGTAAGCACCGAGATGACGTCACGGAGACTACTTAGGCGCCACCCAATGCGTGCTGACGTCAGTTCTGTACATGACTTTCCGCGCCAGGAAAGCAGAGCCATGAAAGAAACTGACCACTGGTGCCAAGAAACTAGGGCCCTGAAAGGGATGACCTTAACCCTAGAAATCAGTTTTGCAGAACGGGGAGGATGGGTGGGATGGTTAGGAATCTATCACTAACTAATGTCTCTTACAGATTGATCATTACACAAGTAGTAACTTGTGCATCTGAAAGAGACACGTTAGTGATAGATTCCTTACCTTAGAAAAGATACACCAGCAATACCAACCCCGGTGGTGGGTCTGCCAAGAGATTACACCAGAAAGTCACGGAGAACAGAACGACCAAAGAAGCCGTCTATCCGGACCGGACTGTCAAGGCAGTAATGTTTGGTAAACGTGTGCAGCGAGGCCCACGTAGCTGCATGCCAAATGTCCTGCAAGGGGACGCCGGGTCCCAAGGCAGTAGTGGCTGACGTCGCCCTGATAGAATGGGCAAGCAGCCCCACAGGAGGCTCCTTCTTAGCCAACGAGTAACAGGCCTTGATGCAAAGAACGACCCACCGAGAGATGGTATGCTTGTGCACAGCCCGACCTTTTTTGGCACCCACATAGCCAAAGAGTTGGTCATCCAACCGGTTGTGTGCGCTGCAGGTATATCAGGAGATCATAGAATTGGAACACTCCCACCAGTACATCCCCTACAACATCAGCAAAGCTGAGAAAATTGCCATCTCCAGCCTACGTCACAATGAAAATCTTGTGATAAAACCTGCCGACAAGGGCGGAGAGATAGTACTCCAAGAGATCAACACATATATAGATTAAATCAACCGCCAACTGGCCAATACAGATCACTATTGCAGATTATCCACAAATCCCACCAAAGAACTCAGACCTTGATTCTACAGATCACCAATGATCGCCTAGAACAAGCTTTTCTCAGTAAACATGAACACCAGTACCTCAAAATCAAATCGCCACGGATCCCAGTCATTTACACTTTCCTAAAGTTCATAAAAACGTGGAAAATCCCCCCGGTCACCCAATTGTCTCAGGTTGCGAATCTATCTTAGAACCGTTGGGGCAATATGTTGACTTCTTTATAAGAGACTTTGTTCCACTCACTGAATGCTATATACGTGACAGCATGTCAATGATTAGCATGGTTGAAAATTATCCTTTCGACCCCTCTACTGAAATCCTCTGTACATTGGACGTAGAGTCTTCATATACAAATATTCCTCAGGTAGACTCTTTACTCGTGATGGAAATTGTGCTGAATTAACGTCCACGACCCCACCCAGTTCCCACAAACTTTATACTTCAACTTTTGGAGATTTGCCCAACAAGGAACTTTTTCTAGTTTGATGGACAATTCTTTCAACAAGTGAAAGGTACTTCAATGGGGGCTATTTTCGCTCCAAACCTGGCCATTTTGTACATGGACTCACTTGAGACCAATCACATTCTATCCCCCACTAACCCCTTCAACAATGGCATTAAACAATGGAAAAGATATACAGACGACATCTTCATGATCTGGCAGGACACTGAACAAACCCTAGAGTCATTTCTTCACTGGCTCAATAATAATTGCGCTGGCCTTAAATTTACCCTCACACATGATAGGGCATCAATCCCATTCCTTGACCTGAACATTATAGACAGAGAGGGTATACTCATTACCAGTCTATTTCGCAAACCCACTGAATGCAACACCTTATTACGGCATGACAGTCATCAACCTTGAGCACTTCGAGACTCCCTTCCTTACTCCCAGTTCCTCCGAATCAGAAGAAACTGCTCCATGAAGGAAGACTACTTCCATGAGGCTAAGTTGTTAAGCAACAAATTGACCAATAGAGGCTACCCGCGTAGACTGGTACACAATGCCATGAAGAGAGCTTGGTACTGCCCACGCAAGGTACTACTGGAAGTCAAAACTAAACCATGCCAAAATAGTTTAGTTTGCGTTACCACTTTCTCCCCAGTTTCCAACACGGGACGCAAATCTATCCTAAAAAACTGGAATGTTCTTAACGCAGAAACTCTCAACCTTGAACGCCCCAAGTTTGCTTTCAAAAAAAGCAAAAACATTAAAGATCACCTCGTGCGTGCGGCACTGACCACCAAAAGAAAATCTGTCACCTTAAACGATCAATGGGGATTACCGCCTATCACGGGTCACGCAAAATGTGGGAATTGCAGTATCTGTCATCTAACGATTGAAGGCAAGGTGTTTTGCTTTAATGATATACGATTTGAACTTCAAACATTCACAAACTGTAACACATGTAATGTTATATGCGCTATTTTGTGCCCTTGCAACAAAATATATATTGGACAAACCACACAGAAAATATGAATGCGCATATGTCAACACCACATTCGAATAAGATGCAAGACACTCAATGCGCCACTGGTCGAACACTACACACAGACTGGACACTCGGAAGATGAAATACGCTGGACTATCATATGTGTGATCAAACCCCCACAAAGGGGAGGCGACATTGCCAAACTGCTCAACAAAGAAGAACTAAAATGGATATTGAAAACCGACAGTTTGCATACTGGATTAAACCTTGAGGACTGGACTACCCTTATCTGATTGCTATGTTCACACTCCTTTCTGCAAAATTATTCTTGATGAAATGCATTCCTTTTAATTCACCGTTCCTAAATGTCAATAAGCTATTGCCTCACACTCTATTGTTTTTAACCCTTCTTTTTAGCCTTGTCACACATGAATTGACTTTCTTCTAACCAACTCTATGAGTTCCTACCCCACTCCAATATGGCCCCCGTTCTCATCATTCAGTCCTTCTTTTCCCACTATTCCTCATGACCACCTGACAGCATTCATTCCTTCTTCTATTCTCACTTTTCCTCATGACCACCTGACAACATCCTCCAATCCTGGCACGTCTCTCTGTATATGAGACCTTGACATAGACTTCTCACTTCCCCCGCATCTACGGACATTGATCCCCTGAGATATCGCGCCGTAACCTACGACTAAAGGTAAGCGCATCGCGACATCTCATGCATGCAGCAACTCACCCCCATCCTCAATCCTTTCTGAACGCCCTTATTTCTTTCACAGGCCATTGCGCCCACAGAGCACACTTCCGTGGCTCTTTTTCTGATTCAACAATCGATGGTGAGTCTCTGCTTCCTGCTACGCGCTTTTAGTCATCCGGGTCCCTTCACTTACTCAATTTAATTATTTCCCTTCCTGCCTCAGCATTACGCTAAATTCCTAACTTTACATCGTGACCTCTACCTCCGCCACTCCCATTGAGGACATTCCCGCTACCCTTACTCACTGACTAAGAAATCCACGGTAAGCTTCCGCACATTCACGTTGCATGCACGCATGCAGATTCAGGTTTAACGCATTACCTATCACCTGACTTTGGCATGATTCATCGCTCCTGCCATATCTCTCTTGACCGTGTCCCCTCCATTCTCATGCGTAACTCATGCGACAACGGACTTGGTTTTCCATTCCTGCTATTAAGTCACTCTTTTTCGCTCTGAAATCTCTACATTTGGGGCAAGTAATCAGAAAAAAGCTATCAAGGTCTCATAATAGTGTTGAACCAATATTGTTTTCACTAAGTCACTGCGCCATTTTTTGAAAATATGCACGTTGTCACAATACTTACTTGTTGACACAGCACTTGTTGAAAAGTCTTTTTTGCCACTTTCTTGCACTATCTTTCAATGCTGAACTCCGTGTTATTTGGCCTAATCTCGCAGGTTGTTCCAATTGAATGGTAGTCTCTAGAGGTGCTATTTTTCCAGAATGACATACAAACTAAACTAGGTTAAGTTGTCAAGATATATCCTCCTAATTCCAATCTTCTTGTTTTTCTCCCCATAATCCCTTCTTTCTCCCAAACGGTTTTGTTGATATAGTAATTTATGGCATCTATAATTCAGGCATGCTTATTTAATGTCCTGAAGATGATCCACACATTTGTCTCCTGGATCAAAACGCCGTCAACACCCTAAAACACCTCATACATACACTATGATGTTACTATTTGTCATGTAGCGGTGTTCCTTGCGATTTGTTTACCTATAACTGTGAATTTTTCTCCTGAGATCAAACCGTGAGCGTAGCCTGAGCCTTGCTTAACCCCTTGGGTGCCAGGCCTTTTCCCCCTCCTGTGCCTGGCGCTTCCCTAGTGGGTGGGTGTCATGACGAGATAGTCTCGTCATGGGCACAGCGCGACTGTGCTCCATGACGAGACCATCTCGTCATGGGCACAGAAGAGGTTAAATGTTTCCCAGACTATATGTTTTGAATGTTTCTACGTTTCTGTAGTGGAATGCAGGCTTGTGTCCCCCTCTCAGTATATTGTCTTGTACATATCTCCAAGAATTGCTGAAAAATTAAACATTGAACCTCTGTCCGGCTGGACACGTTTAACTAATACAGCACTGACTGGGTCTGTATTTATTAGTTTTGTTCACCCTTTCCTAGGGACCATTGTTGCTTAGATGAACGGATTCCCAAGGTCCCAGGCAGACTTTATTTGGGTCCCCCTTGTTGTTTAAAAAGGTAGAACGAGAGCGCACATTTTGGGTCCAGACGGTGGAACGGCTCTTCCTCTTTCGAAGTATGCAGAGGCAGAAAGAAGGTGGGCAAAGTGATGGTCTGCCCGATGTGGAAGGGCGTGACAACCTTTGGCAAGAAAGAAGGACGGGTCCGTAAAACCACCTTGTTCGGATGAACAGAAAGGAAAGGAGGTTTGGAAGAAAGAGCCTGAAGCTCACTCACTCTTCTGGCAGAGGTGAGAGCTACCAGGAAAGCAGCCTTTAGAGTGAGAAGACATAAAGGACAGTTATGAAGGGGCTCAAAAGGAGCGCACATCAGATAGGTCAAGACAAGATTCAAGTCCCATTAAGGCATTATGAACGGCACAGGAGGAAACGTGTGTGTAATGCCTTTCAGGAAACTGGGACTTAAAGAGAGAAGGCTGATCTGGAAACCTCAGAAAGGCGTAGATGGCCGAAGGATAACCTTTGATAGTGACCAGAGCAGAGCCCTGCTGGGCCAAGGACAGTAGGAACAGAAGGACCTCAGAAAGAGGGGCAGAAAGGAGATCCACAGACTTTGCTGCACACCATGCCACACACTTGTTTCACCGGCAGGCGTATACAGTCTTATTGGAGGAACGCCTGGCTGCCAGAATGACATCACAGACTTCGGGAGGAAGATTGAAAGCTGTCAACTGTCGCCGCTCAATCTCCACGCATGGAGGCTGGACAGATTCGGATGGAGGACCGTCCCCTGCTGCTGCGACAGAAGATCCTCCCGAAGCGGCAGTCAGATTGGGGGGTCGATCACCATGATGAGTAGCTCGGGATACCAGTATCTTTGTGCCCAATCCGGAGCCAGAAGGATGACGTGGGCCTGGTTGCGCTGAATCTTCTTCAGCACTCTGGGCAGAAGTGGTATAGGCGGAAAGGCGTACAACAGACGGCAACTCCACTCACGACAAAAAGTGTCGCCAAGCGAGTGCCGCCTTGGAAATTCCAATGCGCAGAACTGATGACATTGCGCATTCTCTTCGGTGGCGAATAGATCTAACCAAGGCTCTCCCCACTGCTTAAAGAGACCTTGCACCACGTCCGAGTGCAGACGCCATTCGTGATCCATCAAGCACCGGCGGCTGAGTTCGTCCGCCCTGGCGTTCAGAGAACCTGCCAGGTGTTGAACCACCAAGGTGATGCCTTGATGTTCCAGCCATGTCCAGAGGCACAGAGCCTCCTGACATAGGGTCCAGGACCCCACCCCGCCCTGTTTGTTGCAATACCACATGGCGGTGGTGTTGTCTATGAACACCTGCACCACACTTCCCCGGACAGAGGGAAGGAATGCCTTCAGTGCGAGGCGGATCGCCCGAAGCTCCAAAAGATTGATATGGAGCCAGGACTCCGCCAGAGGCCTCTGATCTCCACCTCGCCCGAGTGGCCACCCCATCCCAGGAGGGACGCATCCGTCACCACTGTGTGCTCCGGTTGGGGAAGGGAGAGGGATCTGCCATTGACCCAATCGCGATTCATGAGCCACCACTGCAATTGTCGTGTAGTGCCCTCCGAGATCTGGACATGATCGGACAGGTTGCCCTGATGCTGTGCCCACTGGAACTTCAGGTCCCATTGCAGAGCCCGCATATGCCATCTGGCATGTTGCACGAGCAGGATGCAGGAGGCCATCAGGCCCAGGAGCCGGAGGGTCATCCTGACTGAAACCCGGGACAGAGGTTGAAAGATCGGAATATCCCGGACTCACTGCTTGGGACCAGAAAGTAGTGGGAATAATAACCACTTACAACTTCCGGTCCAGGAACGCACTTGATGGCCCTCTTGGCCAAGAGGGCCGTGAGTTCCTGCTGGAGAAGGACCAAGTGTTCCCCCGACATGTGGTGGCACTGAGGTGGCATGGCTGGAGGGAAGGACTGAAAGGGAAGGGAGTAACCCTTGCGGATGATCTGCAACACCCACTTGTCCGATGTGATATCGTGCCAGTGGGGGAGGTGGTGGTGGATCCTGCCACCCACTGGCGTGGGGTGCTCCACCAAGCTCGGATTAGGAAGGTTTGGAGGTAGAAGCAGCGGAGGTGGACTGACCCCCACGCTGATTCCCAGACCCGCCTCTGTGGAAGCCGCGTCCGCGCTGAGGCTGGTTCTGCACGGGCTTGCTGAAGGAACATGCGCCTGGGCGCCTCTGCCGTGGCCACAAAAGGAACAAAAACCAGGAGTGGCCGGGCTTTTTGCGGAAAGACCCAAGGACTTGGCCGTGGCCCGCGAGTCCTTAAAAAGCTCCAGTACACTGTCGGCCTTATCGCCAAACAGGCGAGTGCCATCAAAGTGCATGTCCATGAGCGAGCTCTGGACATCTGGCGAGAACCGGGTAGATCTCAACCAGGTGTGGCGACGAAGCGCCACAGTTGTAGAAATCGCTCAGCCCAGTGAGTCCGCGGTGTACAAACCACACCGAATGGCAAACTAAGCTGCATCCTTACCCTCGGCAACAGCTTGGGACAACACAGCGTGGGTCTCTTCAGGACACTGAGGCAACACCTGTGCAACTGTATCCCACACCGCGTGGGAATAGCGGCCCAATAAGCAGGCGGTGTTTACTGACTGCAGCCCCAAGCTGGCCGAAGAGAACAACCGCTTACTGAACTGTTCCAGCTTCTTAGAGTCCTTATCCGGCAGAGCAGTGAGAAAGGCACTCTGACGTTGAGGCTTGGATAACCAGGCTCTCAGGCGTAGGATGAGTGGTCAGAAAAGCGGGTTCACCAGGTGCCGGGCGGTGACACCTGGTGACATTCTTATCCACAGTGGCCGGTCATGGCCAAGTGCCCAACAAGACGTAAGTGAGGGCGTCGTTAAATGGGAGCAGGGGCTCTGACGAAGTGGACGCCGTCTGGAACACCTCAGTGACTAGATTAGTTTTGAGGGCCATCGTAGGGAGATCAAGGTTGAGGACCTCAGCTGCCTGACGGAGCTCCATCATGTAGGAGGCGCCCTCCTCCATGGTAGGCGGAGGAGAGGCAAACCCCGGGTCAGAGGAGACGTCGAGGTCGCCGGCATCCTCCAAGTCATCCACCCAGTCCTGCTCGGAGTAACTGATGGGCAAGAGGGTCCTCTGACCCCTCCCAGTCGTCCTCCACCTCTGTCGCATGGGGAACAGACCGCGACAGCAGAGCTGGGGCCAGAGAAGGAACAAACTGCGTCGGAAACGGTGCCGGCCAGGGCCGAGCCTTCACCGCGTCCCAAAGCGGATCCCAGGCAGGAATAAAATGGTCCTGGAACCTGGGCAAGGGCAGGACAAATGGCACCCACTGCGGTGCCAGAGGCGGCGCTGGGGCCAGAGCCAGCAGCGCTGGACCGTGTGGCGCCGGGACCGGAGCCAACGGCACAGGATCCTGTGGCGCCGAAGCTGGATCCACCGGCGGCCCAACAGGATCCGGACACGGGACCGCGGGTCCCGAAGGCACGCCGGTGGGAGCCCGAGGCCTAAAGAGGCGGTCCATGGTAGCAAGAAATTCTTGCACCTGTTCAGGAGTCGCCGTTGGACCCGGGTAAGGTGGGTAGGCCACAGGCCTCCCAGGCTCCAAAGGAGCCGCAGGGGCAGTACCCCTGTCCCCCTCGTCCGCCTCCGAGGACCGACGGGGGGACGTCGGAGAGCAAACTCGCTTCTTCGACTTCTTTTTATGTTGTCTCTTACCCGAATCCGAGGGTGAAGACTTGGAGCCCAAAGAGCGACGAATGCGGCCCCGCGAGCGTTCCCGGGAACGGTCCCTGGACCTGGAACGGCGCTTGGACGAGTGCCGGACTTCCAGCAGCTTCTGGCACCGCTCCCTCAAGGCCTTCGGGCCATGGCCCGACAGGACTGGGAGTTATGGCTGGTCTCCAGGCAGTAGAGGCAGACATCGTGGGGGTCCGCCACCGACATATTGAGACGGCAGGCCCCACAAGACTTAAATCCAGGCATCCCTACGTGCACCAAGGAGTACACGAGACAAAAAGTCTCAAAAAGGGTAGTCAAAAAGTGACTAAGGTACGTGTTCTAACCGGATCTGCGCTTTCTGGCGCGGAAAAAGAAAGAACTGACATCAGGGTGGCGCCCTAGTAGTCTCCGTGACGTCATCTTGGCGCTTACGACACCAGCGATGGACACGGAGCCGCATGACGCCACCTACTGGCGCGCAGGGGTACTGCTAGCAAAACTTTCCGGATCCAGTCTGACGCCAGGGGATATTCTAAGGTAAGGAATCTATCACTAATGTGTCTTTCAGATATTACTGATTTTGAGGAGACAAGAATCAACGCAAGCAGTTGCTATGTCAGCGCAATCAATTGTACAGAAAGATACACGCCTCATCTTGATCAATATTTAATTTTGAGATAACCTAAAATGTCAATTAAAAGAAAAATTTAATGAAGGTATTATTACAAAAACACATGAAAATTAAACATAGAAATAAGAAGACATGAGTTTCAAAATCACAATAGCATAACTTGCTATAGCAATGTCATTGTTAATCTTCTTTTCTATCTACTCTGTCAAAGAAATAATGAACCAGCATGTAGATAAACGTTTCTGCAACACATTAATAAATCTTTATCAACAAATTCTGTCAGACAACAAAATATGCTACTCAAGAAGTGGCATTAGATATATGGTAGGTATGTGTAGAGATTCTATTCAGTTTTCATATCAATGAACAAGATGTTTTAGAATTCTGTATGGCAGTCCTAGAAATAGCATAGATCTGTCTTCTTTGGTCTAAGCCACTCTTGGAAACATGAATGCTTCCATTGCCTACATTTAAGTTCCATTGTTACAGAACTTGAAAGATTTATCTACCAATACCGGACTGAAAATCAATTCCATTAAAAAATGTAATATGTAAATCTGTGCAAAAAAAGTAAGTATGTCTAAACTGTAAATCAGAACGTGTCACCACACCTAAATGAAAAATGGTGACCAAATTTCTCATTTTGATGATTCAAAGATGTACTCTAAATGACAGATGATCAATACATGTCTTTCTAAATGTACTGCTTCTCAAATTTCTATTTGAGGACACATTTATGCTATTAGTACTTTAATTTTTCGTCATGGAGAAACTGCAGCATCAGGTCACTACACAATCTACTTAAAGGACAACACATGTTGGATAGAATGTGATGATAAAACTTTAAGCACACACAGACGAAAAATCTACAAGACGGTTACCTTCTTATTTTACATCAAAAATGTTGTAAAGCTGCAAGTGTGATGTTGAGTTGTACTTACATATTTCAATAGATAGGTCATTATGTGGCCTGGCATGGTGGATAACACTTTTAGAATTCTACTATAAGTAATAGTGTCTTGTATGCTTTTCCATATATCAAATTACTTCTACAGATATGAGAGCAGTTGTACAGTCACAGCATCTATGGGTTTTTTCAACATCAAATTGACTTATTTTCCCCAGTGTTTCATGATGACTACTATCATATGGCCATCTTGAAATATAAATGTTCAAAAGGTTAACATAGTACTGTAACTGAAATGTTACTTGTGTCTCGGAAACACATACAAATAAAAACAAAAAGG
Source organism: Triturus cristatus (assembly GCF_964204655.1). NCBI lineage: Eukaryota > Metazoa > Chordata > Amphibia > Caudata > Salamandridae > Triturus > Triturus cristatus. Next base: position 809,547,781 of record NC_140594.1, on the reverse strand, counting down.
GATTCACTTGATATATCTGTAACATACATTCAGATATCACTGTAATAGTCTGATATGACCTTACCATCTTCAGCCATTGCAGGTGTGGAATAGTTGGAAGGTGGCGTTAGAAAATATATATTTTTTTTTAACTTTCAAGTTCCACTACACTATAGCTGGAAAAATTGGATTGAACATGGATAAGGGATATACAGTTCATGCTTCGTACAATTGTGAGGTGTAAGCTAATAAAACGCTGTCTCATAAAGCCAAAACTATATTCAAATTCTTGCTTACAACAGGAAAAATAGGTTTGCCGCTCTACTCTATGCCACTGTGCTCCACTTTGACACGCCTATCCACTCCAGTGTATGAGGGCACTCAACTATATGCCAGGGCCCTCCACTCTACCATATGACACTCTGCTGTACGACATCCCATTGCACTGTACAGCAGTCCACTCTAGGGCCCTCCACTGCAACACACTGTACAACACCACACTCTTTGATACATATTTGCAGTGTCGACTTATGTAAAACTAAATAGAGAACAGTTTGCAATATTGAATATTAAATATTCCTTCTGTTCAAGGAGGGTGAGTCTTCATATGTAATGGAAGCATCTCCCTGAATACAAGCTGGATATAGCGGACAGTAGAAAGTTCAACACCGCGCAACCTGGGCTCATTTTCTCAAGTATTTACTAAGAAAACTAAAATGTTTAAGTTCTCAAAAAGTATAGAGACATAACAAATTAAAAGTAAAAAGCTACAACCTCATTTTAAACTTCAGGTATGTAAAATGTAACTTTCAAAAAAGGGGGCAACGTTTGATGTAATATTTTAATAAAAATCTGTGATATTGTAGAGTGAATATTTATTGCTTCATATGAATACTGCTCTGAAAGCCCGGACATACGCGTACACACAAATTACATATTGATTCACTGGTGAGCACTCTTAACAAGCTACAAAATCTACTTTACAGAACTTTTTAAACTCTAATTATAAAAATTAAAAGAAAAAAAAGAAAAAAAAAATCAAGAAACTGGTATAAATTTGGCAGTCAGCAATTGTGTATTAACGACTGCAGAATTTGAGTTTTAATATTGGAAAATAGAACCTTAAGAGCTGTATTTGTGCTTGTGTTGGTCTGAAAAAGTTAACACCAGCTGCCCTTAACAAAAATATATATATATGTACTTCACTTCAAAATTTCACTTAAGTTATGGTGATGCACCTTCAAAAGTTCTGGTACATATCCAAGGTGATATTAACTCTTCAGTGCAGTGGTAATTGCAAACTGTATAAATAACGGTGAGGCATTCAGTCTTTTCAATGATCTGTGAAGCTTGTAAAGAGACGGGTCCCCTCCCAAATATGAAGAGAGGTTCGAAAGTTTCCAAGTATTCATCGTAAAAATTCAAGCAAGTGTTTGGAATACGCCATTTTCAATGCAAAAACGCACTCGGAAATAAATGGAAACCTTTGGGTGCAGGCACCTAAGAAGTGGTTACAAAAAGGTTATCAATTGTGTAAGTTTCCTTGGAATGTGTTTAAACTACTACTGAAACAAATTTGGACTCCATTGGGTTTCACAGGATCTTAAGGTATCCACCGACAAATGGAAAGTTTAACATCACATGCAAGAGGAGAAGATTAGACCACTTTCAAGAGGAAAGATGCCAGATCATATCTCATAGAACCAGAAAAATAGACATTTTTAGATCAGTGTGAAGGTACATACATGGTAATTATGAAACTGAAAATTGGTAGTATACAAATGGATGATGCTATCTGGAGACTAAGCAACAAACCCGGCAGCTCACATGTTGAATGCAGAAACTAGGACCAGAAAATGAAACTTGCTTCCTTAGCTGCCAGAAGCAAGACACTCACATCGCATAAAAACATTAAATGTGATAATTTCCAAAAAGTTTTAATAACCTTCCAGTTTAAAAACGTTTTTTCTGAATTAAAATCTATACACAGACCACTGATTTGAAGAGACTGGAGTTTCAGCGGTAAGCAGGACTGGAGCAGACCTGGAGCAGGATAGGTTCACAGTTCTCATCAGGTAAGGCTCAGTCAGGTTTTTATTTTGTTTATTTTACAACCTGCTTTTCTTTTGTAAAACTAAAGGTCCACTTTATTACATACAAAATTTATACAGTGTACAACCAGAGTCATATGGAAAATACTGCATGGAAAGGTACTTAAATGGGCTAGTCTTGTTCCATAGGTTCTTCCGCGACCTCGGAAGCATCTTCGCTGTTTTCCATAGACTCCGGCGGAATGTCAGAAGCTTCGCTAGCGAAGGCTACAAGTTCTTCAGTTCCGGTGCACTCGCTAGCAGTGCGAACGGTCAATGCTGGGTCATCTGAGTTTGTCGAATGTACATCTTTCTTTGCTTCAGACTGGTCTGTTTCCTCCATCTCATTCTCCTCGCACGTTTCTTCACTCACTGAGACAAGATCATTTGCATCTTTGTCCTGGTCACTGGTGTCAGGGGTAGCTTCTGTTGAGGTCATGTAAGATTCTTCATCTTCGTCACTGCTCGATCTTGTGCAGCTGATTTCATTTTCTTTTTCTGGACTTCTTGAAGACGGCTCCGCCTCTTCTGCCATTTCAGAAGCCTCGCTGGCTGACGGTGGGCTGGCAGCCTCATGGTCCTCGTCATCCTCATCGTCGTCCTCCTGATCAAATTTAAGCCTTTTGACTTCATGGCTCTCCGCCTCCACTGGGTCTTCTTCGGGGTGCTTGTTTTTGATGGGGCTCGCTTGGGGACTGTTTGTTTCAGATGTTAACAAGTCACTACTGTGGGATTTTTCCTCCGTTTGTTGCAAGTTTGAGTCCTTATTTTCAGAGCTGTCAGGTAAACCATTTGTTGTCATGGGTGTTGAAAGTGAAAGTTTGGGTCGATTCAGGGGTCTTGGCGTTCCAGGACCATTTATATTCGACCTGTCCGTGTAACTCGGAGAGCGTCCTGGAAACATAACCCTATTCATCCTGTTCAAGCTATTGGAATTGGTTTTCTCCGAAGTTGGATGTACACAACTGACGACCATAACGTTCTTTTCAACGCCCTTCAGAAACTTGTCTGTACCACTATAGTTTCGTCTGGGCTCCGTTAGTAGCTCGCAAAGTCGCTGAATGGTGAAGGGAATACCGTTAAACCTACTGACAATCTTCAAAATCCGTTCTTTCATTTCTTCATACGGAATGTACTCCACATTTGGATTTGTGGGGCCCCGGGCCTCAGGAGCCGAGGACTTGAAATCTTCCATCACTTTCTCCAGTTTGAAAATAAAGTAGGCTTTGATCCGAGACCACTGAAACATGGTCTCTCCCGTCTTGGCAACATGACAAAGGAATTCGTCCAAAACAGGACACACTTCCTTCTTCACCCGCTTGTCAAAATCTTTGAGAGCCTCCTGCAGCCGGTCCAGGTCCATGGTCATCGCTGGAGCGGCGCGGGGCTCCTCTGCCGGAGCTGCGCTCCTCTCGTCACCCACACCGGACGCACCGACACCGGGGACAACCTCACTCTATGACATACCACTCCACTGCACTCTTCAACTCTGTATTCATTGTGCTACACTTTCTAGCACTGTACTCAAACATACTCCAGTCAATGGCACTGCACACAACTAAACAAGACGCCACCCAATGACAATACACTGAGCAACACTCCACTGTAGTTTATGCCACACCAGTCGACTTAACCACACTTCAGGCTACGCCACTTTAGGACAGTGAACTCCACTCTAAGATACTCTACAACACTCCACTCCACCCTATCCCACTGTACAACATACTACTGCACTCTATAAAACTGTACAGCAATCTATGATGCCTCTACTTCACTCTCCAACACTCTGCATTATCAGTTCTACAACACTGTACGCCACTGTACAATACTGCACTACACTATTACAGAATACGATCTTCCACTCAATGAGTACTACAGTTTTGCCACTTTTCCACACTCTACTCAAGTCTACCACACTCGGCGAGACTCTAGTCCAGTATACAACACGCCACTCCACTCTACTATATGACACACTACTTGACTGTATGCCAATCCACTGTAGAACACTCTATGGCCCTCCACTCTACACCACTGGATGAGACACAATGGCAATCCACTTTATGACAACAACACTCCACCATACGAGACCCCACTCCACTTTAGAACACATCACTCCATTCTAGGATATGCCACTCCACTATACGCCACCCCACTTAAAGCCCCTCCACTGCAAGAGACTTTAAAACACGCTAATGCATAACCTGGCACTACACTGTACAACACTCCATTCTATGCCCCTCCACTATAACACACTTTATACTGTACGCTACTTTAATCACTCCATGCCACTGTACAACAATACACTCAACAGTCGAGTCGACAACATACCACAACACTCCACTGTAGGGCACTGCACTAAACACTACACTGTGCGACACTGTACTCTACCTTATGGAATGCCACTCTACAACAGTGTACTCCACTTTACATGCAATTAGGTATCAGTGTAGCACTGTTTTATGAACTTTGCACTAGCTCCCATAAGGCATGTTTAACTTACCGTATACATCCCTTTTATCAGTATATTAATGTCAAATTTATTTTTTGGTTACCTGAAAAAAATCTGGTTAATGTTAACTCAGGTTCTTTATTATTGGAAATATTTGGCTAGTTCTTAAAAGATTTATTTTCTTTTCCTTCTGGAAGTTTTGTACTTTTACTTACAGATCAACATGACCAACAAACCAAAAACAAGAGAGAGAAATGGGGGAAAGGGGACTAGGGATGTTGGGGAGGACACTGGTGAGTGAGAACAAACTTGCGGTGAACATTCAGGTAATTTTCTCCCACAGCAATTACTTTGTCACAGTAAACAGTATGTAGCCATCTACATTATTCATTCGTCTGCCTCAATAGGTGGACTGTAACAGCACTTCCAGGAGCAGGCACTAATGGAACAAAAGATGGAATGGGTGGTGGTGGCGGTCCAGCTGATGCTGCAGATGTTGAAGGTGTTGCAGTGCCATGAGCTGATAACGCTACTGATGTTGCTGCAGTGAGCTTCTGAAACTCCTTCTCCAGCTTTGTTTCCGCTCATGCCAACCTTGTAGAGTGGATGGCCTCCAAATGTTTTCGTATACCCATTGTCCCAAGTAGTACTGTTGTCAGCTGCCACGTGAAATAATCTTCTCGTAGACGTTGCAGGTCACCAGCTTCACGTTGACTTTCTTCTATCTACGTGGCATGAGAAAAATTGCCAGACAACAGATTCCATCAGCTTTTTCAGAGCTCCACCTCCCGTTCCTCCTATACCATCAACTGTTCCCTCCACATCTTCCTCCTCCTCCTCCTGATGCAGGCAGGATCTTGTTGCCCAGCCATTATGCACGGACGACAAGTTTTAAATTGATCTACAAACTATAATATCCTCCAGGAGGAAAATACCACCACCTTCCCCTTCCAGGCTCACAGTGGAAAAGGGGTGTCAACTGTTTTCTGTAATTAATACTGTTTTAAGCCAATCAAAAGTTGTTTTACAATAGCGAGGTACCGAGGTAGTATATCAATAGTATCTAGGAGGTATAGCAGTCCTTACTGAATACAAAACAAATAAAGCTCACAAAATTACTATACACATAACATGGGCAGGCTGTTACAGCAGTCTGTGTATTTCTTTTTTACACAATATTCAATATTCTCAACCCAAAAATTTATATTAACACCATTTTTTCATTTGGACTATTAACAAAGCCCAGTACTACCTAAAAGCAAACAACAACCATAGAGACTATGGTAACTGTTTGAAAGTAACAAATGGGCTATAAACACAGCCCCATAGTACTAAATAACAGCAACAACCACAGACCTATAGAAATAACAATTTATACCCAATCACATACACGTATATATGTCCATATATAAAACTGACACATTTCTATATAACAGTTTTGATAAGCAAATCCAGCTTTAGTTTGTGTTATGTTAAAAATAAATGTTTCTAACATAAAAAAAATAAATAGGAATACAAGGTCAAAGGTTACATACTTGGGAGAACATTTATTATTAATACAAAAACAATTTAAACTTCAGAAATTTAAAAGCTAGTTATAACTTACACATGTAACTTCTGCCCATCTCAAAACCGCTTTAAGTTGCACACCTCCAAACATAATGTTAAGAAATCATTACCTATAATTAGCACCTTCTACATGCACTGCTTATACCCTTTCATATTACATTACTTATAGCATATTAAAGTTAATGCATTATCTCGTAGAGACTATCTAGCCGCAGAGTCATTACCTTAGAATTATACCCAGGCGTCAGACTGGATCTGGAAATGTTTCGTAAGCAGTACCCCTGCGTGCCGGTGGGTGGCATCCTTCGGCTCCAGGTGGTGTCGGAGTCATCCACGCCATAAGTGATGTCTGCAGTACCTCTATTGGTGCCAGTCAGATGCATTGACAACAGTTACTTTACACAACTTTCAGTGCCAGAAGCACGGAGTCATTAAGTAAATTGCCCACTGGTGTGGAAAACTAGGGCCCTGAAAGGGGAAAGCTCGGTCCCTAAAATGGGGAGAATTTTAAGGAATTTGCAGGCTAGATAGTCTCTCTACCCAGATAAGGAATTACCGAAGGTAAGTAACTTGTTCATCTGATAGAGACTTCTAGCTGCAGATTCATTACCTTAGAAAAAAAAACAAGCAATACCTCCCCAGATGCGCGTCTGTGGCATTCCAATTTCACAAGAGGAAGTACTACAGGACCGAAAGGGCATAATGCCCATCCCTATGGACCAGACTGTCCAACAGTAGTTTTTCGTAAAAGTGTACCGGGAAGCCCATGTTGCTGCCTAGCAGATGTCTGGAAACAGAACTCCACAAGATAACAGTAGAGGCAGCTTTAGCTCTAGTGAAATAAGCATGCGAACCCTCAGGAGGTTGCTTCTTGGCCAATTCGTAGCATATTCTTACAGAGTTCGATCCATCATACTCTTCTGTATTGACCATCCTGTCCTCGCTCTGAGATACCCCATGAAGAGTTGATCATCCACCCAGAGCTCTCTCGTGTGGTCGAGGTAGAACAACATTGCTCATTTTTGGTCCAAACAGTGAAGTCACTCCTCTTTCTTGGAGATAGGAGTCGGAGAGTAATAAGTAGGCAGAGTGTTGGTTGGGCCTACATGAAATGGAGTGACCACTTTCGAAAGAAAGGAAGCTCTTGTACAGAGCACCAATTTGTCTAGGTAGATGCTAAGATAGGGAGGCTTGGATGATAAGGCCTGAAGCTCACTGATCCTCCAGGCAGATGCGATTGCCACAAGGAAGGCCGCTTTGATGGTAAGAAGCCTGAGTGGACAATTGTGCAGGGGCTCAAAAGGAGTGCACTTAGGGAAAATAAGGACAAGACCGAGGTTCCACAGGGGCATAATGAAAGGAGTGGGAGGAAACATATGTTGCAAATCCTTTAAAAACCTATGTACAAAAAGGAATTGGAAAAGGGAAGGTTGGCCAGGCAACCGAAGAAAAGCAGAGAATACAGACAGATATTCCTTAACTGGGCCCAGAGCGGAGTCCTGCTGGGCAAGGGAGAGCAAGAACAGGAGAGCCTGAGAAAGGGGGGCAGAAAGGGTATTAATGTGTCTTTCTGTACACAATACCACAAATATTTCCTAACGGCACGCATAAACAATCTTGGTAGAGAGCCTGGCTACCAAGATACTGTCACAGACTTAGACCAGTGGGGAATGGGGGTTAGTGGCAGCAGGCAATTGTCGTATTCACAGGAGCCCCTGTGCTGGGCTTGGATCAGGTCATTACAACTTTGTTGAACAGGAGTATGGATGCTGAGGGGGACACTCCCAGTTGCAGCACCTCGGTCAAGACATTCGTCTTGACTGCCACTGCGGGTAGACTAAGGTCAAGGACCTCATTCGCCATCCACATACCATGGCAAATTACACTTCCTCCTTTGTAGCCATGGTAAGGGAGAAAACATGCCAGTATCTGGGTAAGTATTCAGTCCACTGGCTTCATCCAGATGTTCAGACCATCCATATTTCCTTCCTCACATGGATGATATACCTCAGGGTCCAGCAACCCTCCCCATTTCTCTTAGAGTCCTAGCCCGTAGGAATAGGGCTCAGGGTCCGCGCTGGATGGCATAGCTCCAGTCTGTGCCGGCGATGAGGATTGGTATAGTGCAGGCAGCGCCAGGAGCGTCAGCCTCAGGACCGGTGTGCCGGGAAATGTCAGGATGGTACGTCTGACGTCGGTCCAGATCCAGCTGTAGACCCCTGATCCCAACTGGTGCTGGTGCCGGAGCCACTAGTGGGAATCCATATGGGGACCCTCCCAAACCTGCGGGGCACAAAAATGTTCCGGAAGCTGGCCCAGGTGCTGGTTCCACAGCGGAGCCAGGCCTCAAGTGACAATGCTCCCTCTTCTCAGCAGTCGACGGACGGGATGAAGTCGAAGCATGCTTCAACTTCTTCTTGTGGGATTTCGACTTACCTGAATGGTTTGAGGAGTGTGACGACGACCTTCGACTCCGTGACAACTCCTGGGACCTTCCTCTCGAATGGGACCTTGATTGTTGTGGCATCACACGTCGAGCTGCCAGAAACTTGAGGGATCGCTCCCTCACAGCCTTCAAGTGCATGGTGCTGGATGTGGGACAGGCCTTCGAGTCATGGTCCCTCTCAAGGCCCTGAGGCAAACAAGATGAAGGTCCGTCACCAACATCTGTCAGTGGCAGGCATCGTAGGGCTTGAAGCCAGCCTTCTTAGATGACATTTCTGCCACACCAGGAGGTAAGACTTCTAAAAGACTTCGACAAAATGTTGAACAAAAACAGCAGTAAAAAAAGGATTAAGGGGTAGCTCTGCACGGATCTGCGCTAACTGGCATCGAAAGAAAAGAACTGACATCATCCAACCTGGGTAGTGCTTATATAGGCACCGCAGATGTCACTGCCAGCGCGGAAGACACCAACATCACGCAGAGCAGAATGCCACCTGACCAGGGCGCAGGGGTACTACTCATGAAAAATGTGCAGATCCAGTCTGGGGAAAATTCTAAGGTAAGGAATCTGCAGCTAGAAGTCTCTATCAGAATGTTATCATTCCCAACAAGAAATTATGGCCATAGAGGCAGTAATAGCACAACAGACAACACAGGTCAGGCAGTGGCAGCACAACTGACTATGGAGGGCAGCAGGGAGGGTAGCGCAATGAACCATAAAGAGCAGGAGCTTGGATAGGGCATGGACCTGGATGATAGAAGAGGGCAGGGATAGGGGGAGAAAGCTCACCATGCTGGGCAGGCGGGAGGGGCAGTGGGAACACAAGGGACCTTGATGGGACTAGAGGGAGTGGGCTGGGGCATGCCCAGGCAATAGTGGGGTGTAGGGGCAGTAAACTAACCATGTAGGGCAGGCTAAAAAGGCAGTGGCAACAACAGACCACAAAGGGCTACAGTAATAGGTCAAGATGGACTCCGGCACCAGCGGGGAGGGGACAGGAAAAACAAACTAATTACAGAGGCCAAGCAGGAGGGGAATAGGTAGTACAGCAGATCCATGATGAGTAGGAAGCAGGGGCATGGACTCGGACAATAGAAGGAAGGGAGGAGGTTGGTAGGGGCATCAAGCTAAGCACAGAGGCCAAGCAAGAGGGACAGTGGCAGTGCAAAAAACCACAGAGGGCAGGAGGGAGGGGGTAGGGAACAGACTGTGACAAGGAAGCGAATGGGCAGGAAGATGACCACATGGGCTGGGCAGTGGCAGCACAACGAACCATGAAGGGCAAAAGGGAGTGAGCAGTGGCACATGGTCATAAAACAAAAAGCAGGGAGGAGCAGGGCAGAAGAAACAAGCTGATCAAATAGGACAGGCAGGCCTTGGCGGGGCGGTAAGCTATTCACAGAGGGCTGATGAGATGAGGGAAGGACTCCCAGCAGGTGAACAGAGGTCAAGCAGAGAGGTGGCAGGGGCAGCAATTTGCCCAAGGCATGCAGGCTGGCATTGGAAGGGTTATCAAAATGGACCATGGAGGGCAGGAGCATGGGGCATGCACAAGGACAATAGAGGGCAAGGGATGGAAGGCAGGGGTAGCAAGCTGAACAAAGAGGGCAAGCTGGCAGGGGTTGTAGAATGGACCACTGAAGGCAGGCAAGAGATAGACAGGCACAAAGAGCTGAGGTCAGGGGAAGCAAGATGACCCAGAAGGCAGGCAGGAGAGGCTTCAACATGCTGAGAAGTGAGGGTAAGCAGGATGGAGTCAGGGGTATAAAGCGGACTATACAGAGAAATGGCCGAAGGCTTTGCACAGTGGAGGTGCTGGATGAATATGTTAAAAAAAAAAAAACTAGAAATTGACTTTAGAAACCAGAAGTTAAATAGTTGCTATAGTCAGGTATGATATAATCTTCCCATGTAAACTCCCCCAGAAATTCACGGATACAAAAGAGGTCAAGTGACGTTAAAGTTGTGTATGGTAATAAGATCTTGGCTCATGTTAACCAAAAAAAAAAATAAAAACACCCTAGAAATTCACTGAAAAACGAAAATGGTTAAAGTAACTTTATGGGTATATATTGCTATATAGATATATGATGCATATCAAGTAACTGGTTAATATGTTCCAATATTGCCATCGAGGGTGACCTCTTAAATTACAAGTCCAGAGGCAGTGTGGTTTGTACATGTATTCTGAAGCCCCCAAAATGCCAATATTGGACCTTATTACATGTTAGCCTTCATGTATTTTTTATATGAGATGTTTATTTTAGGAGAGTTACTTTGAAAAATATGTTTTCTTCCAAGTGCAGCTAACAATAGGAATGGATTAAACATAGAATATGTAGGTTTAATTTAACTGTCATGAATTATTGAGGAAATAATGGTAAGGGCCAGTGGATTTAAGCTATTCTGTGGCTGCAGTGTTTACGACACAATTATGGGTTTACTGTATTCTACCCATAATACACACATTTCACAAAAAATGTTAGTTCAAATGGATGACAATAATATAGCCAGAGAATATGTGCATAATGTGCTTTCTTTCTTTTCATTGCTACATTTAGATAATGTAACACATAATTTGGCCCTCCAACTGCATAACCCTGAGAGAACTGACAAAGAAAGGTTGGGGGCGGTCACTATGTTGATAGGGAACAGTGAAATGGTTCTGTTATTTTGCGGTTCCCTGTGAAATATTTTTTATCCTGCATTTTGTGGAATCAAATATAAAAAAAAAATATATATATATATATATACACACGTGTGTATCTATATCTATAAATTCACTGAAAAAACCATAGGTTTCAGGGGTGTTCTAGTTAGCTGGACTTTTCACTTGTACAAAACCATTGAAATTCCCCCGTTATAGTTAGTTCAGCTAACTATAACTCGCGTGCCCGCAATGCACTGCTGACGACGTCACATATTACATCAATCATGACATGATCAGTGACATCACTCATGACATCACTGATGACATCTCACATGAGTGCTGCAAGGAGGGGGCGTGGCCTCTGGCACGATGCCAGTCTTATTTATTTAAATTTTTTAAGAAGGGGGGCTGTGTGGTTCCCCTTCTTATTCTAATTTATTGGCCCTGATGACCCCATCCCCCAGGGCCGGTCTCCTAATTATATTTTTTTGACCCCAATCCCCAGGGCCGGCCACTGTTATTTATTATTTTAAAAAAATATATATTTATAGACACACCTAGGACATGCTGGCCAAACCGTACGTACCTATCACCATGACGATTTGCGTGATATTCATTAAAAGGCGACTATGCTTACAATGAATCCACGTGGAATGTATTTACACCACTAGTGAAGCTCTGACGTGTCTGATGCCCTACCGTGCCTAATCCCGGTAGACACCCTTGTCGTTTATTTATACAAACATGGGTAGCTATTGACGGGCACATTTAATACACATGCACACCAAGCCATTCAAAGGGGATTCGACAAAAATTCGACCAAAACTATGCAAGAAACCCCCCTCACGGTTAATAAAACACACATCCACTGCCGGATGTGTAATACTTTTTATTTTACTCTCTGGAAAGGGGACGAACATCACTTGAGAGTCACAGCGCGCTCCTGGCAGAGCCCAATGCTGTGTTACACCCACCATTGCCTGCTGAGTGCCACACACCTCTGTGTTGTATTCCACTAGCTAGTGCATATGCTATGACACTCTCTAGCCCATGTGCACTGTAACACCACCCCATTAATATGTCATGCCACACTTGTCTTCGCATTGGTTATATTGCCCCATCTAACGTGCCTTCCTCAATGCCTACGTTATAACGCACAGTGCTATGCCATTCATATTACAATCTGGGATCCATATCTTTGTCACAGTGCATATGCAACGTTACACTCCCCAGCACATATTTTATATTACAACTTTAGAGACTAGTTAGGTTACACAACACTGCCCTGTGCATATTACACTCCAAGGCGCATATCACATAGCACGCGCTAGTGCCTGTGCTATCTCGCGCTCTCCAATGAATCTGTCATTGCGCACAATGTATTGCATATTATATTTCACGCCCGGTTCATCTTATATCACACTTTTTGGTGCATAGTTTATACCATACACTATATCTAGTTTTCATTTTCAATCGTGCTCTCAGGACTATGTTCTATATAACACTGTGTTCACCTACCCTTTTCACGGGCATTACATTTTGCGATAGGGGGTGGAGGGTCAGGGGGTGTTTCTGCCAAGTGAGCCCGGAGTCACAGTCACAAATGTCCTCTTCTTCCTGAATAAAAGTGAGATTATGCTGCATACTTGTTCATATTTTAAGTAGTTTGCACAGACACACGTTTTAAAAACAATAAAGTTCCTAATACCCACCTTCTCTGAACAGTTAGCTTGCTGCCTCATCCCCCTCCTCCCTATCCTCTGTTGTGTGAATCCATGGACTAGCCTCCTCCCTCCTGCCATGCATGGTCTGATGTGCTGCCACTGCCCTCAATTTAGTATGATGTACCAGTCCACTCCTCCTGCCCTCCATTGCCCAATTCTATGCCCCATCATTGACCTCCTGCTTAAACTCTGTGCTTAGCTTGCTGCTCCTATTCTCCTTCCCCCTGCCCTCCGATGTCTTTGTGCATGCCCCTGCTCCATCCTTTTTGCCCACCATGTTCCATGGACCCGCCACTCCTATCTACTCTGAGTGTTCTGTTGAGCTGCCACTCCCCTCCCACCTGCCTAGCATTCTCAGATGACTGTAACCTGTCCCTGCCACCTCCACCCTGCCTGTCCACAGGCCATGCCCCTATCCTCCTCCTCCTGTCCTACATGGTCCATTGTACTGCCACACCCTTCTGCCCTCCCTGGTCTGTTGTGCTGCAACTGCTCCTCCTGCCTGCCCCGTGCGGTCTGTTGTGAGGCCCCTTCTCCTGAACTTTGTCTGTGCACAGGTCCTGACCCTCCCTTCTATCCTCCATCGTCCTTTGTGCATGCCCCTGCACCCTCCTTCTTGCCCATCATAGCCATTGTGCTGCCACTAACCCTCCCACTTGCCATGCATGGTCTTATGTGCTGTCATGGCCCCTCCCACCTTCCCTGTGTGGTCAGTTAGCTGCCCCTGAACCCCTCCCACCTTCCCTCCATGGTCTGTGTGTATGCCATCACAGTCTCACTGTTGCTCTTCATGGTGTGTCTTGCTTCTAGTGCCCATCCTGCCTGACCTCCATGGCTATCTTGCTGCTCCTGCCCAGCCCCCTTGCCCCCAGCCCTCTGTTTACATGTGCAGACCCCTACTCCCTCCCTTCTGGCTTGTCTGTTCCATTGTAATGCCCCTGATCCGTCCCTCCTGCCCTTTATGGTCTGTTATGCTGCAGCTTTCTCTCCTGTCTGTCCATTATGGTCAGCTAGCTACCATTGCCTCTTGCCCCTCTGTTCTCTGTTGTCCATGTGCATGGTCCTGTCCCCTCCCTCTTGCTTCTATGGATTGTTGTGCTGCACTCCCGTCCCGCATGCCCTGTGTGGTGTATTGTGCTGCTGCAAACCCTGATGCCTACCCTGCAGGGTCAGTTTGGTGCACCTCTCCATGTCCCTCCTGTCCTCTGTTATCCAAGTCCATGTCCCTACCCCATTTCCTTCCATGATCCAATACCATACTTGCGAACATTTTGAACTTGGTAAGAGGGAGATTGTAGGCAGGAGACAGATCAAATAAGGCCCATTTGAGCTTAAAAACATTGGACGTTTCCTGGCTGAACCGGGTCTGTTGGCATGTATGGTTGTACTACCATTGCCTCTTCCTTCTGCCCACAATGGTCTATTACATTGCCACAGCCTCTCTTGCAAGTCCTGTATTGTTGGTTTGTTGTCCCTGCCCCCCTTTCCACTGCCCTCCATAGTCTGTTGTGCTGCCACGGCCCTTCCTGCCTGCTCAGTGTGGTTAAATTGTTGCCTTTGCACCCTCCTACCTGCCTTCAATTTTCAGAGTCCGTGCCCCTGGCCTCTGCCTCTCAACAGTATCCTAATGAACAACTAGATTGCTAACATTCTATATTTATTACAAAAGTGTGGAACGCCTGACGTCATCTTGATGTAATCAAAACTGTAATACCTAGAGCATTTCCTTTAGAAATTACATACATGAGAGGGTCTTATTGGCATCAAATTTATGGTTAGTGCTCTAAAAGAATAAAATAAGGACATATTTTCTGAGTTTTCAAATAGCGACAAAGCACTTTTAAATTATTTGTTACCTTTATGTTTTTTTATCCAGTTGACCACTTGATTAAATGTTGCACTTAGGGGAGAGGATGTGGTGTTACTTCCAGAACTGCAGACTTTGCAGCTGGGGAACCAGGTTGGAGTTTCTGCTTCAGCTCGACATTCTGTGATTCTGGTCAAATCACTTAGTCTCCCCATGTCTACAACCAAAATGAATTTGTTCTTGTGTGATGTAACCAATGCTCATGTAAAGCACTCCAATACCGGACAAGTCTGCACTAAGTAACACTGCAAAAACACAAAATAATAAGTGTTTTGCACACTTCTGTCATTGGGCTATATTTGGGCTACATCTGGGTGATTTTGGGCTACATTTGGGCTCTTTTGTCTCCGGTGGCCATCTTGGGAGATTTATTTGTTATGAAGTTTCCTAATTTCCTCATGTACTGCAGTCTCCTCAGTAGGAAATGCTTTCAGTTTTTTACTTTGATTCCATCATGAAGGTATTCAGATATGTCACACATTTGCCATAAATTCAGAATGTTAGCACTCTAGTTGCTCATTAGATCACTGTAGTAAAACTACTGTTCACCATGGAAGTCTGCTCCTGGTTTCAAAAGTGCATGTTTCAGTCTGCATGTCAGAATTTTTTAATGAAATAGAAGAGGATTTGAGAAGTCACTCAAAATGTGCCCTAATTTTTCTTTCTGCAGCACTAATCATACTTTTTATGGAAAAATGAACCCCCTCATTTTGTTCCTTTTTAAATTAAATGTTTTAAGAGTTACCACTTTAATCCAAGCAAGATGGCTTCAGGTGTGCCATGCGTTTATCATAAGTAGGACTGTTAGCGCTCTAGTTGTTCTTTGGAACACTCTGGGAAGCTGCAGTAGAACACAAAGGAATCAACTGACAGTCTCTGCCCTTGTTGGATGTACATGTTTTACTGAGAATGTCAGACTTCATTCTCACATGACTGAGAAAGATAATGTGAATTTACAGAAAATAAGCTCTCAGTTTAGCTTATAGATCACCTTCCAAACCTCTGTGGGAAAAGCATGAGAAAATATTTTTCTCTCAATCATGATATCCCAGCAGAATGCTTTTTCACATGGTGAAATCACCTTAGAACATACCACAATTCCTAAAATGAGTATGGTACCATCAACAAATGATTTATAATGTAACTAATGTAACTAAAGTCTTAAAACCTTCTATTAACTGCAATGCTTTTTAATGAGGTGCTATCATGTATATTGGTCCTAAGATGGCTGCCAACACTTCTTGGATGAACACTTCTTGGATGAAGTGCTGACAGCCAATCAGATCTCAGGATGAGATGTGTGGTTAGGCTCCGCCCACATTTTACTATTGATTTTCTCAGGAACTACTGAACAGATTGACACCAGACCTGCAGAAGGCACATCCCTGACCTGAGGACTACCTCTCTGCCAAATTTCAAGTAATTCTGTTCAGCCGTTCGGGCTGTACCTTGGACTAAAGGTCACTATGGAAAATTGCATGGGGAAAATGCGTTTTGGGACCCCCTTTTTTCTCAGCCCCCGCTTGACGAATCCCCCCCGAGACTTTCAGGGTCGGAGCGGAGCGCCCCACCTATTTTGAAAATTTCCCGAGGATTCGTCAACCGGCGCCAAAGTTATTCCAAATAGAATGTTGTGGATTTCCTATGGAAACACGGTCCTAACTATAACTATCTACTGGCGACCGCCAGTAGGTAGATATAGTTAGGACCTATTTTCCATAGGAAATCCGCAACATTCTATTTGGAATAACGTTGGTGCCGATTGACGAAACTTCGCGAAATTTTCCAAACTTTTGGCCAGCTCCGGTCCGCTCCTATCCTGAAAATTTCACAGTGATTCGTCAAGCGAGGGCCGAGAAAAAAGGGGGGGGGGCCCAAAACACGTTTTCCCCATACATTTTTCCATAGGACCTGTTGACGCAGCTACAGCCCTAACTGCTGAACGGAATTACACCAAATTTGGCAAAGAGGTAGTCCTCAGTTCAGACTCGTGCCTTTTGCTCAAATGGTGTAAATCCATTCAGTAGTTCGAGAAAATTAAACGTAAAATAATATATATATCTATGGCCTCGGAGGATCCGCGCACCCTCCCCGCACCCAGCGCACACGAGCTGTATTCTAACTGGCAGTCAAAACTCCAGATCAGGAAGTGTTGGCAGCCATCCGAGGCACAAGAAACCTAAACGCGAAAAATGCAAAAAGGGGGCAGGGTAGAAACACCCTGAACCCCAGGCTTTTTTTTTTTTATTTCATTTATTTATTTTAATCGGTGAGATTCGCGCACCCAGCGAATTTCGGCTGAGAAAAAAAAAAATTCAGCGCGGGCTTCCGCGCTGAATATTCTAATTTGGCCTCGGGGGCCAAATCCCGGGGGGCATAATTAAAAAAAAAAAAAGTGTTTGGGGGGGGGACTCCCAAACACCCCACAATGCCCGGGGGACCGCCACCCCCCGGTGCTCGAAGATTGCATATGCAGGGGGGCTCACGGCCCCCCCGCAGCCCCAGGGACCGCCACCCCCGGGGCTTAAAACAATTTGATACGGGGGGGCTCTCAAGCCTCCCAGCCACGGGGCAACTTGTAAATGTGGGAGGGGGCCATGCGGCCCACGTCCTGGAGCCTTGTATTGGCCCTGGGGACCGCCAACTCCCAGGGCCGGCTCCTGCAGTGTCCCGGGGTGCCCACCCCCGGGACACTGCTGTTTGCAATGGCAGGGCAGGAGCCTTGCGGCTCCCACCCTGCCATTGCAAACTGCTTTGCTTCATTGAAGCGAGAGCAGGGAAACCTGCTCCCACTTCAATGAAGCAAAGCAGATTGCTTTTCCACATGGGGAGCAGCATGTTAGCTGCTCCCCATGTGGAAAAGCAATGCCGGCTCCCGCAGGAGGCGGGGAGCTGGCTGGGACCGTAGGGGGATTGGGGACCCCCCCACGGTCTCCAACGAGAGGCCAGGCCCCGGAGGATGGGGCCCCGCGGGGCCAGAAGTGGCAAGGGGGGGGGCCACGCAGCCTTCCTCCTCCAGTAAATAAAAAAAAAAAAAACAACAATGGCCGGCCCCGGGAATGGGGTCCCCCGGGCCTTAAAGTGGTCAGAGGAGGGGGGCTACGCAGCCTCCCTCCATAATTTTTTTTTTTTTTTTTAAAAAGGCCCATGCCCCGGGGGATCGGGTCCCCGGGGCAAATTATGGCCTCGGGAGGGGGGCCACGCGGCTCCGTTCCCGATTTTTTTTTCATATATAAAAATTGGGGTCAGGCCCTGGGGGATGGGGGGGGGGGGGGAAATAAATGGAAAAAATAAAAACGGGATCGGGCCGGAGGCCACGCCCCCTCCTTACACCACTCTGCAAACGCGCCCTCTGGTGCGTTTGCAGAGAGGGAATTAATTCCCCTTGAATACTGGGGGTCCCTGGGGGCCAACTAGCCCACCAGGAACCTCCAGTATGCGCCAGGGGGCTGCGTTGCAGAGCGGTGTAATGAGGCCACACCCCTTTTTACACCTCTCTGCAACACAGCTCCATGGCGCTTATTGGAGGTACCTGGTGGCCTAGTTGGCCGCTAGGAGCCCTCAGGATTGAAGGGGACTAAATCCCCCAACTTAAAATGCGCCACAGGGCGCGTTTGCACAGTGCTGAAGGTAGGGGGCGGGGCCTGAGGTGATACTGTGCAAACACGCCCTGTGGCGCGTTTTAAGTTGGGGAATTCATTCCTCTTCAATCAATAGGTTCCCTAGGGGCCAACTAGCCCACCAGGTACCTCCAGTAAGCGCCACGGAGCTGCGTTGCAGAGTGTTGTAAAAAGGGGCGTGGCCTCTGAACACCTCTCTGCAACGCAGCTCCCTGACGTATACTGGAGGTACCTGGTGGGCTAGTTGGCCCCCAGGGGACCGCAGGATTGAAGAGTAATTAATTCCCCAACTTAAAACGCGCCACAGGGCGTGTTTGCACATGTCACCTCAGGCCCCGCCCCCTTCCTTTACCATTGTACAAATATTCCTCTAAAATCAGCCTAACTATGAATTCCGATTTACTCACCTGTCATCAGGAGAGAACCCAGGGCTGCATCTTTTAGACAAGCACTGACCGTGAAAAGTAATTTTAAGCGTACTTACTAGTAACTTATATTTCCTTCCATAGGAATCCATTGTGGTTTTCAGCAGAAACGTTTCTAAGTGTCCATTTTTGAAACGTACAAATATTCCTCTAAAATCAGCCGAACTACGAATTACGATTTACTCACCTGTTATTAGGAGAGAACCCAGTGCTGCATCTTTTAGACCAGCACTGACCCTGAAAAGTACTTCTAAGCGTACTTACCAGTAACTTGTATTTCCTTCCATAGGAATCCATTGTGTGCTTTTAAGTAGAAAAGTTTCTAAGTGTCTATTTTCACAAACTAAAAATATTCCTAAAAAATCGTCTGTATGACTTAAACACATTCTTTCAACTGTTTACAGGAGATTCACCTGTGCTGGATCCAGGATCCACCACTGAGTAAGAAAAAGTAACGATAACACTACTTACCTGCTAAGTGAATTTTCTGCCATAGGATAACATTGGTGATGCTATGTGAAAACATTTTTAAGTGTCAACTTTTAAAATACAATAATAATCCTTAAAAATCACTACTGTAACCAAAACGCTTTTACTCAACTGTTTACGGGAGATGTCCAAAGACTGAATCTAGCATCCAGTCCTGTGGTTAGAAAAGTAATCCATAAAGTAACTAATTGCATTTGACTAGAAATTCACATTGAGCTCAATGTTGCTTTGTGTTTGAAATTGTGTTGCCCATTGCAACAACTGTAACTACTGTACTTAAGTCTATTGCCTATTTGCAAAGTATTTAAACTAAAGTAATTCATTCTGAGAAAGTATATTTTGTATTGTAATGTATAATGTAATTAAAAAATAAAATATCTAAAAATAAACAGTTTAACCAATGTAGTAAATCAGTATAACAATTAATACATTAAAAATTGTCATTTACAAAACCTTTAAATTCACTGAAAAAACCATAGGTTTCAGGCCTGATATAGTTAGGAATTAGCATTTTAAAAAACCTTTGAAATTCACTGAAAAAACCATAGGTTTCAGGCCTGATATAGTTAGGAATTAACATTTAAAAAACCTAACAAATTCACTGAAAAAACAATAGGTTTTAGGGGTTTAGCTGGACATTTCACTCGAACAAAACCATTGAAATTCATCCGATATAGTTAGTTGTACTAACTACATCTCGCGTGCCCGCAATCCACTGCTGATGATGTCACATATTACATAATTCATGACATGGTCAGTGACATCACTGATGACATCACTGATATCATCCATGTGACAATCAGATACACCTCATCATACACTAGTATAACCAATCAAAACTCACTGTAAAATAGGGAGTGCCAGATTTAAAACCATTGACACACCAATACAAGTTTCTAAACAGCCACTCAGTGATTACTAGATCTATACACACATCCTAATCACTTACCTATAGATTCACTCATTCATGCGGTCAATGATCAATAGAACACTATCAAATATACTTATACACCTATATCGACATTACACACCAGAACACATCCTAATCACTTATGAAGTCATCCTACTCACTTACGCAAACAATGGATCATACTTACTTTACTTAGCTATACACTTATAAAAACACCACTTCATCTATTCATATAGATAATAGCTCATACTTAGTGTGTTTTAAAATCACTATTACAACTACACAGTTATCCATACAGTCACTGAGTCTTATGTATACTTATTTAGATACAACAACTGACACATACACTGGCTTTTATTTTTCTAGTTTGTTGGACATGTACCATTGAGACATATATTGGCTCATCGCCACACCCATAACGATATTCACTCACCGAAACAACTGTTATAACATGTAGTTTTAGCTTCATATACCTACTGAATCAACTATTCACACATCTTTGGGCAGTCACACACCCCCCACCGAACCACACACACATTCACTCTCCCATACAAATACTCAGTTAACTAATCAATAAATAATATAGACTTTCACGTAGCTAGTAACCAACTAGTGCAGCAGTTTACACAACAACTGACAAAGTGATTCAGATATTCACAGTTTTGTCACTATCCAATATATTTAGTGAGACACTATAAATTAGTCAAGTAAACAGTCAATCACACTGGTACTAAATCCTCCATCCAGATATTTGCATTTATATATCCACTCATTATTCAATGCAAATTACTATATATATATATATAATACATATTTAAATAACTAACCAAACCACATTCTCTGGATGATGTCATCAGTGATGTCATTGACCATGTCATGAATGATGTAATATGTGACATCATCAGCAGTGGATTGCGGGCGCGCGAGATGTAGTTAGTACAAATAACTATATGGGAGGAATTTCAATGGTTTTGTTCGAGTGAAATGTCCAGCTAACTAGAACACCCCTAAAACCTATTGTGTTTTCAGTGAATTTCTAAGGTTTTTTAAATGCCAATTCCTATCTATAGGAGGCCTGAAACCTATGTTTTCAGTGAATATATATATTACCCAGTGGCAGTCACCACGGACTGGGTAATTATAGTTGGGGCAGGTGTTCCATGTGAAAAGCGTTTGTGTTGCTAATAACTTTGGAACGGTATGACGAATCACCACAAACCTTTCCAAAAAAGCTACTTTTTCACTAATTTGTGCATGGAAAGTTTTGGGGTGATCCATCATGTAGGGGACCAGGAAAAAAAATTGTCACGAAGCTAATTCTTAGTCCATAGAAATTGCTTTTTGGGATTTCGTTTACATCTGTTCAGTAGAAATAAGGATGAAAAATACTTGCACATCTGGAAAGGTATGGTCTGTGAGAGGCTCAAGAGTCTCCAGCGGTAGGTCTAATTTAAAAACCGAGCATTCTGATTGAACCAGGGAGCTTTATTTGACTTTGACCATCTCGCTTCCACAGGAGTCAGACTCCCGCAGGAGCAAGCGCTCTGACTGGCTGCCCGCAACATCAGAAAAATGTTGCTGGCATCCATTCCAGGACTCCGTGATTAAGTCCCCCGTCATGAAGTAAAACATTTAAAGCAATATAAGGGGACAGGGTAAAGATACCCCGACACCCTAGGCCCCATGGTGGAGACCTAGATGGACCCCCGTGGTCAAAACGAAAAACAATTGGCAAAAATTACCACGATCCAGGTGGACAGAGAAAAAAAAAATAGCAGCCAGGCTTAATTCATTAAGCTTAGGCCCAGGGGAGGCAACCCTTGGGCCGTATTCAGTAGGCAGAGGGGAGCTGCATGTCACCCCTTCCTGAGCCATTAAAGTCCCCGGTGAGCCCACCCTGGGTCTGAAATCTGCATACAAGGAGAGGGGGCCGCACAGCCCCCTCCCCAAGCCTCCAAAAGCCCCCAATTTCAATAATGAAGAGGAGGGGGGCACACGGCCCCCCCTCCAAGCAATGACAGGCCCCAAGGATCCCACTCTTTAGACTGAAAATATTCATAATGGGGTGGGGCCCGTGCACCCCCCTTTCTGCGTCATTAATTCAACCCATTAATGGCCATGGCTACCCCATACCCCAGGCCTGGCTTACAGGCTTTGTCTTGGGGAGAATGTCAGAGTCTTTTTTTTCTGTTTTAACATTACTCAGGCCACAAAATGCAGCCATAGAACAAAACACAAAGGGTTCCTTCACTCCAACTGAAAAGCATAGAGCTCCAGCTCAGATTGATTTAAGAAAATATAGTAAGCTCACCTAGTCATAGATTCAATGACTCATTAGAAGTTTTGTCTTTTTTTTTTTATGTTGCTGGGGGCTGGTGCGCACCCTACTGCCATCCACAATATTAAAAACAATCTTGGTGGTTCCCCTGCCCACCAGGGTCCACAAATATAGCTTTCCCTGGTATACACCTGTGGCACCCACAAAATAGCAAATGTTATGGGCCGCAAGGGGAGCCCCTAGGCCCCTGCAGGAACTCCAGCCAGACTAAAGTCGGTGAATTGTTTTTTTTTTTTTTTTTTTTTTTTACAGTAGATGCCCCCTTGCCCACACGGGGCACCCAACATGGGCAAATATTGGAGGCTGCAGTGAGAGCCTCAATACACAGCCGGCTCCCCAGACAGAGCCCATCCGGGGTGCTGGCTCCATTCCTTTGCTCCCATCTAGATAAGAACGCCTTTTGTCTCTGCGCCCACTGAGTGGGAGCGAAATTGTGTTCCCTGCCCAGGAAAGAGTGGGCAGGAAATTCAATTTGTATTCCCTGCTTACCCTCTCCCAGGTAGGGGACAGCAGTGTCCTGAGGGATGGAGTACCCGGGACAAAGCTATATTCTGGCCACAGTGGATGGGGTCCCCGGTTGCTGGTGAATGGCTCAGTGAGGGGGCCTAATGCCCCTTCCCTAAATTAATTAATTCCCCCCACCCCAAGTCCTTTCCCACCACAGGGGTGCGTATTTATGAAAAAGGCAGGAGCCCACCCCTTTCTGGTCTTCAACAGGTCAGCGGATTAATGGGTATTCGTACCCTGCCACCCAATATGTTAAAAAAAATATATTTTTAAAAGATAGAGAACTACGTCACCGAGTCCTAAAATGGCTGCTGCCACATCTTTGTTGATGTGGTGGCAGCCAATCAGTTCTTATCTTTTGATCTACTGACTCCACGGATCCTCCAGTGTGATACATACATACATTTTGGACCTTTAATTAAAAAAAACACTAACCAGATTTACACCAAATTACAAAAAACACAAATTGTGGACCAATATCTAGCTTTCTTTTGCTGTATTTCCGTTCACCCTTTTTTGTGGTATTGCTGTTCAATTTTCCAATTGAATATTTGATAGGGAAAGGGCCTTTGTGGACCCTACCCATTTTTTTGGCTCCTGCTTTACAGATTACCCAGAAACTTTATAGGAAGAAGCTGAGGTGAGTGAACTTTTGTTAGGAAAGTTTTTGGAAAATTTGTCAAACCGTGTAAATAAAACAAAAAATGCTTTTTCTATGGGAATGTGATCCTAAGTAGAATACTCAGTGGCGACCACATCATGGTAATGTATATACCTCTGTCTAATGACTCCAGGCCAGAATGAAAAGAGGTAGACTTTATTCTTCCACTGCACATTATCGGCCACACCCCCTTACCCCCAAAATAGGTCTTTAAAATGACATATCAGTGTATGACTCATAGACTGGCAATGGTCATACATCATGGTTTTAACCAAACAAAAAAAAAACCTCTGTCCTGCATTTCAGAACGTGAGACTCTTTCTCTGTTCTTAGCAGCGACATGAGGCATGTTAGACTACTGAGCACTTTGTGTAAAGAGAACTATGCTTGCTATTTTTTACTGTTTCACTTTCAATCTGTTAATACCAATAAATGTATCCTGTTGAATAATTTAATGTTGTTAAAATTCCCAGTAGCAAAACAAGAAAATGTAAGTTGTGACTGCTCGTAGTGCGTTTTATCTAATTCTGAAATAGTTTAACTTTGAGAACTTAGAACATTAATGAAGAACATTAGAGGAACGTTGTAAAAAAACCTTAAAAGAATGAGAAATCGAGGCAATGAAATAATGCTTAATCCTGGTGGGAAATTAATTACAAGCAACTGAGTATGAAATGTCAGTCAGATTTTTAAGCTTATTTATTAATTTATTAATCCTGGTTTTCAGAAGAAAATACACACCCAGTTTCATGAACAAATGGTCAATCTTTAATAACATTCCTATGTAAAACATCTCTTTATTCCAAAGCAAATATATATAAATATATACAGTTATTTATATTGGTCACCGACAGTCCAACAAGAACAAGAATTTGAGGCTACCAGTGTTCTTTGGAGAACAAGCAGTAGTTTTCACTATCTTGCTGATATTTTTAAACAAGAAAACATCTAGTTTGAAACCAGCAGATGATATTGCACATGTTTACTAGTAGCCAAGATCAAGTACCTAACAAAAATAAATTTACAGTGCATCAAATATACACAGGTCCACTTTCTTAAAAGTCTAAACCTTAATAAAAACCAATGTGAAAAAATAATGTTCAAAAGGGTCGTTAATAAATAAGAGATCAACAGAATCTTACTGCAAACCTCCTTTAAGAGTGAGAAATTTCTAGGTTTATGTAGTAAACAAGTTTTGCCCATCTTTTTTGGTACATGTGTGCTGCTTCAGTAACAATTCTATTGCAAAATAGAATATACCACACTCAGGTGTACAGAACTGTCCATGAGCCCCACCAATCAGTAAAGTTGTGGATTCAACCAAACCAAGTACATATGAGGTCACAGAACTTACAAAAACTTCTATAAGTCTGCAGTGCAAACATGTTTTTCTGTACTCATCAAAAAAGGTACATAATAGCTGCACTTTGCTAATAAAGCACATTTCTAATATATACATAGGCTTGCAGGGACTCTTGATAAAACAAGACCACCTTCTTAGACATTCATATTTTGAAAGAATTAAGAAGCACAAATGAGCATTGTGACAAAAAGAGCTTTGCAAGGGATTTTCATATTCCAGGGCAGCTAAAAGATCCTTATGTTAACAGAACCACAACAGTCACAGTGGATTGTGAGTGTGTGGCATTGCAGTGGGAGGAGCGCAAGGGAGAGAGAAAAAACCCAATAGTGCAAGCATGGGACGAGATCTTGAGATCCTATCAGAGTATGAATAGAACAGGTCAATGCCTCCATTGGCACATGGTGATGACATCATATGTGACCCTGGGGCTATGACCACATAAAGATCAAAAGCTTCGCCCCCTCACCGTACACAAATATATCCCCAAGCTAAAATGGGTGCTTATGACAACAGACTTCCTTGACTATGAGCAAAAATCCCAGGTAACAACCCCAACCTTTGAGCTCCCAGTTTGCTGTATTTTAGTTCTTGTTTTCCATTTTTGTGCATGTGGGCTGAGGTACAAGTGCACACGCTAACATGGTGTGCCTCTGGATTGAAAGGAGGGCATTGTTCAGGTCTTATGTACTTATGCAGCTGTATAATATTGCCATACTGTTCTATTTTATGATGTGTTGAATATTAGGGGCTTAGCCCTCTTATGTAAATAAATAAAAAAAGAGAAAAAATGTTAATGGCACTCTTGGCTTGTTGTATGTTGATTAGGATAATAATTGTTTGAAAAAACATTTACATAAAAGGAACTGCAACAGTCATCCCTGTCCTTGCACTTGCAGTTTTGTAAATTCCAGTTGGCTGTTGGACTAAAGTACTTCGGGTGATAAGGGCTGGCTAACAACTCCAATAGCCTCCTAATAATTGTTTTTTTAACTACCAAAACAAAGGACTGAAACAAAATTATCTATCTTATTTCAGCACTAAAGTTACACTTGAGTAGCATACTTGAGTCCTAGAAAATACTTTGAGTAAATGGACAAGCCTGCTGAAACTTCAAGAGTCCACTCTGCAATGTCTAGGATTTTAGAGTTGCAGTGGTCTTCAAAAGCTTTTAACTAGCAGTCCAACCTTCTTAACTACTGCAGCACAAATGTCTCAGAGTAGTGATTTAACAACTGTTTGTAGACTTTGCATGAACAACATTGCCCTTTGTGGTCTTGTTCTAATTTTATATATCTATAACTACATACCAACAGCATGGTCTGCATGGTAAACCAGTACGTAGTTTGTAACATGTTCTTGGCTACACTATGAAACCACCTCATTGTCATGGCTGCTCTGTCATGCTACTAACTTGTTAAGTTTCCTCTGCTTTACTGAGGAATTGTCATATTTATTGAATTTGATAGGTTCCTGGTTGTTTTTTTGCTTCATGAAAGGCTATCTTGTCAAGCCACTGTCTCACCTGGTTGTGAGGTTTTGTCATTCATGGCACTTAGTCTTCAATGCGATATTTCGTCACAACCTTGACTAGGAGGGTCTACAGTGTAACTTCACCCTGGCTGCATTATCAAGCCTTAATATGAACACAAAATCTCACCAATCCATTGCCGACTCAGAGCTGCTATCCTACCCTTCTCTCATAACACTGTTCGTATTAACTCACCATGTGATAGCTACACTGGCATAGAACTCATTATGAATGCATTGCCTTGCAATATGCCATGGCAAGGCTGCTCTAGCACTCCCATAGTTATTGGGGGTCAGTCATAGATTTCCAGTCATGCCACTCATTCATCAACTATGGTGCTATTTCAGTTTCTCAACATGGTTAGGTTGCTCGGAGTCCCCAGTATAGCAGCAATAGTTGCTGTTTTGTAGCAAGAAGGGGACTATTTTGCCATTAACCCATCATAATAAATCACTGTGCATTATGCAACTTGTGCATGTTCCAAATCAAACTTTTCACTTTAACAGGAACGTGTTGCTTAATATTAAAGTGTCATCGAATGTTTCAAGCACTCCTCTTAAAAAACAAATACATTTTAAATGACGGATGAAAAATATTGCAGTGAGTTTTCTTACACTTCAATTGTTCTTGTAACCTTTGTATTCTGCATACCAACAGACTAACACCTTCTTGTTAGAGATATCAGAAACATTTTTAAAAGAAATGTAATAGACAGCGATTGAATAAAAAGTCAGACAAAAAAAATTGAAAAATACTTCACCTGGTAAAGGCGATAAAAAACATCAAGATGCCACATTAAAATGTTTAGTAATTGTGTGTATGTACAGATTTTACAGTAATAGCCCCATATACAATGATTTAGGAGCTGCGGTGTACTACTTCCTGTATGGTTAAAAGAAGGCACCAGCATAATATGGTTTTACTGTAGTAGAAAGATGTTTACCATCTATGGCAGTGAAGACACAAAACAGTTGTAATAACTATTTTCAAGGATCGTCTGGCATTGTAGTTATGAACCTGCAATTTGTTATGTGGTGAGGCTACATTAAATAATATATCTGACATGCAGGTTAACTGGCACCAAAGTCATTTACAATATATCCAAATCCTATAGTTAAAACAAAAATCAATATTTGTTCTATTAAATTTAAAAAATCCCATACCGGAGCTGAAAAGAAAGTCCAGTGTCTGCAGAAGGCCCCAAAGCATACATAGGTAATAACAAAGGATTCATTCAAACAAACTACTTTCTTAGATCTTCAAGTACCAATTTAAAAATAAAATACAAAATAAAATATTCAGTAGTTTTCCACGTGCAAAGCCAGCAGGGTGGGGTTTTTCAAGGCAGGTGTGCATTGTAGAGAAGAAACAAGTTATTGGTCCAACCTCAAAGGGTGTGCAGCAATCTGAGCCAGGGTATGTCAAACGACACATGTGCCGTCTTTTTGTCACTCAGGCTTGAAGTTCCCTTGTTTCCTCACATAATGAAAGCAGTCTCCCAACGCAAAGTTCAGTTTAAACCCACAAATACTATGATCTGTAATCTTTTCGCATAGTGTGAGCCATCCAGTTCACTTTAGTAGTCCAACTTTCCCGAAGTGCCTCATCAAATTTTTGTCTAAACTGCTTTAGTGCATCTTCTTCAGTCTTCCCTAGAGCTAGAGAGTCCTAAAGAAATGGGAAAAATGCATACAACTTACCAAACAATGATTATTTGCAGTCATTTTTATAGTAGCATTCAAAGTAACAAACTAGGTATTAAAATTAAAAAAAACTGGATATATTTTGCAAGATTAATTAAAATCAATTCAATGTATCATCTTTATTTTTATCTATAACTAAACCCAGTAAGTGAAAAAAGCTATAATTGTACGCAACATAAAAAATAGAGAATGGCTAAAAAGTATTACTTACCAGTATAGTTCTATACCCGAATTTAGTTCTGACCTTTGAAAGTGAATTCTTGAGGAGGAAAGGGGCGGAGGGTGGTGTGGCGTGACACTAAGGGGGATGGACACTGACGGTGCTCTCTCTCCTGCCCTACGCAGCTTTACAATGATTCCCATAAATAAACTCAGGCTTTAGAGAGAATGGAGACTGGCACAGGTAACAGGAGCGCATGAAAGCGTACCTCAAGCGCAGATCGACTGAGGCTGATTGAAGCTCAGCTTGCATCGTAAACAACATGCTGCTGTGTGCCTTGCAAACTTAATGGAGTTGAAGAACAGCGATTGAAGCAATATAGAAGACAACGTGGTAGGGGTGAGCAATTAAAGAGCAAGTTACTTACCTTTGGTTAAGATGTATCTGTAAGAAACATTAGTTAGATTCCTCACCTTAGAATATCCCCAGGCGTCAGGCTGGATCCGGAAAGTTTTTTCATCAGCAATACCCCTGCGCGTCGCTAGGCGTCGTCTGCGGCTCCGCGTCCGTCGTCGGCATCGTCGTGCGCCGGGATGACGGAGTACTTAGATGCCGCCCTCGCGCGCTGACGTCAGTTCTTGTACATAGCTTTCCGCGCCAGGAACGCAGAGCCATGCAAGAGACCGACACTGGTGCAAAAAAATTCTAGGGCCCTGAAAGGGGCGACCTCAACCCTAGATATCGGCTCGCAGAACAGGGAGGATGGGTGGGTCGGTGAGGAATCTAACTAACTAATGTTTCTTACCGAAGGTAAGTAACTTGTTCATCTGAAAGAAACACGTTAGTTAGATTCCTCACCTTAGAATAGATACCCTAGCAATACCAACCCCGGTGGTGGGTCTGTGAACCAAGATCACACCAGAAAGTCCTGAAGCCGTATCTCCGGACTTGGCTGTCCAGGCAATAATGCTTAGCAAACGTGTGCAGCGAGGCCCACGTTGCTGCCTGACAGATGTCCTGCAAGGGGACTCCCCGTCCCAGTGCAGTTGAAGCCGCTCTGGCCCGAGTAGAATGGGCCCTCAGCCCTACAGGAGGTT
Source organism: Triturus cristatus (assembly GCF_964204655.1). Taxonomy (NCBI): domain Eukaryota; kingdom Metazoa; phylum Chordata; class Amphibia; order Caudata; family Salamandridae; genus Triturus; species Triturus cristatus. Next base: position 809,518,206 of record NC_140594.1, on the reverse strand, counting down.
CCTTTTTAGCTAAGGAGTAACATGCCTGGATACACAAAACGACCCACGAGAGATGGTCCGTTTGTGCACAGCTCGTCCCTTCTTAGCGCCCACGTAACCTACCATGAGTTGGTCGTCCACCCGGAACTGCTTGGTGCGATCCAAATAGAAGGACAGCGCCTGTTTTGGGTCCAGACGGTGGAGCCTCTCTTCCTCTGTCGAGGGATGCGGAAAGAAGGTGGGCAGCGTTACAGACTGCCCGATGTGAAAGGCAGTCACCACCTCAGGAAGGAAAGAAGGACGAGTCCTGAGAATAACTTTGTCTGGATGGACAGAAAGGAAAGGAGGCTTAGAAGAGAGTCTGGAGCTCACTCACCCTTCTAGCAGAGGTGATGGCCACCAGGAAAGCAGTCTTAAGCGTCAAAAGACGAAGAGTACTATTATGAAGTGGCTCAAAGGGAGCGCACATCAGAAACATCAATACCAGATTCAAATGCCACTGAGGCATTACAAAAGGGACAGGAGGAAACATGTTAGTAATGCCCTTGACGAAGTGAGAAACAACAGGGGATTTAAAAAGAGAAGGCTGATCAGGAAGCCGTAAGAAGGCAAAGATAGCTGAAAGATAACCTTTTAGAGTGCCCAGAGCAGAGCCCTGCTAGGCCATGGAAAGCAGAAAGAGGAGAACCTCAGAAAGAGGGGCGGAAAGGGGATCCACAGCCTTTGCTGTGCACCATGCCACAAATTTGTTCCACCTGCAGGCGTATACCGATTTTGTGGAGGGACGCCTGGCTGCCAGAAAAACATCACAGACTTCAGGAGGCAAGTCAAATGGCATCAACTGTCGCCGCTCAATCTCCACGCATGGAGGTGGAGACTGGACAGGTTCGGGTTGAGGACCATCCCCTGCTGCTGCGACAGAAAGTCCTCCTGAAGAGGCAGTCGTATCTGAGGATCGATCGACAGACTGAGTAGCTCGGGATACCAGTACCTTCTTGCCCAATCTGGAGCCACCAAGATGACTTGGGCCCGGTCGCGCCTGATCTTCTTCAGCACTCTTAGCAGAAGTGATATAGGCGGAAAGGCGTACAACAGACTGCAACTCCACTCGCGACGAAAGGCGTCCCCGAGCGAGTACTGCCTTGGAAACTCCAACACGCAGTACTGCGGACATTGCGCATTCTCTTCGGTGGCGAATAGTTCTAACCAAGGCTCTCCCCACTGCCGAAAGAGGCCTTGCGCCACGTCCGAGTTTAGACACCATTCGTGATCCATCATGCACCGGCGGCTGAATTAGTCTGCTCTGGCGTTCAGAGGGCCCGCCAGATGTTGAACCACCAGGGTGATGCCCTGATGTTCCAGCAATGTCCAGAGGCGCAGAGCCTCCTGACAAAGGGTCCACGACCCCACCCCGCCCGGTTTGTTGCAATACCACATGGCGGTGGTGTTGTGTGTGAACACCTGCACTACACTTCCCCGGACAGAGGGAAGGAGTGCCTTCAGTGCAAGCCGGATCGCTCTCAGCTCCAAAAGGTTGATATGGAGCAGAGACTCCGCCGGAGACCAGAGGCCTCTGATCTCCGCCTCTCCCATGTGGCCCCCCCCCATCCCAGGAGGGACGCATCCGTCACTACTACGTGCTCCGGTTGGGGTAGGGAGAGGGATCTGCCACTGACCCAATCGCGGTCCGCGAGCCACCACTGCAATTGCTTTGCAGTGCCCTCCGAGATCAAGACAAGGTCGGACAGGTTGCCCCGATGCTAGGCCCACTGAGATTTCAGGTCCCACTGCAGTGCCCGCATCCGCCACCTGGCGTGATGTACCAGCAGGAGGCCATCAGACCCAGAAGCCGCAGCACCAACCTGACCGAAACCCGTGATAGAGGTCGAAAGATGGGAATCAGGGCCTGAATATCACGGACCCGCTGTTTCGGAGGATAAGCCCGGGACTGCTCAGAGTCCAGAACCGCTCCGATGAAGAGGAGCTTCTGGGAGGGACTCAGATGAGACTTCGGCACATTGATGGAGAACCCCAGCAAATGCAGGAGGTCGGCCGTAGTCTGGAGGTGGGAGACGACTGCCTGGGGCGAGCCCGCCTTCAACAACCAGTCGTCGAGATAGGGGAAGACTGGAACCCCCAATCTGCGCAGATGAGCTGCGACCACCGCCATCACTTTCGTGAACACCAGAGGGGCACTGGTGAGGCCGAAGGGGAGCACGGTAAACTGAAAATGCTCCTGGCCCACCGTGAACCGCAGGTAACGCAGGTGGGCCGGCAGGACGGGGATGTGAAAATAAGCAAGTCCAACGCTACCATCCAGTCTCCAGGGTCTAGGGCAGCCAGAACCTGAGCTAAGGTGAGCATCTTGAACCTTTCCTTCCGGAGGAAGACGTTGACGCTCCTGAGGTCCAAGATAGGGCGTAGTCCCCCTTTGCCCTTCTTGGGAACCAGAAAGTAGTGGGAATAGCAACCACAACCTACTTCTGGACCAGGAACGCGCTCGATGGCCCCCTAGGCCAAGAGGGCCGTAACTTCCTCCCGCAGAAGATTCAAGTGATCCCCCGACATGCGGTGGGGCTGCGGTGGCATGGCTGGAGGGGTCGTTTCGGAGGGGAGGGAGTAGCCCCTTCGGACAATTTGCAGCACCCACCTGTCCGACGTGATGGTACGCCAGTGGAGCAGGTGATGGTGAACTCTGCCTCCCACTGGCGTGGAATGGGCCTGAAAGCACAGACTAGGAGGGCTTTGAGGCGGATGCTGCTGGGGTAGATGTGGACTGACCAGCACGTTGTCCCCCAGTACTCGGCGGAATCCACGTCCGTGACCGCGTGCAGGTTAGTTCTGCGGCCGGTGGCTAGGTGGACGTGAGGTGGCACCCCTTCCTTGGCTACGAAAGGGACGAAAAGCAGAAGTTTGCGGTCACGGGCCGAGAGGCCCAAGGACTTGGCCGTAGCCCGGGAGTCCTTGAAGCGCACCAGCGCACTATCCGCCTTTTCGCCAAAGAGGTGACTGCCATCAAAGGGCATATCCATGAGGGTGCTCTGGACATCCCCTGAGAAAGACGTGGACCGCAGCCAGGCGTGGTCGACATCGCCCTACCCAGCGAGTCCATAGTGTCTAGTCCACATCTGATAGCGTGTCGCGCTGCATCCCACCTGTCGGCAAGAGCCTGGGCGAGCCGTGTCCGGGTCTCCTCCAGACACTGGGGCAGCACGTCCTCCACCGTATCCCACAGGGAGTGAGAGTAACGGTCCAAGAGGCAAGCGGTGTTAAGAGACCACAGTCCCAACCTAAGGGAGGAGAACAGCATCTTACCGAACTGTTCAAGCCTCTTGGATTCCCGATCCGGGGGAGCGGACGGGAAGGAGGATTGGGAAGTAGAGGCCTGGATAGCCAGGCTCTCGGGCGTGGGGTGTTGGGACAGAAAACTGGGGTCGCCCGGTGGCGCCGGGCCACGTTCCGATCCACAGGAGGTACTGTGGAGGGCTTGGACCAGGTGCCCTTCAGAACATCCACTAGTGCTTCATTAAACTGCAGCAGAGGCTCCGAGGAGCTTGCTGACGGTTGGAGCACTTCAGTGAGGAGGTTTGTCCTCACGGCCACAGCAGGCAGCTCCAGCCCAAGGGCTTCGGCCGCCTTGCGCAGCACCACAGAAAATGCAGCACCTTCCTCCGAAGCCAAAGTCGGAGGAGAGATGAAGCCAGTGTCAGGGGAGGTGTCAAGACTTCTGGCATCCCCCAGCTCATCTGCCCAGTCCTGTGATAAGTGGGCCTGCAAGGCCAGAGGGTCCTCAGACCCCTCCCAGTTGTCACCGTCATCCGATTCCTGGTAGACAGGTGGAATGATCGGTGCCGGGCGAAAGATGAGTGCCACCCATCGGCGTTGGACGCGGCGCCGCTCCGATGCCGGGCCCGGACCGGGACTGAATCGGGGAATGGCGGCGTCCAAAAGCAGCGCCGGAGGTGGTACCGGATGCGACGCCGGCGGAGGGGTCGTGAGGTCGACCAGTGTCATCTGGGATCCAGGCCTGGATCCCACGGGGACCTGCAGCGTCCGGACCGGAGTCGACGAGGGCGCCGGGGCCAGAGCCGCCGGCCCGCTAGGCACCCGAGTTGAGCCCGCGGGGCCCGAAGGTGCGCCGGCAGGCGTCGATGGCGGAGCCAGGCCTCTCATGGCTGAGAGGAAGGCACTGATCTCCGCCAGAGTCACGTTGGTCCCAGGGACCGGCGGGTATGGGGACGGACATGACTCCTGCGGCTCAGACGGAGCCGCGTGGGTGGTACCACCCGAACCCTCAGCCGAGTCACGCGACCGGCGAGGGGAGCCCAAAGAGCGATGCCGCCTCTTGGACTTCTTACCATGCTTCGACTTACCTGAAGACTTGGAACCGGACAAGTGGTGGTGACTGCGGCTCCGCGACGAGTCCCTCGACCTCCTCCGGGACTGTGAACGGGACCGTGAACGGCGCGGAGCCGACTGCCGAAACTCCAGGAGCTTGCGTGACCACTCCCACCTAGCCTTCAAAGTCAGGGCCCGGCAGTCGAGGCAGAACTCGGAATCGTGGTCGGCCCCCAGGCAGGAAAGGCACCGGCGATGGTGGTCCGTAACCGACATCAGTCGGTGACAGGAGTCACAGGGTTTGAAACCAGGCATCCTACCGGCACCAGGGTCGAGTCGACAAAGACCAAAAAGAGTCAAAAACGTTTAGTCAAAAAATGACTAAGGGGTAAGCTCTTCCCGGATCGGCGCTGACTGACGCGGAAATTCCTTTGCTCCCATCTAGATAAGAACGCCTTTTGTCTCTGCGCCCACTGAGTGGGAGCGAAATTGTGTTCCCTGCCCAGGAAAGAGTGGGCAGGAAATTCAATTTGTATTCCCTGCTTACCCTCTCCCAGGTAGGGGACAGCAGTGTCCTGAGGGATGGAGTACCCGGGACAAAGCTATATTCTGGCCACAGTGGATGGGGTCCCCGGTTGCTGGTGAATGGCTCAGTGAGGGGGCCTAATGCCCCTTCCCTAAATTAATTAATTCCCCCCACCCCAAGTCCTTTCCCACCACAGGGGTGCGTATTTATGAAAAAGGCAGGAGCCCACCCCTTTCTGGTCTTCAACAGGTCAGCGGATTAATGGGTATTCGTACCCTGCCACCCAATATGTTAAAAAAAATATATTTTTAAAAGATAGAGAACTACGTCACCGAGTCCTAAAATGGCTGCTGCCACATCTTTGTTGATGTGGTGGCAGCCAATCAGTTCTTATCTTTTGATCTACTGACTCCACGGATCCTCCAGTGTGATACATACATACATTTTGGACCTTTAATTAAAAAAAACACTAACCAGATTTACACCAAATTACAAAAAACACAAATTGTGGACCAATATCTAGCTTTCTTTTGCTGTATTTCCGTTCACCCTTTTTTGTGGTATTGCTGTTCAATTTTCCAATTGAATATTTGATAGGGAAAGGGCCTTTGTGGACCCTACCCATTTTTTTGGCTCCTGCTTTACAGATTACCCAGAAACTTTATAGGAAGAAGCTGAGGTGAGTGAACTTTTGTTAGGAAAGTTTTTGGAAAATTTGTCAAACCGTGTAAATAAAACAAAAAATGCTTTTTCTATGGGAATGTGATCCTAAGTAGAATACTCAGTGGCGACCACATCATGGTAATGTATATACCTCTGTCTAATGACTCCAGGCCAGAATGAAAAGAGGTAGACTTTATTCTTCCACTGCACATTATCGGCCACACCCCCTTACCCCCAAAATAGGTCTTTAAAATGACATATCAGTGTATGACTCATAGACTGGCAATGGTCATACATCATGGTTTTAACCAAACAAAAAAAAAACCTCTGTCCTGCATTTCAGAACGTGAGACTCTTTCTCTGTTCTTAGCAGCGACATGAGGCATGTTAGACTACTGAGCACTTTGTGTAAAGAGAACTATGCTTGCTATTTTTTACTGTTTCACTTTCAATCTGTTAATACCAATAAATGTATCCTGTTGAATAATTTAATGTTGTTAAAATTCCCAGTAGCAAAACAAGAAAATGTAAGTTGTGACTGCTCGTAGTGCGTTTTATCTAATTCTGAAATAGTTTAACTTTGAGAACTTAGAACATTAATGAAGAACATTAGAGGAACGTTGTAAAAAAACCTTAAAAGAATGAGAAATCGAGGCAATGAAATAATGCTTAATCCTGGTGGGAAATTAATTACAAGCAACTGAGTATGAAATGTCAGTCAGATTTTTAAGCTTATTTATTAATTTATTAATCCTGGTTTTCAGAAGAAAATACACACCCAGTTTCATGAACAAATGGTCAATCTTTAATAACATTCCTATGTAAAACATCTCTTTATTCCAAAGCAAATATATATAAATATATACAGTTATTTATATTGGTCACCGACAGTCCAACAAGAACAAGAATTTGAGGCTACCAGTGTTCTTTGGAGAACAAGCAGTAGTTTTCACTATCTTGCTGATATTTTTAAACAAGAAAACATCTAGTTTGAAACCAGCAGATGATATTGCACATGTTTACTAGTAGCCAAGATCAAGTACCTAACAAAAATAAATTTACAGTGCATCAAATATACACAGGTCCACTTTCTTAAAAGTCTAAACCTTAATAAAAACCAATGTGAAAAAATAATGTTCAAAAGGGTCGTTAATAAATAAGAGATCAACAGAATCTTACTGCAAACCTCCTTTAAGAGTGAGAAATTTCTAGGTTTATGTAGTAAACAAGTTTTGCCCATCTTTTTTGGTACATGTGTGCTGCTTCAGTAACAATTCTATTGCAAAATAGAATATACCACACTCAGGTGTACAGAACTGTCCATGAGCCCCACCAATCAGTAAAGTTGTGGATTCAACCAAACCAAGTACATATGAGGTCACAGAACTTACAAAAACTTCTATAAGTCTGCAGTGCAAACATGTTTTTCTGTACTCATCAAAAAAGGTACATAATAGCTGCACTTTGCTAATAAAGCACATTTCTAATATATACATAGGCTTGCAGGGACTCTTGATAAAACAAGACCACCTTCTTAGACATTCATATTTTGAAAGAATTAAGAAGCACAAATGAGCATTGTGACAAAAAGAGCTTTGCAAGGGATTTTCATATTCCAGGGCAGCTAAAAGATCCTTATGTTAACAGAACCACAACAGTCACAGTGGATTGTGAGTGTGTGGCATTGCAGTGGGAGGAGCGCAAGGGAGAGAGAAAAAACCCAATAGTGCAAGCATGGGACGAGATCTTGAGATCCTATCAGAGTATGAATAGAACAGGTCAATGCCTCCATTGGCACATGGTGATGACATCATATGTGACCCTGGGGCTATGACCACATAAAGATCAAAAGCTTCGCCCCCTCACCGTACACAAATATATCCCCAAGCTAAAATGGGTGCTTATGACAACAGACTTCCTTGACTATGAGCAAAAATCCCAGGTAACAACCCCAACCTTTGAGCTCCCAGTTTGCTGTATTTTAGTTCTTGTTTTCCATTTTTGTGCATGTGGGCTGAGGTACAAGTGCACACGCTAACATGGTGTGCCTCTGGATTGAAAGGAGGGCATTGTTCAGGTCTTATGTACTTATGCAGCTGTATAATATTGCCATACTGTTCTATTTTATGATGTGTTGAATATTAGGGGCTTAGCCCTCTTATGTAAATAAATAAAAAAAGAGAAAAAATGTTAATGGCACTCTTGGCTTGTTGTATGTTGATTAGGATAATAATTGTTTGAAAAAACATTTACATAAAAGGAACTGCAACAGTCATCCCTGTCCTTGCACTTGCAGTTTTGTAAATTCCAGTTGGCTGTTGGACTAAAGTACTTCGGGTGATAAGGGCTGGCTAACAACTCCAATAGCCTCCTAATAATTGTTTTTTTAACTACCAAAACAAAGGACTGAAACAAAATTATCTATCTTATTTCAGCACTAAAGTTACACTTGAGTAGCATACTTGAGTCCTAGAAAATACTTTGAGTAAATGGACAAGCCTGCTGAAACTTCAAGAGTCCACTCTGCAATGTCTAGGATTTTAGAGTTGCAGTGGTCTTCAAAAGCTTTTAACTAGCAGTCCAACCTTCTTAACTACTGCAGCACAAATGTCTCAGAGTAGTGATTTAACAACTGTTTGTAGACTTTGCATGAACAACATTGCCCTTTGTGGTCTTGTTCTAATTTTATATATCTATAACTACATACCAACAGCATGGTCTGCATGGTAAACCAGTACGTAGTTTGTAACATGTTCTTGGCTACACTATGAAACCACCTCATTGTCATGGCTGCTCTGTCATGCTACTAACTTGTTAAGTTTCCTCTGCTTTACTGAGGAATTGTCATATTTATTGAATTTGATAGGTTCCTGGTTGTTTTTTTGCTTCATGAAAGGCTATCTTGTCAAGCCACTGTCTCACCTGGTTGTGAGGTTTTGTCATTCATGGCACTTAGTCTTCAATGCGATATTTCGTCACAACCTTGACTAGGAGGGTCTACAGTGTAACTTCACCCTGGCTGCATTATCAAGCCTTAATATGAACACAAAATCTCACCAATCCATTGCCGACTCAGAGCTGCTATCCTACCCTTCTCTCATAACACTGTTCGTATTAACTCACCATGTGATAGCTACACTGGCATAGAACTCATTATGAATGCATTGCCTTGCAATATGCCATGGCAAGGCTGCTCTAGCACTCCCATAGTTATTGGGGGTCAGTCATAGATTTCCAGTCATGCCACTCATTCATCAACTATGGTGCTATTTCAGTTTCTCAACATGGTTAGGTTGCTCGGAGTCCCCAGTATAGCAGCAATAGTTGCTGTTTTGTAGCAAGAAGGGGACTATTTTGCCATTAACCCATCATAATAAATCACTGTGCATTATGCAACTTGTGCATGTTCCAAATCAAACTTTTCACTTTAACAGGAACGTGTTGCTTAATATTAAAGTGTCATCGAATGTTTCAAGCACTCCTCTTAAAAAACAAATACATTTTAAATGACGGATGAAAAATATTGCAGTGAGTTTTCTTACACTTCAATTGTTCTTGTAACCTTTGTATTCTGCATACCAACAGACTAACACCTTCTTGTTAGAGATATCAGAAACATTTTTAAAAGAAATGTAATAGACAGCGATTGAATAAAAAGTCAGACAAAAAAAATTGAAAAATACTTCACCTGGTAAAGGCGATAAAAAACATCAAGATGCCACATTAAAATGTTTAGTAATTGTGTGTATGTACAGATTTTACAGTAATAGCCCCATATACAATGATTTAGGAGCTGCGGTGTACTACTTCCTGTATGGTTAAAAGAAGGCACCAGCATAATATGGTTTTACTGTAGTAGAAAGATGTTTACCATCTATGGCAGTGAAGACACAAAACAGTTGTAATAACTATTTTCAAGGATCGTCTGGCATTGTAGTTATGAACCTGCAATTTGTTATGTGGTGAGGCTACATTAAATAATATATCTGACATGCAGGTTAACTGGCACCAAAGTCATTTACAATATATCCAAATCCTATAGTTAAAACAAAAATCAATATTTGTTCTATTAAATTTAAAAAATCCCATACCGGAGCTGAAAAGAAAGTCCAGTGTCTGCAGAAGGCCCCAAAGCATACATAGGTAATAACAAAGGATTCATTCAAACAAACTACTTTCTTAGATCTTCAAGTACCAATTTAAAAATAAAATACAAAATAAAATATTCAGTAGTTTTCCACGTGCAAAGCCAGCAGGGTGGGGTTTTTCAAGGCAGGTGTGCATTGTAGAGAAGAAACAAGTTATTGGTCCAACCTCAAAGGGTGTGCAGCAATCTGAGCCAGGGTATGTCAAACGACACATGTGCCGTCTTTTTGTCACTCAGGCTTGAAGTTCCCTTGTTTCCTCACATAATGAAAGCAGTCTCCCAACGCAAAGTTCAGTTTAAACCCACAAATACTATGATCTGTAATCTTTTCGCATAGTGTGAGCCATCCAGTTCACTTTAGTAGTCCAACTTTCCCGAAGTGCCTCATCAAATTTTTGTCTAAACTGCTTTAGTGCATCTTCTTCAGTCTTCCCTAGAGCTAGAGAGTCCTAAAGAAATGGGAAAAATGCATACAACTTACCAAACAATGATTATTTGCAGTCATTTTTATAGTAGCATTCAAAGTAACAAACTAGGTATTAAAATTAAAAAAAACTGGATATATTTTGCAAGATTAATTAAAATCAATTCAATGTATCATCTTTATTTTTATCTATAACTAAACCCAGTAAGTGAAAAAAGCTATAATTGTACGCAACATAAAAAATAGAGAATGGCTAAAAAGTATTACTTACCAGTATAGTTCTATACCCGAATTTAGTTCTGACCTTTGAAAGTGAATTCTTGAGGAGGAAAGGGGCGGAGGGTGGTGTGGCGTGACACTAAGGGGGATGGACACTGACGGTGCTCTCTCTCCTGCCCTACGCAGCTTTACAATGATTCCCATAAATAAACTCAGGCTTTAGAGAGAATGGAGACTGGCACAGGTAACAGGAGCGCATGAAAGCGTACCTCAAGCGCAGATCGACTGAGGCTGATTGAAGCTCAGCTTGCATCGTAAACAACATGCTGCTGTGTGCCTTGCAAACTTAATGGAGTTGAAGAACAGCGATTGAAGCAATATAGAAGACAACGTGGTAGGGGTGAGCAATTAAAGAGCAAGTTACTTACCTTTGGTTAAGATGTATCTGTAAGAAACATTAGTTAGATTCCTCACCTTAGAATATCCCCAGGCGTCAGGCTGGATCCGGAAAGTTTTTTCATCAGCAATACCCCTGCGCGTCGCTAGGCGTCGTCTGCGGCTCCGCGTCCGTCGTCGGCATCGTCGTGCGCCGGGATGACGGAGTACTTAGATGCCGCCCTCGCGCGCTGACGTCAGTTCTTGTACATAGCTTTCCGCGCCAGGAACGCAGAGCCATGCAAGAGACCGACACTGGTGCAAAAAAATTCTAGGGCCCTGAAAGGGGCGACCTCAACCCTAGATATCGGCTCGCAGAACAGGGAGGATGGGTGGGTCGGTGAGGAATCTAACTAACTAATGTTTCTTACCGAAGGTAAGTAACTTGTTCATCTGAAAGAAACACGTTAGTTAGATTCCTCACCTTAGAATAGATACCCTAGCAATACCAACCCCGGTGGTGGGTCTGTGAACCAAGATCACACCAGAAAGTCCTGAAGCCGTATCTCCGGACTTGGCTGTCCAGGCAATAATGCTTAGCAAACGTGTGCAGCGAGGCCCACGTTGCTGCCTGACAGATGTCCTGCAAGGGGACTCCCCGTCCCAGTGCAGTTGAAGCCGCTCTGGCCCGAGTAGAATGGGCCCTCAGCCCTACAGGAGGTTCCTTTTTAGCTAAGGAGTAACATGCCTGGATACACAAAACGACCCACGAGAGATGGTCCGTTTGTGCACAGCTCGTCCCTTCTTAGCGCCCACGTAACCTACCATGAGTTGGTCGTCCACCCGGAACTGCTTGGTGCGATCCAAATAGAAGGACAGCGCCTGTTTTGGGTCCAGACGGTGGAGCCTCTCTTCCTCTGTCGAGGGATGCGGAAAGAAGGTGGGCAGCGTTACAGACTGCCCGATGTGAAAGGCAGTCACCACCTCAGGAAGGAAAGAAGGACGAGTCCTGAGAATAACTTTGTCTGGATGGACAGAAAGGAAAGGAGGCTTAGAAGAGAGTCTGGAGCTCACTCACCCTTCTAGCAGAGGTGATGGCCACCAGGAAAGCAGTCTTAAGCGTCAAAAGACGAAGAGTACTATTATGAAGTGGCTCAAAGGGAGCGCACATCAGAAACATCAATACCAGATTCAAATGCCACTGAGGCATTACAAAAGGGACAGGAGGAAACATGTTAGTAATGCCCTTGACGAAGTGAGAAACAACAGGGGATTTAAAAAGAGAAGGCTGATCAGGAAGCCGTAAGAAGGCAAAGATAGCTGAAAGATAACCTTTTAGAGTGCCCAGAGCAGAGCCCTGCTAGGCCATGGAAAGCAGAAAGAGGAGAACCTCAGAAAGAGGGGCGGAAAGGGGATCCACAGCCTTTGCTGTGCACCATGCCACAAATTTGTTCCACCTGCAGGCGTATACCGATTTTGTGGAGGGACGCCTGGCTGCCAGAAAAACATCACAGACTTCAGGAGGCAAGTCAAATGGCATCAACTGTCGCCGCTCAATCTCCACGCATGGAGGTGGAGACTGGACAGGTTCGGGTTGAGGACCATCCCCTGCTGCTGCGACAGAAAGTCCTCCTGAAGAGGCAGTCGTATCTGAGGATCGATCGACAGACTGAGTAGCTCGGGATACCAGTACCTTCTTGCCCAATCTGGAGCCACCAAGATGACTTGGGCCCGGTCGCGCCTGATCTTCTTCAGCACTCTTAGCAGAAGTGATATAGGCGGAAAGGCGTACAACAGACTGCAACTCCACTCGCGACGAAAGGCGTCCCCGAGCGAGTACTGCCTTGGAAACTCCAACACGCAGTACTGCGGACATTGCGCATTCTCTTCGGTGGCGAATAGTTCTAACCAAGGCTCTCCCCACTGCCGAAAGAGGCCTTGCGCCACGTCCGAGTTTAGACACCATTCGTGATCCATCATGCACCGGCGGCTGAATTAGTCTGCTCTGGCGTTCAGAGGGCCCGCCAGATGTTGAACCACCAGGGTGATGCCCTGATGTTCCAGCAATGTCCAGAGGCGCAGAGCCTCCTGACAAAGGGTCCACGACCCCACCCCGCCCGGTTTGTTGCAATACCACATGGCGGTGGTGTTGTGTGTGAACACCTGCACTACACTTCCCCGGACAGAGGGAAGGAGTGCCTTCAGTGCAAGCCGGATCGCTCTCAGCTCCAAAAGGTTGATATGGAGCAGAGACTCCGCCGGAGACCAGAGGCCTCTGATCTCCGCCTCTCCCATGTGGCCCCCCCCCATCCCAGGAGGGACGCATCCGTCACTACTACGTGCTCCGGTTGGGGTAGGGAGAGGGATCTGCCACTGACCCAATCGCGGTCCGCGAGCCACCACTGCAATTGCTTTGCAGTGCCCTCCGAGATCAAGACAAGGTCGGACAGGTTGCCCCGATGCTAGGCCCACTGAGATTTCAGGTCCCACTGCAGTGCCCGCATCCGCCACCTGGCGTGATGTACCAGCAGGAGGCCATCAGACCCAGAAGCCGCAGCACCAACCTGACCGAAACCCGTGATAGAGGTCGAAAGATGGGAATCAGGGCCTGAATATCACGGACCCGCTGTTTCGGAGGATAAGCCCGGGACTGCTCAGAGTCCAGAACCGCTCCGATGAAGAGGAGCTTCTGGGAGGGACTCAGATGAGACTTCGGCACATTGATGGAGAACCCCAGCAAATGCAGGAGGTCGGCCGTAGTCTGGAGGTGGGAGACGACTGCCTGGGGCGAGCCCGCCTTCAACAACCAGTCGTCGAGATAGGGGAAGACTGGAACCCCCAATCTGCGCAGATGAGCTGCGACCACCGCCATCACTTTCGTGAACACCAGAGGGGCACTGGTGAGGCCGAAGGGGAGCACGGTAAACTGAAAATGCTCCTGGCCCACCGTGAACCGCAGGTAACGCAGGTGGGCCGGCAGGACGGGGATGTGAAAATAAGCAAGTCCAACGCTACCATCCAGTCTCCAGGGTCTAGGGCAGCCAGAACCTGAGCTAAGGTGAGCATCTTGAACCTTTCCTTCCGGAGGAAGACGTTGACGCTCCTGAGGTCCAAGATAGGGCGTAGTCCCCCTTTGCCCTTCTTGGGAACCAGAAAGTAGTGGGAATAGCAACCACAACCTACTTCTGGACCAGGAACGCGCTCGATGGCCCCCTAGGCCAAGAGGGCCGTAACTTCCTCCCGCAGAAGATTCAAGTGATCCCCCGACATGCGGTGGGGCTGCGGTGGCATGGCTGGAGGGGTCGTTTCGGAGGGGAGGGAGTAGCCCCTTCGGACAATTTGCAGCACCCACCTGTCCGACGTGATGGTACGCCAGTGGAGCAGGTGATGGTGAACTCTGCCTCCCACTGGCGTGGAATGGGCCTGAAAGCACAGACTAGGAGGGCTTTGAGGCGGATGCTGCTGGGGTAGATGTGGACTGACCAGCACGTTGTCCCCCAGTACTCGGCGGAATCCACGTCCGTGACCGCGTGCAGGTTAGTTCTGCGGCCGGTGGCTAGGTGGACGTGAGGTGGCACCCCTTCCTTGGCTACGAAAGGGACGAAAAGCAGAAGTTTGCGGTCACGGGCCGAGAGGCCCAAGGACTTGGCCGTAGCCCGGGAGTCCTTGAAGCGCACCAGCGCACTATCCGCCTTTTCGCCAAAGAGGTGACTGCCATCAAAGGGCATATCCATGAGGGTGCTCTGGACATCCCCTGAGAAAGACGTGGACCGCAGCCAGGCGTGGTCGACATCGCCCTACCCAGCGAGTCCATAGTGTCTAGTCCACATCTGATAGCGTGTCGCGCTGCATCCCACCTGTCGGCAAGAGCCTGGGCGAGCCGTGTCCGGGTCTCCTCCAGACACTGGGGCAGCACGTCCTCCACCGTATCCCACAGGGAGTGAGAGTAACGGTCCAAGAGGCAAGCGGTGTTAAGAGACCACAGTCCCAACCTAAGGGAGGAGAACAGCATCTTACCGAACTGTTCAAGCCTCTTGGATTCCCGATCCGGGGGAGCGGACGGGAAGGAGGATTGGGAAGTAGAGGCCTGGATAGCCAGGCTCTCGGGCGTGGGGTGTTGGGACAGAAAACTGGGGTCGCCCGGTGGCGCCGGGCCACGTTCCGATCCACAGGAGGTACTGTGGAGGGCTTGGACCAGGTGCCCTTCAGAACATCCACTAGTGCTTCATTAAACTGCAGCAGAGGCTCCGAGGAGCTTGCTGACGGTTGGAGCACTTCAGTGAGGAGGTTTGTCCTCACGGCCACAGCAGGCAGCTCCAGCCCAAGGGCTTCGGCCGCCTTGCGCAGCACCACAGAAAATGCAGCACCTTCCTCCGAAGCCAAAGTCGGAGGAGAGATGAAGCCAGTGTCAGGGGAGGTGTCAAGACTTCTGGCATCCCCCAGCTCATCTGCCCAGTCCTGTGATAAGTGGGCCTGCAAGGCCAGAGGGTCCTCAGACCCCTCCCAGTTGTCACCGTCATCCGATTCCTGGTAGACAGGTGGAATGATCGGTGCCGGGCGAAAGATGAGTGCCACCCATCGGCGTTGGACGCGGCGCCGCTCCGATGCCGGGCCCGGACCGGGACTGAATCGGGGAATGGCGGCGTCCAAAAGCAGCGCCGGAGGTGGTACCGGATGCGACGCCGGCGGAGGGGTCGTGAGGTCGACCAGTGTCATCTGGGATCCAGGCCTGGATCCCACGGGGACCTGCAGCGTCCGGACCGGAGTCGACGAGGGCGCCGGGGCCAGAGCCGCCGGCCCGCTAGGCACCCGAGTTGAGCCCGCGGGGCCCGAAGGTGCGCCGGCAGGCGTCGATGGCGGAGCCAGGCCTCTCATGGCTGAGAGGAAGGCACTGATCTCCGCCAGAGTCACGTTGGTCCCAGGGACCGGCGGGTATGGGGACGGACATGACTCCTGCGGCTCAGACGGAGCCGCGTGGGTGGTACCACCCGAACCCTCAGCCGAGTCACGCGACCGGCGAGGGGAGCCCAAAGAGCGATGCCGCCTCTTGGACTTCTTACCATGCTTCGACTTACCTGAAGACTTGGAACCGGACAAGTGGTGGTGACTGCGGCTCCGCGACGAGTCCCTCGACCTCCTCCGGGACTGTGAACGGGACCGTGAACGGCGCGGAGCCGACTGCCGAAACTCCAGGAGCTTGCGTGACCACTCCCACCTAGCCTTCAAAGTCAGGGCCCGGCAGTCGAGGCAGAACTCGGAATCGTGGTCGGCCCCCAGGCAGGAAAGGCACCGGCGATGGTGGTCCGTAACCGACATCAGTCGGTGACAGGAGTCACAGGGTTTGAAACCAGGCATCCTACCGGCACCAGGGTCGAGTCGACAAAGACCAAAAAGAGTCAAAAACGTTTAGTCAAAAAATGACTAAGGGGTAAGCTCTTCCCGGATCGGCGCTGACTGACGCGGAAAAAAGAAGAACTGACGTCATCACGGCGCACGACGCCGGAACCGCAGACGCGACGTGCAGGGGTATTGTGGACGAAAAAACTTTCCAGATCCAGCCTGACGCCTGGGGAAATTCTAAGGTGAGGAATCGAACTAACATGTTTCTTTCAGATATGGTGTATACTGCCTGCTGCGTGCCACACAAAGCTTGCTTAATGAGCTGCATCCTGAAAGCCCATTTAAGAGTTCTTCTGAATCCTCTATTGTTTAGCATACTATTAGGTGGAGAAAGCAGAGGATTCTACCATACCGTTTGAAGTTCTTGCATAAGATTGGGCATTAGTGACTATTAAGACTAGCTCACAAAGGAGCATTTTGTACTAAGAGTTGAGCATCGTTTTTATGATCCTGAGTTGGCCAACGACCTTGTTGCATTGTTGTATTTGTGAGCAGGCTCAATCCCTATAGTTGCGGAGAGTTAATTGAGCGATATTGAAAGAGAACACAGCAAAGAGTTTCAAAAGAGTTAAGGTTGATATTCCACAGCTATCCCCTGCAGTCAAAGATGAAACAGATACCCCGATTGCAATAGAGACTCTCTTGAATTAGCTGACCTGCATGAAAAGCTTAATACACTTATTCTCTCCTAGATGTTAACTATTGTCCAGCAGAAGGCAGTTTTTTGCAGTGGGTTTTTCATGCATTGTAGTTTTCAGGCGCCGCCGGTCCACTATTATGTTTAAGTCTAGGAATACCAGCTCCTTTCTACTCATGGTTTTGGGTAAACTTCAGAAATTCATTCTGTGTATTCAGCCAGGTCATATTTATTTTTTCTTTTCAACAGAGGTTGAGAAAACACTTCACAACTGAGTGATATACATAATACTTGTTAGTATGAAGACATAAGCATAGAGACGAGAAGGGATGCGCATGCAAATCACTACCGTAATGGAACCTGATTGATGTTCCATTCTTGACCACCATTTTAATCAACATGCGGTCTAGCTCTCAGAACGAACGAGATGACATGACGTCCTTGCGTTCTTACCAGGATTTAACATGCCGGCTGGCACTGCATTTGCAATATGCGGTCCCCAGTGGCAGACCAAATAGGTGATAGAACAGAGGAGAAACCTTGAAGTGGTAAGCGCAGCACATGCCACACATGCTTATCTTGCCTATCTTTAAATCGCTATCACTGAGCATCCCTCAGAACTACCGGATGATTATGACAATACACAAAATCGCATAAGATATCGCAAACACCATGCTTTCCTTTTTATTGATGTACCGCTAACAACGCTCTTGCCATAAGCATCATATGATCTACCTGCTGTACAGTGAGATATATAGAGGCAACAGTGATATCGCCTGCATTACTAAAACAACGTTTTTCTTTCCTACCTTCGCTCACTCCATACATAGGGTGACTATAGGTTTCCCTCTCCCCCAGAGGAACCGAGATGAGATAGCAAAGCATTTTACATGCACGTGTTGTGTGTTTCATTGTATTATACTTGTGTGTCCTTGTAAACATACTTTAGGACTACGGGTTGCTTTTATTTGGACTACACTAGATGAGCCCACTTACAATGCATTTTCAAATCACATATCTACCCACTTGGAGGTGCTCACTACGATTGAAATTGTTTTTACCGAACGCAAAGGAGCACGCATAAGCCGAATTCTCCATTTTATCTTCACAGAGACAGTGATCTCCAGACAGGTGGTAATAGTGTATACACCTTTTCACTAGCATGCAATAAGTATGCGTCCATTGTGATGCAATAGGAGTGGTACCATGGAGTTTAATTCCCTAGGTCCTGATGAAAAGCCAATAGGGGTACGGCTTGAAACATGTTGACCTTTTAGGAGACTAGGTACATGACAACGGCTGAAACGTTGATCAGCAAACTCGAAGGCTCAATGCACTATCAGATTAGTTTCAAAACTAAACACCAGTGAAGAAATTGGAGATCTAATTCTAAAACAGGAACCACAGAGTGAATATATGGATATTTTGCCTTCTTGAACATCGTAAGAAAGAAGATGACTTGTGTTTGATTAATTGATTAATGGATATTGACGAAACCTGATCTGGGGGAATCTAGTTGCACTCACGGTAATTGTCATCATAGAATTCTGTCATTTCCTCTTTAGAACTCAAAATGCCCAAGAGCAATGATATTTAAACCACTAACCCTGATCTACACCAAAAGGATTCTATAATGGGCAGATGCTAACCCAAACTTTCCAAAGAAGGGCCAAAAAAAATCTTTCATAAAAGAATACACCAGTGAAAAGGAAGAAAGAACTCCCTGACATAGACGACAAGATTAATGGACATGAAGTGTGGTCTTGTAGGCCATTGAGGATGAAAGTTACCTTCAAAGGGGAATCCTTCATGTTTATCTAAAGGTAAGCGTTCTAAACAATAAACAAGGGTTGTGTGGTGTTTTGTAGATGCTTTTTACCTACCGGCATTTCTTATAGCATGAAGTGTTACATAATATCTTGGGGTGACACTGCACATATTTTAGGAAGAACTCATGGAAAGTTCTTTATAGTGTTTAATGTATTGCTATTCCTTGTGCCATACATAGCAACAAACGTTTACCTTTTAATTTAGGAATACTCACTAAAAATTAAAACTTTCTCCACAATGTATATCCTATTGTGGAGAATTAACTTGATTAAAGCTGTGAACTGGTAGAACTGGCAGGATGTTAGGATGGTTCAGGTGAGAGGTTTTATGCTGGAGTCTTTTGCACAACTTGCAGTTGAAGACAGGGCCACCAACCATTGAATATTACACATTGCTGAAACTGAAGGAAGTGGCATTTAAACTGACATTAACTCCGTCAATGCCCTACGATCATTTTTCTATACGTTGCAAGGTCATTCTCACATAGCTTCCCACTTATACAAACATTTTGAGAGGCAAAACATATCAATGGAGCCCTGAAAGAAATGAAAGGCAGAGATGGGAATTTGGGCAGAGGAATCTATTGAGGAACAAAAGTGGTAGAAAGTTTTTAAATCGTCTACCAAGGCAAGCATTTCGATCATTTAGCCAATCCAGATTCATTGTTATATATAAATGCCCATGGACAACCTAAAGCCTGTTCAAGTGCAGGGTCAAGATTTGAATATATACTGGAATTGTGATATTCATACGTTGGTCAAATGTGAGTCACTTAAGGATTATTGGTCTCAAGTTACGGAAGAAGTAAACTGTATATTTGACACTTACTGAACACTTAAGCCAATTTGGCCCTGTCCGAGTATATTTTTGAACCTACACCGTGAGACCTTTGTGAAGATGATAGGAGACATTGTTGGAGATGTTTAACTGGAAAAACATATTCCCTTATCTCAACACTTGGGTGTGCATAGGTCATGTTCATAGATGCCAGAATATATGAGAATGTTCAGTAGAAATACTGATGCAAGCAGCCAGTTTATGATCAAGTCTGATCAAGCATATAGAGAAAATTAAACACCTGTCTCATCAGTGATGTAGCTAAAATGGAATACACATATCTGTTCCATTGTCTTTATTATATTGTGCACGCCACAGAGTGATAGCTGATTTTGCTTGTTGACTTCTCTACCTTTTGATACCTTTGCAGAAGGTCTTTGTCTCTCTCTTTTTTTGTCGGTTTCATTTTCATGAAATTCACCTTATTCTATTATTCTTTGCCGCTGCAATTGTTTGAAATAGATGTTTTCGGAAATTGTTGCTTGAAGTATCACACCATGTCATCTATGTATGAGGAAATTACATTTCACTGCGAAAGTTGTGCTATTGTTTATTTTAACCTTTATATTAACTTATTCTAATAGCATATGAACACAAAAAAAGAAATGAAATATTTGAAAATAGATCATTCTAAATAGATAGTGAACATGCCACATCACTGCAAAATAATTTTTTCAACTGACACTAATGATCCAAGTCTCGGCTCTTTTTTCGCCATAAGAGACTTCAAATAGGGGTTAACTGAAGATACAATGTATACTGTGGGAAGGTGTACTGATGACCAGTATAAGCAGTAGGAAAATATTTTTCTTGTTCATTTTCTAGCCTATGCAAGTCATCACTTTTTAAACACAAAAAGAGATAATTCTGAACATTAATGGTGGATGTTAAAATGATGCTGTAGAGTTACTGCAACTAGCTCTGGAACCAAACCCATAGTGCAAATAATTTCTGTTAGCAGGCAAGCAAGGTAGACATACGGAGACCAGAAGGCAACTCTATAGATTCTTGGCTTAAGGAGATGTTTAAGAAAAACAGGACAAGTAAAGGACACCAACAGATTGTTGTACTCGCTATGATAGTTTCTTTGCATTATTTTAATTAAAAAGAAAGGCACCCATCCAAAAAAAGGACATTTAGAATGAGATGCAAAAGTAGTATCTGTAGTTCTAAAGCAATCCTTGTACTTCACAAAAATTAGTAATTGTGCTTGCCCAAGGAGCAAACTGAATCAAGAACAGTCCATGTTTGTTTGGTAATATCAAATGAGACTACAATTGTGGTAGCATCTGTCAAGGGGGCACGAAGCACGGTGAAAGTGCACTAGTTTAGAAAGCTTACCGACTTTTTCACCTTTATTCTTTCCGTTTCTTTTCTCATTTTTGTGTACCAGCTGTAGGAAACGGCAGTCCATAGGGATTTCACCTACAATTTCCTTCTCTTTTCACAGTTATCCTAAGAACTAAAGAGGGGAAAAAATACCTGATGTATTGTCTGTACTTGCGCTGATGTCCAAACCCACAGTGTGGTAGAGGTAATCCATAGTAGACAGAGCCTGATACCTAAAAACATCCCTCTATATTTTTCCCTAAGGGTAACGCTCCGAGATCAAGGAAGAAAGAGAAATCATTACCCCCTTTTTCAGAAGGAGGCAGAATTCGTCGAGCAGATTAAGAAAGAATGACTCAGAGGATATATATATATATATATATATATATATATATATATATATATATATGTATTGTATTGATGAAAGATTAGCAGCCAAGAAACCTCCCTCGTCACTGTTTTTAATGTAATTTCTTTAATGTGTTTGTCCTTTGCATGGTATATGACATGTGGAACGCAGACTGTCTGACACAATTATTGGTTAGACCGTAATGTTTATAAGTGAATTCAGGCCCACTTGGGCTTTATGAGATGAATAACGTGTTGATTAACGTGGTGGTATGAGAGCGGTGGAAACTCAGCAATTTTGATAAGAGTAATATATGATTGGTACCATGCTTTGGTTACGATTGATAACACGCTAGGTACAGGATTATCAAGAATAATATCCTGTTCATTGACATTTAATCTTTAACAATTATAAAAGATTTCAATTTATTATTACCCCCGTTAATGCATTTGCTTTAATTCACACAGACTTTTGTATATATGTATATAATTGTTTCACCAAGGGTGAAGGATTTTCTGGTTTAAACTACGAGTCTGTCTTCCATGATATTGTGGTTGTAGTCACGTCACGTGATTTGGGACGAACACGTAAGCATGTAAATAAGGTTTCGAAACTTGCACAAACAGTTGGTGAACAAGCCTGCTGGGCAGGCGAAACGCGTCCAAACCGGCTGTATAAGAAATAAATATCTTATTGAACCTGGACACGGCGTCGTCATCCTTTAAAATTGTCAAGTCCTCTGTACAAAGGCAAAGTGGAATTTTTGGATATGATTCTTTACGTTAGCAATGGCCAACTTCATACCAAATTGCATCGGAAAACCACTGCAGGGAATTCCATTCTTCATGCAGATAGTGCTCATCCCCACCACACTATTCGCAGTATTCCCTATAGCGAATTCCTCAGGATTTGCAGAATTTGTAGTGAGGAATCAGAATGCCAAACTTGCCAATCAGAAGCCTATGCTCGTTTCCTCACTCGTGGTTATTCCAAAACAATTTTGGATTCTGCACTCACTAAGTCTAATCTCTTACCTAGGGTAGATCTCCTCACCGTTAAAAAAGCACAAGTGACACCTTCTTTACCATCTAACAGTGAGGCTGACTTAACCAATATCAGATTTGTTACCACCTACAGTCAGCAAGACAAACAAATTCGCAAAATGATTTATACACAGTGGCCTATTGTGCTAACTGACATGACACTTAAACCTATTTTGCCAGAGTTGCCTGCGATCACTTTTAGACGGGCCCCTTCTATGAGGGATGCCCTTGTCAAATCCAGCCCTGAAGTCTCCCTCAAAAAAACTTGGTTGACCAAAAAAGGTTTTTATAAATGCAACTCCTGTCGTGCATGCACTTTTGCCACTAATAGCATTGAATACACCACTGCATTCGACAATAAGAAAGTACCTATCCGCGACTATCTTACATGTCGTACAGAATTTGCGATTTACAAACTACGTTGTACTTGTGGCCTTGAGTACATTGGAAGCACGAAGCTCCCTGTACACAAACGGATTCTACAGCATGTCAGGGCTATAGTCAATTCAGACCCAAACTATCCTGTGGCGAGACATTTTAAATTGGTCCACGACAACAAACTTAAGGATCTAGAATACACTGTGTTAGGGGCTGTGCCAAATTCGGTGAGAGGAGGCAATCGTGAGAAAACACTCCGCCAATTAGAGACCCACTTTATCTTGTCCCTTGACACTAAGATGCCTTACGGCCTTAACAATAGTGAGGATTTACACAACTTTCTTTAATATGTCTCACTTTAGTCTATCCCATCTGGACTTCTGCCCTGTCCTGTTGTAATCATGCTGTAGTCATTTTATACTCACTTGTGCTAACTGTGTCATTCATTTTATTCATTTTTTATCTACCCTTTGTATCTTACTGAGAGTTGTGCCTTTGTACTATGTGTTAGGCTCTTAAGATCGACCTCCGTATATTTGTTCAGGCCTGAACAAATTTTGCTTATTGCCTCTTTTTAATTACAGTAGCTATCAGCTTTTTATATGTAGCACATTGCACTTTTGTTGACTCCTTGATGGTTTTTTTCTTGCCAGTTTGATAGACTTGACAGTTTCTTTCGAGAGAATTATTTCTCTGTATTGCTGCTTCTATACCTATTTTTCAGATTGGCAATGTTTATCTTTAGTACTGTATATGTTATGTTTATTAATATACCATCTCGATATTCTCTCATGTTATAAGAATTTTTTATCTGTCATCTTTTTAACATTCTGCTCATTTGCACTGTGTTTTAGAATCATTATTGTTAAGTTTATTGCTATATGTCAATTGTTACTGCCATTATGTTCATATTTATGTCCCTTTGGCACTAGGCACTTGTCTTTGACTAAGCGGTATTTGCACATTTATTCTGATTTTTGGCACTGGCCAAGGACTCAGCGATATTTGCACAATATTTGATGATTCGTTGCACTTGCATTTTTTGCACTCAAAACAGTAACTTTGCTGTTTTGACTACATCTCTGATGAAATTTACCAATGAGTTTTTAAGGTATTTTTTAAAATACTATTTATCATATGTACATAATATTTGCCATTATCATCTGTATTAATTTAGCAGCTTTATAATATTGAATTCAGTTAGTTGCTACTAACTATCAATACAGTGTTTTGTAACTGTCGGTAGTTTCATAACTTGCCATTATCTGTATCAGGAGTCTGTTGTTTAGTTTGATGTACACTAAGGTTTATTTTTACAGGAATTTGTGCTTGTGTGTTAATTTATGCACGATTGTTCCCGAGCGCGTCATGTGATCAAGCTCGCGGATGCGAGCGAAACGCGTCATGGTGGACACTATGTCCGATGGATTGTAATGGACTCACACTTGCCTTTGCTTGATTAAAAAGAAGTCTTGCACCGATTCTGGATTCCGGCTTTTGTTTAATTATGTGAGCATATCGCAGAGGTCCCAGCCAGCGTTCTTCCCGCCTGTTGGCTGTTAGTCAGGCGGTGCTGGATTGGTTTAGTGATATATATATATATATATATATATATATATATGAATTTCCAATTACACCATCTTGGTAATTGTTTTGCATTAGCAATGAATGAGTACGTAAAAATGACGAGATCAATAGTAACTTCCATGTTTACTATAAATGTAATGAGCACTAGCACTTTAAATTGAGGGTCTGTCAATTCGTGTGGTCAGGTGATCAAGGCCGCTTGGACGGCCGAAACGCGTCTGGACATTGGGAAATAAATAAAGCAAACTGTTTTGGTAGAACAGTGGTCTGTGCCCGTGATTTTCCTTCAGGAAAAAGAATTGCGTGTTGCTTTATATATATATATATATATATATATATATATATATATATGCTGGGTCTTGGCTGGCGCACTCACGTACTTGCCCTGCTGTTGCTGCTCCTGGGTTCTCTACACACCGGGTCTCCCCCGCTGCCGCTACATTACCCTGCGGCCGGAGAGCGGGGAGACTACACCTCCCAGGCGCCCTAGCGCCCGTCTGACGCCACTCACGCGCCCGGAGCCGCACTAAAAGCCCGCGGCTCCCTCCGCGTCGCGGGACACGCGCGGGCAGCGCCGGGCTAAGCCCGGGACAAGGGCGGGACCGTCTGTGGCCGTCCGAGGTCGAGCGAGGACGGGACGGGCCACATTATTGTCGTCTGCATCCATGTGCCACTCCCTTTGGGACTGATACTCTACAGGTATTGCTGTTGCTGAAACCAATTGACGCTTTGGGATACTAACACTTGATTCATCTCCAGCCAGTATTATAGTATAGTGATATAATGTCTAAACAAAGGAATCCTTCAACGACAAATACTATGGACAACTACCTGGTCCAGATCGTTCGTAAAATCAATAATGATAGGAGGGCGTCATTGGGGCTAACATGTTCTCCCAATTCCCCACCGTTGATTCCTTTGTCTGGCTTACCGTTGGACTCTCCTTCACAGGGTATTAGTAGCTCTTTCTCTGATGTAGCGATTTTAGATAGCGACACCTTTGAATCCTGTGTACCCCTAGCTCCTAATTCGCCACTAAACCCTGTCTTAGACATAGTAGAGGTTGTTGAAGGGGCTGACCCACAGTCTCCTCCCCTCCCCTTGAGGACCAGGGTAGTTAGAGCGTGTAGAAAATCCCAGATTAAAAAAAATGGGACTCGTTTAGGGAGGAAAAGGGTAACCACTGCAAACAAAAGCGCTAATAAAGAAGATGTATCGGGGTCGCTTGCTAACAAAAATCCTGAGATTGAGCTCTCTGCGAAGATTGTAAACATGATCGATACTAAGATAGAAAGTATCATCACACCATTGGTAGTTAAAATCGACCTATTATGGCAGAGGTAGCTAGATTGAACGCTATAATAAACAGGCCAGTGGAAGAAGTTACTAGAGTAATACCTCTATCTCCAAATGTATGTATTATAAATGGGGTGCCTTCTAACGGAGGACCAAGTACTGTAGCAAATGAGACAGCTAACGTTCTACTTCAGCAATCTGGAATTAATAAAAACCTCCAGAAGGCAAGTATAGACAGACATAAAGCCCTACCACTGGCAAGTGACCAATTCCAATGTATTACCGAGGCTGAACCCCTTACACTGGTTCTTGCTAATGTCCCTACTTTGACGGCTGATAAAGCAGAATCTACATCTTCTTTGATTAGTAAATCTTTACACTGGTTGGTAAACAACATGAAGATGTCTCCTTGGGGCGAGCAAAAATTAGCAGGGGAAATTATTATGGCTAGAAGGGTCGAATGGCTAGGGCATCATCCAAAAAAATTCACAGGAGATTGTGTGGTCCTTAATTTTTCTAATCCCGAAGTCCTCCCTAATGTTTTGGCTAACATACACCCCCCACAACGAAGACAGGGTGCCATTATCCCACTAACTCTCAAATATTTCTACTATAAGAGAAACAGAGATACCCACCGTGTGCCATTGAGACCAGGGTGGATCCCGGCCTTAAGCAAAGGGGGTAGGAGTGATTCCACCAGTAAGTGGAATATTAGTCTAGAAAACAGGTTTGGGGTGTTATCAGACTTAAATGCATGTGATTGACTTGATGGAGAAACTAATTTGGTTAACAAGAATATAGTATTGTCTAATACTGTGACCGCCTCTACAATTCCTGTTAGCCCCAGAGACATTGGGACAATAGGGAACCAAAGAGAAATCCAGGTTGACGCCATTGAATTATTGGGGCCTATATTCCCCAACAATCCTGGAGGGGCGAGTCTGGCACTTGATGCATTAGTAAATGTCGCACCAGGTATTTTAAGCACTACCATTGATTGTGTGGGTAGGACAACTGGTGAGACACAAGGCTTATTGACTAAAGATCTTCCTTGCCCTCCTGCAATTGACTCAGGATTGACTATTCTATCCTGGAATCTTGCAGGTATAACCAATAAGCTACATTCCATTGTATGGTGCAGCTTTGTTGACCAATTTGATATAATTTTATTTTAAGAAACGTGGTCTCTGGTCCCAGTCTTTCACACTGGATTTCTCAATTTCCACATACCTGCCACCAAAAAAGCAAAAGGTCGACCATCGGGTGGTTTAATAATTTGGGTACGTCAATCATTATGTTGTAAAATTAACCAACCCAACCTTCCATCCAAAGATATTTGGTCTTTAAATCTCATCTGGCCCAATGACCAGGGTATGGCTATTTTCAACACTTATGCTCGAGGGATGGTTGGAGGAACTTTGTCTGATGTGACAACTGTTTTGGATTATCAGCTTACAGTGCTCCCTCCTGAAATGATAATAATCGTAGGAGGAGATTTTAATACGACCTTTGAGCCTCTTGGCCCTGAGGATCAATTTCTTGCTGTTGAAGAGGACAATAGGTGGGGTATCCCCCAGCTGGATCTTCCCCCAGTCAAGAGATGGTCCGCTGCAGCTATCCAACTTAAAGCACTTTGTCTGGAAAGAGGGCTTAGAGCTGCCAATGGGCGCACTAAGTCAGATCGCCAGGGCGCAAGCACATTTGACAATGGCAGGTTTGCTAGTCGTATTGATTATTTCCTGGTGGATGTTAGAGCCTGGAACAGATTGAATGATATGTCCATAATCCCACGGGATGAAAGTGACCATAATCCCCTGTGTTTGGAACTACAAATGTCAATTAGCCCTAGAGAATCCAAAACTGGGGGGGAAAAAAATCACCCTGGACATTGTCGTATCGAATAACATGCGACATGTTAAATGGGATAGATTTATAGAGAAGTTGGGAAATTAAGAGGACCTTAAAAAAGCGACTACTAGTGAGGTGGCCAATTTAAGTTCTCAATCGACTAATACAAATTTCCATCTAACTATGCTTGAGGCCCATAATATCTTTTTCTCAAAACTCCAAGGGTTCTTTATGAAGCCCTCTAGGATTGGAAAAGCTATTAAGGGACACCCACCAGAGGAGGGAAGGTTCAACAAAACTTGTAAAATAGCTCGCCAGAATTTGAGCGTTGCTTTGAGATCAAGAAACGCGGAAGATGTGAGACTAGCTAGGAAGCTATATAGACAAGCCCAGCTAGTAGCTAAGAAAGAGTGGGATGAGGAACAGTGGCAAGATTTGAAACACGCATGCTTGGCCAAAGACCAAAAACGATTTTGGGCTATAGTAAAGTGGGACAGAGGCGGGTCTGCACCTTCTCCCCAAAATAATGTGGCAAAAAACCAATGGGTAGATTTCTTTAAACCACAGTACGCTTCTGTCTCATCTGAAGGAGAGCATCCACTTCCCCCTACCATCTACTTCCAAACGCAGGTGTTCTCGATTAAAGAAGTCAACTTAGCTTTGGATAGTATAACAGTGGGCCGAGCTCCTGGAATGGACGGGATACCCGCGGATGTGTTTTTAACTGACAGATTATCTTGGTGTCAATATTTTCAATGGCTAGCCAACTCAGTAGCCATGGGTGCACCTATTCCTTCTTCATGGAAAGGGGCGGAAATAATTCCGTTTTTTAAAAAAGGGGACAAATCACTCCCAAGTAACTATAGACCTATTAGTCTTATAGATTCAGCACAAAAACTAATAGGTCGATTAGTGCAAAATAAGTTACAATTCTGGGTTGAAGAAAATAATATTTTATCACCATACCAAGCTGGGTTTAGACCTTGCACTAGCTCCATTGACCAAGTTTTTTATTTTTTAGCTCTTTACTGGAGGAATGTGAAGCTGACCAACGGGACCCTTTACGCGGTCTTTATAGATTTGAGATCAGCTTTTGACCTGGTGCCTCGTCCTAAACTTTGGAGGGTCCTCGCTCAAGCAGGAATGGCCCCGGAACTACTAACCTTACTCGTCCGCTTACATGAGAATAATTATGCACAAATTAGATGGGGAAGCCAGGGGGAGGTGACTGACCCATTTCCTGTCGAACGTGGTGTTCGACAGGGATGTGTCTTGGCGCCCACGTTGTTTTCCTTGTACATTAATGGGATAGTTGACCACCTTAGATGTTCCCCCACGGATGCCCCTATATTGGCAGGGTCCCGAGTGCCTGTTCTCATGTTCGCGGACGACACGTTGTTAGTTTCGCGAACTCCAAGTGGATTACAGAAAGCGCTAAATGTTTTTGCTGATTTCTGCCAAGAACGGGGCCTTGAGATAAACACCTCCATAACTAAATTTATGTGTTTAAACCAGCGACAAAATTTTAGAGGAGTTATTAAATTTAATGGTATTCCGCTGGAACAGGTTGAGGCTTTTACATATCTAGGAATATCCCTTCAGAATAACATGAAATGGTCAAACCATATCGACATGACTGTTCTAAAGTTTAATAAGCTAGCAGGTGCAATTATTTCCAAACATAAATCCTCTTTGACCAAACCAATTAGTCCCGCCCTGGAAATTTATAACATGAAAGTTATCAGTGCTTCCTTGTATGGCTCGGAACTATGGGGTTTTGCCAACCTGAATCACTTAAGGTTGGCTGAAAACAAGTTCTTACGTAGCCTAACAGGTGTCCCCCAAAGTACTCCAATGATTCCGTTAAAATATGATCTAGGCAGGAAAAAAGTTGAGGACCTGGCACGATTACGTCCACTTTTGTATTGGCGGCGGATCATGGCAACGCCAGAATTAGCACACTACGCCACCGCCCTGAAAGATATTATTAGGGCTGACCGTTTTCATTCCATCTCATGGCTCAAAGAAATTAAAGATTTGCTTATAAAATTGGAGTTAGGGCACTTATGGAATGTTCCAAACGGTTCAAGTCTTCCATCAAAGCCAATCCTCAAGAAATTGTACTGGGATATGACCTTGACATCTGCCTCTCGTGCTGGCCAAGACTCCAACTTGACTGGTCGATTTTTTGATATCAAATCTTTACCATCTTGTGAGGCATTTTGGGACATTATAGAGAGGCCCATGGATAGGAAACTGTATTTCCAGTTTAGAATTGGGTCTCTCCCTGTAAAAGCTTTTACCCATAAATGGTCACCTTCCCAGGATGATAAATGCCATTATTGTTTAGACTTGATTGAGGACATTGGTCACTTGTTGTTTGTGTGTCCGTTGTATATTGCCCCCCGCCTTAGGTGGTTAAAGCCAGTATGTTTAAATCTGGGAACACGTAGCTACAAGGAAGCCCTAAGAATTCTTGAATCTGATTGCACGCCCTGCTTGGCTATTGCTGTTGCAAAATTTCTGGGGTGGGCATGGATATTACGTCTTCGTGCCCTGAAATCCCTTGAAACTGGTCAATGAATGCTTGTCACCAAGAAATGTCTAATTAATTTTTATTCAATATTTGATCTTTTAAATTTTTTTTATCATTGATGTTCTTACTCGATGTTATTCACCAGCATTATGATTTAATGTATTTTTATATATTATATTTTAGCTTAGTATTTATGAAATGGTTAGGATGTACTTGCTTTTATGACATGCTGTCGAATAAAGCTTTTGGAACTTGAACTTGATATATATATATATATTCAGGTATTCAGTGCAATTTATGCGTTGAGTTATCAGCAATTCTGGCATAGCAGCATTACGCGTTTCGACAGTGAAACACTGTCTTGATCACATGATATATATATATATATATATATATATATATATATATATATATATATATATATATTCACTAAAAAAACCATAGGTTTCACACATGTTATAGTTAGTTGGACAATTCACTCGTAAAAAACCAATGAAATTCCATCCGTTATAGTTAGTTGAGATAACTATAACTCACGCGCCCGCAATCCTCTGCTCATGACGTCACATATTACATCACTCATGACATGGTCAGTGGCATCACTCATGACATCACTGATGACATCATCCTTGTGATAGAGTGGCGGTCGCCCGAGTTATAGTTATCTCAACTAACTAGAACGGGGGAATTTCACTGTTTTTTTACGGGTGAAATGTCCACCTAACTATAACATGTGTGAAACCTATGGTTTTTTCTGGGAATTTGTACGTTTTTTTAAATGCTAAGTTATTTATTTATTATTATAATTTTTATATATTTATTTTACAATTAACTACGTATGAATTTTTTTTTTTTATGGTTTTTCACCGTGCGCGCACCCCGCGATTTTTTACCAAAAAAAATTAGAATGTTTTTTTCTGCCTTCGGGGTCCTTCAGGGACCCCCTGACAAAGGCTAGGGGGTCAGGAACTCTCTACCCTGCCCCCTTTTCACGTTCGCCACCTTCCTTTTTCACTCTCGCACTCAAAACAAACAAAATGGTGGCCGAAACTTCTTGATTTTGACCGATTCGAACGTTGACTGACATGTAACCACCAATCAGAATTACGGTCGCGCACGTTAGTGCGCGGCTATAGATATTTATGTACTTTAACTGCAATTTTCTCAGGAACTACTGAACAGATTGACTCCATATATGCAAAAGGCACATCCCTGACCTGAGGACTACCTCTTTGCCAAATTTCAAGTAATTCTGTTCAGCCGTTCGGGCTGTACCTTCGACTAAAGGTCCTATGGGAAAATGCATGGGGAAAACGCGTTTTGGGACCCCCCTTTTTTCTCGGCCCCCGCTTGACGAATCCCCCCCCCCCGAGACTTTCAGGGTAGGAGCTGAGCGGAGTGCCCCATTAGTTTTGAAAATTTCGCGAGGATTCGTCAACCGGCGCCAAAATTATTCAAAATAGAATTTTGAGATTTCCTATGGAAACACGGTCCTAACTATAACGATCTACTGGCGACTGCCAGTAGATTATATATTTTATATATATATATATATATATATATATATATAAAACAATTGATTACAACAATAAACGACCTTGAAAGAATGCCATTGGTCTTGGCTTTTACAAGAACCCCGTGACAGACATTTTCACTGGAGTCATAATAAATGTCTCCTTTTCCAGAAGCCATCCTCTACCTTAATTCACTAGACCACCTCCAGCCAATAGAGCCAAAGAAGAGGTTCAAAATCATCCTTCTATCTGGGGGAGATGACACTTTGGGAACCATCGATTGTTTGGACAGCAGTTGCACAAGGCAAAAATTCCAAATTAAAAAGTTACTTACCTTTGGTGACGCTTCTTCTAGTACAGACAATGTAACAGCACATTCCTCACCTTGGGAATTTCCTCAGTTGCTAGTTTTGATCCAGACACTTTTGTAGCAATTGCCTGGTGCACCGACAGGTGGCATTGTGTGGCTTTATATCTGGTCCATCCCATCCCAACTCGACGCCTGGGCACTATATCTGCACCCCTACGCTCAGACTTCATTTTTATTCTGATCTCGGTCCGTAAGAGGAGGGTGGGTTGGTGAGGAATCATGGGTCAGGCAGAGTTTCTACCAGAAAGGGCATTAGTGAAGGTAAGTAAATTCTGATAGAGACTCGAACGGCAGATTATTCACCTTCTGAACAGATAAAGCCGAACATCTCCACATGTTGTGGGTCAGTGGGATGACTCGAACCAAGAAATCCTGTAGGACTGATTGGCCGACGTGCCAATCTTGCCAGATCTGGCAATCCAGCTAATAATATTTCATGAACGTGTGGAGAGATGCCCATGTGACAGCAAGGCAAATGTCCAACACTAGCAAACTTCGATGTAGTGGAATGAGCACCCAAGCCATCTGAGGGCTGCTTCTTGGCTAGCCCTTTGAAGAACTTAATACGCAACACAATCTATCTGAAGACGATCTTCTTTTGCACTGCTTTACCTTTCTTAGCCCCACAGAAAATGACAAAGTTGGCTGTCTTGTCAATTTGCTTTGGTTTGATAAACACAGAAGCAAAGTGCCTTCTTAGGGTCAAGGAAACGGAGACGCTCTTCCTCCTTGGAGGGCTGAGTTAGAGCATAAAAATTCTTGAAGGTGATGGACTGCCTGATGTGGAAAGGCATTACTTCTTTGGGCAGGAATGCCAGATTCATCCAAAGGACCAATTTAATTTATCAGAGAAAAAGGATGTACATGGTAGAACTACCTGAATTTCACTTATTTGCCTAGCAGATGTTATGTCAATAAGGAATGCATATTGATGGTAAGCAGGCGATGACAACAAGTGTGCATCAGTTGAAAGGGAGTGTGCATTAGGTAGGTGAGTACTAAATTAATGTTCCATTGCTACATTACAAGTGATGTTTGGGGGAACATGTGGATTAGCCCCTTCAGAAAATGCATCACATGTGACTTGAAGAAGGATGGCTGATCAAGAAATCGTAAAAAAAGCTGAAATGGCATTTAACTGTTGACACAGCCATTTGGGAGATGGACTCCCAGATGCCAAGATTACACCAGTAAATTCAGGAGAAAGGTCGAAAGCCGCAGACTGTCACTGCTTAATCTCCACATGAGGAGATGTAGGTTATGCAGGCTCAGGTGGAAGACTAAACCATACTGCTGCAACAGGTGTTCAGTCCAAAAGAGCAGTCAAATCGGCGGACATGTGCTTGTAGCCTAGAGCTTTGCTAACAAGCTCTCTCTGGACCGAGGCCATTGGGGTGACTTCAGTCCTGTCTTTTCAGATGTGTTTCAGAACACTCAGCAGTAGAGGGAGAGGCAAGAAGGAGTACAGGAGTCTGCAATGCAGGCAAAAGGCATCTCCAAGGGAAGATTTCCCGGTAAACTACAATGCACAAAAGTTTGGACACACAGGGTTCTCCCCATTCTTGGAAGGTGGCCTGTACCACCTGCGAGTTTAACTGCCTTTCATGAGCGGATAGGCACAGTTGGCTGAGTTGGTCTGCTCTTGTGTTTAAAGATCCTGCCAGGTGCTAGGCAATCAGGGAGATGTCCATAGAGTCACTTCCAGAGGCACAACACTTACTGGCTCAGGACCAATGACCCCACTACACCCCGTTTGTTGTAATACCACATGGGGGCTATGTTTTTTGTGAGAACCTGGACCCATTCCCCTTTGATGGCCAGGAGGAATGCTTTCAGTGCCAAGCTATTCGCTCACAACTCCAGCAGGTTGATAATGAGCTGAAGCTCAGCCAGAGACCAAAGATCTCCAATCCACCCAGATGACCTTTCCAGCCCAGCAACTATGCATTTGTTGCAATCGTTTGCTCGGGGTAAGGAAAGGCGGGGAGAAGAGATGCGGCCCGGGATAGAGCACTGCCGCTGGTCCAATGAAGGTTGAGCAGCCATAACTGCAGGTCTTTCACAGTCTCCTTTGTCACCCGGATTGATTCAGATAGGTCCTGTTGGTGCTGAGCCCACTAAGACTTCAGATCCCACATGTGCTACCTGGCATGGTCCACAAGTAGGATGCTGGAGGCCAATATGCCCAGAAGCCTCAAAGCCACTTTCACTGAGACTTAAGTCAAGGGCTGATACATCAGGATCATAGCCTGAATGTCTAGGAATCATTGAGGTGGATAGAATCCTCAGAAAAGCACTGTGACCTAAATGGCTCAAATGAATGGGGGTATTGTAAAGGAGTCCGGTGTGACTTTGGCATGTTGATGTAAAAAATCAGCAATATCAACAGATTGGCCATCATCTGGAAGGTCTTTATGACTGTCTGAATGGAGTCTCCAATACGGGGTCTCCGGTTGTTTTTAGGTCTCGCCTGACCCAGCGCATGCGCTGGTCTGGCGAGACTTATTGAGAGGGCTCCAAAAAGTGCTACCAGGCCAGCCTAGAGCTACAGTGCATGTGCGCGGGCGTTCGCACCGCGCTTGACCGCATTACTTTCACTTTCGCGGCCGATGTTTGATCGTGTTCACTTTCGGCCGCTTGTTCGGATAGCCTTGTCTTCATGCTTGGTAGCGATGACCTTGTTCCCAATAGAACAGGATTTAATGCCATAAAAACATTTGTACATGCTGCTGCCTGAGTAAACAGCATTTGTGAGCTTCTTTGTTTGCTTGTGTTGGCACGTGAAAGCCAAACCTGCCCGCTTTGCTACTGCTGTTTATCTATATCCTGTATATAATGTTCCCAGAGATGAGGGGTCGGGTGGTTGCTCGTAATTATGATAAATAATAATAGTGCTCGCAGGGTGCGCCAGACTGGGCCCCACGCGCACCAGCATGCAGGATCAGTTGCCATGCGCACATGGCGCGAGCAGACTAGGCCGCGTTTCAAGCACGGTTGGTTTCACTAAGTGGCCTGTCCACCCTGCTGTCGGCGTCAACATTCAGGAGCACTACGTATACATAACCTAATTGCAAAATATTATTGGTTCAAAATATGAACCGCGACCCCCGTGCTCTCCTTACAGTGCACACTGATCTAATTTCTGGAAGTGCTGAACTCCCGAAGGGAGGCTAATGTGGGTTTGTGTCTGTCGCAGGGCACACAGCGTGTACTAGGGTGACAGGGAATAGATTATTCTCAGTGAGGCATCTGTCCCGTCCTCCTCAGGAAAGTCACTTCAATCTTTCTTGTCCTTCCTACCCAGCAGACGATGAAAGTCATTCACTCCACCAGGCAGGCAGACAAATCCACAGAACGTTTGATCTTGGGCCCGAGCAGCAAGTACTGCCTGGCGTTGGGGAGAGGGAGGCCAGATTTACAGGTTCGGAAGAGCCCAGGGCACAAGTTCTATAAAAACAAGCATTGGCATAGCCAATAGGTCTCGCTTTAGGGACCTTATAAGTATTTAGTTATGCAGCACAATATCCTTGGTGCAACAACAACTGTTGCATGGCAAAACACATATAAGGTCCCAAAGGCGAGACCTATTGACTATGCCAATGCTTGTTGTAGTTGAGGCGGATCCCGCGTACCGTTTCAAAGTGTTTTACTCCTGGGCTACGCTTCCCACTGCGGATGCGAATTATAATTCTTTTTGTGTTTGTACAGCTGCCACTAGTCTGGCAGTTTATCGCCCTTATGGGGTTGTTGAAATTCCTCTTACAGCCTGGGAGCACCAGATTTGGTTTAATGGCACCCTACCCTATCCTATTACTACTGTTTGAATGGGTCCTTGAGTAATGATGGGGCCACTTGGCCCGTTTTGGCTGGTTTTAGTCCATACCCTAATTATATTAACACCAATTTGGCAGAAGTCCGTTTGAGGTATGCTCAGGTTGTGCTATTTTAGACATCTGATCCAATTTGATGCCCGTGCCTTTATCGCGGCTCGCCTGCTCTGCACCACCTGAGCAGACAGTGCTCGGTGGAGGTCTTATTAGCCCTGTTATTATCAACTTGGTCATGGGCAAACGTCCTCAAAATCATGAGGATTTTCCCTTTTGGATTGCTTAGAAAAATGATCAGCCTGATGCTGCTTTTCCTCTTACGGGTCCTGTAAAAAAACATAGGATCCTGAATATGTGCTTGCCTAGTGGTCTGATTCCACCCTTGGCTGACTGCAACACCTGGAGGGACAGTGTTTGCTTAAGTGTTGACTCTGTTATGGAACATCCCCTCGATGAGCATTCTCAAACAAGTACAGAATGAACATGGGGCAGGTCCTGCCCTAGATTTGGGTATGAAATTGATGGGTATTTTTCCAGTAGTCTCCTAAATGATTCCAATATTAAAAGTGAAGCATCGTCCTTAATGGTTTGTCAAGGCCTTTCGGCGGTGGCTGACATTGACTGGGAACGTGAGTTGCTGATGTTTATACGTCCTTGGGTTGCAATCACTTGCAGGTTAGACCTTCTAATCAGTCTCAAGGTAAGCCCCCTCCCGAGAAGGAGGGTTGTCCTGTCTTTCCTAAAAAGACATGGGACAAATGTAAGCAGCAGCAGAAGCCTAGGTCTGGGGGTGGGTCACCACCCTCGGACGCTTATTAACGTAGATATGATTTACGTGATCGCTCTTAAATGAAAACTCCTGAGTGATTTCAAGTTCCTGATCCTCGTTCCTTTCAGAA
The DNA here is from genome assembly GCF_964204655.1 of Triturus cristatus. NCBI lineage: Eukaryota > Metazoa > Chordata > Amphibia > Caudata > Salamandridae > Triturus > Triturus cristatus. The sequence goes on along the minus strand of NC_140594.1, from coordinate 809,481,855 downwards.
ATCGTCTGATCAACAGTACGACCAAGGAGGACAGCAGGATCGCAGACATGGCGAATCTGCAGGACCCGCAGCGCTCTTTTGACGTGAACGTTGAGAAAGGAACTACCTCCATATAGAGCCCCTTTCCAAAAGAATAAAGTTGCCGCTTGGACAGCAAACTATGGCCAAGATGGTGAGAACCCTCCTCCTGGACAGGAGTTGGGTGGTGACTCTCCTCGACATTATCTATAGGAGTATCGACTCTCCTCATTTACACATCTAGAAATAATGTCGTTTTTAAAACCTACATGTATGTGTGTGTTTCTTTTAGAGTTTGACTACAGGGGGTCACTCACAACACCTAACTATTTCTAGCGATCCGTTTGATGAAACTCAGTGAGTGATTATCCTTTGCGCAGCACAAATGGGCACATTTGATTGCAATGTTTGGACAGGTCTGTTGCAAAATCATGCATTTTGGGTGGTATTGTGTGGACTTTGCTACACGATGAATGGTATATTCAACTTGGACAAGATGCTCTAATATTATTCCGAATGGTGACTACAAGCGTCAATGTGGTGGGTGTATATGGTGTAATGGAAAATGCATACAAGGTTTTGGTTCTCCATTCCAATGAATCTGTTCAGGTTCTCATGGGTAATTGAGTCTTAATTCTCTTCCCTCTATTTATTTTTCCCACAGATTACGGAGTGTTTGTTTGAATAGGGTTTCCCTGATTTGGAAAGATTTTCCACAGATACCAGAGGAAGGATTAGAGGGTACCTCTTTTTGGGATCCGAAGGGTCCTGATGAATGCTGGAGTGACTCATCACTGAGGGCATGACATTCGGCAGAAACATGTCGACACCTTGGCAGTAAGGAGGGGTGAAGGAATCTTAATTGTCTCCTTTCACTCCCATCCTTTACGTTTTTAATCCTAGCCGGATGGCCCAGGAATAACATTTTTGAGCGGGTATACATCTGAGCTATTTTTAATTTTTACTGGCTGCCCTTTTTTTCGGTGATCCAAAATGTCAGTGTGTATTGTTTCCCCCCCATTTTCTCCACCCCAGGCGTTGGTCTGCGCGGGGGTGTTAGTAGCACGCTATGATGAAGCATGTCACAATTTAGTGAGGGCAGTTTATTCACAATGAGCATGTGCCACCACTTTTTCATATATTTTATACACTTCCCTACTCCTTTGTGTGTGCTGCATACTTAAAAAATGTCCTCTTGCTCAAAGTAAACACTTTTTTTTTCGTTTTCCTGTACTTGGAGGCGGTCATGAAAGATAGTGTTCTTAATTCTTGAACTCTACCATCGTCGTTGGATTCAATGGGCTATGTCCTTAACATCCATTGATGTCAGCTTCGTTTTTGACCCTTCCTTGCAAATGCAAGAGTTTCTTCAGTAAGACCATGTTCACCCTCTAACTTTTGTTCTTTCTCTTGATCAGTACAAGTGTATCATTTACACTGATGGTTCAACACAACCGGCCATTGGTTTTAAACAGGCTTCCTCTGCAGCTTGGGCTATTGTCGTACGTTCAATAAAAGATGTAGTTTCCGCTCTACCTTGGTTCATATCCAGTCCCTTGGGGACTGTACGGCCCAGTTGGCCGAATTGCACACTCTCCCCTGTAGCTCTCGTATATGCAGACCCTGAAATACCCACCCTTGCCAAGTGTGATACTTTCTATTGTGTTCAGTCTTTCAATGACATTTTGTTTTTTTAAGAAACAAAATGATTTTCAGGATTCTAAAGGTAGTACTATAAACCATAAAACGTTTGGGTTTGAGTGGCCACTCTTAAAGAACACCTGCCACTTACATATGTTGTACATACGTAGGGCCATCAACATGTCAGATCTCACGCTGTTGGGAAATCATTGACTGGTGAAGAAGTCAAATCTGAAGTAGCCACAGTTAAAGTAGCCACAGTTACATGTTCTATAACTAAAATTGATGATTAAATCTTAGCGGCCCTTGCCGCAACTCGTGATGGTACTACCTTTCTTCAGGGATTTCCTTCTAAATATACTTACCAGTTTACTACTGACAAAGTTCCTTTTGTGTCCATTCCTAAGGTTGGTGATTGGATGATTCCAAAACTTGACTTCAGACAATCCTTGATAGTGGCCGCTCATGAAGGTATCGCTTCTACACATGCAGGAGTAGCTGAAACGGTTTCTCTTTTACAACAACGCTATTGGTGGCGTGGTTTATACCAGCAAACTCAAAGATATGTTCTTTGTTGCGATGTTTGTCAGCAAATTACGAGTTCTACTGTGTCGCATCCACCTCAGATACCTTTTTATTTCTACTCAGCCTTTTGGCTGCATTTAGCTTTATCACTGCAGTCCTCTTAAATCCAATAATGCTGTCAAATATATTTTGGTTGCAGTGGATTCTTTCACAAGGTTCCAATGGGTCTGGCCACAGCACTCAGCTGACTCTCGCACGGTTATAAAAGATTTACATGTTTAGGTACGGGCCATGGCTGGTGAACTCATATTTATGGGGGTCAAAGTGCTCTTAATGACCTCCCTCGAAGATCTCTGGGTAGGCGGACCCATACTAAATGCTCTTTGGCATCAAGATGTTGATGGCCTAGACATTGTGGCAGCTGCCGCAACCTTTGACGTTGACAAACACTGTGCTGTCTCACAGGATCTACAAAAGAGTTGTAACACTCTAGCGAAAACCCATTGCCTTTGGACTCGGCCTTCTGATGCAGAGGCTCAGATCCATGGCTTCTTAAAGTTGGTGATCTGGTTCGTGAAAAGGTGGCTATCAAGAAAGAATTTGGTCCCTCCTACCATGCTCCTGTTCCATTACTTGCTCTTCAGGGTACCCAAACTGTGATTTTACCTCCACTTCCTGGATATAAGGAAAATCACTTTGTTTCAATTGAACATGTCAAGTTACACCATTTGGTAAATACTCAATAGTATGCCTCTGCATGTCCCAAGATGGGATATTCCTTTACAGCCTGTGAGCTCCATTTCTACTGATTCTCCCCGGCTACCAGAGGGGGATGCCAAGTGCTCCGTTGACCTGGTACCTGTTTTACCGTCTTCACACTCCACTACAGAAACAGTCTATTCTGATGCACCCCTCGAGGCCCCTTTGGAAGTGGAATCCTCAGGTCTACATCCAGAATCTCAGCCTCCATTATTCCAGCCGAGTTCTTCTGGTTACTATATCGGTCAAGATAATATTTCTTCAGACACTTCTTCATGGTCATCTGTTTTAACCCCACCACCAGCACGGATTTGCGTCTTCATCTCCTTGTTAAAACTCACTTATCTGGTTCGACCTTGGATTTATATCTGGATTGTGTTTCCATGGTATTTCTGTTCATGTGGATTGGATTTGTGACTTTTGTTTCCGTTTGTTAATGGCCACTACCTCCCAGAACACTTCGCTGCAAAACTTGACAGGGTGTTGGCCCCACATTCTTCCTCGCATAAAATGAAACAAGACCAATCCCTTGTTAACATTTCAGCAGTCCCAGTCATTGATGGAATCGTATAAGATAAAGTACCATTAAATGTATTTTGTCCTATGGAGACCCTAGAGATACCATATGTATTCCGTGTTCCCATAGGGGATGTGATGGTAGCCGGGTTGCACTCGGATGATTGAAATGTCAAAGCTGTAAATTCTATGTTTTCTGAATTACAATATTATACTGTCTGTCACCAAGGATAAATATTTTAATTCTACTAACTATGCTGATTTGTTTTATCAACACTATGGGCACCATTTCTTGCATAGAGCAAATGGACAGCGTCCCCAACTTAATTATACTCAATGGGGACATTGCCCAACTCTATCTCAGGGTAGTTCTAATATACAAAAGATAAAGTACAATTATTTTACTGGTTATATGCTTTCAGACCTGGAATCACACTATTTGAAATTGGTTTCCACTCTTTTGGAAAAATATATGCTTACGCAGACCAAGGTAATATATGCATCCCTGTTTATTGATGATTTAGCCCTGAAAGGATAGGATCACTGGAAGGACAATATTGACTTGAAATCAATATGGGGCACTAAATCATGGCAAGTCCAAGGTACATAATCTTTATTCCGTGCTTGACTGATACCTACACAAATGATCTTTCTTAATGACAAGGTCCATCAGACTACATGTCTGGGGTTGGTTAAGATTAAAGAGCTGAATACTCCCAGTATCCCTTCTTTGCCCTTTTTAGATAATTGGCAATCTTATACAAATTATACGGAAGATCAACTAAATAGTATGATACTAAACGGTACATTTAATTCTTCTATGATAGCTCCGACAAGGTGGTCATTCTGGCCTTTGAACACAAATGTTTATCATCCTCATTTTGTGAACACTACTTCAGGGTTCAAAATACATAGAAATCATCCACGTTATCCACAAACGCCACATTCCAACACTGTTACTAATTATTCCGTAGGTAAATTGTCAACAATGGTTAGAACATTCCACATTGTCTGCCGTGAAACAACATCTTTCTCTCCTATCAGAAGATATAAACTTATCAGATTTCCTTTTGGGTTCCAAATCCCCACGATCAAAATGATTTACGCTGCATATAATGAACTTTGGAAATTTTCGCAACTGGAAGCTGCATTATGTTTAAGAGAAATCGACAAAGATACTTTAGATAAAGAGCTTGCTGTTGTCAACAATAGTATTAACCCCTTGCATGCCCGCCCCTTTCCCCGCCCAGTGCCGCGCTTTTTATTAGCGGGCGGAGTTCATGACGAGCTGGGCTCGTCATGGGCACAGCGCCACCGCAGCCCATGACGAGTCCAGCTCGTCATGGGCACTGAAGGGGTTAATACACTGGCATCTCGTATTTATACTTTGGATAACATTGTATCATCTGTAATTGATATTGTATAGCATGAGGTGTCTACCATGAATCATAATCAGAATGAACTTATGTCGGGTATGCAATTTGGATGGACACTGCAAACACTTAAGAATGGATGCATTCCCTGGCATTACCTTAATTGTAGCACTTTATTCTTACCATTTAATTTGACACAAACAGTCAATGGCTATGAAAGATGCAAGTTACATCATGCTAAATCCAGAGAAACTTGAACTACACAGGGTTATCTCGTTGTCCATCAAGATGTTTCAGTTCACTGCCTGCATGAAGCACTTTCCAGTAGGTAGATATGAACCCCTAGGGAGCAGCTACATACGAGTTATGGTCCTTGTCCTTTACATATCACTGTCAACGAGGTGAGAGAGCGAGAGGTTTTTCTAACAGAGGAAGGGTGCGACTCCACTGAGGTAATGCCCTTGTGTGTCAACAAGTAAAAATCCACGGTGCCTGTAATATTTCTGCCCCTAATCTGGTTTGGTTTTCGAAAGGAACTGCTGTTCCCGTAATAATTCCCATTCTCACACTGCTTTCAAATGGCAGGTATAGCGTTCTTAATAATCAGGACTATTGCGGTCTGCGGGGGGAATCCTGTACGTGGAGTCGGTTTCCCAGTTAGGTACTTCATGCAACAACGTGCTGTTTCCCCCTTAACATGGGAGTGTAGATGGTTAATTATGGTCTTCCATTCAAACTTTGAAAACAAATTTCAACAAGCTAAGCAAACTCAAAGAGTTACTGTTTTAAAAAAATGTGCACTCCAATTCTGCACGCGAGACCTTCGATTTGCAGCTGGCGAGAGAAAGTCTAGTGAAATACAGTCATTGTTAAAACAAATCTCCCCCTACGTTTCAGGGAATTTATACATCAAATATTTAATGTGTCTGATACCACTGGCCTGGCACACTTTTTTTTAACTTGTGGGCTCCGGTCTCGTGACACTGTTTCAAACTATTTTTAGGAATCCCAGCTTATATACATTCTATTTTTTTAAGTGTATTCAGTGGGTTCTCGCTGATGCTTGTCTTAATTGCGTCATCATCATGCTGTTCCTGCTATTCTGCAATGACTTCTCCATTTGTGGTTCTCCCCAGACAGGCATCACTGCCACTGTACTGTGAGCAAATGCTACAACTTTGGTGTGGGGCCCTTTGACCTTCTGGATACCAAATGTTGTCTAACCATCCATTATGCTTACTTCACCTGAGTGCAAACTGTGTTCCATTGCATCCAGTGCCCCTTTCAATGGGTCCTGGACGCTTGCCTGGCCACACTACCTCATGCGGCTCTCGAGCAGTTGATGGGTGCCTTAGTGGCCCATAACAAGACTGTTCCTTGGGTATGCAACTTGTGTACAAACCTGCATTGTGGCCAGTGGCCGGAGGTGATCCCTGTGCAAATGCAAAGCGTCTTCTGGGACCCAGTGTCATCTAAATCACCACAGGTTGTTTCTTCTTTCATGGTCTTGTCGACAACTGGACACAAGGAGCACGTTTGTTCCTTTGACCTGCTCAACTGGATGGCTGAAATTTCCCATTTGGAAGGTTCGGATTTCTTACTGGAATCCTCGTCTTTTCACTTGGCATCTTACATCCTGGGTCACGGCGATACACTGTAATTTGATTAATGTTTTACACCAAAAATCTTTTTTTCTAATTTGACCTAAGTCCGTGAGGGATACACTGACTGCAATCTGTTTTTAATGCTTTGGTTCTGCTTATCACCTGATTTCTGTTGTAATCTTAGTGCCGTAATGCTGACCAAGGGGAGGGTGTCATATGTCCCGTGCAAGCTCATTGCTGTTTTCCCTATGTTAGCCTAAGCATGTTGCAAACTGCCCTCTGCGTTGCCCATGTTGTTATACAAATGTATTTTGCTTTGTGCCACACTGTACTTTCATTCAGAACCTGCTGTTTTCACATTCTGTTCTTTCCTGGGATTTAGTCTGCACACTGTAGACACGGTCAAACAACAATGCCCCTTGTTATTTTGTTCTGGTTCAGGCTTCATCACCTAGACAAAACACCGAAATGCAGCTGTTTGGGAACACATACTTTGTCATATAGCTATGTACAGAAAGGGTAACACACAGAGGAATCTTTCCAGGGAAGAGACCGTAACAGTACCTAAGATGTAGAACTTTCATCTGGGCATGCTAAGGTACGGGGTCTGCTGAAAACACCCAGAGATCTTCTGATATATAATCATTTGGGTTCTGTAGAAGGGGAGGGGGGTCAAGTAATTCTGTCTTAAACAATGACAGCTCTTTTAATCACTTACAGACTACTTACTATGCTAACCATATTTGTGTTAGGCATTTTCTTACTTACTGTGGCTCAAATAATGCACACTAGAGCACAATAGTTAAAATAAACATTTTAAACTTTTCTCCTGTCTCCGTCAGATCTTATTGTGGACAAGTAGGAGTGAGAGAGCAAAAGAGTGTGTTGCATGCAACAATTCCTGAGAGGTTCGGACGGTTCTGCTCTGGTGTCTCTAATCACTTGTTCCTCTGTGAGCGAGTAGGAGGGCAAGTGAGACACTATAGCTAGTCGGTCCCTGCAACATAACCAAGGTGCTCCCCACTGCTGAAAGAGACCATGCACCCCCTCAAGGTGGAGACACCATTTGTGATCTGCTAGGCATAGACAGCTGAGTAGGTCCACTCAGGCGTTCAGGAAACATGCCAGGTGTTGAACGAAAAGGGATATGTCCTGCTGGTCCCAGCCATGTCCTTAGAAGAAGGGTCTCTTGACAAAGTCAACGACCCCACCTCGCCCTGTTTGTTGCAGTACCACATGGCGGTGGTGTTGTCCGTGAACACCTGCACTAGCCTTCCCTTGATGGAGGGTACAAAGGCTTTCAATGCCAGTCAGAATGCATGGAGCTCCAGTATGCTGATGTGGAGTCCGGATTCCTCTAGAAACCAGAGTCCTCCGGATCTTTACCTCTCCCAGGTGGCCACCCCATCCCAGGAGTGACAAATCTGTCACTACTGTTAGATCAGATTGGAGAAGAGAGAGGTGTCGGCCTCTGACCCAATTGTGTTTAGCTAGCCTCCACTCCAGGTTCTTTGCAGTTCCCTTCGAGCTGTGGACCATTTAAAGAGAGATTCTCCTGATGCTGTGCCCACTTGAACTTCAGGTCCCACTGCAGAGCCCGCATATGCCATTTGGCATGTGTCACAGTAGGATGCAGAAGGCCATGAGGCCCAGCAGCCTCAGAGTAAGTCTCACCGAAACCCAGGATAGAGGCTCAAATATCAGTATCATTGCCTGAATATCCTGGACTAGCCGCAATGGATGATAAGCCCAAAACTGCACTGTGTCCAGAATAGCTCCAATGAAAGGGAGCATCTGAGAGGGAGTCAGGTGTGACTTCGGCATGTTGATAGTGAACCCTAGCGAATGCAGGAGGTCCACCTTAGTTTAAAGGTGGGAGATGACAGCCTGGGGTGAGCCTGCCTTTGGCAACCAGTCGTCGAGATAGGGGAAGAGTGGCACCCCAGAACTGTCAGATGAGCTGCGGCCACCATCACCTTCGTGAACACCGGAGGGGCGCTGGTAAGGCCAAAAGAGAGCATGGTGATCTGAAAATGCTCATGGCCTACTGTAAACCACCGGTAGAGCAGATGAACAGGAAGGATAGGGATGTGAAAATAGGCATCCTGCAAGTCCACCGCTACCATCCAGTCTCCTGTGTCCTGGGCAGACAACACCTGAACAATGGGATCACCTTGAACTTCTCTTTTTCAGGAAGTAGTTTAGGGCTCGGAGATCTAGAATAAGACTAAGGTCCTTGTCCTTTTTGGGGAGCAGAAAGTAGCAGGAATAGCAACCACAGCCATTATATTCCAAGTACAATTTACGCTTTTAAATATAAAGGATTTGCACCTTTAAAGAGATTCACATATTCAATGAAACTTGATTCCATTATAAAACATATACAAACATACATGTAGCAATAAAAAATTCAGAAACCTTTAGTTCTATAACTTTTCATTTTCGGGAGAATTTAGAAATAAACCAACCTTAACTACAGAAAGAATGCCATATCTGATGAAAAGCGGTTTCAGATAAATGAACAAGTTACTTACCTTCCGTAGGAAACATAGGATAGTTATAGATTCCTTACCTTAGAATTACCCCCAGGCGTCAGGCTGGATCCGGAAAGTTCTTAGTCAGCAGTATTCCTGCGCATCGGAAGGTTGCGTCGGTCGACTCCGCGTTCGTCGTGGTCGCCGGGATGACGTAGCAATAGCTACATAGTCGCCGCCCTCGCACGCTCATCCCAAAGTAGTGGTAGCTGTTGTCGCCTTGGTGGAATAGGCACACAGTCCCACTGGAGGCTCCTTCTTTGCCAAAGAGTAGCAGGCTTTGATGCACAGAACGACCCACCTGGAGATGGTCCGTTTGTGCATGGCCCGACCTTTCTTAGCACCCACATAATTAAATCAAGGGTAGGGGGAGATAGAAGGAGCTGTGATCCATTCAGCTTCCTAGTAATAAGTCGATATCAATGGGGAATGGATCACTTGTAACCAGGGTTTACGTGTTCTAACCGTCATAATTTAAAAGCCCTCATTCACGTAAACAGGTAGGTGGACGGTATATCTTGATTCTCCGCCGAGATCAAGTATGTGGCAGCATCATCATTGGGTTTCTTTTAATGCTTCCTCCACCTGGAGGGAACCCACTGGGTATTTCAGTAGTGATCAGTAATAGTAAGGGAAGTGTGAGTGCTCCAGTAAAGTGAGTATATATTTAAAAAAGCCACATGCAACCTAAACTTCAACTTTATTCAGTTCGGAGCATGGGTGGTGTTAAAAACTGTTTTGTGCGGTTGGACATTTTATGTGTCCACTGCACTTACTAGTCCAGATAGGTGGTCGACATGTTTCAGCCCCTTTGGGTGCCCAGAAGGGTCGGGGGGGGGGGGGGGGCTTTCTTCAGGACCTAGAATAAGTGGTGGAAATGGATATTTCCCAATTTCAGTTTTGAAAATCTGAATTAAGTTAAAGTTTAGGTAGCATGTGGCTTTTTTCTTTTTTTAAATACTCACTTCACTTGAGCACTCACAATTCCCTTACTATTACTGATCACTACTGAAATAACCAGTGGTTCCCTCCAGGTGGAGGAAGCATTAAAAGAAACCCAATGATGATGCTGTCACGTACTTGATCTCGGCGGAGAATCAAGTTAAACCGCCCACCTACCTGTTTACGTGAATGAGGGTTTTTAAGTTATGACTATTAGAACTCGCAAACCCTGGTTACAGGTACAAGTGATCCATTCCCCATTGATATCGACTTAGCACCCACATAACCAACAAAGAGCTGGTCGTCCACCCAGAATTGTTTGGTGCGATCCAAGCAGAAGGAAAGCACACGTTTTGGATCCAGATAATGGAGCCTCTCCTCCTCTTTTGAAGGATGCAGAGGTGGAAGGAAGGCGGGCAAAGTGATGGCTTGGCCAATGTGGAAAGAAGTAACCACCTTGGGAAGAAAGGAAGGTCTTGTTTTGAGGAAGACCTTGTCCAGATGGACAGCCAGAAAGGGAGGCTTGGAAGAAAGAGCTTGTAGCTCACTCACCCCGCGTGCAGAGGCGATGGCCACCAGGAAGGCAGCTTTCAAAGTTAGAAGCCTGAGAGGACAGTTATGTAGCGGCTCAAAAGGAGCACACACAAGATATGTAAGAACCAAGTTCAAGTCCCACTGGGGCATTACGAAGAAAACAGGAGGAAAAAGATGATAATGCCCTTAAGGAAACTATTCACAACAGGGTACTTGAAAAGAGAAGGCTGATCAGGAAGCCTAAGAACGGCAGAAATGGCCGAAAGTAGCCCTTGATAGTGCCCAGAGCACAGTCCTGCTGAGCGAAAGAAAGGAGGACCAAGAGAACCTCAGAAAGAGGGGCAGAAAGAGGATCCACAGCCTTTTGTTGTGAACCATGCCACAAATTAGTTCCATCTGCAGGCGTATACCGTCTTAGTGGAGGGACGCCTGGCTGCCAAGATAACATCACAGACTTCGGGAGGCAGGTCAAACGACGTCAACTGCCGCAGCTCAATCTAAACGCAAGGAGGTAGAGGCTGGACAGGTTTGGGTGGAGGACCATCCCCTGCTACTGCGCCAAAAGATCCTCCCAAAGAGGCAGTCTGATCAGAGGATCGATGACCATGTGTAGCAGCTCGGGATACCAGACTCTTCGTGCCCAATCCGGAGCCACAAGAATGACTTGGGCCCTGTCGCGCTTGATCTTTAACACTGTGGGTAAAAGTGGGATAGGCAGAAAGGCGCATAGAAGACCGCAACTCCACTCATGACAAAGAGCGTTGCCTAGCGAGTGCCGCCGTGGAAATTCCAACATGCAGAATTGCTGACATTGCGCGTTCTCTTCGGTGGAGAATATATCTAACCAAGGCTCTCCTCACTGGTAAAAGAGACCTTGCACCACCTCCGAGTGAAGACGCCATTCATGATCCATCATGCACCAGCGGCTGAGTTTGTCTGCACTGGCGCTCAGTGAACCTGCCTGGTGTTGAACCACCAGGGATATGCCCTGATGCTCCAGCCATGTCCAGAGGCGAAGGGCCTCCTGACATAGGGTCCACGGCCCCTCCCTGCCTTGTTTGTTGCAGTACTACATGGCAGTGGTGTTGTCAGTGAACACCTGCACTACTCTTCCCCTGACAGAGGGAAGGAATGCTTTGCGTGCAAGACGAATCACCCGAAGCTCCAGAAGGTTGATGTGCCGGAGACCAGAGGGCTCTGATCTCCGCCTCAACCAAGTGGCCGCCCCTTCCCAGGAGTGATGCATCAGTCACCACTGTGAACTCTGGATGGGGAAGGAAGAGGGATCTGCCATCGACCCAATCCTGGTTCGTTAGTCACCACTGCAATTGGTGTGCAGTGCCCTTCGAGATCTGGCAACAATCGGACAGGTACCCCATATGTTGTGCCTACTAGAACTTCAAATCCCACTGCAGAGCCCACATATACCATCTGGCATGGTCCACCAGCAGGATGCAGGAGGTCATCAGGCCCAGTAGCCTGAGGGTCATCCTGACCGGAACCCAGGATAGGGGCTGATCGATCGGAATCATAGCCCGAATATCCCAGACTCGCTGTTCGGGAGAAAAGACCCGAAACTGCGTTGTGTCCAGAACCGCTCCGATGAAGATGAGCTTCTGAGAGAGCATCAGGTGTGACTTTGGCACGCTGATGGAGAACCCCAGCGAATGCAGGATGTCGCCCGTAGTCTGGAGGTGGGAGACGACAGGAACCCCTGATGTGCGCAGATCAGCTGCGACCACCGCCATCACTTTCATGAACACCTGAGGGGCGCTGGTAAGACCGGGTTGGGGGGGGGGGGGGGCACAGTAAACTGAAAGTGCTCCTGGCCTATAGTGAGCCGCAGGTAACGCCGGTGGGCCGTCAGGGCGGGGATGTGAAAGTAAGCGTCCTGCAAGTCCAACACTACCATCCAGTCTCCTGGGTCGAGGGCAGACAGGCCCTGAGCGAGCGTCAACATTTTGAACTTCTCCTTCCGGAGGAAGCGTGTTGACATTCCTCGGATCCAAGAAAGGATGCAGGCCTTTGTCCTTCTTGGGCACCAGAAAGTAGTGGGAATAGGAACCACGACTTACTTCTGGGACAGGAACGTGCTTAATGGCTCCCTTGGCCAAGAGTGCCGAAACTTCCTGTTGGAGAAGGGCCAGATGATTCTCCGACATGCGATGTTACTGAGGTGGCATGGATCAAGGGGTAGTCTCGAAGGGGAGGTAGTAGCCCCTTCAGACTATTTGCAAAACACACCTGTCCGACGTGATGGTGCACCAGTGGGGGAGGTGATGGGGAATGCTGCCACCCGCTGGCATTTGGTGGCCCTGAAAGGTGGGACTAGGAGGGTTTGGAGGCTGCGGCAGAGGGGGCTGTGGTGGCCTGGCTCCCCCGCTGGCCCCCAGATCCACGGCGCTGGTTCCCATGTCCCCGGCCACGCAGTGGCTGAACAGCTTGCGCGGGCCTGTGGCTCTGGGCGGGACATGATGGGGCACCCCTTCCGTAGTCACGAAAGGCGCAAAAGGCAGACTGCGCAGGGCGGGTGGTGGAGAGGCCCAAGGACCTAGGCATAGCCAAAGAGTCCTTAAAGCGCTCTAGCACGTTGTCTTCCTTCTCACCGAATAGGCGACGGCCATCAAAAGGCATGTCCATAAGGGTGATTGGACATCCCCTGATAAACCAGTCGACCTCAACCAGGTGTAGAGTCGAAGGGCTACCGACTTGGAAATTGTCCTGCCTAGTGAGTCGTCGGTATCCAGCCCACAGTGGATGGTAAACACTCGCTGCGTCTCTTCCTTTGGCAACTGCCTGAGAGTACGGCCCGGGTCTCCTCCAGGCACTGAGGCAGCACTTGCGCAACCGTGTCCCACAATGAGTGGGTGTAGCGGCCCAACAGACATGTGGTGTTTACCGACCGCAGTACCAAGCTGGAGGAAGAAAACATCTTCCCAAGATAGTCCAGCTTTTTGGATTCCCTATCGGGTGGAACTGTAGGGAATGCGCCCTTGGAGGTGGATGCTTGGACCACCAAGCTCTCAGGGGTAGGGTGTTGGGAGAGGAAAGTGGGGTCGCCCAGGGCCGGGCAGTGGCGTCGGGCAATCATGTCCACAGGAGCCCCTGTGATGGACCTGGACCATGTGCCCAAAAGGATGTCCGTTAGAGCTTCATTAAACAGTAGCAGGGGCTCCGAAGAGCTCGCTGCCGGATGAAGCACCTCTGTCAGGAGGGTAGTCCTGACTGCCACTGTAGGTAGCTCAAGGCTGAGAGCTTCGGCCGGCCTACACAACACCACTGGTGAGGTATCCAGACCACTAGCTTCCCCCAGCTCCTCTTTCCAGTCCAGCTTAAAACCTAACTGGTCAGTTGAAGGGTCTCCAGACTCCTCCCAGTCCTCCTCACCATCCTCTTGCTGCAAATATGGTCGCAAAGAGCCAGGGTAGAACAGGGGCACAAAAGTACCGGTCGGCGCTGGACCTGCCGGCTGCAGATGTGTTGCCAGTGGAATCGGCACCGAGGGAGGTGTAACAAGGTCGACCGGCCCAGATCCAGATCCAGGCCTGGATCCAAGGGGACACTGCGGTGCCAAGGCCGGAGCCGCCGGCTGCCCAAAGATGGCGTGCATCGCTTCGTAAAATTGACGAAGCTGTGCAGGGGTCGCTCCAGGTCCCAGAAAGGGGGGGGCACCCAGAGTCAACCATTCGGGCTCAGCACGTAGAGGGGCACCGCCTGCATCCCTTGTCGTGTCGCCCGACAGGCGGGGAGAAGTCGAAGAGCGACTGTGGTTCTTAGACTTCTTCTTGTGCTTCTACTTACCTGACCCAGAGTGCGAAGACTTGGAAGATGATTGATGGTGGCTCCGCGACTGGTTCCGCGACTTCCTACGCGTCTGGGTTTCCGAGCGGCGCAGAGCCGACTGCTGGGCCTCGAGAAACTTTCAGGACCTCTCCTGCAAAGACTTCAGGTTCATGGTCCGGCAGTCGGAGCACGACTTGGGGTCGTGGTCGTGCTCCAGGCAGAAGAGGCACACGCGGTGCGGATCCATCACGGATATCAGTCGGCTACAGGAACCGCAAGCCTTGAAGCCAAGCATCTGACGTGCGCCAGGAGTCGATGGACTCGAAAAACGATGACGACAAAAGGTGAGAAAAAGTGACTGGGGGTACCGCTCTCTCCGGATCTGTGCTTGCTGGCGTGGAAAAAGAAAGAACTGACGTCAGTGCGTGAGGGCGGCGTCTATGTAGCTACCGCAATGTCGTCCCGGCGACCACGATGCGAACGACGCACGCGGAGTCGACTGACACCACCTTCTGATGCGCAGAGGTACTGCTGATGAAAAACGTTCCGGATCCAGTCTGATGCCTGGGGGTAATTCTAAGGCAAGGAATCTATAACTAACTTTCTTTCAGATACAAAGTGCAATGCCAGGCAAACAATGACAACATGATCAAAATTGTGGGCACCGTTATTACAGAGCTCACATAATCAGTCTTCAATACAGAGATTTTTCCATGACCCAGTAACAGTCTTTAATAGTAACATCTTTAATCTTACAAGACAAATCCATTGCTGAACCCCATGGTCTAGATTCCATTCCCAAACACGGTTATGGGCATTTCACCCTGCAGAAGGAACTAATGATTTCATATTTGCCTTTGTTAGAGCATAAGGCAGTATCAAGTGCCATACTGAGCTTTGGGCAAGCAAATTGAGGAAAATATTTTAACTCTGTATCTGAAATGGAAGCAAATTTCTCCTGATGTAACTTGAACAAATTTAGAGCAACAAATCTGTTCCTGTGGCAGATACTGTCCGATCTAATCTGGATAAAAATATCTGTAAACTGTAATTTCCTCCGGGAGTTCTTCTCAGAGCAAATCAGCCACAACCGCGAATGCAAAACTGCTGCAGCATATATGCACTGGGTAGACTAAATTCTAAACAATTCGCATGTTGCGGCTAACATGTTCAAACTTCATGATTTGAAAACAAAATTTTCTTCTGTGGTATTATTAAAGGACCAACTTTTTACAACAATTGTCTTCATCGCATACAAAATGCTAAGGGGACTTTTTAGTTGATACAAAAGTAACAGTGAACAAAAAGGTCTACAACCATGAGCATTATAGAACAATTTCAATCCCGTTGCTTGACTCAGACTTTAGATTTAAATGGGAAATGTTTTTTTTCATCTAGGCTGTAACAAAATATTTTTCCCAAATATGCTTTTTCTTTTTTTCTTTACAAATTTCAAGTATTTTCTTACCCAAGTGCCAAGAATATTTGTTTTTTTCTAAAGGAGTTTTTCCTTAAACACTAGAATTTTATTTTTGAGTATATAGGTTATCAAAAAGTGCCCTTCAGCATTGACTTTGAGACTATCCAATGTCTTTTGGAGACCTTTTAGAGTCAGATTGAATATCACAATATCGTCCACATATAATAAGCGGGACAATTTTTGGCCTCCTACCATTGATTCATCACCAATGACTGTCGAAAAGGCATCAGGCAAATCAGATATATAACGAGAAATAATAAAGCAACCCTTTTTTAACCAATTATTCATTACGATTTTAGAGGAGGGGCCCTGACTTCCCCCAGATAAATGGCACCAAGCAGATGCTTTGAGGGCCACTATTATATGTAACAAAGTTGGAGGAATCCCCGGGACAATAAGCTTCTTTTATGCAGTGGCTCTGTTTATGCAGTTGAATGCAGTGGAAAAATCTATAAATGCCATGTAGATAACTGGCCTCCCGTCACTGCATATTTTGAGACAATTGCTTAAACTACTACAATATTATCTACTGTAGAGCAGTTAGTCCTAAAACCGGCATGTGCAATCATCAGGATCTCCTTATCTGACACAGACCCTTTGTCTTAAAATACTTGTAGAAAAGATTTTGTTCCTACTACATGTAAGAGTGTTATCTGTGTATGGTTATGGAGTAGTGACCGATCACTCTTTTTATGAAGTGAAACTTCTGTGCTCACCTTCCAGGATAATGGAATTGCACTGTGTTATTAACAGTATTTAACACTATGGGCTAAGAAAGAAGACCAGAGGATTGCATCTTTGTTTATGAGAAATTATGATATGTCTGGTGCTCTAAGTTCTTGATTTTAATATAAAGCTTTGAATAAGAGCTGCGAAGGGAGGACCATATTCATCAAGATTATCAGTACCTCAGACAGTGATTCAGGGGAGAACTCAAAGTTGGCTGTGTACATGTCTTATGTACCAACCCAGATTAAGGTTGATTCAGGGGTGTGAGCACATGTTCAGAACTTAAATTAAGTTTAGTAGCAGCAATAAATGGCCACCCAGTCAAAAACTTGGTTTTATGGAAAAAAATGTCTATTTATATATGGACTCAAAGTGAAATGCAGCTTACACAAACAATACACAGCCCCCAGCAGTCAAGGCTCTAGGGTTCAATAGGCAGGTCCCTAAATCCCACTTCCCTCTCAGTGATGGTAGTGGTTATTCCCTATTGTCTGTAGGCGCCACTGAGGTTAAGCATCACTAGTATTCGGAGTCTCAATAAGTTCCACTCCGACTCTTCCAAAAGTAAAAAATGCTCCAGTGCCTGAAGTGCTATTTGGAAGAATAATTCCCCCCAGGCCTTCTGGCCCTACAATCAGTCTTACCAGCTCCTGCAAGGGGATGCACAACCTAAGTCTCCTGGAGCGTTATGCTCTTTGACAAATCAGAGGGCTGCAGTGGCACATGCGTTTCTCAAGAGGCAGAGGCTGGGCAGCCATGACACTTCCTCAAGTGAGACCGCACGTTCCTTTGGTCCAACCAACAGGTGGTAGGGGACGCTCGCTCAGGTTCCGATCCTTAGTCGGAGTTCGGGCATGCACAGGTCACCATAGCATCCTCTCCTCTCAACGACGGCGGAACGATGCAACGTTCCTTGTTCCTCACGGTATCCCCTTTGGGCATAAAGGGTTGCAGACTTTACTCCACACATGGACAACAAGCCGATTGGCACGACACTCTTGCAATCTCCATAGTGACCCCCTGTAGAATACGGGAGTCACCAACTTTACTCTACACACAGGCGATGACATGATCACTGCAACCATGGCTAAGTGCACAGCGGCCCGCACTGGGGGCACCGAATGGAATCTCCACATGGGAAACGACAAGATCAGTGCAGCAGCAGTCTCCTCAACTTGCTATGGGGATCAACTCACCAGGATCACTCCACTGTACCTTACTTCCTCCAAGCGATCGCTTCTTCCTCGAAGGGCGCATTGTCCTAGCAGGCACTGGTGCTCCAGGGACAGGTGGTCTTGGATTTCCCTGCTTGATATCCACTCACCTAACTGGGAAACTCGTAGACCTTAGCCCACAGTCTTGGTAACAGGCAGAAGTCTTGTAGACATTCTCCTCAACATACAGCCTGACTGACTCCTTGACAGCTGACAATATTGGGGGCCTCAAGCTACACTTCCTAAAGTCAATTTACAGCCCCAAACGTGATTTAGAGAGAGTATCAGAAGTCTGTGATGGGGTTGCTTCCTTTTGAAGTGCCACTCCTCTACCCTGCTGATCCTCCAGTTTGCAGTTTGTCACAGCAGCAGCGTCTCCAAATATGATGGCTCCAAAACACAGGCCAAGGAAGTGACTAAAGGTTCACATCTTGATGTCAGCCACAGTGATAAGTGCATCTAAAGTTTACCCTAGGGTCCCAGACCCGCTCTTTATGATTCTCCTGTCAGCCCCATCTCCTTCCTGAGATGTGCCCAGGCCACTCTCTAGTGACCTCTCCCGGAATCAAAGTGCACCCTTTGAGGTGTACCAAAGAGCCTGGCTCTCCTTCCTCCAGTGTGTGTTACGTCCAGCTCTCAGGAATGCAGCAATTCAAAAATCTGTTCTGGGAGGATTGCTCCACCTTCACATGCTTTTACATTCAGTGCTAGGTCTCCCAAAAAGGAACCCCGAGGCATCCTTACATTGTACCATTTACAGGCACACATACATACATCACATACTTGTGAACGTGCGCAGCAAGGTCCTCAGGGCTGGGTTGCAAGTCAGTTACCATGCGAGGGACTTTTCTGTCCCAACAGAGATCAATTACTTTACCCATCTTGATGGAAAATTATTGAAATCGACACATAGTTATTTATCTAGACAATTTACATTCGAGCCAGGAGAGTTTTTGCTTGGAACAGTTAATGCTCACCCTTTTCTCTCCCACAAATCCGTCAAATAGATGAGCAGACTTTAACAAATTTGTATTTGGGCAAGTTGTGTCCTCAAGCACTTTGATTAGCATAGCACCTAAAGCTGCAGCTTTCCCCACATCCCAAAATGGCATCCTTCAGTTTTACATACATAGAGACCGGGAGAAACTGAGAGGCGACAAGCCATGTACTCTAAGCGATTTTTAAGATTGTATGCTGAGTCACCTTTTAATATTGCACTGAACTGTGCAACTGAATGTGCACTGAACTATTTACATTGAATGTGATGCTCTGAATTTGAATCTGCATAATACTCAGACTTCGACTCAGGGGTAGCCGACCTGAACCTACTCCGAGCAGCTGGACGGTTGGCCTGGGCAGGGCAGGCAGGGGAAAAACTATAGAGAGAACTTGCCCTTGTGTAACTAAAGGGAACAAGTCAGCGCTCTAGTTTATTTCCGGAAACGCCTACTTACGGCGGATGCGCTGAGGAGAAACTGAGAAAGGGTCAGAAGCACGGCGACAAGCCACATTCTCTAAGCGTTTTTAAGATTTTATGCTGAGACACTGAGGTTTTCGCCTTCTCGGCGGCGGATCTTCCCGACGTTTCCAACATGGCGGCCGCCATGTTCCGGACCGGAAGCGGGGTGAGAGGTCCAGCGGCCCAAGCAGGAATCGACGTGCAACCAACCAGAGAGTAGCCGGGCAGAGCCATGACCGACAAAGAGACGCTGGGAATCTGACTCGAGAGGGACGCGGAGGAAAAAGAAGCAGACGAGGGAGAAAAGACTGGAGAATTGTTCCTGACTGAGGAGGAGAAGCAGCAGAGAGGAGATCGCTCCAGGAGCAACACCCTTGAGTCTAGCTCTCCTACAGGAGAAGAGGCGGCTGGGACTCCCAACCCCGCGGCCCAGGAGGGTCGTGGGTCCAGGCAATTGCCTCAAGCATGTGGTTTTTCTTTTAGGGGCTGGTGGGCGGGGGTTATGGTCCACACCACCCAGAATCACTAAAATCCTCCTGGCACCTAGGCACGACACAATAGAGAGCAACGGTGACGGGAGCACTCTTCCCTAAAAACAGCACCAGACAAACGTTATCTTACTATGTCCTTTTTTTGTATTATGTTACTTTTACGGTATTCCCCCCCAAACCCCCCCAAACCCCCCCCCCCCTCCCGAGGAGAAAAACAAGGCTGGGACAGAAAAAGATAGCTTCCTGTGGACGTCGTGGACTCATTTTGTTTTACCCCATTTGTGACTTTCGTTTGACATTCCCCAAGTCTGTAAAAAAGACATTTACCCAAGAACTATTGGGATAAACAGGAAGAGAGCCTTAATAAACAAAGAGACTGAACCCTACCCATACTGTGTACCTGCTAACAGGAGGGCGGGGCGACCGGGGTAATAACATAACATGTGTATTTGTAAAGCACACATTTACCCAGAGGTCTCTTGGCACTGAATAACAGATGTTCATTGTTACCCAACTCAATGGTACTCATTTTATCAACCTCAGATGGATGAAAGGCTGAGTGGACCTGCCGGGATTTGAACCTGTGACCATGAGGTCGAACACAGGCTCCTGCAATGGATGCATTAGTCCACTGAGCCACCAGACCCGGGCTCACCAGCTCACAGACACCTTTTAATATTGCACTGAACTGTTTAAATTGAATGTGCACATAACTGTTTAAAGTCAATGTGAGGCTCTGAACATGCATAATACTCACTGTGTCCCACTTAGACTCTGGGGTAGCCGACCTGAACCCACGCCGAGCAGGTGGACAGTTGGGCAGGGCAGGCAGGCAGGCAAAAAACCATAGAGAGGACTTGTCCTCGTATAACTAGAGGGAACAAGCCTGCTTCTTAATCTTAGATCACAGTCTTTCTATGGAGACACAAGCCAAACACTGGCAGCCAATTGTTTTGGAATACTCCGCATGATCCGGAAGATTTTACCTCTTATCCCTGAACAGACCCGATGAACAGTGGTTTAGGCCTTGGTGATATCACAGCTGGACTACGGCAACTCCCTCTATCTGGGCTCCCCCAAATATGTAGTGTACAGACTACAGGTGGTTCAGAATGCCGCAGCGAGGATACTCCTAGGCATCCCAAGACAAGACTCAATGAAAGCCGCTCTGAAAATACTGCACTGGCTCCTACTCCAAGCCAAGATCAAAATTAAATCGCTATGTATTGCCCACAAGGTCATGTACGACAAGGGCCCTGCCCTACTAAGAAAGCTCATAGCTCCTTATGTTCCTTGTAGATCTTTGAGATCCTCATCAGATCTACTCATGAAGAAGACAAGAATAAAGTGATCGAGATGGGGAGGAAAATCTCTCTCGCACCTGGCTCCTAGTCTGTGGAATTCCCTACCTAAAGAAATGCGATTGCTAAGAATTCAACTGGTATTTAGGAAAAAACTAAAAACATGGCTCTTCCCCCGATAACTTCTTTCTCTGACATCACCTTCTCCTCAGCGCTGGGAAGCCTTCGGACAGCCATGCGCTCTATAAATCCATAAACACACAAAGACTGTTTTTTGATTTCATGAGGGAGTGTGAACTAAGTAGTAGGGCACCATTTCCTAACGTGTATATATTACCATATGTCATGTGTTAATCCATGAAATCTCTCCCCTCAGAGCGGGAGATGTGAATTAAGAATCACACAACAGAGAGGGAGAAAGAGAAGAGAAGGTTTGTTCAAGTGTGGGTGTCTTTTATTCAGGTTCCCACACCTAACCTAAATAGAGATAAGACACAGAATTGTTGGTTGCTTTGAAGTATTTCGATATTAAAACAAGCTCAGCAGATATGGCATCACAAATGTTTGTTGGTGCCTAGTCAGAACCTTGTCGTCTGCAAACCCTACCAACGTGCATTTTAATCACAGGTGTAAGAAAAACCTTATAATTATGCAAGAATAAAAGTTAAAGAATGTTGGAGGACTAACCAAGAAAACATCAAACAACCGATACAGAACATATTGGGCCACAAAGAAATATATAGCTCATGTGCTTTGTACCTTGAGATACTGAATATCTTTCACACAGGTGAGCTCAGGCAGTCCTGCTGTCAACATCAGTGCAAACAAAGTGATGAAGAGGTTTCCGTTGCGTCGCAGAATAAGATAGGCATCTTCACAGCACTGCCGAAATCTTTATTAAAAGAGAAAACACCATAAAATGTAAAGTGGGCTTTAAAACATTTTGAGGAAGGAAAAACTATTACAGCAAGATTTGTGGTCAAACAAAGTAAGCCACATTCTTTATTTTAATTGTTGTAATCAGTTAAATCTAATTTAATAACAAATAGGGTCATAAAAAGCAGGTCACATAAGCACAACTTAAAGACACTAACAATGACATATGAGAGCAGGTTGAATATGAAACTGCTAAACATTTATAGTTTGTTGCACTGATGCCAGGTAAATGCTCACCTTCCAAACTTTTCAGTGTTCCCAGTCTTTCCTTGTTGGATGACATGAATGAAGTCATAGGTCAGAATGAAAGGTCCTCGCTCCCTTTTAATCTTAAACTTTGACTTGAAATTTCCCAGAATGTGCCCAAAGTCTATATGAAAAAGCTGCAAAAAATAGAAGAAAAGCTTATATAAGTTTTGAAGGGTTTTCTTTTTTCAAGCTCATAATGCACGAGTTGGTTACAAGTCCGCCAATTATATTACCTGCTGCCAAGACCGTGATGGCAGATGATCAATATATTACACTCATAAGTGATCACAAGACAACAGGGAACGTTTAGCTTTGAACAATTATTCATAATATGGAATCTGGGAGACTGGTGGCTCAGATATGGATTCATCTTCCAGAGCTCTGCACTGCTGCCATTTTCCGAAGGGTAGAAGCGTTCATGGAGTGCAGATTGTCTCAAAGGGATCCTCATGGACGTGAACAAGTGAGGAAACATTCAGGAGGTTACAACATATCCACCTGCGCATGCCGCAACACAGTCCCATCCACATATACGAGGGGCTGGGGAGCTACTAACGGGAGAGAGAGTAGAACTACTGAGAAATATGAATCAGGTACTGAGCATCACTGGATGACAACAGAAATGCACTCCTGTGGTCCAGGACCCACAGCCAGACTGGCAGAGTTGAGGCTACACTGATGTGATTCACGGAAGAGGGCACTGCACCAATGCTGGCTCATAATTCAGTCATCTACACACACATACCCTTATAGGAAGAGACTGAGGTACTAGCAGCTTAAGAAAATAGAAAACAAATAAAAAAAAACGGATCCAAACAGCTGTATCAGCCAACAGAGACTGGCGTCCTGAGCATCTATCGCCAGCCTATGATAAAAGGTGAGCTGAGATCCTGCAGGAATGTTCCTTCAACTACCAATGGTCAAGTGCATAATACATTATTAGAAGAGCATAAAGGAAGAGACCACAGTAGAAATACACTACTATCACACGTTGTTTTGATCGCCAAAAAGAATTTGAGCTGGTAGCCAACATTCTATGCAGATTTGTGCATTCATGTAACCAAAGATATTCTTAGATAAAGAAGCTAACTAAGAAATAGTCTGACCAGGAGCAGTGTGGATAACCAGAGTGGTGCAGTCGAGTATCCCGGAGCACAGTTAGTCAAGGCTATGGCCATCTGAATAAGTAGGCTTGTCAACTAGTTGGAAGAAACCTGGTTTGTGTATGTCCTTTTTATACTCTCTCTTTAGGAATTAAATGTGCTATCAGCCGAGAGACGCAGCTTAGCGAGAATCAAAACTTGCTTGAAGACACTTACTACAGACTTTGAATCAGACACAGACAACGGAAGGGGAAGGGCTGGTGATGCATTTAATTAACAGGTACTCAAATGTCCTTGTAAAAGAACAAGATGGGGTAAATAATGGCGTATTTTCCACCTCTGCATGCCTGCTTTTGTAAAGGCGATTGTGATATAAGGTAATAATTCATCACTGAACCATATCTCAATAATGGTCAACTAAGATATTTGTTGTTAAAGATGAGGTCGAGATTGAAGTAGGAATTTTTGACTACTGAGCATTTGTTGAGGAAGGACCTACATAAAGCACATAGTGGGAGAACTGAAGGAAAGTAACTCAATCAATATAAACGCGATTCGGCTTTAGAGATAAAAAAACATAAAAGTGCAACAAATCATTATATATAAATCAGTTAAAAACCCGACCTCAAAATGTTACAATAAATGTTGTTTAAATAACTCATTATTGGTGACCTTCGGTTTGAGATTGTGTGGAGAATTTGAGAAGTATAGCATATGTATATGTATGCATATGGAGAGAGGAGGTTAAAACTGGTTCATAATGTAGAAACCAAGTAGTTATTACTACCAGCAGTGCAGAAATGTGCACTTCAGAATAGAAACATTCTTAAGTACCAATGACTCATTTCTCAGTGATCTCAAAAAGCAGACGTAAAGCCAGTGGTAATAGACATGCCACCAGAAGGATTTACCTTTAATGTGCTCAACTCGAAATGTGGGGCTCTTCGTGTACTGGGAGAGACAAGTATGAGTTTATCAACGTTTCTTTGATAATAATCTTCCCGTCAATAGTTTTAACAATAGTTTAGCCTGTGCAAATGATTTTAGGCCGCTAGGCCAGCAGTGAATTATTAACCACAAGTGTGTGTTTATGTTTACTGAACAGCAACAGCTCAATGGAATCTGTTTAGTTTAATGGGTAGTCTGTTCAATTATTAACAGCAGCTGTTGTAGATGATGCATAAGACACTTCATGATAACGAGTAAAAGCTGGTGCTACTGACAGGGGCTCCTAGTCGACCACCGAGAGATCAACCGCTTCTATAAACACGACTGTACACACAACACCGACGGCGAGAGACCTAGATAGAGTCAAAAGCATCTCAAACATACAACGCAGGTGAAAGAGTGGTTGGCTACCAATTCTAGACAGATCACAGTTGAGTAACAAAAGCAAAATAAAGTAAAAAATTAATATTTGTCAAACAACTACATACAATTAAAATTACACATCTACAGCATACAACAACCTAATATAACAGAGCATTAATGGCAATATGCTAGTGTTTGCTGTAAAGCTAATATTTCCCAGGAACAGATGGGTAACTACAACCCCGAAGAAAACATAACTTATTTTTAAGCAAATTCATGGACGTGCATATAGAAGTGCAGGTGGCGTGAGGCAACAGGGGGTCGGCAAACAAGATCACGCTGAAAATCATGCTTACTAGAAAACCGGACTTACCCCATCATGTGTGAGAGGGACTGCCATGTTCGCATCCAAGGACAGACACTGGGTGCCTGGCAGTCCTAATCACTTTGACTTGCCAACAGCTTTCGACATGGCGGGCAGCAGGCTACTCCCTGAATGAATGCTTCCTTCCATTCAGACAAGACCTCATTCAGTCTGTAGGAGCGGACATTGCCTTCTATAGGAATCCTCAATTGATGGTGGCATCACACAGAACCCTCCTCCCCAAACTCTTGATAACATTTACATGCAACTGCTGGCTGGGATCATTGGAAAGCACAATCTGAACTTTTGAATATATGCAGATGTTGTCCCACAGAGGCGCAGCTGTATCGAGGGCAAGGAATAATTGGGTGGTGAAAGTGTAAAAGAAAGAATCTGTTTCTACAGAGACCAACTGAGAAGTCTGAGCATGCTTGTCCTAAATGGTCAAACAACTGCCTCTAGTTTGTGTTGCTGAACTAGTGCCTTCACTTATTTGAGATGTTGGGGTCAGTCTCCCTAGCATGAACAGCATCTAAAGACCAAATCGCAATCAGTGGATTGGCCATGTACAATATGGTTACGTTTGTAATCCATCACCTGCATCTGGCAAAACTACTATCTTGACTGAACACCAAGTTATGAACATCGAGGTCACCATCTTACTGTATGTAGATAAATAAACATGTTTCACTTTTGTGTAATGGGTTTAAAACCGGGCAGAAGGGATCATCTGTCACCTGAAGTCCAGGAAAGGTTTCTCAAGAATCTGTCCAGCTCCTCCATGGAGAAGTGGATTTGACAGACAGGCCGTACTACTGTCCACAAAGCAGGCTTTTAAAAGGGCCCAGTGTATACATGCATGATACCCTTCCTGTTCACTTGTCAGCCCAAAGTCTAAGAAACACACTGGCATCCAGGATAGGAGCCCCAGCTTAAAGAAGGGGAAGTTAGTGGGTTGACTGCTAGAGATGACAGGTTCTAGACTGGTGAACACGTTCCCAGTAAAAGTAGAAGAAACAAAAAGTAAATCATTCCAAATTGAGAACACTGCCCATAGCTGAAATATCTTAGAACTCAACTCAGAGTGAGCAGGTAATGTTAATGTTAGAAGATTTGTAAAGCGCACTGTTACCATGAGGTGTCCTGGCGCTAGCTACAGTCCTCAATAAGGTATGGCTGATCCTACTTGTGCCATAAGAACACTTAAAGATAGTCCATTGATTGAAGTTTACCCACATTCTTAGAAGTGTCCTTTCTGATAAGAGCTAGCTAGAAATACAATATTAAATAGCACAATATGCACACCATGGACAGATTACAACAAGCAATGTCTTACCTGACCAGTTTTCCGGACCATAATATTGTCATTGTGTCTGTCACCAATGCCCAAAACATACGTAGCTACACAGTAGCCAGCGCAAGAGAGAGTAAACTCCTCAATCGCACGATCTAGTTTATCCCTAAAGCAGAAAGCAGAATGGGTCACTTAATGACAGATGGATGCATTAACACAAATGTGAACTACAGAAATAACAAATCTGAAAAGTGAGCAAAAATGTTTAAACTGGCAAATGCTTCAAACCCCAGAATCCTCTCAAAATGTATAGAATATCATCGTTCTGCTTCCATCAGCTGATCATTTAACCACCATAATCTTAGGTTCTACCCGTTTAGAATAATTTGTAATAACACATTAAGAACCACGATTGCATTGCAGAGTCTTAATTCAGGTAGGAACTCTAGAACTTTCTCCTGGTGCAAAAGAACAAGTTACTTACCTTCGGTAACGATGTATCTGTAAGAAACATTAGTTAGTTAGATTCCTCACCTTAGAATATCCCCAGGCGTCAGACTGGATCCGGAAGCAATACCCCTTGCGCGTCGCTAGGCGTCGTCTGCGGCTCCGCGTCCGTCGTCGGCGTCGTGCGCCGGAATGACGTCGGAGTACTTAGACGCTGCCCTCGCGCGCTGACGTCAGTTCTTGTATATAGCCTTCCGCGCCAGGAACGCAGAGCCATGCAAGATACCGACACTGGTGCCAAAAAATTCTAGGGCCCTGAAAGGGATAGCCTTAACCCTAGATGTCAGTTCGCAGAACGGGGAGGATGGGTGGGTCGGTGAGGAATCTAACTAACTAATGTTTCTTACAGATACTTACCTTCGGTAACGATGTAACTTGTTCATCTGAAAGAAACACGTTAGTTAGATTCCTCACCTTAGAATAGATACCCAAGCAATACCATCCCCGGAGGTGGGTCTGCGAACCAAGATCACACCAGAAAGTCCTGGAGGACAGAACGGCCAAAGAAGCCATCCCTCCGGACTTGGCTGTCTAGGCAATAATGCCTGGCAAACGTGTGTAGCGAAGCCCACGTAGCCGCCTGACAGATGTCCTGCAACGGGACTCCCCGTCCCAAAGCAGTAGTAGCCGCTGTAGCCCGAGTGAAATGGGCGCGCAGCCCAACAGGAGGGTCCTTTTTCGCCAAGGAGTAACAGATTTTGATGCACAAAACGACGCACCGGGAGATGGTCCGTTTGTGCACAGCTTTTCCCTTCTTAGCACCCACGTATCCAACGAAAAGTTGGTCGTCCAGCCGGAACTGTTTTGTGCGGTCCAAATAAAAAGAGAGCGCACGCTTTGGGTCTAGACGGTGGAGCCTCTCTTCCTCTTTGGAAGGATGCGGAGGCGGAAAGAAGGTGGGCAAGGTGACAGACTGCCCAAGATGAAAGGGAGTCACCACTTTCGGTAGAAAAGAAGGACGAGGCCGAAGGACAACCTTGTCCGGATGAACAGAGAGAAAAGGAGGCTTGGACGATAGAGCCTGGAGCTCACTCACCCGTCTAGCCGAGGTGATGGCTACCAGGAAAGCAGTCTTAAGCGTCAGAAGACGAAGAGGACAATTGTGAAGAGGCTCAAAGGGAGCGCACATCAGAAATGTGAGAACAAGATTCAAGTCCCACTGAGGCATTACGAAAGGAACAGGAGGGAACGTATGAGTAATGCCTTTAAGAAAGCGTTTAACCACAGGGGACTTGAAAAGAGAAGGCTGATCAGGAAGCCGTAAGAAGGCAGCAAGATAACCTTTCAAGGTGCCCAGGGCAGAGCCCTGCCGGGCCAAAGAAAGAAGAAAGAGGAGAACCTCAGAAAGAGGGGCGGAAAGGGGATCCACAGCCTTTGCTGTGCACCATGCCACAAATCTGTTCCACCGGCAGGCGTATACAGTCTTTGTGGAGGGACGCCTGGCTGCCAGAATATCACAGACTTCAGGAGGCAAGTCAAATGGCATCAACTGCCGCCGCTCAATCTCCACGCATGGAGGTGGAGGCTGGACAGGTTCGGGTGTAGGACCGTCCCCTGCTGCTGCGACAGAAGATCCTCCCGAAGGGGCAGACGTATCGGAGGATCGGTCAACATACTGAGTAGCTCGGGATACCAGTACCTTCGTGCCCAATCCGGAGCCACCTAGATGACTTGGGCCCGGTCGTGCCTGATCTTCTTCAGCACTCTGGGCAGAAGTGGTATAGGCGGAAAGGCGTACAACAGACCGCAACTCCACTCGTGACGAAAAGCGTCGCCGAGCGAGTGCCGCCTTGGAAATTCCAACGCGCAGAACTGCTGACATTGCGCGTTCTCTTCGGTGGCGAATAGATCTAACCAAGGCTCTCCCCACTGCTGAAAGAGACCTTGCGCCACTTCGGAGTTCAGACGGCATTCGTGATCCATCATGCACCGGCGGCTGAGTTTGTCTGCTCTGGCGTTCAGAGAGCCCGCCAGATGTTGAACCACTAGGGTGACGCCCTGGTGTTCCAGCCACGTCCAGAGGCGCAGAGCCTCCTGACAAAAGGTCCACGACCCCACCCCGCCCTGTTTGTTGCAATACCACATGGCGGTGGTGTTGTCCGTGAACACCTGCACAACACTTCCCCTGACAGAGGGAAGGAAGGCTTTCAGTGCAAGTCGGATCGCTCTCAACTCCAACAGGTTGATGTGGAGGCGAGACTCCGCAGGAGACCAGAGGCCTCTGATCTCCGCCTCTCCCATATGGCCACCCCATCCCAGGAGAGCTGCATCCGTCACTACGACATGCTGCAGTTGGGGAAGGGAGAGGCTCTTGCCCGTGACCCAATCGCGGTCCGTGAGCCACCACTGCAACTGCTGTGCAGTGCCCTCCGAGATCAAGACATGGTCGGACAGGTTGCCGTGATGCTGGGCCCACTGAAACTTCAGGTCCCACTGCAGAGCCCGCATGCGCCGCCTGGCGTGATGCACTAGTAGGATGCAGGAGGCCATCAGCCCCAGAAGCCGCAACACTAGCCTGACCAAAACCCAGGATAGAGGCCGAAAGATGGGAATCGGGGCCTGTATATCCCGGACCCGCTGTTCCGGCAGATAGACCCGGAACTGCGCCGAATCGAGAACCGCTCCGATGAAGAGGAGCTTCTGAGAGGGACTCAGGTGTGACTTCGGCATGTTGATGGAAAACCCCAGCAAATGCAGGAGATCCGCCGTAGTCTGGAGGTGGGAGACGACTGCCTGGGGCGAGCCCGCCTTCAACAACCAGTCGTCGAGATAGGGGAAGACTGGAACCCCTGATCTGCGCAGATGAGCTGCGACCACCGCCATCACTTTCGTGAACACCCGAGGGGCACTGGTAAGGCCGAAGGGGAGCACGGTGAACTCAAAGTGCTCCTGACCCACCGTGGACCGCAAGTAACGCCGGTGGGCCGGCAGGACGGGGATGTGGAAATATGCGTCCTGCAAGTCCAAAGCAACCATCCAGTCTCCAGGGTCGAGGGCAGCTAGAACCTGAGCCAAAGTTAACATTTTGAACCGTTCCGTCCGGAGGAAGGCATTGACGTTCCTGAGGTCCAAGATAGGGCGTAGGCCCCCTTTGCCCTTCTTGGGAACCAGAAAGTAGTGGGAATAACAACCACGACCTACTTCTGGGCTCGGAACGCGCTCGACGGCCTCTTTGGCCAAGAGGGCCGAAACTTCCCCTCGCAGAAGATGCAAATGATCCTCCGAGATACGGTGGTGCTGCGGTGGCATGGCTGGAAGGGTCGTCTCGAAGGGGAGGGAGTAGCCCCTTCGGACGATTTGCAGCACCCACCTGTCCGAAGTGATGGTACGCCAGTGGAGCAGGTGATGGCGAACTCTGCCGCCCACTGGTGAGGAATGGGCCGGAAAGCTTGGACTAGGAAGGCTTGGAGGCGGATGCTGCCGGGGTGGATGTGGGCTGACCGCGTCGTCCTCCAGAACCGCCTCGGCGGAAACCACGTCCGCGACCGCGCGCAGGTTGGTTCTGCGGCTGGTGGCTAGGCGGACGTGAGGAGGCACCCCTTCCTTGGCCACGAAAGGGGCGAAAAGCGGATGTTTGCGACCGCGGGGCCGAGAGGCCCAAGGACTTGGCCGTAGCCCGGGAGTCCTTAAAGCGATTCAGCGCACTGTCCGCTTTCTCACCAAAAAGGCGAGTGCCATCAAAGGGCATGTCCATGAGAGTGCTCTGGACAACCCCCGAAAAGGACGTGGACCGCAGCCAGGCGTGACGTCTAAGAGCCACCGTGGTAGAAATCGCCCTACCCAGCGAGTCCGTAGTGTCAAGCCCACATCGGATTGCATGGCGTGCTGCATCCCTCCCAACGGCCAGAGCCTGGGTAAGTAGTGTCTGGGCCTCCTCCGGACACAGGGGCAGCACGTCCTCCACCGTATCCCACAGAGAGTGGGAATAACAGTCCAAAAGACAGGCGGTGTTCAAGGACCGCAGACCCAAACTAAGGGAGGAGAACAGCTTTTTGCCAAACTGTTCCAGTCTCTTGGAATCCCGGTCCGGCGGAGCGGTCGGGAAGGAGGATTGGGAGGTAGAAGCCTGGATAACCAGGCTCTCGGGGGTGGGGTGTTGGGACAGAAAACTGGGATCGCCCGGAGCAGGGCGGTGGCGCCTGGCGACGTTCCTGTCCACAGGAGGGACTGTGGAGGGCTTGGACCAGGTGCCCTGCAGAACGTCAATGAGGGCCTCATTGAATTGCAGCAGAGGCTCAGTGGAGCTTGCTGCAGACTGAAGCACCTCAGTGAGGACGTTAGTCCTCACAGCCACGGCAGGCAGCTTGAGCCCAAGGACTGCAGCCGCCTTGCGCAGCACCACAGAGAAAGCAGCACCCTCCTCCGAAGCCACAGTCGGAGGAGAGATGAATCCAGACCACTGGCCTCCCCCAGTTCATCTGCCCAGTCGTGTGAGAGCTGAGCCTGAACGGCCATAGGATCCTCGGACCCCTCCCAGTCGCCCCCGTCATCCGATTCCTGGTAAACAGGAGGAAGGAGCAGAGCCGGACAATAGACATAATGTGTCTCTAACGGCGCCATACGCTGCGTCCATCGACGCCGTAACGGCGCCGGATCCGGAGCGGGGCTGAACTGGGGCTCGACGCCGAGCGGAGCCGGCGTCAGAGGTGGAACCGGTGTCGACACCGGCGGAGGAGGCGTGACGAGGTCGACCGGCGTCGGCGGGGACGAGTCCCTCGGGAACCTGCGGCGCCGGAGCCGGCGACGGTGCCGGAGCCGCCGGCATGCAAGGTTTCCCAGTCGGGTCCACGGGGCCCGAAGGCGCGCCAGCGGGCGTCGACGGCGGAGCCAGGCTCCTCATGGCCGCGAGGAAGGCACTGACTTCCGCCGGCGCCGCGTCAGTCCCAGGGACCGGCGGGTATGGGGACTTGCGCTGCGGCTCCGCTGGAGCCGCGGGGGTAGAACCACCCTGACCCTCGGCCGAGTCACGCGACCGGCGAGGGGAGTCCGAAGAGCGGTGTCGACTCTTGGACTTCTTGGAGTGCTTTTACTTACCCGAAGACTTGGAGCCAGACGAGCGATGATGACGTCGGCTGCGGCACCGAGACCGATCCTTGGACCTCCTCCTGGACCGGGATCGAGAGGGGCGCGGAGCCGAGTGGCGAAGCTCGAGGAGCTTACGGGACCGCTCCCGTCTAGCCTTCGAGGTCAGGGCCTTGCAGTCCGAACACGACTCCGCGTCGTGGTCGAGGCCCAAACAGTAAAGGCACCGGCGGTGATGATCCGTAACCGACATCAAGCGGTTGCAGTCAGCACAGGCTTTGAAACCAGGCATCCTACCGGCACCGGAGTCGAGACAAGATCAAAAAGGATAAAAAAAAAACTTAGTCCAAAAAGACTAAAAGGGGTAGCTCTCCCGGATCTGCGCTTACTGGCGCGGAAAAAAGATGAACTGACGTCAGCGCGCGAGGGCGGTGTCTAAGTACTCCGACGACGTCATTCCGGCGCACGACGCCGACGACTGACGCGGAGCCGCAGACGACGCCTAGCGACGCGCAAGGGGTATTGCTGACGAAAAATCTTCCGGATCCAGTCTGACGCCTGGGGATATTCTAAGGTGAGGAATCTAACTAACGTGTTTCTTTCAGATCCATTAAATAAAAGCTTTTTTAAAACTTGGCCAAGGCATACAAGATGTATACTAATGCTCACACCTTGCATTCATCAAAACAAAAAAAGTCTAAAAAGTCAATAACATTTTACTTCATTTTAAATACATATTTATAGTGTCAGAAGTTTTAAACTTATTCTTCAACTGATATTCGCTGCAAAACTAGTTTTTAAGTAGCAAAGCAGAAACACCACCCAATATAGAGGAAAGCTTAATCACTATATTCGATAAAGCACCTAATAAAAAACATAACTTAAATGACCCCCCCCCTCCCCCACCCCCCCCCCACACAGTGCAGAAAAAAGAAATGATAGGGCAATCTAAAACAAAAACAACGCCAAAACATGATGTTAAATATAATTTAGCTGTGGCCAATCAGGAGCTGAAGACTCATGGATAACCACTTGACCGTCACACTATGCAGGTTTACCAAGCTGGATTTCTCGTGTATTAGGGTTTGAACAGCCCGCAGATCAGAGTCGGGACAGATCGCTTTGTACGATAAAGCCATGCAGAGCTGCTATGAACATTTGCGTGTGCATGGAGAAATGTACACAGAGACACCGCCTAGACTCAAAATAGTGGATACATTTGTATCTGCCCGGGGCCGTGAACGCACGACACCACAAGATACATTTCTCTTCCCTTGCCCCTTCCTCACCAAGGTCTTACGATGCATGTCCCATCCCCCCAACTGCAAGGTCAAAGGCTGGCCACTTTACTTCAGGTCAGAGGGTGTGCGAAGCTTTGTCAAAATATACAGAGCCCAATAAGGTGGGGGTGGGGGGGGGGGCACATAGGAGTAGGAAAGCATGTGCAGAGCCGAGCTAATATAGACTCCGAGTCCTGTACAGAGGTCGGGTCAGGTCGGTGGGTGGGCTCTGCAGGGCCAGCTGGGATTCTAACAGGTTATTCACGCCTGTCTATAGGTGGACATACAATAGGTGAGGGTTAGGTAGAGCATGAACAGAAGGCAGCCGCAGGGAGTGGTCAGCTAAACATAGATGCAAGTGCATACAGCATAGATGAGAAAATGCAGACTATAGGGGGTATCCGAAACATGCATCTGATGTGCAGGGCATAGCACGGGAGTGTGTTAATGGATGTTGCGGAGCATGCAAATTGCATGCCTCGGTGTGATCATAGAGTGATTGAGGGTAGAATGTGTGGCTCATGGTGTTCTGGGTGTGGTTTCTGGTGAGCAGGGGTTAGTCAGTAGAGGGAAGGGTGTGTGTTCGAGTGTAAGGGACAT
This sequence comes from Triturus cristatus, assembly GCF_964204655.1. Classification (NCBI taxonomy): domain Eukaryota; kingdom Metazoa; phylum Chordata; class Amphibia; order Caudata; family Salamandridae; genus Triturus; species Triturus cristatus. Next base: position 809,448,286 of record NC_140594.1, on the reverse strand, counting down.
AACTGAGGGCGCGTCATGCAAATATTTTTCTTTTTCATTAATTACTTCAGTTTACAATTACATAGAGAAATGTTAACATTTTACAATTACCCATTTGTGCGTTTATCATGAATATTTTATTTATTTTGTTGCTTTCTGATAATGTTAATTATTTTTAAAGCATTATGAACTACGAACAATAGCTAGCGTAGACCGTTAATGAACTATTGGTTACTGATATGTGTCAATACTTGTTCAATGTTCTTTCCACACTCTCTTCCATACTAGATCTACACTGTTACTTGGGAAAAGCACTCTGATGCTCTAGGGTCTTTGACACACTATATGAAAGCATCGGAAATGCATAATTTTCCAAGTGAGGTGCTCATTTGTCTTTTTGTATGATTAAGGTTTCCATATCTTCTAGCATTAACTGATGCTCGTCTGCACAGTGATACTTTGAGCTGAATTGCTGTTTAAAAGCACCAGATCCTTTTACTGAATTATTCTAAAACTACACCAAGCAACCTAGCAACTGGTCAGTTTATGGCTGGGATGGAACTGAATAGTCAGCCTGGTGCCTACTCCCAGGTTAAACAGGCACATATCCCCATTAAATAGGTTCCTCCTAATGCCATCCCTGGAAAATGTGTCAACAATGACTGTTCCGGTGGGCCAGTCATCGTGATTGCACTGTTTGATCTTTTACCTACTAGCGGCCGGCCCTGGTGGTTGTAGGCCCGTGCTTGTAACCTTCTTTTTTGCACAATAAAAATTTTTCAAAAAAAAAAAACAATGACTGTCATGTAAGAAGGGCGGAGCCACGGCTAAAACTAATTTCAAATACAGAAGGCAATTCTTGTTTTCGGTTATAACTGCAGAAAACTGTGGAAGGTATTAACATGGCGGAATCAGGGGCCACAACTCCATGTACAAAAACTAAACATAGGGTTCACAGTTAAACTCTGATTAGTATGTAAATTAGGTTAAATAATAGGCAAAATACCAATAAAGATGTAAATCAATATTTAGGAAACAATTTGAATAGGGTCTGTGAGAAGTTGGCCTGATGTATGATGTCACTAGTTCTAGTGTACACCTTATATCAGTCCAAACAACCCTTATGGTGATTGGTTGTAAAGTCAACCTTATAGACCAGCTATCCTAGTGGTAGCATGGACAGAGCAGTCTTAGGCTAAACTCTGAATGGCATGTGAAGCCAGCTGTGATACCATATATAATCCCTTGAATACCAAACGAAAGGACACCACAACAGATATATATATATATATAAAATAAAGTGTATTTATTCTAGTCAAACCCTCAGCACTCTTTATGAGATTCGAGGTAAGTACAACACAGTCTTATTCAAGCATACATTAAGTCACACAGGTAAGTAATACAGTTAGGCCCTAGGGGCCACGCAAACCATATACTAAAGAAGTGGTATAAGGACCACTGTCACGGAAATAGAGTAGGCCTAGGCCTAGGGAATCGCTGGGGCTACACTACACTACCAACAGTTAGGAAGTGGGAGGCCCACGGGATTCAGGTGCAGAGTGGAAACACTCACACGTAATGCGTATAGTCGATAGAAATAGTACAGTTCTGAAATAAGCAGTTTAAGGACACTTCTGAAGCAGCTAGAGAGTCGAGACTCGGAAACTAGACCCTAGGATAGTCACTACCCTTGTGAGCACCGAAGTACCCAAGTTACCTAGCCCACAGGCTGCGGGTGCATAGGTGTGAACTTGCGTCGGGTTTCATCGTGGACTTCTATGGATGCCTGAAGGAAAGTTGCTGACAGGCAGTCAGTGCAGAGTGTCCGGTGGATCCCAAGGCCGGGATCAAGAAGGAAGGGTACCTGCAAGCAGAAGGGACAGAGTCAAGGTCACTAGCCAGTGACCACGTGGAACCAGGAAGGAACCAGGCAATGTCGTGAAGATTGCAGGTGAAGGGTGAAGCTTGTTGCTGCAGCCACGGGTACCAGGAGACGTCGAGGACGACCAGGACCAGGAGGCGAGCTGTCCCACGAAGGCTCTTGCTGTCGGCAGCGTCGAAGTCGAACAAGGACTCACCAAGCCTTGGCAAGCGGAACCCACGAAGAACGGAGGACTTGCTTCTGGTGCAGACGAGGAAGGTCTGGGGTGCTTCTCTTTTGCAAAGAAGCGGGAGCCAGTCTGGAGGAGCCAAACCAGCGGTGAAGATTTCAAGGTGTGTCGTCACAAAGGCCGCTAGCCAACGGGCAAGCAACCGGACAGACGCGGCAAGCAGGAAAATGCAGAAGGGCCCCACGCAGGACTCATGGAGTGTGGGGGGCTGATCTTTGGTGCAGATGGTGCTTGGGGTTGGGGCTTCTCAATCCCCGGTGCACAACTTCGAGGGTACCTCAGACGCTGCGCTGGAAGATACTCGCCACTTTTCCCAGGTAGCCGGTTCCACGTCTCTCGCCGCCTCCACGGATCTCAGCTCAGCTGTGGATGTGGATCAGGGTCGGAGAAGTCTGGAAGTCAAGGCTCTGGTCGGGCTCTGCAGTCGGTCCCTCGTAGAACTTCAGCAAAGCAAAGGGTAGTCTCTTGATGGTGCCTGTTTGCACAGGGTAGCCACTCCTTGGCCACAAGGGAGATTCTTCAGTCTTCTTCTTTCGTCGAAGGTCCAGAGTTTCTGTTCAAGTTGCAGGTTCAGGATAATCTAATCTCCTGGGGCCCAGCTACCACACTTATACTAATCTGGGGGGCTGGGTTGCCTGCTAGGTCACGCCTTATGGGTGGGACCTGGGAGGGGGGTGGTTACACCCCCTTCCCTTTGTCCAGTTTCGCGCCAGGACTGGGGCTGGAGTGCCCCAGCACCGGTTTGAACTGGACTATGCATGGGACACCTTGTGTGCCCCAGGCATGTCTCATTCCTTTCAGCCCTCCCTGCCCCAATACACTAAAGTCTGTCTGGGGAGGTGCTAGCACCTCCCCAAGCAGGAAACCTATTGTCCAAGCCTCCCTTGCCGGGATCACTCCCAGCAGCAGGAGGCCAGACTTGTGTCTGTAGCAGGAGCATCCATTTTGTGATGCTGAGGCTTTGGTTAGAGTTAAACAGCAAAGTAGGATTTTAACATGTCTCTCCCTCTAGAAGGGGGGAATAATATCCTCATCACCAGAAATGGTATGGGGGTATTATTCCAAAGTGTTAGACACCTTACACGACATGTTTTGATAAAGCCAACCCATAGTTACCATAACCGTTTAAGATTATAAGGCACTTTAAGTGTATATGGTAGGCTATATCATAGAACAGCTATAAGGACATGGTTCCGAAAGCTGCAGACAGGCTCAGCTCATGCTAGAGCACCGTCTCACACGTTACCAAGCACTCTGCCTCCAGGATTGTTAAGGCCTGCCATAGGAGTGGCTGATAGGTACACATGTGTCTATATTAAGGGTAGATATAGGTATACTATATCTAAGCAAGGGGTGATTACACGACCTTGCCCCAGCTGAGTGATCAGCCAGTTGTGTCTGATTGGAAGGCCAGACCAGGGGTGGCATAATACATGCTGCAGCCCCTGGGAGGCCTAGGGTACACCTATGCCCTGGGTACCTAGGGTACACTGTACAGGGTCCAATAAGGTGATCCTTACCAGTTGGGTATGTACCTAGGGTACATGGAGTCCATTTTAAAGAGAGAGCAGACAGCCTGAGACCCTGAATGGCAGGATCTCAGGCCAACTTAGTCGAAAAACCAGCTAGACACTAGGCAAAAAGTTGGGGGTAACCATAGTCAGATATCCACCTTCCTACAGGGTCACAGATACCTTTACGAGTACTTAATATGTTAATAGGTAAATTAGCCAAATTAATCTGACAGTTTGCACACAAATAATGAAATGATGGTAACTGTAAACGGGGGAATTTGATTTTTACTAGGATATTGTGTTTATAGTTGTAACTACTGTTAAATTCTATACGTCTCACTATCACTTTAGCTCCTTGACTGCCAGCCTTGCTTTCAGACTCTGTGCTCTCGCCTTGTCCGTGATGTACAGGTGTCTGCTTCACATTTACCTTGTTTTATGTTTGTAATAGAGTTAGCCTCCCTGCTCTTCGCCTTCCGAGTCAGCAGAAATACTTTGCTTGTTTTGATATGAAAAAGGATGGTTGAGGATAACCGTGTCCCAAAGTCCCACCAGCTCCAATCAGAAAGATAGTTTGCTGAGAAGTATAAACAACAGACTTGATTTTGTGCTCAACAACTTTTAAAAATGGAGGCACAAAGTTCAACAGAAAAATCATTCAGACATGCCAGATTTCACGATTGTTCAAGACTCATTCCAACTCTATTTCAGAATCCAATGATTTGAGAGACTAAAATTCTCCCTTCCTCCCAACAGATGATTCAGCGTACCCTTCAGCCACACTAAGCTCGACCAACCCACCCTTTGGTTCTACTCAAGCGCCAAAACTCTGTCCTTGGGTCCCGTCCTATCCACCATGAAGAAGTGTGAGCTACAGCTCCATTTAGTTCCTGGCCAATGCTTCAACCGTGTGGTCTGTAACCTGGACGTACTTGTGAACTTCTAATAGTACCATTATCATTATTTATACAAAATGCACGAGTAAGCTTACTATGGTGATAATGAGAGATGCCGCAACAAGACCTCACAGAACTCAAGATCCCTTCCGGGTTTTGGACTTTGTTTTTCTCCACATCTGTTCCTAGTGAACTGGGAGGGGCAATAGAGGGATGGGAACAGGTGACCTTTATTTTAGTATACATTGGCATCGAGATGTATAAAGTAGAATGAGTCTCTCTTTCAGAAAAAAAGACTAAAGTTGACCAGCAATAAATACGTTTCTGTTGCTGATAATTCACTTTCAAAACAACTTCAAATAGAGGGATTAAAAAAAAAAAGTTGCATCTAAAGGACTATGCTACTTACCAGTATGCATCTGTTCTTGGCATGTAGAGCTGCAGATCCACAAACTTTTGCATAGATCGCTATCTGGTGTTGGGCCCGGATGTTTGCAGTTCCTCTTGGAAAGTCTTTGGAAGTCACGAGGTCGGTGACTCCTCCTTTGGATCGTATTGCGCATGGGCTTCGGCTCCATCCTCAGATTGTTTTTCGCCAGCAGGGAAAGATGGAGCGTAGTAACTACAGTGAAGAAACCCATGTGTGTTGTATCTAAATAAGATAGACTGAAACAGATACCGGTAGCCGGGGAGGCGGGTGGGCGTGTGTAGATCTGCAGCTCTACATGCCAAGAACAGATGCATACTGGTAAGTAGCATATTCCGTTCGAGGCATATGAGCTGCAGATTACACACTTTTGCATAGACTATATAGCAGTTCCCAACCTTAGCGGCGACCACCGGTATCCGTTGCAGTGGTTTGAAATAGTGTTATCAGTACAGCCTGGTCCACACTAGCTTGTTGCTTGGTTTGCACATCTACACAATAGTGTTTAGTGAAAGTGTGCGGTGTTGACCATGTAGCTGCCTTGCAGATATCATCTAGTGGGATGTTGCCCAGAAATGCCATGGAAGACCCCATCTTTCATGTAGAGTGGGCTTTAGGGGGAACGGAAAGCGTTCGTTTTGCTTTGTGGTAGCAAATCTGGATGCATTTTACAATCCACCTAGCTATCCCCGATTTTGAGATGGGGTTGCCTTTGTGTGGTGGAGAGAAAGAGACAAACAGTTGTTTGGTCTTTCGGAAAGGTTGTGTTCTTTGGGTATAGTAAGGATATAGTAAAGTAAGGCTCGTTTGACGTCTAGCGTGCGCAGAGCCCTTTCCGCAACGGTCTGAGGTTGCGAGAAAAAAACTGGTAATTCTACAGATTGGTTTAGGTGAAAAGGGGAAATTACTTTAGGTAGGAATTTTGGGTTGGTACGGAGAACAACCTTGTGGTGCATTTGAATAAAAGGTTCCTGTATGGTAAGTGCTTGTATCTCACTGACCCTTCTAAGGGAAGTGATGGCTACGAGGAAAGCTGTTTTCCATGTGAGAAATTGCAGTTCGCATTTATGCAAAGGTTCGAAGGGAGGCCCCATGAGCCTTGTGAGAACAATATTTAAGTTCCACACAGGTGAGGGTGGTACTCTGGGGGGAATTATTCTTTTGAGGCCTTCCATGAAGGCTTTAATGGCAGGTACTCTGAAGAGTGATAGGTGCTGCCTGTTTTGTAAGTAAGCTGCGATTGCTGCGAGGTGTAGCCGAATGGATGTATAGGCTAGATTACACCTTTCTAGGTGGAGTAAGTAGCATATAATGTGCTGTATAGACGCGTCTAGGGGATTGATTGTGTTGTTTTGACAATAAACCACAAATCTTTTCCACTTGGCAGTGTAGCAGGCTCTAGTGGTAGGGCGTCTCGCTTCCCTGATTACATTCATACAGTCAGGGGGAAGGTTTAGGTACCCGAATTCTATGATTTCAGGAGCCAGATCGCAAGGTTGAGCTGAGCTGGGTCCGGGTGTCTGATCTCTCCATGGTTCTGGGTTAGTAGGCATGGTGAGAGGTGTAGCTATTGGTGTGGTACTACCGAGAGTTCCAGCAGCGTGGTGTACCACGGTTGTCTGGCCCACGTTGGAGCCACTAGGATCAGTGTGAGAGAGTGCTGTTGTAGCTTTCGCACCACTAATGGAATGAGTGGGAGAGGCGGAAAAGCGTACGCAAATTTGCCTGACCAGTTCATCCATATCGCATTTCCTTTGGACAATGGGTGTGGGTATCTGGCGGCGAAGTTTGGGCATTTTGTGTTTGTGGGTGGCGAAAAGGTCTATCTGTGGATGCCCCCACATTTGAAAGAACGGATAAAGAACCTGTGGGTGAAGTTCCCACTCGTGGATCTGTTGTGTGTGTCTGCTGAGCAGATCTGCCACTGTGTTTTGGACTCCTGGGACATGTTGAGCTAGGAGAAAGATTTTGTGGGGAATTGCCCATCTCCATATGCTCTGTGCTAATTGAGAGAGCTGTGGAGAGTGTGTGCCGCCTTGTTTTTGAATATAATACATGGCCGTCATGTTGTCTGTGCGAATGAGGACTGCCTTGCCTGAAATCTGTGTTAGAAAGGATTTCAGGGCTAGAAAGATTGCTAGTAACTCCAGATGGTTGATACGGAGTAACTTCTGTTGAGGCGTCCATGTGCCCTGCACTGTGAGGTGTAATAGATGAGCTCCCCAGCCGGAGAGCGATGCGTCGGTTGTCAGTATTATTTGGTGAACCAGGTCCAGGAACGGTCGACCTTTGGAAAGGTTTGTGGTGTTCCACCACTGCAGAGAGCGATGGGTGCGACCGTCTACCAACACCAGATCTGTCAGTTTGCCCTGGGCCTGGTTCCATTGGTGTGCTAAAGAGCTTAGAGTGGACACATCTGGAGTCTTGCGTGGGGCACTATTAAAATGCAAGAGGCCATCACCCCTATCAGTTGCATAAACACTCATGCTGGAAGGGAGTATTGAGGTATGAATTTGTGTCTGAGAGCCTGAATGCTTGCAATCCTGGCCGGATTGGGGTAGGCTATTGCTTTTGAGGTGTCTATGGTGGCACCGAGGTATTGTTTTATGTGGGATGGTGTTAGGTGGGATTTTTGTTGGTTCACCGTAAAGCCTAGTTGGTGAAGTAGTTGGATTGTGGTGGCGGTGTGGTGTACACATTGGTTGTATGATGTGGCTTTTATCAGCCAATCGTACAGTACTTGGTGCTGTTGTGACTCCGAACGGGAGCACTTTGAATTGGTAGTGTTGTCCGTCCACTACAAATCTGAGGTACTTTCTGTGAGCATGGTGTACTGGAATGTGGAAGTATGCATCTTTTAAGTCCAGGGGGGTGAGAAAGTCGTCCTGGGAGAGAAGCGGAAGTACCTGCTGAAGCGTTACCATGTGAAAATGGTCTGAATGTATGTATGTGTTTAGGAGCCGGAGGTCTAGAATAGAGCGTAGAGTCTTGTCCCTTTTTGGTATTAAAAAGTATAGGGAGTAGACCCCTAAATTTAGTTGATTGACAGGAACGTATTCTATTGCCTGTTTTTGTAGGAGGGAGATTATCTCCTGCTTTAGCAATGTGGAATGTTGTTGTGACATTGGGCGTTGCCTGGGTGGAATGTTTGGGGGGGGTAGATGTTAATTCCAGGCAGTATCCTGACCAAATTATTTGGGTCACCCATTTGTCTGAGGTGATGGTCTCCCAGGCAGGAAGGAAATTTGTGAGTCTGCCCCGACTGGAGTGGAATGGTCTGGGGGGGGAAGTCATTGGGTAGGAGGTGTGGCAGAACGGGTGTTGTTTGTTTTGCCTCTACCCTTGTTGTTGTTACCCCTGTAGCCGCCTCTTTGGTAACCTTTTGTAAAGGTGGTTTGAGTGGAGGATTCGTAGGATGTGGACGCTGTGTCTGAGGAGTAGCCTCTGGATGCACTCCGAAAGGATGAGCGGCGAAAGGAGCGTCTGGGTGGGTGAGACTGTAAGGCCCCCATGGATTTTGCGGTATCCGTGTCTTTTTTCATTTTTTCTAAGGCCTCATCCACCTTTGGCCCAAATAGATGTTCCTGGTCAAAGGGGTGGTTAAGGATGGAGGCTTGCACTTCTGGTTTGAAACCAGATACCCTTAGCCAAGCATGGCGGTGGAGAAGGACGCTTGTGTTAATGGCCCTGGAGGCTGTGTCTGCTGCATCTAGGGCACACCGTATAGAGGTGTTTGTGATGGTTTTACCCTCTTGAATCAACTTGTTGGCTTTATTTTTATATTTGTCAGGGAGATGTTGCATTATGCCCTCTAGCTCGTCATAATGAGCCCTGTTGCATCTGGCTAGCAATGCCTGAGTGTTTGCTATACGCCATATGTTGGCGGCTTGGGATGCTGTGCGTTTACCTGAAGCATCTAGCAATTTTGACTCTTTGTCAGGTGGTGGTGCATCACCTGATGCTTGTGAGTTTGCCCTTTTACGTGCCGTGGAGACACCTAAGGAATCTAATGGTGCTGGTCCTTTGATATAAGAGGGATCTGAAGGAGCAGGTTTATACTTTTTTTCGATACGTGGGTTAAGGACCCTGGCTCTAACTGGGTCTTTAAAAACTTCTGCCGCATGTTTTACTACCCCTTTAAGCATGGGCAATATGGAGGTGGACCTTTGTGTAGTATTGAATGTGTCCAGGAGGAAATCTTCCTCCACAGGGTCATTATGCATGTCCACGCCATGATAATGTGCTGCTCTTTGTAGAAGATGGTTAAACCCTAATGAATCTTCTGGTGGAGATGGTCTAGACGGGTAAATGTCGTCTTGTGGGACATTGGGGATATCTGGTATATGGTAATCGTCCCATGGATCTGGAGATCCTGTAGGGGTGGGGTCTTGTGGCACATCCCCTGTATCATAGTATGGGTCCCCTTGATCATCATCGTCTGGCGACGGAGTAGGACGGCGATGAGGTGGGGGAGGAGAGGGTAGAGAGGGGGTGGAGGTGGGGGAAGGAGGTGGTGGTAGAGGAGGAGGGGAAGGAATTCTGAATGGAGAGGTAGCAGAGTCCTTCCTCTTTGGAGGTGGAGCAGGCTTGTCCAAATGTCTCTTTCTAGTAGAGAGTATCAAATGTCCAGTTTTTTGATCCTTGGTGAGAGTTTTTTGCCATGGATCCGGTGTGAAAAGCTCAGGTGAGGTAGGTTGGTCGGTCGGCGCCGAAGGCGTCGGGGCCGATGACTTTTTAGGTTTTTCCGTGCCGGTTTGGTGTTTAGAAACCAGCTTGGGACCCTCCAGTCTCTTGGTCGGTGCCGAGATGAGTTTCGGCTTGGAAGCGTCGGCGCCGGTGCCCTTGTGTGGCTTGGTGGGCACCGAAGATGGCGTCGGTGTCGAAGGGCTGGGTTTCGACCCCGAGGGGTCGGCGCGGAGCTCGGTGTCGAGGTAGCAGCCATCTTCTTTTTCGGTGCCGAAGTATGTTTTTCGGCACCGCTGGGCGGCTGGCTCGAGCCCGAGTCACCGGAAGGCTTACTCCGCTTCTTCACCGGGCCCGAAGGTGGGGTGTATGAAGCAGTGTCTCTGGCCTTGCCTAGGCCCGGAGGCGAAGGCGTGACCGAAGCCTTTTTGGGTGTCGGCACGGGTGTGGGAGGGGGTAGATTGGTACGCACGACCCTCTGCGCCGGGGTGATGTCCTCCACATCTGACTCGTTGGCCTCGGAAGCGCTGACGAGGTCCTCTTCGGTACGATGCTGTTCCGGATCGTCGATGTCGTCTCCGAAGATGTCAACTGGAATGGACGTCGAGGAGTGTGCCATGTTCCTTCTGGCTCTTCGGTCCCGAATAGTCTTTTTCGATCGGAAAGACTTACAGGCTGGGCAGTTCCGAGCCTCGTGTTCTGGGGAGAGGCAAAGGTTGCATACCTCATGAAGGTCGGTGTGGGGAAATTTGGACCCACATCGAGGGCACTTTTTAAATGGAGTTCTTTCCATGAGCCGGGACCGGAGCCTGGGTAGGCCCGAAGGCCGCCGTCGACGACTGGAACCGGAGGGTTGTCGATTAAGAAGCACGTTGATTGAAGAGATCGTGTATCAAAGCAATACAGCGATTAGGGTGAGGATTAGCGTCGATGGTCGAACTGGAAGCTGTTCGGGACCGGAGCGCGAAGATCACATCCGTGCCCGATGGCGGAAAAAAAACAATCTGAGGATGGAGACGAAGCCCATGCGCAATACGATCCAAAGGAGGAGTCACCGACCTCGTGACTTCCAAAGACTTTCCAAGAGGAAAAACAAACTGCAAACATCCGGGCCCAACACCAGATGGCGATTTATGCAAAAGTGTGTAACCTGCAGCTCATATACCTCAAACATGTCTTTTTTTATTTAGCAAGTTGTAAACTAACTTACTTGCACTTGTCCACATTCGAGGCTATTTACAGATGTATTTAGTCGCACATGTTGTCTAGTTTGAGATCACCAGACAGCGTAAGCTGTCTGTAAAAGATCTATTGTGAGCTTATAGTGGGCAAGATCTATTGGGAGCTTATAGTGGGCTTACAGCTCACCCATTGCTTACCATTGGTTGGCTTTCCTGTCACTTTTATCTGCTTGCTTCTTATTTGATGCCTATTTTCCCTCCTCTACTGAACATCCTCTTTACGATCCTTTGGTTGGCCGACATATCCTTCCACCCCCAATATGCAAGGAACTACTTATTTTCTTTTGTATCCACATAATGTGTGCAAGCACAAGCTTTGGCACAAATACTTTCATGGACATGGAAATGGCTATCTACTGCACTCATTCCGTTGGGGTTTATGGCAAAAGGTGACTTAAGCATGACACTCCTCCTGAAGGTCCACAAATATGCAACCTGGTCTAGTGCAGAGGAGCAAACGGTTGAATCTTGTGAAAAGTAAGCTAGGCCTTGACAGTGTTTCCCTTTACATTCTGACTTTTTTTAAAGATAAGATTAAAATTTCTTTAATAAAAGTATTTGAAAATTAAACCAAGCCTTTTATAAAAATTGAAAACATTGAATTCCATGTACCGTTTTGAGATACTATAAGATGTACATCTTTGCCTCCAGTATTTTGAAATGTTTTCTTCTTTCACTGTGCATTAACAATGCTTTACAGGCAAACATTGGTCAACCCAACAGCTCGGCACTCTCATTACAAACACGAAAACCTATTGGCTTTGCCAAAACTTGTTTACGCTGCTTGTTTTCAGTGCCGTATACTATGCATCATCTGCATATTATCAAGAAGGTAACATTTCAGGAATCGACAGCATCTAGTTCTAGCTGGTAGTAAGAAAGGAAAGGAACATTACCCCAGATTGTATTCTTTAAGCCAGTTTAAGAGGGCGTCCTTGTTGAAGGCAGCCGTAGCAGCGACGTTGCTACTATTAAGCTGGATATCTGCAATGGTTTCCGACGCGGAAACAACTTCGATAAGGCCAGAGCGGTCTCCTGTTGCTAAGCAACCATAAGGCACAATTCTGAAACAGAGCAAAAAAAAGAGCCAAGTCATGAAACAGTACTTAAAAAGTTTGCACAAATAACATCTCAAGTACTTTGAAAGGATATAACATTCATCAATACTCACAAATGAATAAGAAAAATATTTCGAGTTGAAAGAAATCATATTTTGATTAGCTCTCCATTGCTTAAAGTAATCAAACAACGTGTTTTAAAAACTCCTTGGATATGCAGATGATCTGGTTTCTGATAAAATATTAGGTTTGCCATACAAGAGAGGTGGGTACAGTCTTTACTTCGTGAAACTTGCAGCATACGGGTCCATATGTCACAACTTGGCTCTAGCCTTACTCCGCTCTGCCCCAGAAGTGACTAAGGGAGCTGCATTTAGGTGGTCACCCAAGTGTGCTGACGTCAGTTTCTTTCTGGACATAGTCAGCGCCCTCGGAGACAGAGCCAAAAACAAACTGTTTGTGCCAGGGTACAGCTCTCTAATTTGGGACCTTTCCAGACGGGAAAGAGTCCATGCCACAGAACATGGAGGAGCAAGGGCACCGAGGAATCCAGTTAGAAAGCGTATCCACCACAAAAAGCGTAAACAAAGGTAAGCAACTTGTTCTTCTGACGAATACTTTCAACCGCAGATTACTGATTTTCTGAACAGAATATCAAAGAGTAACCCCCCCTCCCCCAAAGGTGGGTCTCTGTAATGATCAAAATGTCCAGAGCAAAATGCCTTTCCAGTCAGACGTGAATGTCAAGGCAGTAGTGTTTTATGAACATGTGCAATTATGCCCATGTTGCAGCCTGACTAATATCCAGGACAGGCACTCCACATGCTAATGCACTGATAGCAGGCTTAGCCCTTGTAGAAAGTGCTCTAAACCCTTGTGGTGGCTACTTTTGGACACCATGTAGCAGAGCTTAATGCAGAGGTCATTTTCTGCACCGCTTTGCCTTTCTTTGCCTAAGAGAATCCCAGAAAGAGCTAAACGTCTATGTGATGGACTTCGATAAAATAGATGTAAAAGCTGAGCATTCTTTTTGGGTTCAAACGATGGAGTCTTATCATCCAAAAGGTGAGTTGGGGTAAAAAATGTCAGAAGAGTGATGGATTGCCTATGTGAAATAAAGTCACATCTTCCGGGGATAGGCCGCTTTAGTCCTCGGCAACAGTTTGTTCAGAAAGAAGGTGGTGCAGGGAGACTGAGTTGAGCTTAAATCTCACTCATGCGACGAGCCAAGGTTATTACGGTAAGAATCAAGATAAGTGGAGAACAGCTGTGCCACGGCTTAAAAGGAGTACCCATAAGGGAAGCAAGGGCTAAATTGGGGTCCCACTGTGGCATCACAAAATGTTTAGGAAAAAACACGTGGAACAAACCACTGAGAAAATGCATCACAAAAGGCAATTTGAAGAAAGGCGGTTGGTACGGTAAACGCAAAAAAACCAGAAAAGACTGACAAACTTCAACAGTGTTCACTATAAGCCCTCGTTGGGCCAAAGACAGAACAAACAATAGAACATCTGACCATTTAGCTTACACTGGGTCTTTGTTGCCACAAATGTGTCCCAGTGTCCGGTGTAAAAAGGTTTTGTAGAAGGACCCCTGGTAACCCGGATGGCCTCCACTACTTCGGGAGATATGCTGAATGCAGTCAACTGCCACAGCACAATCTTCATGCTTGGATGTGTAGATTGCATGGGAGCTGGTGCAGGACCCTGCACCCTGCTGCTGCCACTATAGAAGATCCTTCCAAAGCGGTAGCCTAATTGGAGGACAAATGCTCATGCACAGAAGTTAAAGGTTCCACAATCTACTGACTCAATCCGAAGCCACAAGGATGACTAGGGCCCAGTCGTTCAGGATTTTTTCAAAACTCAGGACAGGAGTGGTAGTAGCAGAAAGGTATACAGGAATCCCATGCTACACTCTAGGTGGAATGCATCTCAGAGAGAGAGCCTTCTTCTGAACTATACGCTCTCAATGTTTGGGAAGAAATTGATCCAGAGTAGTATCCATTGCTCGACTGAGCTGCCATTCATATTCTGCTAGGTGTTACTAGCTGCATTTGTCCACCCTGGTATTTAAAGAGAACCCCCCAGGTATGACCAGAGATGCAATGACAATTCACCCAGGTCCAGAGGTACACGGCCTTCTGGTATGGAGCTTGGGATCCCACTCAGCTCTACTTGTTGCAATATCACATGGCTTTGGTATCATCCTCGAGGATCTCAACTAGCTCCACCTCCCCCTTGATGGAAAACAGGAAGGCTTTCAGCGCCAAGCAAATGGCTAACAACTCCAGCAGGTTGATGCAGAGGTAGGTCTCCCCAGAGACCTCAGGCCTCTGATTCCCCCACCTCTCCCAGACGACTTCCCCAACCCAGCAGTGATGAGTCAGCTGCTACTGTAGGCTTTGATTGTGGATGGGATGGGGTCTGCCACTGGTCCAACTGCAGTTGAGCAGATACAGCTGCAGAATCGTTTGCAGTCTCCTCCGCAACCTGGATGCAGTCTAATGGTTTCCCTTGGTGAAGGGCCCTCTGAGGATGTAGAGCCAACTACACTGCCTGCTTACGCCACCTGGCATGGTCTGTGAACAGGATACAGGAGACCAATAGGACAGGAGACCAATAGGCCAAGAAACCTCAGAGCCATCTCACTGATGCCCAGGACTGAGGACGAAACATCGGATCACAACCAAAATGTCCTAGACTTGTTGTTCCTGAGGAAAGGCCAAAATGTGCACCATATCCAGGGTGACCCAGATGAAAGAGAGCCTCTGCAAAGACATTAGGTGTGACTTCAGCATGATGATATAGAGGTTACTTCCCTTATATATCAGTGCCGAATCAGGGTGAATCCTTTCACCCCATTTTAGATCTTCAACCCATCAACTTACTTCTGACAAATGCAAAATTTAACATACCCTGGCCCAGGTTCCATCTGCTCTGGATGGTGACATTTGACCTGCAGGGCAGCTATTTCCTTTTCCCCATCCTGCAGGCCCACAGGCGTTATCTGCGGTTCAAAGTGGGCCACAAGTATTTTCAGGTTGCAGTACTCCCTTACAACTGGTTTGCTGAAGACGTGCATGCCACAAACTGCTATGGGCCAACTACAGATGACAACTGACCTCCCTACATCATTGGGCTTTACTTTCCAAACTCAAGAGGCCGCAACACTCTCTATGGCTCCTTTCTCCCAAGAGTATAAACATCCTGCCACAAAATGGACAAATGGTCTGCTGAAAACTGTTCTGATGTAGGCAAAATAGGTTGTGTGGCAAAAAGGAATAGCAGGGCATAGCTCCACTAGACTATCTGCAAGGCCCACCTCAGTCAGATATGGCTTGCTACCTGTGGAGAAAATATCCTACCTCCCATGGGCTGGTTGTGTGTTTACTTAGGACAAACTAAAGTGGTCTGGAGGCTGCAACAGTAGGAGCTGGGGTCTGAGTGGACTGAATGCTGTCTGCCAGATCCCCTACCCCACCCACGAAAAGACTGTTGTGCCCCTTTTTAGACCCGGTCTGAAGGAGAAGCCCCTAGTGGTGTCTCAAAAAGGACGAAATTGTGGAGGATACTGCCCTGCCTGTTTGTAAAGACCAAGAAAATATGCCGTAGCTCTACTGTCCTTAAAGCGCTCAAGGGTGAAGTCTGCCATCTTGCCAGGAGACGAGACGAGACCCAGCCAAAGGTATAGCCATGAGCAATGCATAGACATCAACAAAGAAGCCTATGGATATCATCCATGCGTGATGCCAGAGCAGCACGCTAGTGCTGATCGCTCTGCCTAAGCAGTCTGTCATGTCCAGCCCTGACAGGATGATGTACGTTGCAGCATCCGGTCTGTCTTGTAGGATTTATGCCAAATTGGCACAAAATTCCCCTAGGACCGCTGGGAAGATCTCAGCAACTAAATCCAAAAAATGATGAGAATACTTTCCAATCAAACAGCCGGCATTGTCTAGCCTAAAGGTGAGGCTAGAGGAAGAAAGTATCCTTTTGCCAAAATACTCAGTTTTTTTCACCATCTGTCCATGTAATATGACAGACAAATACACTCCAAGGCTATTGTTTGCCCTTACATCTTCCATCCTTCTGCTGCTTCGCAATGGGTGCTCCACCCTACAAGGCATAGACATTGTTTGAGAGACGGCAGTCCTTGCAACAACTTTCTTCAGGACATCCTTCTACAGCAGGAGAAGACAGGAAAAAACATAACCTGGCTCGTTCATATTGACGATTAAAGAGCACACAGTACCCCTTCCCAACCTGACAGCTTTTGCGTTTACTTTGACTGGAAGAATAGTACAATCAGCCCACTGAAATACCATTTACCCTTTAGGGAAGAACAGCTAAAGTTCTTAACTGCTAATGATGTCTAAAATGTGTTTCCCATATCCCCCACACACCTAGGTTGAGTTCCATATAACTCAATCTTTACTGACAAAAAGCCATTGTACTTTCCCTTACCTACTACTGATTCAGGATGCCCCATATCATGTGTGATTAGTTCACCATGTCTGGATTGTTTTCTGCCCTCCTGTACTAGGAATTTTGAATTTCCCATGGTAAGACAGGATTTCGAGTACCAGAATGCAATAAGAACAAGGACTTGGGGAGTTGCTCACACCAGAGATGAAAGAACGTGAGAACTGTACGAAGTTCAAAAGAATTAAGGACAGTTCAATTATCTATGCAGTGTCACCACATAGAAAATATACTGTGGGCATTGAGCGATTCGGGCATAAATGTAACCTGTCCTTGCCACGTCCTGTGTCAAAAAGAATAAATGGCACCAGCAGAGTTTTATCAGCAAAGCTCAAATATCAATGTTAAATGATTAAAGATTGTCTCAAGAAACAATGCTACAAAAGAATCGTTTTCCAACACACTTCAACCAAATAGTGCATAGTTTACTTAAAAAAAAGAATCTACATATGCTGTTCATCTACTTGTTTTTAGGATGAGCCAGGACAGCGCATGCTCTCCGCCCATATTTTTCATTGGCTTGTGTCTGTACCATTTGTAAATGCTGGCTTCTGGTTAGGTAATCGACTTGTTAGTCCCTCTTTAGTACCGCCTTGTCTTCCTTTACAGCCTCCCATGCAGGCTGGCCCCTTTTATTTCTGTTGTTACACCGTCTGCGCTATTTAGTCTGAAAGCACTCTTTTCTTAGTGAGTTTTGTCCTACGGCAGGCACAACGTGCTTTGCAGCAACATTCAGCGCGCCATGCGCTCATTCACTTTCCAAGCAGCCGGTACAATGGCGGCTGCTTCTTTGTAATGAAATAGGTCTCGCATTTAGGAGAGTTTGAGCTATTGGCATTTTAAATGTAAATAGCTTAAAGTCTCGCAAATGCAAGACCTATTGCTTTGCAAATATTTTTTTGGGGTTGTTTGCAAGCGCCCCATGCCGGGCTTGCACTTACTACACGACACTCCCCTTTCTTTAGATGAGCTGCGTCAAAATAAAAGCTCAGTTTGGGGCTATCAAAAAAGCATTTGTTTTTTAAACAGGAGAACAGAGTCCTCTGATCTCCACCTCTCCCAGATGGCTGCCCCTTCCCAGGAGTGATGCATCTGTCAACACAGTCAGCTCTGGGTGGGGAAGGGAGATGGATATGCCGCTGACCCAATCGCGATTCGTTAGCCGTCACTACAGGTTTTTGCAATTCCGTCCAATATTTGGACCAGGTCGGAGAGATTGCCCTGATGCTGCTTCCAGGAGTTAAGATCCTACTGCAGATCCCAATATGCCTTTAGGCATGAGTCACCAGCAGCCTCAGTCAGTCTCCCCGAAATTCAGGATAGAGGACGAAACATCTGAATCATATTCTGAATATCTTGGACTCGCCACTCTGGAGGATAGACCCGAATCTGCAGTGTCCAGAATGACTCCGATAAAAAGGACACGTCTGAGAGGGAGTCAGGTGTAACTTCAGCATATTGATAGTAAACCCCAGCAAATGCAGGAGGTCTGCCATAGACTGGAGGTGGGAGTTAACTGCCTGGAGCAAGTCAGTCTTCAACAGCCAGTCGTCCAGGTGGGGGAAGATTGGAACCCCTGACTGCCGCAGACGTGCTGCATCCACTTCCATTACCTGGGTAAACACCTAAGGGGCGCTGGGGAGGCCAAAAGGGAGCACCGCATACTGAAAATGCTTGTATCCCACACTGAAATACTTCACTCATAAGTCTTATTGAGATACAGACTAGGGATAAGGCCAACTTGGCACAAGTGGAACAGTAGTATGACAAACTAGGAGACATCAAATAAACGTTTTGAATCTGGTCTAAAAAGACTTTCACATACCTATAAGTGAAAACCTGTTGAAAGCTTGTTGATTATTTCAATCCTGTGTTAGAGGTCTTGTTAAATGCTAGGGCTATATATGTACCATCAGTACTACCTAATGACCATAAAATATAATATAATAAAATATATATATATATATATATATATATATATATATATAATAAAATATATATATATATATATATATATATATATATATATATATATATATATATATATTACCTACTGGCGGTCGCCAGTAGGTAGTTATAGTTAGGACCACGTTTCCATAGGAAAACCTCAACATTCTATTTTGAATAACTTTGACGCCGGTCGACGAATCCTCGCAAATTTCTCAAAATAGGTGGGGCGCTACGCTCCGCTCCTACCCTGAAAGTCTCGGGGGGATCCGTCAAGCGGGGGCTGAGATAAAAGGGGGGTCCCAAAACGCGTTTTTCCCATGCATTTTTCCATAGGACCTTTAGAACGACCTACAGCCCGAACGGCTGAACAGAATTACTAGAAATTTGGCAGAGAGGTAGTCCCTAGGTCAAGGAAGTGCCTTTTGTAGGTTTGGTGTAAATCTGTTCAGTAGATTCTGAGAAAATAGCCTTTAAATCAATATATATATCTGAGCCAGCTTACGGTACGCTTACCGTACGCTTACGGTAAGCGTACGGTGGCGTGCGCGAGCGCGATTCTGATTGGCTCTTAGATCTTAGTAAACATTCGAATCGGCCGAAACCAGGAAGCGGCGGCCGCCATTTTGTGTATTTCACTCTGAAAAAAAAGAGTGAAAACAAAGAAAGGGGGCAATGAGGAGAGTTACAGACCCCCTAACAATTGTAAGGGGGTCAAAGAAGGACAGAAAAGTACAAAAAAAACATTTATTGATTTTAAAAAAAATCACGGGGTAAGCGTACGGTAAGCTCACGGTAAGCGTACGGTAAAAAAAAAAAAAATAAATAAATGAAAATCAGATTTAAGAGTTTAGAAATTAGGGAGCTCTAAAAAGAGCTGTTGTGTTTATGGAGTCATTTTTTTAGTGGTACCTACAAGTAAGTACCGATGCAGAGTCTAAGGTTCAAGAGGAAGACTCTGTTCCCTTCATCATTGAAGTGCACACCATCTCCTCTATAAATGTCTTGCATGTCGTAACGCAAGTTGTTGTGGTAAATGGCACCCATACCATAGTCACGGAGGAAAGCAGAAACAGATTTGTTGACGTGCTTTCTTGCTTTGTCAATCTGTGGACAGAAATGATTGGACCAGTTCCATTTTTGCCTTTGGCATATGTTGGAAAACACAAAGGCAGTTTTAGGGAAAAGTGTAAACAGTTGTGCAAAGGTGTCCTTCATAAGCATTTCCAGACCTACCCCAGTCAAAGTGCCTAGGTCATTGCCACCACAGTGCACTATTATGAGGTCAGGGTGTTGGATTTGCATGAAGGATTTCACCAATGGCATCAATTGGTGCCACTTTAACCCTCTCTGACCAATCCATTTAATGTCTACATTTGGCAAAGCAAGGTCTCTCACCATATCTGTTTTCTCTGCAAACTTTTCACTCCAGAAGACATAGCTGTGCCCTACAATCCACACTGTGAACATCTTCAAAGGAGAACTGGATGTACTCAGGAGGTGTCTTTCAGTAGAATGGCAATATGAAAAGAAAGACAGTTTGGAAATGGAGGCATACATATTTTTTACAAAACAAAAAGAACTGATTGGCTGTTTCATACCATTCTAGAAAAAAAACTAGGCTGTATGTGAAAATTAATAGAAGCATGTTTTGTATTGGTACAAAAAAATGTGTAACCAAAGAACAGTACTATGGATTTGCAGTTAGGATTGAAAAGTCAAGCACTCTTGCTCTGTGGAATTGAAACATTGTGTGTCGAACTTCTGACCTAACTGCACACAGCAGTGTTCCATGAGCTGTTGCTATGGTAGCAGGCAGAAGTCAAGTTGGGGGAAGGGTACTAGGCAGAAGTCAAGTTGGGGGCAGGGTACTTTTGGAAAAGGGTTGGTTTTCAACCAATAGAAATGTGTCATTACATTTGAAAAAAAGGGGGAAGCACTGAGATTTGAAACTTACATGTATATGTGTGGAAAAATAGAGGGAAAGTTTGCCATTATCTGGTTCTGCTGAGAGGAGAGAGGTGTACAGAACAGAGATCCTGGCTCTGATAATCTGCTGTTTGAGTGACACATTTCTTTCACAACTAACTAAATTTAAAGGTGAGTTTACAGTTTGAGAGGGGATGTATGTGGTAACTTAAGAAATGAATAATAGAAATGGGAATTGTTTTTGTTGTAGTTACACATGGTGGATTCATAATGTGTCAGTCTGTAAAAGAGATTTTCACTTGGCCCGAAAAAAAAAGAGCAGTAAGTGTGCTTTCAAATTGGCAAAGAAATTTCGTTTTGGCACTAATGTGAAAACATGACTCTGTGTGCATAGAAGAATTATAGGCAGAAATTTATTGCGTCTTGCTCTGGTGATTTCACAGTTGCAGTAGATGGAAAAGAGGAGCGAATTTTTGGGGGAAGAAGCAGAGGCTTAGCACACACCCATGTGCTTGCCATGTATAGTCATGCACAGTAATTAGAAGCGAGTGGGGTTTTCAGGTTTAAGTCTGTAATGCAAATACATTCAGCATCACTAAGGCTGGTTGCCCCTGCTGGAGTGTAGGCAGTCACAGAGAATACACACGGTGGTGGTCTGAAAAAAAAACAGCTTGGACATGTGCATTTAAATAAATTTAAAAAAAAGGTTTCAGAATGTGTCAGTCTGTAAAAGTGATTTCAAAGTGTAAAAAGAGATTTTCACTTGGCCCAAAAAAAAAAGAGCAGTAAGTGTGCTTTCAAATTGGCAAAGAAATTTCGTTTTGGCACTAATGTGAAAACATGACTCTGTGTGCATAGAAGAATTATAGGCAGAAATTTATTGCGTCTTGCTCTGGTGATTTCACAGTTGCAGTAGATGGAAAAGAGGAGCGAATTTTTGGGGGAAGAAGCAGAGGCTTAGCACACACCCATGTGCTTGCCATGTATAGTCATGCACAGTAATTAGAAGCGAGTGGGGTTTTCAGGTTTAAGTCTGTAATGCAAATACATTCAGCATCACTAAGGCTGGTTGCCCCTGCTGGAGTGTAGGCAGTCACAGAGAATACACACGGTGGTGGTCAGAAAAAAAAACAGCTTGGACATGTGCATTTAAATAAATTTAAAAAAAAGGTTTCAGAATGTGTCAGTCTGTAAAAGTGATTTCAAAGTGTAAAAAGAGATTTTTACTTGGCCCAAAAAAAAAAGAGCAGTAAGTGTGCTTTCAAATTGGCAAAGAAATTTCGTTTTGGCACTAATGTGAAAACATGACTCTGTGTCCATAGAAGAATTATAGGCAGAAATTTATTGCGTCTTGCTCTGGTGATTTCACAGTTGCAGTAGATGGAAAAGAGGAGCGAATTTTTGGGGGAAGAAGCAGAGGCTTAGCACACACCCATGTGCTTGCCATGTATAGTCATGCACAGTAATTAGAAGCGAGTGGGGTTTTCAGGTTTAAGTCTGTAATGCAAATATATTCAGCATCACTAAGGCTGGTTGCCCCTGCTGGAGTGTAGGCAGTCACAGAGAATACACACGGTGGTGGAATGAAAAAAAAAAACAGGTTGGACATGTGCATTTAAATAAATTTAAAAAAAAGGTTTCAGAATGTGTCAGTCTGTAAAAGTGATTTCAAAGTGTAAAAAGAGATTGTCACTTGGCCCGAAAAAAAAAGTGCAGTAAGTGTGCTTTCAAATTGGCAAAGAAATTTCGTTTTGGCACTAATGTGATAACATGACTCTGTGTGCATAGAAGAATTATAGGCAGAAATTTATTGCGTCTTCCTCTGGTGATTTCACAGTTACAGTAGATGGAAAAGAGGAGCGAATTTTTGGGGGAAGAAGCAGAGGCTTAGCACACACCCATGTGCTTGCCATGTATAGTCATGCACAGTAATTAGAAGCGAGTGGGGTTTTCAGGTTTAAGTCTGTAATGCAAATACATTCAGCATCACTAAGGCTGGTTGCCCCTGCTGGAGTGTAGGCAGTCACAGAGAATACACACGGTGGTGGTCTGAAAAAAAAACAGCTTGGACATGTGCATTTAAATAAATTTAAAAAAAAGGTTTCAGAATGTGTCAGTCTGTAAAAGTGATTTCAAAGTGTAAAAAGAGATTTTCACTTGGCCCGAAAAAAAAAGAGCAGTAAGTGTGCTTTCAAATTGGCAAAGAAATTTCGTTTTGGCACTAATGTGAAAACATGACTCTGTGTGCATAGAAGAATTATAGGCAGAAATTTATTGCGTCTTGCTCTGGTGATTTCACAGTTGCAGTAGATGGAAAAGAGGAGCGAATTTTTGGGGGAAGAAGCAGAGGCTTAGCACACACCCATGTGCTTGCCATGTATAGTCATGCACAGTAATTAGAAGCGAGTGGGGTTTTCAGGTTTAAGTCTGTAATGCAAATACATTCAGCATCACTAAGGCTGGTTGCCCCTGCTGGAGTGTAGGCAGTCACAGAGAATACACACGGTGGTGGTCTGAAAAAAAAACAGCTTGGACATGTGCATTTAAATAAATTTAAAAAAAAGGTTTCAGAATGTGTCAGTCTGTAAAAGTGATTTCAAAGTGTAAAAAGAGATTTTCACTTGGCCCAAAAAAAAAAGAGCAGTAAGTGTGCTTTCAAATTGGCAAAGAAATTTCGTTTTGGCACTAATGTGAAAACATGACTCTGTGTGCATAGAAGAATTATAGGCAGAAATTTATTGCGTCTTGCTCTGGTGATTTCACAGTTGCAGTAGATGGAAAAGAGGAGCGAATTTTTGGGGGAAGAAGCAGAGGCTTAGCACACACCCATGTGCTTGCCATGTATAGTCATGCACAGTAATTAGAAGCGAGTGGGGTTTTCAGGTTTAAGTCTGTAATGCAAATATATTCAGCATCACTAAGGCTGGTTGCCCCTGCTGGAGTGTAGGCAGTCACAGAGAATACACACGGTGGTGGAATGAAAAAAAAAAACAGGTTGGACATGTGCATTTAAATAAATTTAAAAAAAAGGTTTCAGAATGTGTCAGTCTGTAAAAGTGATTTCAAAGTGTAAAAAGAGATTGTCACTTGGCCCGAAAAAAAAAGTGCAGTAAGTGTGCTTTCAAATTGGCAAAGAAATTTCGTTTTGGCACTAATGTGATAACATGACTCTGTGTGCATAGAAGAATTATAGGCAGAAATTTATTGCGTCTTGCTCTGGTGATTTCACAGTTGCAGTAGATGGAAAAGAGGAGCGAATTTTTGGGGGAAGAAGCAGAGGCTTAGCACACACCCATGTGCTTGCCATGTATAGTCATGCACAGTAATTAGAAGCGAGTGGGGTTTTCAGGTTTAAGTCTGTAATGCAAATATATTCAGCATCACTAAGGCTGGTTGCCCCTGCTGGAGTGTAGGCAGTCACAGAGAATACACACGGTGGTGGAATGAAAAAAAAAAACAGGTTGGACATGTGCATTTAAATAAATTTAAAAAAAAGGTTTCAGAATGTGTCAGTCTGTAAAAGTGATTTCAAAGTGTAAAAAGAGATTGTCACTTGGCCCGAAAAAAAAAGTGCAGTAAGTGTGCTTTCAAATTGGCAAAGAAATTTCGTTTTGGCACTAATGTGATAACATGACTCTGTGTGCATAGAAGAATTATAGGCAGAAATTTATTGCGTCTTCCTCTGGTGATTTCACAGTTGCAGTAGATGGAAAAGAGGAGCGAATTTTTGGGGGAAGAAGCAGAGGCTTAGCACACACCCATGTGCTTGCCATGTATAGTCATGCACAGTAATTAGAAGCGAGTGGGGTTTTCAGGTTTAAGTCTGTAATGCAAATACATTCAGCATCACTAAGGCTGGTTGCCCCTGCTGGAGTGTAGGCAGTCACAGAGAATACACACGGTGGTGGTCTGAAAAAAAAACAGCTTGGACATGTGCATTTAAATAAATTTAAAAAAAAGGTTTCAGAATGTGTCAGTCTGTAAAAGTGATTTCAAAGTGTAAAAAGAGATTTTCACTTGGCCTGAAAAAAAAAGAGCAGTAAGTGTGCTTTCAAATTGGCAAAGAAATTTCGTTTTGGCACTAATGTGAAAACATGACTGTGTGCATAGAAGAATTATAGGCAGAAATTTATTGCGTCTTGCTCTGGTGATTTCACAGTTGCAGTAGATGGAAAAGAGGAGCGAATTTTTGGGGGAAGAAGCAGAGGCTTAGCACACACCCATGTGCTTGCCATGTATAGTCATGCACAGTAATTAGAAGCGAGTGGGGTTTTCAGGTTTAAGTCTGTAATGCAAATATATTCAGCATCACTAAGGCTGGTTGCCCCTGCTGGAGTGTAGGCAGTCACAGAGAATACACACGGTGGTGGAATGAAAAAAAAAAACAGGTTGGACATGTGCATTTAAATAAATTTAAAAAAAAGGTTTCAGAATGTGTCAGTCTGTAAAAGTGATTTCAAAGTGTAAAAAGAGATTGTCACTTGGCCCGAAAAAAAAAGTGCAGTAAGTGTGCTTTCAAATTGGCAAAGAAATTTCGTTTTGGCACTAATGTGATAACATGACTCTGTGTGCATAGAAGAATTATAGGCAGAAATTTATTGCGTCTTCCTCTGGTGATTTCACAGTTGCAGTAGATGGAAAAGAGGAGCGAATTTTTGGGGGAAGAAGCAGAGGCTTAGCACACACCCATGTGCTTGCCATGTATAGTCATGCACAGTAATTAGAAGCGAGTGGGGTTTTCAGGTTTAAGTCTGTAATGCAAATACATTCAGCATCACTAAGGCTGGTTGCCCCTGCTGGAGTGTAGGCAGTCACAGAGAATACACACGGTGGTGGTCTGAAAAAAAAACACAGGTTGGACATGTGCATTTAAATAAATTTAAAAAAAAGGTTTCAGAATGTGTCAGTCTGTAAAAGTGATTTCAAAGTGTAAAAAGAGATTGTCACTTGGCCCGAAAAAAAAAGTGCAGTAAGTGTGCTTTCAAATTGGCAAAGAAATTTCGTTTTGGCACTAATGTGATAACATGACTCTGTGTGCATAGAAGAATTATAGGCAGAAATTTATTGCGTCTTCCTCTGGTGATTTCACAGTTGCAGTAGATGGAAAAGAGGAGCGAATTTTTGGGGGAAGAAGCAGAGGCTTAGCACACACCCATGTGCTTGCCATGTATAGTCATGCACAGTAATTAGAAGCGAGTGGGGTTTTCAGGTTTAAGTCTGTAATGCAAATATATTCAGCATCACTAAGGCTGGTTGCCCCTGCTGGAGTGTAGGCAGTCACAGAGAATACACACGGTGGTGATCTGAAAAAAAAAAAAGCTTGGACATGTGCATTTAAATAAATTTTAAAAAAAGAGCAGTTTGTGTGCATTCAAAATGGCAAAGAAATTTCGTTTTGTGACTATTGTGAAAAGAAATGTAGTAATATATTTAAATACAATAAAGGATTTTTTTTTTTTAGTTTTTTTCAGGTATTGCTGAAGAACAGTGAACAAAATTTAAGATGCCTACAAAATCTCGAGTTCAAAAAACGCTAAAAAAAAAACTATATTTGAGGACAACTGGAGGACCAAAGTTAGTAGAAGATGCTGATGTTGGGAAAAAGAAAAAATCTTCTGGTAAGCAAAAAAAACAATTCCTAAACAAAATATTGAAAACAAACAAAAATGTACAAAATGTCTGTTCTCGGAAAAATGTAACAAAACCTACAGAACAGCAAAAAATTGAGGATTTAGTTAATGCAAATATACCTTCTGCAATTGAAAAGTTTAACAAACAGAAAAACAGCATTTAAAGAGATACGTAGAAAAATGTTTCAGAGAAGAGTTATGTCCAATTTGATAAAGGATATAAAGAAATATAAGCAAAAGGCTAAATTTTATAAAAAAAAAAAAGAAATTGAAGCCATTGCAGCAAAAGCATTAGAATTAAAAAGGAAACTATTCATATTAATTTTGAATAGGATGCGTACATTAGATAAAATGGTTAATGTACTGAAATCACAAAGCAAAAGCAAAAGAGTAGTGAACAGAACAAACTTTTGTAAAGTGTTTTTAGGAAAGTGGATGCATAGTTCAAGTAGTGAACCTTTTTTTAATGAAGAAAGCTATTTTCAAAGTAATAGTTTGCTGCATGCAGTTGACACCAGAGGTCGTTCATACGAAGTAAAAAATGGTTGCATAATGGAGAAGGAGATAATGGTTCCAAGAGATGAGGTACAAGTGATGGCAGATGAGGCAATGGGGAGACGTCCTAAAGCCCCAGTGTACACTTGGAATTGTAGTAGTATTTGCACTGTGCGTCAGGAATCTATTGACAGATTTCGAGAGTTTCTAAGAGAATATAGTAAAAAAAGTGTAAAACAAAAGATTAAGGTGCTTCAAAGTCTGGATCCATGCAGAGTGAGAGAGAATACTGGTTTGCAGGGTCATTCTCTTGCTTGTCTATCTAGAAAAGTGTGCAATAGTGTTTTCCATCATTTTAGGATGCATACTGAAATGAGAAAGTTTGTGAGACGGTTGTATTTTGCCAAAAGTCCAGCAATAAAGTTAAATGAATTGAATAGGGCTCTGTTCCGAGGAACGGTATCAGATGTAGAGAAGGTTGTTGATGAAATTCAGTTTTGTTACTTTGGTCCTGAACAAAACAGTGCAGAGAAGGACACAGTAAATGAGGCAGAAGTGGAAGAGAATGTAGAACCCTCTGTAAGTAACACATTTAATGATCACATAACAAAATTTGCAATAGTCTCTAATGAAAGACCAAATGTTACTTGTATTTGTTGCCGCAGAACTCATTATAGAAAACAAACTAGGAATGTTGATCTCTACAGAAAGAGTGAAAATGAAGATAATTATAAGTGGATGGATTTTGCCACATATATATTTCTTGAAAATTGTTTTGAATTGGGTGAAGATCAGCGTATTTGTAAATACTGCTACAACAAGTTAGAGGAAAATAGAATGCCGACCAGAGCTGTACATAATAATTTAGAATTGGATGCTATTCCTGCTGAACTTTCTGAATTAAATACATATGAGTCTATACTCATTCAATGTGTTCATCCGTTCCAGACCATAGTACGTATGGAGCCCAAAACTGGTAAATTACCTCCTTCAGATTTACTGAGAGGTTTAAAAGGTAGAGTGGTGTATTTGCCCTTGGATTTGAAAAAAAATATGGAAACTATTGATGCAGATACTTTGGAAACTGAACCATTAATTATTCTGGTTAATGGTGTCCCTACAAAGAATAAGAAGATTTGGCAGGAGCTGGTAGATGTGCGGAAAGTACAAAGAGCAAATTTGTATTTGAAAAAAAATAACAAATGGTATGAATCAATTTATATAGAAGAAGAAGAAGAAGATTTACAAGGAGACACAGAAACACCAACTGGACAAATTGAAAAAGTGGACAAGTCAAAGGAAGAAGAAATTTATGAACATTTTAGCATACATCCTCTCCATTCGAAAGAAGTTATGGGAGACAATATTGATCTCTTTCAGATGAAGAAAGCAAAAGGAAATCCCGTGAGTGTATGGGAGGAGAGCTTGGAAGCTCGATGTTTTCCCCAGCTGTTTCCTAAAGGAAAAGGAGGACGATACGATGAACGTCCGGAACAGATTCCAGCTTCTGAGTATCGGACTACAAGACTATATGCTGAAGATCCTAGATTTCGACAAAGTATCCCTTATTTGTTCCATCTTTTATTTGAAAGCGACTTGTCTGCACTGTCTTATGCAGTAAATCACATTTTAAAAAGTGGAATACATTTACAAAATGTGTCTGCTAAGGATTTTATGGAGAAAGTGCAGCACCGAGATGATCATTTGGAAACACAACTGATCAATCTGATGGCTTGTCAGCGTGGGACAAATGAATATTGGTACCGACGCCATGGTGAACTAAAATGCATGTTACGCAACTTAGGAACACCAACATGGTTCCTTACCCTAAGCTGCGCCGAGTACGCTTGGGATGATTTACTGGATTTTCTACGAGAGGCCAATTCAAACATTGAAAACATCGAATACAAGACAGCAGGAGAACTGTGCTCATTGGATCCGGTTAATGTTTGCAGATATTTCAATCATAGATTTGAGGCTATGATGTCCTTCATCTGCAATAAAAAAAATCCACCCCTTGGAGAAGTAGTGGATTTCTTTTGGAGAAAAGAGTACCAGGCAAGAGGTGCTCCTCATATTCATATGCTGCTGTGGATCAAGGATGCCCCAAAGTTTGGAACAGATACTGATGAAGCAGTGTTATCTTACATTGAAGAATATGCAACATGTGCTATACCTAAAAACACAGAAGAGAACAAGTTAAAGGAGCAAGTTCTACGTTTCCAAAGTCATCGGTGTGGAAAATACTGTCGACGGAAATACAAGAGCAAAGAAAAATACTACACTAAATGTCGATTTGGATTTCCTAGACCTGTTCTTACAAATGGAAGAGTCAACAGTTTTATGTCAGCTGTGAGACATACTATCACAAGAAAATCACCTAAGAATACCTACAACCTTAAAAGAAAAGAAGAATCAAAAAATATAAATGACTACAACCCAGTCATTTTATCCATGTGGAACGCTAACATGGATATACAGTATGTTGCTGACAATTCCATTGCTGTTGCTCGATATGTAACGTCTTACATTACGAAATCAGAAAAAACAGAATTGAAGGAAATGTGGGAAGAGATTTCTCACGAGAAGACTGTCAGTAAGAAGCTGTACAGTTTTAGTTTGAAGATGTTATCGCATCGAGAAATTGGATCCTACGAATGTTCAGATAGGTTATCTTCTGCAAGTCTCTACTCGAAGTCAAGAAGAATAATTTGGGCAAGTTTAGGCCTTGCAGCAATGAGAAATCGGGTACTGAAATCTGTTGGAGAAATTGAATATTTGGCTGAGAATGACCCAGAAAGTACAGACATATTGAAAACAAACATGTTGGACACATATTATCCCAAGAGAAGTCATCATCTGGAGAACATGTGTCTCTATGAAGTGCTGCAGAACTACATTTATTCACGGAAAGCTGCAGAAGACATCAACAGTGGAAAATATAAAGTTGTTGGTGAAGAAGGATGTTTGGTGAAGCAAAGCAAAGGAAGTTTGATAAATCACCGGAAGCTGAGTTGCGACACTACCGACAAGAAAGAATTTTACTACTTGGCTCTTTTACAGTTGTTTAAACCATGGCGTACAGAGGATGAACTACTGGGAGAATTCCAGAGCTATGAAGATTCTTTTAATGCTTGCAAAGACAGCATACAATGCAGTACATTCTCAACTTATCTGCAAATGTTAAATGAAGAAATTGAACAGGAAACTACAATTGCAGCAGAAATAGCTAGAGACAGTTCTCAGGACAGCCAAAGTTCAGGAACATACAGTCAAGATCCCCTAGGACAACCAATCGTTGAAAATGAAGCATCAATAGCCATGAATGAAGTGGAAACGGCTATGAATCAAGCTCAAGAAGAATTTATAGACTTAGAAAATTTGGAAAGACAACTGAATCAAGAGCAGCAACAAATTTATGAAGAGATCAAAAACAAAATTGATCACGGATTTCTACATATCAAAAAAGAGTGCTCATGCACATCATTTCATCCAATCAGGATGTATGTAAGCGGACAAGCTGGCACTGGAAAAAGTTTCCTAATTAAAGTCATCAGAAGCTACCTAAAGCAAAAAACGGATTCTACTTTGTCTTGTGTGGTTACTGCTCCAACTGGGTTAGCAGCATATAACATAAAAGGAATCACCTTACATCGTTTGCTAATGTTACCAGTGGAGCATGAGAACAAAATACAATTCAACAAGCTAACTGGAGAAGCATCCTTAGAAGTGTCAAGAGTATTGAAGAAGATGCAAGTTCTCATTATTGATGAGGTGAGCATGGTATCAAACTTAATGCTTGCCTTTGTGCATTTAAGAATGCAGCAAAGTTTGAAGACAGACTATGACGTGTTATTTGGTGGAAAACACGTCATAGTTTTTGGGGATCTTTTGCAACTTACTCCAGTTAAAGGACAACCAGTGTTTAATACTGTGACACATGAAGACACGAAGAAGTCATTGGGAAGCATTGGAAATACAAATATTTGGTCCTTCTTTGAGTACAAGGAACTTACAACTAATATGAGGCAAGCAAACGATGAAGAATATGGAAGTATTCTGAAAGATATCAGAATTGGACTACTCACAGAAGTTGGCAAAAAAGCATTACAGAGTCGGCTGCTACATAACTTATTTCCAAAGGAAGAAATAGTTGCAGAGAAAATATACAAGAATATTGCAGAAAACAAAAGTGTCATCTGCTTAATGCCAACTCTACGTGAATGCTCAATATTTAATGAGGAGCTTTTGAAATTGGAAAATGAAGACATCATGAAATTGGAAGCAGTGGACAAAATTGAGGATGGAAGAATTACTGTCACAGTAACAGGCAAACTGAAAAATAAATTGGACTCACTAGAGAAGAATATCTCCAAAACAGCAGGATTAGAAAAAAATCTATATGTTTGCATGAACTGTAGAGTGTTTTTAAGGAGAAATTTGGATGTTGAAAAAGGCTTAGTGAATGGAGCGATGGGAAGAGTTGTGGGTTTTATTAATTATCAGAAAAAAGATGGAATTGAATGTTTAAAAATAAAATTTGATCAGATAGAGGAAGTTAAAGACATTTGTCGTTGTTCAGTTCGTTTCATGCTTGTGAAAGACTTATATGTACGTAGGAAGCAGTTTCAGTTTTCACTAGCATATGCTGTAACTATCCACAAGTCTCAAGGATTGACTGTAGATTGTGCATTTGTGAACATTGGTTCAACAGTGTTCAAAGAAGGTATGGCATATGTAGCTTTGTCACGAGTCAAAACATTATCAGGTTTATTCATGATTGACTTTGATGATTCAAAAGTTAGTGCTGATACAAACTCTGTAAAGGAGTATAATAGATTAAGAAGAACCTATGCTCCTCATTTAGGTCAGTATCCTGTGTTGGAGAAACGTGTAGTTTCTCGTAAAAGGAGAAATGAGAATATCTGTAATGAAGATGTAGAGAAGAGGAAAAAAAAGAGGAGTGATGTAATTGCAAGCAAAAAGAATAAGGAAAATGAAGAACAGGTTGTAGGATGTCATTTTGAAAATAGCTCTGGTGTCAACTGCTACGCTAATGTAGTGCTGAATGTTGTATTTTATCTGGAAAGTTTGCAAGAGCAGATAATAGTAAATCAGGGAAAAAGATTCTGTTCAGAGCTCAGTCTCCTTTTTCAAAAGCTGAGTAAAGATAAAACTCAAATAGAAAGTGCTACTGACATTAGAAAACTTTTAGATGTATGTTCAGGACGAACACAGTTTTCTCAAAATGTACAGCAAGACGCACAGGAATTCTTGTTGTTTTTTCTTCAGATAGTGGAAGAAGAAGGAGTTCCCATTGACATTTTTTTTGGTCTCTCTTATAAATGGGAACATAGTTGTGAAAACTGTTATAATATATGTGGCTCTATTGTTGATAATGAAAGGTTTATTTATTTGACATTGCCAGAGAGTAAAACAGTCACTTTTGCAAAATTAGTTAAAGATGCTAATCATAGCATGAAATGTGGTGAGTGTAATTCTGACATGTTTTCAACATTAATTTTAAGGGAATACGGACAGTATGTAATTTTAATGATGCAACGATGTAGAGCTGATGGTTCAAAATTGGATACTTTAATAAAGAAGTTTACAGGACAGCAATTATCAATTTCAGGAAAAACTTTTGTAACTGTTGCAATAATTTTCCATGATGGACCTACTGTTACTTCTGGACATTACACAGTTTATCTTAAATGTGAAAAAGGCTGGACACTGTGTAATGATTCCCAATTGATTTTCAAACAACGTTTGCCTTTTGATTTAGCAAATTCCTATCTAATCTTTCTGAAACCTAAATTTTAGAGAGACTTGGCAAGATCTGGACAAAATAATTTTACCATTTTACTGGATTACCATTGCAATTTTGTAGAAAAAATATTTTTAAAAATTATCATTTGGCCTAAAGGAAAGATAACCAATTGTAATGTGGACTTTTTAAATTTTTAATGCAATTTTGAAAAACCAATAATTTAGAGATAATCGGTAACTTCTGCACATTTTAAATTTTGGAATGCTATTGGACTGCCATTGGAAATTTTTACAAAAATGATTTAAAAAATTACTATTTGGCCATGTGGAAAAGTAAGCAATTCTATTGTGGACTAAATAAATTATTCAAAAAATTTTTGTGAACCAAAATGTTACAGAGAATCGGTGAGATCTGGACAGATTAAACTTTAGAATTTTAATGGTTTTCCCTTGGAAATTTATTCCAGGGGGAAAAAAAAAATACAATTTGGCCTAAAGGAAATAAAATCAGATGTATTTTGGAGTTATTTGAGATATAATATTGTGATTATACTCCTGAAACAAAAATATCAGACGGTATTTTAAAGAAAAAAGTATTGTTTTTAGATGATATTTTTTTAGAATAATATGCATTTCTGTAATGATAAGTTTAAGTGAGAAGAGATTCTGGGCTTTTTTAATACAATCTTTGAGATTGTTATTTTTTTTTGCCCGCTGTAAAATGATGAATGCAATTGCTTTCACAATTTATAGTGAAATGCAATATATTCTGAAAACAGCAAAAATAAGGCAAAAATATTTTTTGGTAAAAAATGTAAATATGTGTACTGTATTATAAAATGGTTTAAAGATATTAATACTTTTTTCTTTTTTTTCAGATCGAAATAGAAAATTTTCGTAAACTACAACCATTTTAAAAACTATTTTTTAAAAAAACAAATGAATAAATATTTTTTTCAGTGAGTATGGTAAGTCAATAGTAATAATTGTAGTCTCTCAAGGACCTTGTAATGTGAAAAATGATTTTTAGTGTTTTTTTTAAAAAATAAAAAAAAGGTACGCTTACCGTACGCGTACGGTAAAAAAAAAAAAAAAAAAGTTTTTTAAAAAAAATGTAAAAAAAAGATGAAATATAAGGTTGGCTCTTAAAAGAACCGTTGTGTTCATGCAGGGACAGAGGAAAGGAACCATGGGAAAATCATTCAAAGCTACAAATGTGCTGATCTATTTTGTTATTCACTAGGGAAACACTGGTCTCCCTATAACAAATTAGAGCTTTACAAAATGTGCAATGAATATCAACCTTCCGAAATCGAGGGTTCATTTCCAGAGGGCCAGCAAAAGGAGATTCTCCCCCCACAGATGAAGGGCTCACCTGAGCTGCAGAAGAAGGAGTAAGCTCTGCAGGTGATGGTCCAGGCTGAGCTGCTGTGGATGTACTGGCTCGTCTTTCTGAAGAGTTACCTCCAAAAAGTTGAGCATGTGTCCTTTTGTGTACATCCTTGAGGTGCCTCATCATGGTGTGATTCCCAAAGGAATACTTCCTGTCAGGATTACCTCTAGAAAGTACACGCTGACACAGCTTGCAAGTAACTAAGGGTGCATTCACCTTTTGCTGGCCTTCTGGAAAAGTAAAATAATCCCAAACATAAGAAGGTTTTACTTTCCTCGCTCTCTGCCTCAAGACAGTGCTGCTGGTGCTAGCCTCACTCTCAGAAGAGCTCTGCTGTTCTGCCATCGTATCCCAAAGACAAACCAGCTCCTTCTCCCAAGGGATCACAAGCAGAAATGAGGGGAATGGGTGTGGTGTAGGAGAGTTCTAGAACTGAAAGTAGTTTCAACCAATCAAAAGTTGTGTTTCAAGATCACATGACCTACCGTACGCTTACGGTACGCTTACGGTACGCTTACGGCAAAAAGTACGCGTGCGCGTAAAAAAGACACGCGCTTGCGCGCATGCGCATAACAGTCATTTCCCGGCACTTCCGCGTAACGTGCGCGTGTTGCGTAAGCGCGCACGCGTCCCACGCGCAGTACGCGCGCTACGCAAAGTACGTAACTATACGCAAGCAGCGTAGATAGATTACGGACGTTGCGTAAACCGTACGCTTACCGTGAGCTTACGGTACGCGTACTATAAAAAAAAAAAAAAAAAAAAAAAAAAAAAATCTGGAAATAAATTTTACTTGTTTATTTTAAAAAATTTATATAAAATAAATATTTAATGATTTTAAAAAATTAAGCATAGTCTTTATAAAAGGTAAAAAATTAAATTAAAAATATGTTTGAAAAAAATGAAGAAAAAAAAAAAAAAATAGCATTTAAAAAACCTTGCAAATTCACTGAAAAAAACATGAGTTTCACACACGTTATAGTTAGGAATTAGCATTTAAAAAACCTTAGAAATTCACTGAAAAAACCATAGGTTTCACACACGTTATAGTTAGGAATTAGCATTTAAAAAACCTTAGAAATTCAGTGAAAAAACCATAGGTTTCACACACGTTATAGTTAGGAATTAGCATTTAAAAAACCTTAGAAATTCAGTGAAAAAACCATAGGTTTCACACATGTTATAGTTAGCTGGACATTTTACTCGTAAAAAACCAATGAAATTGCCCCGTTATAGTTAGTTCAGCTAACTATAACTCGCGCGCCCGCAATGCACTGCTGATGACGTCACATATTACATCACTCATGACATGGTCAGTGACATCACTCATGACATCACTGATGACATCTCAAATGACATCACTGATGACATCACTGATGACATCATCCTTGTGATAGAGTGGCAGACCTCCTCTCACCTTAATATAAGCTTTGATACACACATTCAAAAATAGAGACTAAAAATTTCAAAACAATGGACATACCAATACCAGTTACAACAACCTCTTCAGTAATTCTAAGATCCACATACACATCCACTCATTCACCAACAGTCCTATACAGTCACTCATACATGTACTCACTCATCATATGTACTCATACATCTATACATCCTGTAAAACAATGCCACTTATCCATAGAGTTACTCACACACATAGTCACTCATGCTAATAAAGAATAAAACATACATTTACTTGCATATACAGTAATACACACACCACCATACTTACTTCTACGGAAACTTACACATACTTAGTCTTTTAAACAATCACTTATAGAAACACATACTTATTCATACAGGAACTCTTTCAATCTCTCCCTCTCATATATACTCACATATATACACCAATACTCACATATACTAGTTTAAAACATATGTAGTTACTCCTGAAGACACTATTGAGACAGTCATTCACTCACTAACACACCCATACACACACTTATCCAGCCATACAGTCCTGCACACATGCTGTCTTCAACACATACAAACAGTGAGTCACTCATTCATGCATCTATGCACTACGTAATACCCCCCACCGTACCATACAGACACTCAGACTGATACTCAAAAAAACAACTAATAACCTATATAGACACCCATGTAGCTACTCACCAACCCATGCAGCCACTTATACACAAAGTGAGAGATACACTTAATCAGTCAGTTACACAATCAATTTTTCAAAAACAAATCATCCATTTAGACACTTATATACCCATTTATTCTTCCATCGACCTTGAGATATACATATATAAAACATATTTAATTTTCAGAATAACACACATTCACTGGATGATGTCATCAGTGATGTCATCAGTGATGTCATTTGAGATGTCATCAGTGATGTCATGAGTGATGTCACTGACCATGTCATGAGTGATGTAATATGTGACGTCATCAGCAGTGCATTGCGGGCGCGCGAGTTATAGTTAGCTGAACTAACTATAACGGGGCAATTTCATTGGTTTTTTACGAGTAAAATGTCCAGCTAACTATAACATGTGTGAAACCTATGGTTTTTTCACTGAATTTCTAAGGTTTTTTAAATGCTAATTCCTAACTATAACGTGTGTGAAACCTATGGTTTTTTCACTGAATATATATATATATATATATACACACACACAGTTATTTCAGATGTAAAACGTAGAATACACTTATTTGCCAATAGGAATTATGGTATTGTGTTTTGGGACATTCTGTTAGTTGTGAATACCTTTTTTTTAACTGTAATTTATGATACTACCCATAGAAAACACACGTGAACACTGCTTATCTTGATTAAATGAGATGCATTTCATATATACCTAAAAACCATTTTTAAGTAAGGTGGCCAGCAAAGAGAAAGCATGTAGTGCTGAGAGAAAAGAGAGGGAAGACCATAGACAGCTCGGGAATGGAGGAGGCAGAAACACTGGTCAGGAGAACTGATGCAAAGAAGCAGGTGATCATGACCAGCGGCGAAGAGAAGGAAGCAGAAGGACAAGTTCAGTAACACCTTATCTAGTAGAGAGAGGATATAGCAGCAGGCTATAGCTGCAGATTCCTGATCTTGAAACCCCCCCTAGGCACCAGAATGGATCTGGAAAAATGTTCACCAGGGTCACGGCGCATCGTTACAGGGCATCGATAGACTCCGTAGCGATGTCGTCTCACGAATACGACATCGATGGAGTCCATAAAGGCCCTCTCCCGATGCACTGACATCAGTCTCTTTAGTGACTATTTTCACACCAACAATGCGGAGCCACTTAGAGAAACAGTCTATGGATGCAGTGTGCCAAAAAGGG
This sequence comes from Triturus cristatus, assembly GCF_964204655.1. Lineage (NCBI taxonomy): Eukaryota > Metazoa > Chordata > Amphibia > Caudata > Salamandridae > Triturus > Triturus cristatus. The sequence goes on along the minus strand of NC_140594.1, from coordinate 809,411,437 downwards.
AAAAATTGTGTATCAACAAGTACAGATTGAAAGAACTATATACAAAGAGGGGATCTTGGAGACAACAGGGACCATAGTTCGTAGAGTGTGGAGGATGGATGGATCGATAAGGAATCTGCAGCGGGATCCCATCTCTACTAGATAAGGCGTTACCGAAGGTAAGTAACTTTTCTATCTGATAGAGACATCTAGCCACAAATTCCTTATCTTAGAATCAGATACCCAAGCAGCACCATTCTTGCAAGAGTGGCTGCAAAGGGACCTCAATAAAAGAAGCCCAAATAGGAGAAGCCGGTCCAAAGATAGAAAGGGACCAGGCTTTTCGAAAAGGATAGGTTAAGAAAGATGCTCACCGAAAGGACTGATCTCCAGGGACGACTGTGGAAAGCCTGTAGGGAGTAGACAGCTATAAGACTGTGAGAAACAGTATAGAATCAGTAAAACAAGCAGTCCTAAAAGGGGATGCAACCTAAGATCGGAGAAGGCAAAGGGACCAAGGACAATAATCCATAGAGTCCAAGCTCAAAATCAAATGGAAGGAGCATACACAGCTTGCTCAGCAGCTACCATACATACAACGAATAAAGAGCACCCACCGATCGTTGAGGAAATGATCCAGAGAAACAGATTCCAAAAAAATAGACCTCCATGATAGAATGATGGAGGAAAGAGAACACTAAATACTGAAGAGCATCGCTAGGAAAACAACAAGAATGGTAAAAATAAAACGCTCTTACATCGAGAACCTTAAAGGCGTATAAAGCATCCTCTCAAATAATGTAATGGAGACACTCACTGAAGAGAAGAAAGGAAACAAACAAGTACAACCAAGAAGGCTGAACCAAGTCACCAAGAAGGGTGTAGGTAAAATGCAGGGATGTACACTGTATAGAAGGCCAGAAAACTGTTTGGGCAAAACACACACATTTATACTGAAACAGTCTGAAAGTAAAAGACATCTACAAGACATCTATTCAAGATATAGGTGTATATATATGCAGAGACATGTACATCCAAAGATACATTTATACAAGGATAAATATGTATATAAAAACAGATATTCTTGTAGACACAAATCAGAGGGTAAGCAAAATTATATACACTCCACCAAAGATAACCCATGTCCTCCGCCAGTGTGCGGGAGGACACAAAGTGGAGGAACGAAGAATACTCCAAGAGCAGAGGTAACCAGGGAAGGACTGAGAATACATCCTACTGTCGTAAAAGAATAAGTTATGACAGTAACTGAAGTGGAGGCATAAAGACGAAGCTGGAAAACAGCAACAATGCCACATAAGAGTAGGACGTGAAAGGCATTGCTCACTACAGGAAAACGAAGGCAACCGTCCAAGAACCAACACCACCGACCGAGAAAGGGTGTCAGTGGGCGGTAGAAGGAGAAGCAAATAATAAACAGCATGTGGAAAGTCCACCATGAAAAAAGAAAGAGGAGCGGGGGAGGAAGAAGCAGAGGAAGAAGAAAGAGGAAGAAGAAAGAGGAGGAGCGGGGTTGAAAAGGAGGAGGAACAAGAAGAGGGGGCAGAAGAGGAGAAAGAGGAGGAGGAAAAGTGGTGGAAGAAGAAAAAGAAGACCACCAGGGTGAAACGAATGGTTGATAGGAATTAGGGGCAACAGATAGTTGATTATGACAATTGCACATTGCCCACCTTAAGGAAGCAGGAGAAACAGGTAAGAAATCTGACCAACGCTTCATGGAAACTGTATAACAGATAGTATATACCCAAAGAAAAAGTAATAAAGAACCCCCACCAAAGAAGGGGGATAAAATGGAACCTTCCCCATAGAAAAAGAGGGGGGTGGCACGAAGGCGGGAGTGGAGAGAAGAAAAATACAGGACAGAAAGGGGAACCCACCCTCTTGTGAAATAAGGATACCAAACAAGGATCCAAACAGTCAAGGGGACTGGTGCCCCAGAAGAAAAGAACAGCAGACACAACAGCTGCCCACGGGTGCGATGGCAGATATGTATACATTTTTTTTTTAAACAAGCCGAAGGGAACAGCAGTGGCTGTAACCCAAGTAGGTAAGTAAAACCCAAGTAGGTAAGTAACACACAAAAAGGGTAAAAACACATACAAGAACACCAGACTGCTGAAGAGAAACAGAATCAGGAGCACGATAAAGTAGAAAAGGACCTATACAAGAAGGTAGTGCCAAAGCGCAATTTGGAAGAATACGCCAAAAAAGATGCTGATACCACAAGGGCATTAGGGAGGAGGAGTCCTGGAACCCAGGCCCAAACCAATAGGAACACAAATGAGAGCAAGAGAAAATCCATGTCTCCCACAGAGGAAACCCGAACAAAGAGAAGGTCCACAATGAAGAGTGTCGAAGATTGGAACTAATGTAAACCAGATGAAGAGTGCGCCTGCCTGTGATACCAGTGTGGCCCATATGGAGGGGGCAGAGAAAAGAGGTCAAAGTCCCTATAAGAGACACTAAATGCATTGACCGCTTATAAAATGACTAAAGCACACAAAATAAGGTCTCCAAAAACAAGGCTACAGTGCATCCGCACAACATAAGAGAAATTCTGCCACAGAGTAAGTATTTGGGTAGGACAAATCAAGCGGCAGAAAGAAGCTGTAAGAACCGAATCCCATGAGATTGCAAAGTAAGATGTGTTCTAGATGGCTGGAAATGAAACCTGTCACTGACCGCATAATAGAAGAGAAAAGTACCTGTAGAATGCAGGAACACAACGCCAGGTGTAAACTCTGAAAGGGAGAGAATACTCCGTCCTATGAAGGCGGACAAGAGTCAAAACCAGGGGAAACCAACTGTCTATGACTACCCTAGTACAGCGAAGAGTTAGGCCAACGCACCAACATGACTATCTCTGAACCGACATAGGGCCGAGTTGGCATGCATACCAAAAAGAGAGGCGCCATCAAAAGGCATGTCAATTAAAGCAGTTTGCACAGCATCCAAAAACCTGAAAGTCTGCAACCATGCACGCCGACATACAGCTATGGAAGAGGCCATAGCCCTACTGACAGAATTGGTGGTATCCATACCACAGCGAATGCTCAGAATGGCAGCTTGTTGCCCACCACGTGGCCGAAGCAGCCTGAAACACGAAGCTCCTAGTAGAGGGATGCTTAAGGAGACAGGAGGGATCCCCCAGGGCCGGGCGATCCCTGTGAGAAATAGAGGGGTTGCATTTCAGGTTTAGCCCAAACACCCAGTAGGTAAGTTAGACTGATCAGGATGTAGAACGTCAATTGAAGGGTCTGTTGAGAATTCCACAGAAGGAAGTTGTAAATCCAGTACGACCGAAAATCGATTGAGTAAGTTTGCCAGAGTGGAACTTGTCTCTGTGACCTAAATAGAAAGACAGGAGGCTGGAGAAGTTTCCAAGCCACTGGTGTCACCCAACCGAGTCAAGTAACCAGTTAGACTGCATAGGTCGTGGAGTCTCCAAAATGGGCAGCAGCACCACTATTAGAGACAGCAGACAAGAGCCTGACGCCAACATCGGAGTCGACAGACCAGAAGCAAGAGCCAAAAGTGGGAGCCTCGATGGGCTTTGCACTGGCATCGCTAAGGTGTCAGACACAGGAGGCCAACCTGAGGAGAACCCTCTGGCAGGGTCACAGGCACGACCTCATGCATTTCCTTGGGGCCCGAGTGCACTCCAGAGGGAGGCAACGATACAAGAATAGCATAAAGAGTTTGAGAACATTGTATTACCTGGGTCAAAGACACCCCGGCCCCAGGATAGGTGAGGAGATGCTAGGAGGAGTGGGGACCAGCAGTAGGCGACAAAGGTGGATGGTGCCGCAAATTTGACCGTGGACACAGACTTGCCTCCAGACGTCAAAGGAGAATGACACCCACAGGAACAGCTCCTAGGCGGACAGCCGGCCAGTCCGTAGAGCGCATAGGGTATCAAGGACGATGAGAAGACTATGATGACTGACATCTACGCTGCAAGGAGCTTCAAGCAACGTTTCCTGCAAGCTTCCGGACTGAGCTGGAGACAGGAGTCACACTCTTCAGAGTCATGGTGCCTACCCAGGTACCACATGCAAACCAAGTGAGGATCCGTGTAAAAAAAGGAATCTGGTGGTCAATATAGGTAAAACGAAGTATATGGCTTTTAATGTAAAACCCTCCAGCTACCCGCATCCTAAAATGGAAGGTATCGCCCTGGACCGGGTTACTATATTCGAGTACCTAGGTTTGACCTTGAACGACAAAATGGGTTGGTCCCCTCAAATGCGCAAGGCCAATCTAAAACTTAATCAGGCTGTGGGGGGCATCCTTAAAGTTTATAAGAATTGTCGTACAAAAATCATAAGTGCTCCCTTAGAAATTTACTGTGTGCAATCCCGATCCTCTACATTGTACGAGGCTGAACTTTGGGGCCATACCAGTGCAAATGATTTGGCTACCACCGAAAACAATTTTATCAGGAAACTCTTATCCCTTCCAACTAACACGCCGCTTATGCCATTGAGGTTGGATCTTAACATCCGTCCCATCCTAGAGGTCATTGCCACTAGACCGGTGATGTACTGGAAAAGGCTCTGGAGTACACCAGAGCTAGCATGTTACAGAGACGAATTGAAAGTAATCTTGGGTACACTTGGGGCCGATAAGATTCCATGGCTCCAGTATGTAAGGCAGACATTAATTCATATTGGCCTTGCCCATCTCTGGGCTAATCCAGAGACTTCTACTCTAGGCATTTCCAAAAAAACTCTTGCCTTAACCTTTAAAGATTACTTTCTAATGAAAGCTTATAGCTCAGTCAGACCATCTAGTCTGACAGACGCTTTCCTTGATGTTAAATCTTACTACGCCTTTGTACCTGACCTTGATGCAATCCAACCCATTTTAGCAAAGAAGCTGTACTTACAGTTCAGATATGGAACCCTCCCTCTTTATTCCTTTACTGATCGATGGGCGGGCGGTTCCCAGCATATTTGTCCTGGTTGTTCATCTGAACTGGAAACTACGATCCATGTTGTGCTTTTCTGCCCCGCATATGTCGGTATCCGGAAAAAATGGATCATACAATTATGTTTAAACTTGGGTATTAGGAGTTATCTTGATTTTTTTAGGATCATGCGAAGCGATTTAAATCCAGTTGTTGTGGCTGCAGCTTCTAAGTTTTTGTTCGCGATGTGGTCAATCCGCAGGAAACTAATACAGCAACAACACTGACTGACCTATTGGTTCTAAAAGGGGTTTGCTTACTGCTTTAATTACTATGACATCCTGTTTTTTTAAGATGGGTTAGTGTATTAAATGGAATATGTATTCTAAATGAACTGTTTTATATTGTACTTTTATGATTTTAAACAATCGCAATAAAGTTTTTTGGATTGGATTGGATTGGTTATTGTTCCTATGGGAATGGTTTTCAAGGTCCTCACACTTTCCTTGGAGGATAAGTTGCCCTTCTAGTGCCAGAAGGGGTGCTGTCAGGCTCTCTGTCTCTTCAGTTTGTCCATCTACTGTTCTCTCCAAGGTATCTGTTCTTCTGCCCATATCCACAATCTCACTGCATATTTCCTTGCGTTCTTTCTGTAAGGTCTTCTTTAATTTGGGGTCCCTGAATGCCCATGTTAGAGAGCTCCAGGTGACTCCTTCCGCTTCCAAGTGTGTATTGTGTCCAGTTTGGTCACCTTTGGCCCGCCTTGCTTTTTCTCCATTTGTGTAACATTTCCTTAAATGGATGCTTCTTTTTTCCCCCTTCCCCCTGCCACTTCCAGGGATTAGGTTCAGTTCCAACAACACTTAAAGGCCTCACCTGCATCCCACACAAGTATAGGCACTCACTTCTGGAGTTGTCATATGGTTGCTTGCCATGTCCATAGCCCTGCCAGAGCACACCTCTAGAGCCACTGTTCCGGCTTCTTTCTCTGCTGTCCAATTGACACAAGCTGCTGTCCTTTAGCACTAGTGATGCGCACCTGTGTTCCTCCTCTTGCTCTGGGTTGTTGCTGATTGAGGGCCACCACAGTGTCTACTGTGCTTCCTAAAGGCCGGCATTGCTATATCTAGGCCCCACCTTGGGCCGCTTCAGCTGTTGCAGACCCCCCTAACTGCTCTCTCTCTCTTTGTCTCCAAGGGGCACTCAGGGAGTCCAGATGAGATACCTGTTCAGTGAGCAGGCCGCTTTGTCTTCATGCGCGACTGTGCAAGCAGTAACCCCAAGCCAATCCTCCTCTGGAATGAAGCATCCACCCGCTTGTTTCTTCTCGCCCGCTGGCCACCCTCTTATAGCCACTATCTTCCAGGCCGCAGTAGCTGCACGGTTGCTCCAAGAGCTGTAAAGCTTATTTTGCTACAACTTTTGAAGATGTCTTATTTTTGTTCCTTTTAGTCAAACAGTTCACCCATTCCAAAACCATAGCCACCTTGTGACTAAGTCAGCCTAACACACAAACTGAAGACTAATGAGATGTACAAGTATTCTTCACCTATGCAAGAAGAGACTAACAATCGTTTTATTTAGTATTTTGTAAAGGATTTAGGCAAGGGAGAACGCTTGGTGCCTCAGTCACACTCCACAATTGGAAAAGACCTTCCTGTAAAGTGACTGGATAGGGCTGGGTTTGGAAGAGGTTTTGTAGAAAGAAATGCTGCTAGGAACTTCTAAAGGTGCCCTAACAGAGTTATTCCCTGGCCCAAAAGTAGCATTGTCCACAAACACTATAAGCATAATTTTGTTAGAGTTAGACTGTGTGGCAGTTACAGTAAACTGTAGCACCTCAATCAGATTTGAGAAAGATGGAGATTGGAACGGACAATGAGGAAAGCCAATAAGATGTCCGACTACAATTTGGATTACCACTGATAACATGTACATCAGACAAATTCATGGTGGTGGTCACAATAAATGTGACTGATAAAGCGATCCCAAATTAAGACGATGTACAAGGTAAAACGTGTTTCAAGGGCTATGGCTAAAAAGGATTTGTTACCTTTACGTCTCTGGCTGCGAGTTTAGCTACAAAACACCAGCACCACCATAGTTTACATGACGTCATGTATCCTAGATCTGTGATGCCTTACATGTTCAAGTGGCAAGTCCTGACCATTGCAGTTGCAAGGTTTGAACTATAGAAGTTCAATTCTGAAACCGTTGTCATTTTTAGCTTGGTTTCCATTCTGGTGAGATGAGTGGTAATTGCTGTGCTCTGTGTACAAGTTACCCCTATTGTTTCCTTTAAGGTCACTGGCATCGGGGGGAAGGCTCAGGGGCTATGCATCCAATGCTGGGATCTGTTTTTGTTCTTATAGTCACAGATTCAAATCACAATTGATCCACTCAGCATTTCATTCTTACCAGGTCTATAAAATGGAAGCTAATGAATTAGGCAATAATAAACGTTTGTTATTTTGGCCCCAAGGCACACTTCACAAACAGATGTTATGTTAGGAGGGAAGGTGAGCTCTGGTTGATGGCCCTGTGGCAGTCACATCCTGACATGCCATCTCTCCTGTTGGACAGTAACTGACGCATTTGGAGGGTAGATCTGGTTTGATGGTAAAGAATGGAAAGTTTCTTTTTTATTTAGATGACTATAAGGTTAAGTATAAAGAGATTAAAAAAAAAGGGTAGGTCTTACTTTCCATAAATTGTTAATCTTTAACCTAAAGAAAGATGTGCTCTGTCTTAGTATGGAGAACATTAATTTCACGAGCGAGCCGTAGAATCTGTATTTTAGTACTCAGGTCTCATGTTCCCAACATCAAAATCACACTTATGGATTTAGCAGAAATATGGTGATTATTAGGTGTTTAGATTTAGTATTCATCTAGTATACATGACAAGCCGGTCTAAATATTCAATGAGGAAGAAATGGTGTCATAGTGAAAATGATCTAGCAGTCAGAACAGTATGGCTTTCTTCTTCTAAGATTCTACTATTTCTCTACAGAATGATAGATCAACAACTTTTTCGGGCGCATACCAAAATATACAATACCAAAATGTAACCCAATAGGATTCTGGAAGGGCAGGATGGAATCACATGAACAAAAGCATTCACCATTATATGGTAGATCTACTGTAAGGGAATTCTGTATGAACCAGGGCCTTGAACCAGGGCCATGAACATATGCCATTACAATTTGTAGAGAACCACAGTATTCAGATGTGTTGGTAATTAAACTCGTACAAGAGGATGAAACGCCAGGACAGACTAGATGCCCATTGTATACTATATTTCATCACCATTACCGCTCAGACCCAGCTTTCATCACTACAGGCCCTTCATTTCACATAAGGATATTAACTGGGCAATGTGTGACTGATGAATGGACACCAACAAAAAGCGTTGAAAAGAAAAATTCACAATGACTTCAAAATTAATAACTGGGCCATCACTTATATACCTTCTGCGTCTTATGCGATAGCCTGCTCCACTTGGTTTTGCATCATTTTGGTTTTGTACTCTGAGGTGTTACTTGGGCTCTTACAGCATACAACACATCCTTTTCAAGGTTTGCTAGTTTAACGTAATACAACACATGTAAATGCGTTAAGTGCAAGCTTGCCCCCGGGGTATTTTGGTGCTGGTTTACATGATGCACAACTTAACATGTAAAAACAAGATATAACAGACTACTGTAAAAACTGCTCAGTATCCCAAATATATTTTCCGAATGAGAGGGCCAGGGTAAAAGAAAATTAAGCACTGCTGATCCCTACACCTAGAACAAGAAGTGGTGGTTTTAGGGAGGGAAAGGACCTAGTGATGACTTAAGATGAATAATTCTGAACATTCATAATATAGGTTTTGTTTTACTTGCTTGTCTATAGAAATTGGTGAATCATCCACTATCATTTATGCCCAAAGTGAAAATATTAAAAATTACTAAATAATTCTTAATACTATCTTACCGGAGATCCAGACCAGCCTCTTTCCACAGCATATCCATGAGTCGCAACAGCTGAAGTGTTAACATATCCTGTCTTAAATCTGTGGGTGCAACAAAAAATGTTGACTTGGTCTACCTAAAAACATTCGCATAAAACCTACTACAGAAACCATAACCATTTGAGAAAGAATTGTATGTTTAATTAGTGCACTTAATCAGCCTTGCTTCAATACAATGGCAAACAGTCAATCCATCTCTACTTTTTTGACATTCAAAGCAATTCAAACATAGCACATGTTTCTCCGGTTACTACCCACATGTTTTTAGATTACCTTTAGAACCATGTCCAATAACGTTTCCACCATACCTTTTATATACATATGACCACTATCCTTCATTCCTTTTGTAGTTTTTAAGAAGCAGGATTTTAGCCAAACACTGATCCAATTATTCAGGAAGGAACTTTAAATACTGTGTTATGTGCATTATGTTTCTAGAAAGCCTCAACTAGCTAACAATTGTCTGAAGAAAGTGTCTGTTGGGAGGAGAATGTCACCTGCATAGTATATGAGCATGTTTCTCTGACATGGATGCACATTTAAGTGAAACTGGTATCCTGACTTTCATTTTAGCCCAGGTAATCTTGCTTATCTAGCATGAGCACAGAGACCTAGGCCTGTCCATGATAATGTGAGGTCCAGGACCAGTCTTGTGACCTCGAGGGGTACACCAAGCCTGCCCTCCTGGTAGGCAGTGATCTAATGTTCCTGTCCTGGGTGTATCTGTGGTGGCAAAGTACCACGCTTTATAATTTCTAGTATAACCATATCTTTTCCAGTATGTCAAGGAAACGTAGCATACTGTTGAAAGTTCCGCTGTTCTGAGAGACCCAAAACCATGTGCTGATAACCTGTGTGCCTTTGTAGTGAGCATATGGGGGGGGGGGGGGGGGGGGGGGGAGGGAGAGAGAGAGAGAGAGAGAGAGGAGAGAGAGAGGAGAGAGAGAAAGAGAGAGAGGAGAGAGAGAAAGAGAGAGAGAAAGAGAGAGAAGAGAGAGAGAGAGAGAGAGAGAGAGAGAGAGAGAGAGAGAGAGAGAGAGAGAGAGAGAGAGAGAGAGAGAGAGAGAGAGAGAGAGAGAGAGAGAGAGAGAGAGAGAGAGAGAGAGAGAGAGAGAGAGAGTACTGATCTAGTAGCATCAATCTTGGATACCCCTAGCTTAGCATGGCACGAGATGGATAATGAGGTTAGCTTTCTCAGACAGTGGGAGGGCACTGTCTGCATTCCAGTGGCTCAAGGGTGCATATCCAGACACTGAAGTTAGGAGCTAAGGAAAACATTCTATGAAGCAAATGGCGGCTGATATGTCGATTCAGAGGCAAGGGATGAGACAGTAAATTCTGTTATTAAGGGTTGAGGAATTTTCTAGGCCAGACTTCCACTTTTATCTGGTTCTCATTACTGCTTCAGAAAGGCTGATGATGACCAAGGGCAAAGAACTCACTTAATTGGAACCTTTTTGTGGGTGATCCTGCTATGATGAGCATCGTTTTACACAAAACTTGTGTGGATTGCAGTCTGACTGATATTTAAAAAGTGAACCAACCTAAACCAATTCTGAAGGATGGGAAGTGGATACATATTCCATGTATGTTTCGAAAGGGTCTATAAAAGTGGGATCCAAACCACACCACTATGTTCCTGTCCCATGCTCTTCTTGTCCAAGGAAGGGAATGCTCCCCAGAGTACATGAAGAGATGTGCAACCAAGTATGGTAGCTCTGTGACAACCAATCTCCCAGAGGTGAGGAGACGTCACCTGAAGACACCATTTTCTATTGCAAGTGTTGAGGATCTGCCTGAAGACCCTGAACACCTGCCTGGCTGTAAAGAGGGAAGCAGTGTGCCTAGTCCTGAAAGAGCAGAGACTGTCCTAGAGGAGAGGTCGAGCACAGAGAGAAACCTGGCAACCCCAGGAGAGTGATCCAGGAGTGGCCTATGGCAAGAAAGCCCCAAGGTCTATCAGCACAGTTGTTGACAACTTTAAATAATATTGTACCAGAGAATAAAGTCTGGTCCACCTGGGAGCCTACTCTGGGCAAAGCGATTAGTGCAGTTGCCGCCGACGAGGAAAAATATTAAATCGTCATAAGTGGAAAGCCCCCAAACGGCCTGAAGGCCGCAACAGCCCCACCAATGACCCAAGAAGACTTGGTCTGGTGGTCTCAAACTTTGCAAGCTCATTGCTGTTCTACAGCTAACCTACAAGAGCCTTCACTGTAAAGGACCAGGACTGCCAAGCAAAGTTCAATCCCGGAGCCTGCATGTGTAGATCATTCTGAGAGCAATAGCCATAGCAGAAACATGAACAAAGGAGTCCACCTTATAATGGAGCTAGTGTCACCCGCAGCCTATACAAGGCCTCAACAGCCGCTGATCATAAACAGATAAATGCAGGGCTTAATTGCACCACAGCATGAGAGACTGAGGAATGCAGGCACGATCTGCTGTGCCTGCTTGAGACACTCAGAACGAAAGCCACTAATAAGGACATTAAAATTAGTTGTTATATTACCTTGTAAGAACTTTTCAGCAATCTGCACCTTAAAACTAATCCCTGAACAGGTCCACTTGAATTATGCAGCATGGGAAGTCCAAATTATGCGACGGAGTTGACTACATAATGCAGCACATTCTGTGCTCATATTACCTCTTTTTTTAATAATTTTTCCATGTTTCCATTATCAGGGCAAATGTTTAATCTCATTAATACCAGTTTGACACCAAAACCAGCAACAGAAAGGTGACCAGTGAACCTTTGCAAAGGATCTTCTACAGCGTGCAACACGTATGGCTGCATTGTTTGTAACTTTTGATCCATTTGCACTAGAAACAACATTTTTCTTTAATTAAAGTCTACAAATGCAGGAGATGATGGATTATGTTCCAAGTGAAGCAAATCAATAATTATGTGGAAAATCCCAAAGCTGCACAATCATAATTCCAGTGGCCCTGCCTATGCACATAGGCTTCAGCGGCAACAGTGTAATCTTGACAACTGTCGGAGAGAGGATTAGATTACTTACCCTGTAAGCATCTGTTTGTTGTATGTAGTGCTGCAACATGCTCTGAATACTGCAGCCATCTAGTGTTGTGTTTGGACCATTGCAATTTGTTTTGCTTCTAAGAAGTCTTTTGAGTCATGAAGTGTCTGTGACTCCTCCTCTGGTCTTGGATGCGCATGGGCAAAGACTTCACTGTTAAAAGACCGTTTTCTCCCCCAACGGGTAAAAGTAAAAAAGCAGTAGTGAACAGAAAAGAATAGTGTCCATGCTTAGAGAAAAAATAGTATCAAGTGAAAGAGATCTGTAACAAACCCTGACTTCCGGGGAAGAGGATGGGTGAATGTAAACATATAGCTCTACATGCAACAAGCAGATTCTAATAGAGTAAGTAACAATCCATATTTAGCATGTGTGGTTGTAAATATACATGCTATGCATAGTCTGTAAAGCAGTACCCTTTTAAGCAGAGGCTAGCCAGTGGATGGTACAGAGGTCGGAAACAGTCCTAGGAACAGTACGACCAACTTTAGCTTGCTGCCAAGAAGGAACATCCACACAATACTGCTTTGTGAAAATATGTGGAGTAGACCATGAGGCAGCTTTACAAATGTGTTATGGGTAAATTCCATAGTTAAACCATAGAAGTACCCTATTTGCTGGTGGAGTGAGAATTGAAGCGGGAAGGTAGGGTTTGTTTAGCTTTTACATAACAGGTTTCCACCAAGCAATCCCTGCCTTAGAAATGGCTTGACATTTATGAGGTTGTGAAAAGGCTACAAACAATTGATGTCTGCAGTCATTCACTCCTGGATGTTACTCAGCTAGGACATGAACATGTATTGCCCGGAGTTAGATTTGCTGCGTTAGAGCCGAGCAGAAGGGAGTTAGCACCTACTTGCTTTGCAGGTAAAACATGGTGGTCATGTTGTCTGCCCACGTAAGAACTACCTTGCCTTGAATTTGTTAAAGTAAGGCTTTGACAGCTAGATGAATCGCAAAGAGTTCTAAGTGTTTGATGTGGAGACCTCTTTGACGAGGTGAAAACAGACATTGGACTAACAGGATGATGAGGTGTGCTCTCCAGCCAACTAGAGATGCGTATGTGGTCATGGCCACTTGCGGAACTGGATCTTCAAACTGTCTGCCTTTTCAACGGACTGTTGCTGCTCTACCACTGCAGAGTGCAATGGGTATTGGTTCTTACCAACACTAGATCCTCCAATTGACACTCTGCTTGTGACCTCTGACTTGAGAGGCATTATTGAAGCGGGTGCATATGTAGTCTGGCATGGGGAACCATGGCAATGCACGAAGCTATCATTCAGAGTAGGCGCATTACTGTGGGAACTGGAAGTAGAAAGAGTGACTGAAACAGAGGGAAAAGCTGCTGGAATGCTTGCATCCTTTGGGGACTAGAGGAAGCTTTGCCTACTATAGAATTGAGTACTAACCTTAGAAAGGGTTCAATCTGAAGTGGCTACAAGTGTGATTTGGTGGAATGGGCTGTGAACCCCAGGCTGTGCAGCGGGAAAATTACAGTCTGGCTTAAGCACTCCTGTCTGCTTGAACCCTTGATCAGCAAATCAACAAGGAAAACACAAGTTACCCCTCTCCGAAGATGAGCGGATACCACTGCTAAACACTTGATAAAGACCCTAGGGACCACAGTGATGCAAGTGTTGACCACTTACAGTGAAGTAGAGGTAGTGGTTGTGAAGTTGCCTTGCTGCAGTAGTGGAATGACATCCTGTAAGGTGACCATGTGGAAGTGTTTTGACAGGATGTATCAGTTGTGAAGTTGGAGGTCGAAGATGAGCCTGAGGGATTGGTCCTTCTTGGGAATGAGGAAGTATAAGGAGTCAACATCTTTGCCCTGGTGTTGATGGTGCTCTGGTTCTATAGTTCTTGTGAGTGGGAACACCTGCACCTTCTCTTTCAGCAACGTGAGATGTTCTGGGCTGAGGGTGTGGGATGGAATGTTTGAAGGGTTCGAAATGAGCTCTTGGCAGTTGACATGCTCAATAATGGATAGGACCCACCAGGTCTGGGGTAATCTACCAGTGAGGAAGGCACCATTAAATTGTCCCCTCAACAGGTGGTATGTGATTGAGGGGGATACAGGGTAAGTCCATTTTTGGTGGTGGAGGCTCTTTTACTATGGGTGCCTCTGCCTCAGCCCTTTGAGCCATTTCCTCTAAAGGATCCCTGTGTGCAGCCTCTGCTGCCCTGTTGGTAGCCCAGCTGCTGCCTATGGTAGGACTGAGTGCGTTATGGAGAAAAGGCTTTAGATCCCCCTTCGTGTCTGCTGCCTTAGAAAGGAGCCCTTCTCATAGGCAAACTGTAAGGTGCCCATTGCCTTAGTGGTCTACTTGTCTTTCTTGACTTTTTTTAAGCATGCTGTCAACCTGCAGTGCGAGGAAATGTTCTCCATCAAAAAGCAAGTTGACCAGGAGCTGTTGCAGCTGTGGCTTTAAGACAGACACTCCAAGCCAGGAGTAATACCACAGGATGATCGAGGTGTTGACTACTGTGGCCACGGTCCCCAGCATATCCAAAACATACCCAAGGGTTGCATTAAATACTGCCTTTTATTCCTCCACGAGCTCATTCCCCCACTTGTGATATTTGTCTGGGAGGTGCTGCAGGAATGGGCTCTATGATATCTAGAGAGGAGGCCTACACAATTGGTGATGTGTGGCAGCACCTATGGCCACTCTCTTCCTTGCAACATATATCCGTTTGCTCTCTTTAATAAACGGTGGGGCATCCCCGGTGCATGGGCTGCTGCCCTCTTCCTAGCTGAGTGACTACTAAAGAGTTAGGAGGGACCGGACTCCTGATATAGAGTGGGTCAGAGGGTGCCGGTTTGTATTTTTTTCTCAATGCATGGTATGACCCAAGGTGGATTTAATCCTACATTGAGCATGGGGCGGTACTGGATGAAATGCTCTGCCTTCAAGAGCATCTCCACCAAAAAGTCATTCTCTTTGGGGTGGAGTGTGTCTACCTTATGGTAGATGGCCGTGCACTGGATAACGCTGTGGAATGTTGTGTTATCTGGGGTGCAGGTCCTGACTGGGACGTGATTTATGTCTGGGTGTAAGGGTCTACATCATTGTTCTCCCAGGGATCTTCTGAGACACCAGGATAGATTGGGGCAAAGTCCTCCGCTGGGAGAGAAGGGCTAGGACAGTCTGTATCGGACTAAGGTGCCAGAGACCCTCAAGCAGAAGGATTAGGGGGCGGTGGTAGTGGAGGAGTGTATGGAGGAGGTCGTGGTGGTGGGGAAGGGCAAGGATCATTTTACATGACCTCTTGGGAGGCAAGATGGGCACAGGGGTTTCTGGTGGCAGTCCTTCGTCAAAGGCAAGCCTGCATTACTTGGCAGTTTTTTTCTAAGGCCCACATCTTTCCTGTGCCTGGGTGGATGATCCTACTCGGACGTTCATCCAGCTCCTGCTTTAGCCTCTCGAGGATAGGGCATTCCTCTGTGTCAACATGAAAGGGTGTCAAAGAAGTCTTTGGTCTCAGGGCCAGTTTGGGGCTGCTTTTGGTGTCAGTTTCGATGATGGAGTCAACTTCAATGGCTCAGCGTCAGTCAAGGCCCTTTGACTCATGGCCACTGGAATGATCTTTCCTTGGCTCCGATGCCTTGGTTCGGTGTCGATAAGGGCTTGGAGTCAGTGGCCTGCAGCATATAGCAGCCCAAAGGGCCTTGACTACCGAGAGACCTTGTTGGTAGATGATGACTGACTGAAGGAATTAAATTGGCACAGTTACAAGAGAACATGTGGAAAAAGTCTTTGCGTGATTGGGTCTAAGGCAACTGACTCCGAACCCACAACAGGAACCAACAAACTTGTTGAGACGCAGTGCACTGAACAGTACCCGAATCCAATGGTGGAGAAAAACATTCCAACAATGAAGTCGGTGTCCATGTGCATGATTCTAACGACTTCTTTGAAGAAAACAAGTTGCAATTGTCTGAGCCCAACACTAGATGACAGGAGTATGTAGAGCATGTGTAGAGTGTAGTGCCTCATTAACGCATAACTCATGACAAACTTGTGTGCTGTGCCAATAACATTTGGTACCATTTAGGTCTGCTGTGAGATTAAAAGCACTTATTTGCACAAAGATAAGCACTGAGCTGGACAACAAGTTATTCTATCTATTGTTGCGCTATGAAGCTCTGAGTAGGTCTGGGCAGAACTTAAATGACACTAGTGTAATTTGCGTCATTTTGGGAATTTCAAATTAAGCTTGTTAAACAAAATTCCTGATATTTCGTAATTGCATCATGTTGTGTAAATACGTTCACTGTGAAATGTTACTACAAATGCACGAGAATAACGCAAATGGCCAGAATGCGAGCGGCCGCTTTCGATCAGTGATTGATGATGCACACCACTTCCAGACGTCAGTGACCCATCATAATTAGAAAACAATTCCAGTCCCAGGCTTCCATATGGTAAACGTTTCTGCAGCAAGTATTCATTAGAAGTAAATATGTTCTTGAAATTAGGTAATGGCAATGAGCAATTATATGCGAGCATAAAGGAGGTGAATACCTTTGTGTGATTCTACTTACCATCACCATTTTTGAAAAAAATCCCGACAGAATCACCTCCTACCACCTTGCTGTCATACACTATCCACAAAGGCTTCATTTTCGAGTCCATGTATTTGCACTTTTCAATGCTGCAAGTAAAATGAAACAAGATCTGTGTAACATGACAGAGTATGTTTCAATAAAAACTGCACATTGCAAGTCTTTTCGCATTAGACAGTACCTTCACTGGCAAAATCTTCGTTCAGTTTAAAATTGAGATTCTAGACAAAATCCATTATTTCAGTTAGTTATAAGTAAGCAAAAAGAGCTTTTAAATACAGGTATTTTAATTCATTGCATTTGAGAAAGCCAGGATCTGTAAAGAACTGGGTGGTTGATGCATGCTCAGCAGTAGCCACGTGGTATGAACAGAGTAGGTGCCAGGCATGCTCAATCTCAGCAGCAGCCGGAGGCTGATGGATGGAAACTTTAGACCAATGGTCCTTTAACGTTAGAAATGTGCCCTTCATGCATGGTCACCGAGGATTTTTGTCCTTTTAACTGAACCCGATTTTTGATGGTTGTAGAACTCTGTGCACTTTACCCCCGCTAACCAGGGGTTAAGCGCTTGAGCTACCCTGTTTAAACATGGTAAATTGGTATATCCCCGATATTTAATTTACTTATAAGTGCCTCGTATATGGTACTACTTGTACCAAGGGAATTTCGACATGGCAAAGTAAATCTTTTTCCAGGCCTAAGTCTTCCTTTTTAATACTTGTATGTCACCTTTAAGGTAGGTCCTAGAGGCTCATATGGCAGGGTGCACAGTATTTAAAGAAGTAGGCTATCTATTTTTAAAGTTTAACATGTCCTGGCAGTGAAAATCCTCCAAGGTTGTTTGTCACTATGGCAAGGATGGCTCTCCCATTGGTTTACGCTATTACATTTAATAGATTTGCGTAGAGTGCAGTGACCTAGAGTGCAGTGGCGAACAGAAGAGTGGTGCAGAGTAGAGTGCAGTGGCGAACAGAAGAGTGGTGCAGAGTAGAGTGCAGTGGCATATAGTGCAGTGGATTAGAGTGCTATGTTGCAGAGTAACGTGGCATAGACTGGAGTGATGCAGATTGTAGTGTGTTGTGGTGTAGAGTGGTGCAGTGGCAGAGAGTAGAGTGGTGCAGTGTAGAGTGGGGTTCAGTTGAGTGGCAGAGTGCAGTATTGCAAAGAATTGTTGTAGAGTGAGGCAGAGTAAAATGACAAAGTGCAATGGCTCAGAGTGCAGTAGCTTAACGGTATAGAGTGGCATAGAATGCAGTGGCTTAAAGTAAAGTGTTACACAGAGTATAGTGGCATATAGTGCAGTAGTGCAGAGTACATTGGCGTAGAGTGTATTGGCTTTGAGTAAAGCAGTGCAGAGTGCACTGGTGTGTAGTGCAGTGGCATAGTGGAGTAGAATAGAGTGGTGCAGGGTAGACTGCAGTGTTGTCGACTGGGGGTGTGTAGAGTGAAGTGGTGTAGAGTAGAATAGAGCTGCATAGAGTGGAGCGTCGTAAAGTAGATTGTTTCAGAGTAGAGTGAAGTGGTGTAAAGTAGATTGTGTCAGAGTAGAGTGCAGTGGCGTGGTACAGAGTAGAGTTGCGAGGAGTGCATTGGAGTAGAGTGATGCAGAGTAGAGTGGCATGGAAACATCGGTATAGGGGAGAATAGAGTGGCTTAGAGTACAATGGCGTAGAGTGCACTGGAGTATAGTGTAATGGCGTAAAGTGCTGCAGAGTAAAGTATAGTGGTGTAGAGTACATTGAGTAGAGGGCAGAGGCGCAGACTGCAGAGGCGCACTGTAGAATACAGTGGCATAGAGTGGTGTAGATTAAAGTGGTGCAGAGTGGATTGGCATAGAGTGCACTCCCGTGGAGTGGTACAGAGTAGAGTGCATTGGTGCAGAGCGTAGTGGCATAGGGCACAGTGTTGCATACAGAGTAGAGTGCATAGACTGGAGTGGTGCAGGGTGTTGTGTGGCGAAGAATGCATTGGTGCATAGGAAAGTAGTGTGGGGTAGAGTGCATTGGCAATTAATAGAGTGGTGTAGAGAATAGATGTACAGAGTGAAATGGCATGGAGTGGTGCATAGAAGAGTGCAATGACATGGTGTGGAGTGGTGCAGAGTGGAGTAGAATGAAATATGTATGGTGTGGTAGCACACTTACATTACAGACATATTTTCAATTGAAATCATCATTACATTTGCACAGAAACATAGTTTCACTAATAAAAGTATACAGTGCACAAACAATGTGTGGAAATACCAGCACTTGCATTGATTTATTGTGATAGTTTTAAAATATTTGCTTCCACCTCACTTTAGAATTACCAAAAAGGTGCTTCATTTGAGCTTTTCTAATTCTGAAATATATGCATAGTACATTAACAGACATTTAAATTTTGTTGTGTGCTAGAAAATAATAACATTGTGCAGCCTTCCTCAAGTACTCCCCCGGACCCAGCAAGATTGTCGCATAAATCCTCACACTTAGATGTGAAAGTAAGAAAAGTAAACACCAAGCTCTTTGGAGGACAGGCTGGCACTGGGCATAAAAGTGGGCATCACAAACCTATGCTAAGAATACTCCTCGATCAATGAAGATCAGAAAGAGTAATGTCCTGCTGTCTAGCATGGTGCTTTGTATTGGTGCTATTTTTAATTCAAACTTTAAAAACTCGTATCTCTGTCTCCACTGATTGGATTTTAGTCATTATGGTGTTATTTTATTTATTACAAATTAATCTGTTTCATCACAAAGAAATAGATGTGCTACTATTACAGAAAACACACCTATCAGACAAAGACACAATTAGATTACAAACCGGTTAGTACCCCATTCTGTATAATGCCACAGCCCCTAACAAAACAATGGGAGTAGCAACCTTGCTGAATAGGGACCTGCCCTTTACTCCACATGAAAAACGAACAGACAAAGAGGACAGATTCTTAAGCCTAGATTGTACAATCATAACTATAAATCTGACTTTGCTATCAGTCTACGGCACCAATGATCGATCACAAATATGTATTCTATGATGATCTTTCCCACAGACCGCTGCATTTCCGTAGGGAATAGCTAGTGCTCGGGGTGATCTTAATGTAGCACTCAACCCGCAGTACGGTAAGTCTACTCAGTAGGAGACTTGAGCATTCAAGCCCCTCTTTCTCTTGGAAATGGGATTGTGGATCTATCCCTGATCGATATAGGGTGAACCCAACATGAAGGAAAATGAGATCATACTTTCTTCTCCAACTTACACAGGACCGTCTCCAGGCTCGACTTTTTGGTAGACGGTGGATTGCATCCCCAAATCCTTGACATTAGCATAAGCACTAAGGTCTTATCAGAACACTGCGCTTTTAAGGCATATAGACTTCACGCTTCCTCCATGATGTGTGCAGAACCGTTGGGCAATGAATGAAATTTAATTTTGGGACATAAGATTTTGAGAATCCATTCGAGAGGCCATAGAAAATTATTTCAAGGAAAATGACAATTTCCCACTACAATGGGATGAGGCCAAGGTGGTCATTAGGGGAGACCTAATTTAACATACGGCCCACTTTACTCAAATGTCAGATGAAAAATAATTGGAATTAAAGAGCCGGATTCTAGAACTTGAAATCTGCTATAAACAAGGCGGCTCTCTGAGACCATACAGAGATTTATGGACTTCAAGGGTTGAGCTAGAACAGCTCCTGATGAAGGAGAAACGAAAATACTCTATATAACCAGAAAAATTACAAGAAGGGTAATAAGGCCGCTAGATTGTTAGCTTGCAAACTACACAAGCACCATACTATTTCGGCAATTACAAAGGAGGCTGGACTCGCATACACCACAACGCCTGGCACACTGAAGGAATTTTAATTGCAACTACTCCACTTTAAATACTGGTCTTGGGCCATTTCATCTAGTGGTTGAGCTGTATATAGAGTCCATGGTCTTCTCCAACTAGAGGCATCTGATAGATGGTCCAATAACAAACAAATATTGGACCGTGACTAAACAACTCAAACCCTGACAGGGCCCTGGCAGGCCATCAGCATCCTTTTACAAAGCATATATGAACATATTGGCCCTTCCACCTACAATGCTTTACAATTCTTTCCTCCAAACCGGAGAGCTTACATCAATGATGACTGAATCATAACCTTATTACTGAAACCAGAGAAAGACTACTTCCAGCGGCTCTTACCTGCAGATCGCCCCGTTAAACTTTGATGTGAAGATTTTCACCTCCATCCTGGTCTGGCGTTTACACAAGGCCTGGCCCAATCACTATTTCTGGAACAGTCGGGCTTTATCAAACACAGACAAGCAGGTGATCTCACCCGGCTTGTGTATAACCTGATTAATGCTGCAGAAAAACACAACACACAAATGGACCATCTCTTGCTGGATGTGGAGAAGGCCTTCGATAGAAAACACTGGAAATTCATAAAACAGTTTGTGTTAAGGCAGGCGTGGGCCCTAACCTTCCAAATATATGTATGACCAATTTTGTCCACTCCTCATCACACTTAAAAGTCAATGGCAGATTATCTAACTAACGGACTCTAACAAGAGGAATGCGATAGAGGTGACCCCCTGTTCCCTATTATTTTTGCTGTCACCATGGACCAAAAATTAAAGGCCAACTCCGAAGTCCAGGACCTCTGTCTTGGCCTAAAGAAATAGAAATTGGCTTGGTTTGACGGCGATGTGCTGTACTTTGCTTTATCACAGAACAGAACACATCAATTCCAGACTTTGTTCAGGAACAGTCTGAGATGGTCTGGGGACTGAAGGCATTATCTCGGCGTACTGAAGTCAGTTACTTTTTCACGACTTTCCACGCCAGAAGCGTGGAGCCTCGAAATGTATTAACATTGGGATGTTTGAAAACTAGAGCTCTGAAAGGTATTAGCCCTGACCCTCGATTGCAGGGAGAATGAGTGCGTCAGTAAGGAATCTGCGGCTGGATCATGTCTCTACCAGATAAGGTGTTGCCGGAGGTAAGTAACTTGTTCATATTTAAGACAACTAGCTGCAGATTCCTTACCTCTAAATTGATACCCAGGCAAAACCATCCACAGAGGAGGGACTGCAGACCAGTTTAGACAGGAAATCCTGCAGTACTGACAGCCGAACTGGTCATCACTGCAGACTTGATTATCTAGGCATTAATGTTTGGTAAATGTGAGCAGGGATGCCCACATTGCTGCCTGACCGATGTCCAGGAGTGGGACCCCTTCATGCTAATGCAGTGGTAGCAGCCTTAGCTCTGATGGAACATGTCCTTAAGCCGTCAGGAGGCTGCCTCTGACAAAAGCTTAACAAATCTTGATGCAGAGGACAACCTATCGGCAGATTGTCTTCTTCAGCACCGCCCAACCCTTCTTCACTTCAATGTACTCCAGAAGTAGCTGGTCGTCCACCCGGAACTCTTTTGTGCGGCCAAGGTAGAACAACACTCTTTTGGGTCCAGAACGTGGAGTCGCTCCTCTACTTTAGAGGGATGCGGAGGAGCATAGAAAGAGGGCAGGGTGACAGATTGCTCCACATGAAAAGGTGTAACCACTTTCAGGAGGAAAGAGGCCCTAGTACGAAGTACCAACTTGTCAGGCAATATTGTCAAGAAGGAAGGCTTGGAAGATAAAGCCTGCAGCTCACTCATCCTTCTGGTAGATGTAATTGCCACTGAAAAGGCGGTTTTGTATGCTGAGCAGCGAGAGGGAACAATTATGTGAGGGCTCGAAAGGAGTACAAATAAGGAAGGCGAGAACCAAATTAAAGTCCCACTGAGGCATTATGAAAGGGGCAGGTGGAAACATTTGTTTAAGGCTTTTCAGGAATCTATGCACAGTGGGTGATTTAAATAAGGAAGGTTAGTCTGTAACCCTCAGGAAGGTAGACAAAGCCAAAAGATACCTTTTCAGGGTGCCCAAAGCAGAACCCTGCTGGCAAATGGTCAAAATTAAAAGCAATACATCAGAAAGGGAAACAGACAGAGGGTCAGTAGACTTTTCTGTACAATATGATACAAATTTGTTCCACCGGAAGGCGTATACGGTCTTGGTGGAGGGCTGCCTGTCTGTCAAGATAAGATTGCAGACTTTAGGAGGAAGGTCGAAAGCGGTCAACTGTTGCCGCTCAATCTCCAGCAATGAAGGCATAGAGTTGACAGGTTCAGGTGGAGGACCCTCCCCTGCTGCTGCAACAGAAGGGGACCCGAAGGGGTAGCCTGATCGGAGGATCAATGCTCATCTGCAGAAGTGCAGGATACCAGACACTCCGTGCTCAATCCGAAGCCACAAGGATGACTTGGGCCCAGTGTTCCTGATCTTCTTGAGAACTCTGGGCAGGAATGGTATGGGTGGAAAGGAGTACAGGAGGCCTGAGCTCCACTTGACAAAAAGCACCTTAGAGTGAGAGCCACCTTAGAAACTCTAGAGTGCAAAACTGCCGACATTGCATGTTCTCGGCAGAGGCAAACAGATCCAACCAAGACTCTCTAGCCCTCTGAAAGAGGCCTTGCGCAACCTCCAGATGGAGACGCGACTCATGAACTGCTAGACATAAATGGCTGATTTCATCCAACCAGGTGTTCAGGGAACCTGAAACCTGTTGAACCACCAGGGAAATGCTCTGCTGATCTAGCCACGTCCAGAGACGCAGGTCCTCTTGACAAAGACTTCCCAAACCCTACTCTGCCCTGTTTGTTGCAGTATAACATGGCGGTGGCGTTGTCCGTGAACACCTGAACCAGATTTCCCTTGATGAAAGGAAAGCTTTCAACGTCAAGCGAATCGCTCGGAGATCCAACAAGTTGATGTGGAGGCCTGGTTCTGCTGGAGACTTAAGTACTCTGATCTCCACCTCTTCCAGATGGCTGCCCCATTGCAGGAGTAAAGCATATGTCACTACTGTGTGATCTGGTTGGAGAAGGGAGAGGGGTCTGCCTTTGACCCAATAACGGTTGGTCAGACATCACTGCAGATCCTATGCAATTCCCTCCGAGATCTGGACTGTGGAGGAGATATTCCACTGATGCAGTGCCCACCAGAATTTCAGGTCCCACTGCAGAGCCCGCAAAGGCAATATGGCAAGTGTAACTAGCAGGATGCAGAAGGCCATGAGGCCCGTCAGAGTCAGCCTCTCTGAAATGCAGGATAGAGGCTAAAACTTCAGTATCACAGCCTGAATATACTGGACTTGCTGTTCAGGAGGATAGGCCCCAAATTGCATTTTGTCTAGAACTGTTCCGGTGAAAGGGAGCGTCTGAGAAGTCAGTATAGTGAACCCCAGCAAAAGCAGGAAATTCACCGTAGTCTAGCGGTGGGAAAGGACAGTTTTGGGTAAACTCGCCTTCAACAGCCAGTCGTCGAGATGGGGGAAAACTAGCACAGCTGATCTGTGTAGATGAGCTGCGACCAACGCCATCACCTTGGTGAACACCCGAGAGGTGCTGGTAAGGCAAAAGGGGAGCACTGTGAACTGAAAGTGCTCATGGCCTACCATGAACCTCAGGTAGCGTTGATGGGCAGGCAGTACAGGAATGCGAAAATAGGCGTCCTGCAAGTCCAACGCTACAATCCAGTCTCTGGGGCCTAGGGCAGAAAGACCAGAGTCCCTTATTCTTTTGAGGAAGTAGTTGAGGCTCGTAAGTCCAGGACAGGACGAAGGCCCTGTTCCTTTTTTCAGGACCAGGAAGTTGCGAGAATAACAACCGAAGTTGACTTCTGGCACCGGAATCCTCTTTATGGCTCCCTTGGCCAAGAGAATCCTGACTTCCTCCTGAAGCAAGTTCAGGTGGTCCTCTGTCAGCCGGTCGTAAGTTGGAGGCATGGTGGAAAGGGTAGTCTCAAAGGGGAGGGAGTAGCCTATTCGGACTATCTGAAGAACCCACTTGGCCAATGTGATTTTTTGCCAGTGGTGGAGGTGATGGCTGATCCCGTCACCAACCAGCTGCCCATGATCTTGAAGAGCCGGACTAGGAACGTATAGAGGCTGCAGGGGGAGGAGTGGACGGACTTGACCTCCGGCCACCTGACCCCTGAGGGTTGAAATGAGCCATACCCACAGGAGAGCAGAGTTGGCTGTACTTATGGCTGGGATATGGATGGTGTGGTTGAAAGCCCCTTCCGTGGCCACGAAAGGGGTAAAAAGCAGACGGGAATGGTTGGTCTGTGAAAGGCTCAAAGAGATAACCATAGCCTGCAAGTCCTTAAAGCCCTCGAGGGCCATGTCTGCCTGGTCTCTTAAGAGACAGGTTTCATCAAAGGGCATGTCCATAAGGAAAGCCTGGACATCCCCATAAAAGCCAGAAGTTCGGAGCCAGGCGCGGCATCGAACAGCGACTGTTGATGGCATTGCTCTGCCCAGCGAGTGGTGGTGTCAAGCCCACAACAAATGGCGAAATTTGCTGCATCTTTCCTGTCCGATACCACTTGGGAGAGAATGGCCCGGGTCTACTCCGGAACCTGTAGTAGCACTAGTCCAACCGTTTCCAACAAGGAGTAGGCATAATGGCCCAGTAGGCATGCAGTGTTCACTGACCGCAATGCAAGGATGGCGAAGGAAAAAAATCTTCTTACCCCAACTATCCCTCTTGGATTCCCTGTCTGTGGGTGCTGAAGGGAATGCGACTTGCGAGGTAGAGGTCTGGCCCACCAAGCTCTCGGGGGTAGGATGGTTGGTGAGGAATTTTGGCTCACCTGGCGACTGTACTATTCACAGAAGCCCCCGTGCTGGGTTTGGATCAGGTTACCAGAAGGACATCAGTCAAGGCCTTGAGGAAAGGCAGAAGAGATTCTGAGGAGGAGACACCCCGCTGCAGGACCTCTGTCAGGATGTTCGCCTTCACTTTCACTAAAGGGAGCATAAGGTTCAGCAACTCGTCTGCCCTTCTCACTACCATAGCATGTGAAGCGCCCTCCTACGTAGACACGGTAGAGGGAGAAAGCAGGCCAGAATCTGGGGAGGTATCCAGTCCATTAGCCTCACCAAAGTCCTCATACCAGTCCATTTTAAGTTCAGGCTGGCCTTATAAAGGGTTCAGTGACCCCTCCCAATCTTACTCCATTGTAGCACCTCAAAAGATGGCTGAGGAACTGACCTAGGACCCAAGGGTGAAGTCTGTGCTGGAATCGGCATCAATAGGCACCAATCTGGCTCATAGGCAATATGAGAGGGGCTTGTGGCGCCGGGGGAGGGGGTGCCAGCAGCATCAGAAGTCTCGGCGCAAGGGCTGGCACCTGGAAAGTTTGCAGTGGTATGACCAGAGGTGCCAGCGCGGAACCCGATGGAGACCCCTTTGAGCCTCCGGGGCCCGAAGGCGGGTCGGGAGGGTCAGGTTGCCCAAATATGAGGCACATGGCATCATAGAATTCTTTAAGCTGGCAGAGGGTAGCTCCGGCTCCTGGAAAAGCAGGGAAGGGCAGAGCCGACCCAGGCGCAGGTTCTGCAGAACTAGGTTTAGAACATTGAGACTCCTCCATCACGTCGGCCCAACCGACGGGGAGAAGATGAAGAGCTTCAACTTTTTGTTTCTTATGCCTTACCTGACCGACCAGATGACTGAGTAGGAGGACGAGGACTTTGGACCGAGACAGAGACTGAAAACAAGATCACCAGGGAGAATGGAGTGAAGTTGAGAACTGAGCAGCAAGCAGCTTTGGGACCACTCCCTTAAAGCCATGGCCGGCAGTCTGGGCATGGCTTCGAGTCGTGGTTGCGCAGCAGGCACCAGAGACAAATTGAGTGTGGGTCCGTCACTGACAAGGTGCAATAGCAGGTGCCACACTGTTTGAATCCAGAAGTCTTCTTTGACATTGAGGAAAAAACCTACACATCAAAAAAAGCCTGTCAAAAACTGACACAGGGTAGCCCTCTTAACAGATCTGTGCTAGGTGGTGCGGAAAGAAAAGAACTGATGTCAATGTGCCTAGGTGGTGCCTATATAGGTGACTCGGACGTCACTTCCGGCACGGACGACGTCGCCACGTGGAGCTGACCGATGCCACCTACCAACATGCAAGGTTATTGCTCAAGCAAAAGCTTCCGGATCCAGCCGGAAGCCTGGGATACTCTAAGGTAAGGAGTCTGAGACTAGATGTCTATCAGATGCTTACACTGTATTCCTTGAGTTTCAGAGGTAACGGAACAATTCCATTCCGCACAAATGACAACTGTGGGGGCAACAATGCACATACCAGACATGCAATAGGGCACCTCCAAGCTTATGGATACCTACTGGCAATGCAGTGAACTTGCCTACACTCAGCTCGTCCCTGGATGGCGTGGCCTGTACTCCCTTGTTACCATACACACCCCCTTCATGGTCATTCCTGGAGAAGATTTGTCAGAGTTGTACCAAATCTTCTACAGAAGAAGACAACTCTATTGCATTAGGCGCGATAAATAAAAAAAACTGCTGATTATTCTGGCAGGGCTCAGTTCAAGGACATTCCAGAAGAATTTAAACTATTTTCTGACACACAAGTCAATGCGGGAGGGTCCATACCCTTCTTGACCATGCAGACGAAAGCAAACCGCCATTGGCTGCAAATAACCAGATGGGCAATTATGCAAATGATGAACAATACTGAGCTCATCCTTACTGTAATCAAGGAAGAACTAAGAGCAATCCACCTCATGGTGATGCAACATTGGTAAGTGTTGGGCTTGATGACTGCAATGAAGGGAGGGGTATGTGCCAAAATCGGTGCACCCTGTTACACGTTCATTCCAGGCAACCACATGAACACTGGGACTCTGGCTCTTGCCATCCAAACACTGCATTGTGTACAAACTGACATGCGTAAGGAGGGAGGTGCTACTCAGCAGGACTGGTATATCAGTTGGTTCTCCTCGCTCCCCCGGTGGGTCGACTCTGTAACTGTGCTCCCAGCCGTAGTGTTTGACTAAACCAACTGTTCCTGTTTTACCAGATCAAAAGTCTTTTTTGTTTCATGGTAAATTCATATTTGAACAACAGCTCAAATGTATTGGTGAGTGAGTGGCTCTATGCATCAGTGAGTGGATGTGTGAGTGAGTGGATGTGTGAGTGAGTGGATGTGTGAGTGAGTGGTTGTGTGAGTGGGTCTATGAGTGGTTGTGTGGATATGCGAGTGGTTCTGTGGATGATGTCATGCATGCTGTCATTTGAGATGTCATGAGTGATGTCACTGACCATGTCATGAGTGATGTAATATGTGCAGTCGTAAGCAGTGCATTGCAGAGGCATAAGTTAGTTAACTCGGATATCTATAAATGCTGAATTTCACAGGTTTTGTACGAGTGAAATCTGAGCCAAACTATAATTTTTCTGAAACCTTTGTTTTTTTCAGTGGAAATAATATATGTGTGTGTATATTTATTATGGATCTGCTGCTGCATGACTTAAGGTCATGCTCAACAAGGGGTGTCTGCCACGGGTGAAAGGGCTGGCCACAGGTTATGCCCCCCACCCCCCAAAAGGGCATGCGTGTCAATGGTTTGGGAACAGGACTTGGCCTAAGGCCAGGCTCAGTGCCCAACATTCGCCCCCCCCAAAAGGGGTTTCAAACTATATATATATATATATATATATATATATATATATATATATATATATATATATATATATATATTCACTTAAAAAACCATAGGTTTCACACATGTTATAGTTAGGTGGATATTTCACTCGTAAAAAAACAATGAAATTCCCCCGTTATAGTTAGTTCAGATAACTATAACTCGCGCGCCCGCAATGCACTGCTGATGTCACATATTACATCACTCATGACATGGTCAGTGACCTCACTCATGACATCACTGATGACATCATCCTTGTGATAGAGTGGCGGTTGCGCGAGTTACAGTTATCTGAACTAACTATAACGGGGGAATTTCATTGGTTTTTTACGAGTGAAATATCCACCTAACTATAACATGTGTGAAACCTATGGTTTTTTAAGTGAATTTGCAAGGTTTTTTAAATGCTAATTCCCAACTATAACGTGTATGAAACCTATGTTTTTTTCAGTGAATTTGTACGTTTTTTTAAATGCTAAGTTATGTATGTATTTTTTTTTTATATATCTATTTGACAATAAACTACGTATTAAAATTTATTATATTTTTTTTTGGTTTTTCACCATGCGCGCACGGTGTGCGCACCCCCGCGATTTTTAAAAAAAATTTTTGGGGGAAAAAATGTCTGCCTTCGGGGTCCTTCAGGGACCCCCTGACAAAGGCTAGGGGGTCAGGAACTCTCTACCCTGCCCCCTTTTCACGTTCGCCACCTTCCCTTTTCACTCTCGCACTGAAAACAAACAAAATGGCGGCCGACACTTCCTGATTTCGACCGATTCGAACGTTGACTAACATGTAACCACCAATCAGAATTACGCTCGCGCACGTTAGGGTGCTCGCACGGTACGCGCTCAGATATTTATATGCTTTTAAATGCTATTTTCTCAGGAACTACTGAACAGACTGACCTGAGGACTACCTCTCTGCCAAATTTCAAGTAATTCTGTTCAGCCGTTCGGGCTGTACCTTCGACTAAAGGTCCTATGGGAAAATGCATGGGGAAAACGCGTTTTGGGGCCCCCCTTTTTTCTCGGCCCCCACTTGACGAATCGCCCCGAGACTTTCAGGGTAGGAGCTGAGCGGAGCGCCCCATTAGTTTTGAAAATTTCGCGAGGATTCGTCAACCGGCGCCAAAGTTATTCAAAATAGAATTTTCAGATTTCCTATGGAAACACGGTCCTAACTATAACTATCTACTGGCGACCGCCAGTAGAATATATATATATAATCTTATGGAGGAGTACGACGAGTACAAACGCGGTGCCCCCCCGAGCGAAAACTACTGCCACTGGGCTGTTATGTTTGCGAGGGGAGAGAGGAGGCAGCGAGTGGTTGCCTGATAAGGATACGGACAAGGATGCGAGCTGAATTAACTTATCCAGGTGAAATATGCAGTATACAGTCCAGCGCCATGAACTGTGGGGCATTATTAGGTGTTTGGAAGTCCCCATCACTGTATGAGGTACCACGTTGGACTGCAAGTACCATCATGCAGTTCTCCTGGAGTCCAGCGGTATAATGTCAACCACCTGATTTCAGTAGGAGGAGCCAAGAGACTGCTTATCAGGAGTGATCTCTGAGCCAACAGATGAATCTACCAGCCTGTTGAGACCGGCACTGATGACGGCCATGATGGCCAGAAACGCGTCTGCCACAACGTTCCACGGACTGTTTAGCGAAAGCTGGGAATTTGCTCAATAAATCCTTTACTTTATCCGGAGCTGTGTCCTGCTTGCTTTTTAAATAAGGTGAGCATTGGAGTGGATACATAGCCAGTTTTGCTGATACCGGCTTTGGACACGCCCTTTCGGTCAGGAGCACCGCGTTTTTCAGCAAATCTTATGGAGGAGTACGACGAGTACAAACGCGGTGCCCCCCGAGCGAAAACTACTGCCACTGGGCTGTTATGTTTGCGAGGGGAGAGAGGAGGCAGTGAGTGGTTGCCCGATAAGGATACGGACAAGGATGCGAGCTGAATTAACATATCCAGGTGAAATATGCAGTATACAGTCCAGCGCCATGAACTGTGGGGCATTATTAGGTGTTTGGAAGTCCCCATCACTGTATGAGGTACCACGTTGGACTGCAAATACCATCATGCAGTTCTCCTGGAGTCCAGCGGTATAATGTCAACCACCTGACTTCAGTAGGAGGAGCCAAGAGACTGCTTATCAGGAGTGATCTCTGAGCCAACAGATAAATCTACCAGCCTGTTGAGACCGGCACTGATGACGGCCATGATGGCCAGAAACGCGTCTGCCACAACGTTCCACGGACTGTTTAGCGAAAGCTGGGAATTTGCTCAATAAATATTTTACTTTATCCGGAGCTGTGTCCTGCTTGCTTTTGAAATAAGGTGAGCATTGGAGTGGAGATATGTGTGTATAATATATATATATATATATATATATATATATATATATATATATATATATATATATATATATATATATATATATATATATATATATATATATATATATAGAGAGGGAGAGAGAGAGAGAGAGAGAGAGAGAAAGAAAGAAAGAGAGAGAAGGAGAGGGAGAGGGAGAGCCCCAGCCAGCTCCACACATGGTGCAGGAAGCAACCAACTTCCCTTTGTTACAAAATTGGCCCCAGGGATGGGCAACTTTATTATACCCCGGCCCAGGGAATGGGCCCTCTAGGGCCCTAAATGGGCTGATGAGGGGAGCCGTACTGACACCCCCTGACCACACATATATATATATATATAAAAAAAAATGGTGGGCAACTCCAGAGG
This sequence comes from Triturus cristatus, assembly GCF_964204655.1. Lineage (NCBI taxonomy): Eukaryota > Metazoa > Chordata > Amphibia > Caudata > Salamandridae > Triturus > Triturus cristatus. The sequence goes on along the minus strand of NC_140594.1, from coordinate 809,380,602 downwards.
GGTTGCAGCAAAATTTACATCTGGGTACCCCCCCATGGGACCTAGGGGGGCAGGGTATCCGTACCCTGCCCCATGTATCAATTTTTACTTCAGGACAGGGGACTAATCCCAAAGTCCTTTAATGGCTGGCAGCAACATTTTTCTCATGTTGCTAGCAGCCAATCAGAGCACTTGCTTCCGCGGTAGTCTGGCTCCTGTGATAGCGAGATGGTTCACGGGACAAAAAGCTCCCTTGGCCTATCAGAAAGCACTGGTTTTGAATAAGCGCTCCTGCTAGACTTAGTGGGAGTGTCCCAACAGTCCAGATATACTAATATTTTTGTACCATTATTTTTCAAACACTGCTGAACAGGTTTACACCAAATCACGAAAAGCAATATCAGTGGACCAAGATCTAGCTTCTTGCCAAATTTTGATAAATTCAGTTCAGCAGTTTTAGCAGTAACGTTGCTTAAAGTCATCTATGGAAAATGCATGGGGAAATTTGCTTTTGGGATCCCTTTTTTTCTTGGCCTCTGTTTGACGGATCACCCCATAAATTCCAGGAAGGAGCTGAAGTGAATTTCTGCGACGATTCATCATATGGCACCAAAGTTATTATCTAACCCAAAAAAACCTTATCTATGGACAAGCAATCCTAACTATAACAACCCAGTGGCAAAACAACAACGGTTAAACTGACGTTAAAGTTTGGTGAATAGCTCAGTGACAATATTATTGTGTTTAAATAAAAAAAAAAACTACAGAAATTCACCAGTTATAGTTACTCCCATATTACAGCACTCATGACTGTGACATTTATGATCTCACCATTGATATGTACATACATATATATTTTTTTTTTTTCATGAAAAAAACAAAGGATAAACGGTTATAGTTAGGAAAACTTTATTTTTTGTTTCTATTCAAACCAAACTTAAAGTACACAACCATTAGAAATTCTTTAGTTATATTTATGCCTTGAATTTATGATTTATGGACAACCTTTAAATTTATATTACTTTATTCTTTAGCCACAAACAAAATTTAAAGTACACAAAACTTTCTAAACTTACCAAGTTATAACTTATGCAACACCTTCTGTACATCCATTCATAGTGTAGCCACACTACATTAACTATAACTCACCACTCTACCATGCACTATGTAAAAGTTATGATTTTTGATGTCGTAACTATTATTGTAAATAATATTTTACATGGTTTAACTGATATAAAAGTGTATAAGCAGTGCATTGAAATTGCTGGAGGTAAAGTTAATGAAGTGTGGCTACAGAGTTCAAGAGAGCGGAGTGGTGTACACTGGAGTGCATCAATCACTTAATCAAACAGGACTTGTAAAGCGTGGCTAATAAATAATACGTGAGGGTATCCAGGCACTGTGAATTCTGCTGCATTGTTGACTCAGTCGAACAGCCAGGTCTCGAGTACTTTGCTGAATTCTGGCAGAGAAGAAGAGGTCTGGAGATGTAGGGGGGTCATTCCAGCACTTCGCCTAAAGGTAGGCAAAGGAGCATCCTTCGCTGTTGCTTTGGTGGATGTGAGGGGTGTGAGCGAGCGAGAGGGAGGCACAGCACAAGTTTCTGGAGTGTTGATGGATCTTCAGGTCTTGGTTGATGTATGCTGGTCCTTGGTTGTTCAGGGCTTTAAAGATGTGGATCAGCATCTTCAATTGACACACCTTCTGAATGGGGAGCCAGTGATGCTTCCTGAGGAGGTGGGTGATGTGGATACTCATTGGGAGGTCAAGTACGAGTCTGGTTGCTGAATTCTGCATGGGCTGCAGTCTCTCCATGAGTTACGAGGTGATTGTGTAGAGTGCGTTGCCATAGTCTAGCTGGCTGGTGACTAGGGCTTGAATGACAGTTCATATGATGTTGCCAAGAAGCCATTTGAAGATCTTACCGAGCATGAGAAGAGTAAGTAACCAGGCAGAGGAGACTGCGTTGATCTAGATTTTCATGGTGAGCTTGCTGTCCAAGGTGATGCAGAGGTTGCTGTCATGGTCTGCTGGAGTGGGTGAGGGTCCGAGTTCGGCAGGCCACCAGGAGTCTTTCTACAGGGAGGGGTTGTTCCTCAAGATCAGTATTCGGTTTTGTCTGTGCTGAGTTTCAGGCAATTGTCTTTCATCTAGTTGGCGACACTCGACATGCACATGCGGAAGCTGACTATCGTGGTGGATCGGTCTTCTGATAGCAAAAGGATGAGCTGGGTGTCGAAGTAGGATATGAATGATGTTTAGTCCCTGGGTTCTGACGACTTTGGCTAAGGGGGTCATGCAGGTGTTGAACAGTGAGGGGCTGAGGTACAAGCCTTGAGGGACGCCACAGATGATGTTCTTAGGTTCCAAGGTGAAAGGCGGATTGTCTGGGTTCTTCTGGTGAGGAAGGAGGCAATAAATTCAAGGGTGTCTCTTTGGATTTCAATGTGGGAAAGTCTCTTGATTAGATTATGGTAGAATATGTATTTGAATGCTTCTGAGAGGTCGAGGAGGACCAGGGCCACCTTTTCGATGCGGTAAGAAGGGTTCTGATGTCGTCGATGGAATCGATCAGGGTGGCTTATGTGCTGTGGTTGGTGTGGAATCTTAACTGGGAGATGTCCAGAAGATAGTTCTCCATGTGTTCCGTGAGTTGGAGATAAATCGTCTTTCCAAGGACTTTGGCGGGAAAGAGGAGCAAAGAGATGGGGCGGTACTTCGTGTGTGCGGGGGTTGGTAGGCGGTTTCTTGAGAGGGAGATTGACTTCTGCGTGTTTCCAGTCTTTGGGGAAAGTGGCTGCACTGATGGATGCGTTGAAGATGGTGGTGAGTTCGTCACTGATCATCTTGCTCCTGAGGTTGAAGATCTGGTGGGGACAGGGGTCTGTAGGTGCTCCTGCGTGGATGGAGTTTGTGATGGCATTGGTGTTGTGTGGTGAGATAGTCCCAGGTGGTTAGCATCTGTGAGAGCAAGGATGCTGAGGATGTCGGTGGGTTGGGGTTCAAAGTATTTCTAGATGGTGGAGGATCTTGTCGTGGGAGAAGTCTGCCAGGGTGTCACAGAGTTCCTCGGAAGGGGTGGTATTTTCGGTGGCAGAGGGGTTGGAGAACTCTGACAATGTTGAATAGTTCTTTGCTGTGGTTAGAGCTGGTTCGGATGCGGTTGGCAAGGGTGCTCCTTTTAGTCTCTGAGGGGTGGGTGCTATTGGTTGATGGATGTTTTGAATGAGGCTCAATCTGAGGTCTCTTTGCTGGTTTGCCATTTCCTTTCAAGTTGTTTGCAGTAATGTTTAGAGATTGGCAGTTCTGTGGTGTACCAACTCGCCTGTTGGGAGGATCTCTTGAGTTTGGTGGACTTGACGGGGGAGATAGTCTGTGCACTCAGTGATCCAGGCGGAGAGGTTTTTGACAGCCTATTCTATGCTGGTCGATGTGTCTGGGTGGGAGGTGTTAAGGGCGCCTGCCCATTGACTCTCTGGTAGTTTGTTCCAGCTTTGGTGAGAGGTGCTGGGCAGCTTGGTGGTGGTGCCTGGGTGGGGGGTCCTGTGTTGGTGAAGTGGACGATGGCGAGGTCTTTTCCAGGTGAGCTCGGTGACATGGCTGTACTTGACTCGGTCGCTGCCCATGAAGATCGGGTCAGGTATGTGTCCTGCGATAGGTGTGGGGTTTGTGACTAGATGGGTGAGGCGGATGTTGTTGTTTATGCTTTCGAGGAGGCTGGCGGTGTTGGTGTCGTCAGGATCATTGAAGTGAAAATTGAGGTCTCCAAGGAAGATGTAGTTATTGGAGTCAATGGCGAGCGGAACGATGAATTTGGGGATCGTAGAGCGAGGTCCTTTAGTTCTCTAACAGAGGGTGCCTCTGATGGTGGTTTTGCGGTTTGTTTGGAGTAGGAGATTGAGGTGTTCCATGATCAGGGTGGCGCTGTCTGCAGTGGTGGTGCAGAGGATGGTTTCCTTGTGGATGATGGCGATTCCACCTCTGTTTTTATTATGCAGTTTCAGTGTGCTATCTTGTAGTTGCTGGGCGTTGCTGAGGCGATGTCGAGTGCAGATGAAGAGGGTGAGCCAGGTGTCAGTAAGGAAGAGGATGTCAGGGGTGAGGGAGGTGTTGATGTCCTAGATCTCCGTGGCGTGCTTTTAGAGATCGTACGATGAACAGGAGGCAGTGGAGTAGTTCTAAGGTGGTTGTGATCTGCGTGGTGGTGTTTACTGTGCGTGCTCTGTTGTTGCAGAAGAGAATGTCGGCAGGAAAAAGGTCCTACTGTAAATTGAGGTGAGGTGCGACAGCAGCATTTGCTGTAGAGTCTGGTTTCCAGGGCTCAGAGCTCGGTGTATCTTCGAGTGGTAGGAGTGCCAGGGTTCCTGGAGCTGGGCGTGGTCCAGCCACAGAGAGGTGCAGACAGGCTTGCCTTTGGCACACCTACCACACTGTGGTCTCCATTAAGTAGGTCCTAGGTGGAAGGAAGCGCACTGGGAGTTGGTGGGTTGGGCTAGTAAGGCGGGAAGAACAAGTTACTTACCTTCGGTAATGCTTTTTCTGGTGGATACAGTATCTGCCTGTGGATTCCTCACCTTGTGAATATCCCCTGCGCCAGCAACGTTCGGAAACTTTTGTAGCAGTCCACGCCGATGGGGTCGAAGACGACATCACTGACACGGCTCCGCTCGCGGCGACTCTGACGTCACCGGCTCCATAAGAAGACCTCGTCGGCATGATGACGTCAGATCCGCCCCTTTTTTCCGTGCCTTCGAGGCTCACGGACGGACTGACAGCAATATATACACAGTATACAATATGCAAAGCCACATACACAGTGTGGAGAATAAGTAGAAAAGCAAAAGTAAAAACACAATGCCTTTGACAGTAACAAGTACATTTTGAAATACCATCATTAGAATAGCAGATTGAAACATCACTAACAGAATCTTAGGTATAGAAGGATGGACAACGGGTAGGCGGGTGAGTCAGTGAGGAATCAACAGGCAGATACTGTATCCACCAGAAAAAGCGTTACCGAAGGTAAGTAACTTGTTCTTCTGATGGATACATCTGCCAGTGGATTCCTCACCTTGTGAATAGATTCCACAGCAGTCCCCACTCCCGGAGGAGGGTGTCCACCCTTCTATACCAGAAAGTCCTGAACGACGGAACAAGCAAAGTGTCCGTCCCTCCTCACCTCGGTGTCCAAGCAATAATGTTTTGCGAAGGTGTGAAGGGAGGCCCAAGTTGCCGCCCTACAAATGTCCTCCACAGGAACCCCCCTAGACAAAGCAGAAGTGGAAGACTTTGCTCTAGTGGAATGAGTTCTTAAACCCTCTGGAGGTTCCTTACCAGCCAAAGAGTAGCATATCTTGATACACAAGACAATCCATCTGGAAAGGGTGCGCTTGTGCACCGCTCGACCTTTCCTGCAGCCAACAAAGCCCACGAAGAGCTGGTCATCAACTCTAAAGTCCTTTGTCCTGTCCAGGTAGAAGCTCACCGCCCTCTTAGGGTCCAAGCGGTGAAGTCTCTCCTCCTCCTTGGAAGGGTGAGGTGGAGGATAGAAGGAAGGAAGGGTAATGGACTGCCCCATATGGAAGGGAGTTACCACCTTAGGCAAAAATGCAGCCCTGGTCCGGAGTACCATTCGATCAGCATGAATGGTCAAAAATAGGGGTTTTGAACCAAGAGCTTGAAGCTCACTTACCCTCCTTGCCGAGGTGATTGCAATGAGGAAAACCGTCTTAAAGGACAATAGTCTCAAGGGACACTTGTGTAAGGGCTCGAAGGGAGAACCCATAAGATAAGTCAAGACAAGGTTTAAGTCCCATTGAGGCACAATAAAGGGAGTAGGAGGAAACCTGTTTGTGAGGCCCTTAAGAAAACGAAGAACAATAGGTGATTTGAACAATGACGGCTGATCCGGCAAGCAAAGGAAAGCCGATAAGTATCCTTTTACAGTAGCCACAGCAAAACCTTGCTGAGCAAGAGAAAGTGCAAACTGTAGAATGTCAGATAAATGAGCCTTCAAAGGATCAACTGACTTCTCTCCACACCAAAGAACAAATTTAGACCACCTATAGGAATATATGGATTTGGTGGAATGACGTCTGGCAGACAAAATTACATCCAGCACGTCAGGCGGGAGAGAAAAAGAATTCAGGTTGCCCCGTTCAATCTCCAGGCATGAAGGTGCAAGCTCTGGAGGTGGGGGTGTAGAACCTGCCCCTCCGACTGCGAGAGGAGGTCTGCCCTCAGAGGGAGACGGAGCGGAGGGCACGAGGAGAGGTGGAGAAGATCTGTGTACCACACCCTTCTTGGCCAATCCGGGGCGACCAATATGACTTGGGCCCGGTCTTGGCGAATCTTCCTCAGAACCAGAGGAATCAAGGGTATGGGAGGAAACGCGTAAAGGAGTCGAGATCCCCAACTCAACTGAAACGCGTCCCCCAACGCTCCCTGCATCGGATACTGGAGACTGCAGAACGACGGGCAGTGAGCATTCTCATGAGTGGCGAACAGGTCCACCCGAGGAGTCCCCCCACATCCGAAAGACGTGATGAACTACCTCCGGATGAAGCCTCCACTCGTGGTCGGCGGAGAACTGCCGACTGAGATGGTCTGCACGTACGTTCAGAACTCAGGCCAGATGATTTGCCATCAGACAATTCTGATGGTCCTGAGCCCAGGACCATAGACGCAGAGCCTATCTGCAGAGACGAAGAGACCCCACTCCTCCCTGTTTGTTGATATACCACATCGCGGTAGTGTTGTCCATCAGGACTTGAACAGACTGACCACGAAGCGAAGGGAGGAAGGCCTTGAGTGCCAAACGAATCGCCCGCAATTCCAGAAGGTTGATGTGAATCAACCTTTCCACCGGAGACCAAAGACCATTGATCTCCAGATCCCCCAGAGGAGCACGCCACCCTAAAGTGGATGCATCCGTAATCACTGTGGCCACCGATGGAGGTAGATGAAAGGGCTTTCCTTGAGACAGATTGCCCTCCACGCTCCACCAAGACAGATACGCCGCAGATTCTCTGGAGATCCTCACAGACTCCCTGAGATCTCCCTTGTGCTGATACCACTGCCTGCGGAGGCACCACTGGAGCACCCTCATGTGCCAGCATGCATGGTTCACCAACAGAATGCAGGAAGCAAACAGACCGAGCAGGCGAAGGACCTTCAGAACTGGAACGACCGCTCCATTGTAAAACAAAGGAATCATTTCCTGTATGTCGAGAATCCTTTGAGGAGGAGGGAATGCCCGACACAGTAGAGTCCAGTACCGCACCTATGAACAGGTTGCGCTGAGAGGGCACCAGGTGAGATTTGGGCACGTTTATCGAAAAACCCAATTTGTACAGCAGTTGAGTTGTATCCTGCAGATGATGCAGCACCCTCTCTGGCGACTCCGCTTTGATCAGCCAATCGTCCAGATAAGGGAAAACTGAGATCCCCGACCTTCTGAGATGGGCTGCCACCACTGCCATCACCTTTGTGAAGACTCAGGGTGCAGAAGTAAGACCAAACGGAAGGAACGCAAACTGATAATGTTGCGACCCTACCGTAAAGCGGAGATACTTTGTGCGACTTCAGGATTGGGATGTGAAAACACGCATCCTGCAAGTCGATCAACACCATCCAGTCTTCCTGATTTAGCGCTTGAAGAACCTGAGCAAGGGTGAGCATCTTGAACTTCTCTTGTTTTAGAAAAAGGTTCAAGATTCTGAGATCCAGTAGCATCCCTGACCCCTCTCCTGCTCTGGAACCACCTCTATCGCAACTTTCTGAAACAACTTCAGGACTTCCTCCTGCAGGAGAAGACGGTGGTCCTCCGAGCAAGCCCCTTGACAAGGAGGTTAATTTGGAGGGAATTCCCGAAAGGGAAGGGCATACCCATTTTCTACAAGATCCAGAACCCAGAGATCTGTAGTTACAGATTCCCAATCTTGTAGAAAATGGCCCCCCACAGGACCAGCATGATCCGGAATGTCGAATCTAGGGCTGCTTTGCGGTGGTGGGAGGGGCTGAGGAGGAGAAAGAAGAGGAGGAAGAGGAGGAGGAGAGTTGACGGCCACGTGTGCGACCCCTGATTCTTCCTCTGTACCCTTTGGACAAAAAACCTTGCTGTTGCTGCTGTTGCTGGGTCTGACTGTAAGAGCGAAAAGTCGCCCTTCCGAAGCCTCTATCTTTTGAAAGATCCCCTTGGCTGGGATTGAAGGCCCAATGACCTAGCCGTAGCCTTGCTCTCCTTGAAGCGTTCGAGAGCAGCATCCACCTTCTTGCCGAACAAATCCGACCCATAAAATGGCAGGTCCAACAAAGTCGACTGCACATCCGGGGAGAATTCAGAGGACTTTAGCCACGCACCCCTCCTGGTGGCGACAGAAGACCCCATGACTCTGGCAACTGAGTCTGCTGTGTCCAGTCCACTTTGAATCACTTGGCGTGCAGCCGCCTGGGCATCAGTCAGAACTTCATTGAAGCCAGCCCTATCCTCCTCTGATAGCTTTGGTGCCAATTTTTTAGCTGAGTCCATAAAGGCATGGATATAGCGTCCCAACAGACAAGTTGCATTTGTCGACTTTAGGGCCATGCTGGCCGATGAAAAGACCTTTTTGGCCGATTGGTCTATCTTTTTGGCCTCTCTGTCCCCTGGAACCTGGGGGAAGGCACCCTTGGACTTTCCCGAACAAGCAGCCTGAACTACCAGGCTCTCAGGCGATGGGTGCGAAGTTAAAAACTCAGGGTCCCCTGGAGCCACCCTATACCTCCTTGCGACTGTCCTAGAGACCGCAGGAGCCGTAAAAGGTTTGCGCCATCCCTCTAATACAGGGTCAATAATGGCCTCATTAAAAGGCAATAAAGGCTCCGAGACTGCAGTAGGCGAATGCAGCACCTCAGTAAGAATGTTAGACCTGAACTCCTTGGTTGGTAACTGAAGGTCTAACAGCTCCGCAGCTTTCTTGATGACCGCATAGTACGGTGCTGCATCTTTTGAGGGCTCATCTGATGGTGGAGTGATTTCCCACTCAGGAGACAAATCCTGCCCACTTGCCTCCTTTAGCTCCTCAAACACCTCATCAGACTCAACCAGCTCTCCCTCTTCAGCTTCTTCCAAAGATACCTTCTTTCATCCATCACTCTCTGTGCTTCCCTTCTGGATCGAATCCGCACCAGCGGCGTCGGCGGCGCCATGTTCGAATCCGATGGCGCCGGCACCGGCATCGAACGTGGATCCACAGGAGCGGCCGGCGTCGTACGAGGTTGAGTCGGCGCCGGTGAAGAGGGAAGCGGCGTCGATGTCCTCGGCGCCGGTAGATGCAAAGACGGCATCGCCGGAAAGAATGGCATGAATGGAGCTTGAGGATAGACCTGCGGCACTCCCAAATTAAAAGCCATCGGACCCGCAGGTGCACCAGAGGTATACATGGCCCTTGAATACACCCCGTACATGGCATTAAGATAATGCGTGGGGTCCTGACCTGGTCCAGGGAATGCAGGGTACTGGTCAGGTATCACCGGATTCGGGCCTGCCGGCACCGACGGTGGAACAAACTGCGTCACAGGCTCACCTGGGGCTTGAAGATCCTCAACCACGGCCAGAGACGGAGCCGGAGATGAAGCCGGAGATGGAACCGGCATCGGGGATGGCACCGGAACCGGAGATGGAGCCGGCGAAGCCACCGGAGAAGAAGGAACTGGAGGTGACGTCGAGACTGGAGAAGGAGACACGGACTCCCTCCGACGTCGAGTCGGCGACCTCAACTTCGGAGCCAAACTTTTATCAGAGTGATGATGAGAAGAATGCCTCCTCTTCTTCTTATGCTTCTTGCTTCTGGAAGCATGCCCCGAAGTCGACTTTGACGCCGACCTCGATCTAGATCTAGACTTCCTTCTTCCTCTTTTTTCCTTCTTCATCCGAGCGATGAAAAGCTTCGCCTCCCTCTCTTTAAGAGCTTTCGAGCTCATTTTGCGGCAGCTGGAACAACCATCCACATCGTGGTCGGATGAGACACCCCAAACAGTCCTCATGTGGGTCTGTAATAGACATGTGCTTGCCACATTCCCGACAGGGCTTGAAACCCGACTTCCTTGTCGACATCTTCTCGAAGAGAAACAAATGAAAACCAGAAAAATACACAAAGTAACAGTGAAGCTACTAGTAACTATTCCCGAAATCCGTTGGCGTCGACGGCGCGGAAAAAAGGGAACTGACGTCATCACGCCGACTAGGTCTTCTTATTGAGCTGGTGACGTCAGCGGAGTCGCGAGCGGAGCCGTGTCTGTGACGTCGTCTTCGACCCCATCGGCGTGGACTGCTACAAAAGTTTCCGAACGTTGCTGGCGCAGGGGATATTCACAAGGTGAGGAATCCACTGGCAGATGTATCCATCAGAAGGAAAGCGCAGCATCAAAAATGGTGGGAAAAGCGAGCGGTCGGCAGGGGGAGCATTGGAATGACAGGAGGAATAAATTACAGAAATGCAATTAAAAAAACAATACAATTGCAACAATACTAACAAAGTTATAAAGGACTTTGAGGAACTAAACAAATGTTAACAAATGCAATTTAAACAACAATTATGGCAAAAATACGACAAGATTGGGAGGGTACAGAGAATAAGGACTATCTTGAAGGGAAAACAGTAGCAGTAAAATTAAAATTGAGTTTTAACCAAAGCAAAAACTAACACAATCAGCTGGCATGGGACAAGCGAGATCTCAACATTGAGGGGAAGGTGGAACGAGGACCTGGAATAGCGTACACTGGAGTTGGTTAGAGTGGAGTGTCATAGACTGGAGTGAGGTAGAGTGGTGTGCCGTATAGTGTAATAGAGTACTGTGGAGCAGAATGGAGTATTGTAAAATGGAGTGGGGTACAGTGGAATAGCGTAGAGTATAGTGCGCCGAGTCGAGTGGCATACAGTGGAGACGCAGAGAGTGTATAACATTGAGTGTTACTGGCGTACCATGTAGTAACGCAGACTGAAGCGTAGAGTGGGTTAGCATGGAGTCTCGTACAGTGGAATAGCAAAGAATGTAGTGTGGCAAAGTGGACTGGCGTAGAGTTTAGTGTCATAGAATGGAGTGATGTAGAGTGTAATAGTGTACAGTTGATTGTCGTGGGGTGATGTATAGAGGAACAGCGTGTAGTGGAACAGTGTAGAGTGGAGTGGCATAGAGTGGAGTGGCGTAGAGTGGAGTGGCGTAGAGTGGAGTGGCGTAGAGTGGAGTGGCGTAGAGTGGAGTGGCGTAGAGTGGAGTGGCGTAGAGTGGCGTGGCGTAGAGTGGCGTGGCGTAGAGTGGCGTGGCGTAGAGTGGCGTGGCGTAGAGTGGCGTGGCGTAGAGTGGCGTGGCGTAGAGTGGCGTGGCGTAGAGTGGCGTGGCGTAGAGTGGCGTGGCGTAGAGTGGCGTGGCGTAGAGTGGCGTGGCGTAGAGTGGCGTGGCGTAGAGTGGCGTGGCGTAGAGTAGAGTGGAGTGGCGTGGCGTAGAGTGGCGTGGAGTGGCGTAGAGTGGAGTGGCGTAGAGTGGAGTGGCGTAGAGTAGAGTGGCGTAGAGTGGAGTGGCGTAGAGTAGAGTGGCGTAGAGTAGAGTGGCGTAGAGTAGAGTGGCGTAGAGTAGAGTGGCGTAGAGTAGAGTGGCGTAGAGTAGAGTGGCGTAGAGTGGCGTAGAGTGGCGTAGAGTGGCGTAGAGTGGCGTAGAGTGGCGTAGAGTGGCGTAGAGTGGCGTAGAGTGGCGTAGAGTGGCGTAGAGTGGCGTAGAGTGGCGTAGAGTGGCGTAGAGTGGCGTAGAGTGGCGTAGAGTAGAGTGGCGTAGAGTAGAGTGGCGTAGAGTAGAGTGGCGTAGAGTAGAGTGGCGTAGAGTAGAGTGGCGTAGAGTAGAGTGGCGTAGAGTGGCGTAGAGTGGCGTAGAGTGGCGTAGAGTGGCGTAGAGTGGCGTAGAGTGGCGTAGAGTGGCGTAGAGTGGCGTAGAGTGGCGTAGAGTGGCGTAGAGTGGCGTAGAGTGGCGTAGAGTGGCGTAGAGTGGCGTAGAGTGGCGTAGAGTGGCGTAGAGTGGCGTAGAGTGGCGTAGAGTAGAGTGGCGTAGAGTAGAGTGGCGTAGAGTAGAGTGGCGTAGAGTAGAGTGGCGTAGAGTAGAGTGGCGTAGAGTAGAGTGGCGTAGAGTAGAGTGGCGTAGAGTAGAGTGGCGTAGAGTAGAGTGGCGTAGAGTAGAGTGGCGTAGAGTAGAGTGGCGTAGAGTGGAGTGGCGTAGAGTGGAGTGGCGTAGAGTGGAGTGGCGTAGAGTGGAGTGGCGTAGAGTGGCGTAGAGTGGCGTAGAGTGGCGTAGAGTGGCGTAGAGTGGCGTAGAGTGGCGTAGAGTGGCGTAGAGTGGCGTAGAGTGGCGTAGAGTAGAGTGGCGTAGAGTAGAGTGGCGTAGAGTAGAGTGGCGTAGAGTAGAGTGGCGTAGAGTAGAGTGGCGTAGAGTAGAGTGGCGTAGAGTAGAGTGGCGTAGAGTAGAGTGGCGTAGAGTAGAGTGGCGTAGAGTAGAGTGGCGTAGAGTAGAGTGGCGTAGAGTAGAGTGGCGTAGAGTAGAGTGGCGTAGAGTAGAGTGGCGTAGAGTAGAGTGGCGTAGAGTAGAGTGGCGTAGAGTAGAGTGGCGTAGAGTAGAGTGGCGTAGAGTAGAGTGGCGTAGAGTAGAGTGGCGTAGAGTAGAGTGGCGTAGAGTAGAGTGGCGTGGAGTGGCGTAGAGTGGAGTGGCGTAGAGTGGAGTGGCGTAGAGTGGAGTGGCGTAGAGTGGAGTGGCGTAGAGTGGAGTGGCGTAGAGTGGAGTGGCGTAGAGTGGAGTGGCGTAGAGTGGAGTGGCGTAGAGTGGAGTGGCGTAGAGTGGAGTGGCGTAGAGTGGAGTGGCGTGGAGTGGCGTGGAGTGGAGTGGCGTGGAGTGGAGTGGCGTAGAGTGGAGTGGCGTAGAGTGGAGTGGCGTAGAGTGGAGTGGCGTAGAGTAGAGTGGCGTAGAGTAGAGTGGCGTAGAGTAGAGTGGCGTAGAGTAGAGTGGCGTAGAGTAGAGTGGCGTAGAGTAGAGTGGCGTAGAGTAGAGTGGCGTAGAGTAGAGTGGCGTAGAGTAGAGTGGCGTAGAGTAGAGTGGCGTAGAGTAGAGTGGCGTAGAGTAGAGTGGCGTAGAGTAGAGTGGCGTAGAGTGGAGTAGAGTTCTATAGCGTACAGTGGAGTGACACAGAGTGAAGTGTGGTAATTGAAATAGAGGTATCCTGAAAGCGTGTAAACAGATGTAGATGTAGCTGAAATGGGACAGGAAAATATATTATTTGGTGAAAATGGTAACTGTTAGGAATAGGTGGGAAAAGTACATGTAGTTTTAAAGTTAAAATATGTAAAATATTATAGCTGTCTTTACCGAAGGTAGCCATGTTGTGTTCAGCACATTTTGTCTGAGGTTCACTACATTCTGGTTAGGGTCTTAGATGTAATTAAGTAGTAGGTTTTTTGTTCACTATCTATTACCACTTAAAGTGTTAATAAATAGAGAAATGCATTTACAATTTGCTATATATTTTTACAGCAGTTTAGGGAGAACTGCACATTTAAAAAAAAAAAAATTGAAGTAGCACAGTAATTTGTAGGTATTACTGCGGTACTATATAAAGTAGACATTTTACTCAAGATTTAAAGATGTTAAAAAATTAAAAATACACTGTGGTACCACATATTTTACAAATATAATTTAATAGAATGTACTTCTCTTTTTTAACATTTTAATTAAAACATTTTTAAGCAGTTACCTGCCATCCATCTTCTGACTTCTTCCATGCAGGACTGGAAGCGAATGTATATTCCAGTTTCTTGGCCAGGTAATAATGATACCACAATTTGCGTGTCGTCTGCATAAGAGGTGATTCCCAAACCCATAAGCACTAATAACAGGCACCAGGGACGAAACATATACATTAAAGAGTGTTGGGCTCAGGGAGGACCCCTGCGGGACGCCGCATGGCAATGAGAAAGGTTTCGATTGAAACTTCCCCAGAGCTACAATCTGGCCTCTGTCAGAGAGAAATGAATTGAGCAGATCCCAGGCTTTGCCCTTTACACCACATTCTCGGAGACGGTCCATCAGAATCCCATGATGGACCGTGTCAAATGCGGCTGAAAGATCCAGTAGGATCAGGGCTGCCCTACCTCCCTGGTCCACTGCTATTCTAATCTCATCTGTAGCCTTAATAAGGGCAGATTCTAAAACCGTGTTGGACGGAATCTAACACTTGGGCTTCCTTCAAGAAGGTACTGAGTTGTCTATTCATCGCCTTTTCGACCATCTTCGCAGGAAGAGGAAGGCGGAAGATCGTCCAAAAATTATTGGGATCGTTAGGGTCAAGGCTGGGCTTTTTTAGAAGTGGTAATATGGAAGCCATCTTCCATTGTCTTGGAAACTGTCCACGTTTAAACATTCTTTTAAAAATAGATGTAATAAATAGTGCAATAGGGACAGAGGACAATTTATTAATTTTTAGTGGGCACGGATCCAAAGGTGCGCCTGATTTGACTCCTGTGAGCAGTTCCAACGTGTCCTGCACAATCAGTGGTTTAAATTCCTCCATGGCCTGCGAGGAGAGTTTTAAATGTTCAGGATCAGTCGCCTCAGACGGACCACCCTTGTTTGAGTCACTGAAGGCTGAAAATATGTTTGTCACTTTTGTTCGAAAGAAAGTGGCAATCTCCTCGCAGAGATCAGGGCAGTAGTTGGCCTCAAAGTGGCCAGCTTGGAGACCGTTTGAAAAAGCTCTCTAGGTGAATTCTTGGCCAATTCAATTTGAGTTGAATAATATTTCTGCTTGGCCGACAGAACAGCTTGCTTGTAGATTCGCAGGCTAGATTTATACAATGTCTTCTCTGTGTCGAGATATCCTTTCCTCCAATTGCGTTCTAAGTGTTTGCAAGTACGCTTATGAATTTTTATCTCCTCTGTGTACCATGGGCCCGAAGGATGAGCTCTTTTCGGTACAATAAGTTTACGAGGAGCCAATTCATCGCATGCCTGTGAAAGCCATCTGGTATAGGAGGCCACCGCTTCTTCAATTTCTACTGTTATTTGGCCAGCTGTGGAAGTTAGGACTTCCTGCAAAGTCATCGCATCTACTTTGTTCCAGGCTCTGGTCTCACAGTTCTTTATGACATCTGCTCCTTATCTGTTGGACCTCCACATTGAGGTCAAACAGAGCGGCAGCATGATCAGACCAAACCAGGGGTAGTAGACCTACAAATGAAGTCCCTGGGTGGTTGGAGAAAATACCATCCAAGGTATGGCCAGCTAGGTGAGAAGGCCCTCTAACATGTTGTTTAAAATCAGCAGTATCCATCAAATCCAATAGCCTAGCCGTATCAGGGTCATTCATTAGGGAGTTCTAAGTGAAAATTGAAGTCTCCCAAGATGGTATACGAGTCACACAAAAGGCCTTCTTCCAATATATTCCCCAAAGAGGCCAAGAAAGCCTGTCTGGCCCCTGTGGCCTATACAGAAGTGCCCTTGAAGGAATGATGATCTGTTAAACTGAGATTAAAAGAAAGGGCTTCGCAGGTTGTTAAACATACTGGTTTAAAAGTCCTGTGAATTTAGTTATGGTAGATGACTGCCAGCCCACCTTCTTTCCTGTTTGGCCTGTTAAGGACCTCACATAAGAAGCCTTGTGGAGTGGCTATCACCAGATCCGGTCTGGACGCCTCGTCCGTCCAAGTTTCGGTGATAAATGCAAACTTTATGTCGTTATCCTCCATAAGACTCACGCACTCTATACTATGTTTCACCAGGGACCTAGCATTAATCAAAACGCATCTAAAAGCTCTGTTAGTTGGACCGGCCAGTGTATCATAGGCCTTCTTGGACTTAACCGGCTGGTAGAGAATAGGAGGTAGCACCGCCTAGCAGTTTGGACAGGTCCCGGGGGGGGGCTAGAGATCCTGAGTCAACAGCAAGGCATGTGCAGTCAGTGGTCCTGTACGACCCTTTCATTTCCAGCAAAGCCTCTCTAGTATAGGTATAGGTTAAAGTCTCACCTGACTTCTGACAACCAGGGGTTTGGGCGTTGTCCGCGACCCGAGCGCGGACGGGCGCAGACGGGCTTGCCTTTGGCGCGCTCGCGCCAGCGTCCCTCTATGTAGCCAGGCCTCCAGAAAGACTAGCCTGCTACCCCTTGTCCACCCAAGATGGCCGCCTCCGCCTGCCTCCAATGCACGCAAGCGAAATCAGCTGTGACTGGGGAGACTCCGGGAAGGTAGGGAAAGTGTGCAAATGTTCAAGCTATACTAAAATAAGGTTAAAAAAGCCCTTAAAAGCCAAATAAGATGGTTAAAAATGCCACGGAAGCGCTCCTCGCTCCTGGTGCAAAATGCAATTCGATGTGCCCTTTCAATAAGTAATTAACAGTACCATATGCAGTGAGAGCCCCAGCTGCTGGGCTGTGTTCCGTTATGCCTATCTCCCGGCTCAAGCCTCAGGAAAAGTACCAGTTTTAAATACTCAGTTAGTACCTATGCAGTCTAGGAATCCTTCTGTCTGTCCCATGCACTTCTCCATTCAACCATCCAGCACTATCTACGTATCCTATCACTCTGCCAATACCTAAGCACTAATACATTTAGCATGCACTCTCTTTGCAGCACTGAAATTACTCCAGTTATTAGTCATATACTTAAGGAATGGCCTAGCCACTAACACAAGTGCAGGTACAATATTTTGTACACTATGCATGCAGACCTCTAACCAGCTACATACTATTGATACGCTCTTCTAAATACCCAGTTAGTACCTATGCAGTGTAGGAATCCTCCTGTCTGTCCCATGCATTTCTCCAATCACCCATCCAGCCTATCTACTTATCCTATTACTCCATCAATACCTAATCACTTATAAATTCACTATACACTCGGTTTGTAATACTGTAATTATTCTAGTTACTAGTCATGAACTTATGGAATGGCCTAGCTACTAACACAAGTCCATCTATAATATTGTGTGCACTATCCAAGCAGACCTCTAACTAGCTACATACTATTGATACACTCTTCTAAATACCCAGTTAGTACTCATGCAGTGTAGGAATCGTCCAGTCTGTCCCATGCACTTCTTTAATCACTTATCTACCACTATCTACTTATCCTATCACTCCACCAATACGTAAGCACTTATAAATTAAGTGTTCACTCTGTTTGCAGCACTCATCATTCCAGTTACTAGTGGTATTCTTATAAAGTGACCTAGGCACCAACATTAGTACTCATAAAATATTCTGTGCATAATCCCTACAAATCTCGAAGCAGATGCATACTATTGGTCCACTCCATTAAAAACTGAAGTTGTACCCATGCAGCGTAGGACACCTCCTGTCAGTCTCATGCAATTCTTCAATCACCCATACAGCACTATGTTCTTATTGTATCAGTCTGCCAATACCTAAGCACTTATGGGGCAGATTTAAAAGCACCCTGCGCCACCAGTACGTCACTTTTTGTAACATAGTGATGGCGCCAGGCACTCCTTCATATTTACAAGGAGAGGAAAAGCCACCCTGCGTGGTTTTTCCTCTCCTTGTAAATACGACCCTTTCATACACAGAACTTTTCGTTGAAGGGGCATCCCATAGGTGTTGCTGTGGGTGTTCCCACGCAACACCCATAGAACAAGACACATCTCCAGATTTATGAGAGATCGTAAATGAGATGTGTGTGAATGCTGCGCCATCCTAGAGTTGGTATAGCAAGGCGCAACTAGGAGAATTGTTTTCATTTCTCCAAATTTTTTCCTCTTTCAATGCATGCTGCATTCCAAAGCATACATTGAAAGAGGAAAATGCCTTTACTGATTGTTTTTGTGCAGGAATTAACAACGATGGTTGCGTTGCGCAGCACAAACTGCATCCACAGACTGCTCACCGAAGCATGTAAGTGTTACACTTCACGCAGTGTTGCTCGAGAAAGGCGAATTCTGGCCTAATATCCATTGCAGGTGTTCCTGAGGACGCTCCAGATGCACTTGCCACAGCAGGTGAGAGGTTCAAAGCAGCTCGCCACATTACCTCCCGAGCAAGATTGAGAGGATGTGTGGTCCGGAGATGTTTGTACATAGAAGCAGTGCCACAAGAGTATTTCTTTTAACTGCCTCTTGTTAGGACTCGGTCACATATTTTGCACGTCACCTTTGTCGCATTTACTTTCTTCTCTCCAGGTGGAAAAGTGAAGAATTTCCACACGACAGATTTCGGCCTCTGTGGACATAGTGCCTCCTGCAAGAATTCTTCTTCAGAAGATACTTCCTCCTGCTGCTGCTGCTGTCCAGATGCCATTTTGTTTGATATTTTTTGAAAAACACCAAAAAAACAAGTAAAAAGGGTTCTTGTAGGGAAAGAGGTCTCTCTAAAGATGCTCCAACAAGAATGATTAAAATGGGTGGGGTCCTTCAATAGTTAGTGGGAAATGTTATGAACCAATGAAATCTTTTTTTTTAGGTCACATGGGATCCGCGCACTCTGAGCTCACGAATCATGCACCCGACGCGACTTCACGAAAATATATTTAAAAATAATGTAAGTTTATTAGAGGTACAAATATATTATTTTTATGAATATCTTAGATAGTCTCTTGCCCTAATATGTATATTAAACACACACATATTCTCGAACATAAAAATTTTTCGCAGGAGTGGCACACGACATTTCTAAAATGGCGGCTAGAATACGCGCACCCACCGTGATGTGTACGCTTTGGGTGCGAGACTGAAAAAACTTTGGAAATTTTTTTAAAAAAAAGAAAATATAAATATATTAAAAGAAAAAAATAAAACAAAAAAATTCTATATTTCAGTATTAATTTTTTTTGCAATTTTCAGAAAAATATATAATGTTATTTAATGAATAAAATATTTATAAACAGTTAAAAAACTGTAGAAAATCAGTACAAAAAAATAGGTATAACTACTGTTACACTGTAAAAATTAGCATTTAGAAAAGCTTTGAAATTCACTGAAAAAACCATAGGTTTCAGAGACGTTCTAGTTAGTTAGCTGGATATTTCACTCGTACAAAACCATAGAAATTCTTCCTTTATAGTTAGTTCGGCTAACTATAAGTCGCGCGCATGCAATGCACTGCTGATGAGGTCACATATTACATCATTCATGACATGGTCAGTGACATCACTGATGACATCTCAAATGACGTCTCAAATGACATCACTGATGACATCATCCACGTGACAATCTGATACACCTCATCATACACTAGTATAACCTTTCATCACTCACTATAAAATTACCCTATTTGAAACCATTGACACACCAATACCAGTTACTACGTACCCACTCACTGATTCCTAAGTCTACACACACAACTACCCATAAAACAACAGAATCACTCATACATGCAGTCACTAATTAATAGAACACTATCAAATGCACTTATACACATATATAGACATTGACACATCAGCAGTCATTATGTTAAAAAATCACCATTACAATTATACACCCATTCATATAATTACTCTCACAATCACTGACTCATATATATACTTATTTATATACACCAACTCTCACATGCAATGCCTTTTATTTTTTTACTTTGTTGAAGATGTACAACTAAAACATATATTCGCTCACCAACACACAAATAAATACACTCAGTCACCCAAAGGAATATGCTACTTACCAGTATGCATCTGTTCTTGGCATGTAGAGCTGCAGATCTACACACTTTTGCATAGATTGCCATCTGGTGTTGGGCCCGGATGTTTGCAGTTTGTTTTTCCTCTTGGAAAGTCTTTGGAAGTCACGAGGTCGGTGACTCCTCCTTTGGATCGTATTGCGCATGGGCTTCGGCTCCATCCTCAGATTGTTTTTCGCCAGCAGGGAAAGATGGAGCATAGTAACTACAGTGAAGAAACCCATGTGTGTTGTATCTAAATAAGATAAGCTGGAACAGATACCGGTAGCCCTTTTGCACAGACTATATAGCAGCTCCCAACCTTAGCGGCGACCACCGGTATCCGTTGCAGTGGTTTGGAATAGTGTTTTCAGTACAGCCTGGCCCACACTAGCTTGTTGCTTGGTTTGCACATCTACACAATAGTGTTTAGTGAAAGTGTGCGGTGTTGACCAGGTAGCTGCCTTGCAGATATCATCTAGTGGGATGTTGCCCAGAAATGCCATGGAAGCCACTATCTTTCGTGTAGAGTGGGCTTTAGGGGGAACGGAAAGCGTTTGTTTTGCTTTGTGGTAGCAAATCTGGATGCATTTTACAATCCACCTAGCTATCCCTGATTTTGAGATGGGGTTGCCTTTGTGTGGTGGAGAGAAAGAGACAAACAGTTGTTTGGTCTTTCGGAAAGGTTTTGTTCTTTGGACATAGTAAAGTAAGGCTCGTTTGACGTCTAGCGTGTGCAGAGCCCTTCCGCAACGGTCTGAGATTGCGAGAAAAAAACTGGTAATGCTACAGATTGGTTTAGGTGAAAAGGGGAAATGACTTTAGGTAGGAATTTTGGGTTGGTACGGAGAACAACCTTGTTGTGGTGCATTTGAATAAAAGGTTCCTGTATGGCAAGTGCTTGTATCTCACTGACCCTTCTAAGGGAAGTGATGGCTACGAGGAAAGCTGTTTTCCATGTGAGAAATTGCAGTTCGCATTTATGCAAAGGTTCGAAGGGAGGCCCAATGAGCCTTGTGAGAACAATATTTAAGTTCCACACAGGTGAGGGTGGTACTCTGGGGGGAATTATTCTTTTGAGGCCTTCCATGAAGGCTTTAATGGCAGGTACTCTGAAGAGTGATAGGTGCTGCCTGTTTTGTAAGTAAGCTGCGATTGCTGCGAGGTGTAGCCGAATGGATGTATAGGCTAGATTACACCTTTCTAGGTGGAGTAAGTAGCATATAATGTGCTGTATAGACGCATCTGGGGGATTGATTGTGTTGTTTTGACAATAAACCACAAATCTTTTCCACTTGGCAGCGTAGCAGGCTCTAGTGGTAGGGCGTCTCGCGTCCCTGATTACATTCATACAGTTAGGGGGAAGGTTTAGGTACCCGAATTCTATGATTTCAGGAGCCAGATCGCAAGGTTGAGCTGAGCTGGGTGCGGGTGTCTGATCTCTCCATGGTTCTGGGTTAGTAGGCATGGTGAGAGGTGTAGCTTTTGGTGTGGTACTACCGAGAGTTCCAGCAGCGTGGTGTACCACGGTTGTCTGGCCCACGTTGGAGCCACTAGGATCAGTGTGAGAGAGTGCTGTTGTAGCTTTCGCACCACTAATGGAATGAGTGGGAGAGGCGGAAAAGCGTACGCAAATTTGCCTGACTAGTTCATCCATATCGCAATTCCTTTGGACAATGGGTGTGGGTATCTGGCGGCGAAGTTTAGGCATTTTGTGTTTTCGTGGGTGGCGAAGAGGTCTATCTGTGGATGCCTCCACATTTGAAAGAACGGATGAAAAACCTGTGGGTGAAGTTCCCACTCGTGGATCTGTTGTGTGTGTCTGCTGAGCAGATCTGCCACTGTGTTTTGGACTCCTGAGACATGTTGAGCTAGGAGAAAGATTTTGTGGGGAATTGCCCATCTCCATATGCTCTGTGCCAATTGAGAGAGCTGTGGAGAGTGTGTGCCGCTTTGTTTTTGAATATAATACATGGCCGTCATGTTGTCTGTGCGAATGAGGACTGCCTTGCCTGAAATCTGTGTTAGAAAGGATTTCAGGGCTAGAAAGATTGCTAGTAACTCCAGATGGTTGATATGGAGTACCTTCTGTTTAGGCGTCCATGTGCCCTGCACTGTGAGGTGTAATAGATGAACTCCCCAGCCGGAGAGTGATGCGTCTGTTGTCAGTATTATTTGGTGAACCGGGTCCAGGAGCGGTCGACCTTTGGAAAGGTTTGTGGTGTTCCACCACTGCAGAGAGCGATTGGTGCGACCGTCTACCAACACCAGATCTGTCAGTTTGCCCTGGGCCTGGTTCCATTGGCGTGCTAAGCACTCTTGGAGTGGACGCATCTGGAGTCTTGCGTGGGGCACTATAAAAACGCAAGAGGCCATCATCCCGATCAGTTGCATAAACACTTGTGCTGGAAGGGAGTGTTGAGGTATGAATTTGTGTCTGAGAGCCTGAATCCTTGCAATCCTGGCCGGATTGGGGTAGGCTATTGCTTTTGAGCTGTCTATGGTGGCACCAAGGTATTGTTTTATGTGGGATGGTGTTAGCTGGGATTTTTGGTGTTTCACTGTAAAGCCTAGTTGGTGAAGTAGTTGGATTGTGGTGGCGGTATGGTGTACACATTGGTTGTATGAAGTGGCTTTTATCAGCCAATCGTCCAAGTATGGGACGACGTGAATGTGCTGTCTTCTGAGATGTGCCGCCACCACCGCTAGGCACTTGGTAAATACCCTTGTGCTGTTGTGACTCCGAACGGGAGCACTTTGAATTGGTAGTGTTGTCCGTCCACTACAAATCTGAGGTACTTTCTGTGAGCATGGTGTACTGGAATGTGGAAGTATGGATCTTTTAAGTCCAGTGTGGTGAGAAAGTCGTCCTGGGAGAGAAGCGGAAGTACCTGCTGAAGCGTTACCATGTGAAAATGGTTTGAATGTATGTATGTGTTTAGGGGCCGGAGGTCTAGAATAGGGCGTAGAGTCTCTTCCCTTTTTGGTATTAAAAAGTATAGGGCGTAGACCCCTAAATTTAGTTGATTGACAAGAACGTATTCTATTGCCTGTTTTTGTAGGAGGGAGATTACCTCCTGCTTTAGCAATGTGGAATGTTGTTGTGACATTGGGCGTTGCCTGGGTGGAATGTTTGGGGGGGGGGGGGGTAGATGTTAATTCCAGGCAGTATCCTGACCGAATTATTTGGGTCACCCATTTGTCTGAGGTGATGGTCTCCCAGGCAGGAAGGAAATTTGTGAGTCTGCCCCGACTGGAGTGGAATGGTCTGGGGGGAGGAGGGGGAAGTCATTGGGTAGGAGGTGTGGCAGAACGGGTGTTGTTTGTTTTGCCTCTACCCTTGTTGTTGTTACCCCTGTAGCCGCCTCTTTGGTAACCTTTTGTAAAGGTGGTTTGAGTGGGGGATTTGTAGGATGTGGACGCTGTGTCTGAGGAGTAGCCTCTGGATGCACTCCGAAAGGATGAGCGGCGAAAGGAGCGTCTGGGCGGGTGAGACTGTAAGGCCCCCATGGATTTTGAGGTATCCGTGTCTTTTTAAATTTTTTCTAAGGCCTCATCTACCTTTGGCCCGAATAGATATTCCTGGTCAAAGGGGTGGTTAAGGATGGAGGCTTGCACTTCTGGTTTGAAACCAGATACCCTTAGCCAAGCATGGCGGCGGAGAAGGACGCTTGTGTTAATGGCCCTGGAGGCTGTGTCTGCTGCATCTAGGGTACACCGTATAGAGGTGTTTGTGATGGTTTTACCCTCTTAAATCAATTTGTTGCCTGTATTTTTATATTTGTCAGGGAGATGTTGCATTATGCCCTCTAGCTCGTCATAATGAGCCCGGTTGTATCTGGCTAGCAATGCCTGAGTGTTTGCTATACGCCATATGTTGGCAGCTTGGGATGCTGTGCGTTTACCTGAAGCATCTAGCAATTTTGACTCTTTGTCAGGTGGTGGTGCATCACCTGATGCTTGTGAGTTTGCCCTTTTACGTGCGGTGGAGACCACTAAGGAATCTAATGGCGCTGGTCCTTTGATATAAGAGGGATCTGAAGGAGCAGGTTTATACTTTTTTCGATACGTGGGTTAAGGACCTTGGCTCTAACTGGGTCTTTAAAAACTTCTGCCGCATGTTTTACTACCCCTTTAAGCATGGGCAATATGGAGGTGGACCTCTGTGTAGTATCGAATGTGTCCAGGAGGAAATCTTCAACCACAGGGTCATGATGCATGTCCACGCCATGATAATGTGCTGCTCTTTGCAGAAGATGGTTAAACCCTAATGAATCTTCTGGTGGAGATGGTCTAGACGGGTAAATGTCGTCTTGTGGCATGTTGGGGATATATGGTAATCGTCCCATGGATCTGGAGATCCTGTAGGGGTGGGGTCTTGTGGCACATCCCCTGTATCATAGTATGGGTCCCCTTGATCATCATCGTCTGGCGACGGAGTAGGAGAGCGATGAGGTGGGGGTGGAGAGGGTGGAGGTGGGGAAGGAGGAGGTGGTAGAGGAGGAGGGGAAGGAATTCTGAATGGAGAGGTAGCAGAGTCCTTCCTCTTTAGAGGTGGAGGCGGATCAGGCTTGTCCAAATGCCTCTTTCTAGTAGAGAGTATCAAATGTCCAGTTTTTGGATCCTTGGTGAGAGTTTTTTGCCATGGATCCGGTGTGAAAAGCTCAGGTGAGGTAGTTTGGTCGGTCAGCACCGAAGGCGTCGGGGCCGATGACTTTTTAGGTTTTTCCGTGCCGGTTTGGTGTTTAGAAACCAGCTTGGGACCCTCCAGTCTCTTGGTCGGTGCCGAGATGAGTTTCGGCTTGGAAGCGTCGGCGCCGGTGCCCTTGTGTGGCTTGGTGGGCACCGAAGATGGCGTCGGTGTCGAAGGGCTGGGTTTCGACCCCGAGGGGTCGGCGCGGAGCTCGGTGTCGAGGTAGCGGCCATCATCTTTTTCGTTGCCGAAGTATGTTTTTCGGCACCGCTGGGAGGCTGGCTCGAGCCCGAGCCACCGGAAGGCTTACTCGGCTTCTTCACCGGGCCCGAAGGTGGGGTGTATGAAGCAGTGTCTCTGGCCTTGCCTAGGCCCGGAGGCAAAGGCGTGACCGAAGCCTTTTTGGGTGTCTGCGCGGGTGTGGGAGGGGGTAGATTGGTACGCACGACCCTCTGTGCCGGGGTGATGTCCTCCACATCTGACTCGTCGGCCTCGGAAGCGCTGATGAGGTCCTCTTCGGTACGATGTTGTTCCGGATCGTCGATGTCGTCTCCGAAGATGTCGACTGGAATGGACGTCGAGGAGTGTGCCATGTTCCTTCTGGCTCTTCGGTCCCGAATAGTCTTTTTCGATCGGAAAGACTTACAAGCTGGACAGTCTCGAGCCTCGTGTTCTGGGGAGAGGCAAAGGTGTCCTACCTCATGAAGGTCGGTGTGGGAAAATTTGGACCCACATCGAGGGCACGTTTTAAATGGAGTTATTTCCATGAGCCGGGACCAGAGCCTGGGTAGGCCCGAAGGCCGCCGTCGACGGCTGGAACTGGAGGGTTGTCGATGAATGAAGCGCGTTGATTGAAGAGATCGTGTATCGAAACAATACAGCGATTAGGGTGAGGATTAGCGTCGATGGTCGAACTGGAAGCTGTTCCGAAACGGAGAGCGAAGATCACATCCGAGCCCGATGACGGAAAAAAACTGAGGATGGAGCCGAAGCCCATGCGCAATACGATCCAAAGGAGGAGTCACCGACCTCGTGACTTTCAAAGACTTTCAAAGAGGAAAAACAAACTGCAAACATCCGGGCCCAACACCAGATGGCGATAGATGCAAAAGTGTGTAATCTGCAGCTCATATGCCTCGAACCAACTGTTTCCACATGCATTCTTAAACCTATACACCTAGTCAATTAACCATTCACACATCTATGCATAGTTACACACACCCCATCCAAACACACACAAACTCAGTGTCCCATACAAATACTCACCCAACTAATCAATAACTAACATACACACTCATGTAGTTAGTGACCAACTGATGCAGCATGTTATACAATAGAGATAGTGATGTACACATTCACATAGTTTAGTTACTAAGCCATGTATTAAGTGAGACACTTAATTACTCACTTAAACAGACAGTCAGACAGCTACTAAGTCCTCCATCCAGACCGTTATATATCCACTCAATCTTCAATATAGATTGGTGTATATATATATATAATACATATTTAAATTTCAAACTAAACCCCATTCACTGGATGATGTCATCAGTGATGTCACTGACCATGTCATGAATGATGTAATATGTGACATCATCTGCAGTGCATTGCGGGCGCGCGAGTTATAGTTAGCAGAACTAACTATAACGGAGGAATTTCTATGGTTTTGTACGAGTGAAATGTACAGCTAACTATAACACCCCTGAAACCTATGTTTTTTTCTGTGAATATACATACATATATATATATATACACACACACACATACATAGATATATATATATATATATAATATATATACATACATACATACATATATATACACATATATATATGTTAAACTTCACTCAAGAAGTCAAAAACTGATTCGGGTATCCAAAGTATTTGTTTTGATGCCCTTCAGTTGTGTACTTTGGATTAGGATTCAATCATGAAAACTGGAAATTAAAAAAAGCATTGGAGTATGCCAACAAACCACTGCGGTCTGTAAACAAACATTTGAAATTGTATGTACAAGAAAGAACTTCACATTTTAATTTCATTTTACAAGATCAACTTCTACACAACTTGGTCATCATTGCTGGTAACATTTAGTGTGGAATGGTGTGGTTGTTTCTGAGCTGCAGGTGAGAACATGTTCAATCTTAAGCAACAAGTAACTCAATCATCCAACCTAAAAAATTAAATGGTTGAACCAATAAGTAAGAATATGGCATTTAATAAGGTTAACTCAAAATAAAACTGGTGTCTTAACACAAGAATTATTTTCTAGCCCTAACTTTGCAGTTACTGTAGGAATAGAACTACATAATTTGTAAGAACACCTTCGGGCAGCAAAAAAAAAAAAAATGGCCAAATACCTTTCTGTAAGCTTTGGAAAACTCCCAGGACACTGTTATAAGGTAGGCTGCACAATGGTAAACCAAAGACCCCGTAAACGTATCTTAGTCTCAACCTTGAGTTACATGGGCAGAGGTGTACAGAGAACGCAGTGTGGGGGTGTGAAAAATAACAACTCCAAAAAAGGAATACTGATAAGAGTTAAATCAAAGTCAAACTAAAGTCGTGAAAGTAATAAAATATTACCTAAACTAAATATCACACAAATGGTAAAGGGAAAGTGGGAAAAATGGACACAGCTGTATTGATGGAAGTTGACAGAACAAGTATTCACATAGGTTTCTTTGATAGTCACTGACATTGAAAAGAATTTGCTAGGCACTTCTATGTGTCTTTCAGAAAGACCCAGGCATAACATAGTTCAATTGTCAAGCGTGAACAGCAGGGAAAGACCTGATTAAACAAAGTTAGGTCCTAGTTGTTTCATGGAGCTCATTACTTCTCCAGTAAGAGAGGCCCAAATAACTTACTTGATAAGGGACCAACAACGGGTCCAACAATGTCTGGAATAATGGTGAGGTTGCTCTTGTTTAAGAGGACAAAAACAAAAAAATATAAAAAGACCTCTCAACGCTAAAAGATGTCTCCGCTGTTAAATGGATAACATTAACCACAAAACAAAATCTGGGTCTTATATTGTGTGAATATGCTTTCATTACCCATCTTGTCCTTTGTTCGGTCACTAGGTGCAGTACTGGAATCCAGCAGCTTTGGTAAGACTTACGTTATCAAGCAACACTACGCCACACAGTTCGAGTTGAAGCCACTCCACCATAGGCAGTTGTCTCTTCCCATTTTCCCCAGAGTGCTGCCTCATTGTCTTGCCAGTGTACCATTTGATGTAGGAGAAGACAATGAGCAAACTGATCCGTAGGCCTACTGTGGAAAACAGGTGCCTCCTAAAAGAGTGCTCTGAAAATTATTAGATCATATATCTCTGCTGCCTTTGACACGCTCAAACACAATATTTTGATCTTCAGGCTATCGAAGGTAGGAGTGTGTTTACTAGCATTGTAATGATGCAAAACGTATTTAGAAGATAAAGCCCAAGACTTACAACTCCAGCAGTTTTGATCTGCATTCAAGTAAGTCAGACATGGAGTGCTGCAGGGTTCTCCCTAGAGTCAACCTTGTTTAACGTTTGTCTAATACCACTAGCCCTTTTGAGTAGATCTACCAGCATAAAATTTATGACATATGCCGACCACACAAAGCTTTGTTTTACTGTTCACGATTCTTATAAATTCCCCATAGAGTTTTTCACAACTACATGCATGAAATATTTACCTGGCTTAATGAAAATTCACTGAAATTGTTCCACAGGGAAAACCACATATTATCCTACTATTGATTTCTAGCATTTTGAGGACAATGCTGCACCACTAGTCATGGAATCAGTTAGGTAATTTGGAGGTCCAAATGGATAGTGATCTGCCTCTAACCAGCCATGCAAGTAGGCTATCTTCCATCTGCTCTTTGATGAGAGTAATAGGACCAAATCCTTCAATTTTACCTTGTCAATAACATCCTCTAGTAGCGCAGAGTGGATTAGACAATTGCAATTTATTCTATTCAGATACCTCTGCATAGTTAATAAAGAAGTGGTGAAAGGGAACGTCCCATGCTGTCTAAAAGTATGCAACTAACTTGCATTTAATTGTATGCTTTTAAAAGTCAGTGTGAAGTAATGCTAAATTTGTAGATGTTTAAGTTCCATTGCACATCCCGGCTTCCTTTTTTTTGCAGTTTTATATAGGGCGAAATTGACCGAAGGGTATTGAAGTGATTTACATGAGCACCAGTTACATTATACAAGGTCACATTCATTGTTTATTTTTGTAAAGCAAGGAGACATTAAGGTATTTGTCCAGAATCACAGGATGTTGAGCCAACACCAAGACTCCAACTTGGTTCTCCAGTTCAGAGATTGTCAGCTCAGGCCCAACCCCGAGAGAAGGGGGGGCGGGTGCGGGGGCGCAAGGATAAGGAAGAGTAAGGGGCCCCCAGGGATCCTCAGGGCACAACCCATGGGGGACTGCACTCCCTCCCTCCCTCCCTCATCTGTCACTAACAGTTAACAGTGACAGACACCCTATTTAGAGTTCTGGGGAACATTCCTAAGTGTCTACCGAAGGTGCACACAAATCCACCTTAGGCAAGTGCTCAAGAGACATAGTGGGCTGTGGCTTCTTGGCCACCAACAGTCTAGCATATCACCCCATACCTTGAGGTCTCTTTGCATTCTCATCCATGCGCACCAGTTGCAAACACTGCTCCTCTGCCGCTCCCGATTTGTGCAAGTCTGCCCATCAGATCAGCGTGGGATGATTAAAACATGTCCAATGATCAGCTATATGCCGCTTAACTAGCACGAACTCCAACAGGGCAAACTTATTTCATAGGAGTCCCTCGTCGTTTTGACACTTCCAGCAAGCAATGTGAGGTCTATGTCTCTATCGGGACTTGTGCGATCTCCCGCAGCTCATGCAGTACCCTGTCCCAATAAATCCGCAATTTATCACTGTCCCACATCATGTGGAGGACTGCCGCTGGCTCCATCCTACATCTGGTATTTTGCAGGAATTGGCTCGGGTTGCAAGTGAAAGAAATACATCGCTTCTCCAGGAGGAAGGTACAGTTGAAATACAAGTTCTCTGCTGTGGTAGATAGTCCTCTCATACCACTGCTTCAGCTCCATCACAGATTGTACCCACCAGAAACAGGGCAACCATTTAAGGGGACTAGCATATGGGGCCTTACAAAGCACAAGCATGACCGCTTGTTCTCAGACCTCCATGACTTGTCGGACGATAAACTGGCAGTCATCCGATACTCTCAATCCCCTCATCAGACACCCAGGCAAGTCCGACCAAGCACCTCACTTTGCCAGTAGTGCCTTCTCTACATTTGGAAAAACAACAGCTGATGGACAGAATGCAGAACAATGTCATACATTCACCCCAGTACAGAGATTTGGGCCTATATCCATCTTTTATTTGCTCACCATGCCATTCCAGTTTGAACCCAGCCATATGCAAATCAGTCTTGACCCTGTGCCTCATGGGAACAGTCCAGCCCGAACTGGGCCATCTGCACACCACTGCATTGTGTATTGTAGCAGACCTGCAAAGTAATACATCCGCATGTCCAGGAGACCCAGGCCCGCATTCAATTACAGTACCTCCAATTTCACTCTACTCTGCTTACCGTCCCACATCGGGGACACCAGAAAACTGTTCAGCCAGGTGAAAGGCGGTCCCGGCATAGGGAAGAGGGAAGTCTGCAGAACAGAGGCAGAGCGGGAGCAACACCATCCTACTCAAAGGCACTTATGACAGAGAGAGGCAGGTGATTCCAGAAACAGATCAAGGATTCCAGAGAGTCAAGAACCCTACCCATGTTCAGGCGGTAATGGCCTTTGGCATAATGGGCTACCTGTATACCCAGGTACCGGGCATGATCACACTCCCAGTCGAACCCTATTAGAGAGAGCAGCGGTGCCCACCAGTCCAGTCAGGGGGAAAAGCTTAGACTTCTGGTTGTTGACGCGCAATCCAGAGACCTCCCCGAATGCAGTTATCTCCAGCAGTGCCCCCTCTGATCGCTCTTGGAGAATGGCGTACACTAACGCATCACCAACGTATAGGGAGATGATGTGAGTGCTTAATAGTTATGATTAATTTGGGGTGCACTAATTTGTGATGCGCACTCTCTGCTTTTCCAGAAGACCAAAATCTGCCTTAATGTACATACCCAGGTATAGCACAAAGTCTGACTTGCTGGTGTGTTGGACAATATCGTTCAGCAATGAAACCTATGTAGCATCCTTGCACACAAAGTAACACTCAAGATCAGGACTACAAGAGAGACTGGCTAGTCTCCAGATAGTCGGAAAAAACACTTGCGCTCTGTCACAGTGATGGGGGGAACAGGGCATTAGAACCATGAACACACTGGTCACTGCCCTGGACAATGGATGCCACTTCTGGTCTAGGGGAAGGGCGAGACAGGAATTGAACACCTTGCCCTGGGATACGGATGAAGGGTGAACGTGCACAGGGATATCCTGCGTAGGAGTAGATAGGTTTTGCACCATACCTACCTGTGACTGTGTGGTGCTACTGTGGGTCTAGGCATGGGAACTCGATATCTGGCGAAAAGCAGGGATCGGATCCTGCAGCCGAGCTGACTTCAGCGCAATGTCAGGAGCCCACCACGAGTTCCCTACAACAATGAGGTGCTCTTTGCTACATCTGGCGACCTAGAGAGCCCCCCCCCCCCGGTGGCACCCCATACTCTCATGGTCAGCGCAGTATCAGGAGCCCACCTTGAGCATGCAGGAGGGAAGCTTTTAGTGCTGCAGCATGTCCCTGTCCTGCTTCAGGCTTTCTGCGTTGATCTTAGCATTAACAAGATCTCGCTTGTGTGTGCAGCTCTCAGCAGCCATTTTTAAGTCAGGCGGATCAGACTATAAGCATTGAGGGAGCCACAGCAGCCATTTTGAAGTCAGGCGCTACTACTCTTACCACTTTTGGCAGCTGTACAGAGGAGCAAAGCATAAAATAAAAGTAAAAAGGACTGTACCTACACAGCAGCCATAAGCATACCTGAAGCACGGTTTCCCTTCAGCAACAGACAGCAAGCAGTGCCCATGTACTGGTGATACCAACATGTCTGACAGTAACGACAGCCTAATGCCGAGCTCTATATTCAGACACTCTTTACCATTTGATCTATTGGATTCTCAGACCAAGTGCGCACGATGGAATAAGTGGATCAGGTGATTTAAACACTATCTGCGGCCCACCTGCACAAACTACGTAGATGAACAGGCCAAAGATCAATTCCTGAGCCTTGTTGGTGATGGGGTTGAAGATCTGCTAGTAACATTCCTTCCTAACTCTTTTACGACCTACAAAGGCCTAATAAAATGTCTCACAGACCGCTTCGACCCCCAGCGGAATGTTGATTTCGAACGATACACATTCACTACTACGGCAGGCCAACTAGCAGACAAGTCCCTGCAATACAACTACAATAACTCGTGACCTACTGAGAGTTTGAAGGATGTCACTCAACTGGATTTCAAACTAAAAAGCTGAAAGAAACATACTTGCTAGACAAAACACGGACCATGGCATGGACAGATACTAGGGCCACGTCACACGTCATCTACAAGGAAACTGGGAGCACACGAACATCACAACAGGCTCATCGCATGGCTGGGGACAGGGGCAGACGTGACAAGCCAACAGCACCAGTTAACAAATCGAGAAGGGACGGCTATCAGCGTGGTCTGGAGTACCTGCACGTCAGTGCCTGCCCGTACATGGTACATGGGATAGCAATGCCAGAAGTGCAACAGAGACAATCACTTTGAGAGTGTCTGCATGGGCACACACATCAAGTCTGAGAGTGGGCGATCAGCCCGACCGCAGAAGACTTCGAGCAGACACACCAGGCACATGGAAGCATGCAATCGCAGCTCATCCACTGACTCCAATTCTGTGTTGGTAAGAAAGAAGATCGAACGCCTATACCTCATGACGGATGCCCAAGCGCTACAGCCGCCCTCCGAGCACGTCCAGCTAACTGACAAGCAGCAAATTAAGATGACTGTCACAGTGGATCTACAAGTGGGAAACCATACAATGCAATTTGTACTTGACAGCGGAGCCACATGCAACATTATGTGTGTACCAGAGTATGAAAAAATTATGCATAAGCCTCCGTTGTCGCCCTCCACTGTTGATGTCTTCACACGGGGTTCGAAGCAACCTGTGACGAATATAGGGAAATTCGTGGAGACACACACAATGAAACGTCGGTGCTAGAAGTGCATGTACTCCAGGGAGATATTCCAGCACTGCGTCTACTCCGCAATGTCACGGCTCGAGTGATGGGCCTCCTAGCTATGACTTATCACGTGTCGGAGCATCACAACATCCTGGGAGAGTATCCTGTGCGCCTCAAAGGGCTTGGAAAGCTGAAGAACATTCAAGTCACCCTGCATATCAACAAAGCTTCAAACCGGTAGCTCAGCATCACTACAGAGTTCCAGTGCATCTACAGCCACAAGTAAAGAAAGAACTAAAGAGCCTTCTAGCACAGGACATCGAGCCCGTGGAAGAACCAGCGCCATGAGTGTCTCCCATTGTGGCTATGCCGGAACAAAAAACATACAGAAAATACACATCCGCGTCGACATGCAGCTACCGAACACGGCCGTCAAAAGGGAATGGCACCCAGAACCGCACCTGCATGACCTGGTCAGTTGCTTGACTGAAGTCTGTATGTTGTACAAGCTAGACCGACTCAAAGGCACAGTCAGGTTACATTAACACATTCTCCAATTACTTAGAGCTGTTCTGGTACAAGTTGCTGAGCTTCCGGGTGTCCTCTGCAGCTGAAAATTTTCAAGAGCTGGTGGGTAGAGTGATCAGGCCCATCAAAAACTGTCTGAACTACGATGACATCCTTGTTTTTGGGCGCACAAATGAGGGCATGACCTGGCACAGGTGGAGGATCCCAATAATAGACTAAGACATCTAAATTGTTCACAAACCAGGGATAGCGCACAAACCCGCTGACTACGTCACAGCACCCTCGGAAGCATGCACAGGAGACATTTTTCATGGCCAAGGAATACCTCATTTTGTGCTGTGACAAAACACACCTACTGCGATCATGATAGAGGAACTAGAGCAAGAAACAACAGTCGATGCCACGCAGGAAGCAATCAAAATGATCATGCAGCAACAGAGGTGGAGGTATGTGAACAATAACTACCCAGTCAATGAAGGGGTAAGGAGAGAAGAACTGCATGCATTTAAACAGTTGCAGTAAGAACTGTTGGGCCAGAGAGAGGGATACTTCTTCAAGGTACCAGGATAGTCCTAACATAGTCTCTCCGTTGACAATCAGCCTTGCACACAAGAGCCACAGGGGAATAGTGGCCACAAACAAAATGCTGTGGCACAAAGCATGGTTCCCGGGCCTTGATGACCTGGCAGAGGATATGATCCTAACCTGTCACCTTTGTTAGATCACAGGTGCTCTAGAAACTGGTGGATACTACTAGTAATCATTGATGAATATTCTCATTTCCACATAGTGCGCCAAGTATCCTCAACAACTTCACTGCCAGTCCTACATGAGATATTTGCAGCCTGGGGTGCCCCTCTCAAGCTCAAAACAGACAATGGACCTCTTTTCTCAGCAACAGAATTTCACATGTTCATAGACTATCTAGACATACACCATAAGAAAGTAAGGCTCTTGAGCGACAAGCCAATGGCGTGGAAGAGCACTTCATAGGCAACATCAAAAAGGCAGTCCAGCGAGCATAGCTAGGGCAGATTTCAATTGGTTAAACATTCTGCCAAGTACTTCAGGACTATAGCAACACCCCACAAGGGTCCACGGATGGTGTGCGTCAGAACTGGTACTGGAAAGAAGCAGAACTCTGCCTTAGTGTGAGGCCGAGGCCTCACCAGAGCATAGGGTAATGGAAGCGTGGGACTAGCAAGCCAAGGGGAAGATGAAAAGGCAGGCCGACACATTGCGCCACGCTACCACCTGCTCAAGTTTGGAGACCTGGTCCTGGTACGCCAACTCCGAACACAAAAGTCAGACAGTCCTTCTCCAGCCAGCCACTGAAGGTGACAGATATAAAAGGGACAATGGTCACAGCAGCTGCGGGACCATTTTCCATCACATGGAATAGCTCTCATTTCAAAGAGTTTCAGATGTTAGATGAGGAGGAAGGAGAAGGAAGCACAGGCACTAAAATGCGACCACTGGAATTGAAGGACCACCTCCAGAGGAAGGAGGAGCACTTAGTGATGTGGCAGAAGGAGAAGAACCAGGCGGCCAGCGTCACTCTGGGAGGGAGAGGCCGCGCCCATTGAGAGCTACTCGGAAGCCCAGATAACTGACTGAGGAAATGTGATGCTTACGTCAACGGAGTAGCTGCCGGGTGACATCAGCTACTATATATTTTATTTATTTTCTTTTCTCCATCTCTTTCTCTTTTATTTTCTCTCTTGTTGGTTTTCTCTCTCTTCCCTTTCCTCCTCCTTTCATCTCTGGGTAATACGTTATTTTGTCGTGGGGGGGGGGGATGAGATGTCGCAGTGGCGTGAGGGGACAGGACATTAAGACCATGAACACACTGGTTACTACTGTGGACACCTGACCCCGTTTCTGGTCTAGGGAGGAGCAAGAGATAAATGGGACACTTTGCCATGGGATACAGAAGGCGGGTGACATGCACGAGGGTATCCAGCTTAGGAATAAAGTAGTCTTGCATCGTACCTGCTTGTGTCTGTATAGTGCATCTCTGGGCCGAGGCACGGGGACACAACTCACTTGACACATTACTGGGCAATATCAGTGAGCTTACTACACACCTAGGCAGTTAGTAATAGTCAGGAGCCACGCAGAAAAGCAAAGCAGAAATACAGGACCACTAACAAAGCTTGACACAGTAGGACAAATATTCATAATTATAAACAAGAACCCAGTATATACACTGAAACCCGTGGATCTTGCATCATATACAAACTGTAAGATAATGTAAAGCACCTAAAATAAACCACATACTTCGACCACTAATCACTGAGCGAATTGCACGGTACATTTCGTGAAAGTTCTGTGACTGGCTAGGTTGAGAATAGCCCCTTCCAAAAAGGACCTTTATTTTGAAAGCCTCTGCCGATTATTTTTACCCGCTTTTTGTGTTATATACTTTGCAAACTTGAGTTAAGATCATAAACTTTGGAATGTTTAAAAAAACTTGGGGAAGTTTCTGGACTTGATATGCAGCCCACCCCTACTGGGAATCTGATGGTAGAAAATGCTGAAGCTGTTGGTAGGACTGGTGTGTTCTAAGAGGAGGTAAGTCGCTTCATGGCATGGAGGCTCGGAAGAGTAATTGGAAGCTATAAACATCTCTTGTGAGAGAGGAGTGCCAGATATACAACTTTGTCTACCAATCGAATACATTTTACACAGTTCCTTGTTTAAGTCACACTGTACTGCAGAGAAACCCCGGACCACATCAAAGGTGGATATTAAATAAGGCCTATTTTTTTTCAAATATACCATCAATGTAAACTTCCACCTAACTATTTAACATTTTACATTAAAAAAACAAGTAGAATAAATCAATTTTCAAGGTTACCTCGAGGAACTTACTTTAAGTCTGAGAGTGTCACGCTGGGATTTAATGGTGACTGAAAGTTGGAGAGAGCATTTCGGTACCCACTTTGCTTTATACAGGAATGCATGACCTCTTTTCCTTTGGCTCGATTTAACTTTGCCACATTCAGTTTTATTAGATCATTGAGAGTTTTCATCTTACTGAGTGCTTCAACCTGAAATAATCCGAAAAACATATTCTACACCTTTTTGAAATCAAACACTTTGGTGCATAAAAACAATTACAAAACATCACAATAAAGACTTTGTAACTGAAGGAGCAGCTATATACATTTATACATTTTGAAAAGGATTTTTTTGCATTGACTGAACTTTAATGCATACTTATTCTCATACAATTTCCAGATCTTCACAGTTTTTATAATTGCTCTTTATTGAAGAATTTATATACCAGGAAAGACCGCAATCACGATCATTTATATATTGAATACAGGACCCAGTTCATACAATTCGAAACAAACCACAGCAGGTTGGGCCACAGGAAGCACAGTCTCCAAGATTGATGTGGACAGGAGGAGGGTCAAACAGTGTAAAGAGGTTAAGCGATGGACTGTTGTCAAGCACGGTGAGTAGTTGTTGTGCAGTGCACAACACGTCATTGGAAGCAACTAAGTGGGGGAGACCAATCCAAAGAGAGGGCGCCGCCAAGTCTCAGGCCTCTGCTTGGTCTGTGAAGAAGAGGGACCTACCCTGGTGGGTGATCCAGGGCCTGGCTGGGAACAACAGGCCATACTTCAGTCCCATATGACAGAGTCTACATTTTACCCTGAGGAACAAGGTTCTCTGCTTCTCGACGACCAGGATGTAATCCGGGAGAATTAGAGCTTTACTGTTATCCACCCAAAAGTGGCAGGCCTGCATGGCCGCTCGCAGGATGACGTCTATCACGGAAGCTGAGGAGTTTAGCCACCACAGGCCTAATTTGAGGCCCTCTGGGATAGCATCCTCCTCAAAACCCGGTGTGCCTGCTCCAAGGACAAATAAATGGACAGGCCATGTGGTGACATAGTTCCTGCCAACTACACTTCCAGATAACTACCAATCTAGTATCGGAAGACGGTACTCCAAGCCTTAATTATATAGAGGCTGGATTACGTTAACATCTAGTACCTGGGCCTACCTGAGTACTTACTGAATCGTCTGCAGGTGGTTCATAATGTTGGGTCCAGAGCTATTCTCATGGTGTGACACAGAGCACGTATGACGATCCACCTGAAGGCCTTGCACTGGCTACCGGTCCAGAAGAGGATCCAGTTTAAAGCTCTGGTTTTGGCTTTTCAGGCCTTTCAAGGCACAGGCGCCGTACATCTCAGGAGATGGGTCCAGCACTACGTGCCGCAACAAGCCTTTAGTCCACAGTGCAGTCTCTGATAATCATTCCTAGGTTTGCCCGCTCTCGTGTGGGCGGTCGCTCCTTTCAAGTGCTGGCTGCCCGCTCACGGCACCATTCTGCCTCTTCACCTCAGGCACGTCCAGGACCTGCTTACTTTAAGGAGACTGCTAAAAACCTGACTTTTCCAGCAATAATTCTCTGTGTTTGGTTTGGCCTTTGGTTTCCTGTCTTTCGGTGGTCCTTTAGTGCAGTGACACTCTGTGGAGTAGCCGTGTGCTTTAGAAGTACCTATTTTCATTTCATTGCATAAGTTACCATGTCCTGCCTCGCTACACCCTAAGCAGACCCACTAAGCAAATGTTGCAGTGGTGCGCCTAGACCCATTTGTCCTCCACCCTGTCCTCCACCCTGTCCTCCAGGATGCAAAGTCGATATGAGAGCTCCCACACATGTTGTTGAAGGTTTATTATCTGGGGCTGCATCTGTCACAGTAATGACTCTGGCTGGGTCAGCCTCTTGCCCAGTTTTTTTGATCTTCAGAAAGTAGGCCTACTTCTACGGCCAATGCATCTATCTTCGCCACCATTAAGGTTCTTGAGGAGTTCACTGCCTCCAGGATTTGGGCAATTCCACCAGGACCGGAAGCGGAGGCCACTGGTTGTGACCTGGGTGCACTGCCCGACGTGTAAGCAACCATATTCTCAGTCTGTGTACTTACGTCTGGGAGTGGCATAGTGGTTGGTGGCAGTTTGGTTGTTTGTTTCCCATCGCTGGCTCAAGGTCTGGAGGCAGTTCTCAGGAATGGAGCATTCCAGGACCACATGGGGACAGCCACTCACCTACCCTTAACAGTCAGCAGACAGTCTGCTTACCCACCAGACATGGTAAGGCAGTACAAGCAGCTGTCCACTGTGGGGGAAGGCCAAGGGTGTGTGGTGCCAAACTCCAGCTGCCTTCCAGGTCACAGGTGGGAACACCTGGTTGGCTGTGTCAGTTCAAAGGGGGGGGGGGGGGGGGGGGGGCACAGCCACTGCCCCTTCCCGACAGGAACACAGAGCCCACAGCACTGGTCCAGACCACTCTGGTTCAGCCATCCACTTCTGGCATGCAAAGGGTGGCACCTCAGATTCAAACCTCCCCCGCCATGCCCAAGCTTCTGAATAGTCCATATGGCCCCTCTGCTTCTCGCGCAGGGGCCCATCAATTTTGGGGGTTGGAGGGGAACAAACCTGGGCCCTCCCAGGACTGTGCGGGACCTCGGCCACACCCAATGCCAGGAATTACTTGGGGGGGGGGGGGGGGGGGTTTGATGGGGCTTCAGCACTTACATTTGACACGGTTGGGTCCCCGCCGTTTTGTTTGTGGGGCCCCCAGAGAGCCGGTGCTGCACTCCTGATGTGGTAAACCTCAACCTCGGCCGGTCCTACAACCTGCGATACACTGAGCTGCAGCTCTGCAAGGATACAGCCCATCACCGCCGGGGGTTATAGATGCTCGACCTATTGGGTCCTGGGACTACCACTGCCTGGATGAAAGAGGAAAGAAGCAGTGGTCCAGCAGATCTCTTTCAGCTGTGGTCGCCATTATCATATGTTTTTAATTTAAGTTTATTAACAGTTAAAAACGTACAGGTGTATCAATCAAGCAACCATTTCACTGACTATCGCAGTTAAAAGAAGGTAACAACCGTGACGTAACCAATACATTCTAAGCAAATTACATATGCTCTAATGTATATAGAGAACAACTGGAGTCTAAAGATAGTCGGCACACGGGCTAAACCACGTCCCCGACACCTCCGATAATGGTAAAGGATTTAGTTTAATCTGATTTTCATAAACGGGTTTACTTTAGTGGGGCGATTTGGTGTATTTTTTTAAGAACTAATCCCCCCTGATTATCCTACAATATCGGTCTTTTACAAACTCTCAGCCAAAATAACAATGCACAGGCAGGTTAGCAAACAACTCATTGACAAAATGACAGATTATTTGTAAATACTAATAATGATACTTTGCACTGATAGTCAAATGATTATCTATGGTCCTTGCATAATGGTCTTTTGTTGACTGAGTTTCTATGACATATTTTCTGTTCATTATTTGCGTTTACAGCCATAAAGTAGTTAAATGCAGTCACATGTTAAACTTCATGAGCTCTCAGCCATACCGATCTGAAGAGTAGAATGAGCATAGCTGCTTCTTAACTAAGGCAACGATAGCTCTGAGGAATAAGAAACTCACCAGCTCTGCGGGTATACACACGAGACATGATAAATACTCAAAGAATCCTGCACAACGTCTTAGAATAATTGGACGGGCTTAGATTGAAATGTATGGCTTCCTTCTTTTGCAACATAGTCGGGCACAACAGAATTGTAAGAAGTCATAATTGTTTGGGCAAGAACAGCTATATTAACTAAGTTTATGCGAGTCTGATTGCTCAGTGGACTAATGCACCCACAGCTGTAGCCTATGATGTGTTTAAATTCTCATTTTATTGAAGAGTTATGAACAATCCAACTCAAGTAAGAAATGCATCGACACAAATGAGGCGAGAAATTAACTCCAGAAGTTAGCTACATGTGATGCAAAATTGAAGTCTTATTAGACCGCTCTACGTTTGTGATTCATTCGAGATACCTACACCGTTTCTTGGTACAAAAACAAATTCAGAAAAAACAGGCAATAACATGATGAGTTGTTAACACTTAGTTGACAATAAGATGATGCAGGGTAGCAACTCATCAACCATAGGAACACAGACCCTTCTGACCCCTGTGCAATTTGGGAGTACCCAGCATAGAAGGTCGATGAAGTCGGCCTGTTTCATTGAATACATTGGAGCTCTCTGTCAGGTCATGAAAATATGCCAACTGATAGTTCACGCACGAAACAGGTAAACCTCATCTGGAAAATAAGAATAAAATCCTACTCATTGTGATCTTAAAAAGCCTTTACTCAAACCTGGAGGGTTGGCCGCCATAAACTCACACATTCAGGGAACTTTTCCGCAAAATGGGGATATTGCTCACTTGATGAGAACGAAATCTTGACATCAAATAATACAGATGTCAGGAAACGTGCGAAATTGGTGCCTGAAGGCTGTTGCGAGGGCTGTCTCATGTTAACTTGAGAGATCCCAATGTCAGCTGAGGATCTATGCATGAAATCCATTAGACACAGGGCATCTGGTGTTGAGCAGACAGTCCATAGGAGAAAGAGGAACCATACGGCTCAATGAAGGGAGTCACAGTGTCAGAAAGGGTTTTAAGTGTAACAGTGGCTCTGACTTTTGCCTCCTTTGCTGGTTTATGCAGGCCACGAGGCAAGGGGGCTTTGGCCTTAGCAGAGGGGCCACAGGGAACTCAAAATAAGGTTGGAGGCGTTTAGGAATATTCCAGGCACGAGCTCTGTTCTTTGCAGAAATATGTGCCACAATCTCAATAACCAGTTCACCGAGGGCCTGGAAGTCACTTGCCAAAATCTACACTGATCTGAGGTGTAGTGCAATGACAGAAATTACACACTGGCATGGGAAGTGTTTTAATGGTACAAAATATGCGTCATGACACTAAAGAATAGAGACTACATAACACTCAAAAACAACAATTCTAATCAAGAAATAGTGACCTCCCTCGAGGACTTTCTTTAAAAAGAAAAAACTGTTAAAGCCACATTAAACATGTAAAAGGCACATTCCCAAACGAAGTGTCAATCAAGTGGAAGGCAGAAACCTCTGCTCTTAATAGAGCATTTGTATATGAGGAAACCTTAAATCAATCTGGAGGGCGGCGGGTTATATATATCTGAAAGTTGGCACGTGAGAGCTGAACCCATCAGACAGGATGCTGAGGAAACCATATGCAGTGGGATTATAAAGCAGGGGTCAGCATCTGTCAAAGCCAAAGCCCATTTACGTTTCCTCAATTTCAGGAGCAGGGCAAGTAAGAGGCAGGAGCGAACTAATTGGAGCCCACGCTGTACAAACAGGAACTTTTTTAAGTATTTCTACTTTGAATTTCTTCCGTGTTTGTACAGTTGGGAATTTGCGTGCTCCTTCTGTGAGTGTGCTGACATTGGCTTCCTGAAAAGTGACAAGACAAACGTTACTGTGATGACCTTGCACCATTGTTCGCGCGGTATTTCGCCTCCTCAACTTGTTTCTTCTATTTTGACAATGTCTATGAAAACAAGCATTTCAAGTCATTTCTTCTCAACGTCTGCTCGAGAACAATTTCAGGTTCGTTTAATTGGTGTAAGCAGACTTGAAAATATCACAGTAGGGATTATCGGCAGTCAATGTTCGAGATGTTCAGCAAATGTCACAGGGCAGGCAGGGGCTACTAGCCTCAGGTGTGGAGGCTGGAATGGTTTGCCATCGACATCTCGGTGGTCCGTCATAAAATGGCTCTGCAAACCGGGCCAAGTACAACCCCTTCCACACTTGGTTCTCAGTAGCAGTGATGACAGGCAGTCGCAGGCCTCGCAGGGAGGTTAGAGTAGGCGTATCAACAAGACGTGATCGTCCAGCCCAGTGCTTCTCTTTGTAAAAGAAAAGCACTTTAATTTACTCTAAAACGTCATACTACACATTACAATATGCAGGTACTCTGAGTCTTTACCACAGGGCCAGTGTGCCACAGGCACGGGTACCCTCAAAGTTCCCCCTCGGTCTCTCCCTTCTCTATCAGTACGGCAAATCTGGTGTGGGGCTCAGGTACAGGTGTGAGGCTCCCCCCTCTTACAGCGATCTGCTCGGGCACAGTTTGGCAAGTGCTGTTGTTCTGCTTCAGTGAGGGAGATTGCCAACAAGTCAGAAGCACATCAGTCAAGCTCTGGGGAGTTAATGGTGGATTGACTATCAGCTCCGGGTTCAACTACTCTTGTCCGTACTGGTAGTCTAGCTCCTGCATGATTGGCTTTCTCCTTCCCGCTTCTCTCAGGCAGGGTACTTCCAAGTACTCAAGCCACGGAGATAGCTCTTTAGATCAGATTCCAGGTGATGTCTCCTCACTTCTGGGTAGCTAGCTGGCTGCCAGTCAGACACCAGATCTAGTGGCACAGAAGTTCTCTGGGAGGACTTTGATGAAGAACCCTCTACTTCGTCAGAGATAACTTGAAACTGGAACACATTGCGTAATGGGATCCACATTTATAAAGTACAGGAAACAGGAGAAGTGTATTCTTGGTGTGCAGTCTCAGAACCTGTTTACATCAGGTTTCCTTTCACATTTCCTTCTCAGGCTAACTTTCTAACTCATCATTTGTGTAGAGTGATGCTCTTCAGACAGGGTCATCTCCACGCTGGAGCACCCACAAAAGATACACAAAGACGAGAGCTTTCTGCACCTGGCTTTCAACAACCAAATCAACAGTGATCAGAAAGCAAGACAAAATGCCGGCCTCATCTAAAGAACTCTTCACACTCTGAACAGAGACTGCAGTCCCTCCCATCACACCCACCATCTACAAATGGTAGTATGCATGAAGACTAATCTATACCAATAGGACATTGAACTACTAAGAGGAGGCCTGTCTCCTCTTTTCTCCACTTCAGTGTCTAGATCCACTCCCTTCAGTCTCAGGAACATCAGTAACACGCTTCCACTATACTGGAAAATAACCTTGCCTCCATCTCGAGCACATGAGAAGGCCTGGTACTTCCGCTCTATTTTGGTATTGCGAATGAGTGACGTGAATTTACATATCAATGGTATGCCCGGATCGGAGCAGAGGGGATTAGTTTTCCTGGTACACGCACGCGCACTACCATGAATGCCTCACGCATGCGCAGCCTATTTTGTAGTGAGCCTAGGTCCCGGAACAGGAAATTACCCTGACACGAGTTCTCGTGACCTATTTAAGTGGCGTGTGCTGCCGCTGGCAGTTGATTACTGGCAAACGCAGGGACAGGGTCGATATACCGGTGTGTCTGCCCATGCCTACTTCCAGATAATATGCAGGAGGTTTTGGTGCTAAGCTGCTGGAGCACGTACTTCTGGCCAGTCAGGTAGGATCCTGTGCCAACCCATTACCCTGCCGTTAGAGCCTTTCTACTGTGATTGGGGGTGAGGCTTTCCCATGTATGTAAGGGTTTGGATGGAGTTGGCGAGATTAAGTTAACTGGGCCCAACATATGGTTAATCCGACCACATTTTGGACACTCCATGATGCGACTATTGTTGGATGGGAGATTTTGTAAGATGCCATACATGGTTGTGGTTCCCTCATATATATATGTTTGATGTGTGTCCCTGTTTTGGCTTGGGGTTGATGTGCACACGACTGTGGCACACTTATGTTGTATTAAGTTTTACTGATACACATCCCTGTGATCTGTTTCTTCTCTTCCTTTTTCCTAGATATTGAACTGGAGCAACTGTCACCATACTGAGGGTGTACAGGCCATTGCCCAGACCGTTAACGAGGGTATTTTAAACTGTTTCACCTAATTTTCACGTGCACTCGGTCTTAAGAATCTGGTCCTGACGA
Organism: Triturus cristatus; assembly: GCF_964204655.1. Lineage (NCBI taxonomy): Eukaryota > Metazoa > Chordata > Amphibia > Caudata > Salamandridae > Triturus > Triturus cristatus. The sequence continues at coordinate 809,336,807 of NC_140594.1, read as the reverse complement.
AGCGCCACCGACCCTTTTGGGCGAAAGAGGCGCGAAACATGTTGACCTATGATCAATGATCCCTGGGCATAAAGTGCCTTCAGGGTTACAAATTTTTGAGCAGTCTAAATCTGCTCAGGGTACATCTACATAATCAGCTGCATGATGACCCTCCATGCTTTTCACCAATTTTGCACAAACCTTTGTTACTTTTTACCCTCTACATAGAACCCACTCCCCACGCACCCACATGCACCATCCAGCAGTTCTTAAAAGATCTCCGTGAAAGTGACCCTTCGGGGGCCTGTAGGGAATTGCAGCGCCGGCCCTACGAGGAGCAACCGCCCGATGATGAAGCATGACACCCTTTGGGTGTGTGAGGGCAACAGAGGACTTAGAGTGGTCTTCCATTTACCTGAGTGGGTCTCTTTTTCTTTTGTAGGGCCAGGGTGACTTTTTGCACCTGCCCGTAGGAACTTTGTCCTCCTGGTGATATAACTTCCACAATGGTAGTCACAGGCCTCCTACACTCTGGTTTACTCTGACACATTCTATGCTTGTATCACACAGACTATGCACATACATCAAGGCACAAGTGGTAGGATGTTCGCTCAAGGATTTGGGTTAGCTTGTAGCACAAGAACCTCACACCATTGGGACAGTAGCCCATCACTCCTGTGACAAAGATGAAACAATCTGGTTACAACTATAGAATCATTAAAAGGTGATACAATTACACTACTATTGTACATGGTAGAGCCCATAATAGGTACGGACTTCAACTGCCAATAAGGAGAGTGTGCTTAGCATGCATCTCCAGATAAAATATCCATATCATGTCAAGGGAGAGGCATAGCTTTACTCCCCCAAGCTAGATTACGATGAGTCTGGGGACAAAAATAAAAAAAACAGTATACCAGATGCTGGCAGTTGGGCACCCTGAGCAGGAGGCATGGCTGGACACTGAGAAGGTGACATTACTGTCCCAAGGCCCAGATCTCTGTACTGGGGTGAATGTATGACATTGTTCTGCATTCTGTCCATCAATTGTTCTTTTTGCATTTGTTACCCCGAGTGGGACGAGTATGCCCAGACATGGGTCCCGTGCTTTCCATGCCACTGAAGTCAAGCTATCCTGGCTGATGAGGGCTGAAAGCCAGAAACGGGTCCTAGGATGCTTGTTTCCAGTCCAGGGAGGACCTAGCCTGGCAGTTCGGGCTGGACTGTTCCCATGAGGCACAGGGTCAAGACTGATTTGCATATGGCTGGGTTCAAACTGGAATGGCATGGTGAGCAAAAGTAGTATGGATTTAAGCCCAGATCTCTGTACTGGGGTGAATGTATGACATTGTTCTACATTCTGCCCATCAATTGTTGTTTTTGCATTACTGTCCCAAGGAGCAGCAAGGAAGGCAGGGCAACAGTTGTAACTCCTATACAACCATATCCTGTTTTTTTTAAATATTCTCAGACTGCAAGAATTTTTCGACAACGACGGTCGTCATTCTCACACTCAAAATAGCATCTGAAGCCACCTTGCCACATTTTACCTATTAAGGTGCCTTTTTCCAAGAGACCTTTACAACTTTCAAAGTACACTGACGGATGCAAGATATAAATTAGAACACAATCACACTGTGTGTGTGTGATATTGCTTTTAGCAAGTATTCAACAGGCAGATGTCTTAAATAATCAGAACAAAAAGCAGTTTATGGACGCCCTTTACCCTTTGTAGGTACTATTTTGGAGAAATACAAACTTCAAAACTATGAATCCTTTCTTCCTGATGAGTGGCATTCCACTATTCTAAGATGGCAGGCAGTTGTATTTACTACCAATGAAGTCTCCAACATGTAGCCCAAGAGCTACTGGTACCGTCCCCTAAATGCCAATAAATAGCTCACAGACATGGAGTTCAGCCTAGTTCCAGGTTTAGAGCTGAGCAGCGCCACATCCTGTTAATGACAAAAGGCAGGAACAATACTAGAGCTGAGTGGATTAAGTGTGGGATTTGTGGAATTACAGTAAGTGTGTGTGAACCAGCGTGGAAGCCTACTAATAGAGTAGGGAAAGGTACTAACTGGAATCAAAGACAATTACCTCATTTGCTATGGAGTGACGGAACTGCACAGCTCTGCAAGCATGTGTGATCATGCACATTCATGTGTACCAATGAGCTTATGTCTCTGGTTATGTGCATGCGAGTCAACACAGAGATGATGGACGGAGCGCTGTCATTTTTCAGACACTCTGCCCCAGTCACAAATCTGGGTTGAATCCAGTGTCCTGGCTTATGAGGGATGTTACCCCGAAACCGGTCCCAGGATGCTTGTTTCCGGGCCAGGGAAGACCTGGCTTGGCAATTCGGGCTGGAGTGTTCCCAAAAGGAACAGGGTCAAGACTGATTTGCATATGGCTGGTCTGAACTCGGGTGGCAAAGTGAGCTAAAGAACGATGGATTCAACCCACATCTGTGACTGGGGGCGTGTGTCTGAAGAGTTTCAGCGCTCCGTCCATCATCTCCTTGTGTTTGTGTGTGCATGTGAGCGCCTGGTGTAGTCTCCCTTTCTTGCGATATCTTTCTTTGAAAGACATCCTTGACATCTAGAGAAATCAACTGCATTTGACACCATATTGCATATAGCGGTAACCTCTGGCTCAGTGGTAGCCATTTATGACATAATGGTCATGGCATTTTAGAAATCCTCCTTAACATGTTCGGCTTCCTTGACCTAATCATGCCCTTAGGCTCACACACTGGTCCCCTTACCGGACATACAGCATAATTCACCTAAGGGTGCCCTCTCCTGGCATAAAAGTAGCTGCCTAGACAATGATAGCCAGCCGTGACATACTGGGTGTATCCTTGGTATTACGGGGTCAGTCCTTCCATTATGGTGGTCATTCTTGGGCTACTGAGGGTATCCTTAATATTATGATGGCCATCCTTGGCATTTAATCATAATACATCGGCATGTGAGAAAAGTTTGCCTATGTGAGGCAGCGATTGTGGGCCATGAAACACGCAGAAGTCTAACCACTGGCAATCGCTAGGGCTAGCATTACAATCCACTGTTCTTAAGCCAACCATGCCACCTCAGATTATACCCAGCCATATGCACATCAGCCTTGACCAGAGGAGGTCAACACAATGAAGAGATGGTGGGGTGGGTGGAGGGGGCGTGAGGTAGCGCAGGTGGAGGAGCGCAGTGGGGGGTTAATAATTTTTTAAAAAAAAGACTTGTCTGAAGCTACCGGCCGCATTGTCCATCGGTGTTCTCTTGCTTCTCGGTCCCAACAGACACTGGGACAGAAGCAGAGACTCCCTGTGCAATCCCAGCCCTGCTCTCAGGCTACGAGAGCAGCACGGGGATTGGCCAGAGCGAGCTGGTTTGACGCTCCGCTCAGGATAGGGAATCTGTGCTGTTTCTCCAACCCAACTGGTCAATACAGCCCAGTTGGAGAAACCTAGGTGTGCATGTGTGTTTGGACAGCCTGAGTCAGCTGGCCAAACATACATGCGCACTTATAAGTGCACAACCCAGTCCTTCTCCTCCTTCCCATGGCCGCAACCCCCACCCCTTCCTGCACACTCTGGCTCAGAGCCGGCAAATGAAAAATACAAGTATATTATATAGTTTTATTTTTCACCTGCTGGCTTCGAGTCAGTGGGGCAACGCACCTCCGCCATTGTGGAAGAGCCACCCCTGGCCTTGACCCTGGTCCAATAGGAACAGTCCAACCCACACTGCCTAGTCAGGTCCTCTCTGAACCGGAACATAAGCAACCCAAGACCACTTTCGCAGATTGAGGCTCTTCAGTTGGGTGTAGCTTAGTTCCAGTGGCATAATGAGCAAGGGACCCACATGGGAAGGATGCTTACAATAAGTATAACCACTGACAATCGCTTGGGTAGCAGTCCTCTCATCAACTTGTGTGTTTGATGTACTGTCCTAAGTGGCTAGAGTATGTCCAGACATGGGTTTAGGGTTCACTGTGCCATTTGAAACAAGATATGCCTTGCTGATAAGTCCTTATCAGAGCAAAATGGGTCCTAAGTTGCTTGTGTTCTGGTTCAGTGAGGACCTGGACTGGCACTTCGGGTTGAACCGTTGTCATGAGGAGGGTGGTCAAGGCATATTGCATATGGATGGGTCCAAACTGAGGTGGCATGGCGAGCAAAAGAATGATCAGTTGGCATGCTACCACAAGTGATTGCCAGCGTTTAGACAGATTGCAAGCATTCCTCCCATCACCTTTTGAATGGGTGATTGTGAACTACACATATTTACTAAAAAGGGAAATTGGCATGTGTTAAGAAAATTACAAGCTTCTGTTTGTTCATCTAAAGTAAAAAGGCTGCATCTGATAGAAAAATCTGTATTTACATAAACCAATAAGCTGAAGTTCGGTGACAAAAATACTGGAATCTGCAGTTTTAATGATAACTCATGTTGATTTGGAAAGGATTATGGTGATATAACTTTGTAGGTGACACAGGACACATGCAGCAACTGTTGTTTCACCTCTCTTACTGAGGCATTTCACTTGGATAATATTATTCTGAAGCGGTTGGTAACTGCCTGATGCACTGGGTTTGTAATTTTTTTTATTCTTTATGGGGTGGTCGGCATCTTAACTATCTGATGTCACTACTGAAGCATGGTAATATTTTCTAACGCTTCAGGATCAAATTTACTGATTAGTCTCAGCTCTCATTATAGAAAAAGTTAGAGACTCCTTTCCTATCCATTAAGGTAGCCTGGAAGTACTTCAGAAAATAAACTCCAAAAGAAATGACTTGTTAATATACAACTTCAAAATGCATATTCTGATTTTTGTCCCTATTGGGTCGGGTGTTGGGACACCAACAAGGCTGTTCAAGGTTCTCATTTTAATTGTCACTGTTGTGTCCTGTGTTTGTGTGTATGAGGCCTCTAGAGGTCCTGGGCAGACTCCTTATAATTATTATCTAATCTGGTGGGTGTGGTTAATAAAGTTTGTAATGCATTGCGTTCAGTTAATGGATGCATGCTGAAAAATAAAGATTTGCAAACCAGAGCTCCATGTGTGGCATGGTCTGTAACATGCTCCTGGGCGGGGGAGGATGTTACAACAAGCGACAAGATGGGGGATACGTGAACCCAAGGAAACAAGATTAGCAGCAGAGCACACAAAATGCATATAAATTTGCAGGGATCTTGTGAGTTGAGCACCCTATCCTGAACTAATGTAATCAGTAGTCTAAGAGATTGACAACATGGACAGTTCCTTACACAATCACAAAGTTCAGACTTCATGTGTCATAATTAATTGATGTGTTTACTTCCTGTTGGTAAATGCGATAACCAAAAGTATTTCTTCCAATGTAAATGATTCAGCCAAAAGCAAAATACTAATGTCCGGTGAATGATGATACAGATGATTCAGCAGAGTGATGTATTTATTTCTCCTGATACATAAGATAACACATAATGGTTGTTCCAGGACAGATGATTCAGCTGACACTTCTCGTCCACTCTTTGCACTTTCTCAAAGCTATTCCTGGGAAATTGTCATATCCCAGGCTTAATACACTGAAGACAACAAAAACTTCTTCAAAACAGCGAAACAAGAATTCAATTAAAGAAACCGGCCTCATATAGTAACAGATGGGCCAAATGGAGACCCATAAAGTCTTAGAACTTAAGGATAGACAGAGGACTGCAGTGTGATAGCGTCTTATGCAGGTGCATGCTGTGACTTATCAAGGTAAAAGACACTAGAGATTAATAATAATGAGGAAAAGTGAAGTCTAAGTGACAATGAGGAAGATGGATGTGCGATGGTGATGTCAGTCACAGACGGACGTGTGCATGTAAAATTGGCAGCTTGCAAAGAAACATGAATCTAAAAAGAATCATCACACAGAGCAATAACGTTTTTTTGGACAATGTCCTAAAATTACACTCCAGGTGAATGGTTGCCCTCAAACTTTTATTATAGACACTGGGGCGTCGATAAACATCATACCGGCAGAAAAGTACAAAGAACTATCTCAGATACCATGTTTCACACTGTCAAAAACAAAGGTGTACACCTGGGCATCTTCTATGCCCTTGCAGAGTCAAGCATCCTCTGAAGAGACCATGCGGCACAAGAAAACGACTGTGCCAGCGCCAATTCATGTCCTCCAAGGTACGTTGTCGAGGGCATGCGTATTACGTTTTGATACTGTTGCTGACATGGGACTGATCTCTATTAAATACAACTTCAATGCACATTCCGAAATAGTGAATCGATTCCTGACATTATTTCATTGACTTGGGAAGCTTTAGAAAATGAATGTGCAGCTTCACATTAATGAGGCCATTCCCCTGTTGCACAGCGACACCGTTTAATTGCTTTTCACTTACAGGAAGCTGTTGAGAAAGACCTAGAAACACTGTGAAGCATGCCATCATCGAGCGCTCTACTGGTCTGAGCCGTTGGTTTCACCCATTGTGGTGGTTCAGTGCACATTTGTGTTGATATGCAACAAGCCAACAAAGCAATAACAAAAAGAAAGACATCCAGGTCCACATATTGCGGACAGGATCAAGCTGCTGAATTGCGCCAACTTTTTCTGCCGCCTTGAATTGAACAAAGGCTACCATCAACTTGAACTAGAAGAAAACTGTAGGTACATAACTATTTTTCAACTCATGTTGGTTTGTTCAGATATAAGACTCTGTTTCTGTGTCTCTTCAGCTGCAGAAATCTTTAAAGATGTAATTCACTGAATAATTCAGCCTACAGTGATGACATATTGGTGTTTGGGCCTACACGAAAGGAACATTATAAAGCACACACAGAAGTGGGCATATTTTCTCTGAAAAGGGATTGGCTCCTGACCCCGAAAAGGTAGAAGCATTGACGTCTAATTGCCCTCCAGAAGATCTGACCATGCTGCGATCCTTCTTAGGCATGGCCAGGTACATTCATGATTTTGCTACTCTCAGTGCCTCTCTTAGAGAACCAACATAGCAAGATGTTCCGTTTGAATGGTCATATGAATATGACCAAAGTTTCAGGAAAATAAAACATGCACCTGAAAATGCAACTGAAATGGTTTACTTTGATCCAATATTGTATACAGAGATTGTGGTAGATGCAAGCCGGTGAGGTTGGGCGGGCACCTTTCTCAACACAATGGACAGCCCAATGCTCAGAGACACATTGTGGCCTATGAAAGCCAAAGTCTACCTCGGACCGAACATGCTTATTCTCAACCTAAGCAAGAAAGCTTAGCTGTTATATGGGTGTGTGAATATTTCCAGACGTTTCTGTATGGAAAGCATTTCACCCTTATCACGGATCATCAGGCGTTGCTCACCATTTTTGGAAATCCGAGAGCCACGATGCCTCTTTGCATTGAAAGGGGGGTTGCGTCTGCAGGAGTACGATTATACTATCAGGCACAAACCGTGGAAGGATCAAAACCTCGCAGACTACTTTTCACGAGTGCCACTACAGCGTCATAGTACAACGTCCAAAGCGGCTGATGCCTACATTTATTTCATAGTAAAGTCAAGTGCACATGCAGCTCTTTCTAATGAACAGATTCTGGCAGCTACTAATACTGACAAAGACTTAAGCTTAAAGAACTCTTTGCAACGAAATATTGGAGGAAACATACTCAACCTCTTACAGATGATGTTCAGTTCGAAAATAACTTTGTTACACATAATGGTGTCATACTAAGAGAGGCAAGAATAGTTATCCCCGAAAGGATGCGACAAGTTAATGAACTGGCACACGAAGGACATTGTGGCATTGCTGAAACTAAAACGGCCCTGAGCGATTGAGTATTTTTCCAGTATCTTGATGAAGGAGTTGAGAGCGAGCTGAAAGCTGGTCATCTGTGCAACTGTCTGTCTCCCAAAACGATTCAGCACCAGCCGAGCATGTCTGATTTTCCTAAGCAAGCCTGGGAGAGGATTGCGGTTGACTTCTTTGGACCCCTCCATAATTGACATCTTATGATAGTTGTCGATTAGTGCTCACATTTTCAATCAAGACGCTGGATGACATTTTCACAACATGGGACGTTCCTTCCATTCTCAAATCTGACTATGGTCCACCCTTCAATAGCAGAGATTTCAAAGACTTTCCTAATCGTTTGAACATCAAACGTTAGAAAAGTACACCTCAATGGCCCCAGGCAAATGGCATTGTTGAATGATTTAGGAGTACTTTGAAAAAGAGTGGTTTAGCGTGCTGCACAGGAAAGAATAGAATTTAGCTTTATGCCCAGCCCTCTGTGCCTACCGTTCCACCACTCCTCATTCCATAAGAGGAGAAAGCCCTGCCACCTTGATTTTCGGGGGAGCGCTTGGAATGAAGATACCACAATGATCCACCAGTCTGTACATAGACCATGGAGTGATTTGTGTGATTGAAACCTCTTGCAAATGCAAAATGAAGGCTTACGCTGATAAGTGGAGATGTACTAGTGACACGGTCTTCAAGTAAGGAGTAAGAAGACAGACTTGTCAAGCAAAAGCAAACAAACAAGACTGACACTGCGTTTGAAGCTGAACCACTAAGAGTTGCGGTGAGCAAACGACCTTTGTAACTGCCCAAAAACATTGAAAATCCATAACCAGAGACACATCACACTTTAAACATTTCCCACGATGCTCGTCGGCTCCAGACCTCATGAGTGAGCCAAGTCCACCTAAGTGCCCAAGTCAAGCATCCAGATTCTTCTCTAGAAATGCCAAATGAAGGACCCCCCACTCCCCCTCTTATACAACTAGACCTGGAAGACGAATATATGATGTTTTTTCGCACGCGTTTACAACACATTCCATAACAAAGCGGGCGTTACAACAACTGCGTTGTTATTTTGCATACCGTTACAACGCAAGTCGGAACAAAGGCTTGCGTTAGGGAGTGCTGGATGTTGGAATAGTATAACTTACTATTCCAACTCCAGTCTGTTTGTACTTTTGTTGTACGGTATGCAAAAAACCAACGCGGTCGTTGTAACGACCGTGTTATGGGATGTGTTGTTAGGCATCCGTGGTAAACGCTGTTTACCCTGGAAGACTGGTGTGAGCACCTCGACCCATTGAGGAGGTATAATGTGTTTTTCTCTATATATATTTGTTTGTACTTTTTGTTTAACAAGGGGGGGAGATGTTGTGTCCTGTGTTTGTGTGTATGAGGCATCTAGAGGTCCTCGGCATACAAGAACTACATAACCTGTTGGGTGTGGCTAATAACATTTGTGATGCATTGTGTTCAGTTAACGGTTGCATGCTGAAGAATAAAGACGTGATAACCAGAGCTCTGTGCTTGGCGTGGTCTGTTACATGTACCTGTTCTGGGGAGGACACTACAGTCACCTCAGAATAAAACAGAAAACAGGAGTTATTCAATGTTGAATAACATTGAGCTACACAAACAAATGATGGACGGAATGCTGAATAAATCATAAATTCACCCCCAGTCAAGAGATCTGGGTTAAATCCATTGTTCTTTTGCTCACCATGCCACCCCAGTTTAGACCCAGCCATATGCAAATCAGTCTTGACCCTGTGCCTCATGGGAATAGTCCAGAGCGAACTGCCAAGCCAGGTCCTTCTTGGACTGGAAACCAGCATCCTAGGACCGGTTTCAGGTTTTCTGGACTGCCACTATTATTGCAGCACAATTGAACAGATCGCAGAGCAAGCGAGCACGCCAAGCAGGTCTAAATGCGGGAGTACGTTAAAACAATGTTCACACTGAGAATGGGAGTACATAGGTGTGCATCTCCCCATACTGTATTTGCAACTGAATGAACTTTGTCCAAAAGGAGAGATTGCACCCGAAAAGGAGTTAAGGGACAAGTTAAACAGGTTCAAATCAGTGGACGCTAACATCAATATATTGCGCAGGAGTGTATGTTTCCCTGTCATTTAATGATTTTAACCTTGAAACAGAACTGTTTTCCAGTTATGGTTTTCTCCGAGAATTTTCAGTGATTACCATGAACTCGTATAAAATATTTTATGTACAGCCGTCAGTTTGGCGTTTCAAGCATTGTTTTTTTAAAACGTTATTTATAATTTTCAACATAAAGGACATGTATGTATGTAGACAGAAGAATAGCGGTTACAGACATACAAAAAAAAGCATTAAGTACTCATTGCTCTTGTTGGTGCACTTCATCCATAAATGCCCAATACTGTCTTGAGTCTCGTCCAAAGGGATACTATCATCTTACAGTTCTGTTTCCTGCCAGTATAAGCTACGGGCATTGTGATGCAGTCCAATACCTCATAGGAGGCTAAATTGTTCGACAACAGTTCTAGCAGACATCTACCTGAAATTGCGTCTCCTATGGCGATCCATTAACGTAACCACATCCATCCTAAAACAACATGGCTTAGGGTCTCCTTCCGTCCCCTATCTTCTAAGACTGCTCTGTGGTAGAGGGACTGCTGAATATATTTAGGGGCTCGCCCTCTACCCCACCTACAAGCTACTCTGCGTTTTGCTAACAATAGGGAGAGTGTGATGTAGCGGCGGTATGCCTTAGGGATTTGTTTAGTGTATCCTAGGAGCGCAATCAGGGGTTCGCATTCCAACGTTAGAGACGTCATGTCGGTTAGAGCTTCAAATATTTGCTCCCAGTATTCTATCACCCACGGGCACTCCCAGGCCAAGTGCAGGAACCCGGCCCCTGGAACACCGCATCTATCGCATTGGTCTGTGTCCCGCAACCCACAGCGACACATCTTGGCAGGGGTACAGTATATTCGCTGTAGAAACTTGTAGTGAATTATACATAGCCTGCAACTAGCAGATATGTGCGCAGTTTGTTAACAGTATTGCCATTGTTCATCCGTTATTTCATTGCCCAGATCTGCAGTCCAATGTGCACAGGCAGCTCTGTGGGGTTTCTCGCGCTCTGCTCGGATCGTCCGATACAAGTTGGACACCAGATGCCTAGGGCTTGCAGTCTGTAACATCTGATGAAGTGGCTTAAAGTTTGCAGGTTCCTGTGGGAAGTGCGGAAGAATAGCACGCATGCCCTGTCGCAGACGCACATACAATCGTATGAGCTCAGATCGAAGCGTTTTGAAGTACCACCGTCCCGGGTTATAGGGAAGGTTCAAGAAAAGGTATAAAAATTGAGGGAGTACCACCATCTTAATCAAAGAAGCTCTCCCTGCCATAGACAGGGGGAGAGATATCCACCGCGTGACATTAGTTGTAAGACGGTCCATAGCAGTTCCATAATTGAGGCGGAGTATTTCGTCTCTGTCCCCCCGAGACTTGAAGCCCCAGATACCGCAAATCAGTATCACACCATTCGAGCGGGTAGTCCAGGGGGAATTTGGCCACCGCCGCTGTCAGGGGGAGTAATTGCGATTTTTCCCAATTAATATGGACACCGGAAAGTTTCCCATAGACAATGAACTCACGTAATAAAGGATTAAAGTTATGTTGGGGATCGCGAACATATAGTGTCAAGCCATCTGCATATAGTGAAATCAATATTTGTCGCAAGGGACATCGGAGCGCTCCGTCCTTGTGATGCTGGCGCAGTTTGCATGCCAGGGGTTTAATGGCAAGGGCAAATAAGAGGGGGGGGGGAAATAATGGGCAACCCTGTCTAGTCCCCCTGGTGATGGGAAATGAGGACTACAGGCGTCCATTTATAAGCACCCTGGCAGTGGGTCTGTGATACAGCAGCTGTAGCCAGGACACAAATAGAGGAGGAAAACCCATGCGGAGCAGTATGCCAAAGAGATAGTCCCACTTGACTGAATCAAATGCCTTAGTGGCATCTAAAAAGATAGCAGCCAAGGGGAGTTCGGGCGACACATTCTGCACAATCGAGAGCAGCGTGCGAAGATTATGCGTGGTAGCGCGTCCCGGAATGAAGCCCGCCTGATCTGGTAACATCAGTTTCCCCATCAGGAGAAGTACCCAATTCGCAATGAGCTTTGCCAATATTTTGGTGTCACAATTAAGGAGTGACAACGGTCTATAGGAATCACAGGAGGTGGACGCTTTGCCTGGTTTCAGGAGGGAAGTTATCAGGGCCTCTCTCATTGACAGGGGAAGCGTGCCACATTCTAGAGACTCCTCATGTAGTTCCTTCAGTATAGGGGCTAGGAGATCTATGTAGGTTTTGTAACATTCAGCAGGGATGCCATTTAATCCCGGTGCCCTGCCAGACTTTTGCTGCATTATTGCTTTGCGTACTTCATCCAGCTCAAACGGAGCACAGAGGAACTCCAGCGATTCCCAATCTGTGCGCCGTGGCACCCTGGTGCGCCGTGAAAGCGAGCCAGGGGCGCCGTGAACAGATGCGTACCAAGACAGTGTTTGGTAAATGCACAGAAGCATGTTTTGCAATTGATAGTGCTACGATGAGGCTAAAGCGTGTATAAAAGATTTATAGATAAAGGCACACAGTATTCAGAAGTCATTCGGGGCAGAAGACGGCACCCTGATGACATGTGGATCAAGAGACTTGAAAATGACACCATGCTGGTTTAATGTCATTGAAGTGCCTGTCCTGTGACGCTCAGCAGACTGTACTATCTGGGGGGCTTGAGAGGGGAACAGATAGAGCGGGCACAGAGGCGCCAATAAACTCTCTCTGAATGCGCAGGTAAAAAACGAGAGCAGAGGTGCAGAGGTGAGCTCAGACCTGCGCCGAGACTCCTCTACCTTTTGGCACTCAGAGAGGTGAGGTGACGGGGCGAGCTTCTGTGGCTTCAGTGACTTGGTAACTATTGAAACAATACTGTGAGCTTTAGGGAAAAAGTAAGAGGCGAGAAGAGCACGGGGGCTTTTCTCAAGAGGACCGTTGAACGGCAGGCACTTTCACTCAAGTTTATAGTAAGCGCTTTGTGCCTTTTCTCAAAAGTAATGGTTTGCTTAAACATATGCTTTGAGAAGCAAGCACACTGTGTTAGGCTGCACCCATCTGCTAATGAAACAACACTGTGGGTCTCTGGCACCCCCCGTGAAGCAGAAAAAGAGCAAGCCATCGACACCCAGTGAAGAGCTGGCGCCTCGTTGAGGTGGCAGTCAGTGCATGCCTGCTAGACATCAGTGGAGCTGCTTTCATCACTGATCTCGTGAACTGCTCTATAGTCCCACTACATTCTAAAACCATTTTAAATCGCTATCACTTTTTTTATAGTGAAATTGAAGTAATGACCGGGTTCCAGCTAAAAATAAACGCAGTGTGTTTTAGCTCAGTAACTTGCAGGGTGGCATCACACAGACACACACTGACTAATCCCACTGTAAGGGACTCAAAGAGAGCCTCGTGGGACGTTTTAAAAATCTTATGGTGGATTTCCTTGATTTCCAGAGTCTTGAGGTTACAGTCCCAGTATAACACACCCCATTCTGTGTATGAACCTTTAACAACAAGAAAACAAAAGAAACCAAGGGGTGAAGGAAACAATACTTAGCTGCACAATTTCATCGATTATAAATAAATGCGTGCTGAGCAAAAACGTGAAAGTTCACTAGCCCACAAAGTTGACAGCCTTGATAAGAGCGGATGATGTACAAGTCTGCCTTTAAAATGAAAAACAAACTCTAAAGCAAAATCAGCACACACAGCTCGTTTTGGTTTAACGCTCTGCATAATTAATACTGAACGCTGCTTCAGCATTCTCTGAGCCAGAATCTCCAGCACCGTTTTCAACCCTGGCGACTCCCTTACACCTCCCTTGAATTCAAAGTCCTTAGTACAACCATCATCTTCTTTCATTTTCATAACTGCACCTTCATTCCCATTTTCCTTCTGCCCATTTCCAATTCAACGTAATTGTTCCCATCCCTACTATTTTATAATGACCTTGAACTATGAGAATCCTTGCCCTACTCATCCTGACTTCACCTTCACCCAATCATCTTTCACAATCCACCCTCGCATTCTTCATTTTTTGCACATCATTTCCCACCTTTTTCTTAAACCACTTTTTTTTTCTAACTTTGAATTAGTCTCTCTTAGTCCCATTATGCTCTGTATGTACAAAACATGTGTACCACACCTTTCTCTACTTTTAGCCTGTTTTTCCATGCCATTCCTATGCAAAAGCACAGCATGTTTTGAACCCTGCTGATTGGCAGGAAAGCTGCTTTTAAATATATTCTAGTAGTATTTAAAGTAAAATCAGTTTCCTTGCTCTGATCTGGAAGACCTCTGTCATATTTAACTGCAGCCAGTTCTGACTTTTTTGGCATCTCTTTGCACGGTGGGTCACGCAGTTTTACTGACATAGTATACCGGGGACAACATCTGTGATTATAATACCTTCACCCCAATAATTTTCGGCGAGAAAAATGAAAGTACTCCAAAGGCCGGACTTATACACCGCACCCGCCCAAAAGAATGTAACATAATGGGGAGCCGCAGCCAACGACCCATATGTCAAGGGAGCCGCGGGTTGAAAAAGTTTGGGAACCACTGCCCTATGGTGATCCTCCAACCAACGCAACGCGACGTCTCCTAAGAAAGTGTCAAGCTCAAAGTGATCCCTGCATTGCGATGTATACAGTGTGGAGTAGTGCGCGGTAAATGTAGCTAATATACCCTCCTTGTCCCTGTGCGTCACTCCATTAGGGTCCGTTATTTTCAATATATAACTGGAGAACCGGGGTTTCTGTATGACCTCAGCCAATGCCTTCCCCGGTCGCTCCCCTTCTCCATATCTCCGGGCCTTCCAGTATTTCCCCATAAATTTAGATTCACGAATTGCAGTGTCAGTGTACTCCGATAGTTTGTTCCGAAATTGCAGCTGTGTTTGCCCTACCTCCCCCCCGGCCATCCGTGTCTCTAGCGATTTAAGTTCCTTCTCCAATTTTTGGAGCGTACCACGGATATCTCGAAGCACACCAAAGCTCTTGGAAATGTAAACTTCCCTGATCGTGACCTTGAAGGCCTCCCATATTATTTCTGCCGAGTCAACAGACCCCCTATTTCTGTGGAAGAACTCCTGGATCTCCTCTGACAATTCAGCGTGGAACACATCGTCTAACAGGGCAGCGGGCTGCAACCTCCAATTGCATCTGGGCATCTCCCAGCCCGGAAGCGCAAGCAGTAGCCGCACGGGTGAGTGATCAGAATAGGTTCGAGGTAGGTGGGTCACTCCAGCGATGGATGGCCCTAAACCTCTCGTTACGAGGCAGTAATCTATACGGGCCCAAGATGTAGCCCTAGACGTAAAATATGTACCCTCTTTAGCAGTGGGGTGCGTGTGGCGCCAGGTATCAATGAGGCTCCCCTCCTCCAGGATTCCCTGCATCGTAGCTTGCGATCTAGTATAGTGATGTGGTGCTGCATTGGACCTATCATAGAGTGGGTTGAAGGCCACATTAAAGTCCCCACCCCAGATCACATTTGTGGTGCCTATATCCATTATTTTCCCCCATAGGATAGTAAAGAATTCAGGCGCGTCAATATTCGGGCCATAACAGCTCACCAACGTGACAATATACGCCCCCAGACGTCCCCATAGAATAACATATCTCCCCTGCAGGTCTATGATCTCCCCTAGGGTGTAAACGGCGTGTGTCTTTTGATGAGGATCGCTGAGCCCCGTGCATAGGAAGAGTATGAGGAGAACAGTCTGTGAGCTGTCCATTTGTCCGCAAATAAGATAGGACGCTGTGGGTTAAAGTGCGTTTCCTGTATGAATGCTATACTAATTTTGTGGCGATTTAGGTATGTGATTAACAGCCTCCGCTTCCTGGGGTCCCCCAGCCCTCGCACATTCCAAGACAGAATCCCTAGACGATTATCAGGTATCGACTCAGCCAAACTCCCCATCGGTGATAGTGTGGGCAATGTGCAAGACTGTACTTGCCACACAAAGAGCAATTATGCGAGCACTGTGCTGCCTGTCCGTAACTAATAGAACCATTACAGAACTCTGAACAATTACCTCCCCTACCTCTCCCTCCCACTGAAGCATCCCAAACATGCCAGAAAAAGACACCCCTCCCACATCCCTATCCCAACCACCCCATACTACCAGGGCCATTGAGCCCTTCTGGGTAGAAGTAAAACTGTAAAGAGGGCTCTCCCGAGTGGGGACTATATCTAAGCGGCTCACAAGTGACACTCACTCCCTCAGGGGTGTGGGATGACACTGTCAACCCCATTGAGGGAGTGAGGGCACCCGGTGTACAGTACCTTTCGACTCCAATGCCAGATCTGAAATACAAAGTAGTCTGGTCAATGTCCTGCAAGAAATTTCAAACACGTCTCAAGAATCAGAGTTGGAGAGTATACCCTTCGTTGGCGCAAGCGTACCGGCATCCCCCCCGATAGGCCCTGTCAATCAATGTCCGAGGTAGCCAGCGTTGGTTAGTCTTCAGGGGAGTGTGATGCTTTATTACGCCGTTTTAGCTGCTTCAGAAAGTCTTCAGCCTGTTGAGATTTTGTGCAGAAAGTTTGTTTACCTTGATAGGTAATGCAAAGGCGGGCAGGGTATAACAGTGCATAATCTATTTGGGCTTGTCGCAGCTTCTGCTTTACCGGGAGAAATTTACGTCTATCTTCCTGCACAGCAGCGGTGAAGTCCGGGTAGATGGTGAACGGCACCCCCTCGTTGTTCAGCTGTTTCTGCTCCCGTGCCACTCGAAGGGCCACATCACGGTCCCTGTAATTTAAGAGCCGGGCTATAATGGGGCGTGTGGGACCTCCCACGGGCGGTCTAGGGCCCAATGAGCGGTGCGCGCTCTCCACCACGAATTGAGAGGAGAGGGCCTCTGCCCCCATCACCGCCAGCAGAAGTTTCTCAATGTATACCTCAATTTTGCCCGTGTTGGGGCTTTCTGGTATACCTAGGACCCTGATGTTATTTCTTCGACTCCTCGCTTAGATGTCCTCGTTTTTGGCAGCAATGACTTTTAGTAGCTTGTCCAATTGGGCTACTGTGCTTTGTATGTGTGTGTTGGCATCTTCTGCGTCCGAGATACGGCGTTCAGTCTCCTTAATCCTTTCCTCGTGACCATCAATTTTACGAACAATGTTGTCCATGCGCGTGTTCATCACATCCATTTTGGCGGCAACAGCTGCAATGCCTTGCCGAACCTCCAGCAAAATGGCCTTCATATCGTCCTCCGGTACAGCGAGGGGCTCTTGGGTATTCGCCGCTATGCCAATGTCGTCACTCTCCAGGATTGTTTTAGCATTCTTTTTAGCCTCAAAGTGGATCCGAGGCTGTCTGGCATCCGGCTTCCCCATTCTAGTAGCACACAGATGGGTGCCTTTAGGCAATGTTGTGGCAAAGGGCGCAGTGCTTAGTTACGCTCCTCAAGCTTCGTACCTGCAGTGATCTTGCTGGTTGGGGTAGCCGTGTAGTGCTCAGGGCAGAGTACACGTCTAATGCTATCCCCTCCGCAGTGCTTGTGCGGTTCTACGCCTCCTCAGGATGTCACCCCTGTCACACACACGACAGCGTCGATGAGGCAGCATATACAGCAGGGCGCAAGCATCCATATGCCTTCCCTTGGCAGGGCCCACAGCACGCCCCGGCAGCACCTCCACGGCTCGTGCAGTTATCAGCATGTGCCTTATGTATGCACTATATTATGGCCAATATCGGTCAGAATAGCGTCTTCACTCTACCAGTTCCCACAGCCGTATGGAGTCTCCACAATCACTGCATGTCACGTATTAAGCGCCAGTCTACAGGGCTTTGCTATTCAGCATTCAATCTCCATAAGCCTAAAGCCCAAAGCCCCTTCGATATCACCAAAGTGGGCCGGCAGAACAGCTGAAGAATAGAGAGTGTAAGCAGGGGAGCTCAGATACAGTGCAACTCAGCGCCGGGTGTAGTTGCCTGATGGCCGGTCTGCCACCCGATCTGCGTATTTATTTCTTCTGCCGCTAAGTTATTGGCTCCACTGCCGCCCAGTTCAACGTTTTGCGGCAAATGTCACGGCGCCTCTATTCGCCCCGCAATGCAGATCCACTTCGCAGGGTACGCAAGGCCTGCTTGCCTCGCGGTCAACACAGCCTCGCGCAGGCCGGCTCTGCAGCGTCGGCGCTCCTAATTGCTCTAGGCTCTGCAGCGGGGGGACCTGGCAGCCTTCATCATCAGGTGCCGCAAGGAATCCTCCCTCCCGAGACTTTCACAACCCTTCAGCTCCTTAGTTCTGCCGGTTGTAGGTTATTCAGGCCGTTAACAGATTATTTAACGCAAGTTCGTGCAGTAGCAGTATCTCGGACAGTGCAGCGGCAGATTGGTAAAGCAACTGAATGCTGTCCGCTTTTGGCAGGGGGGTCACACAAACGGCGCAGCACAGTGCCCAGTGTCTTCCTCTAGATATCTACTCACAGAGATCTCCCCCCACAGGATCATGGGCACCCCCGCTGCCTTAATCCAATGCTGCAGCTCGGAGTCACTCACCCAGTTATACGAGGCCTATGCACCTCGTGGGCGCCGCGCACTCGCGTAGCCTGCCTCTGCCGGGTCACAGCTCCCGGCCATTCCGAGCGTCACAGCGGCAGTATCTTGCACCTCCGCCACCATACGTTGCCAGGCTCCAATTCGCCTGAGACTTTCCATGAGTCAGCTTCAGTACACCAAGACCACAAACCCACCGTTTACAGGCGGCTACTGGCTGTAGAGAAGGATCATCTGACGGATTTCAGCAAAGGGCAGCGGGAGCCTCACGCAATGTCGGCCATTCTGCACTTGCGCCACCTAGCACACCCCCGCGTCTCAAGCATTATTGCTTGAGTTTTGAATATCGCTGTATGTCAAAAGATTAGCAGTGTAGCGCTACCAGGGTGAGGAGTGTTATGTTGAGTTTTTTTAGTTCAACCATTGTTGCATTCTGGGTAACTGAGTGCAACAAACTGTGTAGCATTGCAAGCTTACTAGCATTATCGGTCAGAGGGGGCGGAGTTCAGCGCATGAGAGTTGGCACGTGACAATTCACCTGGGGACAGTTGAGGGCATAAAAGCAGAGGGGAGCTAGTAACAGTCAACCTGCCTTTGTCGATGGCATAAGCGGGAGAATTTCGTGTTTTTTGCCGCGAAATGGAAGGTAATTGTGTGAAACACAAGTACAGGTTTTGAAAAATGTTTGATTTGAAGAGAGAACACCACATGTCACGGTAAGCCTGCTCGAGAGGATGTAATATGCTATAGTAAGCACTGGCTGGAGGGGTTGATAAGGTGTTGTGAACCAGTGAGCATGGCATTGCTGTTCAGAGTTTAGAGACTCTGGTTATGGGGTAGCAGGGGCAAGGAGAGGTCGATGTGAAGATTGATGGCAGTAGAAATAGACCTCTAGAAATTGTTAATAGACCTGTTTAAAAAGCTAACAGTGTTGTACAAACATGAGTGGATACAGTATGTTTATCACATCATAACCATGATAATTGTAATTATTGGCACTGTACTTTTTTATTATCATAAATACCCCGAAGAAGGGTTCGTCCCGAAATGCATTGGGTGTTTTCCAATAAAGCGTGACATGTGGAAACGTGCATCATTCCTGTGCTTATTTGAATAATACTGAAACGTAATAAAAATGGGTAAAATGAATTGAACAAAACTAAGGATTAAAGAGGATTAATTTGAATGGACAAAATTGCGGAATAAGCGAAGTTTCATGGATTTAATTCATTGGATTCGTTTTGAAGAAAAATGGCTGTGCAGCTTGATGGGGATCGTAATGTGGTGCTCTTGTGTTCTCACTATTATTGCAGCGCAATTGGACAGAGCGCAGAGCAAGCGAGAACGCCAAGCAGGTCTAAATGCGGGAGTACGTTAAAACAATGTTCACATTGAGAATGGGAGAACATAGGTGTGCATCTCACCATCCTGTATTTGCACTTTGAATATCTACCATCAACTCATTGGGGTCCACATATGGGACAAATTCCATAAGTAAAGTAATGATATCATTTTCAAGTTTATCCCCTTCAATTCCTTCAGGGATATTGAGTATTCTTATATTATCATACCTTGCGTTATCTGGATATTCTATTTTTTCTTTGAGCTCTTTTTCCCATGTCCTTAGTGTCTGAAATTCCTTACCGTTTGTTCCAACCTTGTCTGAGTTTTCAAGAAATGTCTCTAAAACATTTACCTTCTTCATTAAGGAGTCCATCTTACCCTCTAATGTTTTGCAGGAACTTTGTAATTTTTCCTGGTTCTTTCATGAAGGTGCAAATTTGGCTTTCATCTCATGTCATCATGTCCATTAAGAGTTTCTTTACCCCAGTCTGCACCCCAATTACGTGTTCCCCTGCGCAAATGGTTGTAGATCCTTCTCCTAGTCCAATGTTGGGGGCTTATCGGCAAGTGTCTGAAACCTGTTTTTGCTACGCATGGCCACCTCGCCTCCCTCTGCACCATCTCTTGCCCCCTCCATACCAATTTTTTTTTCTAGCAGATAGCCTGCAGAGTCTCGCAAGGAGCACTGGGGCAAAGGATCCTGTTTTTTTGCCTGTACTTCAAAAACAGATCTTAGGGATGTGGTGATCTTGGTACTACCTAAATATTTAGCTCCTCCTCCTGGTGCCTTCTCCTTTATGTAATCTCCCTTCCCCAAGGACGCCAATATATTTGGGTTTAGAACAGGAGTCTGACCTGGAGAGCTGAAGAATGCTGTAGGTCCTTCAGAGTTTGTATATCCTGCAAAT
This sequence comes from Triturus cristatus, assembly GCF_964204655.1. NCBI lineage: Eukaryota > Metazoa > Chordata > Amphibia > Caudata > Salamandridae > Triturus > Triturus cristatus. The sequence goes on along the minus strand of NC_140594.1, from coordinate 809,316,172 downwards.
ATATTAAGGAAAGGCGAAACACTCGGGCTTGTTGCAATACTTAAACTACAGTATTGTGTGGGGCTTTTTCATTTGTTTGATGGGTCTCTGACCTTTACTTTTTATCACCCAAGATATATTTCCCCTTGCATTTCCCGGAGACAGTCCCTGAGAACCCCACCAGTTGCACTTACCTTCTGCCTTTGGTTCTTGATTTTAAAACGGTGGTAGTTGGGGGTGCTGTCTACAAAGTTCTCTTTACATCTAATGTGAATTTTTGGCATTAGACTTCGGGGCGTCCGTTATTAACTACTATCTCCTCCTGGTCATCTTGAAGGCTCTTACTGCCCTGTCTGTGAGTTCCTTGAACAGCCACTGCCAGCTTGTGGTGACTCTGCCCATCAGGCCCCGGAAGCAAATATGGGCAGACGCCTGCAGATCCTTTTGCAGGTTCAGCACCGCCTTCCTCCTCACAGAGAGGGAAAAAGTAAAGCGATTGAAGAAGTGCTCCTCGTGTTGCAGGGAGTATTATCTATTTTGTTAGCAGAAGCTACCGCGCTTCCCATAAAGGTCATACCATAATGCCAAACCAGAGGGCAGAAGCTCCCGGCCACATTCCTCAGCTGGCCACCAGGTTAAACCCCTCCCCCCCCCCCCCCCCCCCCCCCCAATAAGGAGAAGATAATTCTGGCACTAGAGAAGAACAGAGATTATTATGGGGATGCTCAAGAGCTAGCGAAAATAAATAAGATCAAGATAACAAAAGGCAAATTAGCAGACTAATTAGCGGGAAAACTGTGTGAAAAATGGGAAGCCAGTAAGCTTGCTCATTAAAGTATGGTGAAGGCTGGGGGAAACTGTTGGCTTGGAAGACAAAGATGGTCAGAATGAGACACTATCAAGAGGGTTACAAATAAAGAAACTAGGGGGCGGTGCACTGAGCATGCAGACATAGAGCGGGCATTTACAAGTTTCTTTCAAGAGCAATACACAGAAGATCTAGAGGTCTCGGAGGATCAGATAGGAGAAAGGCTAAGAATGGATCCACTCTCAAAAATATTTTCAGACCTAGGCCATGGACTGAACCAAGAGATAAATAGGGAGGATGTGGAGGCAGCAATAAAAGAGCTAAATCAATAATGGAAAGTGTCAGGCCCGGGATAGCCTGTCAAATGAGGTGTACATATTGTGGGGGAAAAAGCTAACTCCAGTACTTACTAACCTATTTGTAAAGATTTTCACAGAATGCCAAAACGCACCATGATCTTGGGAAAAAGCCACAATTACTGTACTACTAAAACCTAAAAAGACCCAAAAACTTTGTGAGTCGTACAGACCCATCTCTCCACTAAACAGTGACTGTGAGATCTACACTCTCATACTAGCTCGAAAGTGATAAGAAGTTTAGTAGAAGAAAATCAAAAAGGATTTATTAAAGGATGGCAACTATATGAATTAAATCACAAATTGGTGGGAGTAATAGACATGGCAGTTAAAGGAGGAACACAACTATCAATATTAACAGTTGATGCCGCTAAAGCCTTCGACAGAGTGAGATGGCACTTTTTCTATGGTCTGATAAAACAACTTGATGTAGGGAAAGAATTTTGAAGAGCAATTAGACACATTTATGGGGAACCAACAGCAAGAGTAGTGGTGAATGGGTAACTGATGAAAATAATAAAGATACAAAGAGGTGCCCGACAGGGTGCCCGTCGCCACTGCTTTTCAACATATACATTGAACCACTAGCAAGTAGACAGAGCGAATCCCAACATTCTCCCCTTTGAAAATAATGTTTGGATAAGGAAGTGGCTTTTTACTTATATAGGACAATGATATACATTAGGGACTTGGTAAACTTGCATCCAGTAGGGAGCCACGTTGTGCTCCTGTCATGCTCCGTGCTTAAAACTGCTTTCGGGGTAGCGAGACATGCAGAAAGATGGCTGGTGCACAGAATAACGCTGATCGGAGCTGAAACTGGACCTGGATTACTGCATAATAAGTGGAACAAGTGGAATAAGACTTTGCGCTACAATTGCAGCCTTCGGTGAGCTGGAAGTAATGAATAGAGTGAAGGAATTCTCCAGTTAATTATACTCCCTTGCTGGCTGGACTAACAAGTTGCATTGATCCCTGTCCCCATGCTTCCTATATGAGCGATTGGTTGAGGATATGAGCATTGTGGTGGGGGGCAGACAGGAGGCCGAGCAGGAAATGGGAGCACATAATCTCGCTATAATTAGAGGCCAAGCACCGTAATCAAAAATACTAGAAGAGTCTGTAAAGTACTGAAACTAGCTTGGCGGACAACTACTATAACTATGTGAGATACACATTTTCAAAAATAAGGGTCTGCATGGGCTTAAAGACTCCTTAAAAGGCTGCAACACACCAGCAGCACGCAATCCGGGTTAAGGGATATAACTGTCAGACAACATTATCTGAATCGGAATCCAGGCAGAGAAGGGATAGAAGCAGCCTGAGGGGGTACTCTAGGACCTGGCACAGGTGGATAAATATCGGGGGTGGGAGGTGGTTGCAGAAGCGGTCTGTGTAGCACAGCTGCAGCTTGTGGCCCTCTTGAAACATCCAGCACCCCCCCATTTAACCCACCTAACCCTGAAGTTGAAATTCAATAGGAAACCGACAAAATCATCAATGAAATACATTTCAAGAAACTCTTCAATGAGAAGTTGTGCTTCAAGCAAAACTTCAAAAGGTAATAGGGGTTGGAACGAGCCTGCAGCAAATCAAGTGAACAAGGCTCATTCTCAAAGAAAAACAGCAGGCCATTCACCTGACAGGTTGTGGCAGGAGACATCCCATCAAGGGGAGAACTTGATAATTGACTTTTAAGGAAACCCTGATGACATGGACCCTTTCCAGTCTACGATGTCAGATCAGTGGCCGGTTCAGCTAGCTTCTGGGCAGGAAGGATTGCCGCCCCCCACCCCTGCCTCCAGGAGTCCTGCCCATCTTCCCGTCGGCCAATCCACTACTCTGTACAGATAAACCAGCATACCCCTTATTCAGAATTGGCGGTCTGAAGGGGGTTCCAAAAGAGTGAGACGGGAGACCAGATACAGAGCACAGAAGGAGGTCAGATAAAGGGTCTGACAGCTTCTCCAAATCCTTTTGGTACCCTAATCCCCCATCTAGCAGATGGAATATCGTATCTGATGGAGACCTCTCCCATTACAGCAGTATCCCCATTATAGATGCCTTGATATGAAAAGACGTGGAACCAGATCCTAAGGGAGCTTTGAGAGATGAAGCTGTCTCAACAAGATACCCACAGACTGCGTTGATCGCCCGAATGGGAAAACCGTATTTCCCTTTACGCAGATGGCATACTGCTGTACCTTGCCTCCCCCAAGAGATCCGATTGCGGCTCAAGCGGGATATAACTAGCTGGAAAGCACTGCCCCTATCGATGTTGGGCAAAGCAGCTCTTTTTAAAATGTCGATTTATTGTGGGACGGGAAGCCACGCATCGCACTGCACAAACTCACACACAATTGGTATGATGAGGGCATCTGCCTGCCAGACATCAAGAAATACTATTAGGCAGCTCATCTTGCGGCTATTAACCACGGCATATACGGGTGACCTGATGACCCCGGATACAACATGGACAGCTGGATCCTCCCCGGGTGGGGTGGGGGGACTACAATCGAGTGCTCTACTCAGAACCAGGTAGATATCCCCTCATGGGCCCCACTAGACATTCGGCCAATGTCTGGCATGCGCCCATAGATCAGTTGGGTGGGGGGAGAAACCCACGCTAGCAACACCTCTGTGGGACTCCCAAATGCTGGGCGACTTATGGAAATCAAAGGGATTTGCCAAGTGGGAACTTATTGAGATCTGGCGTATCAGGGACCTTTGGGACAAGGAAGAGGTGAAGCCCTTTGCCTCACTTCAACAAGAACATGAACGAGCTAATTCAGAACACTTTCGCTACGCACAGGTCCGTCATGTGCCATTCAATCGCATTTCCCAAAGGGTTCCTCTCCCCCCCCCCCCCCGCTGGAGGACAGGATACTTGATGGTCATTTACCCGGAAAAAACAATATCTCTAATTTACAAAAAACAAATTAATAATATGGAAAACCCCTTTCACGCGCTGCAGGAAACATGGGTGAGGGACGGCATTGAATTGGTTGATGAGGAGTGGCAGGAGGCAGTGTCCTCCCCAAGAATGGTCGCGATCCCAGCACGCCTTAGATTGGTACAACTCAAAATCCTCCACAGAGTCAATGTCACGGGACCACGACTGCTACGTATGGGAGTATCGGGGTGGGGGGGGGCTTGGGGGGGTGGAGACTGCAGACGGGGATGCACACAGCTAGGCACATTTATCCATATAATTTGGGACTGCAAACACATTCAATCCTACTGGCGATTGGTGCATGAAGTGATCGGCGAAGTACTAGCAGTCACTCTCCACCCGGAGGCTAGTAAATGCCTCTTAAACATCTGGGAGCCCACAGATCTAAATAATAATTAAACGCAATGGGTTATGCTTGGGCTAATGGTTGCGAAAAGGAACACTGCGCGGCTCTGGGGAGCGGTTCATGCACCCACAATTGTAGACTGGGAGAAAGACCTCGATTGGTGCATGTATAGGGAAAAGAGAGTTTATGTAGCCCGAGGTTGCCCCCAAAAATGGTCCAAAATTTGGAGCCCTTGGAATGCATACCGGGGGAATATATGTACTCCACCTCGTAGCATCGAGTAAGAGGAGGCCCCTAATCCGTAGCATCCAATGGAAAGAAATATGGTATTTGTGATCACTGTGTCTCCACTGTATACACACATGTTCATTTCTCTGCACTATGTTTTATGTCGATGATTGTTAATAAAAAGAATTATAAATAAATAAAAAAAAACAAGATACCCACAGAAAAATTAACTATGACAGATTGGTATCCGCATTCAACAGCTCTCTTCTCATATGTCCCAGGTCGAACAGAGGGCTGATGCCTAGGAAGATTCAAGTAATAATAATGTCTCTTATTGACAGCGCAGTTAAGGTAATCGGGTGGTTGATATTTAATCGCTTAAAGTCATGGACAAACTCCAATGACATCTTGCCTTTCAACAGAGGCTGAGTACAATGGAACAGTGCTTAAATTTGATCATCAGTAAATATATAATTGCTAAGCGCTGTCCGCTGCACCTTGTCTTTATGGATTTGTCAACCGCCCTCGACTGTGTTAACAGATCGAAACTCTGGTTGATGATGTTGGACTTGGGTGTAGAGATGTTACTGGTTAATTTCCTGCATATTTTACATGAGAACTTGGAAGCAAAGTTTTGGTACCGCTTGGCAGGAAAATTGCCTGATACTTTTACCTAAGCCTGTTGGGTGCACCAAGGATGTATTCTGACCCTTTCGCTTTTTGTGATACATATATATATATATATATATATCAACCTGTGTACCTCTTTGGTTAGAGCTACTGGAGACATCCCAATGATTTCCCAAGTACCAGTACAAGCGCTGCTTTTAGCAGACGATGCAGTGATTATGGCACCAACTTCAGGGGCTCTACATCGTTGGTGGAATCTTTAAGATCTTTTATGAGTGACCTGGCCACAAACTTTTGAGAAAAAGCATAGAATTGTGTTTTGACCAGGGAAGACAAACCTATCCACTTTAAGGGTGAGGTGGCAATCACTGGGTTATGTGAATTGTTTTTTTTCTTTAGTCGGTCTGGTTTCTGGCAGCCATGGGGAGGCGGAAGCTTTATTTTTTATCTACCACAGGCAGCAGGTAGGGGGGACAGTTGCTCCTTTTTTAAATACTTGTAATGCCCAGTGCGCAACTGCGACCCATTTTGATTCTGGGATTTGGGGCAACGCGGAAGCTACTGAGGAAAATCCTATCTGCAGGCAGCTCCTGTGTGTGCCCCCCACAATCTCACATTTTATTATCCATTCAGAGCTTATCCTCCAGTATATATCGGATAAAGTCAAGGTCGCGGCCCTTGTACTTTGGGTCAGCATGTGCGCCAATAGGGAGGCTGGCCTGAATAGAGACATCACAGACGGCCTGGATAAGTGTCTTTCCATTCTCTGGTTGGCTTATGTACAGAAATGTTTTAACATACTATACCTACAAGATCTTTTTGATACACCTCTCACTAAAAAAAAACAAATTGATAAGATGATGGTTAAGTGTTGCTTCTTAAGAGTTCTGTCACACCCCAAGATTACACAATGACTCAAGCAAAAGCACCGTCAAGGAGTATCTCACCTTCTTTGTACCGGAGAAGCCTTTACAGAATTTTGTAACCCCGCTCCCTTGATGGGAGAGATCTTTACTGCTTCGCTTTAGAGCCGATACGGTGGAGCGGCTTTTGAATTTCTTAGGCACCTGTGGCTCCTTGAGGTCGCCGGTACACACTTGTCCCTGCAATGAACTTTCTGAGCAAGCCTTGATCACAGTTTTTTTTTTCAAATTTTACAAAATATACTTCATTCTATTTATTAAGCCAATTTTAAAGCCCTTAAGGTTTATAAAGTGCAGGGACACTTTTTCTTCAGCTTTTAAATGGTTATGATGGTCTGTTATACTGTTTGCACATTTGTTTTTTTTAATGCTGCGGTGGGTTGCAGGAAATCAGGAAATCGATGGATGGTTAGGTGCAATACAAATGTTTTAATGACACCGACTGCGGAAGACGCTATGGAGATGCCTATGTTTTATTTTGGGAGGATTCTGGTTGGAGATCTAACCTGATTAGTACACTGGATATATTTTCATTGTTATTTTTAACATTGATTTGCTACTGCAATGAATTTTTCTTGTATGTATTATATTAACTTTTGTATTTAAGCACCTTTTATGCCCATTTGTATGTGCCGAATAAAGTGTTACGAGTCCAGGCTGTATAATTCAGTCCTTTTTTCACCACTCTTTAACCTACTTATTTCCTTCTTCCTTAGGAATCACTTTGTTATCACGTGGTTTAAATCCATATTGCCTTGTCTTTCTTCTCATGTTTTCAAGATAAAATTCTTCTGCCTTTTCTTTACTATATTTGTTTAATGAATGTTCATTTCATTAAATTTTCAAAATGTTTCCTCTCATATTCTCTTCTTGCGCTCTTTTTCAGATTTGAGACAATTATTTGACATTGGTAATCTACACACTCTAAATGAGTGCATATTGGCCCTCAAGACGCGACTTGTTGTCGTGAAACCCATGATGTTCACTCAGTTCATGAGCAATGAATACAATTCTTTTTTTAAAATCTTCCTGGATTCCATTCTGAAGATTTAGTGCACACATCTGAAGGCCTCAAAACTCGGTCTTTTTATGAATCAGACATCCACCACTTCTCAATGTACAATGAAACCATTTAGTTGGTTCAACGCAAACTCCAAGCAGGTGTCGATTATCAAGGTCTGAGTGTAAAATTCCACCCTGCTGTTGGGATAACAGATGATCCCAAAGCAGCACCTGAGGTGGAGGCCAGTACTCAGACAGAAATTTGGAATACCAGGCTCTCCAAGCCAATCTAGGCCTTTCAGAGTGAGTTAAGTCTACGGTATTTGTGGCAGAGGTGGAAAGCCATACAGAAGGCCTAACTCCCATAAAAGATAGAACCAGTCACCTAGAGTCCCGCAAGAGGGTCTGAGACTTTTCAACCCCTATGGTATTTGTGGTAGAGGTGAGAAGCAACACAAAAGGCCTAACTCCCACAAAAGGTGGAACCAGGCACGTAGAGACCTGCAAGAGGGAAAAAGAGTGAACAAGGGGCAAAGATTGTTTACTTAGGTGGCAGCAAAGTCACAGAGGACATTCACACTGTGAAAATGTCTTGTACCACCTCTGGAAGCATATGCCACACACTGTCAGCAAGAAGACTCATGATTAAATTTGTATGCCCTGATGTTGAGGGATCCCGCTATATGACTGACAACTATAGAAACCCTGTGAAGTGCCAGCCAGCGCCACAGCCTTAAAGCTAACAGATAGATAGCCCCCAACACCATTCCACTCTGCTTGTTGCAGTACTTCATGACAGATATGTTGTCAGATAGCACCTGGACTCTTTGCAGGAAAGACATGAGGGCCAGTTCAGGTTTTCAAGATGGTGCTTCTCCACCAAAGGCCTCTGATCTCCACCGTATCCTGCTTGACAGGTAAATCAAATAATGAGTCCTAATGGTCAAGACATACCATCCAATCCAAGTGGTCTAAGGCTAGCAGAACCTGTGTCATGGTCATCATCTTGAACTTCTTTTCGAGAAACTAGTTCAGAACTCCGAAGTCTATGATCGGGCTCAAGCTCATGTCCTTCTTGGGGAGTAGGAAGTAATGTGAATCACAGGCCATTCCTTACTTTGCCTCAGGTACAAGCGTGATAGCCCCCTTGGAAAGCAACATCAAACATTACTTTGGAAAGGGCACTGGAATGGCCTGCTAACATTTAAGAAAAGCCAGGGGAAATGTGCAAAGCAGTGTCTAGAAATGTAAACGACATAATAAGCTCTGACAGCTTGGAGTACTCATACGCCAAAGTGACTGAGGGCCAGAGGAGTAGGCAATTTCTTATCTCACTGTCTGCTGGCCCCAAATGCCCATTCAAAGGCAAAGTAAAGGGCTTTGTAAGTGTTGTCTGGATAGGAACAGGAAGAGAATTCATGCTGCTGCTGTTTTCGACCAATTCTCTGCATGTAGCGTCAAGAAATGTCTGATTGTTGCTGGATGGGTTGTCAGCAATAGCCAAGACACTTACAATACCCTGGAACTTCCTCTACTGAAGGTAGAATTGGCAGCCTGGGGAAAACAATTCCAAGGATCAAGCTGTAGTTCTACTCTTGTGGAAATTATTTAGAGTTGCTTCAGCCTTTTCTCCTAAAAAGTCTAGATCCATTGAAGGGCATATCCATGAATGAAGTCTGGATGTTTTCCGAAACTGCAGGGGAGCACATCCAAGTGTGCAGTCTGATAATGACCCTAGTCCCCACACCCCAAGTGAGCAAGCCTTTTGTGTTGAGGTCAGCATACAAAATCTGTTTAGAGTTATACTGTTCCCCTTGTCCCATTTTCAGGCAGCACAGCAGGAATCTCACAAGGTAAGTGTCTGAAGGTGTGACTGTACAGGCAGAAAGCATTAAAAAAAGAACACAGGGCCAGACCACTTAAAGCAAATGTTTTCTGTTGAGTGCCAATCCATAATTTAGGGTTCACCTTGAACTAAAGGTTTGTACACAAGGCTTCCCAGAGTGGGATGCTGTATCAAAAACCAGAGTCGCCAGGCCCGTCTCTAGTGACTAGTGATGGGGCGCTGCTGGTGAAGAAATTGGCTCTGACCAGTCTGACATGTTCTGTTGGATGTTTGGGTCCAAAAGAAGCAGGAATCTTGAATATCTGCAGCACGGCCAATCTGAAGGCCTGAAATTGCTGCTGAGTCACCAAAGGCCTGGGAAACTGGAGGCTCGTTGGGTCTGGTCCAGGTTTGGCAAGAGGCCCAAAGAGGAAGGTGAAGCTGGGGGTTGGTTTCTGAACAGTGGCTTTGAACTCTCAAGAGGTCGGGAGGAGTTTGGATGTTGAAAAGCATTGCTTACTTTTCAAGTGCTACTTCATCAACTTGCCCCTCATCTTCACCTTCACCTTGCCCCTCATCTTCACCTTCATCTTACCTGGCAATGTGGACCAGGACTAACCTTGTGACTTAGAATGTGATCGAACCCCGCTTTTTTTGCTCGGCAACATATATCTTGGCTTATTGTTCCCAGATGGCTTCAGAATGCATTAGGAGAATCTGTCACAAGACTTGAAGCTACATTTCATCCAGAAGAACGACAGTCCGCCATTGTGCAGATTAGCAAGAGACATCTGCATCCAGAATGCGAAACACAGCTTGAAAACTGTTGTGTCCAGGGATGACATCCTTACATACTAACAACACTTTTTTACGTTGGAAAGACTATGATATTGACTATTGCCTCCTTATATACTTGGATGGAGTGGTTGTATAAGGTTTTCTTTTGACTGTCAAAGTCTGTCTGCCATAGACGTTCCGCCTTTCTGCAGGTCATCTTTAGGCTTTTAAGTTCAGGGGTATACCATGGGGCTGATGTCTTCTCTCTCTTTATTTTGATTATTTTTACTGGTGCAACCTTATCGGCTGCTGACAATAGCCAGTCGTGAAACTGGGGGCTGGTAGGCAAGGGGCCTCGGATGGTCGTCCTGGCGTCTGTTTGGAGTTGGTAGTTGAGGTGTTCCATTATCGATGTGGTGTCATCTACGGTGGTGGTGCAGTGGAGACCTATCTTGTAGATGATGGTGATGCCTCCTCTATGTTTGTTGGAGAAATCCTGGTGTATCTCCTTGTTGTTGTTGGATGTTGAGATGGTGATGTTGGGGTTGATGATGGGTTGAGCCAGGTCTCAGTGATGAAGATTACATTGGGAGTTAAGGTGGGGATGGTGTCCCAGATTCCTGTGGCGTGTTTGCAGAAGGACCAGGCATTGAGCAGGATGCACTGGAGCTGTCCTGGTGTGTTCGTGGCCTGCGGAAGGGGTGTGGCAGGGGTCCTATGCAGGCAGCAAGTCCTGTGTTGCATGTGAAGCGGAAGCAGATGAAGTGTCCTTCTGTTGATTGGGGAGAAGTGATACAGCAGCTGTTGCGGTGTTTGGGTCCAGGGCCAGGAGCTCGATGGTGAAGTATTGGTGGGAGGGAAGAGGGTTGAGGTTCCTGGCACTGGGCGCGATCCATGCCTGGACGGGTACAGACAGGCTTGTACAGCTCCGCGCTTACGGCCCAGAGGGGGAAAGAATTGCGCCAGAGATCGATAGCACCACCTCCCAGTGATTTGTGTCTGGGGAGATTAACAAGGTGAAGAATTTCAATTTCAGACATATCCATCAGAATGGAGGGAAGATTATTACTGGACAAGGCAACTGTAGCCTTGCATCAGATTTTCTTCAGGCACAGGATGGTTAAGTTGATTTAAGTGAATCCTTCTCTCTACCAGATACATATGGTGCAAAGCTCTATTGTACAGAGTTTTAGTAGAACCTATCTGTCAAACTTTACTTTTATGGGATGGTTAAGGGTCATTCGTAGAACATCCATTTGTAGAAATGGCGGTTTGTGTGAATAGGTTAGAAGTGAATGTGTTTGAGTACGTGTGGCGAGGGGGACAGATTGGGAGAGTTATTTTGGGTGAATTTGATTAGCAGGTGTTGTATGTGAAAATAACATGTTTTTAAAAGCCACAATAAATTCTTTCAAATTGTCATACATGATGTAATCAGTGATGCATTCAGTGATGCCATCAACCATAGAATACCCTAAACTGGATCCTCAATTGTCATTGGTGAGGTCCTCCGCAATGCATTACGTGGAAGACTAACTTCTGAAGCAATGTTACAACTCCTCATTAAAGGAGTATTGTGAGCTTAAATGGAAACCATCTCAATCTGTATTATTAAAAGGATTTGTTAATATTCCATGAATACACAGCTGTGCATAGTAAGTTTACAACAAAAATCTGATGAATGCTGATCTGTGTTCCTCTTACCTAATCTACATCAAACTCAGCAGAAAAGTGGAGGATTTTCAGCTTACACAATAGGTATTGGCATAAAGATGACCAAATCATTCTCTAGCAACTACAACATGACATTTAAATGATTTGTACCTGTCTTGAAAGCACCTTCATATGTTCAATGTTTCCCCGGCAGTAAGCTTCAAGTATTAAACCAAACTGAACCGAAGTAGCAGGGACATGCATCTCGGACCTACACATGGAAATATTAAATAGTAAGAAAACTGCTGCGTTATTCTTGCAGCTAAAAGAATCCAAGCAGCCATCTAATTCATTATTCTTCATGAATTCATATTCACATAGTAACTAACAATGTTATCTATCACCTGGACAATAACTCAGATTATGTTCTTGTATAGTTACTGACCTTTAGTAATACTCTTTCTAGTGGATACTCTATTCAGCTGCAAATTCTTCACCTTTAGAATATCCCAGACCATCAGTCTAGATCTGGAGCATTCATGCAGCAATGACTCCTGTTCTCCTACATGTGGCTCTATGTGGGTCTGCAGCAACCATACATTGTCCCATAAGTGAAGGAGCAGAGCTGCATACAGGTGCCACCCCTACATGCTGAAGTCAGTTTCCTAATCTTTTTCCTTCTGTGAATTCAGACACATATCACTCAAACAAATGGTCCCATGTTATGCTGAATTCTAACAAGGGACCTTTGTAAGATATGCTGATGATTTGTTTGAAAAACGGGAGGTGGAAGGGCGGTGAGGAATCTGCATTTAGAGTATCCACCAGAAAGAGTGTTACAGATGTTAAGTAACCTTTCTTTATGATGTATACTTCTAACTTTGCATTTTTTTAAATTCTATTTAGAAATTCAGCAGCAGAAGATGAATGAGCACATGAATATTGTGATATATCATAAACATGCATATATAAGTTGCTATATGCCTTAAAGTTCATCTGGTAGAGATCTAGTAGGTATGAGGTGATAAGCATTCCAATATTTTCTCAAATAAACTGTGTGTAAGAGGCATGGGTTGTATACATCAGTTTTGAAGTTCATTCAAGCATATAGACAGGAGTCAGTTATTTAGATGGAAAATGTGTTAGTGGAGTCTGTAATTCCTTAAGGTGGCCATGTGATGTATTAGAGTTGGCTAACTTGGTTTCGATCCTGTGACTGGAGCAGACCGTGTTCCACCACTGGGATAAGAGGAGGGGTGGAGTCTTTCCACTGGCTGACAATTTGTCAGAAGGCAATTGTTGATGAAGGATCAAGAATGTTAGTTTGCAATTTGTTTAGGTGTTTAGATGGGGTAAGGGTTAGGAGAAGACTCTTGAGCAAAGAGAAAGTTGCATATGATTTTTTACTTAAGAACCAGCCAATTAATCGGCCCATCACCTCCACTTCTGTATTCTACAATGAAGTCGGGAACATCTATTCCTGACCTACCAAACTGGACCAGCTCAAAATATGGGCTTCCTCAGTTAATATTTCATAATTTCCCTCCACAATGGAACTAATCTAGAACAGAAGAGGGAGGGAGCACACCACTGCATCACAGCACAGTTCACCCCATTGCATTCTGGTAAATGCAGTATGCTTACTTCAAAGTTGCTGTAGTTTTTCACCAAAATTGGTGCAGGTAGCGGTGTTCTCTAGACACGTGTTTCAGGGTTTAGCCCTTCATCAGTAGAAAGCAGAAGAGCAGAAAAAAGTCATCTGGGGTTGCTGAAATACTGCCCAAGTTTTACCAGGTCACAGTACCACTCTACAGTCACACAGGTGCACCCCAGGTGAACTCGACAGCTCAAGAAAGCCTTTCTAACACAAGTGGGAAGGGAGCACGCTGCCTCTTATCCCAGCACTGTTGGGCAGCATTTCAGCAACCCCAGATTAATTTTCTCTGCTCTCTACTGATGAAGGGCTAAACCTAGAAACACTAGTCTCGAGATAAAAGCACAACTTGCACTAATTTGGGTGAAAAACTACAACAGCTTTTAAGTAAGCATACTGCATTTACTCAAATGCAATGGGATGAACTGCACTTGGACGAGAGGCGGTGTGCTCCTTCCCCCCCCTTGTAATCTAGAAGAGACCCAGCTGTTGTGTTAAATCAGCCTCCATAATACAGGCTATAATTTTTCTTTTACACAGATGACTTGAATTCCCCAACAAGCACTCTAAAAGGAAGGTCGCCTAACAAATTAAAATTACTGGTTCTGTCAAGAAGGAAATACTAACATCGAACACATGTTTTTCTGCCCACATCTAGCCACGTTTTGGAATCTAGTTTCTGAAGACATCACCCTCACTCTGCCAAATAAAAAGTGCAAGTTCAAGAATCTTCTCTTCCTGAGCATACTTTGAATCCCAGATGCTTCACCTTTAGAATAAAGCCAAAAGGGGGGAAGATCTGAGGTTGGACTTCATCAAAAAACAAGATACTTACCTTAGGTAATGCTCTTTCAGGTGGAAATTTCTTTTAACCAGATTCCTCACCTTTATAATATGCCCAGGCACCAGACTGGATCTAGAAGATTTAAATGAAATTGCTCCTGTGCGCCGAAAGGCAGCTTGATGTTGTTTTGTGCAAGTTTCGCTCTGTTCCAAAAGTGATGAATGGAGCCCCATATAAGCAATACCACATATAAGCAGCACCCCTTTGTGCTGATGTCAGTTTCATTCTAGACTCCATCAGCCCCTTCGGACGCTGAGCACAACTATAATCGGAGATACAGTGTACAGATTCCTAGGTAGTGCACTTTTCAGAAGGAAAATAGACCATTCGACACCACGGGGAGGAGTTAGGGCAGTGAGGAATCTGCACTTATGTAGAGTATGCCAAAAAAGTGTTACCAAAGGTAAGTGACTTGTTCTTCTGACACTTTTAATCACCATTAGAGCACATAGCAAAGTGGTACCTCCCAAGGTGGTGAGTCTGTGGAACAGACCTGATCAAAAAGTCCTGCAGAACCAGAATGTGAAATTCTCCTTTCTTTTGGAGCTAGCTGTCAAGGCTCTACTGATTCATAAACCTGTGAACAGACTCCCAGGGGAGGACATAAATGAGTCATACCTTTTACAAACCTCATCACAAACAGATGATTTGAAGAAGTATGGCTGGTCCAGAAAATGTAAAATTCTGAAAGGACCAACAAATATACATTAACAGTGACTACAGCAAATCCCTGGGCCAGGGATAAAATAAATAATAAAACGTCTAACAGCTTGGCCTGTAATGAGTCAGTATTGCAGGTGCCACACAAGGCTACAAACTTGTCCAGCACAATGCATAGACAGACTTTGTAGACGGGCGCCGTGCAACAAGGATGACATCCAAAACCTTGGGAGAAAGATCGATTGCCGTCAACTGCTGCTGCTCAAGCTCAATTCCCATGCATGGAGATGTGGATTGCAGAAGCTTCGGTGCAACCCTGCCCTGCTGCTGTGACAGAAGGTAGTCTGATTGCAGGAAAGATGCTTATGCGCAGAAGTTCTAGGTACCACTTTCTCTTTGCCCAAGCCACAGCTACTAGGATGACCTGGCTCGGTTGTTCCTCATTGTCTTCACAACTCTGGGCAGGAGAGAAAGCAGTGGAGGAGCGTAAAGGAGTCCCAAGCTCCACTATACCAGGAACTTTTCTCCATGTGAGAGCATTCTCTGGAACTCTAGTGTGCAAAAAAATGGACATTGAGCCTTCTTGCTGTAAAGAAAAGATCTAGCTAGGGTTTTCCCCATTGGTGGAAGATGCCCAGTATCCAGCTTAGGATGTAACCGCCATTCATGATCCACTAGGTGCCACAGGCGGAGCTCATCCGCCTTGGCATTTAAAGATCATGTGAGGTGGCTTATAACAGGAAATGAGTGGACAGTTCAGCCAGATCCGGAGACAAAGAGCCTCCTGGTACAGGACCCAGAACCCCACCCTGCCCTGCTTATTGCGGTACCACATGGCAGTGGTGTTGTAGTGAGCACTTGAACCATACTCCCTTTGATGAACATCAGGAAGACCCTAAGAACTAGGTAAAAGACCCACAACGTCAACAGGTTAATGTGGAGGTGAATCACAACCAGTGACCCCAGTACTTGGATTTCCACCTCTAACAGATGACCTACCAATCCCATCAGCGACGTACCCATCCCCACCATCAGTTCTGGGTGGGGCAGCGAGAAGAGTCTGTTGCTGGTCCAACAGAGGTTGAGCCTCCTCTGTGGGTCTTTTACCATCGCCTCTGAAACCTGGATGGAATATGATAGGTTCCCCTGGTGCTAAGCCCAGTGACACTTCAAGTTCTACTACAGAGCCTGTATATGCCATCAGGCACAATTGATGAGCAGGGTAGAGGTTGCTATTAGGCCCAAAGCCACTCATCAAGACCCAGGACTGAAGCAAGAACATCAGGATCATAGCTGGAATGTCCTGGGCTATGTGGTGGAGGGAAGGGCTGAATCTGGCCACATCAAGGATGGCTCCAATGAAAGGGAGTCTTTGCTAAAGTGTCAGGTGAGACTTTGGCACACTGAAAGTGAACACCAACGATGTCAGAAGCTTCACTATTGTCTAGAACAGACTGTGGTGAGCCCCCCTTCAATAGCCAATTGACAAGGTAGAGGAAGACTGCGTTACCATATCTCCCAAGATGTGCCATTGCCATCCTTTTCGTTTCCACTCAAGGGGTACTGGTGAGGCTGAAGAGGAGCAAGGCAAAGTAAAAATGCTCCTGGCCCACAAACGCAATTAGAGTTTGTGGGATGGAAGGACAGGCACATGAAAGTGAGGGTCCTGGAGGTCCAAAGAAACACTCCAGTCACCTGGATACAGGGCAGACAGATCCTGGACCAGCATGAACAACTTGAATTTGTCATTATACAAAAAGGCAATCAAAGAGTGGAAAATTCAAATGGGATGAAAGCCTCAGTCCTTCGGCAAGTAGCGGTAGTAACAGCAGAATTTTGGTACAAACACAGCAAAGAAAAGTAGAAGGATGACAACTTATTTAATTGATAAGCCAAAGACAGGTTATCCAAGTGGAAACCCCAAGTTTAACAAGCATTGGCATAGCCAATAGGTTTCGCTTTTGGGACCTTATAAGTATTTAGTTATGCAGCACAATATCATTGGTGCAACAACATCAACCGTTGCATGACTAAACACTTATAAGGTCCCCAAGGCGAGACCTATTGGCTATGCCAATGCTTGTTTCTTTTGTATCGGAATGTCGAGCCGTGGCACTGGGGCAGAACAGGAAGCTTAATTTCCAGTGGCAGAAAGCATAGGCTGAGTATTCCTCCTGTGGCCAATAGGTATGTATTTATAAACCAGCAAGAGCAAGACATTTTAGGCAACAACAAAAAAAAAGCAGGAAAGGCATGATCTATTGTTTGACGAAACCACCGGCGTGGTTAACATTCCCAGAAAAAGACACGCGTTTGTTTCAGTAGCTTTTTTATGTTAACTTAAACGACAAACCGTAGACTTGCACAGCCTGTAAATCTAAGAAGGTAATTTAAATTCTGTAAGAATGAAACTCATAGAAACTAGGAGAAGACAAAGCTTAGAAATCTGTGCGCCTTATGGCAAACTTGTGACATTCTATATTTTGAGAGTCCAACAAGCTTGTTTCATACACGCTAACGCAGAGTGCTCAATTTGTGCCAGTGGGTGCAGGTGGTGCCCACTAGCAGTTCTTTATGGGGACCATGTTTGATAATTTCTCATCATCGGCTTTGAGCCAGCGCAACAGAGACAGAAAGTCAGAATAGCGAGAAAGAAAGAGCAAGAGAAAAACAGTGACAGAGGGCGAAAGCAGAGATGAAAAAGAACCTGTATGAAATGGACTAAAGCGGTGTGAGTGGGCAGCTCTTACGAAAACCCTCCACTTACATATATTTTCGTATACTTGAAATGTTTTGTTATGAATTAAGCACTGCGTCACAGTCACTGCAACGGAATGACTTTTTATCACCAGAGACTGTGGCCAACCATGAGTCAGCAATCATGACGATCTCTAACAGAGTCAAACCATTACAAGCGTCTAGTTTTGTACAGTTATTAAGGCACATTTTAAGGCCTTGGAGAACTTGCCAACATGTGGGTATGCTAGTTCGCTTGTGTAATGCACAAAATGCACAGACTTATTTTAGCAGATCGAAGAATGTTGGGTATTGACGTTGATCTCACGAAAAGGTAGAGAACGGATAGCCCTGAAGCCCCAATTCATCCCACGAGTGCAAGCTTCATTCTCTAGGTTTCCCGCTAACCCCCGGAAGGAAAAATGCAGAGTTCCAATAAAACGTTCCTTAGCGAAAACCGTAGTTGGCTTTGTCTGGACCATCTTTTTGCCAAACTGCTGCCCTTTACACTGAACATTAACTGCATATTGTGAAGAATTTGTAGGGGAGCCCGCCCTTTCATTACTGTGAGCTGGTAACAGTGTGTAGATCCAGTGGCGGCTCAATTTTCAAGTTCAAAAGAAAGCGCTGCATCGTGAGGGAGACTGAAAAGCGGCCTTACCGTCTTCCCGTTGTAGTAATCCATCAGCGAGTTGGTCCCCATCCCGGGCACGGGGTAGGCACAATACATGTCGCTGCCGGAAAGGGTGCCATGGGCTGGTAAAGTGCACCGCCTCTCATCAAAGCACCCATCCACACGCTCAGACAGAGCGGCTTCTCCTGTTCAAGGCAGCCACACATGGACCTACTTACAAAAAAGAGAAAAAAAAAAGACAAGCGCGGCCCCGCAAGTTAAAGAGTACTCGTGCATGCAGAGCGTTTGCCTTGTGGGAGCGAGCAGTAAGGCGCGATAATTGCAAACAGATGGCGCCGCAGCTCGCTCACGCAAGGCAAACGCTCTGCATGCACGAATACTCACTGGAAACAGTGCAAAACATGCACGAGTTTCCAAGAAAGTACAGAGCGATTCCAAGAGGTGCTAGGCGCTGCGTAGGCGAGACCTAAAAAAGGGGAATGAGTGATTTCCCAACTAAAAAGCAGCCTCTGCATATTTCAGTACAAAGCATTCAATAACAAGTTATCTTGAAGATGACAAGGCTTTTCCAAAATTACTTTTGTGAAATGAGAATGAGCTCATTAAGTATTTTTGATTTAATCTCCAAAAATACACTCCTGTGTGACTGCTGACAAAAAGTACTTTTTCTTTCTGCTCATCAGGAAGTTGCAACATATGCTTGATTGAGGCCGCACACATGTACAGGTCTCAGAATACTGAATTTAGTGGGTAAAAGCACCGGATTTTGGATTGTGCGACTGGCGAGTCTCAAGATTGATCCCTAAAGCACCGTGCATTCCTCCGGAGATTGAATAGGTGAATGCCAATCAATTGGCAATATTGCCGCCTGCCTCACATTGAGCAGTTCTCAAAGGAGATGACCGAGCCATGAACATACAGGAAGCCACCTGGCCTAGAGAACTGGGTAAAAAGGTAGCTGCCTTGATATCTTTGCAATGAATGGTGTTCTAGCATGAAAAGCATACAAATATCCCCTCAAGATCCAGAACACAGAATGTGATGGGCAATGCCCTGTAAAGAGGTCACTTCCACAGAAACAGTGCCCCGCGATAGCATATGTAAATGTAAATGTAAATGTAAAAAGTACTTGTTAAGCGCGGTTGCTGCCCGAAAGCGTCCAAGCGCTGAGTAGAAGCAGGGAATGACTAGGGGGAATCTAGGAGGAGTCGGATTTGGCAAACAATAGGGTCTTTAGATTTTTGCGAAATGAGAGGAGGTCAGGGTTGGATCGAAGTGAGATGGGGAGAGCATTCCAGAGTTTGGCGGTGTTCAAAGAGAACAACCTGCCCCCCGACCTGGCTCGCTTCACTCTGGGAACAACAGCAAGGAACGCCTCCGTCGACCGAAGGTTCCTGTTAGGTTGGTAAGGAATGATAAGGTCAGAGTTGATGGCTGGGGCTGTTTTCCAGAAGGCGCGGTGCGCCAAGCACAGCGCCTTGAAGGTAATTCTCTGCCTCACTGGCAACCAATGGAGAGTTTTCAGAGCAGGTCTGGCTGAGTGAGTGCGCGAGATTTCCAGCAATGTGCGGGCTGCACAGTTTTGAACGACCTGCAGTTTTCGGAGGGTTATCTCCGGTGCCCCTACATATAAGGCATTGTTCGAATCCAGACGAGACTGGATGAGGCCTTGTACCGCCACCTTTTTAGCCTCTAGGGGGAGTAGCGGGAGAACCTTCCTCAAGATCCTAAGTAGGCCAAAGCAGGTGGAAGACAGTTTTTTGGCCTGAGTAGAGAAGGAGAGTTTATTATCCAGCCACACCCCCAGGCTTTTGACACTGTCCTTGGGGGTGGGAGGGGAGCCCAGAACACTGGGCCACAGAGAAGTGAAGGGTACGGGAGAGGTGGGGCCTAGGAGCAGAAGCTCCGTCTTATCACCGTTTAGTTTTAGGGAGGAGTTGGTCATCCATCCCTTGACGTCCACTAGGCAATTTAGGAGGTCGGCTGCGGAATGCCTATTGTTCTTCGTGGCCAACGAGACCACAAGCTGGGTGTCGTCGGCATATGACACAATTTTAATGCCATATGGTTCAACAACACCCGCCAGCGGCCTCATGTATATGTTGAACAGTACAGGGCTCAGGGAAGAGCCCTGCGGTACTCCGCAGCTCAGAGGTTTACTCGAGGACACCATCTCTCCGTCGAAGATCTGAAACGACCTCCCAGACAAAAAGGAATCGAACCACCTTAAAGCGTCGCCTGAGACTCCGATGTTATGGAGACGGTCCAGCAGGGTGGTATAGCTGACCGTATCGAAGGCGGCGCTTAGATCAAGGAGGATCACTGCCACTGATCCTCCCTGGTCCAGTATCCTTCGAGTTTCTTCGGTGACTGCTAGCAAGGCGGTTTCAGTACCATGCTTTGGTCTAAAGCCTGTCTGGGATGTGTGTAGTAGAGAGTGGTCCTCCAGAAACTGGACCAGCTGCGCGTTTATATGCTTCTCTAACACCTTGCTGGCCCAAGGGAGAAGTGAGATGGGACGGTAGCTGGAATAGTCGTCTGGGTCCAGGCTGGGCTTCTTCAGCAGCGCCCGTACCATGGCCTGCTTCCAAGCTGTGGGGACTGAGCATGCGGAAATAGAAGTATTTAGAAGATCCCGGATGACAGGCAGAGTGGCTGGGCTTGCCTGCATTAGAACTTCTGGAGGGGCGGGATCACGGGGGGGAGCCAGATTTTACTTGTCGTGCCACCTTGCTTAAAGTGTCAAGGTCCAGAGGAAGAAAGTGCTCAAGGGAAGGTTGATCTGGGTGCCGAGGTGCTTTAGGGGGGGAAGAGTGAAGTATATCCAGAGTTATGTCTGAGGTGGGGAAGGTGGAGTAAATTTTTGTGACTTTATTATGAAAGAAATCCGCAAGCTCGTTGCATTGATCCTTGGTTTTGTTGGATGGGGGTGCCGTGTTGGCGATGGAACAATGTTTTATGATCTGGAAAATTTCTTTAGGTTTAGATTTAGCTTCTAATATTTTCTCAGAATAATAAGTTGCCTGGGCCGTTCTGATCCCTTCTTTATAGACTTTTATCGCCTCTTTATAGGCGGCCTTTTTGTCTGGAAGGAAGTCTAAGCGCCAGGCTCGCTCTCGTTGCCTGCAGAGGCGTCTTAGTTGTCTTAGAGAGTCAGAAAACCAAGGGGCAGATTTCTGTAGTCTATTCGAAGAGGATTTACGAACCGGGAGGATCGAGTCTAACGAATGGGTGATCCAGTTTTCGTAGTGGGAGTTGGCCACATTAGGATCTGGGCCAAGTGAAGGGTAGGTGGAGTCTAGTTTAAGCAGCCAGGACTCCAATGGAAGTTTAGACCAGTTCCTCCTAGAGGAAACTTGGGGAGGGAGCTGGGGGGTTTTGTGTTTGACCCAGGTGAATGGGACCAAAAAATGGTCCGACCATGGGAGAGGGGTGGGTTGATCAGCAATTAAATCCGGACAGTTACTGAATATGGGGTCGAGTAAATTGCCTTTTTCATGAGTCGGGGCAGCAACCAGTTGGGACAGTTGGAGGGCTTCCAGATCATCTAGTAAGTCCTGAGCAATGTGGTCTGAGGGGGAATTAAAATGGAGATTGAGGTCTCCTAAGATCGTGTAGTTAGCGGCAGAGAGAATTCTTCCCGCTATGGTCTCAGGAAGAGACCTATGAAACTCTTTTACAGGCTCCGGGGGGCGGTATATCAAGGTACCAGAAAAGGTGTTGTTGGCGTTGAACTCTATGCAGAATGCTATGCTCTCACATTCAGGAATAGTCTCTGCTGTGGTATGACATCGGTACTGATTCTTCAGAATGATCGCCAGACCTCCGCCTCTCCCTACCGGTCTATCTGCTCTAAGGATATAATATCCTACGGGTAAGGCTTGAACTACGTCTGGTTCAGAGTGTACGGTGAGCCACGTTTCTGTCAGAAATACCGCGTCTGGCTTATGTTCTTCAAGCAGCATGGCAATCTGTGTACTGTGTTTGGGCAAGGAGCGGCAGTTTAACACGTACATACGGTACGTTTGTGTTGTGGCTAACGGGGGTTTGCGGAATGAGTGCTTGCACCCTGGACATCGGGCGGGTAGCTCTAACGGCGCGAAAGTGTGGGAGCACTGAGAAGTGACAATCCTACCTATACTGTGTAGGGCCGCCGAGCTGTAAGTCCCACTGTGGATATCATGAGAGCCAAATTTTGTGGCCCCGGGTCCCGGCTGGTCGCGGACGGGCGCAGACGGGCTTGCCTTAGGCGCGCCTTCGGCGCGCCAACGGCGCGCCCGCTGCGCTCGCCCGCTGCGCGTTCTAAAGTTACACATATTTGTGGGGCCGTAAGGCGGGAAGTGGGCGTGGCCTCAAGGGGGGCGTGTCCAGCGGCGAAGGCAGCCGGTGCTCGGGTCACGTGAGCGCTAGGTCCGCTCTACCGTGCCCTGAAGTGCGCAGTGTTACACAAGTTTATCACAGTTAAAATAGGTACGTTTTTAAAAAATTCAGTGCAATAAAGCAAAATGCGACCTCTCCCGGCTTCCGCCTCAGGAGTCTTAGCTTCACTCAGAGCGCTAGCGAATCAGCGCTTTTAAAGGCGGAAAGTGGGCGTGGCCTCAAGGGGGCGCGTCCAGCGGCGAAGGCAGCCGGTGCTCGGGTCACGTGAGCGCTAGGTCCGCTCTACCGTGCCCTGAAGTGCGCAGTGTTACACAAGTTTATCACAGTTAAAATAGGTAAGTTTTTAAAAAATTCAGTGCAATAAAGCAAAATGCGACCTCTCCCGGCTTCCGCCTCAGGAGTCTTAGCTTCACTCAGAGCGCTAGCGAATCAGCGCTTTTAAAGGCGGAAAGTGGCCGTGGCCTCAAGGGGGGCGTGTCCAGCGGCGAAGGCAGCCGGTGCTCGGGTCACGTGAGCGCTAGGTCCGCTCTACCGTGCCCTGAAGTGCGCAGTGTTACACAAGTTTATCACAGTTAAAATAGGTACGTTTTAAAAAAAAAAAAATTCAAGCAATAAAGCAAAATGCGACCTCTCCCGGCTTCTGCCTCAGGAGTCTTAGCTTCACTCAGAGCGCTAGCGAATCAGCGCTTTTAAAGATCATAACAACCGCCAGGCTTTCACTTCTGTTCTGTAGCCCATGGCACATAGAGCTCCAAATACGCTAAAATATCAACATAGTTTTAAATCCTGTAGTGGCAATGTGCATTATAAAATGCAACATTTATTATGAATTTCTCCAAAACTCCTTTGAGGAAATTGATCATGTTCTCTACAATGGTTGTTTCTTAATGTCTTTACTAATAGAAATTAGCCTGGCTAGGGTTGAGAAAGGGGCAACCCCAAATGTGCACCACGCTGACAACACAGTTACCAGTTTGTCACAGTAACACTGGAACAAGTAGTGCACAAAACTGCGTCTTCCCTGTGCAATGAGCTTATACTGGTAACCTATGATACACAACATCAAGGTTATACTACCTTTGACATTCCAGGCTTAGTTTGACACAGAATAGGGTTTCACCAGCCTTTTTCTGCAAAACTCCCGAATAAGCATTATTTTGTAGAGTCAGGATATAGCGATGCAATGCCTACACATGGCTAACGTTAAAGCAAATTCTTTGTGTCTTACAGTGCACTCAAGTCTTCAAACACCTGAGCTATCCTTCAGGTGACAATGCTCCATTACCGAAGGAAAAGAGCCACACTCCATCATATCTGCGCAATTTGATCTAAAATTGCCACGGCCCTGAATTTAGTGTCTGGGTGCACCCGTTAAATATACTGAAAATCTATACATCCAGGATGTAAGTTCAGCTGATTTGTCACTAATAAAATTCTATCAAATTCCTAAGGAATCTTGGAGTTCAGCTAAGAACATCATGAAAGATCAAAATAATCAATAAATTAGATGGATTTTCCTGTACTCCTCTATTTTGCACAGGCCACGATGGAGGGCATTCCAAATATATTTAAAAAAATAGAGAAAAAACGTTGCAGCTGCTACATTCCCATTGCAACGGAGTCGTTCTAAATCAGGGGACTACTGGGAGAGAAGAGCCAACATGAAGGGATGGCTTAGATAAGCGGCATGGGGTCGGTTTCATATTAGGCTCTGTGGACAAAGCAGAGTGTCTTACGATTGGTTAGTTAGCAATTTTAAAGGCCGCTTGGGAGCCAGTAGACGTCTTTAACTAATGGGGTAATTTGAGGCTTCATGGTGACAAACATTAATTCCTTTTGAGAAGTAATGCAAGAGTGTAATCAAATAAGTTTTGTAGCTTGTCTTTCTACTAGAAACTTTAAAAAAAAAAAAAGAAAATGTACTAGGGACAGTCTGACTGCAAAGTACTAAAAATATACATATATGTTATACACCTGGTTTACCTTAAACACTAAATGGCCAGAATTACTAAATCATTGTGCTGTGCAAAGTTTAGAAATGGGATTTGCTTTCCAACACAAACTTTTATTTCCACTGGGAAGTGGCCCCAACGTTATGCAGAGCGCTTGTGCTCCTTTGCTTCAAGGTGGCATCCAATGGATGGTACATGAGATTTGCCATGCAGACACCCATGGTTTTTTATGCAATACCCTATCTACTAATAACGGTAGTCAGGGGATTGAGCCAAAAAAATGCTATCTTGAGACAGGCATTAAAAAGGAGAAAACATGTTAATTCTCCAAACATTTCCCACATTGCATGTGTGCTGCACTGTACAGCACACATATGAGTAAAGATTAAAAGTATGCCTCGGAGTATTTTGCCGGGAGAGGTGTGGCGCATCGGCCAGGGCAGCTGATTCCGGAGCGCAGGGCTCACGGTTCAATCCCCAGTACCGGAGGCTGAACAGCCTAGCACCATGTGACTCTGGGCAATAGCTCACTTAATCTCCCCAACAGCCCCCAGCGCCTTGAGACTGTTAGGGGAGATTTGTTCAAGCTTTAGAAATGCCGGGGTATTGGTTATTGATTTATTGGTTAAGGTTGGCCAATGCTACATAGCACGTACCCACTTCGCACTATAGTGAAAAGATGTGTTTGTGGTGCTGTGCAGCCAGTTAGGGAGAGAGCAAGGACACCACATCTTTGTCGATATGGTGCTGTCTTGCTCCCGCCCTTTTATGCAACTCAGCACAGCAACATTGGTGTGTGCGTTCCATGAAAACTTAGAATCAGCATCTAAATTTCTCTGCACAATTTAAGTCATCCTATCTAATACCGCGTGTAATACAATTTTTCAATAATGACTTGCATGTTCACAGTGCTTTCTGCCACGGTCTAGGACCGCTTGAAACTATCAATACATGTCACTGTTAACCAGTGCACGAACCAGAATTCAGTACCTAGACTGTCCAGTTATCCACAAAGCATCCTCAGTGAGGATATTAACCAAGTCAGATGTATTTACATAAAATAGGGCATTTCCCAACTATTGCTTTAATTGCATTGTATTTAATAGGTATTTATTTGTGAACACGAAATGCCAACTTTTTTTCTTTACTGTTTTGATGTAGCGCAAAGTTGGCATAAAGGCATTAGAGCACACAGATATGCAGCACACGAACCGGATTAGATTCCCCAGTTCCAAACTCGACAGCCCTGGTCCTTTGGTGACACCCCCGAGTTGCAGATGTGCTGTTCTTTTCAGTCGCTCTTTCTCCTTGGGCTCACTGTACTCAGGATTGCAGTTGCCTTACTTTATGTATGTACTTCGCCTTCTTGATGAACTGTGAAGCACTTTCTATCAAGCTCTCATGAGGCGCCAGCGCAGCCCAGCACACAGCAGGTGTGACCTGTGTCCATCCTGGAAGCTGAAGCAGTCCGAACTCAGACACATGGGGTGGGAGGGGGTTGAGGGGGCCATGACACATGACGTAGGAGGGTTGAAACAATGGTGGGGGCGGGTGCTGGCGGACATACAAAACGGGGGTTGGGCTGAAGGCCTTTTAGCCCAATGGGCCTGCCTCTCACCCCTACGACTTGGTACCTCCGGTGGGGGTGGGGGGGGGGGGTGGAGGGGGGGGGGGGGTTCTGCTCGGTGCTCTCCTGCTCTCCGGTGATGCCCCCCTGGCAACTTCTGCCTCTAGCAGATTTCTGAACACCAGAAAAAAAATGCAAAACACAAAGTCACTTAGTACATCATTCAGTCAGTACAAAGGAGTATTGATAGTGATTGGTGTGTATTGTCGCAGGTATGTGCCAGCTCATGCCTTTTCCTATAGCAAAGGGAGTTTGCTTTCAATTCTTCTGTGCCAGGACTGGTGGATGTTTGAGGCACGTTACTGGCTGAAGGGGGAATGTGGCTTTAGTATTGCATCTCTGCTGGGCATTGGTTGTATGATGTCCAATGTGTGGCAGTGCTGCTGCTGTGTGATGAGCACGATACTTCTGTTCCTTTGGTTTCTTCATATTATAAAGGACACTTCCCTTTCAATGTCTCTGCCAATTAGTCCAGCCAAGTCTCTAGGTCAGAAAAATGCAGCCAGGAGCGAGGGGCTTTGTTAGTTCCTTCCTCTTCAGCTGATGTGGTGATAACAGGTCGCGTAGATGCAGCTCATGGCTTCTTTTATTTGTTTTCAGCAGAATCGTGCCCACTGCGAATATCTGTTCTAGTAGGTGGGCGATGTATATAGCATTAACCGCTCCATCATTTCCAAATATGCAAATCGGTTATGGCTAGCCTGAAAGAGGACTTCCGGATGTAGTCAAATAGAGGTGGGGCCGCCGACAAATTAACAGGGAGAGCCCAGCCAGAGTCGAGCCAAGGTTCTGGCTCGGATCTTGGAGCCCGTGCACCACCTGAGCAATAAAAATATTTGCCATGTAAATCAAAGCAAACAATGTACAATATGACAAAGTCGCTAAAAAATGTTTTTATTTCTTTAACGTGGAAGCTTTAACACAAATACAGCACGGTCTAGCGCTGCACTAAGAAGTACTTATTAAAAGTGATATATTTGTAGAACTGGATGTCTGAACTCACGCAAGTGCCTTCATACGCGATAATGAAGAACAAGCGCGCGCTCCTCGTGTGGCAGCAGGGAGAGAGGAGGGGGGCTGCATGATTCCCTTGCGAGAGAGAGCGGCACGGCGCGATAATTGATACCATATGGCACTGTCGCTCGCTCCCGCACGTGCACGCGTTGCCATTGAAGGCAACGGAACGCGTGCACGTTTTTGGGTGAAAAAGGGAACCGATGGCTAAAGGTCTCCTCAGAAGTATCGCATGCGCGCTGCGTAGGCGAGACCTAAAAATGAGGATGACGGAGAAGACCTGGAATCCCAAGTTGTCAGCCAGAATAATATTGGGGAAAATACTCCTCTTCATCTCCATAGTCATCCCCAAAAGACAGGTGGCTCTGATTAAAGTTCGAACTGAAAGTTGCTGAAACACTGTAGTGCAGCTTCGAGACAAAGGTGTGAGTCAAAACTAACTGGAGCCGCATGTGTTGGTACTGCATTGAGATGTGCCCTCGGTCGGGGACGGGAAGTATTCAGCTCGGAGAAGACTAAAGGAGCTAAGTAGGAGTAAGACTTAAGAATCTTTTTTTGGTGTTCGGCGACATACAGCTTTGCTTCCCTTTCATTTATCACCTGTGGATATATAACAGTGCAGTCCTCATATTACTTGGACTTGTGATTCAAACTCAAACACCAGACGAAGACTTTGTGGAGATCTGTTTCAGACATCTATTTGCAACAGTCACTACAAGGCTTAAACCTTATAGTTTTAGGAAAGGACATCATTCTCCACACCGGAAGATAAGAGTTTGAAGAAGAAAATACAACTGACGAGAAAAAGTTAAGAGTGAGCTTTAGATCCACGTGTGCAGGTGCAGTAACAAAACAGAAGCAGATGTCAGCTCGCAGGAGTTGCACTAATATGGGGCTCCGTTCATCACTTCCCAGGAAGAATGAAGTAGGAGCAGAGCTGCATGAAGCCACCTGCTGGCGCACATGAGCAATACTGATTAAATCTTCTGGATATAGTCCGGTGCCTGCAGGTGTAGGTGAGGAATATGTGGTTAAATAGGCATCCACAAGAAAGTTTTTACTGAATGCAAATAGCTTGTTCTTTGGTTTGAGTCCAATCTCAGATTTGCTATCTTTAAGGAGTTACTGCTTTGGTTGCCCAGGCTCGCATTTGGGTATATCTAAAGATGGGAACTTTACAGTTAGAAGTATTTCATCAGACAATCAAGCAGGGCAGAGCTGGCAAAATGGCCTCCTCTGCAAGTTTGGAACAGATCTATTAACATCCACATAGTTTGGCAGATGTCTAGAATATGCACTCCCCTTTGCCAATGCTTTTTTGCAGTAGAGGGCCTCGTGGACTGGGCCTGCAGGGGTTTCTCTCTTTATACAGAGGACGACCTACCTTGACAGTCATGTTTTGCACAGCCTTGGCCTTTTCAGTTCCATTAAAACCCACAAAGAACTGGTTAGTTACACAGTGGTATTTGGTATGGTCAATGTAAAAATTCAAAGCTATTTTAGGGTCTAGCTGCTGAAGCCCCTCCTCTTCTTTCAAAGGATGTGACAGAGTTAAAAAGACTGGTAGAGTAACTGATTTTCAGATATGAAAGAGCAATACAACCTTTAGCAGGAAGGCAGCCCGAGTACTCAAGATCAATTTATATGGAAAGAAAGTGGTTTAGGAGGGTTGAAACAACAGCACCTGCAGATTACATTGCACGCACAAGAGATCACAATGAGAAATACTGTGTTGACAGTCATAAGGAGTGCACATAAGGAATGCAAGAACCAAATAAACACATTATTTGTGAAGCACATGCTCAACAAGAAGGGTTCCTTGGTGCTGAACATGTATATATTTTAAATTGCGCTCTCATGTAGTAGAGCAAATGGATTTGAAGGAAAGATGCAAATTATACCTTTCAAAAACAAAACATCAGAACAGGTGACACGATATGGTTGACCTGGCAAGCATAAAAAGGTCGAAATGTCTGACATAGAACCTTTAACTGGGCCCACTGCACAGCCTTGATGGGCTAACGACAGTACAAACACGACCACATCAGAAATGCTGGCATTCAAAAGTTCAAGACATTTGATCCCACACCTGACCACAAATTTCTCCCAGCATATACAGATTGAGGGTATGGCTTCCCCTACCTCAGTTGAAAGATCTCTGCTGTTCAATGTTAAAAAATGGAGGTATAGGTAATGGAGATTCAGTGGCATGACCCTACCCTATTCCTGAAATGGGAGGTCCTTCGTAAGAGAGCCGGATCACATGGCAAAGGTTTAGGAACAAGATCTCGCAGTACTAGTCCAATCCGGGTCCATTATGATGACCTAGGCCAACCTGTTCCTGACTTTCCTCAGAGCTTAAGACAGGAGAGGCGACGTCTCGAACGTGTACAGGAGATTAGTGCCAGAATGTTGGTGGGATGAGTTTCCCAGTGACTTTCTTGGCAGGAACTCCAGTGCACAGTAGTGCTGACATTGTGCATTTTCTAGGTGGCAAACAGATCTAATCAGGGCACGCTCTATTGTTTGGAAAAGCTCAGTGCCACCTCAGGATGAATGTACAAAACAACAATTGGTGGACAGAATGCAGAACAATGTCATTCAATCACCCCAGTACAGAGATTTTGGCCTAAATCCATCTTTTTTTGTTTTGCTCACTATGCCATTCCCATTTGAACCCAGCCATATGCAAATCAGTCTTGACCCTGTGCCCTATGGGAACAGTCCAGCCCAAACTGCCAGTCCAGGTCCTCCCTGGACTGGAAACAAGCATCTTAGGACCAATTTCAGGGTTTCACCCCATATCAGCCAGGATAGCTTGACTCCAGTGGCATGGAGAGCACGGGGCCCACATCTGGGCATACCCATCCCACTTGGGGTGACAAATGCAAAAACAATTTATGGACAGAATGCAGAACAATGTCATACATTCACCCCAGTACAGAGATCTGGGCTTAAATTCCTCGTTTTTTTGCTCCCCATGGCATTACAATTTGAACCCAGCCATATGCAAATCAGACTTGACCCTGTGCGCTATGGGAACAGTCCAGCCCAAACTGCCAGGCCAGATCCTCCCTGGACTGGAATGGGCTAACAACAGTACAAACACGACCACATCAGAAATCCTGGCATTCAGAAGATCAAGATTTTTGATCCCACACCTAACCACAAATTTCTCCCAGCATCCAGCATATACAGATTTTGTGGGGGAATGGCATCCCTACCTCAGTCGAAGGATCTCTGCTGTTCAATGTTCAAAAATGGAGGTGTAGTTAGTGGAGATTCAGTGGCATGACCCTACCCTGTTCCTGAAATGGTAGGTCCTCCCTAAGATATAGCCGGATAACATGGCAAAGGTTTAGGAACAAGATCTTGCAGCACTGTTCTCTCCTAGCTCAATCTGGGGCGATTAAGATGACCTAGGCCCAGCCTGTTCCTGACTTTCCTCAGACCTCAAGACAGGAGAGGCGATGGCTGAAACGTGTACAGGAGATCGGTGCCAGAACGCTGGTGGAATGAGTCTCCCAGTGACTTTCCTGGCAGGAACTGCGGTGCACAGTAGTGCTGACATTGTGCATTTTCTATGTGGCAAACAGATCTAATCATGGCACGCTCTATTGTTTGAAGATGCTCAGTGCCACCTCAAGATGAAGACATTATTTGTGGTCCCCCAACCGACATGCTTAAATCGCCTGTTCTGGCATTCAGTGACTCTGGCATGTGATTGGTCACGAGGAAGATTGACCACTGGTCAAGCCACTTAAATAGACGCAGGACCTCCGGGCACAGGAACAGTAACCCACTAAACCTGGTGTGTTGCAGTACAACATAGTGGTCATATTATCCATGGGTTCCTGCACCTCCATCACTGTTATGAATACCCGAGGTGTCAAGGTAAAGCAAAAGGACAGCACAGCAAACTGAAGCGTTCTGACCCTACTGAGAACGCAGGTAGTGCCTGAAGTTCGCAGTGGGGGGTATATGAAAATTCCCTGTCCTGTCAATTCCGAGGACAGCATCCAGTCTCCAGGATCCAGAACAGGAAGTATCCGTGATAGACTGAACATTTTGAACTTGCATTTTCTCAGGACATTTAATGGTTGGCGGTTCAATATGGGTCTGAGGCCTCCCATCATTTTTTGGCACAAGGGATTGGCA
This sequence comes from Triturus cristatus, assembly GCF_964204655.1. Classification (NCBI taxonomy): domain Eukaryota; kingdom Metazoa; phylum Chordata; class Amphibia; order Caudata; family Salamandridae; genus Triturus; species Triturus cristatus. The sequence goes on along the minus strand of NC_140594.1, from coordinate 809,285,033 downwards.
AAAGTAACATCCATTGTACTTCTGAGTCACCCACTCAATAGCACCCTTGGTCAGAAGGAGGTTGACTTCCTTCATTATAACTGAAGCATGATCTGTAGAAATATTTCCTGGTGTGGAGGTATTTGAGGTGGGGGGTGAAACGAAGGGTAGGGGCGAAACGAAGGGGAGGATCTAACCTTTTCAAACAATTTGTAGACTTAATCTGTATAAAATGAACGATTTTCAGCCAGTGAGGAAATATGGGATCCTGCACTCTACCAGCTGGCTGTATGTCTATTTGGGTCAATCAAAAGGGAGTCACTGCAGTCTGGAAAGAGGAGGTAGACGACTGATGCCCCTTCTGGTGTAAACTATTTCAATTGCCACCAAGCCTGTAAATGCAGTGTAAAGTCCTGTTCAACTGCTCACAAGCTGAGTAAGTTGGTGTTGCTGATATAATTATCCTCTAGCGTAGCTCCTAAACTTTCTATACTGCTAGTGGAATTGTCAAGCTGGCGACAAACCCCAGGATAGTGCTGTGGAATGACTATCTTTGAACCATTCCAGTGCTGAATCAGCCCTGCCCCTTAAAAGCCTAGTTCCATTAAAGACCATCTTCATGATGGAGGCCTGGATATCCCCTGAAAATGCTGTGGCACACATCCAAGCATGCTGTGCAGGCACTGCACTGGAGACGATCACCCGGACCACACAGTCAGTGGAGCCAGCTCACAGTACATATTTTGAGGCATCCGGTCCATCTGGATCATCTCGCAAGGGATGCACTGAGGTCTCCAGGACGGTCAGCAAGATTTTGCTGGCCCCGTTTCAAAATGTGTGGGTGTACCTGCCCAAAGTGCACAGTAAATTCAAATAAAAAAGCGCCAAACATCGAGATGACGTATGCGGGTAACTGTTGCAGAGACATGGGAGAAGACAGTGCGTGTGTGGTGGGTGGGGGGGGAGGGGTTAGAGATGAGGTTGGAACATTCAGGGGTCATGGCAGATTGGTGGAATGAGGCTGGCGAGTGGGAGCTCCCGCTCAGCGCGTGCAAACTACTTTATGGTATAGGGGTAGACACAGCTCTGGCCAGCGTAGTGACCATGCTTGGGGTCTCTTTCAGTATAGGTTTGCTGTAACGCCGCCGGTCCCCTGGGATGTCGGCTAAATGGCTGTGTAAGATCGCCCTCAGCTGCCCGCGCGAGGAGCGGTGCCCTCTCGTTGAAGTGGGCCGGGAGGGTGAGGCTACCTGTATTGTTCCTTTGTGTTAATAAAGGTTTTGAAAAAAAAAAAAAAAGCGCCAATCATGCCGATGAGATAAACTTTTTGCCAACAACAATATGCTTTCATGCTCTGGTTGTTAAAATTGAATGAGACCTTTTTAGGATCACTTTGCTTGTTGGCCCCTGTTCTACAAAGCTTTCATGACTGGGGTGCTTTGTTAGAAAATTAAATTAATTAAATTAGAGTTGCCAGGGGCCAGTCTGTCACCTGCCAACTGGCCACAGGTTAACTGACCAGTGGAGCCAAGCATGGTTTAATCCAAGTGGATATGAGGGCACCTGCGAGTGCCTCCTTATAGTGCAGTGGCGGCTCTAAAGAGACTGGTCCTGGTTGGAATATCTCCATCAATAATTTCTAACAGCTCTGCTGCTCTGCACACTACCACTGCAAAAGAGTTGCTTTGTTCCATTGGTGGACCAAGTAGTGAGTCCAGCATAGTTTCTGTCTAACCCACTGGCATTCTATAGGTCCAAGTAAAGTCCATCATCAGTATGGTGTGAGGGGAGTAAAGTTCCTCTTCATCAGCACCATCGGATGTATTTTGCAGGTCCTGGACCACATCAGAGTCAGATCAGTAAAGAGACACCAATGTCTGGTAATACTGGTGTCATCGAAGAGGATGAGGGCCTGGTTGCACCTTAGTAATCTTATAATGTGACATAGGCTGGCACCGCCTCTGTCGGTTTCAGGTCAGAGACGGGTATTGGAACTGGATCCAGCAAAGGCACCAGTGGAGTTGTGGTGTTGATGCTGCACAAGGGACTGTCTTAGTTCTTGACGCCAGGGTGAAAGATTGTGCCGGGTTCAGTGCAAGTTCAAAAGCAGATTGCATGGGAGCAGTCGGTGTCAGAGAGGGCCTACTGGCAGAGGCTTGACTGGCAGCTCATGCATCACCTTGAGGCCTAAGGATGCTGTAATAAGGACCAACAACATCTTAAAGATGCGTAATATTACCTCCTAAGGCCTAAACCTGTTCTGGATCGACTATGGCCAGAGGAAATCTGGGGAAACCAGGACTAACTGGGAACCAGATTTAAGACTTAAGATGCTCGAGACAAGAGGTTCATTCAAATGCGCACCTCACAACTTCTTACTTGATTACTGTGGTGGGTGGAGGGGTCCAATCCTACCAGGTTTTCTTGTGCTTATGGTGCATTTTCAACTTATCTGAAGACTTTGAATGGGAGCAGGACTTCACGCAGGGTCGATTTCGGGTGAGCACGTGCGGTTCAGAGTACAATATCATAATAGGTTTGGCAATGTAGAACTTGGTTTCCTCATCTCTGATGGCATTCTGGTGCATTAGGACACATGGCTGAATCGCAAACAGATCCCAGGCACCAAAGACTCACCAGTGCATGACCTATCAGCTTCCTGCTGTCATAGCATGGCTTGAATCCCATTGCCCACAGGTGAGTCGTCAGAGGGTCAAAAAAATTGGGAGTAGTGGATCTGGCTAAGAGTCAGCACACAGTGGTGGCATTTCTATGCAGCTCTGCTCTGTCACTCCTAGGGCAGTGCAAGGGTGCCACAAATCCAAATGGCGCCACCTTTTAGAGTGCAGGAGTCAATTTTGAGAGAATTTTATGGATCCAGTCTGGGCCCTGAAATATTCTAAAGGTGAGGAATCTGCATGTAGATTCCATCAGACAGAACAGTTCTATGGAAGAGAAGACAAAGGTGAGAGGGTTAGTATGTTTAACATGGTGGCTGTGGGTAAGAAGACCGAACGAGTACAGTTTCTTGTATCATACCGAAGCATGCTTAGATTGAGATGTTCTTCTCTGGTTGTTAGCAGGAAAACACTGACTCTGGTACTAGCTTTCGAGAAGTGAAAAACGTAAAAGCAGAAATGTTATGTTCAAAAATATGCAAGAGAATTCATGCGTGGAAAAACCTGGTGAGACCCGCACACCAGGCAAGCACACAATGAGCAAAGAAAACCCATCTCTTACAACTCATTTTTTTCTGCTCGAATATGCTATTTAACAAATTTTCAGCAGGAAAATGTATCTGTGGTCAACGTAAGTCAAACATGACCGGTGAACAAACTGTTGTAGCACAAAAAAGCCCATAATATATTATATTATGTAAGAAGAGTGACAGGTTGTTATAGTATAAAGGATTAAAGTCCATAGGCCTCGACAGCAGTTTGACACAACACGTCGATGAGGTATTCCTTAAGTCAGGTGTTCTTAACCTTTTGATTTCTGTGGGTCCCCACTAAATCTCTATTGGAAGCTAGGAGCCCTAAGCAATTTATATTATTTGAATCTCAAAACATGCAAAAATACAGACGTACACAAACAAATACAAATTATTAAATATTTTAGTTAATTCACAAACAAAAAAAACTAACAAAGATCAAAGTGTTAATTTTTAATGGGATGGAGCTTTTTTTTTTAAATGTAGTCTTCTTTCTAAATTGCAAAGCGATATCTACACTTTAGCACGACTTTGTCTTTTAGCTCCTAATGCAGGTTATCTTTTGCCAGAGCATACCAGTGCTCCAATTAAGTCCATCAAATTGATATGGTCTTCGCATTCTTATTTATTGTAGTGCACTGAGACTAGCATATTGTTGCACTGAGACCAGTATAGTGAATTGAAATTAAATATTTAGTTTACTGTAAAATTTTATTATGTGATTTTATTATTTTTTTTATAGCTAGAACAAAGATTTATTGAATTGAATTCCATCAAATCATCATTACTAGGTTCCATTTGCTGTAGTTGTACTTCTCCACTTTAATCACGGTAAGTATAGCAACTTTAATTTCAGCCTCCAATTTCAAATTCCTTAACATTTACAGAGAGCTTAAAAATGCTCAAATTAGCGTTTGATGTATATTTACTTTATAGTCTGCTAATATTATTTAGATTTTCTAAACAGTGGCCCCAGGGGTCCGCGGACCAGAGATAAAGAATCGCTGCTTTAAGGAGTTTAATAAAGCCCTCTTGAATATCTTCTTGTAACCTCAAACCCTATATAGGGTTGTGCATCATGATTTGGGACTTTATAGAGCCGTATGGTCACTGGGTTTCTAATAGAGTTAGAGGAAAGACACCCAGCGTCAGTACCAGCGCTTCGATGCCTAGTCCGGCGTAGTAAGCGCTTCATAAATGCAATTACAATACAATTACCTAAAGAGGTTTCAATGCACCAAAAAAGCCAAATTATGCCTTTAGTGATCTATATATTTGATCTAGTTTGCGAGCCAGCAGTTTGCGAGCCAGCAGCTTCCCAGGAGTATTCAAAAAATATATTCAATATTAGAACAAAGTGGTGAACAGGCTAGTCAAAGTCGTCCCAAAAAATATTTAAATTAACAGACTGGCTTGAAGCAGAGCCAGAGATGCATTATTAGTGAATAAAGGATAACAAGCCCTTCAGATCACATGTATGGTAGCACTTGCAAATTATTCTTAAAGAAAAACAATTTGAACGTTTTGTTTAAAGAGTAACCCATAAACGTTCACGCTTCAAATGTTTTTAACAGCTGAGAGTGAAATACCAAACCAAGTATACCATGCACTTAATGGTCAATGCTGTGTTCCCAAGGCCCTGCCAGAGGTGGTCAAACGAAACAAGCGGCAACTTCTTTTGTCACTAATTTTTAAAACCATTACTGGCCAAATGCCCAATTTTGACACACGATTTCCAGAAATACTGTATAAACAAAACAAGCACTGGCAAACACAATAGGCCCGCCTAATGTGCTACGGCATACAATAACAGCCTACTTGTGCATTTTTAACTCCTTGCATGGCATCTCAAGGAGGCACTGAAACACCGGCTTAAGACGAGGCACCAATAATGCGTGTGCACTTGTACCTGCCTTGTTTATATGCATTAGCACATTGACCTTATGCTGCTGCACAAAGAGCAGCCACCAACTCTGGAGGATACTTTCACTAAGAAAGCACATCTAATCTGTGCACCATTCTGTGTGGGTTTTCAACAACGTTCACTGATCTAATAAATGTGATTAACATCTTGAAGAGCAAAGTAGAGGAACAAACATGCCGGGGGCGTGGGGGGGGGGGGGAGGAGACCGAAGGGTGCTATGAGGGAGGCTGCAGGTGCACATCGAGGTCCTCTCTTGAAGCAGACAATCACACTTTGCAGACCTCTTCTCCAGTGTACAAAGGAATTCCTCTTTGAAATATCAGCATAACACAGGGTGGCAAAACCAATCTTTAGTTAAGAAGATTAGTACCAGACATATGACAGATATGCACCATGGAATGATGAACCTTCTGAAAATTGAGGTAGAGCGTTAAGATAACTGTGCATGTTTTCCTTAGGTACCACTCACTTTGCTGCTCAACTAGAATCACACATTCAGCAGCATATTAAGTATATTATCACCGGGAAGGTAAACAAACGTATGAAGCAACTAACAAAAATCTAATTGGAGCTCTGTAAGGAGTTACCTATCAATGTAGCAGGCTCTTGCTATGATACAAGTTCACAAAATTCATGATTTTTAAATGACAAGGACTATGGCCCCTGAGAGTTGCCACCATTTTGGATTGGAGGACAGCAGGGCATAGGAATAGGCTTTATTTGTGTCAATTAATTCAAATTGATAAAAAAGTTAACACAGGGGCCCCAAAGTAGAGAAAGTCTCCAATCCAAAAAAGCACTAAAAGTGAAAGGAAAACTAAATATATAGTAGTTATCCTGCCACATTGACGATTAGGGTGTTGGGTCATTCGCAGCCTGGTGGCAGTGGGAATTATATTGATGAATTTCCCAAAGCATGCCAAGTACATGGGAACTGTGGTAGGACTGGACAGTAGGACGCTTAAAGCTATAACTCCCAGCAGGGTAATTTTCAGGTCTGGATTTTGATGGCAGAGCTGCCAAACAGATCTACTGCTAAAAGTACACATGGAGTGGGTTTCGGATCTATCCTTTTCAACTACTGGCTTCCTTCAACCAGCCTCTCAGTTGTAGGCTTGTGACCTTGTATTTCATGTCTTAGCTTGACCACCTGAGTATTCAGGTCTCCCCTATTGCTACAGGCTGTTTCGATGGCTCAATCTCTCAATCAGTTTATTTGTAGAGCGCGCTACTCACCCGTGAGGGTCTCAAGTCGTGGGGGGCGGGCGGGGGTGCTGCTACTGCTCAAACATCCAGGTCTTGAGGAGTCTCCTGAAGGCCAGCAGGTCCTGGGTCTGAGGCAGGCGGATGGGGAGGGTGTTCCAGGTTTTTGCGGCGAGGTGGGAGAATGATCTGCCACCGGCAGTCGCTCGTCGGATGCGGGGGACGGTGGCGAGGGAGAGGTCAGAGGAGCGAAGCTGGCGGCTCGGGGTGTAGAAGGTGAGTCGTTCGTTGAGGTACGCTGGTCCGGTGTTGTGGAGTGCTTTGTGAGCGTGGATGAGGAGCTTGAAGGTGATCCTCTTGTTGACGGGGAGCCAGTGCAGGTCTTTCAGGTGGGCTGTGATGTGGCTGTGGCGGGGGATGTCGAGGATGAGGCGTGCAGAGGCGTTCTGTATGCGTTGTAGTAGTTTCTGGAGTTTGGCTGAGGTTCCTGAGTAGAGTGTTGCCGTAGTCCAGCCTGCTGCTGACGAGGGCCAGGGTGACCGTCCTTCTGGTTCTGGTGGGAATCCATCTGTAGATCTTGCGGAGCATGTGGAGGGTGTTGAAGCCGGATGCGGCGTTTACTTGCTGGGTCATTGACAGCGCTGAGTCCAGGATGACCCCCAGGTTACGTTCATGGTCAGTGGGCATCGGTGCAGCTCCCAGTGCTGCCGGCCACCATGAGTCGTCCCAGGCGGAGGGGGTGGATCCGATGAGGAGGATCTCCGTCTTGTCTGAGTTTATTTTCAGGCGACTGTTCATCATCCATTCGGCGATGGCCTTCATTCCTTCGTGGAGGTTGGATTTGGCGGTGGTGGGGGCCTTGGTGAGGGAGAGGATCAGCTGGGTGTCGTTGGCGTATGAGATGATGTGGAGGTCGTGCGATCGGATGATGTTGGCGATTAGTGCCATGTAGACATTGAAGAGTGTCGGGCTGAAGGACGATCCTTGGGGTACGCCGCAGATGATCTTGGTGTCTTTAGAACGGAAAGGGGGAAGGCGGTCACTCTGGGTTCTGCCGGTGAGGAAGGATGGATCCTTCCGCCTTCACTCTATTGAAGTGCATGAGGGGCTTTTTTTATGACCAGAGCTTTCTGTGTTTGATCCTACTGGCTAACGCGTTTACCCTAATGTGTTAACTTGCATGGAGTAAGCACAGTAAACACTGACACATTGCTTATATATGATGTTTTCAATTACACATGCCTGTTTCCAAACATCAAGGACGCGGTGTCTCCTGCATTTCAATAGCTCTCACCTGGATGTCAACCTTTTACCAAATAATTCTACATTTCTGGTATGAGTGAATAGGTTCAGATTCCATTAAACATTATAATTAAGAAATTGCAAGTCCTTTGAAACTGCCAATTTTAACAGCACACATAAAATAATTTCACAAGATAGTATATTTTTTTTAGAAGTGAGATGTGTAGCTGATCACCTTGTGAATTAAAAAAATGCTAAGCCGGTTGATGTAGTGATACTTCTTTATAAATTGGAACAGTGTGATTATTTGATGTTTTAAAAATCTGTTTACATCTTCACTATAACAGCATAGTAATAGCACTAGAATAGTCATCCTACTTACCGTAAATGCCAAAACAGGAACTGCCCTATTCTCCTGTTAGCATGTGCTCTTTCTAATAAGAACCTGGACAATGCACAGTCTAGAAAGGGTTCATATTTTAAAACTTGAACAAGCTGCAGTAGGTACTGGGACAGTTCGTCATCACTGCAAATAGACAAGAAAGTAGATGTTTAACTGGGTGAAGTTAAAAACTTGAATACATTTATTTTTTGTTAAACCAAAATGGCCCTCAAACGTGCATCCCCTGTCATTCAGTCAAGAACCACAGCCCAACATAATGCCAAGAACCCCCATTAAACAGTTAACCCCAATCACACCGTAAATATAAGTACACAGTAAGATGTGGACATTACTCAAAAAAGTATTTTCCTTTATAATTACATTAGATAGTGCAAAGGAAGTTCTCCTCCTATTGTCCTGCACTATGAGTAACAAGACAAAAGTCTGCCAGACGTCATCCGTCCAAAGAGTGGACAAAAATTAACAAATTGAAGGAAATGATCCTACCTAGGTTTAACTTTCCATGCTATGGATTCTGCCATGATTTGGCATGCGATTTATGTGCATAGTTCTTGAACAAAACGTGCTTCAATAATTAATAGAATCTGGAAAACATATGTTAAACAAAGGACTACAGTTATTCATACACAAAGTGAGAAGAAGTGAAAAGGCATCAAGTGGGAAGAATAACAAATACGACACAAAGAGGGAAAGATAGCAAAGACTTGAAATGAAAGAAGCGCAAAGGCACCAAGCAGAAAGGAACGCAAAGGCACCAAGCGGAAAGGAGCGCAAAGGCGCCGAGAGGAAGGCAAAGGCGCCAAGCGGAAAGGAGGGCAAAGGCGCCAAGCGGATAGGAGGGCAAAGGCGCCAAGCGGATAGGAGGGCAAAGGCGCCAAGCGGAAAGGAGGGCAAAGGCGCCAAGCGGAAAGGAGGGCAAAGGCGCCAAGCGGAAAGGAGGGCAAAGGCGCCAAGCGGAAAGGAGGGCAAAGGCACAAAGCGGAAAGGAGGGCAAAAGCACAAAGCGGAATGAAGGGCAAAAGCACAAAGCGGAATGAAGGGCAAAGGCGCCAAGTGGATAGGACAGCAAAAGCAGGGGGGAGCGTTCAGGCACCATACAGGAAGGAAGGCAAAGAGCAGGAAGGAAAGCACAGGCAGCAATAGGGAAGGAAAGCACAGGCAGTGAGAGGGAGGGAAGGAAAGCACAGGCAGTGAGAGGGAGGGTAGGAAGACACGGGGAGAGGGAGGGTGGGAAGACACGGGGAGAGGGAGGGTGGGAAGACACGGGCAGCGAGAGGGTGGGAAGACACGGGCAGCGAGAGGGTGGGAAGACACGGGCAGCGAGAGGGTGGGAAGACACGGGCAGCGAGAGGGTGGGAAGACACGGGCAGCGAGAGGGTGGGAAGACACGGGCAGCGAGAGGGTGGGAAGACACGGGCAGCGAGAGGGTGGGAAGACACGGGCAGCGAGAGGGTGGGAAGACACGGGCAGCGAGAGGGTGGGAAGACACGGGCAGCGAGAGGGTGGGAAGACACGGGCAGCGAGAGGGTGGGAAGACACGGGCAGCGAGAGGGTGGGAAGACACGGGCAGCGAGAGGGTGGGAAGACACGGGCAGCGAGAGGGTGGGAAGACACGGGCAGCGAGAGGGTGGGAAGACACGGGCAGCGAGAGGGTGGGAAGACACGGGCAGCGAGAGGGTGGGAAGACACGGGCAGCGAGAGGGTGGGAAGACACGGGCAGCGAGAGGGTGGGAAGACACGGGCAGCGAGAGGGTGGGAAGACACGGGCAGCGAGAGGGTGGGAAGACACGGGCAGCGAGAGGGTGGGAAGACACGGGCAGCGAGAGGGTGGGAAGACACGGGCAGCGAGAGGGTGGGAAGACACGGGCAGCGAGAGGGTGGGAAGACACGGGCAGCGAGAGGGTGGGAAGACACGGGCAGCGAGAGGGTGGGAAGACACGGGCAGCGAGAGGGTGGGAAGACACGGGCAGCGAGAGGGTGGGAAGACACGGGCAGCGAGAGGGTGGGAAGACACGGGCAGCGAGAGGGTGGGAAGACACGGGCAGCGAGAGGGTGGGAAGACACGGGCAGCGAGAGGGTGGGAAGACACGGGCAGCGAGAGGGTGGGAAGACACGGGCAGCGAGAGGGTGGGAAGACACGGGCAGCGAGAGGGTGGGAAGACACGGGCAGCGAGAGGGTGGGAAGACACGGGCAGCGAGAGGGTGGGAAGACACGGGCAGCGACAGGGTGGGAAGACACGGGCAGCGAGAGGGTGGGAAGACACGGGCAGCGAGAGGGTGGGAAGACACGGGCAGCGAGAGGGTGGGAAGACACGGGCAGCGAGAGGGTGGGAAGACACGGGCAGCGAGAGGGTGGGAAGACACGGGCAGCGAGAGGGTGGGAAGACACGGGCAGCGAGAGGGTGGGAAGACACGGGCAGCGAGAGGGTGGGAAGACACGGGCAGCGAGAGGGTGGGAAGACACGGGCAGCGAGAGGGTGGGAAGACACGGGCAGCGAGAAGGTGGGAAGACACGGGCAGCGAGAAGGTGGGAAGACACGGGCAGCGAGAAGGTGGGAAGACACGGGCAGCGAGAAGGTGGCAAGACACGGGCAGCGAGAAGGTGGCAAGACACGGGCAGCGAGAAGGTGGCAAGACACGGGCAGCGAGAAGGTGGCAAGACACGGGCAGCGAGAAGGTGGCAAGACACGGGCAGCGAGAAGGTGGCAAGACACGGGCAGCGAGAAGGTGGCAAGACACGGGCAGCGAGAAGGTGGCAAGACACGGGCAGCGAGAAGGTGGCAAGACACGGGCAGCGAGAAGGTGGCAAGACACGGGCAGCGAGAAGGTGGCAAGACACGGGCAGCGAGAAGGTGGCAAGACACGGGCAGCGAGAAGGTGGCAAGACACGGGCAGCGAGAAGGTGGCAAGACACGGGCAGCGAGAAGGTGGCAAGACACGGGCAGCGAGAAGGTGGCAAGACACGGGCAGCGAGAAGGTGGCAAGACACGGGCAGCGAGAAGGTGGCAAGACACGGGCAGCGAGAAGGTGGCAAGACACGGGCAGCGAGAAGGTGGGAAGACACGGGCAGCGAGAAGGTGGGAAGACACGGGCAGCGAGAAGGTGGGAAGACACGGGCAGCGAGAAGGTGGGAAGACACGGGCAGCGAGAAGGTGGGAAGACACGGGCAGCGAGAAGGTGGGAAGACACGGGCAGCGAGAAGGTGGGAAGACACGGGCAGCGAGAGGGTGGGAAGACACGGGCAACTAGAAGGTGGGAAGACACGGGCAGCGAGAAGGTGGGAAGACACGGGCAGCGAGAAGGTGGGAAGACACGGGCAGCGAGAAGGTGGGAAGACACGGGCAGCGAGAAGGTGGGAAGACACCGGCAGAGAGAAGGTGGGAAGACACGGGCAGCGAGAAGGTGGGAAGACACGGGCAGCGAGAAGGTGGGAAGACACGGGCAGCGAGAAGGTGGGAAGACACGGGCAGCGAGAAGGTGGGAAGACACGGGCAGCGAGAGGGTGGGAAGACACGGGCAACTAGAAGGTGGGAAGACACGGGCAGCGAGAAGGTGGGAAGACACGGGCAGCGAGAGGGTGGGAAGACACGGGCAGCGAGAGGGTGGGAAGACACGGGCAGCGAGAGGGTGGGAAGACACGGGCAGCGAGAGGGTGGGAAGACACGGGCAGCGAGAGGGTAGGAAAGCACAGACCGCAAGAAGGAATGAAGGAAGGTACAGGCTGCCAGAAGAAAGTGGTGCAAGGCATAGATTGGGAAGGTGGAAAGCTAAGAGTGGGACTGGGAGCAAAAGTGTGGAGTAGGAAGGGGGGCACAAGCGGGAAGGGGCGCACAGGGCAGGAAGGGGTGCACAGGGTGACAAGCGGGAAGGGGCGCACAAGCAACAAGCGTGAAGGGGCGCACAGGCACCAAGCGGGAAGGGGCGCACAGGCGCAGAGTATGAAGTAACACAAATTCAATGAGCAAGATGCTGAGATGTTAGTCTGGGAGAGTGGTTCTGAACCTGTGATCCGAGGACCCCTGGGGTTTCACAAAGCCTACTCAGGGGGAGCTGAGTAGCAAAGAAGCAAAATGTAAAATTTAATATTTTACAACACTCTCTAAATGTGTTATGAATTTGAAATTGTAGGTTGAAAATTAACTTAGTATCCTCATTGATTTGTGGGAGTAGTGCAAGTGCAAACAGAATACAGTATAAGTTACGAGTGGCCTCCATTGAATTTAGAAGATTTCCATATTTTCCATTAAATTGAACATTTTTTTTAAATATATTTGTTTGCAATTTGAATAAAATATTTTATCATTTGTTTGATGGATGCTTGTTTCTATATGTTTCTGCATTGTTTTGTGGTTACAGTCATTGAAAATGCTTAGGCGAGGATCCCTGGCTTCTAGTAATGACTCAGTGGGGGTCCCCAGATTCCAATAATGATTGAGTGGGGGTCCCCAGATTCCAATAATGATTCAACAACATCCACACACCGTCAGATAAATAAACATGTACAGGTAGATCACCTGATTGATGTGTGCACTTGAATACACACTAACCTCTACACATTAGACTATTTAGAGACTGTGCAAACATACTGGCACAATCATCATCATCAAAATTTCTTTATTCGACCTTCCGAAGACAGGTCATAAAAGATGCAGATGCAAATACAGTGTTAAAACATCTCATAAAAATGTGCCATCATTATAAAATTCATTAGAGTTGATCACCGGAATTTGATCACGGCTAAAGTGACAATGCATATAAAATAACTGGATAAAGAGCAGCAATATAATTTTAACAACCAATAAATAATAAAATCGATCATGAAATAGATGTAAGTTAAAAACACTCAAATCCCATCATCTACCCATCCTAGTCATTTAAACCGTATCCAAATCATCCTAAATTCGTTCTATGGCGCATGATATACTGCAGAAAATTAGAAACAATGTAAACCAGCCCCTCCCCATCCAATGACTGTAAGAAAAGGAAAGCTGGACGACAGGTTCGAAAACCCATTCGTTTTAATAATGGGATAAGTATTTTTTTCCGTTGTTCCGTGTAATATTTGCAAAAGAGGATGGTATGCATTGTGGATTGGGTAGAAATCCCATCACAAGGACAAGGGGGTAGTTTTTTTAGCCCAGTTATTTCTCAACGGAAAGACAACTAAACGGTGGAAAAAACTCAGCCTAAACCTAACCAAGAGAAACAATTCATAAGCAGTAATACTATAGGTTAGGTAAGGCTGCATCCCAAATACCGTCTGAACAGTCAAGCTGTGTCGAACTGATTGTTTCATGACCTCAGAGGTAAGTCGCAGTTCTTCGAGGTGGTTTAGACAGAGTTTCTGAAAGGCCTTCCTCGGTATCTCCCGAATTAAAAGGGGATCGTGGTAATATTTTACTAACCCTAAGTCAATTAAAAATCTTTTAACATAGGATAACCACCTAGATTTGAGTGCATTTTCCAGAGCTTTACAGTCTTGAATGATTGTTTGTGAGAAGACTGTTTTGGCTAACGACCAAATTCGATGCGACAATAAAAGTGGCTGTATTCTCGCCAGGTCCGCCACATAAGGAAGACCCAGTTCCAAGTGGCAAGAAAAGTTTGCGGAGCTCCTTGGTAATGCAAGAAGATACCTCAAAAAGGTGTTTTCTATCCCCTGGATAGAGTCCAAAGCTGCGTGGCCCCACACACCCGCTCCATACAGAGCCACTGTAATACATTTAACTTTGTACATTTTAACCATTTCCGTGGGTGCTTTACCTAGTTTCCTAGAAAAATTAACAAGGGCTGTGGTAGTTCTCGTAAATTCGAGTTTCCTCACATCGACTGCCGCTTCACAGCTTAATTTCTGGTCAATCATCACGCCTAAATAAGGATATTTATCTGTGGTCGCCAGTTTTTCATTATTCAGGTAAATAGCCCTAGTTTTATTTTTATTTTTATTGCCATCCCCAGCCTTCATAACGAAGGTTTTACCAATATTGACCTTGAGATCCAGATTGGCCATAAAGGATAAATACCTGCTTAACGCCCTTTGCAATTCGTTTGGGGTGCGGGCCAGTATCACTGCGTCGTCCGCGTAGAGAAGAGCCGGTATTAGACGGTTGCCTACCATAGGGAGGTCCTGAGCCCCCCTCAACATCTCCCTCTCCAATCCGTTGGTATAAAGGGTGAAGAGAAAGGGAGCCAGGACACATCCTTGCCTAACGCACCTCTCCACCCCGAACGACGCAGTGAGTTCTCCACTGGTCCCAAACCTCACCCTGGCGGTCGCGTTTGTGTATAGTTCCCTCACAAAGGTAACTACACTCTGCTCCACCCCCATCTCTAACAGAACAGACCAGAGTTTAGCGTGACTGACGCAATCTAATGCGGCAGATAAGTCAACGTAGACCATGTAGAGAGATCCGGCCTTAACATTTACATATTTATCCATCAAAAGTGATAGATTTAAGGCTTGGTCAATGGTCCCCAGACCCTCACGAAACCCATATTGTAAATCGGATAAAATACTGCTATCCTCCGCCCACTCCTGCAAACTGCCGAGAATTATCCGACCCATCGTTTTCCCCAAGGAATCCATTAGGGAAATAGGGCGATAGCAGGATACTAAGCTTCGGTCCCCTTTCTTAAAAATCGGGACCAGTATGGATTTTTTCCAGGATTCCGGGAGACCCAAAATGCACAATGCATTAAAGACCCTGGTCAAAAAAGGGATCCAGAGATCGGTGTAAATTTTGAAAAAGTCTATTGGGACCCCGTCGGGGCCCGGGGCCTTCCCTTTCTTACTTGCACTTAAAGCCCAAGTGACCTAGTCTAATGAAATGGCCAGGTCAATGGGAAACGGGGAAGACCGTTGATTGCGAGAATCGTCATTGATTTTGTTAGAAGATACTGGGTTGTTCATAAAAATTTTTGAAAAGTGCTCTACCCAGTCTTTTTCGTCAATAGCGACCTCTATTTTGGGGGAGTCACCGTTATCAATTAAAAAAGGTGATTTTACCACTTTCCAAAATGCAGCACTGTTTTTATATAAACAACTCTCGTGCAATTGGTCCCAGAGTTGTTGTTTTAACTCCGATTTTCTTTCTTTTATAGCAGAGTTGTATGCCCTCCTTAGTTTAGAGATCTCGACGGGAACCCTAATTGTCATGCGTAAAGCAGATTTTAAATTTGAATAGGCTACAGTACACCTGTGGTTAAACCAGCCCTGTCTTTTCCTTTGTGTATTATTCTTTTTCACCGTTAGGGCTTCGTTTATGGCCTTAATCACTGTGCCAAAATTGGTGATAACATCAGCATCTGTAGTGACCAAATCTAAACATTTCTGAATGGACGAATGTGCATTGGTTACCACAGTTTTAACAATTTCAACGAGATCTGGCACAATCATTAAAGGGATACATTTACAAATAGGCTCAAAAGCATACAGAAACAGCCATAGATGTTCCATTTCCAAAGAAAAGGATATGAGTAGACCCTAACTGACAACCACTCAGATGCCCATGTCTGTCCCACCTACTGATTCCATAGGGGAGGCAGAATAAACATGTGTGACCTATCTCAATAAACAGCAGCCTAGCACCGGCTTCCTAGGTTCCATTTTTTTCTGTCCGTTTTTTTCTTTGTTTTAAACAAACCTTATTGGTTTTACATCAAATTCCAGGCATTCTCAGTACAACTTAACATAATTGACCACATCATTATACAGGAGATATAGTAGCAGAGAATCTGAATAATGGTCACTACATTCCTCGTAATATCCCGCCCTTTCTCTTAGTACCGTAATGCCTACAAGGCAATTCGTGTTCGATTCTGGAGCAGCTGTATATGTCCTCATGCTCGATTTAAAACACCCTTCCCTCAACCGGCTTCCTAGGTTCCATCACAAATATGCCATTTGCTAAGGCGAACTAACACGGTTTCTATCATGATGTTTAATCAGAAATTAGTGATCTCCATTGAAAGACGGTCTAGCATTTGGGTGAATAAGTTGTCTATCTGGGCAGACACGTTCATTACTGTTTACCAATTCACAGTCTTGCTTAGAACATCTTGCGGTTACTATCCTTTTTAAATAAAAATTAAGACACTATTTAATTTTGTTTGATGTTAATGACACCACTGCCAAAATCTGCAAATGGCTACAGAACGTTTCTGCCAGCTGTCCACGATGTCACGAGAGATGCAGAACGGTTTCACGTTTGTCAGCTGCTCTGGGATCCAATCTTACCAGGAATACATTTTTGATATAAATGTTGCTGATATGTGAAATAATCCTGCCCGGGAAGCCCAACTAACTATTTAAGGCCATACTCAAAGTATCAATTCCAAGTGTGTCTTTTTATTGATTCTAATGGCATGGTTATTAATCACCCGTCACTGGAAAAATATTGTAAGTCTTAGTTCACAATTATGGATTAAAAAACTTTTGGACTTGTATTAATTTGAGAAACAACTGAATGGCTGTAATCCAACCAGCGCTTTCTAAAGATCTGGGGTATATTTAATTTGATTGTTTTAACAACAGTTATGATAGGATAGACAGATATTGACCTCAAAGACGAACTGGAAATATTAAGGATAATTTGTAAAAATTATGAACTGTGACATTAAGTTTCATTTAAATGTACCTACTACTTAGCTTAACAAATAATGAATAAATAAACAAAGTGTGGATTTGCAACCTGTGCTTACAGTTCAGAGGTTTACTTTCAAAGAAACTAAGAATGCAAGCCCCCATATTATCCATAGGAAATTCTAACAGGGCCTTGCTTAGTGAAGTTGAGAACAGAATCCCATTGTGAATCTATGCAGATCATGTGGTCCTACACTCAGGAGAAGCAGCGGAATAAATATTTGGGCTCACTTTTCCCAAATGACATGGGTAAAGATATAAACATGAAATGCAACTCCCTGAAAAAGGTCATGCAATAATTTAACATTTCTCTTTTGCCTTTTTCATGCATTAATGCGGATAAAAACCTTTACATGTACGAGGATACCTCTTCCAAATGTGGCTTTGAAAATATTCCATTTTAGCTCCAGAAGTTAGGTCTCTTTATTAAATGACTCCAGATCAAAGGGTACAACAGCTTAACTACATATTTCCATAGTCTGTAATCTGCGAGAAAGCCCCCAAATGTGGTGGAGGAAAATGAAAGGAGAAAGTAGAAGCCATTTAACTCCATACTGTTGAGCCATTTCTTGATGATAGTCTCAGTGATTCCTCTGTTCATAATGGCAAACCCTTTGGGCGAGTTTAGGATATACTTAAAACATTCAGGTTATATGAGGTCCACACTGGTATTCAGTATATCAGTGTCTTTTGCTGAATACACTTTAATTAAGGTTTAGTTGATCATCATCAGAGATTTAGCGGACACAGTGTTCCCTTGGTTACGGAGTACTCCCAGAGGCATTATGTAAAGGTTAAACATCATTGGAGTTGGAATAAAACCCAGAAGAACTACATATGAAACAGCATTGGTGGAGGTCTAGAGAATTAAATCACTATATAGTGTTTATTTCCCTCAATTATTAGGTGAACCATTCCATAAGCAATATCTGTGATGCCCATGAACGAGTTGAGAGAGTATGAACTGGTGACAAAGTATGAAAGGGTGCCAACAAGTCAACTGATAACAAGCAACACACTACCATGATCATTTGTCTACAACCTGCATAGGGTTAGCTTCCACACCAGACCATGGGCATAAGGCAGACTGGGTTGACAACAATGTGGTTAAAAGTGGTGGCTACAACTTTATAAAGATAGTTCCAAGGATGTGCAAGAGCATGAAGGTGCAGTTGTAGCATCGCTCATTTTGGTCAAGGTGGAGTCGTTGGATTATTGGAAGATGGAAATATATCACCGACAAGAGAAATGTTGATATTTAGGTTGGGTGAATGGGCCTCAAAAGGAAATGTATGATAGTGGAAAGTGAATATGCTACTTACCAGTATGCATCTGTTCTTGGCATGTAGGGCTGCTGACATTCATATCTGTGCATAGATCGCCGCCTAGTGTTGGGTCCGGATGTTTGCACGTTGTCCTGGAAGAGTCTTCGAAGTATCCTGAGATAGGTGACTCCTCCCCTGGACCACAGTGCGCATGGGCATCCTCTCCATCCTCAGATTGTTTTTCGCCATTGTGGCAGTGATGGAGTAGATATAGAAAGTGATTACCATGCTATACAGTAATTCTGAGAGCTGCAGCTGCTACAGGCGCCGGGGAGGAGGGAGGGCGATATGAATGTCAGCAGCCCTACATGCCAAGAACAGATGCATACTGGTAAGTAGCATATTCAGTTCGAGGCATGTGGGCTGCTGAATTCATATCTGTGCATAGAATACATAGCAGTACCTCCCATTAGCGGCGGCCACCAGTGCCAGCTGCAGCGGTCTGAAAAAGAGTTTTGAGAACAGCCTGTCCTACAGCTGCCTGCTGTTTTGAGTGTACATCTACACAATAGTGTTAGGTAAATGTATGTATAGTGGACCATGTGGCTGCTCTACATATATCATGTAAAGGAATGTTTCCCAGGAAAGCCATGGAGGCCCCTAACTTCCGTGTTGAGTGGGCCCGTGGGGGAATCGTTAATGTGTGTTTAGCCTTTTGATAGCAAATTTGAATACATTTAGCTATACCTGCTTTGGAGATTGCGTTGCCTTTGTGTTGTGGGGAAAAGGCGACGAAAAGTTGTTTTGTCTTCCTAAAGTTTTTAGTTCGGTCTATATAGTACATGAGGGCTCTTTTGACGTCTAGTGTATGGAGCATTCTTTCAGCGACATTTTGTGGATTCTGAAAGAAAACAGGCAGTTCAATGGTTTGATTCATGTGGAACTGCGATATTACTTTAGGCATGAATTTGGGGTTGGTACGTAGTACGAC
Organism: Triturus cristatus; assembly: GCF_964204655.1. Classification (NCBI taxonomy): domain Eukaryota; kingdom Metazoa; phylum Chordata; class Amphibia; order Caudata; family Salamandridae; genus Triturus; species Triturus cristatus. The sequence continues at coordinate 809,266,174 of NC_140594.1, read as the reverse complement.
CCTGTTTGCGTGAACCTGTATGAACGGCTCTTGAATGGTTAGTGCCTGGAGTTCACCAACTCTTCTCAACGAAGTGATTGCTACTAGGAAAGCTACCTTCCAGGTGAGGAATTGAATCTCACATGAGTGGAGAGGTTCGAAGGGTGGACCCATCAGTCGGGTGAGGACCAAGTTGAGGTTACACACTGGTGCTGGTGGGTGTCTTGGGGGAATTACTCGTTTAAGTCCCCCCAAGAAGGCTATGATGGCAGGCACTCTGAATAAAGAGAGGTGCTGCCTGTTTTGGAGATAGGCTGCTATTGCGGTTAAATGGATACGGATTGAGGCGTATGCCAGATTGCATCGGTATAGGTGTAAGAGGTAACAGATTATGTTTTGAATGGATGCGTCTAGCGGGTTAATGTCATTGTTATTGCAATAAATGACAAACCTCTTCCATTTGGCTGCATAGCAAGCTCTGGTAGTGGGTCTCCTGGCTTCCTTAATGATCTCCATACAGTCAGGTGGCAGGTTTAGGTAGCCAAACTCTAGGACTTCAGGAGCCAGATTGCCAGGTTCAGCTGTTGCGGATCTGGGTGCTGAATTTCTCCATGGTTCTGCGTCAAAAGCGCGGGTTTGATCCGCAGCCTTTGATGCGGCACCACGGAAAGTTCCAGAAAGGTGGTGTACCATGGCTGGCGTGCCCATGTTGAAGCAACCAGGATGAGTGTCAGTGAGTGTTGTCGCAGTTTGCGTTCCACTAGCGGTATCAACGGCGCTGGGGGAAAAGCGTACGCAAATCTGCCGGACCAGTTCATCCATATCGCATTGCCCTGCGACTGTGGATGTGGGAACCTGGCGGCAAAGCTTTGGCATTTTGCGTTTTCCCTTGTGGCGAATAGGTCTATCTCTGGATGACCCCACTGCTGGAAGTATGGTTGGAGTACTGATGGGTGTAACTCCCACTCGTGCATCTGGTGGCTGTGTCTGCTGAGCAGATCCGCCATCTGGTTGTCCTTGCCTGGGAGGTGTTCCGCCATGAGGAATATGTTCCTCTGAATGGCCCACTTCCACATGCCCTGAGCCAGATGAGACAATTGTGGAGAGTGTGTTCCTCCCTGCTTCTGTATGTAGTACATGGCAGTCATGTTGTCCGTCCGGATCAACACGACCTTGTTGCACAGGTGTACTTTGAATGCTTTCATAGCCAGGAAGATTGCCATCAGTTCCAGAAGGTTGATGTGCATCTTCTTTTGTTGTGTAGTCCATAGTCCCTGCACTGTGTAATTGAGTACATGGGCTCCCCATCCCTGGAGAGACGCGTCCTCCGTCAGTATTATTTGTGGAACAGGCTCTTGGAACGGTGGGCCTTTGCAAAGGTTTTGTGGATTCCACCAATGCAGAGAGTTGTATGCCCGACCGCTCACCAACACTAGGTCTTTTAATTGCCCGTGAGCCTGATTCCATTGACGTGCTAAGCACTCCTGAAGCAGGCGCATATGTAGTCTCGCGTGTTGGACTATGAAAATGCAGGAGGCCATCATGCCTATCAACTGCATGAACACTCGCGCAGGAAGGGAGTGTTGGGGTTTGAACTTGGAAATCAGCATTTGCATGCTGTTGATCCTCACTAAATTTGGCTGAGCTGTGGCTGCCAGAGTGTCTATGGTCGCACCTAGGTACTGTTGTACGTGTGAGGGTTGGAGATGTGATTTCGGGTAATTTAGTGAGAATCCCAGACTGTGAAGAAGGTGAATGGTGCGGGACATGTGGCTGGCACATTGCTGGGCTGACTTTGCTTGAACAAGCCAGTCGTCCAGGTATGGGTAGACGTGAATGTGTTGCCTTCGTAGATGTGCAGCCACGGTAGCTAGGCACTTTGTGAAAACTCTGGGTGCTGTTGTCACTCCGAAGGGGAGGACTTTGAATTGATAGTGCTGCCCCTGAATGGTGAAGCGGAGATATTTTCTGTGTGACGGGTGTATGGGTATGTGGAAATACGCATCTTTGAGGTCTAGCGTGGCTAGGAAATCTCCCTGTCGGAGGAGCGGGAGAACCTGCTGTAGGGTGAGCATGTGAAAATGCTCTGAGAGAATGTAGTGGTTGAGGGGTCTCAGGTCTAGGATAGGTCTGAGTGACCCGTCCTTTTTTGGTATTAAGAAGTACAGAGAGTACACCCCTGTTCCCTGCTGGTGTACGGGCACGACCTCTATTGCGCCTTTTTGCAGCATACTTAGCACCTCCTGCTGTAATAACGCTAAGTGCTCTGAGGACATAGGACGGTGCCTTGGCGGTATGGTTGGTGGAGTGGAGGTTAATTCGAGACAGTAACCGTGTTGGATAACATCTTTGACCCACCTGTCCGTGGTGATGGAATTCCACGTGGACAGGAACCGCTGGAGCCTTCCCCCGACAGGTGTTATGTGGGCGGGGGGAAGGGAGAGGGCGTCACTGTTTGTTCTTGGGGGAGGACCTGGTATTGCCGTAACCACGTCCTCTGCCCTTGGTGCTGGAGCCACGATATCCACCTCGGGTGTTTTTATCGTAGGAACTCTGTGTGCCCCCTTTATTGTAGGTTTGCTGTGCCCCCTGTCCTCTACCTGCACCTCTATTTCCGGGGCGACGAAAGGAGCCACTACGAAATGTCTGCAGAGCCCCCATTGACTTCGCAGTGTCCGTGTCTTTCTTTATCTTTTCTAAGGTGGTGTCAACCTCCGGTCCAAATAAGTAGTCGGGGTTGACCGGCTGATTGAGGATGTTATTTTGGACCTCAGGTTTGAATCCGGAGATTCGTAACCAGGCGTGTCGTCGTAGCATGACGCTGGTGTTTATTGCCCTTGCAGCAGTGTCTGCGGCATCCAGTGCACACTTGATGGATGCGTTTGTGAGCAGTTGTCCCTCCCTGATGAGGAGCTCCGCTGCCTCTTTGTACTCGTCTGGCAGGTGTTGGAGTAGGGTCTCTAACGTGTCAGTGTGAGCGGTCGTAGCGAGCTAGGAGGGCCTGTGTATTGGCGATGCGCCATATGTTTGCTGCCTGGGCTGCAATCCGTTTGCCGGAGGTCTCTAGGACCTTGGACTCTTTGTCCGGGGGAGGAGCATCACCAGTTGTCTGAGAGTGTGCCCGTTTGCGAGCATTGGCAACTACAATGGAGTCCAGAGGCAACTGGCTTCTAATGTACGTGGGGTCCCCAGGTGCGGGTTTGTACTTTTTCTCGATCCTGGGGTTTATGACCCGTGCCCTGGTGGTTTCCTTGAAAATGTCCTTTGCTGGCTTGAGGACACCTTTTAGCATGGGCAGAGTCTTCACAGTCCTCTCGGAGGATGCGAAAGTGTCCACCAAGAAATCATCCTCGACAGTGTCCGAGTGGAGTTGCACTCCATGATTGGCTGCAGCACGTTCAATGAGGGCGTTGAATGCAGCAGTGTCCTCTGTGGGGGACGTTTTTGCGCCATAAAGTTGCGTGTCCTGTGTATCCAGAGTGGCACCTGGGTCTACAGGGTCATCCCAGACTTGATCAGGGTCTTGCTGTCCCTCAGGGTCTATGTCCTCGGGGTAGGTGGTGTCGTCACCCATGTAGTCCTCCACTGCATCCGTGTCGGAGTGCGTTGGAGAGAATGATGGATCTGTGTAAGAGGTGTGGATGCGTTCATAAAGAACTGGTTCCGATTCCGCCGGCATTTTTTGTTTTAGCGGGATCCTGTAAGAGTCCAAAGCTTGCCCTGAAGTGATCTTCCGCTTTCGGAGCATGAGCCTGCCGGTGTCGGCGTCGATGAAGTGGGACGGGGATGTCCCAGTAGTCGAGTGTTCGGTAGATGGGGACCTTGTCTGGGTAACGCGTGTTCTGATTTCGAACATTTTCGGCGCTGTGGATGGCGGCAAACCAAAGGTGATGTTGGCTGGTGCCGAAGGTGCCTTCTGTGCCCGTGTCGGTGCGGAGCCCGACGAGGTATGGAGGGCTGCCTTTTCCCTTGATGCGTTGCAAGGACGCTGCCACTTGTCGCACCTGGAACTCCGACGGTTCTTTGGCGCCGAGTGGTTCCGTAGAGGCAGGTGTGGACTTCTTTGAAGTGATCGGGTCATCGAGTCGAGGAGGGGTAGGAGCCGTCGACGGCGTCGATGAGTGTACCGTAGTCGCTGCCTTCGAGGTGGATAGCGATGCAGTGGCTATTTTCACCTTGGTGGTCGGTGCCGATTGCTTCGGTGCCGGGGGCCGAGGCGCTTTGACGGGACCGACGGCTTTTCTTTTTGGGTCGGCGCCGACATCGGCTGCAGCGAGTTCGGCACCGAAGTCCCTTTTGGTGCGGTCGGAGCCGACGGGTTTGGCTGGCGTCGAAGGTGTGGTGGTCCTCGAGCCGACCAGTGTCAGTTTCACTTTCGGTTTCTGTTTAACCGGTGCGATGATTGGTTTTGGTTTTGTGGTAGGGAAACCAGTCTTTTTAGGTAACAATGGCTCTTGCTGTATGTCCGTGGCCGGGCCGGAGGGCGGGGCCGAAGAACTGCGGGATTGGTCTTGGGTAAGGCCCGAAGGCGATCCCTCGACCGGAGCCGTCGACTGACACACTGGGATAGCCTCAATTTGTACGGGTAGGCCTTGCTCCTCACCGGAGCTACCTTCTTCGGCCCCCTAAGGCCTCATCGTAGTCTCCTACCTCGTCGTCGGCTTCTTCCCTGTGAAAAAGCTCTTCATCGACATCTTCCGATCGGGAACCGTGTTCGGAAGTGGGGCTGAAGGGTAAATTTTCCACGCTTTCCACATCTTCGTCCTCGATGCTGAAGATGTTGGTCGGGGCCGGTGCCGCTTGCTGCGCTTCCAGTCGCGCGGCGAGTCGATTCCGGAGAGTCTTCTTGGATCTGAATCGGGCACAGGCCATGCATTTCGATTCGTCATGATCCGGTGAGAGGCATTTGTTACACACCGGGTGGTCGTCGATATGGGGGTATTTGGCGTGGCAAACAGGACACCGCTTGAATGGGGTCCTCGATTCCATCGTCGAAGTTCGGTCGATGGTCGGATTTAATGGATCCGAAAAGTCGTTAAAGCCATGAAAACTAGCCTGTAAACTGTCGATACCGATCGGGAACAGGACCGTCGAAAACTAAAGGCCTTTTGGCCTGAAAACTAAATTTTCCTAACTTGAGTCAAGATAAGCACATCCGAACCCAATGGCGGAAAAAAACAATCTGAGGATGGAGAGGATGCCCATGCGCACTGTGGTCCAGGGGAGGAGTCACCTATCTCAGGATACTTCGAAGACTCTTCCAGGACAACAACGTGCAAACATCCGGACCCAACACTAGGCGGCGATCTATGCACAGATATGAATTCAGCAGCCCACATGCCTCGAACAGGTATTCATCATAGATGGTGGGCGAGGACTGGGTTGTCAATAGTTTAAAAAAAGTGTCACTAATGGGTACGAAACAGATTTTCGTACCATGGGAAGTTTAATTGCCAACTCGGGGTCTGATTGTAATTCTTTTCTTAAACATTTTGTAATAAATGAGGAAACGATAATGGCGGAAGGTAGCCAACTACCTTTGAAAAGCTTTAAATAATGTCTTGATTTCATTGTTTGCCACAAGGATGGCTGCTACCCAGTAATTTACTGGGTAGTCAATTTTTTCTTTGTGCACCATGCTATTTGGAGAAGCATAAGGTAGTAGCTTGGGATTTTGATATCAGCCAAAACTAAGTTTGGAGCTATTTCTTTTGCGAGTATTCAGTCCTAAGTGTACAAAGCTACAGCGGGTATGGGGCACACCTTTGTTTTTTCAGCATGGGATGGGAAGCCTAGGTGTCTATGATTTTAAGAACACTGTTCATTGTTGACAGAAATATATTCGAGTCAGCAGGGGGAGCAAAAGGTAGTTAAGTGAGTGATTGTATGACACAGTCTACTTGGAAGTTCTTAAATGATTAAGCAGACAATCAAGCTGTACTTGTGTAGTGCGGCTTATCACCCGATAGGGTATCTAGGTGCTGTGCTGCAGGTGTCAGCTGAAAAGCCAGGTCTTGAGTCCTTTCCTGAAATTTATCAGCAAGAGTGAAGCATGGAGGTGGAGGGGAAAGGTGTTCCAGGACTTGGCGGCGAGGTGGGAGAAGCAGCGGCCTCTGAAGTGGCAGAGGTGGATGCGTGATATCTGTGCGAGGGGGAGGTGAGTGACGCAGAGGTTCATGGAGGTAGGTGGAAATTAAGATGGTGGTTCATGTAGGCAGGGCCTTGGTCGTGGAGGGCTTTGTAGGTGTGGGTCAGAAGCTTGAATTGGCATCTTTTCTGGATGGGAAGCCAGTGGAGGTTTTTCAAGTGCATGGTAACGTGGGTTCTCTTGGGCAGGTTGCGGATCAGTCTGGATACTGCATTCTGGATAGTCTTTTCATGAGTTTGGTGTAGGTGTCTGCATAGAGTACGTTACCGTAGTCCAGCAGGCTGGTGATGAGGGCCTGCGTCGCGTTTTCATAGTGCTGATGGAAAGCCACTTGAAGACTTTGTGGAGCGTGTGGAAGCTGGCTGAGGAGACGGGCTTGACCGGATGTTTCATGGAGAGTTGGCAGTTATCACAGACTGTTAGGTAGTCTACTGAGGAGCTTGGAGATAATCAAACAAATAGAAACTGAAAGATGGTCAGCCTTGTCTAGATGAAACAGTACTTAGGTTGACAGCCAAAGCACAGCAGTTGTGACTAAGTAAAGGTTAAACTGACGGAGGCAAGAATGTTGAGGCGGGAATTTCTCTGGTCTTTAATGCGGAGGCCAGCTGGCAGATTAACAACACCATGGCGTATGTTGTTGGAGTGTGATATTGACGCTGATGAAACTAGGTCAGAGAAATCAGTAAGGAAGGGTTTATTATAATTAAGAGTTCTGTAGCCGAGGCACTCGCAAACATTATTTGATGAGGGCGCAAATGTTAAAATGTGTATTCTGAGATCAACAATCCGGATCACTGTGATCCGCCGTGAGGGTGTCAAGGCATACTCGCCTAAAGGTCAACTGCACTGCTGGGATTATCCGTTCCACTTTCCAAAACCCCCCTCATGGCGCCCCACCAAACTGATTTCAACTTCATCAGTTTGTCTACTTTTGACCGTTATTCTGACGTTTAAACAATCCTTTAATGACAGATCGAGAATCGTTTTAATATGTGTGGGATGTTAAATCCTACCGCACGTTAGATGTTTTAGAACAACTTGATTTACCCAGTTTTCTCCAAGCCCAGCAGGGTTGGAATTATCACCAGCTGAGCGACAGTCCAGATTTTCTTAGTATTCTTACAGCCCTGAGGAAGTCGCGGAAACATTTTCCAAATGCGACGAAACACGTGTCGGCTGGTTTTTCTTCTGTACAAAGACTATTAAGAGAAAATAAAACACTGAACACTGCGCAACATCTCTGAAGATATTTCCTTCCTCTGTCATTTATTATTCTACAATGCTTGTGTATTTCGTACATACCATGTAAACATACTATTTATGTGTGCCTAGGTCATTGTTTGTGTAGGAGAGTGACATCGACTACATAGTTGCCCCCAACCTTTTGCTGATGTTTGGACTGTTTTAGGACTCTAGCCAGGCTGTGGCCCTGCTATCCAGGACCCCAGCCTATCTGCTTCCTCTCTAAACCGATGTGACTACCCTAGGTACAGACCAATTGGATACTGGGGACACCCTATCAGCCCCTTGTAGATGGTACCCTAGGTACCCAGGGCATGGGTCCCTCAGAGGCCTACCAGGGGCTGCAGCACTTATTGTGCCACCCCTGGGACAGCCATACAAACTGACACCACCAGACCACTACTGTAGTCTGGTTAAGGTGGTGCTTGCACCCCTTACAGGGATATAGGTACCCTGTATCCCACTTAATTACAACACATATATCCTCATAGGTCACCCCTAAAGCAGGCCTTGCTAATCCTACAAGGCAGGGTGCTGAGATATGTGTGAGGGGGAACCCCTACCTGAGTAGGGCCCCTCTGCAACCTTCGTTAAAACTAGTGCGAGGTTGTTTGTAGTGCAGCCATACCATATACTCTCAACCGCATTATAAGTAATCGCGATAGTGTGATAACTTGAGTGGCTGCACAGAACCATGTCGTGTTTGGAGTCAAACATGTAGGAATCATACCCCCAGTCCAGCCATGGGCATGAGAGCATGATTCCCCCCTGCTAGAGGGGCGATATGGTAAAAGCGGCAGAATTTAGACACCAATTTAAAAGTGCACACGTAGTACAAAATGGATGCTACCCACCACCCACACGACTGGCTGCCTGTTGCTGGGCAGAACTCCAGCCACGGCAGCTGGACAATAGGGATCTTGTTGCAGGAAGGTGTTCCCACCTCCCCAGACAGACTATGTGGATTGGAACTGGGTGGGTGCACCATAGGATGCCTTTCAGAGTTGCACGTAGGCTTCCCCAGTGCCTACATTCTGCATACATCGCCTGGAACCGGTTCAGGGGCATCCTGTCCCCTGCCCTGGCGGGAAACACACAAAGGGGAGAGGGTGTAGCAACCCTTTCCCGCCTGAACTCTCATTGGTGGGCTCTGAGTTAGCCACCCCCCTATACCTCTGGATAAAGGTGGGTGCAGGGTCCCTGTGTTACTTTAAAATTTGGGACCGCGTAGGAGGCAGGGCCCTACCCCTGTCTATCCCGGTATTAGCGAACCGCGAATGGTCAATGCGGTATGTACAAGTGCTTTGTGTAACGTTTTAGCTATGAATGCACTATGTATACGTTATTATACATTGACTCCGTGGGTTCCATTTTGTAGCGGTGGCCATCTTATGGTTGCCCTCACATAGGCTATATAGCATGAAGCGAAAACGGGCCTTTTAGAGCACATGTGCCTTTCTTTGACTTTTCTGTGACCTGGGCAGCTTGGCTCCGCCACCCCAGGTCAAACTGGTCTCACGAGTTCCCCGTCCTCTGGCCACCTGTGATTAGCATCAGGGCTTGAGACACCATAAAGTCTTTTCATCCTACACAAGCCTCCGGCTAATCTCTTTCACACCTGACTGTCTGCTTTATGGCTTGTTTCCCAAAACAGGAGATGCTCATGTTTATTGGGGCCTATCGATATCTGATGTGGGATCTGAGCCTTGCTGGGTAAATAATTACGGGCTGGCTTAACTGGAATGTGGGATGGTCATCATGACTCTGCCTTTTCGTTTGCAATGTATACATGTGAATGACCAACTGCAAGAGAAGGGCGGTGTTGTCCAGAGCGTAACATTCTCCATAAAAGAAGAGACTGGTTTCTGTTCTGCAGACTGCCTCATTCAGTTGCTAAGGCTTCTGTGCGACGTAGTCTCACTCATTTGAGTTTAATAAAGATGTCTTTTCATATTTCAGCTTCTGTTGCCAAGTTCTTTGTTATATTATCAAGATATGCAGAATTTTATAATACCACATCAGGAAGTACTCGAAGTCATAGGGTGCTACCCCTAGCACCTCTGGGGTCTTAAAAATTGGAGTACTTCATCCCCAGAGCCTCAGATTATTCTTGGACGTCACAGACTTGAACCCTCGACTTGCTGCCGCACAGCTGAATGAAGAAATCTCCCTTGGGGTAAAGGAGTTACCCCCCTGCTTGGCAGGCACCTGAAACACTGCAAGTGACCCGGTTGGAACTTCGCTGCTCCTACGGACATCAACTAATCATATCTACCTTGAGGTGGGTTTCCAAGCATCCCAGAGGCCAGTGAGTGTGCACAGCAAGACTGAGCACCGTGGACCCCGTGGGTGCCGAGGTCCCCAATACCCCAGGACACCGATCACCTCTTGCACAGCACACGACCCAGACGAGTGGGGAAGTTGTGCTTTGGCCCATTATTGAGCTAACCTCTCAGCATCATCTGTGCCAAAGATCAATGCCCTAACCCGCTCCGGCGACCCGTGGGCGCATCTTTATGCACGCCAAATTGCTGCCTCCCGCGGTCCCTGGTCTCTCGACTGGTGGGCCCTAGCGGAGGTCAATCTTCACTTCCAAGAGTTCCCCTGGTTGCTCCAGGCCTGCTCTTCAGTCTCCTCGCTCAGACCTTGTGGGTCTGCACCAGTAGCTGTTTTGTGATTCTTGCGTGGGTTGCGGTTGCCAAGGCTTAGTGGATCCAATCCGGACACTAACACCGCAATTACCCTCAATCCTTCGTGGGACAGTCGCCCTCCAGAAGCTGGCCTTCCTTGAAGCCTCCCGGAGCCCGTGGCTGCTGATCCAAGCTACTCATCTTCCACCTGGAAGCACCAGACATTGAAGGGCTCTTTCTCCTGAGCTCCCTGGTCACTGTGCCGTGACCCAGACTCTGTCCCCTCTGCTTTCAGGTCCTTCTCTTCAAGATCTACATCTTCAATCTTCACGACATCGACGACGCTTCTTGCTAGCAGCAGTTCTTCCTGTTTTTCCATTGAAAACCAGACATCGACCCGACATCGAAAACGATCTATGCACCCGGCTTCCCTGGGGCAGGTAACAAGGGTACCTCGGTACTCTCGTGGGTGTGGGCCCTCCAAGAGCTTAACTTTAAACTCCTGAACTTGAACTCCTGCTAGAAGTGTTTTAATTCTTGTAAAATTCAACCGCGACATTCTCCATAGGGTTTAATAGAGATCCCGACAGTAGCTTATACCACTGCACGCGTCTCCCGTGGGCCCCCTTCCTCACTACCTTGGGTGGTTTCTTAAGGGGCCAGCGACCCTAAATGCCCTAGGCATTGTCTGTAGAATTGTCGTGGTTCTTATACCACTTTTTTAATATATGGTTTGGTCCCCCCCTGGGGCCCTATGATTCCAGTGCTATTTACTGTAACGATCAATGCTTGTTTGAATTGTATCTTTTACCTCCAGCCTCCTAAAGAGATTAGTAGGATTATTCTTAGAATACATACATATATTTTATATATATACCTGTGTGGACTACTCTTTCATTTGGTCATTCAAGAGGTTATCTATGGTAAAACAATAAGCTTAACACTGCTTCAAGACTTAGCCTGAAGGCTGCCCTCCACAGCTACCACTAGGATAGCTTTCTTTAAAGGTTGTCTTTTAACCTATAACCTTAAGAGTCAAATTGGACTGGTGCAAGGTGTCCCCTATAACTAGAGGACAGCATATGCCAGGCAAACTTCTCACAGTTTGTATTCGGAGATAATGTTCTTTCTGTACAAGTCTCCAGAAAAGCACTACAATCCAGAGCAAGATTTGAACCCTTATTATTCATAATTTTAACCATGGTGACTTACCTTCAAAAAACACCATAAATGTTATTTTCTTACAGATGCGTACATACCTCATTTGTCTCAAACAGTTTACTGCATACTCTCTCACATACTGGTCAGGATAGTTGAAATCAAGCAACTCCAATGCTTCTCTAGGAGGCAGCTTCGACCAAATCTGAAGCAAGGCTTGAAGCTGAAAAAAAAAAACCAAAATATTGTATCCAGTTTAACTATATAGACTTTTTTTAGTACTCACAAATATATGCAACTTATTTTCTTTCATGCTGACACGATCATGCATTTCTCAATCTATGCAGAAGACCACAATACAGAAAACTCAATTACATATAAAAGATCTTATAGAGCATAGGCTGCTCCCAAGAGAATGATACCATAATAGGCCTCAACCCAAGCAGGCATCAAACAAAGACACCCTGGAACACTTACCATTGATGATTAATAGGTCAAAAAACCAGATAATTATGTATGGATCTTACAAAGAGCCATAAATAGCATGTATACAGGAACATGATTCTGGTTATTCACTGCTATGACGCAGCAACAGTTAAACACAATTCAAATCACACTGTTGCTCGATCGAACTGAAGAGCATGCTTCCCATGTGTTCCCAGCCGCACACAAATCACCAGAGACTGCAGTTAAGCAGCAAAAAGGTAGCTGGCGGTCTCACATGCCGTTTCCCAGTTTTCCACAAACCTGAGGAAGGCAGTAGAAAGAAAGCAATATTCATCCACTGTCCGCTGTCACAATGTCTGTCAATGGTGGCCTCTTCTGATAAAAGCAGGCAGGGAAATGAAAGCTCGGCTGACATAGCTCCTCAAGAGCATGTCAGTGTGGGGGAGGTGGTTGCAAGGCACTAATGGAGGTCGGTGACAGAAGGGCTGTTTTCTTTTTTATACTTAGATGGGGCCAAAGAAAGGCTTCTCTAAAGAGAGAGTGATGTGGATGGATTACAGAGCAAGCATTCTGTCTGTATATATGTATATAGTGTAGAGTGGGCTAAAGAACGGTGATGGATCAAACCCAGATCTGTTGAACGGGTGTGAGTGTTTGATTGGTTCTGATGCTCCGTCCATCACCACCCCCTTTTGTACAGCCTTGGAAACACCAGCGCACAAAACTGCTGATATTGCGTGTTCCTGGTGGAGGCGAACAGATATAACTAAGGCTCTTCCCACTGCTCAAAGAGACCATGTTCCACCTCCGGATGGAGACACCATTCGTGATCCGCTAGGCATCGAGGGCTAAGTTTGACCACTGTGGCGTTTAGAGAAACAGCCAGGTGTTGAACCACCATGGGAATGCCCTACTACTCCAGCCACGTCTAGAGATACATGGCCTCTTGACAAAGGGTCCACGAATCCACCCTGCCCTGTTTGTTGCAGTACCACATGGCGTGGTGTTGTCTGTGAACACTTGAGCCAGCTTCCCCTTGACTGAAGGAAGAAAGTTTTAATACCAAGCGAATCACTCGGGGGCGGAGTACAGCAAGTTAATGTGGACATTAAATTCCACCAGAGACCAGAGTCCTCTGATCTCCACCTCTCCTAGCTGGTTACCCCATACCAGGAGTGACATATCTGTCACTGCTGTGTGGTCTGGCTGAGGAAGGGAGAGGTCTCTGCCTCTGACCCAATCACAGTTTGGTAGCCACCACTGCAGGTCCTGTGCAGTTCTCTCCGAGATCTGGACCATGTCAGAGAGATTTCCCGGATGCTGAGCCCACTGGAACTTCAACTCCCATTGCAGAGCCTGCATAGGCCATCTGGCTTAAGTCACTAGCAGGATGCAGGAGGCCATAAGGCCCAGCAGCCTCAAAGTCATTCTCACCAAAATCCACGATAGAGGCTGAAACATTGGTATCATAGCCTGAATATCCTGGACTTGCCGTTCAGGAGGATAGACCAAAACTGCACAGATGAAAAGGAGCGTCTGAGGGGAAGTCAGGTGTGACTTCAGGATGTTGATAGAGTACCTCCAACAAGTGCAGAAGGTTCGCTGCAGTCTGGAGGTGGAAGACGACAGCCTGAGGCGAACTCGCCTTTAGCAGCCAGTCGGCGAGATAGGGAATGACTGGCACCCCTGACCCAGCTTCTGGCCGTCCAACCCATGCAGCCGGAACGAGCCACGACCCCGCGGAGGTTGTTGGACTTGCGTGGTCTTGTGGCAGGGATATGGCTGGCCCAGCTGAAAGCCTCTACCATAGACATTAAAGGGGCAAAATGTAGACTGGGGACGAGAGCCCACTGAGAGGCCCAAACACTTGTCCGTAGCCCAGGAGTCCTTAAAGTGCTCCAGCACCATGTCTGCCTCATCTCCAAAGAGACAGTGCCATCAAAGAGCATATCTATGAGAGAGGACTAGACATCCCCCAAAAAGCCAGAAGTCCTCAACCAGGTGTAGTCTCTAACAGTCACTGTAGTTGAAATTGCTCTGCCTAGTGAGTCGGTCATGTCGAGCCCAAAACGGATAGCAAACTTTGCTGCATCACTTCAGTCTGACACTGCTTGGGAGAGGATGGTCCGGGCCTCCTCTGGAACTTGTTGCAGCACTTGTGCAAGCATTTCCCATAAAGTTTGGGAATAATGGCCCAATAAGCATGCTGTGTTCACCGACCACAATGCAGGGCTGGAGGGAGAAACATTTTCTTAACCTAGCAATCCAGCCTCTTGGATTCCCAATTCAGGGGGTGTGGAGGGAAACGCGCCTTGGGAGGTAGAGGTTTGGACCACCTAGCTCTTGGGGGTAGGGTGGTTGGTGAGGAAAGATGTGTCATGCAGTGGTGGGCAATTGTCCTATTCACAGGAGCCCCTGTGTTGGGCTAGGACCAGGTGGCCAGTAGGACATCAGTTAAGGCCTCGTTAAAAGACAGCAAGGGTTCCAATAAGGAGACAGCAGGCTGCAGGAACTCTGTCAAGATGTTTGTCTTGACTGCCAGTGAAGGTAGCTCAAAGCCCAGGATCTCAGCTGCACTTCGCACCACTATAGAGTAGGATGCCCTCCCTCAGTAGCCATGCAGCAGGCCAGAATTTGTACAGTAAGCCAGTCCACTGGCCTCACCCAGTTTCTCACACCAGTCCATGTCTTGGTGAGGCTGGTCTTGTAAAGAGTCCAGCGACTCCGCCCAACCTTTCTCCATGCCTAGCCCTTCAGAATAGGGCTGAAGAAACAATACAGAAACCAAGGGTTCTATCGGCGCCAGTAGGTGCCAATCCAGCTCATCTGGGACAGAAATGAAGCTGGCACAACTGGTGGGCACGTGCGACGCTTGGAGTCACGGCGTCGGGACCGGCGCCGGGGAAGGTCACAAGGGTACGACCAGCGTCAGTCCAGATATATGTAGGGGGCATAAGCACAGAGGCCAGGGCCACCAGCGCTGAACCAGATTGAGCATCGTCTGAGCCTACAGGGTCCGAAGTCCGCCGGTAGGGTCAGGTCACCCAAATATGAGTCACATGGCATCATAAAACTCATTGAGCTGGGCCGGACCCAATACTAGGGACTCTATACTCATTATAGTTAGACTTTCCCTATTACTAATCCCTGATTTTAGTCATACCAACTAGGGGCAGGAATAACATATTAGCCCACCAATTAGGTATTTTTAACTTTTTGTTTTTCCACTCCACTTTCACTGCACTACACATTTTCCACAACTTAGTGCTCCTACGTAGTTCCGCAAGTCGCAGCACACCTCAATCCGCAGTGGATTGAGAGGACCCCAATGATGAAGCATGCCACCTAGGGGAAACCCTGGTGGGTGAGGGGACTCTAGAAAATATTTTTTCTTTCTGGGAAGAGGATTTTCATACATGTTCTGTGAAAACCCTGTTCTTCCCCACAGTTAGGTTTTTATCTCTGGTATTCCATATTTTGTGAAACTTCACATGGTTGAAGAGCCATTTTAATGCCAATGTCGTACATACATACAAGAGTGTATGCTCTGGGCAGGAGAGTGACATACAGACTGGAGGGATGTTTTAGCATGGAGGAGGCTGCTTGCCCACACAAATGCAAGAAAACACATTCACATATGGGCACTGACCAAGAAGCATTTCAAGCAAACATTTAAACAAAGGATCTGCATGCAAGAATACACACTCTGCAGGAGGATGACACATAGAACACTTCAGCAAGGGAAACTTATCACTGCTGCCTGTGCTGTACATGCCTTTGTGACATTTGTTAGTTAAACTCATGCACTGCGGAGGCTCATTCGCTTCCTGCCTTCAGGCTCTCCTGCTTCAAGCCCACCCTTGTCCAACAAGTTACAGGATGGTGTTGGGTGGAACAGTGAGAATTAATGAGCCCCACATCAACATGTGACTAATTGAGAAAAGATGGGGTGTCATAGCTCCAGCCCCTGACTGATGTTTAGTCCTGGGCCCTGCAAGGCTGAGGCTAGGAGCACCCAGGGATAAATTTCCCTGAAGAGCAGCAGGAGCAGTTCCTCATTAAAGAAGGGTATGGCTCTTTCATGCTAAAGGTCCAAGGG
This sequence comes from Triturus cristatus, assembly GCF_964204655.1. Taxonomy (NCBI): domain Eukaryota; kingdom Metazoa; phylum Chordata; class Amphibia; order Caudata; family Salamandridae; genus Triturus; species Triturus cristatus. The sequence continues at coordinate 809,250,468 of NC_140594.1, read as the reverse complement.
CTTTGAGGTGGTCAGACCAGAAAATGTGTTACTGCTGCTGAGAATTAAGTGAGTGCTCTCTGCTTTTGCGGTCTTTGACAGGCACAGCCAGTATGAGCAGCGACAAATCTAGTTATCTGCATTTGTTTTTTAATTAGAATGGCCATTTTGAAAAACACAAAAGCAAAAATTAAGTCAGGAAAAAAAAAATAAGGAGTGAAGAGCCCAGACATCCACATCACTCACTTATCAGGAGATGAATAGATATTTTATCATAAAGCATATCATGAACAAGCGAGTTCTACACACTAAGCCGTATTAGGTTTGTTAAAGTATGTGTAAACAAGAATACATTAAATTATCTATTTTCACCGCTGCGGAAGATGAAAAATGTTGCCCTATATTATCTATTCTCAATAGTGCAATAAGAAAGGGATACATCAGTAATCAAAGGCTTTAAGATGCACACTTTTCCTCATCCAAACATCCCTTTAAACCCACAGATTTCAGCAATCATTTGATCTAAATTTATCATTAGAGAGTGCCTGCTCAAATTATGTGTGATGCTAGAAGTCTGTGGTTCTTAACCTTTTCACTTCTGTGGACCCCTAGTTAATCATTATTGGAATCCAACGACCCCCATGGAGTCATCCTGGAAGCTGGGTACGCTTGCCAAGCAATTTCGATTATTTGAATGGCAAAACAATACACAAAAATATAGGAAAAAGCATTCAGCAAATACAGAAATGATGACATATTGTATTCACAAACCAATTTTTAAAAAAATTAACAGTAAAGTTGGAGCTTTTCTAAATTTGAGACCTCCTATTGTCTATAATAAATTCTAGTTGATGCAATTGCACTGCTCCCACGCATCAATTGGAGTATACCAACTTAATTTTTAGCCACCAGTTTCAAATTTCTTCACACTTGCACAACGTTTTACATTTTATATTTTGCTTGTTCATTTACATACACTTTAAAAATCTGTTATTAGTTTTTTACACAGTTGCGAACCCCCAGGGGCCTCCAGACCACAGGTAAAGAACATATGCTCTATGTCATTTGGTCAGTAGGTGTTTCTTTCCCATCTGTGGGCATGTAGCTGCTGTGTGCTATTTCTTTTTTACATGACGGTAGCCATGTCTTGCTGGCCCTACTTTTTAAGAGAAGAAGCCCCATCAAGCATTTCACATCACATTAAAAATCATCTCATGTCATGGGACTTGCCAAGAATTGCGCACCCCTCATACAATACCTACTGATGCCGGACATTACAAAAGCAAAAATAACAAATGATGGACGGACTGCTGAACAATGCAAACACTCACCCCCAGTCACAAAGATCTGTGTTTAATCCATTGTTTTTGCTCCCGACACCACCCCAGCTTGCACCCAGCCATGTGCAAATCAGTCTTGACCCTGCTACTCATAGTACCAGTCCAGCCTGAACTGCCAAGCCAGGTCGTGCCTGGACCGGAAATAAGCCTCCTGGTACAGGTTGCGGGGTATCAGCCATAATTAGCAAGGCTAGCTTGAATCCAGGGGTGCAGTGAGCACGGAACCCACGTCTGGGCATACCTTTCCCACTTAGGGCGATAAAAGTAAAAAACAAATGATGTACGGAATGCTGAACAATGCAAACACTCACCTCCAGTCACAAAGAACTGGGTTTAATCTATCGTGTTTTTGCTCACTACATCCCCCAAGTTTGGACCCAGCCATATGCAAATCAGTCTGGACTGTGCTCTTCGTGGGAACAGTCAAGCTCAAACAGCCAAGCCAGGTCCTCCCTGGACCGGAAACAAGCATCTTGGGACTGGTTTTGGGGTATCACCCCATATCAGCCAGTACAGGGAGGAACTGGCTTGGCAGTTAGGGCTGGACTGTTCCCATGAGGAGCAGGGTCGAATCTGATTTGCATCCGCCTGGGTCCAAACTGGGTTGGCGAGCAAAAAAACAAAAAAAATATGGATTAAACCCAGATCTTTGTGACTGGGAGTACATGTTTGCATTGATCAGCATTCTGTCCATCATGTGCTCCTTTTGGACCTTACAACACAGACTCCCTACAAGAGACCAGAACTGGTCCATTCTAAACAGCATGTTTGCATTTTAATTTGGCATTAATACACTGCTTCATAAGCTTTACTGTTAAAGACCGATTGGTTTCACTAAGCCTGTAAGTCCCTAAGCATCCTTAGTAATGTTAGGCCTGGCACTGCTCGTGGGTCATGGGGGCGGGTGATACATCACTGATGATAGATCAACAGCCAAAAAAACTTGCCAGGCTGTGTGTTTTTTCAATACATAAGGAATGGAAAGCCACAGAGCTCAGGAGGATTAATGACGGTAGCAGACCACCGCAACATTGGCCTTCACATAATACAATGAAATGCTTTCATCATCATACTCACAGGTATCACACCTGGAACTTGCACCAAAGCCACCTAAAACCTACTTAGGTGGAAAACAGAATATAGTAAGAAATATCTAATCTACAAGCAAAGGATCTGGGGTTGATCACATGAATGAATTACAGCGATGTAGGAAGGAATGCAGACTTCTAAATATAGGGTACATTTTAGGAAAGTGAGCACAAACAGAGCAAAGGCACAGACTAAGAAGGGTAGCAAAAGACATCACAAAGTGATTAATGACGGCACATATAGAGAAGGTACTGACTCAGAGAGAGGCAATGGTTTGCAAGCGATGGCATACAATGGCAGAGCATACAAGACAGAGCATAAAAGACAAATACCATAAATTTCAAATTTCCATCAGGACAATGGAGTGCCCAAAAAGAGTGTGTAGCTTAGCTCCCTGCAGCAACATTGGGAGAACATCCACAAATATGGATTTACCTTTTTATGGCAACTTCAGTACTTTCACCGATTATCGGAAGAAATAGTGGCAGGCCAAGCTGTTCTGCACAGCAGGCCTACTGCAGTATGATGACCTCAAACTGTCCTTTGATTATAGTCTACTTCAGATGAGTTTCATTATAATAATGATCTGGGAAGGCAGAAGGGTGGCATAAGCAGAGGAAATGGTGGAATCCTCAAATACCTATGCATGATGATGCTGTGGCTGTGTTCACTTTCCTCGTGGAGGCAAAGCTCTACAGAGCAAAACCGGACACTAGAGGAGCAGGTGGAACTTTCAGAAGAAACTCAAACCACAGTTCTTCATAAAATAAAGGATGTCCGATTTGAAGTGGTGAGGTAAAAGGTATCCTGCACTCAATTAAGCTAGGGTTTATTGCAACTTCAAGCTGTACTCTAACAGTATTGTAGCTTGTAAATGATAGATAATAGAGCATTACATTACATGGGCTCATTACAAAAGCTAAACAAAGTGCAATTATTTAATGCAGTCTATAATCCCAGTAGCCAGTTTAAGGCAAATAAAAAAGTGACAGGTGGAATGCTTAAATCTCAAACACTGCAAATTACATGGGGTAATCACAGTTCAATTTTTGGTTTTGCCCACCTGAGAAAGAATCAGCCAAACGCAAATTAATGTTGGTCCTTCTCCAATAGAAACAGTCCAACCTGAACTGCAAGGCCAGTTCCCCTTACCACAAATGGGAATGCGAACAATGCCAGACCGGTTTCAGCCTGGTTAGGCCTCATTAGTGTGATACAGCTTGTGTAGATATATCTTAGCATACCCATCACAATAAGGGCAGTGGACCGGGGAAAGTAAAATGCTTTGGAAGGTCCCTGCTTAGAGTAACATGGTGGGCGAAAAATAAAGGTCTGGAATTTGGCCTTCAACGATCGTTAGTGACCGATTATTCAAGCATTCCTTCCATCATTTTGTTTGTTGCAGAATACTCCTTAAGTGTGAGGCTACAGAAAATAAAGCAAACCTTTCAAGGTTTGTGTAGGAGAGCAGGATCTGCACTTATGTTGCCCCCACTTTTTTTCTGATGTTAACACTGGTTTCTGGCTATTGTCTGGCTGGGTCCCTGCTAATCAGGGTCCCAGTCTCTCTGTTCTCTCCAAACAACTTGGAGTGCATATTAGATGCACTAGCGATTGGATACTGTGGTACCTTATGAGCCCCTAGTATATGGTACCCTAGGTACCAAGGGCATAGGTACATCACCAGCCTACCAGGGGCTGAAGCATGTATTATGCCACCCCTGGAAGGCAGACTAAATCAGACACCACAGGCCCGCTACTGCAGCCTTGGTGAGGTAGTGTTAGCACTCCTCACCGAGGTATAGGTCCCTATATCTCTCCATACACACACACACACACACACACAAACACACACACATATAAACCTATCAGTCACCCCTAAGGCAGGCCCTATCAATCCTGAGGGCAGGGTGCTTGGTTTACAATGTGAGGGGTTACCTCTGCATGAGCAGGACCCCTCTGCAGCTGGCAGAGTCTATTCTCTGTGGCTGTTTGTGGATGCGGTTAAACCATATACTCTTAAATGCATTATAACCTCCCAGTAAATGCTTACTTTGGAATCACGGCATCAAAACATGTCGTGTTTGGTGTCAAACAACTTGGAATCATAACCCCACACCAGTAACTGGTGTGGGAGTATGATCCCACCCTTCTAGAGGGGACGACATGTACCCACTGTGGAAACACTGTAGAAATCTATAAGAGCCCTGACATCACAAAATGGATGCCACCAGCACAGACACTGGGCTGCCCTCCTGCTGCTGACAAACTCGCAGTGGAGGAGGCCCAAAAATAGGCATCCTGTCACAGGGAGGTGTCACCACCTTCCAGACAGGATTTAGTTTATTGGGGCTCGGTGGGAGCACTCCTAGAGTGCTTTGAAGTTCTGCACTGGGGGAGCAGTAGGCTCCTCTGTGCATATGCCAGCTCAAACAGGTTCAGGGGCTACCTGTCCCTGCTCTGGCGTGAAACTGGACAAAGGGAAGTGGGTGTAAACAACCCCTACCCTGACCTTCCCAGAGGAGTGGTCCTAAAGCTAGTCCCTCCCTTTCTTTTAGTATAAGATAGGGAACCCTTGCCATTGCAAACTAGATAACCCTGGACGACGCTTTACAAGAAGAATCCTGGCCCTTCGATGTTCCACTACCTTTGGAAGACTGAAGAATCTCCCTTGGAGTCAAGAAGTGACTCCCCTGCTTGGCAGGCACCAGAAACTCTAATCAACGGTCGCAAACTTTCCCGCTCCCGCCGGAGTCCGAAGTCCCTGCAGCCACGGAAGAGGATTTCCTGACTTTGACGGCCATTGCGAGTCCCCAGCAGAGCTGAGGCGAGTGGACCCCACGAGTGACGAGGAACAGCAATACCCGGGTACCGTGCACTATTGTCAAGTGCAACCTCTTCACAACGGTCTACGAACTTGTGCATTGGACCATTTGTGGCCCAAGCCTCCAGAAGGTTGTGCACCGAAAATCAGAGGCCTACCCTGTCCCGAGTGACCGTGGGCTCCTGTAAAGCATTTCCTCACGAGGAGTCTTCGCGATCCCTTGCCCGTTGGCTTGTGGGTCACCTGAAGACTTTCTCATCGAACCAAAGGGCTCCCCTGGTTGCTCTAGGCCTGCCCTCACTCACCCTCGCTGGGTGAGTCCCTCAGACCTTGCTGGTCTGCACCACTGACTTTATTCACTTTCCACAAGACTTGCTGTTGCCAAGGCTTGTTGGCTCCAATCCGGTTGCCGACACCTCAGTAAGCTGCAGACGTCATGGGACACTCCGAATCCAGCTGCTTGTCATCGTCGATGCCTCCTGGACCTCGTGGGCGAAGAGTCAAAACACCTGTGATCACCTGAAATCACCGACTTCCGTGGGCACCCATCTTCCTGGCACCGGGTCACTGGCAAGTGACTGTGAACACTGTCCCTTCTACTTTCAGGTAATCTTCATCTTCAATACAGCCTTGGATTCCACCGGACACTTCTCCAGTCTTCGCAAGCAGCAAATCTTCTTTGGCTTCCATAGAAAACAGCGACACGACCCGACACCAAAAGACACCTATGCATCCGGCTTCCCTGGGTGAGGTAACTCGTGCACTCCGGTGCCCTAATACGTGTTGGCACTCGAATTACTTACCTTGTAAGTGGCTTGCTTGTAGACTTCCTCGAAGTACCCTAAAACTTTAAAAATCCAACCGCGACTTGCTCCATTGAAATCAATAGGGAACCCGCGGCTGTGTTCTCACACTGCACGCGTCTCTCGTGGGTCTTTTACTTACCTGCCTTGGGTGGATTACTGAAGCCCCAGCGATTCTACAGGCCCTAGGCCTTGTCCCTCTGCAAGTCGACGTTCCTAAACCTCTTTTTCAGAATATGGTCTGGTACGCCCCTAGGGCCCCAGCCATATTTGTGCTCAACTTATTGTGAAACGTTGATATTTGAATGTGTTCCTGACTTCTAATCTCATAAATAGATTAGTAGAGTGTGTCTAGAAATACATATATATTTGATATATATACCTGTGTGGTGTCCTTTAATTTGGTAATTCAAGAGATAAGGTAAAGCATTTCCCGCCTAATTATCTCCCCTCGCCCTGATTGGGCACGCCCACTAGAGGCCACGCCCCCTTAGTCCTAGCTATAAAAACGCGCTGAACTACTAGCGAGTCAGATAACTTGGACCCTCCTGAGGCGCAGCCGGGAGTAGAAGGAGACAGAACTATTCACTGTTTTAAAACTTAAAATACTGTATTTGTGTCACTTGGATTTTAACTCACTCACCCCTCCTGGGACACATCCTCTGTGTGCAGGCACCCTTCCACGCTGAAAACGAGCACTGGGAAGGGCGAAATCGCCGCATTTCCCGCCTAATTATCTCCCCTCACCCTGATTGGGCACGCCCACTAGAGGCCACGCCTTCACCTATCCCCTTCTTCAAAACATGTGCATGTACCGGAAGCGCAGCGGACGAGCGCAGCGGGCGCGACGATTGCGCGCCGAAGGCGCGCATAAGGCAAGCTCGTCTGTGCACGTCCGTGCCGAGACCGGGCCTAGGGCCACCCCCCCTATATCCCCGGCTATAAAACTCAGACATTACAACTCGGAAACTCTCATGGGATTAAGACCCACCGGCAGAGATTGCCTTCAGTCCCAGTTTCATGCAGAAAACATCCCACATTCCTGCCCCTCCTGCCAATCAACCCTTAAACCTAAGCCGGCTCCGGACCATTCACATGAGTACCGCATGTTCTTGCTCAACTGCAGATCCCTGCCCAAACACAGGGCAGAGTTCGCATTATTGCTGGAAGAACGTATGCCAGACATTGTCTTCCTAACAGAAACATGGCTGGCCACAGATTCGGACCCCGCGGTAATCACAGCCCTCCCTCCCGGCTTCCAAATCATTCGGCAGGACCGCCCTGAGGGCAGAGGAGGAGGTCTAGCTATTATCTGGAGAGGTGTGGCTCACTAGTTAGAGGCGGCAGACCCGTAAGCAGAGAATCGGCCAGGGACCAGGGTTCAATTCCCGACGCGGCAGGGTCGTGGACCAGGGTCAAAACGGACTCGATAATTCTCGCCTCGGTACCTACTCTAACCAGGAACACACTCGGCAACTCTGGGCATTAAGCTTGCCTCATCTCTACAACGGCCCCCCACAGACGCCAGGGATGCCTGGTTTCACCTTGGAGATTCCCAGAAAGGGACCATCTCACAGGGATAGCCAGGACGGGTTCCCCAGCGGTCTACAGCGCCGGGACGCCCCGTTGCTGGGGCAGCTGTGCGCTTTACAAATCTACAACATTTACATTTATCTATAAAGACCAATTCCTCTGTCGAGTAATTCCGGAGACCATCCCTGACTGCGAGACCCTAGCCTTCTGCCTCGAACTCTCCCCTAACACCTGCTTCACAGGTACTCTAATTTACCGCCCTCCAGGCCCTCCCAAACAATTCCACAATCTTCTCGCCTCGATTGTGGCGGAACGAGTCAGCACTTCCTCGAACTTCACCCTGTTAGGGGATCTTAACTGCCACTTTGACTCCACAACCGATCACATAGCCACTATGATGATAAATGACCTAGCAGCGCTGCAGCTAACCCAAATCGTTAGGTCCTCCACTCACGTCAAAGGCCATTTGCTGGACCCTGTGTTCAGCAATTGCGCAGATCTTACATCTAGCCTACCAATCCCCCTTCCATGGACTGACCATTTACTAGTCCCCTTCACCTGGACCACACTCAAACCCCCAACCATTAAACCCACAGTACGAATAGCCAGAGCCTGGTCCTGCCTTCCAGTCGACAAATGGATGAGCAAACTCGCTAGCAACCCTCCTCTCCATAATAAGGATCCACGCCTAGCTGACCAGACCTATGAAGACTGGATCACCCAATCCCTTGACAACACTCTCCCCAAAAGAAAAACCACTAAAACGTTCCCACAAATCGGCACCATGGTATTCAGAGGCCCTTAGGGCAAAGAAACGCCTATGCAGCAAAGCTGAAAGGAAATGGCATCTGGACTTCTCTCCAATAGGAAAAACCCAATACCGAACGCTACTTAAAGAGTACAAAGAAGAAATCAAAGCCACTCAAGCGGCATATTTTTCTAACAAAATCATGTCAGCCAAATCAAAACCTAGGGAGATTTTCCTAATAGTAAAAAATCTCTCCAAGCTACCACCCAGCCTACCTGTAACCACATCCACAGAGCATTGCAACAATGTGGCAGCCTTTTTCCACCAAAAAAAATCGACAAAATCTACGCCTCCTTTCCCCCCCTGGCCACCTCCGTTCCAGCCTCGACTAACACAGCCTTGGCACACCCTACCTTACAGACTCCCACTACACTAGCTCACTTCCCCCCCCTAGATCTGGCGTCTCTGGAAACTGTAGCCCGGAAAGTCAAATCTGGCTCCCCCAACGACCCAGCCCCACCAGACATTATAATGTCGGCATCTCAGGTCACCCTACCCATCATAATAGACCTCCTGAATGCCTCTATCTCCTCCGGCACGGTCCCTCCTGGATGGAAACGAGCCATGGTTAAAGCACTGCTGAAGAAACCCAGTTTGGACCCATTAGACTTCAGCAACTATCGGCCAATCTCCCTGCTTCCCTGGCTGAGCAAGGTGTTGGAGAAATACATCAACAGCCTTATGGTCACCTTCCTAGAAACCAACCAACTGCTAGACTCCACCCAGACAGGCTTCCGACCAAAGCACGGAACCGAGACCGCCCTCAAGGTCACCGAGGAATCCAGAAAAATCTTGGACCAAGGAGGTTCAGTGGCAGTGATCCTCCTTGACCTCAGCGCGGCCTTTGACACGGTCAGCAATGACATCCTGCTGAACCGTCTGTCTAATGTTGGCGTCAAGCACCAGGCTTGGCTATGGTTCGAGTCCTTCCTGAAAGACATATCCTTTCAGGTATTCAACGGTGAATCAGTATCTACCAGCAGACCTTTAAGGTGCGGGGTCCCACAAGGCTCCTCTTTAAGCCCGGCGCTATTTAACATTTATATGAGGCCACTGGCTGAGGTTGTTCGTCCGTATGGAGTTAAGATCATCTCCTATGCGGACGACACCCAGCTGGTGGTCTCACTGGCACACGAGGCCAACATTCCCATGAGCGGGGGACTCTGTAAATGCCTTGAGGAAGTAAAGAGCTGGATGTCTTCCTCATCACTCAAGCTAAACGGGGACATGACGGAGCTGATGCTTCTAGGTCCCGCGAATCCTAGCTCCTTCAATTCCCTGTGGCCACCCTGTCTGGGCACCCCCCCCAACACCCAAGGACAACATCAGGAGTCTTGGGGTGTGGCTCGATAAATCCCTGTCATTCGACACACAAGCTACCAAACTTTCCGCCACCTGTTTTGGCCTTCTTAAAATGCTCAAAAAAATTCTTCATCTTTTACCCATGGAGGCAAAACAAGTGGCCATCCAGGGTCTGATCCAGTCCCGCCTGGACTTCAATAACTTCCTATACCTCGCTGCACCAGACTACACACTGCGGAGACTTCAAACAGTGCAGAACTGTGCAGCTGGGACACTGCTCCAGCTCCCACGCCGACAATCCGTCAGAGCTAGTCTGACCAGTCTACACTGGCTGCCAGTCCGCCAAAGAATCCACTTCAAAGCCTTGTGTATTGCCCACTTGGCTTTCTGGGACAAAGGCCCAATCATCACCCGCGACCTAATCTCTCACTACCATCCAAGCAGAAACCTACGGTCAAACCAGACTTTTCTGGCCACCGCACCCAGAATAAAAAGAGCCAGAGCAGGCGGTAGGACCTTCACCCATAACGCTTCCAAGCTATGGAACGCCCTTCCTCTTCATTTGAGAGCCAATTCTAATCTTACCTCATTCCGGAAACAGCTCAAGACTCTTCTTTTCAACTCCCCACAATAATTCTGGTAACCATCCCCGCCTCTGCCTATACATCTGTCGGTCCCTCAGCGCTTGGACGCCCCCGGGCATCAATCGCGCTTAATAAATCCACATACAAATACAAATACAAACAAGCTGCTTTACATTCCTCAGAGACTTAGCCTGAAGGCTGCTCTTCACAGCTACCACTAGGATAGCTTTCTTTAAAAGGTTGTCTTAAACCTATCTACCATAAGAGTCGAATTGGACTGGTGCAAGGTGGCCACTTTAACTAGTGACCAGCATATGCCAGGGCAACTTATCACAGTTTGACACTGATGGCACTTACACCATTCATGGCAACTATATTGGATTGTATACCAACTTTAAGGGGATATGGGTCAGCCTGCTTCAGTCAACGGCTTCTTTCGTTCAGAAACCATCAGTTATTGACATGGGACACTCTATTCCATCTAAACTCAGGGCACAGGAGTATTTCAGTGTCATCATTTTTGTACTGACTGTCTCCTTCTGTCTCCACTGTAATGCTTAAGGGACTCGAGCACCTTTGGATCAAGTTCTTGAAAAGCCTTGGTTCTGCAGGAGTCAACATTTGTTCAAACCTTGACAAAGGGATCTTGCCTAAATACAAAGAGCCACAGCATCCAGAAACTAGGCTTGTCATTGTAGAGAACAACACTGCCCCATCTTTGGCAAGTTCAGAATGCAAAGATATTTAGGACTTATGCTTTTATTGAGAAGCCGTTGCATACTTATTTTTGTACCTCTTTACAGCACATTGAACCACATTGCATTAGTGAGCTTACATCAAAACAACAAAGATGCATGGAATTGTTACAAGAAATGAAAACTTCCAGATAAAAATATTAATTTGTCTTTGAACTAAGATTTAATGTTAGGAACATCATAACAAGTGATGACCCCTTAACCAGAGAATTAGGAGATAAACATAAGGGTGTTGAGATGAAATAGTGAATTCAATTTTTGTGGTCGACTGCATAAGAATAAAGAAAAGCATGGAGGAACCTGTGTTCAGTGCGTTGTTATACATGTTAAACACCACATGCATACACAAATAAATGCTAACAAGAAGAATAGGACGCGAGACCTCCTGGTCCAGTGCGCTGCTCTCCAGCCACTCCTGCCACCAGCCTCGTCAACCTCATCAGGTGGTTCGGTCCTGGGTGACCACCACCGGCTTGATGTCCTCCACCGTCCCCTGACCTCTTCTCTTCAATTTGTTTCCATATTTTATTTTGTTCGTTTTTAGTTTTATTTCTCTTGTGACCTCTTTTTGCCCTATTTGCACTGGGTGACTTGCTTTCAGTCATCACCTCCTCCCGGCTTTTTCCAGCACCCACTGTACTTGTTCCCCCACACTCTTGCCTCCCTTTTAGCCCCTCCAACCTACCAGGACTACAAATGCAGGCCACTGTGTGGCAGCGCCACCAGTGCATCAAAGGCAAGCCTGTATGCACCCGTCCGTGATTAGACTGTGTCTGGCGCCAGGACCCCTAGCCCTTCAAAACACTACCAAGGAACTCCTGGACGTGGGCTCTGGATACCGAAACTCTAGCTGCTTCGCCACCACTCCTCATTCAACCAAAGGACAATCACCCGCCTACATTGCCATTTCTCATGCACCACAGCCAATGAAGGATCCTAAGCCACCACCTCCAAGAAGACAACGTATGACCCAGAACCACTCCAACGTATCCTGCTCAACGCCTGCTTCCTCTGCAAACACGCCAAGGAAATCTGGGTCACCATCAACACCCTCCCCACGCATGTTGCCTTCTTCACCATAATGTGGCTCAACCTTTTTTCGAACCCAAACATCACCACTGCCACTCCAGAAGGCTACACAATTATACACCCAACAGCACCAACAAACAAGGTAGAAGCAATGGCATCATCTTCAAGGAAGCCATCAGATGTACTATCACCAACGATGACCCCACACCTCTCATTGAACACCTCAAATTCAAACTACAGACAGACGCAAAGACCACAAGGGGCACCCTCATCTACAGACCCCAAGGACCCCAATCAACTTTCTGCGACATCTCCAACCTCAATGCACCCCCCCAGCCATAGACTCCAACCACTATGTCCTACTCGGCCACCTTAATTTCCACCTTGACGACCCCCAACAACGCCAACTCCATTGCCCTCCTGGAGAACCTGAACAACATTGGCCTCATCAAACTGGTCACTGAACCAACGTGCAAGGCCGGACACACACTTGACACCATTTTCACCTCCAGCGACAGAATGAAACACAACCGAACTCAACTCTACGGACCACGCCATTGTACACTACACCACCTGCAACACCAAGCACACCATCACTGAGCCTCAAACCTCCTCCCACAGCAGTGTCGCCCCCCTGAAAACTACTAAAGACTACAAAACCACAAAACAAGACAGCTGGGACACCCAAGAGCTCACGTCCACCAAGCGCAACTGCTACCAACTGGAGAAAAGATGGCACGTCATGAAGAACCCCACTGACAGAGTCATCTACAAGATAGCCCTTAGCAACTATTACCTGCATATCAAGGAAGCCAGGAAAGCAACCATCACCGCCCGCATCATCACCGCCCGCATCAACTCCGCAGTCAACCAACCTAAGGAATTCTTCAAAATAGTAAAAGAGTTATCCTACCCAACAGCCACAGAGAAAAGCATCCACCACTTCCAAGAGCTCTGACACAGCCTCCCAGACTACTTGCACAACAAAATTGCCACCATGTACAGAAACTTCGACCCACAACCCACCACCCTCTACCTCAACCAACCAGCAAACACCAGCCAAACTATCACTACGCTCAACGCCAGGACCACCACAGCCATCATGTCTTCCATCCACTCCGGGGAGCCCTCTAATAGCTGCCCCACTACCTCTTCAACCACATCACAAACCGGATCAGCATGGACCTCACCAGTATCCTCAACACCTCCATATTCACAGCAACCTTCCCGGACAAATTAAAAAACACGGGGACGTCAGAACTCTCCTAACAAAACCCACTGCAGATCCCAGCGACCACAAAAATTATCGACCGATCTCCCTGATCACGTACCCGGCGAAAGTACTGGAGAAAGCCATCAACCAACAGCTAAATGAATTCCTGGAACAAAGCCTCCAACTGGATGCCTCGCAATCAGGATTCTGGGCCAACCACAGCACCGGGAGCGCACTGATCGCTGCCAAAGACTACATTAGAACTCTCCTTAACAGCAGAGGAACTGTGGCTCTGATCCTCCTCAACCTCTCTATAGCATATGACACATCTCCTATGCACCCTCATCAACAGACATCACATCGCCATACAGCAAGACGCCCTCCCTCATTACAAGATGCACACAGGGTATCGGGCTACCTCGCTTCACCTCAGCACCCAAGATCATCACATGCGGCATACCCAAAGGATCCTCCCTCAGCCCCCCCCCTGTTCAACATCTACATGACCCCCCTGCAGACGTCGTCAGATCCTACAGCCTCAACATAATCTTCTACGCAGACAACACTCAACGTATCCTCTTGCTCACGAGAACCTCAACAACGGCAGAACCAATTTCTCCAATGCCATGACCAAGGTAACAAACTAGATGAGAGACAACTGGTTAAACTCAAGTCCAACGAGGCAGAAGTACAGACTTCAGGAACACCACCTCCACATGGTACCACAGCTGGTGACCAGCCGAACTTGGACCCAGTCCCACACCATCAGACCATGCGCCCAACTTTAAGATCATCCTCAACATCCAACTGACAATGAAATGACAAGTCAGCGTGGTTGCCTTCTCCTGCTTCCACACACTCTGCAGGCGCTGCAAAATCTTCAGGTGGATCCCTGTCGACACCAGAAAGACCGTCACTCAGGTCCTTGTCACCAGCTGCCTCAACTATGGCAACACTCCCTATGCTGGCATCTCTACCCAGCTCCTTAGAAGACTCCAGACCATACAGAACAATGCAGCCAGATTCATCTGGACCTCCCCAAATGGTACCATCACCCCCCACCTCAGAAAGCTCAACTGGCTCCCCATTTAGAAGAGATGACAGTTCAAGATCCTTACACACGTCGATAAAGCCTTCCATGATTAAGGACCATCCTACATCAAACACTGACTGAGCTTCCATCAACCTTCTGGACAACTGGGCGGCTCTTCTCCGGCAGTCGCACACATTACCAGAATCTGCCACATCGGTGGTCGTTGCTTCTATATAGCTGCCAAAACATGGAAGAACCTAGCACTCCACCACCGTACAGCATCCTCCCTGGCGGACTTCAGAAAGAGACTCAAGACCTGGCTGTTCTACCGAGACATCAGCGCCCAAACACCCCTAGGAGTCACAGTGTTGCGCTATATAAATACTGCTTGATTTATTGAAGGTGAAGCATCTGAAGGGACATTGTAGGATCAATACAAATAAAATGGTGAGACTAAGTCTTGAAGACAAAATGGCAGCGTTGTGATAATAAGTTTCTTAGATGGAGTGCCCCAACTATTGTCATGATTCTCAGCTAAAAAAAAAAGAACTGAAGAAAAAAAAACCTTACAAATCAGAAATGTCTAGTGGCTCTGAAGGAGACTTTAAAAGTTGGGCTACAACCTTCAATACATTACTGGATGAACTAACAGTGTGTATGACAGAACAACGCAAGGAAATACTCTGGATGCCTTTACCACGCATTTTTTTGCCCCACATTTTTTTTAGAATGCAGATGTTTTTACAATGTGTGCCTTTAACACGCATTGTTTATGTATATACGTATATATATCAACAATGTATTTGTGGTGGGAAATCACCTATGCAACGACCTTACCTTAAATGCGTGGTAAAGGCATATGTTGTAGAAGCATATGCGTTCTAAAAACATGAGTGGTAAAAAATGCGCGGTAACGGTACGGGATAAAAACCTTTTCGTAAAGGCCATTTCCCAACTAACAGGATCCTGGAAGGTACTAGCTCAATCTGACATTTGAGGGATTTTGCTTGTGTTATATAAAACAGCGCAATAGTGGTCCCTGTGTGCATTAGCTCCCATCACAGACAGGAGTAGTGTGTGATATTACTTTCAAAAAGTGTTCTGTCCAGTGCAGGCATGAACTCATTCCAGTGCGTCTGCCATTTGTAAGCACTGTAACTAACAGGTGTTCCTTTTACTGAGTTTAATGGTGCTTAATTTACCAACCACTCTGAGCTGACTTTGCCAAGATTCAAGATTGGGATCTGCAGATCATGACAAGAGATCGCTGTAAGGGTTAAAGACTCTAAATATTTTGCTGGCTACAACAAGGTCATATTTCAATTTATTTAATCTGCGTATTAAATACTTCTCTTCCTAATGAATAATTTCATTATGTTAAGGATTACTTTGTTTTTTAATGGTCTATACTAATGATACTTAAAGATCAACAAGCACACTCAGGGTATTAAATATTTGCTTCTAAATGTACTGCACACTGTTCATAGCCTTTTTTTATGTTAGGGACGTTAGGCTAAGAGCTCTGAGGTGCTATTTGGATGTTACTACCCTGGTGAGGTGTTAGTCAGGGGTGTAACTTATTCAATAATGATATGGGGTGTAAGTCTGAGATTTCCCAACAAGAAATGAGGTGTACTTTAACAAAACAAAAAAACAAAACAAAAAAAAAACAGAATGATCTGGGGCAACTAGATAGCGGTAAATGACAGGTTAGGGGTATTCGTTTTCAGTAATTTGGAAAAGTAAGGCCAGTCAGCACAGGGCCTCAGTGACCTAGTCTGGACTATGTTATCCAATCTATTACCATTCCGCCTCACAGTAATGTAGGGAAGACAGGCCCAGGAGAGCAGGTTAGCATAAGCCCACACCTAACATCAGCAGACCAGGCTTAGTCACTGAGAGTAACCTAGGTAAAAGCCACAGAATAGTTGACACTATTGCATGATACTAACAGAGTGCAATGCCATAAGGCAGAACCTACAACTCCAAGAAAGAAAAGTTAAGCTAACTGGACCATAAAACCCTTTCACACACTGGCGATCTACTCCGCAAGGAACCAGTGATTCCTCTTTCTTCCTCCCTATTAAACAGAAAATATATAAATGATATTCCAAATGCTTCAAGTTGTTAGTAAGTTTAGAGCTACATTTTGCAATGATGCGGCCTTGATGTAATTCTCAGTATTTTTGAATTTGGTAGGTTTAATTAAGTGTTCACAAAGGATATGTAGGTTGATGATAGGATATAATTTGTCAGTATATCTTGAAATGATGCATCACTGAGGGAGCAAACAGACAACTGTATGGCTTTGATCTGTTTTGCGCATGTGACTGAAATTGTGTCTAATATGTACTGTTATAGAGTGATGTGTAAGTGTGGCTTTAGCTGGATACACTGCTGATCTAATAAGCACTGAACCATCTAGATGGCTTGAAGCCGATTCATGGTCCCCAGGAGCTGTTTCCTCACCCACCGCCATGTGACGGAGCACCATAATGCAATGACACCTAATGGGATATAATTGAAAGGGTAGATGAAACTAGTCTGAGGCAGGAAGAGGATGAGAGACAGCGAGTTGAAGTAAACACCCGCACCTCTATCCCCCTGTACAGCAGATAAGGGGCCTTCCGGTAGGCACAAAAGTAAGGACACAAGTAGACGCAAAGGTTATAAAAGCATACATGTAACAAAGGCATTATTCATTTAGGCGATCTGAATAAGACTGCAATGTGAGATCGAACATTACATTCAATGCTTTGGTGCAGGGACATTAACCATCTAAACTATTGTAAGAGGTCTGAAACTGTGACTAGTAGTCTGGGCATTAGTCTCATAACAAAATGGAAATCAACACAATTCAGTGTTTTGACCTTGAGATACAGAAAGCAGCAAACACAAGAAGAAAATGGCAAAGTATTTTAGAGCTGCCCAGACATTTCCATATATCTTAATGCAAATAGAGGCAACATTGCTATGTGAAAGAAACAGAATGCAGTTTCACACAAACTGCTATGTAAATACCATCTCATGGTCCTCCCCAAACCTCTGAATAGACAAATGGCCAATGTTTTTCTTGGAAAGGAGACAACCTACTCTGCAGGTCTTCAAAGAAGACTGGTACACTAACTGGATGTTCACAATCATGGTCAGATCCCAAAGCCCAATATACACCCTTGCACCAACAGATAGGTGCACAATAGTGGTTGTGATTAACTGCCTCTGAAACTTACGAAAACTACCTTCCCTCACGGATTATGTACACCGCTACATCAGCAGTGTAAGATTCACTCACAAAAGAGGCTTAGCAGGACATGAGCAGTTTGCCTTTCTCAAAGAACAGATACCTCAGTTGGCTAGTTTTTCATCTTCATTGAAGAACAGCAAACATGCCTCACACAACATGTACATCTAGGCAACAGCAGTGCAAGCTTCCTTTCCTCATGGAACAGATACAGTATGGGCAGAAGTACAAGCTCCCTCCTCCATAGAACAGATACAGCATTGTAATGGCAGTGGAAGCTTCATTCTCTGACACTTCAGCAGCAATTCTACTGTCACAGACATGACAGGTAAAGCATAGTCTGCAACAGCACTGAAGGAACTCTTGCTTATTTGATGCATATGTTGCAGTATGGCTGTGTGGATTGGTAAAGGAATAGATGGCTGAACAAGTAAAATGGTTAAGTATGGCTGGATGAGTATAAACATCTATTGTTTCAGTACCAAGATGCACCTAGGGGTGAACATGTGCTAACAAATGCATATGTTGGGTCATGTTAAGTTAGGTATGGATTGGTGAATGGCACGAAGCTCCAACCCTGTGCGTTGCTCGGATCACTGTAGTTTTCATCCCAGGTGTGAGTACTTTAAATGGGATGAAAAAAGTCGGGAGTCTCCAAAAGGGACATTGGCAAAGAAGTGTAACTAGGAATTCTTTCCAAGAGGCGTGACCTATGGAATTAAGCATGTGACTTACAGCAAGAAAACTAGAATCATGGACTTTTCAAAGTATACCACCTGGCTAGCATTTGGGTAAATAATGAAGAGTAAAAACAATAATATTGATTGCATAATTAGATTGAAATGTTTCAGTTTTGAAAATTTGAGACTGAATTAAACACTGCAAGGTCTGTGTGAGGGGTGTTGGTCTTCAAACTATTTAAATCACTACGATTCCCATTCACACCACTTCTTTTGGCCATCTCTCACTTTTTTAGACATTTACTGTCTTTTTCTTCCCACATGTTTCAGAAAACCTCCATCTGCACATCATTTTCATATTCGAACCATCTTGTTGCTCTAGTCTTCTGCATGCACTTCTGTTCATTTCCTCGCGTCACCATCTCCCCCACACACAACCCACCAACTTTAAACATTGCATTTTAATTTCTTTGGACCGGTCAATAATATAACAGCTGTGTACCTCTTTCATACACTTTCTTTTAATAACACAATTACAATTGGCACATGAGACTGCCGCTCAGTAGAGGGACAAGGATTGCAAGGGCATGAGGTTAGAATGCCTTTATTTCCTACTGACAGGTGCGGTGAGAATTCACACTCCCTTCCGACTCATCTCGCGAGCTTTCATTCGTGGCCAGTCAAACACTCACCAACATCCGAAAGCCATAGAGACGTCTAGAAGTGACTTAATTCAAATGAAGAGTTCAACGTTGCAGGAAAAAAACTACAGAAACACAACATATGGTAAAACAAATGCTCTTGGGTATTGCAAGAGCAAGTTAAAATGAAATGTAAACAGGGATTGCATTGTTGTTATGCATTACCCTTTTGTACAGTCTTTTTTGGGGAAATCAAGCATTGCTTTTGCCTGTAAAGGACATATATTTAGGACCCATTTCAAAGTCAGTGTTTAATTACTGCTGCATCTTACACCTGGCAGGAACCTAGCCCCTAATGCCTGCAGGCGGGCATACTGAGGTGGAGTGAGTGAAAGGCAGAGGCCCCATCAGGTCTGTGCCCTTGTCCATGCCTGTGCATCGCACAGTCTGCCTTCCAACACACATTCTTGGAGATGGGCGAGCCACTGAAAGCTTGAGCCAGATGCTGTCTCATCTCGAGGTCCTCTTACTCGAGCCCAAAAAGAGGTTTTATGTGGCTTTTGTCCGCCTAAGTTGTAACTTCACACTCCAACAACTGATCACAAAGCAGTAACTTTGATGTAAAACATGCGAGAGAAAGATACCCATCTAGCAGCTGAACTGCACAATGTGAAACCAGATAATCTCATATCACGCCCAGCTTCCCGCTTGAATAGATGGTGTGATCCTCAGCAACTATTTTGTTTCAAGGAACCTCCTTTTCTTCCTTATCACACACAAAGTACCTTCAACTGCAAGAGTTCAGGAAGTGCGTTGTACAAAAACCTCGTGTTCGATTCAACACACCTTGATGTTGCTCCATCTACACTAAGATTCTAGGCCACATAGAGGCTACACATGACAAATGACCTGCCTCAGAGTTCAATAGCGGCATTGTCGTCAAGGGTGGGAGAAGGCATGAACCTTTCTAAGCTAATGTTTCAAAACTAATATTTTTAATAATTGTCTCTCAACATATTAATATTAATCTGAATCATTAAATCAAAACACTTCAGCATGTTAAAAAAGTAACTTTTTAAAATAGATTTTTTTAAGTGACTATCATATTTTCAGATTAGGTCTCTAGCAGGATTTAGATGTCAAACATTATCATGGTCGGCTCGTGCATGGGCTCTAAGAGTTAAGTTAGACCCCTATCTCGGTTGCGCCTCTGATCTCCCTGTTCATTTGTGTGTTCACCCACCTCTAGCCAGTCTGCAGCAACAGTGACTTAATATCACTGTTAGTGCATATGGCAGATTTGGTTGCACTGCTGGCCATGATCAGACTAAGAAATTATTTCTTAGGAGGGGGCGTACCCTACCCCAAAGAGCCCCCCCTTAAAGCTACTGGGCTTGGTGTTGGCCCAAAAGGAAGAGTGCTGTAATGTTTAGCGAGGCCCACAGACCCTCTAGTCGCGTTTTGCGAAGTGAAACCGGTAGCACTTTATAGCGGATCCATTTCCTTCCCGTTCATGATGGGTCTACATTATTCCGAATGTTGCCACTGGCAATCCATTATAGTTGATCCCATGTTTCGTTCTAAAAGCAGGTTTTGAAATAATTGTGATAAATGCAATAGTCCCACAACACTTCAAAGTATCACATACACATTAATGTTGTACCTTGTAAATCATACCTGGGCAACATCCTCGAGTTTGTTCCATTTAACAGATAACAGCAGTTTGGGCAGTGACTGAGGGAAGTTCTCGCGACAATCATAGCGGAGGGTCCAGATAAGGTCCATTTCATTTTCACAGAGCTGAGACAGGGGATCCCGTTCCATGATTTCTTTCAGCTCAAAGAAGAACTTCTTGCCGACTCGTCCCTAGGAGAAACAGTGCTTGAAGGATAAGGTTTTACATAGTATATTTCAATTGTTTTCGATGTGCAATAATGTATTGTTCCATATAATTACTAAATTGAGGGGGGGGGGGGCGGCGTACATATGCATTCACCTTTAACATACTACAGGACTTTTTGTAATAAAAGGCAAGCGAATTAGGAAGTGAAAATTGATCAGTGACAATTTTGCAATGTACAGTTGAACTGTGTAGTTCCCATTAAAAAAGAAAAAACATACAGTCTACTAGGTTAACAATTTGTGGTTAAGAATTTGGAAGAGAAAACATACCATTGTGAAAAACATTTATTTTCAGCTATTCAGTGTGTGCTCAAACTCATTAAACATATGCACTTCAACCGTGATTTAGGAAGACTACATAGGAATTTAGAGGAAGTCGACTCTGTTGCCCCCACATTATTAGATGAGAAATAACTAAATGGAGGTGGGAATTCACCTCAACTAATCTACAGTCAACTCACAAAGTGCTTGGAGAAGGGGCAGACACTCGGCGGAGTACTACAAGAATATCCTAGTGTTAATATATTTAGAAAACTATATTTCCAGAATTGTCGTTCTTGATCACAGTTGTCACAAGAAAGCGTACGTGGAAGAATCAGAAGAAAAATAGGTAAAAATGTACCAGACCAGATCATACACACAGACTTATTCAAAGCAGCCTGGTTGAGGCACACTATACAGAATCTAGAAGGGAAAGAGGCTTGCCAAGGTGATTATTTAGTGCGGTAACAAAAAGAGCGCTTTTGGGTATGAGGTCTAATGTTTCCCTGTCAGGATGTGGGCTCACCACTGTGTAGGATCTTTTTTCCAAAAATCAGTGCTGGGATTTTACAACACATTTATTTCCTTTGTTAAGATGTGCACCCATATAAAATATATATTTTATGGCATATTCAGGGTCAGGTATTGGTGCAAACCCTGCATCAATCTCTCATTGAAGCCTAAAGATATCAAAATAATGTGAAGATTGTCTTTTTTTTAATATGATCAATATTTTGTTGTATTGCCCAAATGCCAAATGGAGAAGCATAACTTCTAGAACGAAGACCAAGGACATATTGCCCTGAATATCTTGAGTATGGTAGAAGTGTGGATTTTCACAGAGAAAGCAGTCTGGGCAATCGATTATGTAATATTAGAGAAGATCAATCAAGGGTGGCGCAATCTAGATTAATGGTGGACTGTTAACTTGATGACAGATGCCAAATTCAGAACAATATGGAAAGTATAAAAACCACATACTTTCTAATTCTGTACAACCTAAGCCATTTACTACTGCACGCCACACCGGCCTTCCCCTAACTGGCAGGCAAGGAGAATGCACTATACATCACGTTTGTCAGATTTTCAGCAATCCTTTGACCTAAATATGGCAATTGTCTCTTGTTTCTCACGTACAGTAGCAACAACGGATTGGAGGGGAGTGATTCAGACATCTGATCCTCTCAGAGATAGGTCCCTACTTCATCAATGGTCTGTTTTTCACCCACTCCCCAGCTGACAGGCACTTATCTGCTTGGGGAAGGGTACACTAAGTGTGCGATTCACCATATCACAGTTTGAGACAGGCGTCATGGAGCTGGGACCTTAAACATGGTGTGTGTTACATCGGGGTTTGCTTAATATGAATCAGCCTACATCCCTTGAATCTTGTCCCCCTATGCATCTGAGTGTCGAGGGGGTACCAACAAATATTCACATGACCGGTGGGACTCCCACATAGAAGTGACATGGAGACACTTTTCATGATGTATATTTCATATGCATAGAAAGGAGGACAGGGAGCCGACGGTCCAGAATACACTGTCCTCAAGTATTGCAATGCAATAGCAGTATACTGTTCCGAAATGTGGAGAGATAATCCTTGGCTGAGTGTGGGTGCCCAAAGAAGCATGCGCTTGTGAGCAAAGTTGCCCTCACTCACCAGAGGGTGACATGCATCATCATCGGGCGCTGCTCCTAGCCAGGCCGGCACGGTGATACCTTGCAGGCCCCACAAGAGGGCCCCTTATTGGAGATCCTTTATTTGAAGATAATCCTTAGCTGAGTGTGGGTGCCCAAAGAAGCATGCGCTTGTGAGCAAAGTTGCCCTCACTCACCAGAGGGTGACATGCATAATCGGGCGCTGCTCCTAGCCAGGCCGGCACGGTGATGCCTGGCAGGCCCCACGAGAGGGCCTCTTATTGGAGATCCTTTATTTGAAGATAATCCTTGGCTTAGTGGGGGTGCCCAAAGAAGCATGCGCTTGTGAGCAAAGTTGCCCTCACTCACCAGAGGGTGACATGCATAATCGGGCGCTGCTCCTAGCCAGGCCGGCACGGTGATGCCTGGCAGGCCCCACGAGAGGGCCTCTTATTGGAGATCCTTTATTTGAAGATAATCATTGGCTTAGTGTGGGTGCCCAGGGAGGCATGCGCTTGTGAGCAAAGTTGCCCTCACTCACCAGAGGGTGACATGCATCATCATCGGGCGCTGCTCCTAGCCAGGCCGGCACGGTGATACCTTGCAGGCCCCACAAGAGGGCCCCTTATTGGAGATCCTTTATTTGAAGATAATCCTTAGCTGAGTGTGGGTGCCCAAAGAAGCATGCGCTTGTAAGCAAAGTTGCCCTCACTCACCAGATGGTGACATGCATAATCGGGCGCTGCTCCTAGCCAGGCCGGCACGGTGATGCCTGGCAGGCCCCACGAGAGGGCCTCTTATTCGAGAACCTTTATTTGAAGATAATCCTTGGCTTAGTGTGGGTGCCCAAAGAAGCACGCGCTTGTAAGCAAAGTTGCCCTCACTCACCAGAGGGTGACATGCATCATCGGGCGCTGCTCCTAGCCAGGCCGGCACGGTGATGTCTGGCAGGCCCCACGAGAGGCCCTCTTATTGGAGATCTTTTATTTGACGCCATAGGAGCACGGTAGGTTCTGAGGTGGAACTTTCCAGAATCTCACTGAAGTTTTTATGCCACTCCATGCATGGTATTCTACGGAGTCAAATTCCGCGAGTTCTGCACACCGCTTCAGAGGACTACTTATCCATTTATTTTTGAGAAAACACAATGTCGAATTTGAAATAAAGAACGTGGGTCCCCATTTCATATCTCCAGCATCCTAATTTGTTTGTGTGTAGAAAAAAAGTACGTAGTGTAGGCAGTAAAGGAAACTCTCCTGCTTCCTCTCCTAGAAAGCCACCGATATCTGACCACTTTTCTGTGAAACTTATTTTAAGCTCTTAGCACCAGAGGGCAGTATTGGATTTGTTTTAAATGGCATATGACAAAACAGAATGCTTGAACTTCCCTTTCCACTACCAACAACAAAGGAAGAGAGAGCACCTCAGACCTTGTGTTCATTTTATCACCGACATGTCTGGGGAGGATGCCAGACAAACCGAGATTGCGTGGAATCACAAGGACAGTTCCTCAGTGCGAATTACAACAGCCGCTTGCTATAGGCTACCAGCTACCAAGCGAACCATACGAGGGTACGGGTTCACCACTAATTGGCAACAGCCACAGCCAACAGGTGAAGATACTCTCTCTCCTATGAGGAGCAGCTAAACACAGCCTCCTAAAAATGAGAGCGCGTGTCCAGGCTACATGTTAGGAAGAAACACTGGAAAACTATTTATCAATCATTTCTTTACAAAATAAAAAATGTGAATAATAAAAATTAATCACGAACTTGTTAATGCTTTACAGCTTTAACCGGTAGAGGGTTCATTCCAAAAGAATCCGTATATTTCAGAAGCATCTCACTGACATCTGGCGTGATCTGCACAATAACCATGGCTCTTCTTTATGCATCAGCTATATGCATAAACCAGAACATAATGAATCACTTCTAGAGATAGCCCTTCTGCGCAGTATCACTTAGCATGCCTTTCCCTCGGCTTTATATGGGCAAATCCCTTCTTGCAAGAAAACTAGAATTGATAAAGGAACAAAGAACCCTAAAATGTTGAGATGCACATTCCAAGGATTGGCACTTAATGCGTGTCCTTGCATTCATGGATTATTCAGTATGTTGATCGACCAGGGACAAACCCATGTCGTAATTTCAAGACACCTACATGGGATACAGTTGCATACAATTAATCAATTAGTCAATGAATCATTTAATTAGTGGCTAGCCCAAAAAACTTGCAAACTAAGGACTTAATAGACCAATAGAGACATTTAACACACTAAATATTTACTTAATGCACATCAGCAACGTAGGCTTCATCTGGCACACAATTTTGACCTTAGAAGTGGGTATTTGAATTCTACTGCGGGAAGATGCGTGCCATACAAAATTCAAATGTTTTTTATATGTTGCGAGGAAGCACAAATACTTGAATGAATTCTTAGCATAACTGCCACCATTTAATTTTCAATCACTATATCAGAAATTCACAATATGACTGCAGCAGAGTCTATCACAAGAGAAGTCAATATAATGACGTTCGCAAGGCGTAATAATAAAATCTACCCTATGAAAGCTAGGGCATCGTGGACAGTTGGATGAATCTGCTATTATCACACCAAACGCCCAGTGTGCCAGACTTTGCAGTAGACGACACAAACTGCCAACACAGAATGGATATACTTACAGATGTACTGATGTTGTCGCTGTTCCTTGCAATCTGAGCTGCTTTTTCAAGTATCTGAAACAAGAACACTCTTATCAATAACCTAGAAAGAGAAGGCAGGACATTCCAAGAAAAACTAATTACGGGATTATGCAAGCAACAAACTAGTTTAAAAAAAAAAAGAAAGTCATCTTGTAACATTTACAGCACTTTTTCATCGTTGTGTCTTGCTTCATGGGTAAACAAATTGTGTATTCCATATTTAATCCAGTTTAAGGAATCAAAAGGTGTTCTCCCAACTTTGCATTAATCAAACAAATGATTACAAACTAAGTAATTTAAAAATGTAAGTTTTTATTAGCACTGTCAGATGAAATACAGACGCATTAAACATTTTAATTTAAAGCTAAAAGAAAGAGTGTGTGTTGTGTGTATATATATATATATATATATATATATATATACTTACTAAAAAAAACAAAGGTTAAAGTGACGTTATAGTTGGGAGCTATGAGAATATCTAACACGTTACATGAAAAAAACGTTTGAAATTCACAAAAAAAAAAACATAGGTTAAAGGAATGTTATAGTTTGGTGAAAATGTCATGTAAAACATACCATTTGAAGCTAACAAAACCACTGAAATTAACCAGTTACAGTTAGCTCAAGTAACTATAACCCAATCCCTAAAGTAATTATAACTCATGCCTCTGCCATGCACATTACTACCAAAAATCATGGTATTTTAGATGTGATTAGGGATGTTATAAATGTAGACAAAGAACGTCATGAGTGATTTAATATGAGAATTTAAAAAGCAGTGCATGGCGAGGGTGCAAGGAATAGTTTGCTTGCTGCACCTACCTACCTCCGCAATGCCCTCGGTTGTCAGAGTACATACACCTGCCCCCACCCTTTTGCCCTGCATTGTCCAATGTGCTGCCACTGCCCTCCAGTTTGTTTGATGTCCCAGGCCACTCCACCTGTCCTCCGGTGCCCGAGTATATGCCCCGATCATTGCCCTACTGCGTAGACTCCGTACTACCTTGCTGCCCCACCCTCCTTTTCCCTTCCCTCTATCAGTTTTCATGCCCCTTCTCCCTCCTTTTTGCCCACATGTTCCACAGA
This sequence comes from Triturus cristatus, assembly GCF_964204655.1. Taxonomy (NCBI): domain Eukaryota; kingdom Metazoa; phylum Chordata; class Amphibia; order Caudata; family Salamandridae; genus Triturus; species Triturus cristatus. The sequence goes on along the minus strand of NC_140594.1, from coordinate 809,224,021 downwards.
TCTGCCACTGCCCCTCCTATGTATTCTGAGTGTTCTGTTGAGCTGCCCCTACACCTCCCACCTGTCCAGGATGGTCAGGTGGCTATCGCCTGTTTCTGGCCCCACCACCCTGCCTCCCATTGTCCGAGTTCCATGCCCTTATCCCTTCCCTCCAGTCCTCTATAATCCATTCTGCTGCCACTCCCCTCTGCTCTCCATGCTCTCTGTTATGCTGCAACTGCTCCTTATGCCTGCCCTGTGTGTGAAGTTGCGAGGCACCTCTCCTTCCCCTATCCATTCTTGTCTGTGTTCAGCCCCTACTTCTCCCTTCTGCTCTCCATTGTGCATGGCTCTACTACCCCCCCCCCCCCACCTTGCTCACCTTGGCAGTTGGTTTGCCACTAACCCTCCCAAATGCCACACATGGCCTTTTGTGCTGCCACTGCCCCTCCCACCTCCCCTGTGTGGCCAGCATGCTGCCTCTGACCCCCTCCCAACTTCCCTCCATTGTGTGTATGCCAATATAGTCTCCCATTTGCTCTCCACATGGTGTGTTCTTCCATTGCCCATCCCGACTGCCCTGCATAGTCAGCTTGCTGTCCCCCTCCCAACTTCCTTCCATTGTGTGTATGCCATTATAGTCTACCCATTGCACTCCATGGTGTTGTCCATCCAGTGCCCATCTCGCCTGCCCTGCATAGTCATCTTGATTTAATCAAAACTAATTCCTAAAGCAGGGGGCCTTTACCCATAGTAAGTATGGTTAGTGCTCTAAAAAGCTAAAGCAAGGACACATTTTCTGAGTTCTCAAATAGCAACTGTTCTATATAACAGCTTTAGGGTGGTGTTCCCCAAACTTTTTGCCTTCTTTTACCCCATTTTTTTGCTTATTTCTTTTTGTTGGCTTAGGACTCTGAGCACTTTACCACTGCTATCCAGTGCTAAAGTGAATGTGCCATCTCCCCTAAACATGGTTCAATTCATGCATCCACAATTAGCACATTTGATTTACTTATAAGTCTATATTACAGTGCACTATATGTGCCCGGGCCTGTAAATTAAATGCTACTAGTTTCCTGTGTCAGTTGAACCACCAAGATTTTGGAGTTGGTATATGGTAGCTGTATACTTTGCTCGGACTGGACATTATAGTTGGCCTATGTTGTACGGTATACGATTAAGTATAGCTAATGATGTTTGATTTTTCTTTACTCTGTTGTCCTTTGTTCCGGTCGTGATTAAAACGTGATGGAGATTAATGCCTTATCTGTTACATTTGTTTTTATAGAGATGATGATTCAAGTCGTGTGGCTATCGTGTAAGATGATGGACCCTCGTGTGTGTGTTTTTTTACGGTTTTTAACCTTGTATTAAATCGGGAGTATGAAGTTTATATGAGGATATTCTTTTCACAGTAATATTAAGATTGTGGTTGTCTGTTTGGGTTTTCGCAAAAGGAAGCAAGTTATGCTTAATAATTGACAGTGATTGGTAATAAGGTTATGTTCACTAGAGGCGTTTACACTTGAGATGTCACTTGAGGTTATGTAATATGTTTCTTTAGAGCACTTTAGTGGTATGTTTTATTTTTGGAGAATGGCAAATTGGCACTGGACTGGACACCAGTAGTTGTCTTATTGTAAACAGGCGATATGTAGTGTCATGGGTTGTATTGATTAGTTTGTTTTTGTAAGTATTCACAGGAGTGACTGGTTCAACAACGCTGAGTCCTGAAGATGGTCTAACGGACCTAACTGGCCACTGAAGATGGAAACGTCGATAGCGCAGCCTTTATAACATCAAATATTACAAATTCTGTTTTCGTGTGTTATAGCAAACACAAGAAGATGATGGAAGGAGGGCTGAAAATTTTCAGATACTCACCCCCAGTCACAGATCTGGGTTGAATCCATCATCATTCTTTAGCTCACTTCGTCACCTCAGTTCAAACCCAGCTATATGCAAATCAGTCTTGGCCCTGTGCCTCATGGGAACAGTCCAGCCCCAACTGCCAAGCCTTATCTTTCTTGAACCGGAAACCAGCATCCTGGGACCGGTTTCTGGGTAACGCCCATCATCAGCCAGGCTAGCTTGAATCCAGTGGCAAAGTGAGCAAGGCACCCACGTCTGGGCATTCCCTGCCAACTTAGGGCAAACAAAGTAAACACAAGGAGATGATGGACGGAGCTCTGAAACTTTTCAGACACTCACCCCCAGTCAGATTTGTGTGTTATATGCCAGGAATGTTAAGGCTTGTATAGGTCGGATCCAATATGAAGGTAACGCTTTGAGTTAAAAGGAGTGACTGTACTTTCACTTATCTCGTGATAGGAGTAACTTAACTAGATAATGGGATTATCTGGAGGTGCCAGTGTTATGATTGAAATGTAAATACTGCTTGTGTATATTGTTGGTGATAACATGTATAATTTAATTTATACGGAAATTAAGTAAAAGAATAACCTTATTCTCTATACACCAGTGATTGCTGTTTTTATTTGTTATGATTATTCTTTTGGATTCCCATTGTGGACCGATATTAAATATATTGAAATAATTTGGATGAAAATAATTCCTCAAGGAATATTCTATGTATGAATAATATTTCACCCAGTTCCTTGGGGAAAATTGGGTTGCCCTATTGTGTTTAAGACTAGTGGGACTACAGCACTGCTTGTGCCACCCACTCAAGTAGCCCTTAAACATGTCTCAGGCCTGCCATTGCACAGTCTGTGTGTGCAGTTTACACTGCCATATCAATGGTATTTAAAACCCCTTGCCAAGCCTTAAAGTCCCCTTTCATTACATACAAGTCACCCCTAAGTTAGGCCCTAAGTAGACCATAAGGCAGGGTGCCAGGTAGGACATGTGCTTCTAGGTTTTACATGTCCTGGTAGTGAAAAACTCCCAAATTCGATTTTCACTCCATAGGTTGACATTGGGGATTCTTTATTGCATTTAATAAGCTGTCATTCCTAATTGAGAGAAAGTTGATATGTCATGTTTAGTACATATGGAATGGTAGTGCTAAATTCTCTTTAATGGTAAAGTTGGATTTGTTATTACTACTCTGAAAATGCCACTTTTAGACAGTTAGGCATTTTCCTGCTCTTAGCCATTTGGTGTCTACTGCCTGTCACTGATCACGGGCTGGGCTGGGCTGGGTGACAGTTGAACTTTGTGAATTCCCTCTAGACAGCCACACACACATGGAACCTGGGTGCGACTGCAAACATTCCTAGGAGGAAGGAGCTGGGCACAGCCACACACTTACACTTGAATAGGCTGTGTCCTGACCACACACAAAGGGCTGCATACCCCCTTGTAGTGAGTCTGGAGTCAGGGCAGGAATAAAGGAACTCTGTGCACTTCTAAGACCCTTCTTTGAAGTCACTCCCACTTCAAAGGCAAAACTGGGTGTAAGTACTGGACCTCGGACCATACCAAATCAGTACACTTCTGGACCTGAACCCCCTCTGCCAAGAAGAACGGTTGCGCTTAAGGACTGCCCCTTTGCTGGACTGCTGCTCTGGAAGACTGCTGCCTTGCCGTGTTGCCCTCCTGCTCTCTCTGATGGGTTAAAGACTGGATCCCCATCACAAAACAGAGTGATTCCAAGGGCTAGCTGACTAACCTTCTCAGGGACTCAAAGTCTTCCATCTTGCTCCTGGCACTTTGGAAGTGGAGCCAAGTGCTTGCTCCAGTAGAACCAACGTATCCTATGCTGAGGGAGCAGAATCGCTGCAACACCACTATCACAGACACAGAACCGATGCATCGCACTCAGAACCAGGGCATCGTCACATCAGAACCACCATAATGCAGCCACTGCATAGAGACTATCAAGGCATCCCCTCAACTGCGTGGAGAAACCCGGTGCATGGGCTTCAGATCCATTACATCTCGGGAACCGGCGCTTCGTCTTCGGAACCAGCACATCACCATCACTGGGTGGAGAAAATCGACCATCACCTCAATTCAGTTCAGTGCCACCAGGTATCCCATATAGTCGTTTATTGCTTCTAAGCACTATTTTTGCATTTATTCTTTACAAACTCGTATCTCGATTTCTACTCCTTGAATTTTTGACATTTTGGTTTTGTTTTGTTTTGTTTATGGGCTTTGGGGACACACATACGTCATGTAGCATTTTGCTCCAGAGACCAAGGAGAAGGCTGGATTGTAGGAAATGTGTGCAGGCACAGTGATCCCATGCAGAAATGTAAGGAGAATTTGATTTTTTTTAGAGCTAAATTTGACGTTTGCAGGGGGTTCTGGGTAAGAAAAAGTTGGAGGATCCATGCAAGCCATACTTCCCTGGCCTCCCCGGGTGTCTAGTTTTCAGAACTGTCTGGGTTTGGTAGATTTCCCTAGATGGCCGCTGAGCTCGGGACTAAAAGTACAGATGACCGCCTTGCAAAACTAGTTTCTTTTCTGATCGGTAATATTGATGTCTTCCCTGTCACGGGCACTTAAAAATACTACATGACTTGTGTGAGTGGGTTATCAGGAGATTTGGGGGAATGCTGGGTGGAAGGAAGTTTGTGGCGCCTCTCAAATTCCGGAGCTTTCTATCACAGAAATGTGAGGAAAATGAATTTAAACAATTTTTGAGGTTTGCAAGGGATTCTAGGTAACAGAACCTGTAGAGAGCCACACAAGTTACCCCATCCTGGATTTCCCTGGGTGTCTAGTTTTAAAAAATGTACAGGTTTGCTAGTTTCCCTAGGTGTCCGCTGAGCTAGGGATTAAAACCCACAGCTAGGCACATTGCAAAAAAGGGTTAATTTTCAGTGGAAAAACGTGATGTGTACGCGTTGCGTTTTGGGACGTTTCCTGTCGCAGGCACTAGGCCTACCCACAGAAGTGAGGTACAATTTTTAATCAGGATACTTAGGGAAACACAGAATAGTAGAACAAGTGTTATTACCAATTGTCTTTCTATGCATTTCTGCCTTCCAAATGTAAGACAGAGTGTAAAAAATGATATTTTGAAATTTGCCCTCTAATTTACATGCTTGTATGGGTACCCACAAATTCAGAGATATGCAAATACCCGCCGCTTCTAAACTCCATATCTTGTTTCCATATTCAGAAATGCATAGTATTCCTTGATCTATTTTTTCACTCTATATTTTACCAAATTAATTGCTATATACCCGGTACACAATGAAAAACCATTGCAAGGTGCAGCTCAGTTACTGATTCTGGGTATCTCGGGTTCTTGGTGAACCCACAAGCCTCATAACATCCCTTCAACCAGAAAGGTCCAGCGGACGTAACAGTATATTGCTTTAAAAAATCTGCCTTGTAAGAAGTTACAAGTAAAAATGCAGACACAAATAGCGGTTTTTTTTAACTCTGTTTCAATATTTTTCTATTTCAACTGTTACTTTCTGAAGGAAAATCCTGAAGGATCTACACAAATGACCACCTTGCTGATTTCAGAATTTGATATTCTTGTCCAACATGTATAGCTTTCCTGGATCCATTATTGTTTTCTTACACATTTCTACCACTAACTGGAAGGAGGTTGAATGCAGAAAAAAAAGAATATAGGAAAAATAGGCTATGTCTGCCTGTTTCTGAAAGCTGGGAAGATGGTGATTTTAGTACCGCAGACCATTTGTTGATAACATTTGCTTGGGAAGAAACAGAACAGACTCTCTTCTTTTTGGGAGGGGGCGTTGAGGGGAGCTTAATAGCGCGGCTTGGCCCTTTGAGTGTGAGCCCAAATATGCTTGTACACAACACTGTGTTGTTGCATTTGAAGCAAAAACAGAACATGCGGTTGAAAACACTTTCCACAGACAGTCTTCAACAATAGCATACTATATCTTGGCTCAGGTTTTTTTTTCTTTACAATGCAAAATAAATTTATTTGGAATAAAATACCATAAAGATACTGCCCGAGGGGAGCTGGGAAGGTCCTAGAGGCCGGATGATATTGTACCACGGCCTAATTGTTTTGGTTTTATATGTTGAAATGTTGATTGCATTACCAAAATGTGAATAAAAAAAAAATAAAAAATTTGTATTATTTGGAATAAAACATTTCCAAACAAATATTTTGGAAATCGATGCCTAGAATAAGGGAAAATGGACTTAGAAACAAAGGGAAAATGTGTAAAAACTTGCAAAGACAAATCACCTGATACAAACTGTGAACGGTCCCTATAATAAAAGCAGTTGGAAAGAAAAGGTCTTAAAGAATCACCATAGGAAATATTAAGTATTTTTGAATAATACGTGGAAGAGTGTACAAGCACTTGAAAATAAAATTAATTGGAAATAAAAATAGTGTGTAAAAAAGAAACAAATCCAACAAATAATACTGAAATTGAAATAAAGTTAAGGTTGGGAATGTGCACCTGGATGGTGTAGTATCCCCGGATCCTGAAAACACGGTTTCCACTGCGGGAGCACAGATACGGTCACTGGGAGGCTCCCTTGGCAAAGGCTGCGCGCTTCTGTTTATATGAGTTCAGCACGGAAGCTTGAACCGCGGCCTGCCTGTCACCCAGTGGCAGCCAGCACGGATCGGAGTTGGGGTGGGGAGTTTGAAACGGGTATACAAAAAGAAAAAGAAATATTTACCTTCTCGCCACGTCTCTCCTCTATATTCCTCCCTCACTGACCTGAACAGGAAGCACACCTAGGCTCCCAGTCAGCCAATCACAATGGCGCCTCGGCAGAGTTGTGATTGGTCTGAGCGCAGTGTTTCAGCGCTCAGAGCTGACTGGGAGCCTGGGCATGTTCTCCACGCAGGCTGTAATGCAGCCTTCATGGAGAATATGCAAAGTGTGCAAGACTGATTGGCCGGTGCGAGAGGGCCGGCCAAGCAGTTACTGCGCACTTAGAAGGGTGCTACCACTCCTCCCCTGCCCCCACCACCTTATGCAAAGCTGTACAAGTAGGAGAAAATAAAGTAACAGAGTTTTCATTTTATTTTCCCTTTATTTAACTGTTAAAAAGCATTGGGTAAACACTACTCTGCCACATCGGTCACCTCCGTGCACGCATGCACCACTGGATCAAGCATGCACCCCTGCAGGGGCTCGGCCCATGTGCATGCTTGCCGGACTCCCCCTGTGCCATGCATCCTGGCTGAGGCGTGGAGTCCGACGAAGTGCCAGGGCAAACCTTATGCTCATTTACCGCAGAATGGGCGCGAGCCACCCTGCCTTGCCTAGCGAGGTGGCACAGAGAAAAGCCTGAGACTGCATGGAGATGAGCAGTCTTACCAGCCCTGCGGCTGTACCGTGTGTTAATCTGTTTTCTACGTACTGCGCAAGTGTGTATCACAACAAGACTTAAAGCGTGCGGACCAAAAACATGATAAAAATCCAGCCAAAGCGAGACTACGGCCCAGCAAGTGGGCATGTGTCCTACAGATGAGATTTAATATGTCAGCGCGTCAAAGTGACAACTTCATATTGCGTTGTCCGGATTTTATCACAATTTCGATGCATGTGATTAGGAAACCTTACTTGCAATAGAACAGGATGCCTTACCCAGGCCTGCCGATTGCATGCACTTTTTAAGTTAAATAGCTTTGTGTATGGATTTTTAGAATAACTGTATTCACATTTATAATGTGTGGATAACATGCTAATTTGGTATGAATCTGGCCTTTGCAAAGCAGAGTTGAACAGTAGATAGTATAGTAGGCCATTTATGTCACAGCTTGCGGGGCCTGTCAGTTATGCACAATGACCTCTCTAGAAGGGAAATTAAAGGGGGTCTCACACCGGGCCACAGTTACAAGTGGTAGAGCTACCTACAATAAGTGAGTGTGTGTATGTGAGTACATATATGAGTGCCTGTGCGTGTATATATATATATATATGTGTGTGTGTGTGTGTGTTTATCAAAGAAAATAGATCTTTTTATCACACCCAACTATAACGTTACAATAACCTTTTTTTTCCAGTGAATAGAATTTATATACATATTCACTGGAAAAAAACACAAAGGTTAAACTAAACAATCTAGTTAGGTAAGATAAAAAGATCAGTTTTTTGTTTTAAAAAACCTTAGAAATTCACTGAAAAACCAACAGTTAAAGTAACGTTATCTTTAGGTGAATTTGTCAGTGACACCATTAACGTTTCTGCAAGGGTTCTAGTAAGATTAACTGTTTGCACAATAATACAACTCTGAGTGGTGCCAGTCTGAAATTTCTATATTACAGATATATTATTAAAAGGAACAGATGGTTGATATTAAAATGGCACATTTGAAAGAAAACATTCCTAAATGTGTCATTTCATTTAGAGTACAAGAGCATATATGGTCCATAGCGTAATGTATGCTCCATACTGTGATGGAACAGCCCATAAAAACGAACCAAGAAGAATATTCAAGCCTACATGTTACATTTGACTATAGATAGCAATTGAAATTGGGAAGCCTAACTAAAACCTGTGATGCAAGTCACAGGTGAATTATTAGCAAGCTCCTAAAACAAATTATATACTTAGAAGCTGACATTTCTACATTGCGTTCTCATTTCTCCTCATCATTCAAGTTAAACGGTATTTGCGAAACATGCAATTTCATGATATATCGGCTAACTGGGGGCTTAGGGTGTAACCTTACCAAATGTCCTACAACAGGACAGAAAGTGGGTTTAAAGGAGTGGTTAGAATTTATAGTAACCATCTGCTACTGATTGCAAAAACAAATGTAGAGGCACAACTACTAATCATTTTCTGAAAGGTTCAAAATGCACTTTCCACCTCATGCTAGAAAGGTGGATCACCCACAAACCTTGATAAATCCTTCTAGTTACACAACTATATTGGTTCCATCCAAAATAAAGAAAAATGTGAATAAAAACATGTTCCCACTGAATTTAGTTGCATAGTCTGTCTTCCATTTCTATCTGGGTCCATCTCAGCTAGAAAAGGCAGAGGCTAATAGCAAATATTTGGTGCCATAAAGATACAGGAAAAAGTGATCACAATTTACCGCTCTAATTTGAAGAAAATGCAGTGCAAATGTAACCCTGTCCAACTTAATTCTTCAGTTAGCCTCTATGAGGCTAGCGCACACTTGTCTTTATAGTCGCAACACATACTGTTCAACATAGCGTTTACTAAATACAAAGGATAGGGGTTTTTTTTCTCACTCAAGTAGCTTATCCTGGTCAGGGTGTTACTAATTTATATACATGAAAGATGCAATAACCTACATGCAAGGAAGTGTGCACTCTTTGACAAACTGCTCAACAAAATAGGAAGCGGCTATGCACAAATTCATCATGCAATATTTACAGGCTTCAGCTGATTGCTGCAAGTCAGAAGTAATCTTTCACTTTGTCTGTTCCTTTACACCCTCTTGATAATGATATAAGAAAAATGTGTGCCAGAAAAAATAGAAGGTTCAATGGTAACTATTATATGCAATTTCATATCTTTGCCGAGCTCCTAATGGATCTGATCTGCCACCCAAGAATTTCATACAGCAACGGTTTGCATCACATCTTTCTAGCATTCCAAAGACCTTATTATTTGAGGACTTTAGTGATACGGCTGTAAATACACTCGATGTGTGTTCAGATACTGTATGATTTCGAAATATCCAACTAATCAAGGCACTTCCACTTCTTGATATGCTATACGTGATATCTTTATTACACAACCCTCGGCTGAAAATACTCTAAGCACCCTCTCACCCAAGCACCTTTTAAAAAATGCCTTATGATAACGTCCATCAGGATAATGCAACTCACACAGCCACTTTTCTTGTGGGAGGATCATTGGGAAGACATTCAGAACCTGTGAGATCAAAAACTACAACCTTCTGCGGAATTGCCTATTACCATCCAATGGGTCAACAGTGCTCTTTTGACAGCTGTGTACCCAAACTCCTCATACTACCAGACCTATTAAAAACTTTCAACACGGGGGGGAGGAGCCTAGCGCGCAACCAAGATGGCCGCGTAGGTGCGAGGCTCCCGAGGACCTCCGCGACCTCCTGAATTAATCCTGGCGATATCCTGTCCTTGTTGAGGGGACTGTGTCGGTGAACCCGAGCTGAGGCGCCGCCCGTTCTTTGGGCTCGAATCGGACCCCGAACACCGGTGGGAGCATCGATTGAAGGTTGCGGCCTTCTCCTCGCCGGCTCCCCGGATTGGAGTAGTGGGGCGATCCGGGGACGAAGTGAATAACAACGGCGAGCGGGGCTGAGCGACTCGCATACCCCGCACTTTCACTTTCGCTTTTGCGCCCTCCTTGCCTCAGGCGGGGTCGGGCTGCGGAGCGGGGTGCGGTGGTGTTGCCTTGTCCAGGTGCCCGGCTGACCCGCCGGCGGTGGGTTGACCCGCTGCCCGGTGGTCGCCCCCGTCCCCCCCCCGACACCCGTGATTTGGTGTGGCGGCCCGTTTGGAGATCTTGGCACGACGGTGTAAGGGCCAGCATGTCCACCAAACAAGATGGCGACCGGGCGAAGATGAAGACAACCCGCCGTGGCACGGCGCACCAGGCCAATAGTATGGATCGCTATACGCTCCAGAAGGGTTCTCCGGAGACAGCGCGGTCGTCCCTGGTGGGCCCGACGGAGGCACCTGCCCAACCGGTGGATCTGACCCTCCGGGACGTCATGGGCGCCATCGCAGAGATGAAGGCCTCGGTGGACCAGCGTTTCGATACCTTGGCGCAAAAAATTGACTCGGTCCTGGTGGATGTGGGCCTTGTGAGGGCAGACTTGTCAAAAACGAACGACCGAGTTGACTCCCTGGCCCACACCACAACGAGCCTCACGACGGACGTGGTGGCCCTCCAGAAGGAGGTGCGCCGGCTTGGCCAGGCGAGCGCCCTGATGGACCGGCGACTGGAGGATTCCGAGGGTCGGGCCCGGAGGAACAATGTTCGCATTATTGGTGTGCCGGAGGGCCGAGAGGCGGAGGCGGCAGATCTCTTCGTGGAAGAATTGATCCTGACCCATCTCCAGCCCCGGGGGCTGAGTAAGCTTTTTGCGGTGGAGCGTGCCCACCGGGTCCCTGGGGGCCGCCCTAAGACCGGTGCCCCGCCGCGGCCTATTATTGCCCGGATTTTTAATTTCCGGGACAGAGACGCCATCCTCCAGACCTCCAGGCAACAGGGACCGGTCAGGCTGGACAACATGGATGTACACTTCTACCCAGACTTTACTCCGGCGGTCCAGAAGCAGCGACAGAGCTTTCTCGGTATTAAACGTCGCCTAAGGGACCTAAACCTCAAGTACTCAATGCTCTTTCCGGCTAAGCTGAGGGTGGAGGTGGATGGCCGTACGCACTTCTTCGACCGGCCCGAGGCGGCTGGGGACTGGTTAGATACTTTGCCTGGAGATCGGGGTGGGGGGGGGCGCGGCTGGCGGGGAGGGCCCGCCGGATCAGAATTGAGGGGTGACTGTATAGGCCTTGCTCGGGATATTACTCCTTTACCATATATTGCTTTCGTATGTTCCCCTCCTATGGAGGTCGGGTGGGGTCTGCTGGGGGCTTCCCTCCTCCTCTGGGGGACTAGTTAGTACTTAGCTATGGGGCGACAGGCACACTGCACTTTGGGGGGGCTGTCTGGGCTCATGCAGGGGTGCAGGGAGGGGGGAGTTCTGTTGGGACCGGGGGGTGGGGGGGGTGTGTTGTTTGTTAACACCGCAAGGCAAACCCGCAACGGTTTTGTTGTTTTTAAGATGCTCGGTGGGGGGCGACCGATTGTTTTGACGTATCATGGGGGGTAGGGATTTGATTGTGTTGTCATGGAATGTTAACGGCCTGGGGGATAGGATTAAACGTGGTGTGGTCCTGCAGTATTTAAAACGTATTTCACCAGATGTTGTCTTCCTGCAGGAGACACACCTTATAGGTAACACCTTTCATGCAATGAATCGGCGGGGATATCGTTTGGCGGCCCACTCCGGCTTCACTTCGGGCTCGCGGGGGGTGGGTATTATGGTCAAGAACTCGCTCCCGTTGGAGATTGACGAGGTGCGCCATGATGAGAGGGGACGTTACACTGTTCTGGTGGGACGAATGGAGGGTAGAGTGTTTATCTTTATATCAGTGTACGTCCCGCCTGGGTTACAAGCCACTACATTTGCGGACCTGGGGCGCCTCCTTCTGGACCTTCCGGGTGGCCTGTTGGTGGTTGGAGGGGACTTTAACGCGGTTGCCTCTGGGTCTATGGATCGCCATCCCCCTAGGGACCTCCCCCGGGCACAGGCGTGGCTGCCCGGCCTTTTAGACACGCTGGGCCTGGTGGATTGCTGGCGCTTAAAGCATCCCATATTGCAACAGTACACCTTCCACTCGGGGGCCCATGGTAGCCTCTCGCGGCTTGATTACATCCTTGTCCCGGCGGCCCATGCAGGGAGGGTGGGGGAGGTGCGCCATTTGGCACGGGGTATCTCAGACCACTCCCCATTGTTGTTGCATTTCGATGTCTTCCCGAGGGGGGATGGCAGAGTGGCCCGATCAATGCATGGTATTTGCGCGACCCCACCATTCGTGCCGCCTTGATCAAATCCTTACAGCGCTATTTCGATGAGAATGTGGGGTCGGTCCCGTCTGCCATCTCCCTGTGGGAGGCTTTCAAGGTGGTTCTTAGAGGGGAGGCCCTCTCCTTTATTTCCAATGCCCGGCGGCGCGAGCGGGAGGAGGTGACCCGGGTTGAGGCCGAGATTGCAGAACTGGAGGGTGACCTGGGGAGCGGGGTAACAGACGCCAAGTTGCATGTTTTGCATTTAAAGCAGGCGGCCTATCGGGCCCTCGTCACGGAGGCGGCCAGGGGCCTCAGTAGAGAGCAGCAGGGGCGATTGTATGATGTGGGTGACAAGGCTGGCAAATTGATTGCGTGGTTGGACAAGAGGGAGAGAGCGAGCCGCGTGGTGCCTTTGATTGAGAGCGTGGATGGTGTGTGCGTCACTGAGCCGGAAGCCATTGTCTCCTGCTTCGCGGATTATTTCCGCGAAGTCTACTCCCCGGTTTCTCCCTGCTCGGAGGAAGATTCCCATGCCTTGCTTCGGGACATCGCACTGCCCTCCCTTACGGTGGAGGACAGGGATTCGCTGGACGCCCCTCCCACCTCGGACGAAATTGCCTCGGCTATTCGCTCGGTTGCATCCGGCAAGGCCATGGGCCCCAATGGTATTCCCATTGAGCTATACAAGTTGCGCCCGGATGTGTTGGCGCCCCACCTGCGCGCGATGTTCCTTGCGGCCCACTCGCGGGGCTCCCTCCCGCCGGACCAGCGTCTGGCTACAATTGTGGTGATCCACAAGGAGGGGAAGCCCCGTGAACGGGTCACATCCTATAGGCCGATTTCGCTTTTGAACGCGGAGCCCAAAATCCTCGCCACGGTGTTGGCCAACCGGTTGGTTGGCGTGGTGGGCGATTTGGTCCACCAAGACCAATCGGGCTTTATACCACACCGCAACACGGCGCTTAATCTGCGGCGCTTGCACGGGGTGCTCGCGCGTGTCCCATTTGTGCGGGAGCCGGCCATCTTGGCGTCCTTGGACGCCACCATGGCGTTTGATACGCTCGAATGGCCATATATTTGGGCGATGCTGGCGAAGTTTGGGTTTGGTCCGGGTTTCGTCAGCTGGGTCAAATTGCTATATTCGGGCCCGTTGGCGCAGGTGGTGGTGAATGGGCGAGTATCTGCCCCATTCGCGCTGGGGCGGGGCACGCGACAGGGTTGTCCCCTGTCGCCTCTCCTGTTCGCCCTGGCCATGGAGCCCCTGGCGGAGTGGCTGCGGTGGCACCCTTCTATCCGTGGTCTCCGCTGGACCCCCGAGCATGAGGACCGCGTGTCTCTCTATGCTGACGATATCCTTTTGTATCTCGCCTCCCCGCGCAAGTCACTGATCGTCCTGGTTGATGTTTTGCGCTCCTTCGGTCGCAACTCAGGCCTGGTCATCAACTGGGCGAAATCCTGTGTCTATGTGCTCTCCGGGGAGGCCCCGGTCCTGCCACGGGACTGTCCGATCCAGATTGCCTCCCAGGGTTTCCAGTACCTGGGTATATATATCACTCTTGACCCGGAGGCCCGCTATGAGCGGAACTTGCTGCCCCCCCTCCAGCGTCTGAGGGAGGACGTGGTGCGCTGGCGGCGTCTGCCGCTCTCGCCGCTCGGCCGAGCGGCCTTATTTAAAATGATGTCCCTGCCGCGCTTCCTCTACGCCCTCCAGAATACCATGGACTTGGTCCCGGCACGCTACTTTCGCGAGGTGGAGGGCCTCCAGCGGCGCCTGTTCTGGGACGGGAGGCCGCGTATTGCTCTGGCTAAATTGACGCTCCCGTGGTACGACGGAGGGGTCGCCCTCCCGGACATCAAACGGTATTACTGGGCCTCCCAACTAGCTGCAATTAATCATGGCCTTTACGGGCCCGCCTTGAACCCGGCATTCGAGATGGACAGGACGCTTCTGCCCGGTGGCGATTATAATCGAGCGCTCTACTCTGGCGCGCCCGACTCCCGTTTGACGGGACCGACGCGTGTCATGGTGCGTGTCTGGCACGCGGCTAATGCAGCTATGGGGTGGAAGGACCGTTTGACCCGAGCGTCTCCGCTGTATGCATCTGAGAGGTTGGGCTCCCTGTGGACGTCGAAGGGCTTCGAGAAGTGGGACACGATCAGAATCAGCACGGTGGGAGATCTCTGGACGAGGGGGGGATTCAAAACTTTTGAGACGCTGCAGGCGGAGTTTCAGCTGCAGGGCAGTGAGTACTTTCGGTACCTACAGGTCCGCCATGCGCTGGGCTCCGTCTTCCCGGATGTTGCATCCATTCCGGAGTCTTCCCCCCTGGAGGACAGAGTGCTAGATGGCCACGTCCCGGACAGCACGATCTCCCTCATATACAAAAAATTGATTAACGATAGATCGTGTCTGCTGACTAGTCTCCGCGAGGCTTGGGTTGCCGACGGGCTGGAGCTGGACGACGAGGATTGGATTTCCGCGGTGGCCTCTCCGAAAGAGGTGGCCATCCCGGCTCGCCTTCGTTTCGTCCAGCTCAAGATCCTTCACCGGGCCTACGTGACGGGGCCAAGGCTTTTACGTATGGGTTTTGCCGGTGATGGAATGTGTAAGTGTGGCTGTGGTGCGTTGGCGACTTTCATGCATATACTGTGGGAGTGCCCGAAGGTGGAGCGATTCTGGCGTGGTGTGCATGAGGTTCTACGAATGGTTACGCGTGTCACGCTGCTGCCTGAAGCGAGGAGATGCTTGCTGAATGTCTGGGAACCAAATGACTACTCGGTCCCGCAGGCGCGGTGGGTGACTCTGGGATACATGATAGCCAAGCGTGATATTGCCCAATTGTGGGGATCCCAGAGGCCCCCTGCGGTGTCGGCCTGGAAAGAGCATATGGATTGGTGTATGTTTCATGAAAAGGTGGTGTATGTGGCGAGGGGTAAGCCTGGGGCGTGGATGAAACTCTGGGGCCCCTGGAACGCCTACCGCGGGGGTATTTGTGAGCCGCCGCTGCTACCGGCGGCCTCGCCGGCTCCGTCTCCCTAGATGGCGCCCCTCCCTTGGCCGCGGGCGCGCGGTCCCCCAGTCCCTGATCTACTCCCGTCCCCCTCTTCAGAATTTTGCTGCTGGTGTGGATCCCCCACTTATGGAGCACGTGTTGTCACTTTGGATCGAGGGTTGCCTTGCGGTTGTGGTTTGTTTATGTTGTTTTGTATTAAGAAAATGGAACCGTACTGTGGGCATGGAGCTTGGAGACCTGCACCATTGATCACTCCTGTTTTCCTACTGTGCACCGCTGAGAAAATTTCTTGCTGTATGTATGTAATATGCTTTGATGCTCTAGCGGCCGGCCGGGTGGTTGTAGGCCCATACCTGTAACTTCTATAAACTGCAATAAACGGTTTCAAAAAAAAAAAAAAAAAAAAAAAAAAAAAAAAACTTTCAACACCATCAACCAACAAACTGGCTTGGATCATATTACCATGAAGTGTGTTTTGTAACGATGGAGCAGAGTCCAGCAGACCACTTGGTTTTTATCAAGTCCCAAACTAATCACAGTTATTTGCAGCAATAATAAAGACTCTATCTTCATGCCAGTTCAGTCAGTAAGAAGATCAGAATTCAATATGTAGAGGATACCCAGCTCTAACTGAAGGTCTCAGTAATTGATCGTTGGAGACTGCATTTTCACCACCCAGGTTTGGATATAAAAATCATACCTCAAGTTGAATCTTTTCAAGACAACATTTGCACTCATCCCCAACTGCAATGAAAAACATCAACCTGAGGCTGAGGCAACTGAGAAGAATCTGGATGACTTCACATCACAACACGGCCACTGCACCAGGTTCCGAGGAGTCCACATAGACCCCAACCTCAGCTTCAAGATCCACATGAATTGCACAGCAGAGGACGCCTGGTACCAGCTGGACCTGCTCTGAAATCTGTAGCCCTACTTACTAAATGGAGACATCAGAACTACATTCCAGGTGCTGGCCCTGGTGCCATCTTGAAAGAAATCCTGCACTGGCTAGCATCCCCAAGACCCATTGGATATTCCTGAATAGGGTTCCAAGTGTCCCTGTTATGTCAAGAAATGACTCCAGAAACAGAACAAATTAAAGAACATGAGAGTTCAACTTGCTTTAAGTGCTGCTCACATTACTTTCAACATGTGCATGTCAGTCACTGCTAGCTGCCATGTACTGTAGTTGACAAAGATCAAAACCTCTGGTGGGTCACAGCACACCCACAGCTATTGCATCATCAGACTGGATGTCAAGACTTCTGTCCATCACAATCATCCCTCTTCGATCCCCATACTCCTAGACCTGTCCACCACCCTTCACAACATTGATCATTCCACATTATTATTTTCTATCAACTCAGTAAGTATTACAGGCCTATCTCACACATGACTACGCTCGTATCTTTCTGGATTTAGTCCTGAGTCGCTAGGAGTCCAAGACATAAACACCCAACCCACTTCTAATTAAGTGGTTATGACACACAAGGCTCTGTCCTGCACCATCTACATTTGTCACTATACAACATCTCCCCCAGGATATCCCCTATTCTGGGTTCTGATATCACCTTTGAGCTGACAAATAAAAATGTTTAGTCCTTTTTGTATGTTAATATCCCGCCTTCACTCATGTACTTCAGACTGCCCCACCGCTATTCAACACAGGACGGCTGTTAGAAATGGGGTTTCTGGTTGGCTATGGATGCACTTTAATAACCCCTGCTCACCCCCTTGGTAGCTTGGCAGAGTAGTCAGGCTTATCCCAGAGGCAATGTGTAAAGCGTTTGAACACACACACACACACACACACACACACACACACAATATAACACCTAGACCGGAACAAACCAATTATCGCTTTGCCAAATAGGCAATTGTCATAACATCACAGGTAGTGCAATAAAGTAAAAACTTATAGGTTTGCACACATCATAAAAACATCATCGCTGTACACAATATGTAAATCCTGAAATTATATTTGTTATCCGGTCATTGCAAGGTATAAACCGACATAAATCACCACATCACCGCATCAAATGTAGCAGTTAGGTAATGCCCACAAACATATGAATCACCATAAAGGGTAAGGTCCAGTTCTCCTATTATACAGTAATTTGTAAACTTTGTTACTCAACGACGCAGGGGACTCAATCGAGGACTCTCCCCAGCACTGCTATCGCAGCCAAAGCCCCCCAGGTAGGAGCTAGCACTAGAGGCATCCCCTTATTGTAGACCTACAAGAGGCCAAGCAGGGTCCTCCAGCACAGAGAGTAGTCAAAAGGCAGCTGCCCGCTGGCAAAGGCAGGGTGGTGCAGTGGTGTGATCCCCAGGTTCTCCCTTGGCTGCAGAGGACTGCCGGCACACACAATGGTCCGAGGACAGGCCAGGCGGACAATCCTCTGAAGCCTGGCCAGCCCCTAGCAATGACAACGATAGGCCTGTTAAGCTACCTCAATCCTGCGGGCTCTTCCTTCACGAGAGCTCCAGCACTGCTCTCAAGTCTCCCAGCAGGTTTTGTGACAGTGCAGCGGGTACTCAACAGGCGGGGCATCACAGGGAAAGGGGCGTGCTCAAGCACACCACCAGCTGTTCTTCGTGCCAGAACTGCAGGCAGCAAGAACGGGCTTTCCCTCGGTCGCAGACACACGTGCTATCAGACACCTTCACGCAGGCACCAGACTATTATGCGCCAATGGGCAGAATCTTGAACAGCACATCAGCAATCGCTGCATTGGGCAAAGCAGAAGTGCTGCACATGAAATAAGCAGATAGGTAATCCCCACTACACATAAGCTGGGAACTGGGGCACAGAGCAAATTAGCCTGCCTTCAAAGTAAAAAATAAAGCGCTCACCATGCTCTGGGTGGGGAGGGGCAAACAGCGGATGCATGCCAGATTCATAAGTCCCACAGGTTGTTGGCACAGGAAGCCTTCCGAGCACCTCACAAGAACGAGGGGAGGCAAGCTCACAAGCCCCTGGAGAGCACTGGGAGCACAGAGCAGGGAACAAGCAGGCCAGCACAAGGATCCCTGTAGCAAAGGGACAGTCTCTAAAGCAGGTTAGCCCAACAAAGCAAATGGTGACTCCTCCTGACAGCACAATAGTCCCTGGCAAAGTGCAGCATGTAGAGCTATCAGTGTCTGATTACAAGTCCCACACAGAGGCTAAAATTGTGGGGTCCAAGCACCTTTACTTATACTCATAATGTATTTGATATGGAGGTAAGTTCTATACAAACTTTAGAAGTGCATAACACCCCCATTCAATCCCCAGCCCTGTCTCCAGACAGTACAGAGGTGCGGAGACAGCAAGGTGAAAGGCAGGCACAGCCCTATTCAGGTGCAGGTGGCAACTCCTCCCACCACTCTAGCCCAGGAAGACCCATTAGGATATGCGGGGCACACCTCAGCTCCCTATGTGAATGTCTAGAGTGAATGCACAAAGCAGGCTCCTATCTGTCTAAACCAGACAATGATTGGAGTCAGGCTGCAAAATACAAAGAGCCAAGCACATAGAAATGTCTACTTCTAAAAGTAGCGTTTCTGAAACAGAAATAAAAAATCTGCATTCACCAATAAGCAGGATCTATCACAACTATTCCAAACACATCAAACATGACAACGCTACTCTTTTCACATCAGAAATTACCACTGAAACTCATATCAGGGAATTCCAACTGCAAACCTATGAGAGGAGCAGCCTCGCAGCAGTAAGAAACCAAATAAGCTGTTTGTCCCTACCAGGACATGCCACACAACAGGAGCCTAACCGGTCCTACCTTTTACTTACACAGCACCCTGCCCATAGAGCTACCTGGGTCAACCATAGGGGTGGCCTATATGTAGTAAAAGGGGAGTTCCAGACTTTGCAAGTAACTTTAAATGGCAAGTCAGTGTGTGGCAGTAAACTGCACACGCAGGCCCTTCAGTGGCAGAGGCCCGAGACGGGTTTGAAAGGCTACTTCTGTGCGTGGTGCAAGCAGCGCTGCAGGCCCACTACTAGCATTTAATTTATAGGCCCTGGGTATGTGGGAGACCATTATACAAGGGATTTGTAGGTGAATTAAATATGTCAAACCGATGTAGACCAATCATACCAAGTTTACAGGAGTGAGCACATGCACTTTAGCACTGATCAGCAGTGGTAAAGTGCCCAGATCCTAAAGCCAACAAAAACAGGTCAGACAAAATAAAGGAGGAAGGGAAAAAGTTTTGGGATAACTCTGCAAAAAGGGGCAGGTCCAACAACAACACTATGATCAGTCATGGTATACTCCTCCATCATGGAGTCCTGCAATTTCTCACCTCATCTGCACCCATCTCCTTAACTGACCCATTCTACTTTTCCTCTAACACACTGAGATTTTCAACCTTGAGGAGTAACCATGGGGTCCTTCTCAACTCACCAGTGAAAATGGAATCCTATAAAACTAAACAGCAGACAGTGCCCACCATCAATTGGTAAACAACCAAATCTGCTCTCTCATCCCAGTCAATAGACTAATCAACTCATTGATACTTATCAGGCTTGGCTACTGCAATAATTTACTACTGGGGCAAACTAAATATTCCATGCACCTCTTGACAATGCCTTAAACCTGGCAGCCATAACTTTGTAGAAATTATCTAGGCCTACTCTCACCCACTCAAGTCATCACCATGCTAGCTAGCTCTCTGCCCGATTCAGGGTCACATAATATTAATAGTTTTAGGAAGAGATGTAATTGGCTCCTACCTCCCTGGCATCTTGCAACACATCCACCAAGAATGTATGCTCTACTAACCAACACCCTCTTATCACACCCAAACCACCCTGTGCCACCTTTAAGTTCTGGACATTACACTCTAGGCGCACACCACTGTAACTCTGGAACACCAGTCATTTGGTCATCCTCAACTTTCCTCCAGTTCAAACTGATAACCAACTGTAATCACCTGCAACTCAAAAGGCATGATTAACCACTTCCCTCTCCTTAAACTGATGTGAAAATGAAAGTATTATATATGTAGGTCTGTCATCACCCGTGATTACTAGAACATCACCCGTGATGTATTCACCAGCGATAGCAAGCAGAATTATTCAATTTGTCACTGTTGCCCTATGAAGCTAATTAACCATCTCACCCTTATATTTGCAAAATATTTTGTATTAAAAAATTGTTGCTGTTAAGCACATAATATCTGTACAGAAGGCCCCTTTTCTAACCCTCTGCACCTGAACAAACTTGTTGCTCAAAGTAAACACCAGGGTAAAGACCCCTCTTACACAGTATCGACCTTAAATTCTGTATCACATCACTGACATAGCTTGTTTGAACTTTGCAGCTCGACAACACCCTCTACTTTTTCGAGCAAACGTACCCACTTGTACTTCCTGCAGCCTTCACCTCTCACATCACGTGTACTATTCTTCCTAGCTTCCTTACTCACCCTGATCACACTTACCGTACTTCACTACGACCCTCAACCAAAAGTAGGTCTTGCCTACTCCACCTCTAGCCTCCTGTCCACATTTAGGATGCAGAATATTTCTCAGTGTAGTGCTCCATTGATTTCCAGCTAGGCTCACACTCTATAAATCACTTACGAACATACATTTCAGAAAAGCTGAAATGAGAAGCAGGGAAGCACAGAGATACTGCCCCAGAAACTTTGAATCCTACATGTCTTGTTAGAGAATCATTTAGAAGTGTGTAAAATGAAGGAAATGAGCAATGCTGTTATCACTCTTAAATCTAAATACATTCAAAGAACGACATTGAGTCTTCATTAAGAAAAAGAACCTGTGAATCTAGGTATCACTGTATGCATCCAAATCTGAATTTACCTAAAAGTACGCTATTAAAATCAGTTAGCCAACCTAAACAATAATTGAAACTTACAAATATTACTTTATCTATTGGTTATCCTTTCTTCATATTCTTACCTTGTCAAAAGGGGGATAATAAATAGAGGATTTGGAATATTCCTGAAATTGGAGATACAATGATGTTGCATTTTCTGTGTAAGGATTTGTCTGTACAGTTCCCATTGGATTTAACATATCTTCAAGTTCATCTGAAACACAAAGTTCCAAACAATCTTGAGAACAGAAAAGGTAAGAGCTCAACATACCAGATTTTCTTTTTTCAAATAATGCTAAAAAAGTAAATACATCTAATGACAAATATGATTTGAAGAAATAAACATTAAATTTCATTTAAAAAACCGTACTGGAGGCAATACACGGATAAAAACTTTTCATAGTTTTTAAAACTGTTCAACAAAATTGCAAACAGACTGGAATACATTTAGCAGAAACACATTTCCCGCAACATCAACATATGTGTAATACTGATAGCACTTTGTTGATAGTTATTACTGCATAGAAGTGAGGCATATTCAAATTAAACTATTGTTTTCCACATTAAAACTCCAAAACAATGGTATTAAATACTTTGAGTTATCGCACAATCAGGTTTGGTCATAAATATGCAAAAATCTAGTATGTGCAGCTTCATCTGTACCTGAGGTTCAAGAACATGTGTCTTTTGTTCAGAAGAGGGCACAAGAATCAAAGTGAGACAGATATATCTAAATTTATCTATGATCAATATTCTTTAACCTTTTTTTGCGTTCAATGGATGGGGTGTACAGCATGAACAAATACAATCAACAGAGTATGCTTTTCAGAAACTAGCCTGTTTATAAGGTTCGACATAGAAACAAAAAACGTTGCAGGTAGATTATTTTGTTAATGTTGGAAGGTGGTTTATTAGTAGGGGTAAGTAGGTACCTACCACTAGCTCAAACCTTGGTAGCTGGCTGTGAGCAGGCAGGCTTAACTTAGGAGACAGATGTGTAAAGCATTTAAAAACACCAATACATTAAATAAGTAAGATCTAACACAATAACAATTCAATACCAATTTATAAAAATAGGTTATATTGTTATGAGTAAAATGACACCAAAATGAACAAAATCCAATGTAAGGAACCAGAGATATGATTTTATATAGCACATAGAAGCAAATATGTTAATGTTAAGCGGTTCTGTAAAGCGCATGGTTACCCAGAGGTGTCCTGGTGCTAGCTCCCAAGAGATGTCCAAGGTACGGATGAGAGAGAACAAAAGGGGGCCTAGATGTCAAACAGCCAAGATTTCAGCTGAAACTGAGTAAATTGGGGGCAGAGCGTAACAAGTAAGGCAGCTTGTTCCAAGCCTTGGTGGTACAAATGATAAAGCTTCTTCCACCCCAGTTAGATTTCTTGAATTTGGAGACAACCTGGGTTTGGCACCCAAGGAAAAAAATATTCTATTGGTACATACCAGGCGAACTATTGTCTAAGGTGAGCGGGACCAGTATTATGTAATGCCATGAAGGCAGTGCACAGATCATTGAATTTTATCCTGTTCCACACAGGTAGCCAATGACATTTTTGGATAACCGTTCAGACTGAACTACATTTAGGAGTACCGGACAGAAGTTTAGAAGCAGCATTTGTAAGCACTTGCAACTTATTGAGATGTTGTTGCTGCAAGTTAAGAAATAGTCCATTACAGTAATCCAGCCTTGACAAGAGGAGAGCTCACAGGGTTAAAAAATAAAATAAAAAAGGTTCCACTACACCAGGACAAAGTCAAGAGTCCAGGACGCCCACAATGCAGAACTTACACACTTACTTCCTCAAGTTGCAGCAAAGTGGTCCAACGCACCTGCCAAGGGATCAGAAGCTCTGGTTTGCCCCAGTGGGGTCTGGGACTACAACTCACACAATGCACCTGGTCAATCCAAGTTAAATCCAGGTGAAGCTTGTCAGCTGGATTTGTCCTCATTGTTTATGTTGCAGGTAGCCCTTCGAGCACTTTAGTACCTGTTGCTGAATAGGGAGTCAACTCATCAGTTAAGACAAAGTCCTTTCATTGTAAAGCCTTGTGAGTGCAGAAGGTGCCATCCTAATGAGTGGAGTCCTCTCTTGTGCAGTCCAAGGGTCCAGCAGGGCAGTCCTTCTCCAGATGTTTCTTTTAGGTCTTTGGGGGTCAACAAGACCAATCCAAGGTTCCAAAATCGGAGTCGCTGCTTGGGAAGTTGGGACTACAAGACCCACAATGCACCTGGCCAAATCCTTTAAAGTCCACTGAATGCTGTCCAGCTGGTTTCTTCTTGGTGGAGATGATGCAGGTGGAGCTCTTTCAACGTGTTGCTTTCAGGAAGTCCCACTCCTTCAACTTCAGAGCAGGGCAAAGTCCTTTTTGGGCTTAAGACCAAAGTGTGCAGCAGCGCAGTCCTCTTTTGTGCGGTCCAAGGGTCCAGCAGGACAGTCCTCCTCCTTGTAGTTTTAAGGCAGGGATTTGAGTTGCTGGGCAGCTCTCCCATATTTATCCAGTGTTCTTGGATGACAAGCAGGGGAGAAACCTCAACAAATGGGGTACAGGGTGCCACCCAGAGGTATGACGGCTTCCTCCAAAGTGTGGCATATTCTTGTTCCAGAAAGCACTATTGCTTTAAATTCCAAAACAGAGAAAAACTTTCTCCTGGAAGTTAAGATCTTGCTAAGCCGTCCCACTAGTGTGGCTAACTATCCCCAACAATCCCCTACCAGCACCCCCGCTAATTCAATTACTGGGGCTCCTGTCTGGCTATGGGTGCAGGATGTGGGAGTGAGCCTGTGTCCTGTCCTGTCCTGTCATTCCCTTTTTGAAGACTAATGTGGCTACTCCGCCCACATCCTGCCTTTTGCTCTGCAGCTGCAGATCTCCTCCCACCAGATGCCATTGTCTCTATGTAGGCCACTTCACACCTCATCAGAGCAGTTGAGCTCAGCCTGACAAAGGTTGGCCAATCATGAGAGGCTGCTGAAAGGCTGGATTTTAGCACATCGGAAAAGCAAGTTCCATCATTTCTTTTCTGTAATAGTTATAATAAATATAACATTGGCAAGTTGTTGGATTTATTCTATCATTT
Source organism: Triturus cristatus (assembly GCF_964204655.1). Taxonomy (NCBI): domain Eukaryota; kingdom Metazoa; phylum Chordata; class Amphibia; order Caudata; family Salamandridae; genus Triturus; species Triturus cristatus. Next base: position 809,199,614 of record NC_140594.1, on the reverse strand, counting down.
ACATACTTTGAAGTATATTTCTAACTCACTTCTATCAATATTTATACTTTATTAAACTATTCCAATGTTAGCCTATGGAGCCAATGTGCTACAAAGGGGAAACAAGACTGACAGTTTTTCCCTCACCAGTGCATGTAAAACATCTTTTAAAATGTCCCTGCTTATAGTTACAAGGCACCCTACCGCTGGGAAGACCTTAGGGTTGACATATGTAAAAATAAGGTTGTTTAAGACTTTGGAAGTACCTTTAATTCCAAAGTAATATTTGCATATAATTATTTTAAAATCCGCCTGCAAAGCAGGACTGCCTTTAAAATGACAACAGGCAACACAGCAGTGCACACTTTAGTGCATTAAATCTGCTGGGCCTCTACACCTACATGCCCTAGGGATTTTACAGGTAGGTTGTCAGCACCACTTGCTGACAGGCAGATAGGCCCGCATGAAATACAGTAGATGAAGTAAAACAAATGTTCACATGCACACACAGGACAAAATGTGAGCTGGTAGACCTAACTGCAAAAAAAAGGAAGGAGTTGGAAAAGGGCAAAGCATGTAAATACAAAGGGGGAGATGGGTACGGAAGGGTTATGCAGGCACAAGGCTTTCACTCACTTTCCCTTTTATTTTGAAGATTTCTTTGAAAGTTGGAAGGTCCCTGGTCTCTCCTCTTTCTGGGGGCAGACATCCCCTGCATGAATGTCAGGAGGGGATCTCCATTTAAGTATATATTTGAAATTAATTCTTTTGCATGCTAGTGACAAAGAAGCACAGAATGGCACGTCTATATCTCTACTTTCAATGCACACAAAAAGAAAGGCTTGTGAGCTACCAGGAGCCACCATAACTAGGTTTCAGACATGGTTAACACTCAGCAATCTCTGAATGAAGTGTTGGCAGCCAATCAGATTTTAGTAATATCAGCGAGTCCACTGCAAGGATGCGCGTCCCCAGATATCTACATATTTTTTTAAGTTTTAAGTTAAATATCTCAAACTACTGAACAGATTTAGACCAAATCACAAAAAGCATACTTTTGGGACCAACATCTAGCTTTCTGCCAAATTTGGAGTAATTCAGTTCAGTGGTTCGGGCTGTAGTCGTGTACAAAAAATGAAAAATCCCCATAGACCCAACATGGAGGAAAGGCGTTTTGGGACACCCCCCCTCCCCCAACCTAATTTTTTACCCGGCCCCCCATTGACGAATCATCTCGAAGCTTTCAACACAGCAAATATATATACACACACATATATATATATATATATATTACCTACTGGCGGTCGTTATAGTTAGGACCCTGGATCCATAGGAAAACCGCAACATTCTATTTTGAATAACTTTGGCGCCGGTCAACGAATCCTCGCGAAATTTTCAAAATAGGTGGGGCGCTACGCTCCGCTCCTACCCTGAAAGTCTCGGGGGGATTCGTCAAGCGGGGGCTGAGATAAAAGGGGGGTCCCAAAACGCGTTTTTCCCATGCATTTTTCCATAGGACCTTTAGACACAGCTACAGCCCGAACGGCTGAACAGAGTTCCTTGAAATTTGGCAGAGAGGTAGTCTACAGGTCAAGGAAGTGCCTTTTGTAGGTTTGGTGTAAATCTGTTCAGTAGATTCTGAGAAAATAGCCTTTAAATCAATATATATATCTGAGCCAGCTTACGGTGCGCTTACGGTGCGCTTACCGTACGCATACGGTGGCGAGCGCGATTCTGATTGGCTGTTCGATCTAAGTAAACATTCGAATCGGTCGAAACCAGGAAGCGGCGGCCGCCATTTTCTCTCTCGCACTATGAGGGGGGCAGCATAAACCAACGCAAAAAACATCTAAAGGGGCAGTATATTCAGTTCTTAACCACCCAGCATCGATATAGGTGTCCCCCAACAACCCCCAAGGCCAAAAAAACAATTTTAATTTTTTCGAAAAATCGCCGATTACGCTTACCGTACGCGTACGGTAAAAATTAAATAAAAAAAGAAAAATTATCCACACTTTCCCCACCCCGTGTGCAAATGGTGCCCGAAGGGCACCATTTGTGCATGGCATATATAGACATGGATACAACAAATGAATAAGCTTTGTCAAAAGAGGACACGCCCAGTGTGGTATGGTACGGTCAAGTGAAGCAAATGTTTGGGAACCCACCAAGTGGGTTAAAAGACCCCTCACACACCAACCTGGTTGGTGTCATGCTTCATCATCGGGGCCCCAACCGGGTGGCCGAGTGCCTCCCGGTTGTGCTGCGACGCCTGGCTACAGCGGAGCTGGTGTAGTGCAAAAGTGTGATGTGGTGAAAATTTAAAAAAATACCGCTGAGAATCCTTACCATAGAAAAATTTATTATTGGCGGCTCAGGGTATTGGTTAAAAGGATATGTGGTGCAACTAAATGGAGAAGTAATTATCTATTAGTTGACTAAGTGGTGGGTCTACATGTTTCAGCTCTCTAGTAAAAGTAATGAGGAGCTTTCATCAGGACCATTGAGAAGTGAGTGGCAAAAGGTGTAGTGCCACGTGGTGAAAAAAGTAAAAATGGGGTTACCTACACACTCGCTAAGGTGTGTGGAACGCGGTGTCAACACATTAGCGGACACTTGGCGCAAACCTGTGGAAGGAAAAACAAGACAGCACACAATACACATTTAACATTGGTGCACTGGATGGCAGGCGACATACAGGTAGTTTTATTGTGCCGTGAAATATCAAACCTGTCTTCAATGAGCGTACCGTAAGTGACACACATACCTATGAAGTGTATCATGCTGCTATGAGGGGGGCAGCATAAACCAACGCAAAAAACATCTAAAGGGGCAGTATATTCAGTTCTTAACCACCCAGCATCGATATAGGTGTCCCCCAACAACCCCCAAGGCCAAAAAAACAATTTTAATTTTTTCGAAAAATCGCCGATTACGCTTACCGTATGCGTACGGTAAAAATTAATAAAAAAAAGAAAAATTATCCACACTTTCCCCACCCCGTGTGCAAATGGTGCCCGAAGGGCACCATTTGTGCATGGCATATATAGACATGGATACAACAAATGAATACCTTTCACAACGAAGCGCATAATATGTCCCCCATGTGCGCACGGTGCGCGAAGCGCATCGTGCGTACATGGCCCATCCCGCGTAACGTGGGCACGCGGTGCACGCAGCGCACCGCGTGACCACCGTGCGTGCACGGCACTAACTGCGTAAAGTGGGCGCGCGGTGGGCGAAGCGCACCGCGTGCTCACTGTGCGCGCACGGTGCGCGAAGCGCACCGTGCGCGCACGGAATGAACTGCGTTAACTGGGCGCGCACGCCACGAATGGCCTAAAGTAAATTAGCATTTAAAAAACCGTACAAATTCACTGAAAAAACCATAGGTTTCACACACGTTATAGTTAGGAATTAGCATTTAAAAAACCTTGCAAATTCACTCAAAAAACCATAGGTTTCACACAAGTTATAGTTAGCTGGACATTTCATTAGTAAAAAACCAATGAAATTCCCCCGTTATAGTTAGTGCAGGCAACTATAACTCACGCGACCGCAATCCTCTGCTGATGACATATGTGTCTTTATGAAAAAAAAATATTTGTAATATATGTATAGCTAAAATTTAATGGAAGAAGACATGGGCAAATAAGTGTCTAAATACAGTATTAGCATCAGCAGAGGATTGCGGTCGCGTGAGTTATAGTTGCCTGCACTAACTATAACGGGGGAATTTCATTGGTTTTTTACGAGTGAAATGTCCAGCTAACTATAACTTGTGTGAAACCTATGGTTTTTTCAGTGAATATATATATATATATATATTCACTGAAAAAACCATAGGTTTCACACATGTTATAGTTAGCTGGACATTTCATTCGTAAAAAAACAATGAAATTCCCCCGTTATAGTTAGTGCAGGCAACTATAACTCACGCGACCGCAATCCTCTGCTGATGACGTCAGATATTACATCACTGTTTAAATATGTGTCTTTCTGAAAAATAAATATTTGTAATATATGTATAGCTAAAGATTAATGGAAGAAGACATGGGTAAATAGGTGTCTAAATACAGTGATGTAATATCTGACGTCATCAGCAGAGGATTGCGGTCGCGTGAGTTATAATTGCCTGCACTAACTATAACGGGGGAATTTCATTGGTTTTTTACGAGGGAAATGTCCAGCTAACTATAACATGTGTAAAACCTATGGTTTTTTCAGTGAATTTGTAAGTTTTTTTAAATGCTAAGTTATGTATTTATTTTATTTTATTTTTTTTAAGGTTTTTCACCGTGTGCGTACCGTACACGCACGGTGCGCTTCGCGCACCCTACGCGCGCTGTGGTTGCGCAGTGCGCTTCGCGCACCGTGCACCCACGTTACGCAGTTCGCGGAATTTTTCCGTTTCTACCCTACGCGCACGCTACGCGCACTCCGCGATTTTTCGCAAAAAAATTAAAGGAAATTTTGGCCCTTGGGGGTCCTTCTGGGACCCCCTGACAAAGGCTAGGGGGTCAGGAACTGTCCACCCTGCCCCCTTTTCACGTTCTCCACCTTTGTTTTTCACCCCCTCAGACTGCGAGAGACAAAATGGCGGCTGACACTTCCTGGTTTCGACCGACTCGAATGTTTACTAAGATCCAACAACCAATCAGAATAGCTCTCGCGCACGGCAGCGTGCGCGTACGGTAAGTTTTACCGTACGCGCACGGTGCGCGCTTATAAATCTATATATGCTTTTAAATGCTATTTTCTAAGGAAATACTGAACAGATTTGCACCAGACCTGCAAAAGGCACATCCCTGACCTGAGGACTACCTCTCTGCCAAATTTCAAGTAATTCTGTTCAGCCGTTCGGGCTGTAGCTGCGTCTAAAGGTCCTATGGAAAAATGCATGGGGAAAACGCGTTTTGGGACCCCCCCCCCTTTTTCTCAGCCCCCGCTTGACGAATCCCCCCCGAGACTTTCAGGGAAGGAGCGGAGCGCCCCACCTATTTTGAAAATTTCGCGAGGATTCGTCAATCGGCGCCAAAGTTATTCCAAATAGAATGTTGCGGATTTCCTATGGAAACACGATCCTAACTATAACTATGTACTGGCGACCGCCAGTAGATAATATACACACTCACACATATATATATATATATATATATATATTCTCAAACGTCCTCACGCATTTCCATACATAAGGAATAGCCGCACTCAGGAATTTTGGAAAGAATAATATTTAATGACTGACGTGTTTCAACCCAACGGTCTTTGTCAAAGTCGAATATATATATCTCCTACTGGCAGTCGCCAGTAGGTAGGTATAGTTAGGACCAAAGTTTCCATAGGAAAAGTTTTTTTTTGTTTTGCCAATAACTTTGGCGCCGCTTGACGGATCTTCACAAAATTCTCAGAAAACTTCCCCTTTTTGGTTAAGCTGTTGTGTTGAAAGTTTCCAGATCTGTCAATCAAGGCCTGAGAAAAAAGAGGGGTCTCAAAGTGCATTTTCCCAACGTTAGGTCTATTGATTTTTCATTTTTTGAACAAGACTACAGCCCGAACTGTTGAGTGGAATTACACCAAATTTAGCAGAAAACTAGATTTGGTTCCGAAAGCGTGCTTTTCATGATTTAGTGTAAATCTGTTCGGTAGTTTCAGATATATTTAGGTTTAAAAAACAAAGATATCTTAGAGCCCAAAATCCTACTGAAATTTGATTGGCTGCCAACTCTTCAATCTCGAAGTGTTGGAAGCCTACTTGGGACCAATATACATGATCGCACCATATTGAAATGCATTTCAGTGAATGGCAGGTTTAGAGGATCACAAAAAGGAGAACGTATAAAGGCTGATAACAAATTTTAGTTACAATATAAATTGATCATTTATTGATCGTACCATACGAATTTTAGGAATTGTGGTGTGTTCTAATATGATTTTACCCTGTGAAAAAGCCTTCTACTGGGATTTCAAGAATCATGTTTGAGATAAAACTCATGATTTCCCCATAGAGGTTATAGAAGGTGCTCCAGAAGCTAAAATGAGACCATGTTTTCTGTAAATTCACAGTATTTTTCTCAACCATATGAAAATCAAGTCTGACAGTTGATTCCTTGTGTTCTACTGCAGCCTCTTAGATTGTTCTAATGAACAACTAGAGGGTTAACGGTGTTACTTATGACAAAAGTTTGGCACACCTGAAGCCATGTTCACTGAATCAAACTGGTAAAACTTAAAACATTTAATTCAGAAAGGAACAAAATGAGGGGGTTCAGTTTGTCATAGAAATTATAGTTAGTGCTGTAGAAAGAAAACTTAGGACACATATTGAGTTCTCAAATATCTTCCTCTTCTATTTCATAAAAACATTGGCATGCAGACTGAAACACGCACACTGAAACAAGCACTTACAACACATGCACACATGCAGACGGAAACATGCCTTTTCAAAGCCAGCAGTAGACTGCCAGTTAACTCTCTGCAGAGGCGCAGTTTTACTAGAGTCTTCTAATGAGTAACTAGAGTGCTAACATTCTGAATTTATCCCTAAGGTGTGGTACATATGAACGCCATCTTGATGGAATCAGAGTAGAAAACTGAAAGCATTTTCTACTGAGGATACTACAGTAAATAATTAAATTACGGAGCTTCATAACGAGCAAGTCTCCCAAGGTGGCTACCAGAGAAAAAAGAGCCCAAATTTAGCACAAACACCACCTAAGTGTAGCCCAGTGACAGAATTGAGCAAAACACTTAATTTTGTTTTTTTGCAGTTTGATATAGCGCAGATGTGGCCCAAAGGTATAGGAGTGTTTTACATGAGCATCAGTAACATTACACAAGGACATATTCATTTTGGTATTCGGCATGAGGAAAGTAAGTGATTTGCCCAGAATCGCAGTATGTCGAGTTGACGCCGAAACTTGAACCTGGTTCCCCAGTTGCAAAGTCTGCAGTTTTAGCTCCAACGCCACACCCTCTTCCTTAAGTGTAGCATATAATTAAGTGATCAACTGGATAACAAAAACAAAGATAGCTAAGCTAATTATTTAAAAGTGCTTTGTTACGATTTGAGAACTCAGAAAATATGCCCTCATTTTAGTGGTTTACAGCACCAACCTTTATTTCTATGGGAATAAAACTCTCAGGGAGGAGGGTGCAGAGGTAACAAGTTGACCACGCTGTGCAGGCAGAAGGAGCAGTGGTAGCACAACAGACCATGGAGGCCAGGGAAAGGGGGACATGGGCAACAAACCAACCCTGCAGTACAGGCAAGAGTGGCTGGGGCAATATAAAAGAATATTGAGGGCCGAATGAAGAGACAGTGCGCAGTACAAACGTACATGCAGACAGACCTGATTCAGGTAGGAGACTCCCAATATTTTTAAGCCAAAAGACTTTTATTTTATTTGTCTCCTGCTTAAAATCTCCTCTTTTTCAAAGCAAGTCGGGAGGAGCAAGCTGACAATGAAGGCCAGGTGGGATCAGCACTAGAAGCACAACACACCATTGAGTGTAACAGTGATACTATAATGACATACACGGAGGCAAAGGAGGGAAGGTGGCAGGGGGTCAGGGACAGCAAGCTGACCACACAGGGCAGGTTGGAGGGGCTGTGGCCGGCCTGAAGCCAATGCATGGCGGGGGGGGGGGGTTAGTGGCAGCACAATTGCCATGGTGGGCAAGACGGAGGGGGGAGAGGCCTGCACAAAAGACAATGGAGGAAAGAAGGTAGAGATAGGTGCTGGACACAGACAAAAGAGGGAAGGGGAAGGAACTTCACAACAGACCATGCTGGGCAGACAGGAGGAGCAGTTGCAACACAACAGAGCATGGAGGGGAGAAAGAAGTGGCAGCAAAATGGACCCTGGAGGACAGGTGGGAGGGGATAGGAGCAAAGAACTTGGACAGGCAGGGTGGAGGTGGCAGTGATAGGCGTGCAGCCATCTGACCACGCTAGGCAGATGGAAGGGGCAGTGGCAGCTCAACAGAACACTCAAAGTAGATAAGAGGGTGGCAAGTCCATGGAATATGGTGGGCAGAAAGGAGGGAGCAGGGGCAAGCACACAGACATTAGAGGGCAGGGGGAAGGAGAGTAGAGACAGCAAGCTAAGCAGAAGGACAATGATGCTGCACAGAATTAAGGAACGGAGGGCAGGAGTCGTCGACAGGGACATCAAGCTAAATGGAAGGCAGTGACAGCACATCGGACCATGCAGGGAAGGAGCCGGTGCATGGACTTGGGCAACAGAAGGGAGGGAGGAGTTGGATGAGGCAGCAAGCTAACTGTTTAGGGCAGACAGGAAGGGCAGTGGCAGAACAACTGCCACACAGGATTGTAAAGAGGGAGCAGGGTCATGGACAATGGATGACAAGTAGGAGGGGGCAACACAATGCCAGGCCAGGCCCTGCGTTCAACCCCACTCCCACTGTGCATGAGATCATAAGCAGTGCATTGCAGGGTGCGAGTTATAATTATCTCAGCTAACTATAACTGCTGAATTTCACTGGTTTTATACAAGTGAAATCTGAGCCCAACAATAATGTCCCTGTAACCTTTGGCTTTTTCAGTGGAAAAAAATGTAGAAACTTGACGTAAAGTATAAGCATCTATTTTGGTGATCAAGACCAGTGAAGGGGACTCAAATATTGAATATTTCGGGCTAAGACACTAGCCACAGACCAAAGTCGGTGAACCCTGATGTGCAAAGCGATGCCTATGATGGATTACTAACTCTGCAAGCAGGGTACATGGAGCACGGATCACATCTCTATAGAAGTCTGTCCGGTATCTCGTTTTGTGCCCTATAATCTGTCTGCAGGACTGCCAAAAAATCTGGACTCAGAATAGCAGCTTGAAAAATATTTAAAGGTATGTACTTACTATGTAAATAAAGAGGCCATTGTTCACAGTTCAGACTTTGAACAAGGCAAGGGGAGTCCACATGTGCTCCTCCCGCACGGTGAGTCAGCACGAATCTAACCACAGATCTGTGTTCCAAAATGCTTCTCCAGTCATCCGAACTTACAGAAAAATACCAGTTGAGCCAAATTTGACTCGGAAACTATACATTTGTTTTAGAATTATGAAAGAACCCGCTCTGTTTGCTTTAAAATGTGGTCTGAGTGTCCGCTCCATCGACCCTTTGATGTGCCTTGGATCTCGTGTCTTGGCTAAGAAGTATGTGTTTATATTCCATCCTACCTGCATGCTCTGTGGGCGAAGACATCTTAGGTTTCACCGGTCCTCTAGTGTCGACCTTTGTTTAACAAGCATTTACAATGCAATAGGTCTCGCAACTGCGAGTTTTGGAGCTATTGGCATTGTAAATGGCACCATCTTTGAAAAAATTAAAAGGCATTGTCATTTACAATACTAAAAGCAACACCTATTGCATTGTATAGCGCGGTGTCCGTGAAGACGGCGTCGCGCTTATTAAAGTACAAAAAAAAAAAAAAAAGAAAAAGGGTGTGGTGTTCCTGAAATGAGCACCGCGCTCATGACTTAAGTTAATTAAAAAAACATTTCTCAAGTGCTTCAATGCCTCATGAAGTTGAGCACAATTGAGGGGAGGGGCAGTGAGGGAAAGAATAAATAAACAAGCCACGGCAAAAGAAACAAGAGATGGACACCAGCAGAGCAAAGAGAAGGGGTGCGGGGGGGCATACACTACTGACAGAAAAAAAACAGGAAAGAAAACAAAATGGCAGCTATGCACATTTAAATAATACAAGTAATATAACATAACAGCAGCTTTACATATTTTATTAAAAACGCCCCAGCCATTAGGAACCGGGCCTGCGAAAACCTCCACATGAATTGAGAAAGCTTGGGCTAAAGGAAAGTAAACTACGGTTGCAGGCCATATGGACCCCCAACGTAGTGCTAGTCAAAGGTTATAATCGCAATTCCTGCTTAGAAATGGCTCGTTTTTAGAAAAAAAGGGACAGTTTAAACACTTGTGACATGTAAATACACTGAAAATGTTCCCCTAACCACGGATTGAGTAATATACAGCAATTATGGTAATTCTCCTGGCCCAGATGCCACTGCTGCACCATTGACCTTGCGTGCACCATGGCGGAAAAGCTAGCTAGCAGACCCCCGTGTCTCAGGGGACAATTTGTAGAGGGACTCTTGAGTCGATACATGGGTTTAAGCTTGCTGCAAGTACAGTTTGCTTTATTATTGGTGAAATAAACAATATTAACTGCCCCAGGAGATTGTAAAACAAAGCCACAAACAGAGCTTTTAGACCAGCCCAGCGGGTGCTGCCTTATTGCCCTAGAAGCTAGTCTGACCTTGCGTACAATTCATACACCATGATACCTGGTTACATTATAGCATGCCCCCACCTCCCATATCATTTAGCAAGATCGGCAACAATGCTCATCGGCGACAGAATCCACTCTCATGGGTAAGCCTTCCGGTGGAGATTCTTTTACCTTACTTAATTTTCTATCTAATTTTTGGGGGGTGGGGGAAGGGCAAAGCACCACTCCCACTTTAGGTAGGATACATCTGTTAAACGTATTGTGAAAGATACAAGAATACCAATAAGCTTTACACTTTTTATAGAGCCTATGTTTGCACAAAGTCACCACCACAGTCTCTCAAAGGTGCGTGGCTGCTTGAAAGCGGACCGCGCCGTAAAATAAAAAATATTTGCAATGCTATATATCTCGCATTTTTATGCAAGACATATACAAACGGTCGCATTGTCCCGGCTGCTCCTTGAAAGTGAAAGTGAGCATGTCCGATCAATGGAAGCAAATTGCAATCATGAGCCAGCGTTTAACACAAAAAGAGCTCTCCTACATCACGCCAAACAAAGATGGCATCGGCCAGTCCAGATGGGCTGTCCCAAAAGGTGACAAGGCGGTAACCAAGCATTTGCGAGTTCCGCACGGTGGCGGTTGTTCATGGAACGGAGCCTGGGGTGGACGGGTGCTGCGCGCGCCCACGCAGTAAAGTCAGGAGCGCGGCTCCGATTCGGGCAGCAGCGGAGCGCACAATGGTGCAGCGTGTGCAGTAGTATCGGGCCTGAGCGGCTCAAAGCACCCTAATTATAGCAGCTATACATCTACAGAATGCCTCTAGTTCCGTTACCACACAGACATCCATGCCTGATATATCCAGGATAATAACTATGTACCGTGCGTAAAACATGCATCCATGCATTCAATTCATGGGTGCATGCCCTATACACCGCACAGTTCACATACACGCCCGAGTCCAATGTCTCCCACAACTACAAATTACCAACAAAATACATATGTGGCATGTACATTAGAACATAACATTCACTGGCTTTTAACATTTTAGGTGTCCTCTGGACGCACCATAGCCATATACTGTGGCCGTCCATGGTGTCTGGTGACAAGGTACCGAGCTACGAGAGGGCTCGAGTGGCTAATGAAGGTCACCATAACACAAGGCTATAGAAAATAAAACACGACTTACAATCGTCAACAATAGTTTGTTTCGGTCTACAAATGACGGGAATTTAGGGAAAACACTGTATAATAAGGTATACCCCTTTCCCATGCATCTGTTTTGCCCTCCGCCTCGGGAAGTCCATGAACAATGAAGAGCGCAACTCTGGGAAGTTTGCTTTGGGATGGGGGGGGGAGGGAAGGGAGGAGTGGGTAGGATTTCCAATCAGGAGCCAGTAAACAAGCTACCAGCACACCCTCCTATGTCATGGGAAACGAAGATGGTGTAGGTCAGTCCAGATGGGCCGTCCCAAAAGGCAACAGGGCGGTAACAAAAAAGCCCAATTGCTAATCACGATCCAGCGTTTAGCCTAAACGATGACGCCAGCCAATTGAAAACAGGGGAGTGGCTTAAAGTCCCCTTCTGAAATATCGATTCATATAGCTCTCGCAGAGCGAGCAATGCATGCGCGCTGCAACGCTAGGAGAGACCTACAAAGGATGGTGTTAGCAATACCAAACTAAGCAGTTATCGGACTGTGGAAATACAGAATCAGATGCAAGAAATAAAACTGGATGCCAGAGCACCCCCAAGTAACAATAACCTAGCTGAAGAAATACACATAACTTGAAAAGAAATCTCTTCTTTGTAACAGGAAAGGGACTCCGTTATGCAAATGCAGTTGTAACTGAGGGGACCACCACTTGTAAGGAGGGATTTTGCAGTTACAACTCTAATCTGTAAATAAACTGAAGTCTCGCAGTGGCAAACAGGGAACACAAGGGGTACGTCCTCTCCTTGTGATTGCAAGGATATTTATCAATGGCTACGATTGCTCTGGAACCCCAAGCATTGAGAAGTTATTGACCGACTATTCCTTAACCAATCGCAAATGGTGAGCTGTACGGGAGGGACAGTTTCTACTTTGCTAATGACAGATGCAGGTAGGAAAGATAGCAAACAGTGGTGGATTTGAAACGCTGTCTCAAACATCAAATGAGGCAGAATGTATGGAAACACTTGTGAATGGTCCTTTTGTGCTATGTCATAGTAATACATTGTGAAATATACAAACACATTTAGGATGGAATGCTTGAATTAACCTCAGCCACTGGTAATCCCTCCGAAACACAAGCAAACTATGACCCGTCTCACCCTAGTTAAGGCTCATCAGCCAGGTATAGCATGGTTTCAGTGACAGTGTTCACGGGATTCACGTTAGGGCATACCCATCCCACTTAGAGTGACACGCTAAAGTACGCAACTGCGCCACTGGAACCAAGCTATACCTGACTGATGTTGGCATTCCAGTTTAGAGAAGACCTGGTCTGGCAGTTCGAGCTTGACTGTTCCCACTGGAGTAGGGTCAAGACTGATATGCATACGGCTGGGCTCAAACTGAGGTGCCATGATGTGCAAAATAACAATGGATTGGGATGCTGCCTGAGTGATTACCAGCGGCTGAGATTAATTCAAGCATTCCATCCATCACTTTTTAGTATACTGCAAAACCGCATTGAACATATTGCAGAAATGGCTCTGTTTCATCAATGAAGACAGCATTGTATTTGTGGTCCAAACACTTGATGGAGAGCTAAACGAAAAGGATGCACTCAAGTCTTATTTTTTGGGATCTGCTTAACCCTTCCACCACAGGATTATTCTAAAACCATAAACTAAGGGAACAATCACTCAATGTTCAACTCTCAAAGGGTCGCATGGAAAATGCATCACTAAAATGCGCATCATCATATCCCCATCCACTCAGCAGCCCTTTTTCCTAAACATTTTTTGGAATTATCCCTTACCATTTTTTTATATGATTTTATGTTTCATAGGGAGGTCGCTGAATGCTATTTAATAAGCTCACTATCTCACGTCTCACCAAAAAACCAGCAAGCAGCTTTGTAATGAATTCAAAGAAAAACCATTATTTTTCTAAATGCATTCTTTAAAAAGTGCAGGTGTTCATGTGCAAAAGAAAAAGTGAGTTCCGACGTTTTACCTGCTGCTTCTGTGGGCTTTCTCAAGGCAAATGCACAAGCATTCTATCGACCTATTTAACACAGGAGTGGTCTTGATCACTCTGAAAGTTCCATCAGTCAGTCAGTCAGTCAGTCAAATTACTTTATTTTGGTCATAGATCATTAAAGAAGCAGAGTATAAAACATTTCCACATGATTTAAAAAACAGCAGTACAACAGTCACAAATAACACAATTTAAAAATATTTTTGCAGGTTCCTAAGCCTTATATAACAGATGATGCTACATTTAAACTAAGTACAAAATAATATAAAATAGTACTTACATAAGAGTTATAACAAAAAACCCTGACATAAAAGCAATTGGAGATGCATTTGTGTGCCAGAGAGGTACTGAGACCTGAGACGACTATGGCAGCTTTCTCAGCAACCCCTGATAAATTTCGTTATTTATCTCTACTGGTGAAGGATAATATCCAGAAACACATATGGCTAGAGAATTATAGCACTGACCTGCACCAACTTTGGTGAAACACTACAGCTAAAATTCAAGTAAGCAATCACTGTGAACTGCATTTACCACAATGCTATGGGGCAAACTGTGCTGAGAGGTGAGGCAGTGTGCTCCCATCCCCCTTCTGTTTGAAAAGGCTCCCTTGAGCTACTGAGTTGACAAGCTTTTGGAGATGCACCCGTGCACCAGAGAGAGGTACAGAGCCCTGAGAGGACTGTGGCAGCTTTCTCAGCAATCCCAGATGAATTTCTTTTTTATCTCTACTGATGAAGGATAATATCCAGAAACACGTGTATAGAGATTTACAGCACTAACCTGCACCAACTTTGGTGAAACACTACAGCTAAAATTCAAGTAAGCAATCACTGTGAACTGCATTTACCACAATGCTAAGGGGCGAACTGTGCTGAGAGGTGAGGCAGTGTGCTCCCAACCCCCTTCTGCTTAAAAAAGCATTTGTTTAAGAAAAAGGAAACTAACCATTTGTCTAACGGGAATGGTTCTGTGCAGACAACAAATCATTGCGATTATAAGTTTGTTATGAAATGGCAAAGTTGTGTAGACTATAAGACCCAACAGAAACTAACAGATCATTTTTATCACGATAGTTATATCTCATGCATGGGCAGAGCAGCTACTGACGGTTTTACAAGTTTGGAGCGAATGTGCCAAACTGAATCTAGATATTTGGTAACAGAAAACACAAAGCACTGCCCGGTATCTGAACTACAGAGCCTTAGGGCCAGCTTACTGTGGTGTATTCCTAAGTATCTACACAGAGACACAATCCAGCGCCTACGCTGTCTCTCATACCTAGGACAGAAAATAAAGGATATGGTTATCCGTTTCATCAGCTTCCCCACAGACCGGGCAAAGCGAGCTGTCTTCACGCCGGGCACCTCCAGTTACTAATAAAAGATCCTAACAGTAATGTGCCCAGCCTGAATTTGATGTACAGTGACCTAGTAAACGGAGGGTCAATCTCATCAAGACATTTTTCAAACTTTGGTTCGTACTTGTGGTTTAAGAGTAACTCTGCGACCCAGCCCCAGCTTGTGGACGGAATAACCTCCGACCATTCGCTATCTCTTAACAATAGTTTTACTTTTTTGGCTGAGAAAGAGGTAATAGACTCAGTGTGGTACAAAAGGTCATGCAATCCCAATGCATAGATGGCCTCTTTTACATACTTCAGCCAGGAAGGATGGTAGTACTCAGGGGTAAGTCAATGATTTCTTTCAGCTCTAAAAAGATACAGCTCAGGGGTAGGCAAGATTGGTCTCAGCCGGATATGAGCAGCAACTGGTTGCATGTCCAGGTCCACTCTAAAGAAGACCAAGAGCGTTCTCCAAGGAGTTTTAACACAGCCCTCAAGAACTTGCTTTAAGCCACCCCAGAGCGTTTGCGTTTGTATAGCCCCGGAGCTCAGAGACATAGGTGGCAGCAGCCATTGCTTTGGTTCTCCATATTTTGTGAAGGTTGTCATGGCGGCTGCTCTGTGTTTCAGAAGAAGCATGCTCTTAGTTAGCTAGCTGTCCCACGTTCTACTGCTAGACAGGCGTCTACCCAATTAGTCAAAGTCTGCTACTCTTACCAATTTTTCTCCACCCCAACCTCCTCATACCACGCAAACTGCGGGAAGGATGGCTTGCCATAAATTTGGTTTTATAGGTGGTAATGGCTAATCCATTGTTAGTGCAGAAAAGATTAATTCTTTCGAGCAAGGCTTCCGGACCCTAGGGGGTTTTCGACACCAAGAGGGAGTCGTTTGCTTAAGACAGTGCGGGGATCTTTACGACACCCAGGGCCAGAGAGTCATTTTCATAATCCATCATGAACTCTACACAGTTATTTATGAATAGCGGGAAAACAGTTGGAACTAACACATCCCTACCCGACCCCCTTTTTGACTGGTATGCGATACGTTTTTTCTCCATTTTGGCCCCATCTAATTTGGGCATAGTTCCTAGTGTGGTGTTGTACTATAATTTCGAGTAGTCAGGAGGGAAGGCCCAGGTCCCTCAGAACTAACCAAAGTCTGTTTCTGGAGACCTGATCAAATGCCGCTTTAAGGTCAATGAAGGCAACGTAAAGGCCGACTCGGTTGACTTCAACAATTTCCCATCTAAGCATTAGAAATCTGAAGTCTTGGCCCACAGTACTCGTTTTAGAGTGAAAGCCCATTTGGAATTGGGACAAGATGTTATTGTCTTCTATCCAAGAAATCAGATGGGCCAATATCTGTTTACTAAAAAATTTTTGGGTTGATCAATCAAGCTGGGACTATTTCTGCACCCCTCCATGATTGGGGAATAGGCTCGCCAGCCAAGATAGCATTGAAAACTCTATTTAGATATGGCACCCAAATGTATGGATCGGATTTGTACAGATTCCGAGGAATCTTGTCCAAGCCTGCGGCCTTGCCAGTTTTCATATTTCAGACAGCTCGCGGTGTTTTCCTCAAGGGTGAGGGACAGAATGGAGTTACACGAAGGCCCCGTAAAATCATATGGTTCAGAGCTTGGGTCTGAAGTCAGTTTCTCTCAATCAGCTGAAACAGGGCCAGCATTAGCGACACTAGTCGCACCATAAAGAGATTTGAAGTGAGCGACCTAGTTCTTGGGTAGGAATTTGGTTGCATTGAGATGGTTTTTTCTCCATGGCTAATAATATGCCAGAAAGATATCTGGTTCTCATTCCGAATTAAGTCTAATACATCCCCTACTAATAGTAGAATTCCAGGACATCTTAGCCTGTTATGGTCTCTTTGTAACAAGCCCTGGCTGCTGGGATTTCGATATGAAAATCACTTTTGATGCTTTTTATCCGAGCAGATTTAGCTGCTCTGCAATCTTTATCCTACAAAGAGGGGTCTTCTCTAGATCGGTAATTGCATCTGGGGATAGATTTAGTGAACACATTTTTCCTCAGTGTTTTAAAGAAATTATTATGCAGTCTCAGAACAGCTAGTGGAGGGAGATTGGGGGGTCACTTAGTGCAGTTAAGACGGGGGTTAAGCTATGGTACAACTGGCCAAGAGTGGCATTATTATTAAGTATAGTAACCTATTTTACACTCCTCCTATTGTTGCTGGTGGTCAGATCCCCATTGGGCAGGCCAAAGACAGTAGGGTCTAGACTACCTAGAAGGGTTAAAAGCAAAGATAAACGGTTGCTTTCATACCTGGGATGAACTTTCATGTCAATAAGTGCTGACCATGAATAGAGATCTAGAAGGAAGTAATCAATATTATTTCTATACTCATCCCTCCTAAATGTGGGCTTCCTGATAATGTCTGATGGAGTACAGCCATTGCAGGCTCTCAAACTGCACAACAGGGAGAGATTAATCATTTGTAGTGCGGCCTTGATGATAATTGTTATGTAGGGGCCTAATTTCTGAGCGATGCCCCATTGCTGATCTTCCTCACTCACAAAGTCTCTAATTGGAGCAGAAGGCTCAAAGCGCGTGTTTAAGATGCCTTCAACTATAATGGCCGTGGTTCTGTTGTCCATAACTAGACAATCTCTCAGTTGAGCTAGGACCACTGATTCCCCCACTCTGTGGGTTTTTCCTACTATAGATATTTTTATTTCAGAACAAAGTTCAACACCTAGAATGCTGTGGGAGTTAATGTTTAATTGCTTTGCCTCACAACCTAGTGAGGAGCTCACCCATATAGCCAGGCCTACTGAGGGTCTGTTCGCAGTCGATTCCAGTGCTGGTATATGGAAAACTCTGAAGCCATTCCTCTCAGATGGCACTAGATCCCAGGTCACATGGAACATAATTAGATCTAGTTTATCGATGTAGTCTGCCAGTCCACCTGGACCAATTTACCCCTCAGACCCACTATGTTCCATGTCATTATTGCAAGGTTTGCGGGCCCCAGGGGTCCAGCAGCAACCTGGTCAGCCCTTTCACTATGTGGAGATGTTGATGGGATGCTACCAGAGGGGCTAGACATATAACTAACTCCCTTATCGAAGGCTGTCCTTAAGTCAGGGTCGGGGAATTCAGTGAACAGGTGTTAGCTGGTTCAGCCAGTCCTTGGTCACTACCCTGTATTGGTCTCAGATGAGAACTATCCAAGTTGTGTAGGACAGCTGGCTCTGGGATGCTGCTCGCAACCACAGCAGGAAGTCAATCTAGCTCAGCTAAAGAGGATAATGCTGCAATGCGGTTGAAGATTGTGACCTCAAGGTTACGGTATACAGTTTGGGTTAAGTGGCACATGCCTCGATAGCAAGGTGTCGGTGCTATAAAAGTATTAGAGTGGCAAAGGTTGAATCTATTTTGGCTGAAGTGGGCCCCTGCAGGCCTTAAATATCAAGGTATCCACTAGATGACACCGAAAATTAACGACAAAACAATCCCCGTCAAAACATTTGTGCCGTGGCCCCACCCACCCAACCCTACGGTCCATCAAAATATAATTAACAGGACAAATAGAGCATGCTCATATGTTCAATTTAGTGTTCAACTAATGAGAAGCCTTATTACTTAATTTAATTGTTTCTTCAAACCCAGGGGGAAGCGCAGAGACGTTGACCATGTCTACAACGTAGGGGCATGCTGCAGGCGGGAGATGTAGTGGACGGGGCCAATGACTGCCTGATACTGCAGTGGGTCTCTGGCTTGGATGTTGGGTGCCACCCGTTGTTGCAAGAACTATGTCCCTTCTAGGTCCAACTTCAGCATCCTCAAGCAGTGCCCTAGATGCTGCGCCCCTAGGTGCTGTAGAGCACTTCTCTGGCCAAGATTGGGACGAATAGTAGTGCTGCGTGTGAATGTTGCATAGGAAGTAGTATTGGTCTCTCTTCCATGGCCCAGGGTAGTATTCTGTTTCTCCCCCACTTCTTGTATGCCCTAAAACTTCGACGAGGCCCAGCAGGCTTGACACAATGGAGGATAGCCTGACAAGAACGGTTTCTAATTTAACAGTCAAGATGGCCTTGAGATAAGCTTTGAGTGAGTTGACCAAGTCCCCTACACTAAGTGGGACCTGCCAGGAAGGAGCCTCAGGAGGAGGGTCACATTTGGACTGGTTAGGCTTCCCTCTAGTATTGTTTGTTCTCCTGTGTTTATGCGCTGGGCTCGGACTTCGTGAATCACTAGGTGCTTGGGGTAGTTCGCTATCGGACGTCGCAGGTGGCGCAGTGGCAGATGGACTGCAAGTACACAGGTTGGAGGGAGCATGCATCAATGGGGGTGTCACGGGACCAGGCAGACCTACAGGTAACGAGGGATCACAACCAGACAGGGGCCCAAGGCTCATTCTATTCAATGGGTACCCTTGCGCCATTATCTTTTTGAACACAACCCCTACTACGAAGGCAAGAAAGCCATTGATATTTGTTATTCGGGCAGGTGCAGGAGCAGGCAGGGATTTAGCAGAGGCTGCCTTCTTTTCCCCCACTATGCGTGTGCTGACAAGAGGCTCCAGGAGTATTAACAACAAGATCGGAATGATGAGGTTGCAAGTATCAGGCACCTGTCCCAGTCCACAAACAGATAGGACTCGGGGCTAAGGAGGACAGCCAAACTTCTCCCAAGCATGTCAGCATTGCAGGGTAAACGTTGTGGCTGGTTATCAGTAACTGGTCAGCTGGGTTACTAAGTGAGTTTCTGTATTGCTACAAGTGTATACACAGTGGTAGCGGTAATACCTTGATCACTTTAGTTCTTTCTCACTCACCTCCAGCCAGGTAGCAGAAACCACCACCTCCAACCACAGGCCACAACCACAACTTCTGAGCACATAAGAATGGCACGATGATATTACAGTTATATTTCCCACCTTACTGCTTTACTCCTGAGCAGCGATACTCCAGTACAAGGTTTCAGCCCCCCAGTGTAATGGAAGGCATTGATTAGCCCATGGTATCACGACCAAAGGCCAAAGGCAGCCCCAGTCTTCTGAATGAAACAGAGGGCAGGAACAAAAGTGCAGGTCTCGCTTTAAAACTCTGCAGCAGCAGCCTGGGCACACCCTAGGCCGCCAGTCAATTTCAAACCGCAAACCCTCCCAACCACCGGCACACAGGCCATTGGCATGCTGCACGCTTCTAACTCACTTGGCTCCCCGAGACAGCACAAGGCAGTGATGGTGGTCGCAGGACGGTGACCTGAGCAAGTAGGGGCTGAATGCATATTGTCCGGAGAGAGCCACACATGACCCAGGGTGCAATCCTGGAATCCAGCTGTCCCGTGGAGTAGCGTGGTGTAATGCCCTTTACCTTTGCTTTATTTCATACTGTCTATGGTGCTCCCATGTTGCGGTCAGTCTTTCCGACCCTCTGGCAACGAGCAGGAAATCTGACATGGAGGAACGAGACGGTGTGCTGAAAACGAACGCTACTCTGCATCAATTGGTCTCAGCTGGCCTGTGGGCAGGCACGAATACGGCAGCCTAAGGGAGAAGGTTCCATCAATTTATTGACATAATTAGAAAGCATAAGGCAAGATAACCAGTAAAATGTATCCTGGGAATTGTAGTTGCACATGTCGGAAACAATGCCAAGTTATAGAATTTTATAGAGTGCATCAAACATTACAAAAGTGAAGCATGTTACAATGAAGAACAACATACTGATAAAGGACAGCACCTACAATGGTCAAGTGCAATCTATAATAAATATGTGACCTACAATATGTCAAGATGTACTCAATTAGCACTGCACATACACAATACAATGTGTGTTAATGTACTGTGCAAATAGCATTACTCTTAATTACTCTTAAAACCGAATAAGTTCTGGTAAAAACGTGTTAATGATTAAACCCATTCCAGACTAGCCAGAAGCAAGTTAAAGTAAAATATCAACTACAAATGGTAAAATGTAAATGCAGTTAGAATGATTATACATAAAACTGTAAAAGATGGAGGGGGACTACATAGGCAACACATGGCAGGTATGACTACAAACAGTTAAAGTCGATATCCACAAAAGTAAGGTAAAAACAAGATGCAAAGAGGGCAGGGGTAAAAGACCCAAGATCTAATTATTCTGAAAGGATTACAAAGCATTGATGGGGGCCCTAGATGATG
Organism: Triturus cristatus; assembly: GCF_964204655.1. Taxonomy (NCBI): domain Eukaryota; kingdom Metazoa; phylum Chordata; class Amphibia; order Caudata; family Salamandridae; genus Triturus; species Triturus cristatus. Next base: position 809,178,656 of record NC_140594.1, on the reverse strand, counting down.
GTAAAATAACATAGGGTAAACGGGTAATTGTGAGTGAAGGAAGTGACACAGACCTTCATCAGAGTAAATGCCATCAGATTATAAAATGCATAAGGTTACAAATAATCTTGATTCCATTTGGCATAGTTCTAATTCGCCGGTGCAGCCCCTGGAGTGTCTTCTGCATTGGTATATACAAACACATTTAATATGTTTGACGTTCAAATCGTTGTTACTTAAAATATATAGCTACGGTTATATTTTTATACACCCTTCCTAATGGCTCATACATGCTCTATTTGCTGTCAGCGGTCTGATTGTGCTCCCTATATATACCATTCAACACCCTTCCTAATGGCTAATACACGACATGGTGAGCAAAGAAACAATGGATTTAGGCCCAGATCTGTGACTGTGGATGAATGTTTGACAATGTTCAGCATTCCGTCCATCATCTTTTTCTGTTGTACAAAATAACCCTCTTCCCAGGCTTTAACCTTCCTTTTTAATACATAGGTCACCCCTAACGAAGGCTCTAAATAGCCCATGTGGTAGGGTGCATTCCATTTAAATAGTAGGACATGTACTTTCAAGTTTTACATGTCCTGGTAGTAAAAAACTCCTGAATTAATGTTTTACTACTGTAAAGCCTACCTCTCCTATAGGATAATATTGAGTTACCCTAATACATATATTGAGTTACCTTAATACATTTAGTAAGTGCTAATCTTTGATTGGGAGCTGGTAGAAATTTCACCTTTGGGCTCAAATGAATTGCAATTTAAAAAATCCTCTTTAATGGTAAAGCCGGATTTTAAATTACAATTTTGATGATGTCCCTTTTAGAAAGTTTGAATTTCCTGCCATAAACTTTGAGGCCTTCCATGAGTTTCCAGCTGCCTGGGCCAGTATATGCCTCCCGCATTAGAAATGCATATTGAGCTTAGACAGTGAGCTGTTCCCCGCCCTACCTGCTGTTCAAAAGGGTTCCCTCCAGGACGCACAAAGGGACCTGATACTAGCCATTTGTCTCCCTAGAGTTCTTGGAGCCTTGGCAGGGTAAGGGAGGAACTTACCAGAACCAGGTGTAGGGTTAGTGTAGAAAAGTCCCCCACTTTCAAAGGATGGCACCAGGTAAAAATATAGGTCCTCCTGACCCAGTCTTCAGTGTACCCCTGGACCTGTGGACATTACAGAAGGGGGGCTGCCTTGTTTCCCAGATGACTACCTTACTGCTTGAGACCGTTCTTGTCCCCCTGAAGACTACCCTGCTGCTTGAGGACTGCCTAGTTTGTGAGGATTGACCTGCTGCTTCAAAAGGTGGCTCCCCAGGTCCTGGACCCATGGCTGGTGTATGAGTGCACTCCTCTTCAAGAAAAGGAGAAATCCTAAAGTTTTGGACTCTTTGCACCAGACTTTGAGAAGGTAGCTTTTTCAGCGGGTCTAACCTGGTCCCTGTATCCAGCCTATGCTTATCGCAGTTGGACTGAACTTGTGACTTCCTCCTGCACTAGCATGACCAGATGACTGCAAGTGGCGCTTTGTGCTTTTAGGCGCTATATCTGTAACGCCCTGAACGTCTCAGGATCGTTTAACAGACACGATAATGAGAACGCAACCACTTGTGAAGGTTTAGTTATTTTAATGAAGGCAAAAATAATACAAGGAATAAACAAAGGTTATAGTCACTGGAATCCTCCAGGCTAAGTACGTTACCAGCCCACAGCACGGATGGTCCTAACCGTCCTCTGCATATACGCCGATCCCGGCGTATGCCAACAGAGGGCAGAAATGAAATGGCCGACAATGCCAATCGGTAGGCTGTGAGGGGCACGAAGAGTGTTGGGGAGAATCGAGGAGTCAGGGAAACACCCAGCCGGGGTCTCTACCTGAAGGGAGCAGCCGCTCAACCTCTTCCTCAGACTGCACCGGGACGCGGAGTCACCTCCTGGTGATGCGTCACCGATACCCCAATCACAAGCAAAGAAGACTGAACCAAGAGCAGCCGCTCGATCGATCGATCCCGTGGACTTCCGAGTCTGTAACGCGGCAAACACCTCCTGGTGTGCGTTACAGCTGGCAGTCCCTGTATCTCTGGTCGGGCTGGGAGTTACGACTCCAACCAGCAAAAGCGCCACTGCGCTTTGACTCAGCCGAGTCAAAAGGCGAAGCTCAATGGTTATCCGGTAGAGCTTCCGGGTCCTTCACAGGTGACGATGGGGCAAGACACGGCCCAGGGAGTAACGACTCGACCTACCTCCGTTCTTGCCTTACTGGAGCACCACTCCGGAACACTGCTCTTCACTAAGCAGGTACGTCGGTGTAAACACAATATCCGACAGCGTTGTACCTCCCGGTTCCTCCCTTTATAGGGCGTGTTTTCCTTGAGTTATGTAACAGCTCTCCTGTTTACATAAGGGCGTGTTTTCCTTGAGTTATGTAACAGCTCTCCTGTTTACATAAGGGCGTGTTTTCCTTGAGTTATGTAACAGCTCTCCTGTTTACATAAGGGCGTGTTTTCCTTGAGTTATGTAACAGCTCTCCTGTTTACATAAGGGCGTGTTTTCCTTGAGTTACGTAACAGCTCTCCTGTTTACATAACCTCTCAACCGCTAAGCATCCTGGGAGATGTAGTCCGTTTTCGCTGGTTACCGTTTTCCTCCCCTCGCATGACAGGGATTCTTGACAATATCTACTTAAACCTTTAAACTAAATATCTACTGATTGGATGTTTGCCGTTGTGGTATCATGTAATTTATTGAATTTCACTCTATTTTTCTAAATTGGAGTTTTCTTGAGCTGTTTTCAATTTATTACTATTTGTGTGTTGCATAAATAATTTACCCAGTGCCTCCGAGTTGAGCCTGGCTGCTTGTGTGCCAAACTACCAGAAGGTTAATCACAGGTTACATTTGTAACTTTTGTAGTTCACTCTGACAAGGATTGTGTTTTTTTGCTTGAGTGGGGTTCTCAACACCCTCAACCAATACCCCGATTTCTTACAACAATTATTTATCTAGTGTTACCAAAGGAGGACAAGGCTGTGACATTATTGATCAAAACTTTATCTAAATATTCTGAAACATTTTCAATTAAGTTACCATCGCTATTGCCAGTCCCAGCAGTGAGGTCAAGGATTTGTGTTTGTCAGGTAAAAATAAAATATCAGAATACCATGATATAGGATAATTATTTTGTACGCTCACCAATCGCCCCCTCCTATATCCAAAAATCAATTAACATTAACACATCTAATGTCTTCTGTAGGTGGACTGTAGGATCACCATTCAATATAAAGTAGCATGTTTTGTCATTAAGTTTGTGATACCCCTCTTTCAAGTAGAGCTCTTTTGATAAAACCACAACATTTTCACAATTATTTGAAGACTTGATGACAAAACCTCTGGATCCCGGCAGAAGAGGGTAGGTCGGCCGGCCTTTTGCGGACTTTGCAAAACCACACAAGGAAATTCCTTGTGAGATACCTGCCGGGTATCAATGAAGTAGATAGAGAAACTCAACTAGGGTTGGTCATATTCTATCAAGTACTACACATAGCATGTGTTAGGTTGGTTTAAAAGGGTAGATCACACCATACAATCACCCACGTGTAGATAGATTTGATTTTATTAGGTCCCGACGTATCGCCACCAGATTGTTTAAATACCAGGTGAGAAACATGTTGACTGCACAATAGTGCCCCCCTACATGAGACAATCTCAGACATGCGCCTTTGTTTCTTTTAATCAGGGTGGGAGACACATTGATTAAAATAGTCTTCGCTGGTACTCCCTTATCGGTTTTAAAATTTCTTTCAGGTTATGCACCTCCATACTTTCATCTACACTAATTAGGCCCCTCACCCCCCACAGCAACAAACGGCATTTGGAATTAAAGATCTCCGCCCAAGAGACCCTCATAGGGAGCCCGTCCGGTATTGCAGCCAATATGATGAAGCATGACACCTTGCCGGGTGTGTGAGGGCCCTATATTCTAAGAGGAGGAATTCTCATCCTCCTACACTTCATAACCACAAGTTTTCCCTTGTCTCGATATTAGGAACAGCATACCTTTTGTATCTTGATGACAAATATGCCATCCATGCGCAGGCACCCTATTGTCAATATAACTGCTGTTGACAAGTTAGATTGATATTTTCATCTAGCTAAAAAGGAATCTATGAATGTGGGGAGACAATCTTGCAAACAGACTGTTGTAATGTGGATATAAGACCATCCTCAACTTCTGGGCAGAAGGTGGCCCTTTTCTTCAGGCCATTATAACTGCACCATATTCAATTCCTCAGTTCTCAAGGTTCAGGTCTGCATACAATATAGATTTATGGCTGTCAGTCTCATGCACAAGATCATAAAAATGCAAATATCTCTAATAGACAAACGACTATACGTTTTTGACTCTAGGCACATTGCATCAAATCCATCCAATCTCATTGCATACAACTTCTGAAGTCTTAGTTTGAGTGACTCTTTCGATAGAACTCTTACAAAATAAGAGACTAGTCAACAATCAGATAATTGATGACAAACAAGCTAGTATTTTTCTTCTAGTCCTGAATTATTTGGATAATGCTTTCGATATCGATTGATCAATTCCTTCGATCATGTCATTGATTTCACATCTAGATTTGTCATCTTTCTCTTTATTTTTTATATCTTGATTTCAGTTTTGTTGAGAAATCCCCACAAGTGAAACTTTGATTTCCCTTAAACAAAAAAATAAATAAACCAGGAGTCTTACTAAAGATCTGTGGCTGATCCTCATTAGCTGAAGAATTAATTTCTGAATATGCGACTGTCACGATATAGCAATTTGCTCAACCAACCATTCATTTTTACAGATCACAGTTTTAATAAAATATGTATATCCTACCACATTCATAATCATGCACATCTTTAAAATGATGTTGCTTACTTAGGCTTATCTAAGCATGACTTTACTGACTTTAATGTCAATGTAAAAGAATTTGACTGTAATCTCCTCACAAGATCAATTTTTAGCACAATACTTGGCGTAAATGTTCTGTTTTGAAGGTAAACTTATCCCCAACAATATGTATATGTTAGACTAATGTTTTTAACAGTCGAAATGAGGAGTCACTCGAATCAATTTAGCAATTTTTATATAATTCTGAGCAAACTTCAGAACAGTTTTTTTTTTTTAAACAGACAAGATCTTTATTATTATCGTAGGCCATACAACTCATACACTGCCTACATCCCGTTGGGCCGGCAGGGCCAAAGTACCAGTGCTAGGTGGTATGTGGGGAGAGGGGGGGGGGAGGTAGAACACACAGCAAGCTGCCTACAACCCCATAAGGGGCCGGCTGCGTCAGGGGGGGGGCAGCGGTGACAACACAAGGTGACTTAGATCTCGTTTTTTGTTATTTTTTCCTTTTAAAACAGTTATATAACTGAGAAAGAACTAGGGAAGGGAAACCACTATCGCGAAGTGTGTGCTAGGGGGTGTGCGTCGCAACAGACCGTGTTACAATACGCAGCAGGGCTGGGGGTGAACCGGGGACGTCGTTACTCATGTGATCACGTTGCGTCTACTATGGTGGGCCTAGACTCCACTCCAGTGTTAGGGGCGCACCTGGTCAGTGCGTGCGAAGGGTAAGTGTAATCCATTAGGTGTTGTGGGTAGAGTGTCAGAGTCCGTGGAAGCTAGTACCTTCCGAAACGGGATTTAAGGGGGGGGGGGGGGGGGGGGGCCGTGTGCGGTGATGGTGGCGTCAAGCGTGTCCCTGTGGGTGGCCAGGCTTGGGTGAATTGAAAGAGTACTTGGGTCCATTCCATTGCAAGCGGGTACTTTCTGCGCCCCCGCGTTTCCTCCTCTCTTAATTGCCTCCTCCTCCGCTGCTGTCCATTTCCTCACCGCCCCTGCCCATGCCTCTCTAGATGGCCCTTGAGGGTCTCGCCATTTCATGGCGATGGCCCGTTTAGCTAGCAATAATGTGAGGGAAGCATAGCGGGTGTGGGCTTTGAGCAGCTTAGGTTTGCGGAACAGTCCCAGGGCTACCGCCTCCCAGGAGCGCAGGTCTGGGAGCTTAGTTATCGCAGTGATGGATGTGAGGACGGCCGTCCAATACTGACCAGTGACGGGCAGCTCCAGAACATATGCTGGAGCCGGGCATCTGGGGATCGGCATCGGGGGCCCAAGATAGGTACATCCGGGTAAAAACGTTGCAGGCGTGCAGGGGTTTGATACGCCCTGTGTAAGATATTATATTGGACGTTTTTGAGGAACTCTAGGGCTTTCTCCCATTCGGTATCATGCAATTGTCTCCCGACGTCCTCCTCCCATTGGGAGTGAAGGGCGACCAGTGGTTGATTAAGAAGTTGTCTAATGGCCTTATACAACCAACAAACGAGGTGGCGACTGGAGCCCATGTGGAGGATCGTGTGAATAACCGGGTGCGTCTCCGGCTCCCCTTCGGAGAGGTCCGCATAGGGCTGGAAGTGTGCTATCAACTGCCTGTGGAGTAGGAATTGCCCCGGCGGCAGACCATACAAGTCCGTGAGGTGAGTAAAGGGCGCAAGCTGGCTGTCGGCAAATAACGCCTCGGCCTCTGTGATGTCGCACGCGGTCCAGGGGCTTGGGAGAGTAGGCCGGCGCTTCGGGTGCCTTTCGGTGAATCCGCAACATACAGCGTCTGGCCACAGAGACCTGAAGTGGGTAAGTGCGTCGCGGTTTGGAGCCTGGAAGTAGCAGTCGGCACAATTACGGTACAGGGACCTGGCCTTGTTGCGTATAGGTTTCTCCCATATGGCGGCCAGCTGTCCAATACGACAGCCATTGGAGCTGTGCCGCCAGAAAGTAGGATTTAAAGGCTGGGGCCCCTAGGCCACCCTCCGTAGTGGGTAACTGCAGTGTGCGTAAGGCGATACGAGGCCTGCCGGCTTCCCAGATGAGGGAACGCAGGAGTGTATCCAGGTCCCGAAAAAAGGCGTGTGGTGGGATCACCGGCAGGTTGGCGAAGTAATAGAGAAGGCGGGGAACCAGTATCATTTTGCAAGCGCCACTCTACCTATGGGCGCTAGCGGAAGGGCTGTCCATAATCGCACCGCCGATCTGATCCCAGCCAACAGCGCGCGATGATTGCCATCAAACAGGTCGGCTGGAGAGTGATAGAGCCGTACCCCCAAGTATCGGGGGGCTGTGGCACCCACCGACAGTGTTTTCTCGCCGAGGCAGACATCTCGCAGCTGGGTCCCCGGGTGAAGAGGTTACACGATGGACTTGTCCCAGTTCACTCGCAGCCCGGAGGGCGCCGCGAAGTCCTGCAGCACCGTCCAAATCGCAGTGAGGTCCGCTGTGGCATCTCGGATGTAGAGGAGCAGATCATCCGCATACAGGGAGACACTGTGTATCGTACCTGCTATCGGAATGCCCTAGTCAATTCCTCCCTCCCGCAGACGTATGGCAAGAGGTTCCATCGCCATGGCGAAGATTAGAGGGGAAAGGGGGCAGGCCTGTCTAGTCCCGCGCTCGACCTGCAGCGGCACGGAGATATATTGCCCTATGCTGACACGAGTGGTAAGATTAGTATAGATAAGTTGGGTATATTTAAGTAAATTGGGTCCTATCCCTGCCCTCCAAAGAACTGCGAAGAGATACGGCCATGTGAGAGTGTCAAATGCCTTCTCAAGATCCAAAATCAGGCACGCTGCGTTAGGATAGCTAGTATTCACCTGATCCTGGACATGGAATAGACGCCGCAGGTTTTGGGAGGTACAGCGACCCGGAATAAACCCACATTGATCCATGTGAATCAGGGGTCGAAGGATCCCTTCATAGCACTCTGCCAGAATTTTCCCCAATATCTTGCAATCAGCCGAAAGGAGCGTAATTGGGCGGTAAGATGATAGCGATTGTGGGTCCCGATGTGGCTTCACAAAGGACACGATGATTGACTCGCGGAGAAAGCTAGGTAATTCTCCCTTCTCAAACGCAGTTGCGTACATTGCGACAAGGCGTGGGGTCAGGAGGGAGGAGAAGGCGCTAAAATACTCTAGGGGTAGGCCGTCCATCCCTGGTGCTTTACGGCGTGCCATGGCCCGGGGAGCCTGCGAGACGTCCGACGCAGAAATCTTCGCTTCCAGGCTGGCATTGTCGGCTTTGGAGATGCGCGAAATTCGTAAGGGGTCTAAAAAGCGGGGAATGGCTTCCGGGTCAGTCGATTGTGGGGCCCGGTAGACTGTGCTATAGTACTGATCGAAAACCTGGAGGATATCTACCTGGGTCCGTACTACGTCCCCCCCGAGGGGCCAGTAATCTCCGTGATGGGGTGTATGCCCGCATACTGCTTCACCAGCCAGGCCAGGAGCGTTCCCGCTTTATCTCTATCTCGGTGCACCCTGGCTGCGTAAGCTCTGAAGTTATTTTTCCGCAGGGTACTTAACGCCTCAGTGTAATGGGACCGTGCTGTAGCTACCTGTCGCGTTGACGCCGCGTCCCTATCTTCGCGCTGGGTGAGTGTTGCCAGGTGTCGCTCCGTGTCCATGAGTGATCGTTCTAGTGTGCGCTTCACCCCTGCTATCTGTGTAATACACGCGCCTCGCACCACCACCTTGAACGCATCCCACTCCGCTAACCTTGACGAAGCCGTGTCGGTGTTATTGGTGAAGTAGTCTTGGATTGTGCGTGCATGATCATGTTTAAAAGCCAGATCAGTAAGGAAATCGCATGGGAGGCGCCACATGGCAACCGGAGGAAGCGGCGGTCTCCAATGCAGTCGAATGACATGCGCATCGTGGTCAGACACTACCCTACCTAGGTAATCTGTCTCATGTATTTTTGGGATGCGCGTCGGGGAACATAAAAACCGGTCCAGTCGGACCCGTAAATTATGGGGAATGGAATGGAAGGAGTACAGCCTTGTGTGAGGGTGATGTGCTCTCCACGCATCCTCCAACTCCGGAATTGCTCTGCGTGTCTCGAAGCCGGCGAGTGGCGCGGGGGCGGGTGAGATCTATCAAGGGTGAGATCCAGTACTCCGTTATAGTCACCCCCTAGGATCCAGGGAATGGATGGGAACTGTGCCAATACCCCCGTCAGGACCTCGGAATATCGCTCTTGGTCGGTGTTCGGCGCGTAGATGCTGCCCAATAATATCGCCTGCCCATCCAATACCCCATGTAGTAGCGCATATCTCCCTTCTGTATCTACCACCCTTCGAATTTCCTGAGACGGGGTGCCCGGGCGCAGCCAAATGAGCGCCCCCCGTGCGTAAGCAGAAAACGTTGTAGTACACAAGGTTCCCTCCATTTCGCCTGTAATTTACCCACTTCTGCGGCCGTGAGGTGAGTCTCTTGGAGAAACGCTATGTGCGCACGTTGACGTTTGATGTATGAGTAGATGGCATACCATTTACGCGGCCTGTGTAGGCCCCTGGTGTTTAGCGTGAGGATGCTAAGTTCCGTGTTAGGCATTGGATAGGGTTCTGGTGAGTGCGTAGTGGCCTAGTGGCGACGCTCGCGGGGAGTGTGACGGCCCCCGGGTGCCCTTGGCCCGACTGAAACGGTGGTGCGGGGAGTCGTAGGCACCTCGGTGTCGAGCGTGTACCTCATGTGTGGTTTCCTTAGGGAAAGAACTATTATGGGTGGGGAAACAGAAATAAGTAACCAAAACCATGATCGGGAAACCGTCCCAATACTTGGGACCCATCAGAAAAGCCAATGCGTCCAAACAGTCTCTCCCCAATCCAGGGATCGTAACCATCAGAACAAAAACAATGGGTGTGACGGGCGCCGCCGAGGCTGGGTCACGCCGGGCATTCGTAGGAGTGTTATACGTCGCCTGGCCGAGTTGACGGCCCAGGTGTAGAGGCGCTGGAGTGGTGTGAACTGTTCAATTTGTGTGGGTGCAGAATGTATGTCGTGCGGGTACCTGTGGGTCCATGTCTCTTCGGTACGGGTGTTTATTCAGCCCGTATTCGAATGTAGCATATTGTCCGGGACTGTTAGGAGGGAGTGTGCGGAGGTCTGAACGGGGAGGGCCTCTTCCTCCTCCTCGGAGGTGAAGGTATGGGGTGCTCCATCCAGCTCCTCACCAGTAGCATCGGGTCCCAACGCCGCCACCGCCTGCACGGCCCTGTTTCTCTCCCTGAGGATCTGGTCCGGGCTCGGAGAATGCTCTGTACGTTGGTTGCGTAGATCTCGGCCGCTCTGCCATCGCTGGGACTGTGATTTTCGTGTCTTGCGCCTGCCGGGGCGTGACCTGGTTCGTCTGTGAGGTCCGGCTGGGGCCTCCCGCGGCCCCTGCCAGCAGTGGTGGTCTGCCCAGTCGGCGGGTTTCTCAGCAGCCATGAAAAAGTGAGTGGTGCCCACGTGGACGACTGAGACGGGCCGGGAACAACAAAGAGTATTGTAGGTTATTGTCCCGTAACCGGCGTTTCACCTCCAGAAATGATGAGCGCTGTTGTTGTACTGCCCTGGCATAGTCAGGGAACACCATAACGTGGCTGTTTTCCACCTGAAGCGGACCCGCGGTCCGGGCCGCTCGGATGGCCGCATCTCTGTCCTGAAAGTGTAGGAACTTGGCAAGCATCAGCCGGGGTGGAGCCCCGGGGCGTGGTCTGCCCGATGGCACCTGATGAGCCCGTTCTTTGGTGAAAAAGGTCGTTCGTTCCACCTGAGGGGTAAAGGATTTGATCCAGGTCTCCATATAGTCCCATGGCGTCGCCCCTTCAATTCCTTCCGGGAGACCAATCACCCGAATGTTGCATCTTCGGGAGCGTCCCTCCAGGTCATCGAGGCGCTCCTCTATGGTGGCCTGCCGGTCCTGCAACGCCCGTATTACAGTCTTGTGGGCTGTCACCACTGGTGCGAGTTCCGAGATAGAGGTCTCCCCATCCCTCACCCGGTCCCCCAGCTTCCGATGGTCATCACGTATCAGGCTAATGTCTGTGGTAACGGACCCAAGGCGTTCCTCCATGGAGATCTGGGAGAGCTCGATGGCCGCCAGCACCTGGTCCAGCTTGGCTGTGATGACCGGGACCGATTGCGTGGCTGAGGGCCCCTCCAGCACCCTGGCTTGCGGTCGATGTTCAGGCGCCGTCTCCGGTATCGTGGTCTACTGCGTCGATCGTGTTTTTCCCATGTCCAAACGGCAACCGGCGATCTCTTGCCGTGAGGGCATGGCGAGGTGCGGGCGCGGGACCTCCCCGGGGGCCACCACCGTCTCCGGCGGTCTCCTGGCTGTTCTTTTCGTGTATGGGATATAGTGTGTGTGTATATCCCCTCCCCTGCCCCGCCAGGGGCCGCTTCTCCGGGTCGCCAGTCACCCCGCCGGCGACTCCCCCGTGGGAGTTGTTCAGTGGGAAAAGCTGGCGCCAGCCCAAGGACCGCAGGGCCTCAAGGTGTCCAGCGGTCACCTTCCGCTGCAGTCTCCGCCTCTATATCCTTTCGTCACTGGTCACCGGGCACCACCGGCACTAGGTTTAGGGAGGGGGGCAGCCTCGACCACGGGGTGTCCCTCCATGTGTTCTGGGGTGGTGTCCCCTATCTCCGAATGCTATGTGGCTCCCGTCCACTTTGCCCCCGTGGGGGTACCGCCGTGGCCCGTCCTCCCCAGTGCGACCCCGGGCTCTGGCCGCAGGTCTTCGGTCCGCCGGCCCAGGGGGGCTATCCGATGGTGACTTCAGGCAGCCAGGGGGGCCCCCCCTTGCCTCACCTCCCTGGTTGAGGCACGCGGACGTCGGGCCTACAGTCCTTTGGTAGGAGTCGGCGTTGCCCCGGTCTCGTGCCCCTCTCAGTGCTCGGCTGAAGCCTTAAATGCAGTGCTGCTATCGTCGTGCGGCGACCATGTTAGGGTCAGGCAGAGGGTCAGGCAGTGGGCCTCGCAGCGCCCGGGCCCCTCCGCGGTCCTCCCACGGCCCGGCACCTCGCGGTCATCCGCTCCCGTGGTAGCCCCAGGGGGCCGACACCCTCTCTCACCCCTCGTGTCTTCTGGGGGGCCGCCTGGGGGCGTCGCTGATGCCGGGCACTGGAGGGATCCCCGTCTGGGCCCGGTCAGGCCGGTCTGGGGGGCATCTGCCGCTTCTCCCGGGTGGGGGGGGCGTCCGTCCCCGTGTTGGTGTCTTCAGTGGTCCCCTCCAGGGGTGGCTGGCGCTGCCGGTCCTACTCTCGCTCCCCGCCGGTTACTACGGGGCGGCCGCCGCCATCTTGCCTCGGAGGTCCTGGTCGTCTCGGGGGTGGCCGGCGCCGCTGGGACGCCTCTCCCGGGAGTTGTGATCGCCCAGGGTGGCCCTCTGCTGTCTGCCGCCGCTCCGGTGCTGCTGGCAGCGCTCACACCGCTGTGGCGACGCTGTGTGTCGACCTTTGGGCTGCCCGGTCGCGGAGCCCTAGCTCACTGCTTCCACCATCGTGGCTTGTTTGGCCACGCCGCCAACTTCAGAACAGTTATGAAAAATTAAAAGATGCAACCCCTAGGTCTGATACTGTGGTCTATATAGTTCAAGAGAGAGATCTCTTATAGGAAACCGCTACTGAGTTTATTTTGTGTGAATAACAGTGCATCTGCCATAATGATGTGGTCAATAAAATAAATGATCAATTGCACTTTGTGTCCATTTTTTTTGCTGTCCGAACAATCACGGGGGAAATGCTAACGGATCCGAGCCCTTCATTATGAATACCAACAGACCTCTACAGGGACTAAGTGAACAGATCATCCAAGAGGGATGCTTGTAAACCGTGGTTTAACATGAAGGTTTTTAAGTGCATTTACCCAACATGAAAAACACAAACATCCCTGGCGACCTGATCTTCACAGATGGAGGGGCAACATGTAATCATGTAATTTACAATACAAGTCTCACCAGGAAATGAAGACCAGCCGTGCAAAACGATTTCTCCAGTTTTCAACTGCCCTTTGAAGTCAAAGACCATGGTGTTTACCCAGGCAACCGGGAAGTGCTGAAAAAGGAAGCAAAACATTTCATCAACGCCTTTAAGATACTCATAGATGGATGTGCCTAACAGCTTGAAACAATAGGGAATGCTTGAAACAATAGGGAATGCTTATCTTTCATGACGCGTGCAAGTGTTTCACATGATGTTTAGGTTCACAAATCAGAACCCTTCCTTGATGGCGCTGCCGCGCCAGGCATTATCAGCAGTGATGGTTATGCCAGTCAATGAATGCAAAGCAAGTTAGTAATAATGAAGGGCCACTGATTTTCGAACACCCAAAACTCCTTGAAAACTAAGAAAATGTTCAACCGAACCAATTATTAACAACCAGATGGACTTCTTGAGGTCTGTACCTAATTAATAAAAAGTTGTCAGGCCAGTTTAAAAAAGTGACAGACGCATGGCAGGTGATATTACTCAGACAGGCTCCTAAAATAGTAACTACTCAACTAGTGTCTCCAACTTCTAACCTCGGTCTTAAATCAACACACCAGAGTAGTTCTATGAGGAAAAGGTTTGATCAAATCCTGGTTTAAAGCGCTACAAATATCTTCATTGAATTAATGCACACTTTCCAGATTAGGTTTTAATTTGAAAAGAGACGTCCTACTAAGAATATTCTTGATCCCCTCTCCCCCTTAGTAAGAGATGTCCACATTAATTATGTATATGCTACATCCTCGCTCAAGGATCAATTTCAATAGTGCCCTTTTTCAGGCAGTGGCGCAAAAGCGATAACCCCCTCCCAGATGGGCGAGTTCCTGCTAGCTCCCTGGCCTTTAACATGCACCCCACCTTCCTTTGTGGCAACAGATGAGGAGTCATTTGATGGTGCAAAACGGCTGCAGCTTTTATTCACATAACATGATCAAACTGCACAGATCAAAGTTTACCAAGCATACATCATTAATGCCAAATTGTCTGTAGATCAAGTTATTAAATCCGTAACAGCACCTTGAGCGAATGCCCCATTTTAGCAAGGGTCTAGCACCTTCTGCGACCTCTAGGCTACATCTTGCTGGAAAGTTCTGTGGACTGCCCTTGTGCCTAAACTGGCTGCAAGTACCGTGATCACCCTCTGCTGACTCTTTGCTGACCAATAGCCTGCTCCCCGTGCCCCTGCCGTACGAGATCCCAAGGGCACGCACTTGAGGGGCACCTCCTTTGGCGATTGCGCTTCCTCTGCTGTCCCTTTGTGTGGTCTCCGCCATGCTGAATGTGGTTTACCGAACTCCGGCGGCTCTCCCACCTGCTCCCCTCCCGATGTTCTCCTAGTGGACGCCTAGTAGCTCAAGAGCCCCCTCCAACATTGAGGAGGAACAGGCCCATGTCTATTTCCATCAAGTTTGCTCCGTACGGTTTGTAGTGCCCTTGAGTTTTGAGGTTAATGAATCCATGCCTCACGAAACCCCACCGTTAGGTTCCCACACTCTGGACATGGTTCTATTTCTTTCTGGACCTCTACAGCTGCGTTATCCAATGCCCCCCTCCATGCAACTCATGGTATGATACGGAAATGGCGAGGGGGGTGTGTGTGACGTCCTGTGTGATTGATACCTTGGGGGACAGTTTATCACACGATGTGAAGCGACAGACTCATTCACGTTAGGTTGTGGACAATACTTACAGTACACCAAAATATCGTCTACAGCACTCGAGATTTGTCCCAGGTTCCCAGCTGGGCCCATACCTTCACAAACACTGAGCAGGCTACTAGATCCAGCTGGGGGACAGAGACCTAAAACACATCTCTATAGAGCGTTACGAGAGGATTCACCGGAAGTAACCCCAAAGGGCAAACAGGTGGACAGAGGGATTGGGAGATGAACTGATGCCCTGTGACTGGTGCAAGATACATATGGAGACGTGCATAGTGAATTCAAATGCATGCTTTAAACTCCAACAGTATAGCTTTGTGCATCAGTTGCATCTCACCCCAAAAACACTGCACGCCGTCTACCCTTCCCGATCAGACGTAAGCCTGCGATGTGGTGCGTCAGAGACAGATTTTCTGCATGTGGTGTGGAGTTATACAGTTATAGCACCCTTCTGGAGAAACGTACTGCAGAATCTAAAGGTGGCAATTGGATGGAATATTGAGGGCACCTCACATGAAGTGTTACTGAGCCTGCTTCCAACCCCTGCAAAAAAAGAAAAAACTTAGTCGCACATATTTGATGCTAGGGTTGGTGCTGGTAAAGAGGCAGATAGCCATTAAATGGATGAATGTCCAACAGTCCGGGTATAAGGAATGACTGCGAGATATGTCTGAATGGGCAGTGGCTGAGGAGGTCAAGATGAAACACATGAGAAGGGAAGGAAATCTGGAGTATGATCTGGTATTGGAGACCGATGCCTACAGACCTGCAAGGGGATGAGACTGAAACTGATGATCATATTGGGGATGCACGAGGGGAGGTAGATGTGACCGATATGCTTACTCGGACACCTCGTCGCAAAGGGTTATTGCAACCATGAACAACTAATAAGTTAAGATGTATGCAAGAAGAGTAGTAGGATTCTGCCATTGCCACATCTGCTTAATTAATAGGAGTAAAACCTCCATCTGTAATTAAGCTTGAGCTGTAAGGTGAGTGGGAGGAGTTGGGGAAATGTTTACACAAAGCTATTGATGACTCATCCGGATACTTCTTGTAAGATGTGTTGTGCTAATGATTGTTGCAAAGTGTATTTTATTGAATAATCAATAAAACATAGCAGGAAAAAAAACTCAGAGTATGATCTCAGAACACACTAGCTCTGCTGACCTAATCAGGGAGGCTACAGCAGTCAGTTTATCATGGCACTGATTAACTCACAACGACCCAAGTCGGCTAAACTGTTCCTCCCCAGATGCACTACTAATGCGCAAGTCTTCCCTTCTCGTTTCACTGCGTCTTGCACGGCAGACAGCAGGTGTTCCCAACGCATCCCTGGCTTGCCCATCCAGGAGACTGTGGTGTTGCATAACTTCATTCTTTCATAATTCTTTTGCGCCAACACCCACCGAAGTGCCCTGGCGACAAACAAATGTCCCAATATCCATACCCTGCGTGCTTAACCGGGGAGACCCGTCTTGATCGAAAGAGGGTTTAAGTTTGGTCAGATATAGGCCTGAAAGACCCCTGATGCCCATCGGTCTATCTGTTTGATGCGCTCAACATTCAGGCCACTCACCTCGGTCATTGTTGCAGAGCTTATGTGGTAGGAATGTGGCGCAAATTCTTTTGGTGGGAGGCATCCTGCACTAATGGCCATTCCAAGGACAGTATTAAATTGAAAGAGGCTGAGATCTGAGCCTTCTTCATGGCAGAAAAGCAACTGAGCACCCTGGACTCTGCTCTTTAGGTAATCGCACATGCAGCCAACAAGGTTGCATTTGCGGTCTGCTAAGCAGTGCAGGCGTGTTCACTTGCCTCTGCCCTCTTGATCTACGCAAATATCTCATTATAGATCTGTCCTCCATGTGCAGATCCCTAAATGTTAAGCATACCGACCCAAGGTTAAATTAGGCCGGGGTTGCCAGTTAACTGACCCAGTCTGCCCCAGGAGTGCAAGGGAGAAGCCGCCCGAAAGAGCAGTAGCTCATGCCTATGTGTGCAGATGCTCTAGAGCTCCTTGAACACTTTTCTCAAGGTGCTGAAACATATAGGGAATCTCAAGTCTTGTTGCCTTGGTTGGAGGCGCCCCCATCCTTTCATGGCTGTCTAACAGTTGACAGTACTGGCAGGGTAGCCATTACCTGCTAATTTCGCATAGTGAGAAACCGTGCTAAAGTGATTTTTGCACCCAGGAATTCATTTTGTTTTTGGAAAAATTCCACTGTGTAAATTCCTCTACATCCCTAGAAGACACTTCGGCAATCCCCTGCCGCCAGGTATAACCTGAAACATCTCCCTGCTGTATTGGGGGCTAATGCACTGTCCACTAGCCTACTCACATAGGGTCTACCAGGTTCCAGAGTATTCGTGGTATCGCTGCCCTGTCGACGTCAGCGTGCTGTGCCAATTTCCGAAATCTCTGCCACTGAAAATGAGACACCACATCAGCACACCACATTTTCAGAGCCAGGAATATGCCTGGCCCTAATTACAATATTAACCTTAAGCTGGCAGCTTCCCAAATGTCTCTGCAAGCAGACCACTATTGGGCAGTGTGCTGTCCCCAGATTCAACGCTTGGACCACCACATGACTGTCTACCCATAAAGGAATTTGCTTGTTGGCGGGTCACTCTTCCCATATGGAGAATGTGACTATGATTGGAAAGAGTTTGAGTACCGTCAACTTCTTGGTGATCCCTTTTTCATGACAACTTGTCGAAGAGCGAGCAGCCGCCTATACAGAGCCGAAGATGGAGCCAAAGCAGTTGCCCCCAGCTGCATCAGTTATCAGCTCTAGCTGATCTGCCATCACCCATGGTTCCACCAGATCAAGGTCCCATTGAAATTGGCAAGGAATGCTGCCCATTGCCGGAGATCCTCCTCTAACCCTTGCATCAGCATTACCCTGTGCAGCCTCTTTGACAGCCTCTTGTTAACCAGGCCAAACGCCTGGCAAATGGCCTCTTGCTGGTATCACATGGTTGGCAAACTTGAGCTTGCCTAGTAGTTTTTGCATTTCACCCAGCGTAGCTTTTTTGCTTCCCTAGCAGTGTCCTTATGTGCATCAGGTCATCTATCTTTGCTGATGGCAGCCTGCACTGACCCTTCATGGTATCTAGCTCAATGCCCAAGGAGGACAGTTGCATGGTTGGGCCATCAGTATTCTCTTGAGCCAGGGGCACCCCTAGCACATCTGCCAAAGACACAAACTGCGCCAACAGACCTGCACACTCTGTAGAGTCTGGGTGGACAACAAACAAATAGCTGTAGAGGTATTTAATCCGTCCCCCCGCCGGGTGACGTTCCCCCAGGGCCCAATCTAAAAAGCTGCTAAAGGTCTCAATATATGCACAGGAGATCGCACATCTCATCGGAAGGCACCTATAGTGGTAATACTCCTCCCCCAGTTTAAAACCCAGCAAATGATAGCTTTCCGGTTGTATGGGTAACAGGCGGAATGCTGATTGGATGTCGGCCTCCGCTAGCAGGGACCCTTACCCCCATGTCCTGATCTGGTCTATGGCGTTGTCTAAAGTGGGATAAGACACTAAACAGTTGTCCTGCTCCAGCCAGTCGTTGGCCGACTTCCCAGTGGGGTGTGACAAGTGGTGAACAAATCTAAACTGACGGGCTCCTTCTTGGGTACAAGTCCTAGCAGTGATGCAACAAATTGCTGCAAGAACGCTCTGAAAAGGGCCCGGCGACCCTCCCCAGGCAGACCTCCTTGTCCACTTTTTGCCCAAACACAGACGTGTTATCCCTGACTTAGTCAACACAATGAGTTAGAGGGCTTTGGTTTAGTATTGTAAACCCTATGCTGAAACCTTCTGCCAATAACTGCCTCTCTTTAACCTTAGGATAGCTGCACAATAACCTCAGTAATGTAGTTTTTATGGGAATGTATAATTGTGTGGTAGCCCAATCATTTGCTTTTGCTATCTCTACTCCTGTGCTCCCAATTTTTGTTAAAGGTGTTTTTGGCTTCCCCATTTCCTTCAGCCCTCTTGCACTTTGTGACTGGGTGTGCCCCCACCCCACGCAGTTGCCACAGACGTGCCTAAACATACAGGACTGCCCCCATTTGCAATTGTCTGTGTCACACATCCAGCATGGCGTGTTACAGCATTTACCTTTTTTTCACATATGCCTTTGGTATGTTATGGTAAATCCCATCCAGCTTCCCTTTCTGCCCTACTGCTGACTCCCTCTCTGGCAGCGACCATATGGGTTGTATATCCCTGCACGTCCTCATGATCCCACTCTATGTATGGCCAGGTTTGCAATTTTACCCTTAAGCTTTCAGCATATAGTAGTCAAGCATCCCCTTGATACTTTTGCTACTCATCGTGCACTTTCTGTTCGTGCAGGAATAGGGCTGCCACACTTTGCGGGAATGTCTCAACAAACATGCTTGCTAGTTTTCTAAAAGCAGGTAGCCAATTATTGATGTTCCTTTCAACCCAATTCTTGATGTTCCTTTCAACCCTCTGCTTCTGCCTTTCCCTCTTTTCCTCATCTTTTTTGTTTTGTACTGTCAAGTCTAACCCCACCTGATGTACTTCTAACATGGTGAATATGTCTATATATTTTTTACTTTAAAAAAGGAGGGAGATAGAGGAAAAAGGAAACAGGAGGGCTCGTGCTTCAAATAAACACGTACTAGTCATTGAGAGCCCTTCTGTTAGAAGAAGGGTTTTTTCTTTCCACTTTGATGTTCGTTGGAAAACGATATGCTTTCCTTAGATAACCCTACCCCTTGGCGGCATGCTTCATAATCAGGTTCTTCCCGTTCCGCTGAGGAACGGGGCATGCTACAACCTACAGGTACGTGGGAGCACTTTTAGTTGGTACTATGTGTTTGGATGAAGTGTTGAGGTGTGGGGGGAGAAATTAAAAATACCTGGCTAGTAGGAAAAGATTCTTTACCATTACCTCTATCCGGTATTGTTAAAATATGGGGGGGGGGGGGTTGGGAGGGGAGGAGAGAGACCCGGGCAGGCACTGACCCTTAAGCAAGGGAGTGGCCTTGAGGCAAGTGTGAATACAGGTGTCCCTTCTCCTTGTATGGTCTCATGTCGAAATTAAGAGGAGACTAGTATTTGATACAAATCTATTGTGATATTAACACCAATGGGTGCTGTACACATTTATTACATTTATATTTCACGCATTTGTTTTCCTCCAGACTATTAGGAGATGTAAGAGTGATACCAGGGAACTCACAATCTTTGGTCCTGAAGAATAGCCTTTGGGCAGGGCTAGAAACATGTCGACCAGCGGAACTAAGGCACATTGTCCCCTTAAAATTCCAGTTGTTTCCCCCATATTTTAACCATACCGGATAGAGGGAATAGTAAAGAATCTTTTCCTATTAGCCAGGTATTTTTAATTTCCTCCCCCCCCCACTCACACCTCAACACTTCATCCAAACACATAAATGCTCCCCCGTACCCGTAGGTCGCGGCACGCCTGTTCCGCAGAGGAACGGGAAGAACCCGATGAAGAAGCATGCCACCAAGGGGTAAGCCTGGTGGGTGAGGGTTATCTAAAGAAAACAAATGGTCAAACATCAAAATGGAAAGAATGAATACGTATATTTTTTTTTTAAAGCCAGATCCTCCCCAACACGACTAGTGGAATGAGGCTGGCCAAACCAGTTTTCCTGACTATAACTAGTGGGTTGCCTGGTGAAGGTTTTATGCACTCACTAGTGGGTTTACCTCCGGCCCTATTGCTACATGCCCCCCAACCCAGGACTTTGTGGGATCGGTGGGTGCCTGTTTGCTTGCTAACCTCCCCATGCTGCTTTTGGGGTACGTTATTGCACCCCCTCATTTAGACTGCCCAATTTCTGTCTTTTTCCTGGGCTGCCGGTTTTGGGGTGCCTGCGGACGATGTGGCCGTACTCGCTGCCCGCTGCTCTGTCCATGCCATGGACCCATGCCATGCCAAAAATACAGAAGGCCAGGCAGTGCTAGCGGGCTACCCAAGCCCGGCCATGGCCACCATAATGCGCAGGTGAAAATGGGTAAGCTCTGTCCCCAAGACCCTGAACAACCCTGCCATTGCCCTGTGCTGTGTAGCCCTGGCTGCCCCATGGCTTCCTGCCCAGCATTGGCTTGGTGCCCCAAGGTCACCTGTGCTGCCATATTCAATACTTCCACCTGCATGCCACAATTAGAAATCCCCCCCCAGACATCACCCCAGCAGTACTCAGCGCACTGCCATTCTTAGGCTGCCCCCCTCTGCCCGCTACACACTTGTGGTTCACATTATCTACTGTTCTGCTGTGGACTTCGTGGCTGCAGCCAGACTGGCTACAGGCGCTGTTCGCCCTCTGTGCTCTCTCTCTTCCTCGGTGACAGATGCCCTTTCCAGAGTGGGCAGTTGTGTTGCAGGGCTCCTATGCCCTTGAGCCCGCACCTGCTGCTTCCTTGTAGGCCTCTCTTCGGTGGCCACCATTCCGGCTGCAAGCCTCCCACTTCGAGGACCCTGACATTAGGGCCTACTGGTCCTCCTACAGCCAGCTCCCGCTTGCCACCTGGTATTGTCCAGCTGGAGTGCCTCCAGCACTTGCTTACTGGCCTAATCCTTGCCCTGACTTGCAACCAGGTTCTGCGCTCTCCACAGCAGCTCATGCAGGTTGCAGTCTAGCGCTGGTCCATTATAGCCGTCCAGGCTCTTCACTCCACGCTTCGCCGGCCGTGCTCTGCCCTCGTCATCTTCCCCTCTATACCTGGTGGGCTTGAGACGTTCCCTCCCAGATCCCCCAGGACGGGTGCCAGCACTTTAGGTTCCAGACATGCCTTCTCGCTGGAAGAGGACGTCATCTTGGCGCTTCTCCCACCAGGGCTCCCCACCTTGGCCAGTACTCAGAGTGTGAGGATGCCTTCACTCTAACCAATGGGCTTAGCTCCTGAAATGCCCAGTTCTTATTAAAAAGTATATAGCTAGCAGCGAGCTCTGTGTGCTGGCCCTTTAAAAGCAGGAACAGGAAAGCCACTATAGTGTTGCTGGCCCTTTAGGAGGGCTGAAGTTTTTCTGAGTGGGGGTGTGGCCACCCAGTTTCCGGCTGCCCTCCAAGAAGCAAGCAGGATCCCAGAGCTCCTCCGTGGTAAGTCCTCGGGCGGGGTCATTCTTCAGGGCAGCACACACACACAACCCCAGACCGCTGGCCACCTCCTTGCCTCACCTCGCAAGCAACCAGCTTCTTCATGGGCAGTGCGCTTCTCCCCGCACCAAAAGGCAACCTTCACGGGCAGCGTGCTCCTGACCACGCCGCTGACAGCCTACACATGGCACAAGGGCAGCATGCTCGACACCGCTGCCCACAACAAGGCTGCTGCAACATCATTAGCGGTATGCTCCTGACTATGCCGCTGTTCGACTCGCCCCGCTCAGGGCAGAGGACTCCCCGCACGCTGCTGCCCACATTAAAGGGCAATCATCACGGGCAGCTTGCTCCAGACCACGCCGCTGCCTGCAACAAAGCCGCCACAACTTCACGCAAAAAATGCTGTGCAAACAAACGATGGACGGAATGCTGAACAAATCAAACATTCACCCCGAGTCAAGAGATCTGGGTTTAAATCCATTGTTCCTTTGTTCACCATGCCACCCCAGTGGAGCACGGGCACGATTGATTTGCACGTGGCTGGATCCAAACTCAGGTGCCATTTTGAGCAAAGGAACAAAGGATTAAACTGAGATCTGTGAGTGGGATAAGTGCTTGAAAGTTTTCATCACTATGTCCATCATCTTGTTGTGTTGCCAACTTCACGGGCAGGACGCTCACTGCCCAACTTACAGCCGCACCCAGGCAGCTTGCTCCCCTCACGCCTCTACCTGCAGCCAACACCAAAATCTTCACAGGCAACGCGCTCTTCTCCACACTGCTGCCCGGCCTACCTGCCACACCTGGTCAGCGTGCTCGCCTCACGCCGCTGCCCATGGTCAACCGCCACAATCTTCCCGAGCAGCGCGCACTGCTAATAGTCCTTCGTGCACCAAAACCTGTGGGGAGATTAACGTCCGATCCCACGGCGACTCCAATGGTGAAGGCATATGCTTCCTAGGGCCCCCTTGCCCTTATTAACGGGTGGAATTCCTGGGGGGAGCAGCTGATTGGTCACTTAGAACCATGCTGACCAAATGTTGCCCGACATTTTCTGGGCTTCATTCCTTCCAGCTCCTAAGTTCCGCCCCTTGGGCAAGGTTTGTCACTGGCCCCTCAGCAATCAGGCTGCGCCTTCCCAGCCCATGTTCCAACAGGCCACATGAGGTTAAGAGTACTTTTTGGGTACAGGTTTCAAATGGATTCAGAGGTTACCATGCAAAATAACTACTTAATGCCACTCGTGGATAACTTATCAGGTGATGATTCTTCTATCATTTATCAACGTAACTGTTCAGAGTTCTCCACAAACAGTGGGCAACCGAAGCAAGTATTCAATTTAAATAATAATAAATGAAACTCTCGAACTAACCACATCGGAATCTTTCAATATAGATGATTTACAATCACAATTTAATTAGGAATTCAACGGAACTCACATTATCGTTGCATTACTGACACAGACAATCGACCCATCCTATGGCAACATGTTCTCACTAGGGTTCAGGTTAGCGGTGAATCACTTTGACAGTTGCATGTTGCAAAAAAAACTGCCCTCTTATCCTAACATTTTAGTAATCAACATGGTGATATTTTACTTTGGTTGCAACAAGAAATCTTTGATTAATACTACAAATTAGTAAATTAGCATTTATGCTTTGCTTGCATTTTGCAGAGGAATTGTACAAGTTCTCCACCAATGTACCGACATTACTCGGTCAGGCTTGGCTAACTTTCAATGTTCAGCAAATGTTTTACCACTAGATTACCTTTTAACCCCTTGTCTCAGTTTAGATAAGCATTAGCAAACCTCTGTTCCAGCCCGTGCAAATACCATCTAAAATTTAGTTATCAACTCCCTATCACAAAACATTAACTCCTGCCAGTGCAGAGGTGTTCAACGAAGGCCAAGGAGAGCTGGATCCATGTCAGATTTTCAGGACAGCCACACAAGATACATGTTCATACAGTGAATCTACGGAACTCACTTGTAGAGTCACTAGCAATTCTAAAAATCTGCCATGGATCTAGCCTTCCTGTTCGTATGTAGAAAAACCTTTGTGCTGATGCATACGATAAAAAAAATTTTTTTGTTAAAAGGCATATTTTATACATTACAGTCCAGGGAGCCTGTATCAAGGAGATTCTGGATGGGAGGCTAATTAATGGTAAATAGCCTGATTTAGATGTCTAAATGGACCAGAGATAGAGGCTAACAGAAAACAGAGAAGGCCCTTAGGTGGAAATAGAAGCAAGCAAGTGGATTGGCTGTTGAAAAGATGCGCTGCTAGTCTTGGCAGAGTAGAGCTGCAGCCGGCACTTGGAATCTGGAATGAGTTGGTATTAGGAGGGGAGGTGAAACCTAGAGTTTAAGAGGTGCTGAAGAGCGAGCGTAACAGTCAACATTGTCAAAGGAGGCAGATGGGAAAGGAAGAAGCATAGTCTTGAGGAGATTGTGTGGGACGCATGTTTTGAAGCTGAAGACCTAGTTGCAGGGTCGGCTTTAGGGCAGTACGACTGGTGCAGTCGCATTGGGCGCTGACCTGTGGAGGGGGGCGCTGTGACCTCAGGGGGGCACTGTGTTTAGTAATATCCTATGATGGGAGGGATAAGGGGCACTTTTGCAGGTGGTAGGGAGAGAATCCAAAGAGGTGGTCATGGGATGTGGGGGTGTCAAAAGTGATCGTTGCACAGGGCGGCATCAGCGCTAAAGCCAGCCCTGTCTAGTTGAGTCAAGTTTTAGGGAGGTGCATTCGGTAGAAGCTTGGCTGCAGCGGTTGGTTTTGATGAGGTACAGGATGAGTCGTTCTTAAGAACACCCTTTCACATTTTGTAGGGGGGGCTGCTGTGGGGGTAGCTACAGGAGGTGGAGACTGATATATATATATATATATACACACACACACACACACACACACTACAACTAGTAGGGAGAGTGGCCTGCTGCAAGTCAGTTTTGCTTCTGTTGGCTACCACTGAAATTCAAATGTTGTCTGAGAGGCAGCCCAATGCTGGGCCCATAGCAGGCAGTGTTTCTACTGCACAGCCTGCATCTAGATATGGGAATACGTGCACCCTGACTTAAAAAGATGAGCTGCAGTCACTCATCACCTTCAAAGACAGCTGGTGGGCTTCTTGACAATGGAAGGAAGAATCAAAGCAGCTTGGCTGCAGTCATGGCAGGCAAGGTGACCAAGAGAAAAAGGACTCCTGTCCTTGTTAGTGATCACAACCTCAGCCACCGGTTTTTTGGAGCCACGAAAATGTTGCACAGGCTCCAAAGACTGATTTTGGTGATAAGTGACACCCTAACAATATCCTCTGAAATGTCCACATTATTATATTAGTGAAATAGAAGTACTTCACTGCAGAATCAGATTTCTCTAAATAGCCTGGGGCCTTCAAATGGCATGCCCATAAGGTGCACCTGTATATGTCCAGAAAAACCTGCTGAGCACATCTGGAATGACACCTAATTAGCACACCGGTGCCCATGGCCTGAGCCACAAGGTACATAGTTCATAGAATGGCTCTCGGAAGTGGGTCCTGTCCATTTTGAATTGTACAAGCAAAGACGTTTTTGAATTTATGAGGAATGGCAGGCAAGACCTTGCTGGTCATATCCTAGGGAGCATGGGTATACTGCCCCAGCAGGCAGACTGCGTTCAGGGACCTCAAAGCCAGACTGGCCGCTAAGAAAATTGTCCCCCCAAACAAGTCTATCTGCTTGGATCCCATTCTGGTGAAGCACTGGAGTGTGTGTTGGGGTTGATCTAACTGCGGGAAGACTGAACAGAGTCCGGTGCTATGTCAGAAAGGCCAGGTCACCATGCAGAGCCCTATGACGCCAACCCAGATGGAAAATTACTGGAGGAGCTTAGCACACCTAGGACTAAGTCACCAGTATCAATGTCTCTGTCAAAGTTTATTATAAAGGCAGCAAGGGCTCTGACATAGTAAGTCCTGGCTGCAAGATCATCTTCAGTAGGAGTGTTTTGTCCTCTGCTGTACGTAACTGAAGTTCCAACACTTCTGTGGTTTTGTGCACTATCACTGCATAAGTAGCACTCTCAAGTATAAGGGGCCCCCTGTAGGGGGGCCAACTCTTTATCATAGGAAGTATCCAAATCACTGGCATTCTGTAAATCTAAACATAGGCCAGCATCAGTATAAGGAGGTAGGCGTAATTATCCACCTCCTCGCATTATCGCTATCCTGGAGGGCCAGGATGGCATTGGAATCCAGTCCAAACAGGGTTTCATAGTGATGGAGTTGGAGTGGAACTGCCTGGGAGTCCTCCCAAGTCATGGGCTACACTTTACAGTCATCAGCAATCTTACAAGGTGTCCCTGAGATTCTATGGGGCCCAAAGGCACCAGAGAGGGAACCAGCATTGTTCGAAAAGTTGCACCAAAGCCTTTTTAAAGACCTGTACTTGCTGCAGGGTCAACATCTGCGCAGAGAACTTGGTGCATGCCAGGAACAGCCTGGAGATATGCGCTGGTGGGACGATAGGGGTGGAGTCAGGTAATTTTCCCTAAAACGGGAGTGACAGGATGGAGAGGAGTCCTACTTGTATTTCTTGTGTCAATGGCGGGACATGTCCTATGACCTGCCAGACGACAACAATTTGGGACAGCACCAGGATTGGCAGCTCTATCTGTCCTGTTTTATGTGCTCATTGACATACTGTTCCACATTTCGCTCACTGGTGACCTTTGAATGCATCAATAAATATATGTTGCAGGACTTAGTCATGCCTAGACCCTTGATACCACAGGCAAACCTTATGTGTATCCATGATCGACATATGCATCCTGCAGTCACGGCACAGTCTGAATGTAGGTCATCGAGACAGTGTTGTGTGACAACTATTCTGGAATCAGAAAACATTTAGCAGCGGTGCTCCAAATCTGTTTGGCATTGCACGGAAAGAAAGAAACTGACAGTGTGCAGGGGTAGTGCCTATAAACCGCCATGCGCCATCATTTCCGACGGCAATACAATGTTGCTGCACAGTCTAACAGCACACGAGAGCAAATGAAGAAAATGTTCTTGATCCAGTCTGTTCCTGGAAGAATTTGAAAGGGGAGGAATCTGTTGTCAGATGTATCCGCCAAAAAAGCCATTTACAGCATGACCGCATTAATGTAAATTAACAAACATGAAAACCATAACAGAATTTTCGGCTACAGAACTTAACAATGAACCCAGGTATTTACACAGCCTCAAGCACACACAAAATATACACAATTATACAATTAATCTTCAATTGTTGATTTCCATTCTTGGCCTGTATAAAACAGACTCTGTTTGATTTCTAGCCCTGATAAAGTCATGGGGCAAGACCACTAAATATGTGTTGGCAGAGGGCAAAGAATAATAAAGATTTGCTATTTACCAAGGATGGAAATCAACAATTGAAGATTAATTGTATAATCCTGTATATAAAATTGTGTGTGTGCTTGACGCTGCGTAAATATTTACTAAACCCTAGGGTTTACTTGGGGATGTTGGGTGGGCACCCTCCCTTTCAAAGCACCGCAGTATGCGCTTGGTCTTAGGGATTCAGTGAGCACTGTTTAGTGAGCGCCGGACTCCTAAATTCACACTGAACCCAGGTACGCAAGTCTGAAGAACTAATGCTGTGCAGCTTCTTAGTTGGAACTTCTGCAATGCATTTGGAGGAAATGTGTGCTAATTCACCAGAAACCATATGGAAATATTACACTTCCTAGCCAAAGAATTTGACTGACAAATTATGGCCTTTTGTTATTTTAAGTTCTATTTTAAAGCCCCTTTTCAAACATTTTTTACTATCTTGTTAGGCAATTTGTATGGCCTCATAGATACGCTGGCTGGCTGTGGGTGCCAGAGTATGCTATTCTGGCTTTGCCCGTTAAATAACAAAGGATTTTTATAGATTTTTTACACATCTGTTAGGACAAGGCTATACCCTTTCAGGTCATTAGAGGCTTTTGGTACTGGCGCTGCTGATTATATGCCATCCTGAACTTTGCTTTAAGGGACAGTCTGTCTGAGGTGCTTGGTTTGTGATGGTGCATCTTGGTGGCAAGTGCTATTGGTAGCATCACAAAAGACATCTTTTTATCACACATGTGCTAAATATATAGTAGATGTTCTGTTTAATGTTAGGGGTGTGGAGTGTTCAAATAACCAAACTAGACCAAGGAACAAAATGTTACTGAAACCTACCTGGCCTGCAAAGAAATTAGCTGGCCAGAACACACTACTTTTTTTATTTTATAGACACTGCTTGATAAAATGAATACTTTGAAACTGGAAATACATTTCTGTAGTATAGGCAGGTGCTTTTAGATGGGATATTGGCACATTTTGAGAATAAATGTTTCGAATTGTGTTTTATTAGTCATTTTTAACCCAGGATGTTGTGGGTATAGAGATCATATAGTCAGTGCACTACTAGCATTGGGGTAGATCACTAAAATTGGAACCTGTGATACAACCATCACATAAGGATTCATACAGTAGGTGCATTAATCCATTTATCTAGAATGCTGATTGGAGTCAGTGACCAAAAAATTACAAGTTATTGTTCACGGGATGCATTACCCTCTGAGCTTTCTCGATGGTATTAGAATATGGGACCTTAAGAATACATACCGATATGTGCATGACTTTGGGATTAAGACCCATCACATGCATGCATCGTGTGCATCTCTACAAACAGTTATTAATCCATTTAACAGCTAGGTCTGTGATAGTCATGTTCATTAGAGACAAGAAGTTATTTTGGCAGAGAGCGTCTGAATGGATATAGGCCTGCACTAGAGTTTACCGTTCAGCCGGAGAAGTGGGTATCTCACTTTGGGGATCTGTATGCGCTTGATCCTAAAAAGGATGATGAGACTGTAGATCTGCAGGTCACTGCCCCTTTTGAAATCAGGGAAGTATCTGTATTTTCACAACAGGAAACCCAAGCAGCCATTAGCTCTTGTATTCCAGCTAGAGCACCTAGTCCAGATCGACTCCCCAACGATCTATATAGAGAGGATGTAGTGGTTTGGGCTTCCTATATTAATATGC
Organism: Triturus cristatus; assembly: GCF_964204655.1. NCBI lineage: Eukaryota > Metazoa > Chordata > Amphibia > Caudata > Salamandridae > Triturus > Triturus cristatus. The sequence goes on along the minus strand of NC_140594.1, from coordinate 809,149,958 downwards.
TATCAAATGCCATTATCTTGGGTATGGAAATTCCCAACTCATGGAAACTAACAGAGATCATTCCAATCGTTAAAAAAGGGGACCAGACCAATCCGTGTAGTTATAGGCCCATTAATCTTATATATTCAGTGCAGAAAGTTTTTAGCTAACAGATTCTAGCTCGTATCCAGGTTTGGATTTCAGAAGGAAACATCTTGTCTGATTTCCAGGCTGGTTTTCAAGCCAATAAAAGCACTTTGTATCAGGTCTTTCGCTTCCTTTGTAATTTTTGGAAAGAGGTTTTCATTAAATGGGGAACGCTCTAGATAGCCTTTGTGGATTTGCGTACAACATTTGATCTGGTGCCCGATGCAAACTTTGGAAGGTGGTGGCGGGGATGGGGATCCAACCATATTTTTGGGACATTCTGATCCAGCTTCACTCAGCAAATGAAGCCCAATTGAGGTGGGGAGGGTCAACTAACTGAGCCCTTTAGGATAAATCATGGACTTGCACAGGGTTGTGTCTTAGCACCCATTCTTTTTTCGCTTTTTATTCATAGGGTAGTAGGGTTTCTGGACAGATAGGTGTTATGCCCCAAAAATCGGAGAGAGAAATGTTCCAGCTCTCCTCTTTGCCGATAATACGTTAATGTCAAAGTCTCCCCAAGGGCTCAAACAGATTTTAAATGATTTTAATCAATACTGTTATGAGTGGTCTGGAGCTTATACAGAAGCACAATATCTAGGAAACTAGCTCAAGCGCTAGAAATATAGAACATAATAGCCATAGGTGCAGCTATGTATGGTGCCGAAATTTGGGGCAGTGGGAACACTGATTGCCTTTCAGTGACTGAACATCATTTTATAAGATCTCTTTTTAATTTGCCAGCTAGCACCCCGCTGACCCTCATCTTTTTAGATCTGGCCCAAAGGAAAATAGCCCACAAGATAAGATTACAAGCACCTATTGTTCTGGCATCACCTATGGTCAACTAAGAAGCTTGCTCTCTACCGAGTGGCCGTTCGGGATCTCATGATGTTGCCTAGGATTAACACAATTCTCTGGTTCTGATCCCTTAGGGAACTATTGAGGACACTGGGGATGGAGGAATATTGGACAAATACGGAGAAGCTAGGTTTCATCTCGAAGAGTAGGGTAAAATGTATTTATTGGGAGTTCATTACGGTGAAGAATGTGTCAAACTCTATGGGCACATTAACACAAGTGTTTATAGCTTTTAAACCCTTCCCCCTGTTTGAGGCCACGGTTGATATTGTCTCACCACTTGCATGGAAAGGGTTCCTTCAATCTCGCTATAAGGCTCTCCCCACAAAATTGTTTTGTTGTAAATGGAGCAGTTATGTACCCTAGGATGTTATGTGCCCAGCCTGTAAGGGAAGCCCAGAATCTTCAGTCCACCTGTTATTCTTCGGTCCGTATTATAAGAACCTAAGGGCCAAGTGGATTATCCCATTCTGTGGGCTCATTGGATGTGGTCATTAATTAGAAGTGATAAGAATCTTGAGCACTGATACTAGGATGGTAGTCGTTTCTGGCATAGCAAAATATTTGTTGGCCTTGTGGATTAGACGTGCAAAGTGCATTATGGAATAGAAGCTCTAAGTGCCCCGTGCAATATTTTTAGCATGTTATATTTAATAATGTATATCTCTTGACAAGGTCATGTATTCTTATTTGGTCTTATCATTTAAATGCTATTTTATGCTGTTTCTGTTTACTCAAATTGTCATTTTGATTTTTTTTACCTGTCGATGGCAAACGTATGTGTTTCTGTCTCGGGTTTCGGCACACTTTTCATGATCCTTGTGATCGAAAATAAAGTCATGATAATAGTCACGTTCCATTTGGCATCTCAATCAGATTACACACAACATTCAGATTTGTTTCTTTACTACTCTTGAATGCTCATTCTTTTCCCTTTTTCTGTACCTCTTCTATCTTGCTCTCTGGCCTGTGGTTTCTCCCTTTTTGTCATTTGCTATTATCTTTTACATTTTCCAATTTGGTTTTATACCATTCCTGCTTTCTCATATTTTCTGTAATCTTTCTATCTTTTCTGTCCTTTCCTCTTTCACTCCTATTCTGTCGCATATCCATGGTGTGGATGCTGGTGAAGTGAAGAGCAGAATATTCAGAGAGCAGCAGTTTGAGGTTCAGTTCACGCGCACACATCCATCCTGCATGACAAACACAATCCTGCAGAAACATCGTAAACAGGCAGATAAACTCAACAACCATTTGCAATGCATTAGGTCTCGCATTTGCGTAAGTTTGAGCTATTGGCATTTGTAAATGACACTGCCTTTTATTTATATGTGGTTTTTTAACACTGATAAATAAAAGGCATTGTAACTCACAAAAAGTGATGGAATGCTACTGTACATAAATCGGTAAATCTTGCACACTGTATACCTTGCGGTTGCAGTGTGCAAGAGGGGACCCAATGATGAAGCATGTCACCCTTGGGTGAGTGAGGGTTCTCGTCTTTAAAAGAAAAGATTCCCTTTTGTTACACACACCGATTTATGTACAGTAGCATTCCATCACTTTTTGTGAGTTACATTTATTTGGAGTTAGTGATGCTTGATGTTTTGATTCACTCCAACTTTTACAACCCTCTAGTGTGATATATAAGTAAAAGGCATTGTCATTTACAATGCCAATAGCTTAAACTTTTACAAATGCAAGACCTATTGCATTGTAAATGCTTGTTAATATATGGGAGCATTTTTACAACCATGCACGCAGCCGTTTATAAATAAATTACTGAGAACCTTGTCAATCTTCCATGGTGGGATTTAACTGCAAGTGGCGCACTGTAGAAATTCTGATACTGATAAATTAATTTCTAATATGAGTACCCTTGGTCTTGCTCAGATGGTGGTTGGCTCCACCCATTGCGCAGGCCACACACTGGATCTTCTTTTTACGAATGTATCAGAAATAATTGTGGAATGCCCTGAACCATTATTATGGACTGATCATTACCTACTGAAATTCGCTATTCCTACTGTTCCAAAAGAAAAAATTAATTTAGATAGCGAATTCATATTGCGCAGACCCTGGCGCAAAGTAACTCAGTCTCTTTTTCTAAATAAGTCCTGACTAGATAGACCCAGAAGCAAGTGTTAATCATGTGGCACTACAATTTAATGAAGCTATTCTGACTACATTAGACTTAATTGCCCCTGTACGGAACATTAAGTTTAAGACTAGAACCGCCCCCTGGTTCACCGATCAATTAAAAACCATTAAAAGTCTGTGTAGGACTGCCGAAAGACTATGGCGTAAAAGTAAAAACCCTGTAGACCGTGAAAGCTGTAAGAAACTGCATCACGGCTACATGAACGAAATAAAACGGGCAAAAAAATCCTTTTTAATCAACCGGATAAAAATGGCAGAAAATTCCTCCAGGGAACTATCACATTCTCAAAGAATTTACTGTTCTTATAAATCAGCCCACAGTGTCTGTTTCCCAAAATTGGACTGATTCTCTATCTGAATTCTTTGAGAAAAAAATTATGAATATTCATCGAACTTTACCATCCATACACAATTGCACCCATACTGAAGAACCACCCCGTCTCTTACCTGATCCTCCCTGTATTCTAAATGAGTTTATAGAATGCGACCACAAGTCTGTCACCTCGGTCATGCTAAAGATAAAATCAGGCTCCCCTGCCAACCCTTTTCCCTCAAAAATGTTTTCTATCATGGCACCTACAGTTTTAGATGGATTGATCGATCTATTCAATAAGTCCTTTGCGGAAGCTGGCTTTCCCTCAATTTGGAAGGCAGCTAGAATCAGGCCAATTCTAAAGAAGCCGACGGCCAACCGAAAAGTACTCTTAAACTATCGACCCATTTCTTTACTTTACTATTTTGGGAAAATGCTGGAGTCTCTTGTGATTCAACAGCTTGTAAACCATCTTGAAAGCCACGGACTTTTAGATTCTTCTCAGTCCGGCTTTAGAACAGCGCACAGTACGGAGACTGCGCTGATCGAAGTTACTGACAATATTAGACTAACTCTAGATAAACATCAATCAGTTATCCTCATCTTGCTTGATCTGTCTGCCGCCTTTGGCACCATCTCCCACAAGATTCTTGAACAACAGCTTTGGGAGTTTGGTGTCAGAGGGAATGCTCTTAAATGGTTTAGCAGCTACCTATCAGAACGTATAACTACTGTTCAGATGGGAAACATCACTTCTTGTGAGAGACCAGTAAAGATGGGTGTCCCACAGGGCTCTATCTTGAGCCACACCCTTTTTAATCTTTACATGACCCCTTTAGCGGAGGTGATCAGATTATATGGTTTTGATGTCATATCCTACGCAGATGACACGCAGATTCTGGTCACCCTAGGCCCAGACCCCAATGATACTAAGCAACGTTTTAAAAACGGTTTGATCCATGTTGATAAATGGATGAGATCTAACCTTCTCCAGCTTAATGGGGGCAAGTCCGAGATCATGCTCTTTGGTAAAGCTATTGACCATTGGATGCACGACTGGTGGCCACCTAGGCTGGGCTCGTGTCCTGCCCCAAAGAACGTGGTCCGTAATCTACGACTGTCTATCCATGCGGGGTCATGTCGATCATGTTGTAGGCACCTGTTTCGGTGATATGCGTAGCCTACGAAAGGTTTTTAAATGGCTTCCCTTAGAGGCACGAAGACCCTTAATACAAGGACTGATTATTAATAGAATGGACTATGGCAACGCTTTATTGCTGTCAATAAATAAAGATCTTATAAATAGACTACAGGTTCTACAGAACACGGCTGCTAGATTAGTCCTCGATCGCCCATATAGATCTCCGTCTGCAGCATGTTTAAACATTCTTCACTGGCTCCCAGTGAAAAAACGAACCCTTTTTAAAATACTATGCCTAACTCATAAGTATATGTATGGAACCGATCCAAAATACTGGCTGCCAAAGTTACGCTGGTATAAACCGTCCAGGATGCTGTGCTCTAGTGATATGGCACCGCTGACCCCCCCTTAGAATTCACACTGCTAGGCAAGGGGGTTGACCGTTTTCTTCTTTGGCACCAGCATCCTGGAATAAAATGCTTTTCTATCTTCGCAGTATTACAGAACACAGCAGTTCCCGCAAAAAGTTGAAGACCTGGCTCCTTGGAAATTAGATCCAGTCCGTCTATCAGAGCTGTCTGCAAGCGCCATGAGACTCGTGTGAGTGATATGCGTGCGATACAAATGTTCTTGACTTGACTAGAACCATGGCACAAGCCCACTTCGGCATTCCACCTTTAGGCTGCGCAGTTTTATGCAATTTAGCAAATACGCACTGTGGTTTAGCACATACTTTACAAATACCGGCGCCCCCCACCCCCCGCAGTGCATGCCTGCTCTCTTTAATGCTAAGCTTGTGGCTAACTAATGCAATTGGTGCCGATGTAAAGAGCTCTGATACCATTGTGTAAAGTTTGTGCTATATAAAAGTGCAAACAAATAAATAAAAAAATCCTACCTGCACCACGTCCGATCTTATTCTGCAATGCCGCATGCCTTTGGGTCGCTGTACTGAATAACTGCACCAGGCTGTGGGAAACCTCCATGGCAGGAACAATGTGTTGCGGTCCCCAGTTCCGGACTTGCTCCCCTGTTTTGTCATTTTTCCAAGTTACCTTTCACGGGTTGTGGGACATGCTCCCTAGTTCTGGACAGGTTTCCGAGTTTCATGCAGGAGTCAGTGAACATGCTCCCTAATTCTGGACACTATCCTCTGTTGTGAACATGGGCCCCCAAAATGAGGACATATTGCTCACTTTTGGACATGCTCCCAGTTCCAGACATACACCCCCTGATCTCGCCTGTGCTTTAAGGGAAACCCTGCCCACACCAGCTGTTCCGCGGCCCTCCCCACATACCATCCTTCCCTGCTCCCCCCTCCATTTTCCCCGTCCCAAATACGTTTAATTAACTCCCAGCCCTTATCCTTTTACTATCTGAGCTCGTAAAAACGTTCTTTAAACACAAATGTTGAGGCTGACATCTCGCAATTAATTAATTAATTAACCCCTCCCAAGGAAGAGAATCCCCGGATTTATGAGCAGATACAAAATATGTTTCATGTGACAGAGGAGAAATAAATTACTCCAAAGTGGCATGAAAAGCTGCCAGTCAGAGGGATGATCGCCCATCCATCGCGGCTGCAATGAAAGCACCAGGGGGAAGGCAGACACTCATCTGCGTCGTTGAGACGACGCCTCAATTAGCTGCTAATTAATGCTCATTGAGTTGCCTGAGATCGGATGTCATCAAACACGAGCCTTATAAACAATTTCAAACTCCCTTTGTGTTCCTTCATCTCTACACTCCATTTTGTAGTGCATGTGGGTCTCGAGTTTTTTTTTATTTTTATTTTTTTAAGGAAATTCACAAAGATAACCCCAAAATGTTATTTCACGACTATTATGTTCAGAAATATTCTGTACATATTTTCTTTAAATTGGCGAATTACAACTTGGAACAACTGAAATACACACAGCCTGAGGCACTAAGAAATACAGCAATTGGACCAAAACTACACAATTATGTTGGTCACAGTAAAAACCAGTATTTGAACCAAAGACTCTGTTTAAGCTCAGATCACACACCTCTTTTCTTAAAGCGCTTCATTAATTCTGGAGACACTTACATTTACTGCAAACTCATTGGCACGATATATGTACCTCCTTGACAAAAATAATCACTGATCCCTTGTTATTTCCAAACATACTATTTAAAAGGGGGGCAGTTTGGGCTGGCAGGTGCTGAGTGACGCTAGGCCAGAGGGCACGAGCTGGGTTATTTTTCATTTGTCACACCATACAGCAACCTGAAGTGCTGCCGTGACCAAAGAGGAGTATTGTAGGCCGAGCTAAAGGCAGACGTCTGTGTGAGATTCGAAAATAACCGTTTGAGTGGTAACGCTGGAAGCTCTTCAATCGGGTTTTTATATACGTTTGAGTTTATAATTTAGGTGCTACCTATTGTGAGGTATTAAGTAGCTAAAACAATAAAAACATATCCGTGTGCATTTAACACGCGCGCACAGCGCCCCTTAGTCCATAGGAAAAATATGAACGAACAGCAGCATTCCATTTCATGAACTTATCACTTATGGCTTTTGTGTTATATTCTTCACCCCTATGAATTGAGCTCTCTCCACCTGGCTCTTTATTCAGCCTGGATATCCACTTCCCGCTTTGACAAAAAGCAATATCAATTTTCCCCGAGTGCGGGTCATTATTCCTGGGCTCACGGTCCTCTGGCCCCTTCGCAGTTGTTGTCAGCGGGGCTAATGGATGACTGCATGTGTTTCCCGAGCTGTCACCGCCACCACCCTGCCCGTCTAAATCTCGGGCCTACTGTCTCCCTCTCACTCACTCAGGGAATTGTGAAGCGCGCTACTCACCCGTGAGGGTCTCAAGGCACTGACATTAGAATATGGCATGTGGCAATTGAGACTGCTGGTTATGTAAGGTTCACAGCAATGGTAAAGCGCTCTCTATCTTTACCCTTCGTCTAGCTTTCTCTTCCCTGTTGCTACTAATATGAGCATTAGCATAGAGTTTACTGACTCTGGGCACACGTTACCTGCCCGTAAATAAGTCTGAACACAGATGCAGCAAACCAAACCATTTTGCGAGTGTCCTTTTTCTTTTACTTAAATTGCATTTATATAGCACCTACTACTCCAGACGAGGCGGCATTGTATGCACGTGCACTTCTGTCTTTCTGCAGAGCCCAGTGTAAATAAACATCAGTGTGTGCTCTTCTAACAGAACACACTCGGGTGTGACCCCCGAGACAAAATGCCTGCTGCACCTTGGTGGTAGATTTGCACCATATATACCCCCAGTAAGTGTGTCTAAGTGCGGACATCCTAAACACGGGCGGTAGTCATGTTTGCACGCGCACGGTGTGAAGCAGACGGAGTGAATCAAGGTTGCATCAAACGCAGTACAGGGGGAACTTTACCATTACTTTGTGACAACAAGCACAAACCCACCGAGCTATCCTAACGCACTATTGCCCCCTTGTCATCTTAAATCAGAACATCTGAAAGATAGAAGCGAATACTCTGGCACAGCTGAACAGAAAAACAAGTGCGTGTTTCGAATAGACGAAACCATTTAAATTGTATTTATTTTCTTAGCATTTGCATTGGATATGGAACTATGCACTTTTTAACGCCAATGAGTTATGTAGTTTCCCCCCATTTAGTTGTTCCACGTGTTTGAGCTAGAAGATTTCCGAAAGTGGCATGGATGAGGGCACCATGCCAACGCCGCCTAAAAGCGCGGCTGAAGCTGGCCGCGCAAGTGAATTCCCAGTGTGCAAGGTAGGCCCCCCGGGCTAAGTAAAAACAAGCTACAAACTGAAAATAAAATACTGCGATGTCAAGCCAAGAGTCAGAGCTTACCTCGCAACAATAAAGAAAGTCATAAACAAAGTGCTGCACGGCATGTGTGACATATTTAAAACGCCACTCGCGAGATGCAGCGAAATCCAAAAGTGAAACCAATACATATAACCCCTAATTAACAAAGCCCTGTGTAGTCCGCCGTTAGCAAAACAGACACCGTGCACATGCCCTGTCCGGGCAAGCACGCCAAAGGAAGACAGGGAGGGAACCAAACATGCTTCCCTCCCAATAGAAAGCACGGATTTGGCAAGCGTGTCAGTAAGAAGCGTGGGTGGAGCTTCCACCCTCACTTCGCAAGCCAAACCGGCGACAATAGGATCTCGCCAGGAGCAAGCAGCGCATGCGCTGCTTCGCTAGGCGAGACCTAAAATCAACACATCCGCAATGCAGCCATTCCTACCCACTGTCCAAAACACACCATTCCAAGACAAACACATGCTACGGACATATATACACCCACGCCCTGTAGTGAAAGACATACACACCCCTCCCCAGGGTACGTATATACACACTCAAGCTCTCGGGAAGCCCAGCCTGCAAACACACATTGCAGGCAAACCAGATCAGTCGTTACATCTCAACATAGCTGCAACGCATTAGGAGGCCCTAATGAGCGAGGCTTTTGCAAGCGTCAGTGGATGAAAGAGGAGGATAGAGTTGCTGGGAAGAACGGGGCGTTCGTTAAAACTCCCTGCACTTTGGACTTTACTCAGTACCTCCAATTCCCTGAGTGCGCCCCGCACCATTTATAACAAAAACTTCCTATACATCAGGTTTGCCCAACCTACAAATCTAACTCTCAGAACAGTATTAGTTCTCCATTCACTTCAATGAGATGCCACGCCACAACCCTCAGTGACTTCATACTTGAGTCACACAAGCTTAGTGCAGTGTTTAAATCTCAAACGTCCTTGTTCTTGTGCACTTAAAAATATCTTCAGTCGGGAGGAGGAGCCTAGCGCGCATCCAAGATGGTCGCGTGAGCGCAGGGCTCCCCGGACCCTTTCTGCTCCTCGGAATATATCCTGGTAATATCCTGATTTGGTTTATGGAATCTGGGAGATGAAGACCAGCTGATCATATATCGCTTTTTTAAAATCTAATCGGACCTGGGAATCCTGAGTTATCGTCGTCGGAACTTTTGGGACCCACCCGACGGAGGTGGCCGGGGTGAAGGTGACCCGTGGGGCCGGGCTGCAATTGAACAACAGCGGCCTCAGCGCGGTGCCAGTTGCCGATTCAGCACTTTCGGTTTCGGTTTTGGCCTTCAGGAGACCAGCTGGCGTGCGTGCTCGAGGTGACGAGGTGCTTCCTGGGCCTCTGCCCGCGGTTTGCTTCCATCTGCTACTGGTGTGCCTAACGCCTCCGACCCCTATACCGACAGTTTGTGGTCCTTTTGCTGGCGCCCACACACCTCTTGATTGGAGGTCCCATTGAGAGACCGCGCTCACATGGGGGGCAAAGGGGGTACGGAGGGGCGCAAGACCAAGGCTTCTCTCCGCGGGGGAGCGGTCCAGAGCAACAACATGGACCGCTATACCCAGGGCAGGGGGTCCCCTGGCGCTGCTGGCCTCCCCCCGGATGCTGCAGGGGGAGGCACGACCGTCTCTACGGAACTTTCCCTGCAGGACATTATGGGCGCCATCGAGGGCATCAGGGAAACCATCGCGACGCAATATGAGACCCTGGCCCGTAAGATCGACACTGTCGCGATCGATGTCACCCTGATTCGGGCCGACCTCTCCAAAACCAACGAGAGGGTCCAGGCCCTTGATACACGGACCTCCACTCTGGGTGCGGAGGTGTCGGATCTCCGACAGCCGCCCGGTGGACCTCGTGGTCGAGGAACTTATCCTGCAACAGCTGTCCCCGGCTGGCCTAAGCAAATTCTTCGCCGTGGAGCGGGCCCATCGAGTTCCGGGCGGCCGGCCGCGGCCGGGGGCCCCCCCGAGGCCTATCGTGGCCAGACTGTTCCACTACAGGGACCGCGACGCTATTCTGCAGGCTTCACGGACCCATGGCCCGGTCCGCCACGAGAACTCGACCATCAATTTTTACCCGGACTTCACGCAACTGGTCCAGAAACAGCGGATGGGATTCCAAGGTGTGAAGCGCCGTCTCCGCGAGCTAGGCCTGAAGTATTCGATGCTCTACCCTGCGAAACTCCGAGTGGAGCATGGAGAGCGGACAGCCTTTTTTGACTCTCCTGTGGCCGCAAGTGACTGGCTGGACTCGCTGCCGGACGGGGGTGGCCGCCCCGGGCCCTCTGGGGGCACCGCAGGTGACGGGTCCCCTTAGACTGACTTTTGGTCCTTGATTTTGCTGTTTTGCACTGTACAGTTGGGTCTTACTTCTTTTGCATACTGTGTCTTCCCAGGACCCGTGAGGGGTGCGGGCGGGGTCGGGTCCCTTTCCTCCTCCGGGGTCTTTTCGTAGAATGGGGTTAGTGGGGTGACAGGCACACTGCAAGTTGGGGGGGTTTTTTGGCCCGCAGGGGTGCAGGGTGGGGGGAGTTGGACTTGGGGTGGGGTTGGGGGGGAAGAGGGGTTGTTTTGTTGTGTGTTTTTTGTTTACAGGGCGAGGTATTGATTTTTGTCCACATTTGGGAACTGTGCTGCGGGCTGGGGGTCTCTTGATCTATTGGAGGGGATGGGGGGAGACGGGTTGAGGCTTATGTCATGGAACGTCAATGGGTTGGGGGACCGTATCAAGCGGGGTGTTGTACTGCAATATTTGCGTCGTTTGACTCCTGATGTGGTGTTTCTCCAGGAGACGCATTTGGTCGGCAATGTCTGTCATGCGATGAACAGGGGGGGATACCGCCTCGTAGCCCATTCTGGTTTCACAACTGGCTCCAGGGGGGTGGGCATTCTCCTGCGAGCCTCCCTTCCGGTGGAGATCACGAGGATAGTCTCGGATGACAGAGGGCGCTATGTGTGTTTGATTGGGAGGTGGGAGGGGCAGCCCCTTACCCTGGTTTCAATCTACGTCCCCCCGGGCCTCCAGAACTCCACCTTTACTGACTTGGGTCGAATGCTGCTTGACCTTCCGGACGGCCTCCTGCTCATGGGCGGGGACTTTAATTCTGTGGTTTCGGGTGAACTGGATCGTCACCCACCAAGGACCCTCCCCGCTGCCCAGTCATGGCTGGGTGGGATGTTGGAGACCTTCGGCCTGGTGGATAGTTGGAGACTAATGCATCCGACCCAATGTCAGTTCACCTTTCACTCGGGGGCGCATGGGAGTCTCTCCAGGTTAGACTACTTCCTTATGCCCGCGGCGCAGACTGGTCGGATTCGAGAGGTCAGGCACCTGGCGCGTGGTATCTCCGACCATTCTCCGCTGTGGCTTCTCTTCGACACCGGGTCGCGGTCCGCAGGGCGGATAGCTCCCATTAACCCATGGTACCTGCGGGACCCTACGACTCGTGATAGCCTGGTTAAGGCCATGGACCAATACTTCAGTGAAAACGAGGGGTCGGTGTCGTCTGCGTTGTCCCTGTGGGAAGCCTTTAAAACTGTGATCCGCGGACACGCCCTCTCCCAGATAGTGGTGGCTAAGAAGGTTAGGAGCGAGGCGGTGGTGAAGCTGGAGACTGACATCTCGGGGCTGGAGTCGGCCTTGGAGGCGAATGTTACTCCGGACGGGCTACATGCCCTTAGCCTGAAACAGTTTGAATATAGGTCCCTGGTCACTGACGCGGCCAAAACTATGTATAGGGAGCAGCAGGGCCGATTGTATGACGCCGGGGACAAGGCGGGAAAATTGATTGCGTGGCTGGACAAAAAGGAGAGAGTGAATCGTGTGGTCCCTGAGTTGCGTGCTGCGGATGGTGTGTGTGTGACTGAGCCGGATGAGATTGTGGAATGTTTCGCCGACCACCTCCGGGCGGTGTACTCCCCGGTGACTGACAGGGATGAGGATGACTCTCGCCTTCTACTGAGAGATATTGCCCTGCCCGGCCTGTCCGTTGAGGACCGGGAGCGGCTGGACGCCCCCTTGTCGTCGGATGAAATAGCGACCGCGATTCGCTCCCTTCGCTCGGGCAAGGCTATGGGTCCTAACGGTCTGCCCATTGAACTATACAAATTGCGTCCTGATAAGCTTGCGCCCTTTCTCAGTCGCATGTTCCGCGAGTCTCTTGCGGCGGGTTCCCTTCCGGCCGACCAGCGCTTGGCCACTATAGTCGTTATCCCCAAGGAGGGCAAGCCGCGAGACCGCTGTACTTCTTACCGGCCTATTTCACTGCTCAATGCGGAGCCTAAAATCCTGGCGAAAGTCCTTGCCAATCGCTTGTTGAGTGTCGTGTGCGACCTTATTCATCCGGACCAATGCGGCTTTATCCCGCACCGCAACACCGCTCTTAACTTGCGGCGTCTTCACGGCGCCCTTGCCAGGGCAGAGTTCCTCTCCGAACCGGCCGTGCTGGTTTCTTTGGATGCCACGATGGCCTTTGACACTATTGAGTGGCCATTCCTCTGGGCTGTCTTGGCTAAATTTGGCTTTGGGGAAGGATTTATTGGCTGGGTGAAACTCCTTTACACGGGACCCATGGCTCAAGTGGTGGTGAATGGGCGGGTCTCTCGGCCCTTTGCCCTCGGCAGGGGCACGAGGCAGGGGTGCCCGTTGTCCCCTTTGCTTTTTGCTCTCGCCCTGGAGCCACTCGCTGCTTGGCTCCGTTGGGAGCCCTCGCTTAGAGGGATCCGATGGGGCCCGGGCTTCGAAGATCGGGTCTCGCTGTATGCGGACGATATTCTCCTTTATCTCACCTCACCGCGGCAGTCGCTCAACGTCCTCTTTGACGTTCTGACCTCCTTTGGGAACAATTCGGGTCTCACGATCAATTGGTCTAAATCCTGCGTTTATCCCATCTCTGGTGGTCCTCCTCTCCTGCCGCCTCGGCTCCCGATCCAAATATCTCTGAGCGGCTTTAAGTACCTGGGGATATACATTTCGCGGGACCCGGTGGCTCGCTATGAGCAGAATCTCCTGCGTCCACTTCGGCGACTGCGGGAGGACACGGCCCGGTGGTGCAGGCTGCCCCTGTCCCCGCTGGGTCGGGCTGCGTTGTTCAAAATGATGTCCCTTCCCAGGTTCCTCTATGCACTCCAGAACTCCTTCGACGTTATCCCAGTGGCATACTTTCGGGAGGTGGAGAGCCTGCAGAGGAGACTGGTGTGGGACGGGCGGGCGCGTATTGCTCTTGCTAAGCTCACTCTCCCCTGGTATGACGGGGGCATCGCGCTTCCTGACATTCGCAGGTACTATTGGGCCTCGCAACTATCGGCCATTAACCACGCCACGTATGCGCCCGGCTTGAATCCGGCGTATGAGATGGACAAGTTCCTGCTTCCCGGCGGGAACTATAACAGGGCACTTTATTCCCGCCTGGCTGGCCGGACCCTGACGGGTCCTACTAAGATTGCGGTGCGGACCTGGAGGGCTGCCACTGCGGCCATGGGCTGGAGTGAGCGATTAACATGTGCTACTCCCTTGTTTGCCTCCGACCGCCTGGGCAGCCTCTGGACCACGAAGGGGTTTGACCAGTGGGACACGATTGGTATCAGCAAAGTGGGAGACCTGTGGCACAAGGGCGCGGTTAAGACTTTCGCGGTGCTCCAGGCCGAATACGAGCTGACTGACAGGGAGTTCTTCCGCTACGCCCAGGTTCGGCACGCCCTGCTCTCGGTCTTCGGGGAGGGGACCAAGATTCCGGTTTCCTCGCCCCTCGAGGACCGCATACTTGACGGACATGTCCCTGATAGTACTATTTCTTTAATTTATAAAAAATTAATTAATCATCGGGCTGACCTCTTTGTGCGCCTTCGGGAGGCTTGGACTGGGGATGGGGTGGAATTGGACGACGAGGATTGGCAGTCTGCACTGTCGTCCCCCAGGGAGGTCGCTATTCCGGCTCGTCTCCGGTTGGTACAGCTCAAAATTCTCCACCGGGTGTATGTGACGGGTCCTCGCTTGGTTTCGATGGGATTTTCCGATGACGGGCTCTGTAAGCGGGGCTGTGGGCTCAGCGCCACCTTTCTTCATATCCTGTGGGAGTGCCACGAGGTGGCGGACTACTGGCGCCGGGTTCATACGGTTATGGGACAGGTCACTGGGGTTGTGCTGCTGCCGGAGGTGCGTCGCTGTGTCCTGAATGTGTGGGAGCCCAATGATTACAGCGCGGCTCAGACTCGGTGGGCGGCCCTAGGGAACATGATTGCCAAGAGGGACATAGCGCAACTTTGGGGCGCTCAACGGCCGCCCACCGTGTCAGTATGGAAGGAGAATATGGACTGGTGTATGTTTAGGGAGAAGACAGTGTATGTGGCCCGTGGCAAGCCGGGGGCATGGGGTAGAATTTGGGGGCAATGGAATGCGTATCGCGGAGGTATCTGTACGCCCCCCCTGGTAGACACTGATATCGCCATGTCCCCCTGACCCTTGAGGGCTCCTGGCACCTTTTGGAATAACTACATATGGACGTTCATCTCCCTTGACCCCCCCCCCCCCCCTCCGTCCCCGGCCTCCCGGTACTCCTCCCTTTTGTTGATTGCTCAATTGTCCTGACTGGAGTTCCCCGGGGGGAGCCTGACCTGCACTGTTTTCCCTCATACCTCGCCTTTTGTTTTTTATTGTTTTTCTTTTTGTTTTTGTGATTGCTGGACTTAAGCCTCCTGTTCCTCGAGAACTATCCGGAGCCACTGCGGGGCAGTGCCCTGGGAACTACTGTAGCCTTGATATATGTAGATTTCCTTCTGTACCTAGCGGCCGGCCCGAGTGGTTGTAGGCCCGTATTTGTAACCGAATTATTGTTCAATAAAAACTTTAAAAAAAAAAAAAAAAAAAAAAAAAAAATATCTTCAGTGTCGGTAGATGCTTTCTTTGATCAAACTGGCCTTACGTAATGTACGCAACGCTGCAGCACCTTTAGCATAAACTAATTTCAGAAATGAATGCCATCTTTGCTGTACATGTTCCGCTCTACTGCGGCCTACTTTGCAAACCGAGGGCTGTATAAGAATGAGATTAAATGCCCGTCAGAGCTCGGAGGGGGCTGGGCTGGGCCACCCCTTTGGCTTTTTTTTTTTTATTTTTTTTTTTTAAAGAAACCTTTATTATACAATAAAATACATACAAGGGCCTACAACCACCAAGGCCGGCCGCTACAGAACCCGAAGGCCCGCAATGCAACGCCACACATTCAAATGAACCAGAGGCGAAGCTCCCGGCAGTCCGTGAGCACATGCAACAGGCCGTGGCTATAGGCCGAGAGCAATCGAGAAAGACCGTTTCATTTTTTGTTAAATACAAAACACACTCAAGGCAATGAGAGTCCGAAATAGCAACGTGCGCTACCCAGGACGGGGGACAACGGACAGTGTCTAAAGCAGTTCTTGACAGGAAGTGGTAGCGGGGGGCAACGGGGAGACAAAGCATGGAACACACCTCACACAATCCCGCAGAATGTGTGGCTAGGGGGACAAAGCAATATCGACCTCTAACGGCAGAGGAGGGGTGCAGATATGTCCACGATATAAATTCCATGGACCCCATACCTTAGTCCATTTCCCAGGCTTGCCTCTCGCCACATACGCCGTCTTTTCCCTAAACATACACCAGTCCATATTCTCCTTCCATACCGCGACCGTGGGCGGCCTCTGGGAACCCCACAGCTGTGCAACGTTACGCTTAGCCACCATGTACCCCAAAGTCACCCACTGCGTCTGTGCCACATTATAGTCATTCGGTTCCCAGACATTCAACCAACACCTCCTAGCCTCTGGCAACAGAGCAACGTGCGTGACCTCCTCCATTACAGTGTGGATACCGTTCCAAAATCGCACAACCTCCAAACATTCCCATAGGATATGAAGAAAGGTACCAGACAGGCCACATCCACGCTTACACCTTCCATCCATCGAGTAACCCATACGTAGCAAACCGGGCCCCGTGACATACACTCTGTGGATGATCTTCAGCTGTACAAATCGTAAGCGGGCCGGGATCGCCACCTCTTTCGGGGAGGCCACCGCCGTTACCCAGTCCTCATCGTCCAGTTCCAAGCAGTCACCCATCCATGCCTCCCGCAGACGGATTAGCAAGTCCGCGCGATCATTAATAAGTTTTTTGTAGATCAGAGAGATAGTGCTGTCGGGCACATAGCCATCTAACACTATATCCTCCAGCGGGGAATATTCGGGGATAGCAGCAACGTCCGGAAAGACCGAACACAGCGCATGGTAGACTTGTGCATACCGGAAGTACTCTCTATCATTTAATTTGTATTCAGTTTTAAGTATTTCAAACGTTTTAAAAGACCCCTTCGCCCAAAGGTCACCCACCTTACATATACCAATCATATCCCATTTCTCAAAGCCTTTCGTTTTCCACAAACAACCCAGCCGCTCGGAGGCATACAACGGCGTCGCCCGAGTCAAGCGACCCCTCCACTTCATCGCAGCACTCGCCGCATGCCACACACGCACCGCAACCTGCGTGGGTCCTGTCAACCGTGCATCCGGGGTCACCGAATACAGCGCCCTATTATAATCCCCACCCTGGAGTAGTAATTTATCCATCTCGAAGGCCGGATTCAAGGCGGGACCGTATATCCCGTGGTTCACCACCGCCAATTGAGACGCCCAATAGTATCTTTTAATATCGGGAAGGGCGACCCCCCCCCCCATCATACCAAGGGAGCGTCAACTTGGCGAGAGCGATCCGCGGCCGCCCGTCCCAAAACAGTTGGCGCTGAAGACCCTCCACCTCACGGAAATAACGGGCTGGCACGACGTCTAGAGTATTTTGCAAAGCGTACAAGAAGCGAGGTAGCGACATCATTTTAAACAATGCCGCCCGTCCGAGCGGCGAGAGCAGAAGTCGTCGCCACTTCGCGACGTCGGCCTTCAATCGCTGGAGGGGAGGGAGAAGGTTCCGCTCATAGCGGACCGCGGGATCCAGAGAGATAAAGATTCCCAAATATTTGAACCCCAGTGTAGCAATCTGGATAGGGCAATCCCGCAGCAAAAGGGGGGCCTCACCCGCGAGGACGTAAACACATGACTTGGCCCAATTGATGACCAGGCCAGAGTTGCGACCAAAGGAATTCAATACGTCCACCAATACAATTAGCGACTGTCGGGGAGAGGTAAGATGCAGAAGGATATCATCCGCGTAGAGGGAGACACGGTCCTCAAACTCCGGCGTCCATCTAATGCCCCGCAGCGACGGCTCCCAACGCAACCAGGCGGCGAGAGGCTCCAAAGAAAGTGCAAAGAGAAGGGGTGATAACGGACAACCCTGCCGCGTACCTCTCCCCAGTGCGAGGGGAGCCGACACCCTACCATTCACCACAACCTGAGCCAGTGGGTCAGCATATAGTAATTTTACCCAACCAATAAACTCAGGGCCGAACCCGAATTTCGCCAACACGGCCCAAATATACGGCCACTCCAAAGTGTCGAACGCCATAGTAGCGTCTAAAGATGCCAAGATGGCCGGCTCACGTATGAACTCCGCTCTAGCAAGCACGCCGTGCAACCGCCTCAAATTCAGGGCGGTATTCCGATGGGGTATAAAACCGGACTGATCCTGATGTATCAAGTCGCCCACGACCCGGGCCAGCCGATTAGCCAATACCTTGGCCAGAATTTTGGGCTCTGCATTCAACAGCGAAATGGGCCTATAAGAAGCGCAGCGATCTCGCGGCTTCCCCTCTTTATGTATCACAACTATGGTGGCGAGACGTTGGTCAGGGGGGAGGAAGCCCACCGCACGTGCCGCGAAAAACATGTCCCGAAGATACGGCGCCATCTTATCGGGACGCAACTTATATAGTTCAATGGGAAGACCATTAGGACCCACAGCCTTACCAGACGCGATCAAGCGAGTGGCCAAAGCGGTCTCATCTGACGACAACTTCGCCTCCATCAATATTGCATCAGCCTCCGATAGGGTTGGCAATGCAATATCTCTAAGCAACAGATGAGAATCCTCCTCCGAACGCAACCCCTTTGGCTTTTGATCCCGGCAATATGTTACTAGCCCAGGTCTAGGAGCTGCACCGGGATTGCGTAGAGGAAATCCGGGCTTCCAGGATCTTAAGCAGAGGCAGGTACGGACTTAATGTCCTATCTTGTTTTACTGTAGGCCAACCCGGAGGTCTGGCAAAACGCCCACGAGCACAGCATCAACCATGGATGCTGTTTGATTAAGAACCGTTGGCATATTGGAAAAAGTGATCGAGTTGGTAGCTCGGTGCCTCTCTCGGTTCCCAGCAAACTAGGCCCTCAATGAACCCCCTGATCACCTCTCCCCTCTCAGACCCACAGCCTGTGAACTACCTCATAATGACCTATCTGAGGGTAGCAAGATCAATTTGGACCTGGACCAAGGGGCCTCACAGTCATCGTACCGGGAGCAGCCACCGCATCACCCGTACAGGACCTCGAAATAGGGAAGGGAGTGAGGCTTAAAAGGAGTGCCCCCCATTGGGAGGAACGCCAAAAGACGCAAATCAATGGGGTGAATCCACGTTCCCCTGATACCACGGTTATATGCAAAACGGACCAGATTGCCATGCTGGAGCCCTCTGCAGCTTCTATCGCAACTATTCTGGACCTTAATCTAGACCCCTATTGTCTAACGCCAATCAGCACGAGAAAGTCGCCTCTCCACCTTGAACTTCTCTCCTCAAGTAGACACCAGGATAGTCACCAGGGCAGCAGGTGCAAGGTCCCTTGTTCCAACTGCTTCAGCAATCCCAGTGAGCTGTAGTGCACAGGTGCACGACACCAGAAGTCAACCAGCTCAGTGCCAATCCTCAATGGGACTAGTACCAGATGGCACCTCGATGTGTCCACGTCTATCCTTAACCTGAACCGACTTGCCACCACTGCCAATAACTTAAGAGGTAGTCTTCTTACCCTAAGCACAATCCTGGAGATGCAGTGAGGAGAGGCAATTGACAATTTCTGTCTGGAGGCCTACAATAACTCCATTCGAAGCTTGAGTACCCTACACCTGCCATCAGAATCCACCCCCTTCGTAGTAGTCCTTGCGAACGTCCCAGTTCTCCCAGCGGGAGCACACAAGGATGTCGGCCAACTCACAAAGTGGTGCACTGGCTGAACTCCAATACCGCCCCAGGACCGAGGGTGGACAGACAAATCATTATGCTGAGGAGAATAAGCTGGGTCGGAAGGGTCAGGAAGGTGTGGAATGGGGCCTGTATTGTTATTAACTTTAACAATTGCCACATTGTGGACAGAATACTTTCATCGACTTCGCAGCCTACCAGTACTGGACCTACTTCTGCAATCATGGCCCTCCCTTTGGGTTATTTTTACAGGCCCTCAATTTACATACCCCTTCCCAGAGCCAGGACCTTTTATGGACCCAACGCTACGGTCTGGGGGACGGGGCAGGTTTGAGATTGCTTGACTTTTGTGATTGACTGCCTGCCAGAGCCCCACCTGAACCGAAGCTTCTTGCAACTCAGCAGATAACCGGGCCCCTGAGGCAGGCAATTTTGGCTCCTTCTGAATGTAAATGTATTTCCTGGAATGTCGCAGGGTTGGAGAGCAAGTTTCTCGATCCAAGTCGGATACTCTTTATAAAACAGCACGTAATATGCCTGCAGGAAACGTGGGCTACTGACAATTTATTCTTGGAAGGCTTTAAAACGTTTTTCGTTCCAGCTATTCCCTCAAGTACGGGTAGAGCAAAGGGAGGTTTGATTAGTTTTGTCTCCTTGGCTGTTTGTACCAGTTTGGTAGCACACTGATTTTTCCACCCTACAGGCTTTGATGTTTTCTAAGGGGCTCAACAAGTTTCTGGTTTTGAACATCTATGATGCTGTACTTTCGCACATTGAAGGCTGTAACATCTACCGGATGGGCTCTTTTTTGAGAAACCAGCGTTTGGATATACTGAGTCACACTAACCTTGTGATTGCAGGAGATTTTAACATTCACTTGTGTGAGGTCTTGAGTAGAGGAGGGATTGAACACATGGGCTGTGCACGGTTGTCCGGTTTGCATACAACAGAGGGCAACTTACTTGATGCGGTTGCAAATGATTATGATTTAACACTATCCATGAATAAGCTGCCCCCGGAGACTAATTACATCAATCCCACCTTTACCGGTAGAGGGTGTGAATCAATTATTGATTTTATTTTTGTCTCTACTCCCTTTTTTGTACACATCTTGGACTTGTACGTTCAGGAGAGTGAGCACAGTGATGATAACCCTGTGGGCATGTCTATTCGTTGGCCTTGGGCAGCTCAAACCAAGAGGGGGTCGTTGTCTACGACTGACAGTGGGAGGAGACTGAAGTGGGTTTAGATGTTACCAGATGAGTTTTACGAGTCCTTGCTCTTCCAGTGTCAAAGAGTATGCAACCTGTATAGATACTATGGCAATCCCCATCAAATATTTTGGGGGCTTTTGACGCCATTTCAGGCACAATTGCTAGTTTACTAAAGGCCCAGGGTGGGGGGTAAGCAAATATCTGTAATACCAAGATGGTACGAATCAGATTTGTCACAAGCCTCGAGGAACTTGAGAGTAGTCCTTGGCACGAAGCCAAGAGATCCCTCCACTGTTCAGGTTTGTCGTAAACTCTATAAAGCTACCCTGGCTACCCGTAAATCTGTATTAAAGGACGAAGCCTGAGCAAATTTTATAGAAGCCAGTACTCTGACGACCAGCTCTAAGTTTTGGAGTATTGTAAACAATCCGATCTTGGCAGGAGATGATAATCTTTTGGATTTGCATATTACTGAAGATGAATGGGTCAGGTATTTTGAAGACATGTTTTTACTCCCCTCTGGCGCAAAGGTAGACCTGCACCTAGCCAAGGGGACTCCCTACATGGTTTTTACTCCTGAGGAAGTTAGAAAGGTATAGCAGGGTTGAGACAGAATAAAGCCCCGGGTCCGGACGGGATCCCACTTGATCTCTACATCTCAGATATGGACATCTGGGTACCGACCAGTACCGAGTTTATTAATGCCGCAGCTGTGTCCAGTTGTCCAGCTTCTTGGGCTCTAGCTACAATTGTTCCGGTCTTCAAAAAGGGAGATCGGCTAGTACCCATTGTTATGGACCTATCTCTCTACTGGACTCAGTGGTAACGGTGGTAGGTCGCATAGTTCCGAATAGGCTTTCTACTTGGGCAGAAGACAATAACATTCTGCCTGACGCCCAATATGGTTTTCGCTCAGGTCACTCTACAGTGGACCAAAGTCTAAACTTGTACTTGGTACTTAACAAGTACACTGTCTCGCGCCATGGGCACAGTTTATTTAGCCTTCATGGATCTGTCCTCAGCATTCAAGCTAGTTAATAGATCAAAGCTTTGGCAGACCATGTTGTCGTTAGGAGTTAGCCCACGTAGGATTGAGGGATTTACACAGTGACACTAAGGATTCACTAAGGATATGAGTCACCCGCCAGCTCACAACTGAGAGAGGGGTCCGAAAAGGGTGTATTTTGGCCTCCTTTCCTTTTTAATCTGTACATCAATAACTTGGAGCAAACCCTTGTGAATATGAAAACTGACTGTCCACAAGTGAGCCGGCAGTGCCTCCCAGTACTATTGTACGCGGACGACGCTGTCCTCATGTCTAGGACAGCCAGGGTTTTGCAAACTTTATTGACCTCATTTGTTCGCTTTATGGAAGACTTGGACCTGCTAGTGAACAATAAAATCCTTTGTAATGCAAGTAGGTTCACTCCTCAGCAAACCCTATTCATTTGTGGTGGGATCGACGCCGGTTCCCATGACCGAGGTCTTCTCATATTTGGGAGTAGTTTGCCTCTGCCATGACTTGGCGCCCCCTCAATCATAGGGAAAAAGGGAACTTTGTCAGGGCCAATACCGCCATATTTAATTTTGCATCTAGGCAGGGCACCAGACCTATTGGGGCCTTCTTGAAGATCTATAAGGCCAAGTGCATTACTAAGGTGGCTTATGGTAGCAAGATATGGGGTTACATGAAGCATGAGGAACTCCAAGTTGTTAAAAATACTAAAAAAAAAGAAATTATTAGCTTTTTACACTGTTATGCACAGTAAAGCATTAGATTCAACTGTAGTACACAGTGGAGGGAAACAATTCGCTTATCACATTATGGAATTCTCATATTAATTAATCATCTGAAAATACGTTTTTAAAACGTCTTTTATGTCTACCTCAGTGTATTGTCTCTATTATAGTCAAATGAAGAATTGGGCTCTGCTTTTCTTTCTGATCTGTTATCTTACCGTCCCCTATCATTGTGGATGAATTTATGGCTTAGGGAGGTAATCGCACTAAGTAAGGATATTTTAACTGATTGCCTTTCCCTGGATCACTTTCATCAAATTCCATGGTTTAAGTATTTAAGGGATTGCGTTGCAGAACTGGGAAGGGCTGACACTTATTCACCAACCCAGAGAATATGAGCAGAGGAGACCTGTGTTGGGTGAAAGAACTTCCTTAAAAAAACGGCAGATGGACAGGGAAGCAGAGGAACTGAAGAATCCCAGTGTGCTTGAGCATTTCACATTGGAAACAGAGTCCTATCTTTTATGGCTCAAAAGTTCCCACGATCGATTCTTACTGACCAGGTTCTGTCTGGACCTTTTTCATTACCTCCTGGCCCATCTGGCTCAGAGTGTCCCTCCCTGTGGCTGCGATGGGAAGTCTCCACAGGATATGATACATTTTTTTATTGTTCTGCAGTTTTTAGGAGGGTCCCAGAAAATCTTCTCATTCCCATTTTAAAGAAGTGCAACTTTAGACAGGTGAGAGTAGCGTTTATGTTTTTTACAAATGCTTTCAAGCAATTCTGTGTTATACGTTCTTAGTTTCTTGAGGTCAGCAGTCCGGCTCAGATCTAGCTGTGACTTTTTTACGTTATAGTATCTTTAAAAAAAATATAAAATAATTTTTGCAACGGTTTTTTAGGATTGCCTCGGTCCATGACATAGCCTGCTTTTTATTTTGATAACCTAGCGGGCCGGTGCCAAGTAACTGAATTGTTCAAAGTATATTATATGGATTTTAACTAATCATACCTTTGTCTATTTATTGCTGTACATATTGAACATAGTTTTAAATGACGATTGGCGATTCTTAGGGAAATTTGGATAGACTGAAATGCATATCGGTCTGCTGAGGTTTTCTGATTTAGTTTTTCTCATCGACTCAAATTGTAAAATGTATACATTTTAACCATTTCTTTGGATGTATCTAAGCGCAAGTATCGTACTGTAATCTTTTTAATTATTCTGTACTTTGATGGTTTAAATCGATAGATCACAAAGTCTATTGAATTGAGATTAAATGGTAAATATGGCTCATAAAAAAACAGACATTCTACAAATAGAAATCAATTCACTGTTAGACTATTTACTGCTAAGAATCATGGATCGCTAATTTGAAGGTGTTTTCACAATGCCAACGATGCCCGCAGCAAGAAGGTGGCATACTTTTATATCCTTCAGTTTTTTTAAATAATAAAAATCATTGCATACTGAACTCTGAAGGAAGCATCGTGTAAGCCCTATGCAAGCCCCGCCAGAGTTTCAGCAAAGAACGGACTGTGTAACCTGTATGGAGACGAAGTTTGCATTTGGGAGCGATTGTTTAACAGTCAGCTATCAAGAGGGACTGCTGAGCTCAGAAGTATTCAGGCAACTGGCAGTCCTCAACACACAGGGCGAGACAACCCCAATCAGGTCTCGTCCTTCTAACGAAGGGCTTGCCATATCAAGTGGGTGTGAAGAATCTTGGGGCTGCTTGGCCAGCCAAGTGCAAGGATCAGTGCATGAGGTGCATAGATTGTTGTAAAGAGGAGTGGAGTGGTATAGAGAGTTGCATAGCTGGGAGTGGAGTAGTGTTGTAGAGCGGCATGGGGTGAAGTAGAGTGTTGTAGAGTGGAGTGGCAGAGTGGAGAAGTGAGTTGTGGCGTGGCATAGAGAGGAGTAGAGTTGTAGAGAGGAGTATAGTTGTGGAGTGGCATAGAGAGGGGCAGAGTAGAGCGTCAGAGTGGTGTAGTTTAATTGAGCAGAGGGGTGTGGAGGAGAGTGGCCCAGAGTGCAGTGGCGCAGAGTGCAGTATTGTGAAGTGCAATGGTGTAGAGTGGCATAGAGTGCAGTGTCGTGGAGTGGAGCAGAGTAAAGTGATAAAGAACGCAATTGTGTAGAGTGTAGTACAGTGCAATCGCATGCAGTAGAGGGTTGCAGAGTATAGTGGAATACAGTGCAGTGGTGCAGAGAAGATTAGCGTAAAGTGCAGTGTATTGGTTCTGAATAAAGTGGTGCGGAGTGCATTGAGGCGAGTGCAGTGGCGTAGAGTGTAGTGGTTTGGAATTGAGTGGAACGGCACAGAGTGGAATACAGTGGCATATAGTAGATTATTACAGAGTAGAGTGCAGTGTTGCCGAGTGGAGTGGCACAGAGTGGAGTGGCACAGGCTAGAATGCGGTGGCGTAGAGTGGAGTGATGCAGAGTGCAGTTACGTATAATGGAGTAGCATAGAGTGCACTGGTGTAGGGTAGAGTACAGTGGCGCAGAGTATAGTGCAGTGGTGTAACGTAGAATATAGGGGCGTAGCGTAGGGTGGTATAGAGTGGAAGAGTGCAGTGTTTCAGAGTAGACTGTCGTAGAGTGTAGTGTTGTATAGTGGAGTGACACAGTGCATTGGCGTGAAGAGCAGTGGCGTAGAGTGATGTAGAGTGGTGCAGAGAGCAGTGGCATAGAGTGGAGTGGTGTCAAGTGCAGTGGCGTACAGTAGGTTGTTTCAAAGAAGGGTGGAGTGGTGCACTATAAAGTACAATGGTGTAGAGCAGAGTGGTGTAGAGTGCTGAATATAATAGAGAAGTGTAGAGTGGATTGGCATGGAGGGCACTGGCATACAGTGGAGTGGTACAAGTTAGACTGCATTGGCATAAAGTACAGTTGCATAGAGTGCCGAGTAGAGTGGCAGAGTGAAGAGGCACGGAGTGGTATAGAGTGCAGTGGAATAGAGCAGAGAGGTGTAGAGTGAAGTAGAGTAGAGTGAAGCAGAGTAGAGTGCAGTGGTGTGGAGCGGTGTAGAGTGGACTGGAGTAAAGTTAAGAATGCACAGTGTGGTAGCGTGCTGCCATTACAGCCAACACATGATCAACTGAAATGACAGTTACATTTGCACAAACATACAATTTTACTGATAAAAGTGTACAGCGCACATGTGTGTAAATGTTATCATCCAGAGTATTGATTTGTTGATCTTATTAAAATATTTGTTTCCACCACACTTCAGTTTTACCCCAAAATTTACTTCATTTGTGCTTTTCTAATTCTGACATGTTCTTAAATATCTGCAAAGTTAATTTACAGACATTTACATTTTGCTCTGTGCTAGAAAAAAATTAACATCTACAGCCTTCCTCAAGCACACCAACTAACAGCCAGCATTATTGTCACATAAATCCTCTCACTTTAAAGTTAGAAAAAGAAAAGTAAACACCAAGCTCCCTGGAAGACAGAGCCTCACATAACCTCTGTCTCTGAATGCACAGCAAATGTAACAAGTTAACAAGATTTTAAGGCCTGTTTACAGAAATCCAGTACTGGTGAAAGAATGCAGTAAATAGGGTTTGGGCAAAAGAAGGGCTATACTCAAGGTGGACAGCCTTAATCAAATAGAACCAGCAAATAGAAAGCAGGCAAATGTGAGTTACAAACCACAAAGCCAATGGTAAGCAACTTGAGGAATGCATTCCCAGGGACGCTTTTTGAATGTCCCCAAGAGGTCTTTGGAAAACCAGAAAGTGCAGCTTCGACCTAAAAAAGCTTAGAGCAAGGACCCGAGGGGTAGGGGTGAGGCCCGCTTCACCATTCCTCCAACCCCATACTAGACACTCTTGGGAGTTGAGTTTTTACCCTTCACTGGTGCAACAATTTCACTGCTCCTAAGTACCAGTGTGCTTCTCTGAAAATGCAGGAAGAAACAGTTGTTTCTGAATCAAGAAAAGAACTACAGCCAATAGCAGCACAAAGAGACCTCCCCATTACATGCCATTCCAGATGCCCCATGATTAACAGATTTGTTAAAGCAACCCTGACTGGCTGTACCATTGTGCCTCAGCCCATCCCTCCTTAGCGTAATTTAATGTCTTATTGTCCATTGAAAAAACTAGACATTACAACTTTTTGCCCCTTATAGAAATCCACATGGTTCGATTGCCGGTCGATATAAATCCCTCCACCCCTGAGTGAGGGTGTGTATGTGTGTGTGTCTGAATGTTTTTCTATGTCTGTGTGGGTGTCTCATATTTAAAATTGCCCAGATTGCAGTGTCTACATAGCACAAACCTAGCCAAACAGGTAATGTATTATTGTTTGTTACATCAAAAGACCAGGCTCAGTATCTATGGTAGTGGCATGAATCACACTTAAACAACAAGAAGGTGATTGATGAAATGTCTGAATTAATCTCACCCACTGGCAATCGCTCAGGGTCGCATCCCAATCCATAATTTGTCACCCACCATTCCACTTCAGTTTGGACCCAGTCTTATGCAAATCAGTCTTGACTCTGCTCGAATGGGAACAGTCCAGCCCGAACTGCCAAGCCAGATCCTCCCTGAACCGGAATACAAGCAATCTAGGACAGGTTTTGCCCCAAAAGGGACTCATCATCTATGTACAGATTGATTCGAGTGGCACAGTGAGCACGGGACCCACGTGATACATCAAGCTCATTGAACCTCGTGAAGGCCACCATACTGTCTACTGCTAAATATTTATTGGAAAGGAGCGAGACAGCAAGCAGAGCTGCAATCACAGTTAGTGATCTGAGGAGAACGTAGGCAGTTTAATGGATCATGTTTCACTTACTTCCCTAAGCAAAGAGGACAATTTGGAGCAGGCATTCCTAATAGGCCACCCCCATGATCTGGAAGGTTTCCAAACGGTAATCAATCTCCTAGTCGGACTATGCCTAAAATTCGTTCAAGATTGACACAATGCACATGCCAGGGTTTGACACAAAATGGTTGGCAGCCCCCCTTATATCACCATCAAGCCCTCTCTCTTCTATATAGGTGAAAAGACTTATTTTACTTCACAGAGGCCCTTGCAGCTTTCTGTGCAAACTTGGTGGAATTCTTCATGTACACCTGGTTTGTCATAAAACTATACAAGATGGATAGTTGTCAGCTACAAGTATACATGTTGCTATATTATTACCACTTTTCCAGCTTTCCTGATGGTTTGATATCTGGAATTGGGAGTCTTTGGAGGCTTCTTGGTCTTCACTTTATCCACCACAGCATAAACCGTGAAGCAGAGCCTTGCCATCCTTGGCAGGTCACAGACGTTGATGTCAAACTGCAGGTTCTCATTCCAGTCCTGGTCGCCACCCCGAGGCAGCCTCTCAGAGCTCTCTACAGGTTCACAAAGAGGCTCAGTTCCATGGAACAGACCAGCCCGAACCTGAGCCAAAGCAAGGCAAGAGAGCGCTATTACTACTTTTTAAATTAAAAAAAAAATAGAAGTGCGTTGATCTAGTATCCCATTATTACATCATAATATGTGATAAATACAACACCTCTGCATGATCACTAGTGTCTTAAAAGGTGCTATGACTAAAAAAGATTTTTTTTTATAAAACTGAGAAATACTCAAATCTATTCTTATGCAAAAACAATTTATTATTAAAATCACACTTTGCATATACTTAGTATCAAAATAACATCTTCACACAGTAATAAAATAGTAAACTGCAATAGTGTGTTAAAGTAAACAAAATGTATCCCATATTTTTAAATGCTTTTGGGTATGCCCAATTCTTTTTGCATATGCTGATTCACGTTGGGGTACTCTACACATTTTCCTTAACCAATCTATAAATGGAGTCATTAATTTGGTCATTCATTTTTGTAGTATTAGCGAGCGTGTCACCAACACAGAAATATAAATCAACTTTTGAGTAACTCTCTGCATTGAATGATAACTCAGCAAAGGGAGTATCCCATTTTAGGGAAGCTGAATTGAAAAATAATTTGAGACAAAAATGACAATCTAGGACACTGCCCAATAACGTGACAACTTAGCAGCATTTGAAGATTCACATCTAAAACAATTTACTGGGCATTCTGGATGAATTTTGTTTAAATGAGCTGGGATACAATAAAATCAATCACTTTGAATAAAATTGTATTTTCAGAAAAATTCACCCGCCAGAACAGAGCTATTTGCGCATTGATTTCAGTCCATACATACGATGATGAACTAATATCTTCCTGTTTTTATCCCATTCAGTAGAGATTATTACCAACAGGTTTGTTTGCTTTACCTTCTTTAAGTATTGTTTCCAATTTCTTACTTTTTTAATTTCATGTTCTCAGTTAAATTAAAACTTATTCCTCCTGATCAAATATCAGCATAGCATTGGCAGGGCCATCTTGAGGGCAAAATATACAACATTATAAGGCCAATATAATAAGGTTTTGCCCATTCTTGTGATCTCTATAAAATTCTGCAGAGTAGCACTCCAACATACATTCCCATTGGGCACATGGCAATTGCTATTTCTAATTCTTGCATCATGAATGCTTTTAATATTGAAGCAATTTCGTCTTGCGTTATCCAAAGAGAACATTGACGGAAAACACCATTTATTCTGATTAACTTCACAGACATAGCTATACGTTTACTTACAATACTCAACAAAATTCCCATTTATTTGTTCTGGGGTGGAAAAAAAAGTTCCAGATTTCAGACATGTTAAATTGATCACAATACCTTTGGCCTTTCCTGACACACCCGCTGCCAGGCCATAAATCTGCCTGTGGATTGCTCTCCTCGTACTTTTTAAAGATATGTTGAGGTATTAAACATAATAGCTTAATTCTCCAGTAAATTGTTTTAGATTTTTCAAAGGCTATTTTATTTTCCTTTGTGTCGTGAAGAAAGACCTTCTTGTACGTTCTTCTGACCTGTCTTTCAAGCTTTAACTTTTCTACTTGGCTATGCCCTCTGCTGGTAATAGCTTTGGAAATTAATAGCGCTGTAGAAGACAATCTAAATGTAGTCCACACCATTTCTTGTAAGGCGGTATACTTTTTCTTAACCCCTTCAGTGCCACGCCCTTTCCCCCTCCTGTGCCGGACTTTTATTCGTGGGTGGGGTTCATGACGAGATAGTCTCGTCATGGGCACAGCGCGACCGTGCTCCATGACGAGACTAACTCGTCATGGGCACTGAAGAGGTTAAAATTCTTTTTAGAGATCTCTACTTTAAATCTTCCTTTTAATCTCTAAATATATTTTATTAAAAGTCCATCTCTGATGAATAAACTTTCTAGTAAAACCCCTTATCTGTAATTTAAGAGCGGAGTGATCCAACAAAACCTTTGGAAATACTAACACCTGTTGAAAATTAATAGAGGAGGTGGCAAAAACAAATAGAGATGAGTTGCAGAGTCAAATATGGCTGCTACACAGGTATATTCTCCATTATATGGATGTGTCAGTCTCCAAGGATCCACCAGCAGAAAATCTTTCTGAAACACATTCAAAGCCTTTGCTGTTTTTGGCTTCACTTGCTTCTTATTCCAAGATGATGTATCTATAGCTGGTGTTTACAAAAAATTAAATTTCCCACGATCACCATTCTTCCTGAGATTAATGCAAGCAATTGAAAAACTGTGCTATATGGTTCTGGATTATCTTCAATCGGGGCATAAAGGCTAACTACGGTTATAAGAGTTGATGCAACAGTACAGTTGGTTAAGTTCTCAAGAATGTATTTGTATACTAAGATTTATTCTAGGATGTTTAAAATGTAGGTTGGTTTTAAGTGGTTTTTGCCTGTGGGAGCAGCACACAGGAGTGTAGTGTTTTTTTAAACAAATTGTGATTTACTTATCAATAACTCTTGCCTGGCAATAAACATTGTTGCACATACACAACTAGTCTAGCATGATTATCATGAGCGTATGTATATCAAGAGTAAATGCAAAGACTTCTGTGCTATGCACCAGTCTGTTTAATAGATACATTCAAAGTTAAATCTGTGCAGGGGATTGCAGGTTGAGGACACCGGTACTTACTTTTGGAAACTAGGACCTATTTTTCATCATCATGTTTTGATTCGGAGCTACAGAGAAAAGAAGAAAACTGAGGAAGCCAAAAATAGGAAAACAGTGACAAACGTGGAATGAAGAGACAAAAAACTGCAAGAGTGAAATAAAGGGAGAGAAAGTTAATTGTGCAGGAGGAAAAGGCAAGAGAGAAATAAAAAACAGACAGCTTTGGTATCTGGCAACCCAATCGTTCAACAGTGTAAGCGCTAGTGTCAGGCTCCTAAGAAAAGCCTTTTTTTTTTACATAAAAGCTTCTCTTGGGAGGAAACATTTTTTGTATTTTTTACAGCACTTTCAGTGGAAAATGAACAAGTGTGGAGTGAATAAGCACTATATAAAAAAAATCCTCCTGCGGTGATTCTTAGGCAGGCAACCGATTGCACAGGTTCATGGGTTAAATCTATAAAGGCGTGGGCAGGCCAACGGAGATAACCCGCCGCCTGGGCCTTTATCTTTACACTACTCTTATCAACCTCAATGTGAGTGGAGTAAAGTAACTGACAGCTACAGGGATCATTCTTATGAAAAGCTTTCCGACAAAGGGAACTCTTCTAGTAATTAGTGATGCCTGATTTTTAAAGAAAATTCAAGTGCCCCTTTAACAACACTTGCAAATAAAGGCTCACGTCTAAGCAGTTCATCTCCAAATGGAATGCAGCAATTAGTGAAGCATTTTTCCCCCCCTAAAAGCTGCATGAAAGCTGTAGGAAACCAAGCTCACATCTGCCTTCCTAGGTCGTGTGGCAACCTTTATATGTTTAATAATAATCAAAGTAATCCTAACGATCAAATAACTAATTTTAATAAAGCACACCACATGTTTGCTGTTTCTAAGCACTACAAATAACTATTGGTACACCATCTAATAGTACTTAATGCATCAATCGTAGAATAATTGAGAAGCAACATGACTTTGCCAGGATTCCAATTCCTTACCGGATGGTCCAAGTGGGTGTCAGCAGCAAGGGTTTAACTCAGTGAACAATCCTACAAAGCAGTCACTGTAGAGGTCAAAACATTCTTAAGACATAGGCCCTCAAGAAACTCTGATCTATAGAACTTTGTGCCAGGGGAAAAAGTGCAAATTACACACTACAAGCTCCTTCCCCTATTCGCATAAAAAAGACTGGCAGTAGGCAATGGAAGGAACTGTGCATTCATAACAAAAACAAGCAATAGCAAGTAAGCCCTGGCACTGAAGTGCATCACATTTTCAGTAGATGTGCATATGCGATCTGTGTGCAATGCCATCATACTCAGTTAAAGATTGGATGACCCATTTCCCTATGGTATATGCTATGATGGGTGGAAATTAAGCTTAATGTGAGCCAGTGATTGCATGTGTGGCCCACAACCACTCACAGGTAGGCAGTGTGACTTATGTTATCTCAAAATTTGATCCAAACGTAGAGAAAAACACAAAAGACTGAAAACCGTGACAAAAAATAAGAAAGCAGAGATGAAAAATGAACATGCATGAGCGAGATAAAGAAGCAGGGAGTGTCTTGTGGTGGTTTAAAGAGGTATGAGGTGGAATCACGATTAAGGCACCCTTGTTACATGTTTGGGCACTGGTAATTATTTTAAAAATTAAGCACTGGTGGAAAATATTTGAAAAGGTCATGGCTGAAAAGGGCTGATTCAAAGCCCATTTATGTCTGAATGTATGTATGCATTTTTGAATTTCCTACAATTTTTTTGTTTTTTTAATTATATGAGGCTTCCAAAACAAGTAAAGTGGTCTCTAGGCCACAATTAATAAGGCATACATGCAGAATATAAACTCTACACCATCTCCTTCCCCTATCCACTTGGCAAATCAGACTCCAAAACTTACCAAGTGATTAAACTAAGTAGCTTTTAATTCGATAATGAGGATACGTTATTTCTACTTCTTAAAAAAGGAAGAACTGTGTTATAATACATTATGCAGAATTTGACTGCTGCATACATGCATGCCTAAAACGGTTTGCAGGTGCCATTAAGCCATGTAGGCCAAATTATGAAACTTACTTCATACTCTAGCATACTAGCCTAACAGTTGGCATGCACAGAAGAGAGCTCTCTTGATGCTTCTTCTGGAGCAGAAGTGACTCGCAATGGCTCAGTGGTTCTTAAATACTATGTTTCACAGGAAGATCTCTTGAACTGCACGATTTTATCTACACTGTGTTGTACTTGCGAGAAGTTAGCTTAACAAGAGCTTTTAATCCCTATGTTCTAGCCAGTGAATACCTTTAAAAACTGTTTCAGGAGGACCGGTCTATTATTCCACACTGAAGTGTGGGTCGCACACAGCTAAAGGAAAGCTATATGGTGTTTAATAGGGAGCAAGTGTAGGTATACCTATATTGGTGAGAAACAATTTCTTTTTGGGTCTGTGTTTGGCACCGCAAGCGTCATTCAACCTTATGTGGTCAACAGCAGAAGAGTGTTAAGAAGCGTTCCTGAGAAGGAAAATGGATCCAACTACATGTTTGTTTTCTTGAGCATATATTTTGATTAGCCATTATTTGTGTGCATCCGAAAAGGAGTGTTTGTACATCACGTTGTCTTGTGGGAACGCTTTTGGTCAACACTGCAGGACTGGGTAGATAAGGTGATCCAGGCTGTATGCCTGATGTATTGGTTATGAAAGTTTCCACAAAGGAAGCAGACCTGAAATTTATTGTGAAAAGCATATGTTAAAGCTAATAGGCCTTTATTGGTGGATTTTCTGAAAAGCTTGTACTACAGTATTTTGTTACAGGCAATGTAAAAGATTAAAATAGAGGGCAAGGGTTTAGGCGTTGGCTACACCCTGTAACAAACCCTCTAGGTAAACGATTTGCACTTTGAAGCCCTCAAAAGCCCATTTTAGGAAGGGTATATTGTTTTTCTAATTATAATTTTGTACAGGTTTGTAAGTTTATGACTCCATATCAATATTGGCCAGTCAGTCAAAAATAAGTTTATTGGGAACACAGTCCATTAAACTATTATAAACTCCTTATAGGGCATTACAACATTTACAGTTCATTACTTTTATCTTCTACGAAAACTGTAATTATACATTTAAAATGTTTTACAATCTGAATAAATAAATACCCTTTTACTATTTTTTTTTCAAACATTTGTAGGAACTTACCAACCGTTGCGATTACTTCCAAAGAAGTGACAAAAAGCTCAATACTTTGACGTGTTTTTAGATCATTTAAAGATGTGAAATCCTATAAAATATGTAGATTATACCATTCATGTTAAGATTTTTAAATATTAACATCAATAAAAGAGTCCTCCTCCTTTCCGAAGTTCAGTGCCAGCAAATATTGGGTTCTTCCCCGAACTATATTTTGAAACTCCATGTCACATACCTTAGTCTTGTATACTGGATATACAAGGAAATACATAATTACACAACGAATCCAGGTGCAAAACCAAAGCTTTTGAACCACGTGCTCTGGAAAAACACCGATTTTCAAATCTAAATCTAAATGAGATATTGTGACAAAGTTCAAAGCTGCAAGAGTCAAAAGACAGCAAATCAATGATTATCTTTAACTTCTCTCTTATGCTCACAGCCCCCTCAGATCACTATTTAAGAGCTTGTCTTTACAATAAAAAGCAATTGTATCGACTCCAGCTCAAAGTAGTCTATTCCAGAATTTCAGCAACCATTTCATAGATATAAAATACCAGGAAACCAATGTTATTCTTATAGCTTGTCCCATGGATGATTGGCGAAGATTCAAAAGTCTTTTCAAACACTGACAATCCAACTTATAATAATTTTTGAGACATTCAATCCAAGATATTAACTACCTCTACCCTTAAATTAAATAAACTTTATGGATGCTTTTTCTTATTCACTCCCACATAGCATTGTTTTTTTCCCATTTCTTTTTGTAGACTTTTTATTGCAGTATGCTCAACAAACATTACATCAGTGATACAATTTTCACGTATCTTAATCCACTCAATT
Source organism: Triturus cristatus (assembly GCF_964204655.1). Classification (NCBI taxonomy): domain Eukaryota; kingdom Metazoa; phylum Chordata; class Amphibia; order Caudata; family Salamandridae; genus Triturus; species Triturus cristatus. The sequence goes on along the minus strand of NC_140594.1, from coordinate 809,115,433 downwards.
TTTACATTAGTCATTTCAATAATCAATGAGTGTCATCAACATAGTGTGGTAGCAGTCTTTGCATATCCTACAATTCCCTCCTATAGTCTTCGATAAGCCTGCCAGTTACCCCAAATCTTTTCCCATTTCATTGGACACCCTCTGTTCAGGTATATTGTGTGCTCGGCCTGCCAGCACCACTCAAAATCAGTTTTTCCCGTCCACCACTTTCGGCAGGCAAGTGCTCCCCAGTTCCTTGCGATGTTACGCTTTGCCACCACCGCGGCTATCATCATCCATACCTTTATATATATTTTAGGCCAGGCCTCTTCCCCTGGGATCAACAACAAGAACCACTTCTGCTCAAATGGGACCTCCACCCCCGCCACTGTTGCCATGATCCTCCCAATTCCACACCAATGTTGCTGTGTCACTGGACATTGCCACAGTAGATGGTAGAAGGTTCCATCCAGCCCACATCCCCTAAGACACAAGGCATTCTCTGTGTGGCTCAGTCTATGTAATAACGTTCATGAATAGTATAATCGATGAAAGATCTTCAACTGAATTAGTCTGAATCAGGAGATTAGCACTAACTCTCGGGCCCTGTAAGGCCCCACCCAATCTTCCTCGTCAATGGGGCCCATGTCACCCAACCATGCTGTTCTCAACGGTCCCAGGGTTCTGTGTCATTATTCACTACTTTCCTGTATATTACCGATATTGCTTTTTCCTCTAAAGGGTCCGTCAACAGTCTGTCCTCTAAGGAAGACGCTTCTGCTAGTTCTGGCCCCTCGCAGATCTGGCCTCGAAGTGCGTGCCCCAACTGCAGAAACCTCAGCCACTCTCCTTTGCCCATATCATATTCCTGTTAAACAGTTAAAGGGTGGCAAATGCCTCTCCAGAGGTCACCTAATTTTCCCAGACGAGAAGTTCCCATTTGTCAAAACTGCTCAGCCTGCCCACCTTGCCAAGCTGATCACTATCCCATAGCGGGGTGATCGCTGTTAACATGCCCTCGCTGCCCACCAGGACCTTACTATTGTCCACTTTCTTGTCATATAGCTGGCGGAGGTAGCCCCCAGCCCACATGACTGACCTGTCCACTCTATACTTCCACCCGATTCCCAAAGACCCAACCATTCACTGTGACCAGATGGGAGGACCAGTAATATATCTTGATGTCTGGAATCACTAGTCCACCCTCCTAAACACACCTCTGCAACTTGTGCAGTGCTATGCGTGGCGTTCCCCCACTCCACAGTAGTGGACTCTCTCTTAAGGTAGACTCGGCCTCTACCTTAAAAAAAAATATTGCAGGAATCGGATAGGGTGTGTTCTGCAAAATACACAGCAGGAGTGGGAGTGTCATCTTAAATAGGGTCGCACGGCCCATTAATGTCAATGGCAATGAGCGTAAACACTGGGCGTCCCTTATAAATCTGTCTAGTTGGAGTGCTAAGTTCCCCCCGTAAAATTCCAGCGGATCTCTTGTTATGTAAACCCTCCGGTATTTGAAACCCTTTGTCTCTAGGGGAACCTCACACCTGGACGTCAGCTTGGGGGCCCGCCAACCAATGGAAACAGGGATTTATCCCAGTTTATAGGGAACCCCGAATAGTCCCCAAAGATATGGAATATTTGTAGTATTCTAACTATGGACTGCTGTGGTCTCCTAACGTACAGTATAATACAGTGCGCATGCAAAGATATGCGCATGTCCCATTCGTCTCTCACCGGGATATCTCATATAAAGGGGTCTTGTCATACCCATGCTGCCAGGGGCTCCAGGCCAAGGCAGATACCATCAGGGACAGGGGCACCCCTCTTTCGTTCCTTTCTGTAAGGGATGGGGGGGGGGGGTTGGGGACACCCGGGACATTGCCGAATTGAATATCACCTTGGCCAATGGTTGTTCATATAACAGTTTCACCCAGCCGATGAAATTCGGCCCAAACCCCAGGTGGTGCAGGACTGTTAGAAGGTAGGACCATTCCAAACTATCAAAGGCCATTCTGGAGTCCAAGGGCAGAAGGGCCGCATGGTCTAAGAAACCGGCCTCCGTTACATGTAGGATCCCAAATCTATATAGGTTCAGCTTGGTTACCCTATGCGGCATGAATGCAGATCGGTCTGGATGGATGAGAGTAGGATCCCAAATCTATATAGGTTCAGCTTGGTTACCCTATGCGGCATGAATGCAGATCGGTCTGGATGGATGAGAGAGGGAATCGCTGCACAGAGACGCATGGACAGGGCCTTCGCCAAAACCTTTGCCTCATAATTGAGGAGGGAGATCGGTCTATAGCACTTCAATGCTGCCTGGGCCTTTGCACTCACTCAGTTTCAGTATCGGCCCCACTCTAACCTTCCGGATGGCCCAGTCCATTAACTCACTTCACACCCGCTGTCAGTCTGCTGCGTGTCCACCTGCTTCTCCTGCGACTCGCCTGTGTCCTTGCTTTGATCCGGTCTCCCACGCTGCATCCCGGTCCCTTGCAGCTGTTTCAACCAGCTGTACGCCATGCCTCCAGCCACTCACAGGTTTGGTTGGAGGGATGATACCTAGGAGGGATGATCTCTCCTAAGGAAGGTTCCCCAGCCATGTCCTCCTCCATTTTGATGATTTGGGGTACTCTTGTTCCCTTAGGCTTCACCATTATCACCCTGTTTGCTCACTGGTGGCGTCCTGATCACCTCTCCTGCTGGGGGAAGAGACGAAAGGGATGTGCAGCAAGTTTTTTCCACCCCTCTTGGGGGGGGCAGGAGGTTCACACTAACCGGTATCTCACTGTTGCCTGGGGGCTGTTCCTGTGTCCGGCCCTACTCATTGACTCTCCGGTGGGGGGGTCTCTACTGTCTTCCTCCTGCCCATCAACCACCGTGTAGGTCAGAAGCTGGTCCCAGCACTCCTCCGGTCCATTTGCCCGACTTTACATTTAATATGAGCCCGGGCCCTAAACGACCTCGTATTCTCCTTCGGCCATGGGAACTATCCTTCATCCTCATCTATCGGGCCTTGATATCCCATGCCCAAGTGTTCTTAGGCCTGCTTTGTCACTTCTGGGGGGTGGACTGGGTGACTCTTCCTCTACACTGCTCCTCAGGCTATTTTAATTTCATTCAACTGTAGCCCAATTCCCGGTGTGCATTTTCTTCAAGATTGCTAATAAACACACTGAAATGTTTCGCCAAAACCTTTGCCTCATAATTGAGGAGAGAGATCGGTCTATATGACCCGTAATTAGTCAGGGGTTTGCCCTCCTTGGGTATTACGGCTATCACTGCCGTCTCTGGTCCAGCAGCAGGACGCCTATCGTTTTAGTTTCATTAAACATACTGAGGAGATGTCTTGTGGTTTTGTCGAGCATACATTTGAACAGGTCCACTGGCAGGTCATTGGGCCTCACTGCTTTCCCAGACTGCAGGCCACTGAACTAATCTCCTCCATCGCTAGGTCTCCCTCCAACCTTTCCCTATCCTCTGAAGCCAGGCGCGGTAAGGTTATGTCTCGTAGGAAGTCCCAACACTCCAAATCTGTGTTCCTGGATGAGGGTGTGTATAGTGCTTCATAATATGCCGCAAACGCCTCTGCTATCACTTTCCCAGTCTTATGTCTATATCCTATATTATCTACTATACCTGGGACCCATCTACTCAATGCATTCCTCTTTTCTAGCCATGCCAGTAATGTGCTGGCCTTGTCTCCTACCTCGTATACGCTGTGCTGAGTAGCTAGCCCCTGCGCCCTGGCACTGTTCTCCAGTAACTCCCCTAACTGGGCCTGGCACAAGTTTAGGTGGTGTCTCAACTCCGAGGGCAATCCCTCTCCCACCCGTCACGCAAGCCTCCAGGCTCGATATATTACTTTCAAGGGTATGGCACTGCAGTTTCTCCTTTTTTATTGCCCCTATCTGGGCGTGGCCTCAAATCGCCATTTTGAATGCCACCCAAATCGTCACCATGGAGCCCACCAACCCTAGAGTCTCAGCAAAATATTAACTCGGTACATTTTCTCATGCTGGTTTTAAATTGTACATCTTTGATACCACGGGTCAATCCGTGGGGGTAGGACATTATCACGTGTCGGACCCTCTAGCATGGCCTCCACTGAGGAATGGTCTGATATCCCCCAGGCTATATGTGTGGCTCCCTTAAAATGCCCTATATTGTGGACTTGCGTGACCAGATAGTTCAACCTGATGAGGCTTTTGTGGGCTGCTGAGAAGTGGGTATACTGACTAAGAATAGGATGTTGGTGTCGCCAGACATTGCCCAGACTCATGGGCAAGAAGAAGAAGTTCACCCAGTATGCACACCCTCCTCCCCGATGTTGCCCCCCCCCCCCCAAACATCCAACTCTATCGAGACCGCATTGTTCATATCTCCACCCAATATCAATCGCCCCTGTGGCAGCTCTAAGAGTAACTGGCCAAGCTTGTCCAGCGTGGGAGCCTAAAGCATAGGTGGGACATACAATGAGCAGGAAATTAATGTTCTGCCCCTCCCCCACTGCCACAAATCTACCCAAAGGATCTGTCCATGTTTGCCCTCGAATAAAGTGGAGTGTCCTTTTACATAACACCTCCACTTCCCTAGAGCCAGTAATGTAACCAACGTTCGCCATCAGGATATACCCAAATCTGTCTAATGCCTTGCAATGGTTGCCTCGAAAGTGTGCTTCTTGTAATAGAATAATATATGGGGCATGCTTCTTAATGAATTGCATTACCATGGTTAGATTTATCCTGCCATTAAGGTAGCTGATATTCCAGGACTATATTTTCATTAACTGTGCATGATTTTCAGGCATAGATAGGATAAGAGACTTTTACCCCCCCTCCCTTCGAACATTCCTGACTTCGATATGGTATTGCCACTTCCCCCAGCATCCTCTCACTCTGCGATGACCTCCCCCTCTACTTTGTCTGGGCACTGCACTCTCTATATTACTTCCATATCTATTCCCCATTACCAAACTCTGAACCCCCACCCTGCTACCCTGCTACCCTGCTAAATAGGTTGTGCCTTCCCCAACCACCCGACCTGAGGAGCGTCTGTCACCCACATAGTAACAAAGAAAAACCACAATAGGGGTGTCTCGGCACCGCCAAGACAACCAGCAAACTTGTAACTTACTTCAAGCCCATACAAAACCCATTTCTCTTTAGTCCCCAATTGTCCCAGAACGGTTATATCTGGGATGGATTATCGGGCATTCCATTTACAGTTCCATCACATTGTTTCCAGCACTTCAATGCTGCCTGGGCCTTTGCACTCATTCAGTTTCAGTATCGGCCCCACTCTAACCTTCTGGATGGCCCAGTCCATTAACTCACTTCACACCCGCTGTCAGTCTGCTGCGTGTCCACCGATGTCTCCACCATCTGCTTCTCCTGAGACTCGCCTGTGTCCTTGCTTTGATCCGGTCTCCCACGCTGCATCCCGGTCCCTTGCAGCTGTTTCAACCAGCTGTACGACATGCCTCCAGCCACTCCCAGGTTTGGTTGGAGGGATGATACCTAGGAGGGATGATCGCTCCTAAGGAAGGTTCCCCAGCCATGTCCTCCTCCATTTTGATGATTTGGGGTACTCTTGTTCCCTTAGGCTTCACCATTATCACCCTGTTTGCTCACTGGTGGCGTCCTGATCACCTCTCCTGCTAGGGGAGAGAGGAAAGGGATGTGCAGCATGTTTTTTCCACCCCTCTGGGGGAAGGGGGGGGGGGGGCAGGAGGTTCACACTAACGGGTATCTCACTGTTGCCTGGGGGCTGTTCCTGTGTCCGGCCCTACTCATTGACTCTCCGGTGGGGGGGTCTCTACTGTCTTCCTCCTGCCCATCAACCACCGTGTAGGTCAGAAGCTGGTCCCAGCACTCCTCCGGTCCATTTGCCCGACTTTACATTTAATATGATCCCGGGCCCTGCACGACCTCGTGTTCTCCTTCGCCCACGGGAACTATCCTTCGTCCTCATCTATCGGGCCTTGATATCCCATGCCCAAGTGTTCTTAGGCCTGCTTTGTCACTTCTGTGGGGGGGACTGGGTGACTCTTCCTCTACACTGCTCCTCAGGCTATTTTAATTTCATTCAACTGTAGCCCAATTCCCTGTGTGCATTTTCTTTAAGATTGCTAATAAACACACAAATGTTTTCTTTCTTTAGCTGCATCCAGACAATTACATGGTTAACACCAAGTCAAGTACAGCCTTGATGTCAACATAACAGTACAAATTACCTAGAGTTTGAATTACTTTTTGATCAGCTGCCAAGAAGTTAAGCAGTGATCTAAGATCGCCTTGCTTTACTTGGGTCAAAATATTAATTTCTATACATACCTGTAGGGTTGTCATTAGAGCTTAGAAAATACCTTTCAGCACTCTATACATGTGGTAATCCTAGACCGGTTCCTCGACGATGGTCTCACTGTAACCGCTGACTCAGGAACCATTGGTGGTTGGAGTAGTTATCCTCAATGCACATAGGGTGCATCAGCGGTTCATTGTAAGTGAAATTGAGCGCAATGCATGCTGTGTGCTTGGATCTACATTTAACATGCACGTTTAACAAGCATTAGTGTTGAGAAGCCAGCGTCAATAAATTTTTTGGACCTTGCAGATGCACTCTGGAGCTGTATTCAGCAGACTCCAGGCTCACACAGTACATTGAAGGGACAAGTCTCTTTTGGAAGCTACTACTTAGAGTGCAGTGGGTCCAACACAATTTGGCAGGCTCACTACAAGACCATACATACCGGTTCCGTAGGTAGCAGGTATGCAAGAACATAATTGCTGGACGTCAAAACACCGTGATACTGGCCTACTCTCGACAGACTAGCTGGCCACACCTCTATTCTTTACTTCCAACAAATATTGCCAGTCTCAGTAGATCAAATGATGGAGGGTACGAGTGGAAAAGTTGAAGACAGACTCTAAAGCACACCTGACACGTTCCAAACACTCTCCACATATCCCGTATTCACCAATTAAAGGCAGCCCAGACTCCGCCTTTACCTTAAAGGCTATCCTACTTCAACTCAATACAATATACATGACAATGCTCAGATCAAAACCAATATTGATCTCCTTCAACTTGAGATGGCCGGAATCCGTAGAGATTTTAAACGGCTATCGATTCATGTGACAAATGCTGAAACAAGAATAAGCATGGTGGAAGACTACACACATAACCAAGCTTAAACACATTCAGAGCCTAGAGCATTCTATTTCACCCCTAAGGAGAGACTTTCCAGAGCAGTAAGATTGCAATCGGAGAAGCAATCTCCACATCTTTGGGCTGCCAGAAGGGATTGAAGATTCTGCCCCATCGGTCGCTGACTTTTTGATCTCCTGTATTACAGAAGTCCTTCAATAGTCCTTTAAAAATGATATCTAGATAGAACCGGGCCACAGGGTCCCAACCTTTAAACCCAAAAACATGACTTTACCAAGACCCTTGATCCTTAAACTTCTGTGTCACCAGTACACGGGACAAATCTGGGCTCACATGAGGAAGGTTAGGGTGATACAGTGGGAAGGTCACAAAATCTGTATCTCTCTAGACCATGCCAGAGACACTGTAATTCACCGAAAGGGGGGTTCCTTTTCATACGAAAGTGACTTATTGAAATGGGAATCCCGTTTTCTTCTACGGCCCCTCAAAATTCTTTCAAAATAACTTTTAAAAGTCGTTTGCAAATCTATCATGAGCCTGCTGACCTCTCAGCCTTCCTGGATAATCACTCCAAATCTCGGATGAACTCAGAATCTCTGCCTGGTCCCTCACCCCCCCCTTTACTCTATTCATGCTCAGTGGGATACTATTCGATCTCAACTACTATGCAAAGGTTCATATATCGGTCCTATGACGGATTCCGTCCTAAGATGGGTGGCATCCTACCGAAGTATAGTTCCATTCATTTCGTAAATTGGGATTATATCACAATGCAGGGTTGCCAGACATGCTCACTTACCTGCTGTGATCTAACTGACATCTAGGAATGTCTGATATATGTTGCATGGATGCATTATTTCTCAACTTGAATGATATATGTTTGGGACATGTCTGTTTGATTTCGACTTCCCGTAATGCTACAGTAATGCTGTAGTGCTTACAAAGCTGTTCCTACTTCTTGTAGTGCTGTAGTGCTATACTTCTTGTAGTGCTGGAGTGTGACAAGACGAAACTATGTACAATGTCCTTTACAGGGCTCATAGTTTCTCCGATATACCCTCTACATTACTGATATCATAGTATTTATATTTCACTTTGCACAATGTTTTTCACTCTATAGGTTCTGCTTGTCCTTATTCCAATATGTCCTGGCCTGTAACTCACTCTCAGTAACTAACCCCTTTTCTCTTCGCTTCTTTTTTCAGATGTTGAGCCCATTTCTATATTTTGGCCAAGGTTAGTCCACTGCCACTGGAATAAAGTTATTAATACACCCACAAGGTTGGTCACACATCTGGGTATGCAGGTCGGGACACATGTCCTACATGATGTACATGTCTCACTTGTCATAATACATGTGTTGCAGCCCCTGCAGCTCTCTCTGCTCAAACTTCTACCTTTACTAGTACGTTTTTGATATAATAATAATCTTGGAAACTGTGGTTGGTTATACTAACGTTTGGTAGGACACTTGAAGCGGTGTTAGAATAGGTTTTGTTATTTTTCATACGCTGTTAACCATACGACGCTAGACAAATGCTGCCTAGACCTCACTCCTGCGGTTCCGCGGTGGTAAGAAATTGGTTTGTTATACCCTGCTTGCAATAGTGATAACATTCTTCTGTTCGACTATGGTGATTTTGATGATCTTCTATGCTACGCTGTCCTTCTGTTGATCCCAGATGGTGCCCTCTGCACTGGCTGTAGCAGCACTTGCTGTTGCCGATTAATTTTGCTCCCCCTTGCAAAATGTCTGTTACAGACCTCCCCTGGTGGGAAGGAGCCCTACTGTTTCTCCAGGCGCATCTGGAAAACGTGCAAGCCCGCATAGTAGCTCTTTTCTCCCTTACACCTCCTTTCCCTCATCCTTCTACCATGGGATATCTACTTCGTCAATTTTGGTCCATTTACATCTGAAGGCTCGCACTTAGACTCATTTAACGAAGGGTCCACTCTTTACTCAGTACCTACCCAAATGTCGGGAATGAAGGTAGTTTCACTAAATGTCAAGGGTTTGAATCACCCTGTTAAGAGAGCCAAGATCTTAGATTATTGTAGGGTATGTCTGGTGACTTAATTCCCCTTCAAGAAACCAAGATAAGCTTTAAATTAGTCCTTCTACTGAGGAAGGACTGGGTTTTGGATGTCACGTGTTACGAAGCGAGAGGAAAGATAAATGGAGTCATCACTCTTATCTCCATGTCGGCCCTGTCCCTAATTGCAGCAGAACATGACACTAGTGGTCGATGGCTGCTTAACGATATTAACCAATCGGGTGGAGTAACTATACATTATGAATATATATGCCCCTAATCTGGATGATCCTACCTTCTGGCATGCAATTAACAAAAATCTTTCAGATATTCCACATGGCTCTAAAATGATTGTAGGAGGAGATTTTAACCTTACTTTAGACCCTGTTCTGGATAGACACTCAGCGTTTAAATTTAGACCTCCCAGGGCGCACAAACAATTGCTTGATATGTGCGCTTCACATAATCTTCTAGATGCCTGGAGACTTCATAACCCGACGGGTAGTGATTTCACATTCTTCTCATCTCCTCACTCAAGCTTTTGTCGCATTGATTGCTTTGTCAACGCCTCCCTTCTTAAAAACATTACAGACACTGATCTATCCACTAGTTATCTCTGATCATGCAGCAATTTCATTGTCTATTCTTAGCCTCACAGATAAAAAAGGGACCCGAAACTGGCGCTTAAATACGGAGATTTTAGACAACGATGCGGACATCGCAGCCCTTAGCAGTGAGATCAACCATTTTTTCAGAGAAAATAAACATTCGGTTGACTCTCCGATAATACTGTGGGATGTGTTCAAATATGCCATGAGGGGTCAAATAATTTTTAAAAATATCTAAAAAGAACGGTGGCATTAAGAGAACCCTTCAATCTTTGGGAGACTAAATTAAACAGAAAGAAGAGTTATACAGGCATTATAGCAACAACTCCCTCCTCCAAGACAAAAGAGTTGAAGTACTCATTCAACTCCATAGTCAGTAAAAGAGCCTGCCTTGGGGTTCACACTCAAAAATCTCATCAATTGGTATCGCATAATAGACCGGTAAATCCCAAGCATCTATGCTCAAATTAGGCAATACCAATCCCTAGCAAATTACTCATATTAAGGATAAGGATGGTTCGAAAAAATTCCGCACCCAGGAGATCCTCGAAGTATTTCATGATTTCTAAAATAAATTATATACCCCACAAAAGCCCTGTGTTAAATCTGTCTCCCAGAAGTTTCTACATTCATTTCCCATGTCTACTGTATCGAAAGAAGACAAATTGAGTTTGGGACGACCAATTGAAATGGAGGATATTATCAAAGCAATCAAAGGCACCGATTCAGGGAAAGCTCCTGGCCTGGATGGTTCTCCCATCGCCTTCTGTAAGACCTTTACTGCCTCGTTCATCAAGTATACTGTAAATATTTTTTACCATTATCTTTTGTCGGGTAAGGTCTCCGGACTGGCTGCTGAGGCTACCATAGTGGTCCTACCCAAGGAAGGTAAAGATCACTCAGATCCAAATAATTTCCGCCCCATTTCCTTATTGAACATGCAGGCAAAAATCTTTGTGAAAATACTAGCAAATCGACTGGAAAGTCACATTCCTGGACTCATCCATAACTTGCAGACTGGCTTTGACAAAGGTAGACTTGCAAGGGATAACATTCGTACTTTGTCACATCGTGGAAAAAGCTACTCTCTTCGCAACAGATGGCCGCAATTGCTCGAGCGGAGGAGGAGTCTTGGCCTTTTTAACAAGCGGTTCTGGAAACACATTACCTCGGTAGCCCCTTTATTAACATGGTCATGGCGCTCTATGCCAATCCCCAAAGCTAATATTAGAATTAATGGCACAACCTCCCCCTTTTTTGACCATTACCAATGAACAAGACAAGGATGTCCCCTCTCTCCCTTACTCTTTCTTCTATCCATTGACCCATTAATTAGGTTTCTTAATGCAGACCTGGGTATCTAAGTACTCCAAGTTGGTACACACACTCAATACGGCTGCATACCCAGATGATTTCCTCATCTTCTCCAAAGATGTTAAATCAGCAATCCCATCTATAATTAACATTATACGTGAATTTTCAGTAGTTTCTAGCAATACCCTCAATAAAGACAAAACGGAAGTGTTACCTTTAAATCCACTTTAACTTCCTTCTCAGCTAGATGATTTGAGCTTTAAGTGGCAACCCACATGTCTCAAATATTTGGGGATTTGGTTTTGCAGGGACCTTACAGACACAGTACTTTTTAACGAATCACACACCATCAACAAAGTGAAAGATCTCTTATCGACCTGGTTACCCAAATATATTTCCTGGTGGGGTAGACTACAGACCCATAAAATGATGATTACCCCAATAGTTAATTTCCTATCTTCCATGCTCCCTCGCAATCTTTCCACCTCTTTCTTCCAAGAAATTTACAAACTTGCCTCTAGATTTCTATAGAGTGACAAGAGGGCACAGCTTACCTACAAGTCTCTCAGGAAACCGCTCGCTTTAGTGCAGTTGTAATTTTCCAAACTGGAAACTATATCATACAGCTTATTAAGCTGCCCAAGGGGCTACCTGCTTTTTTCCAGATTCCTCTAATACTCCACCGTGGATATATATTGAGTGAGAACTGTGCACTCCTTTTAATACAGCCTCTTGCCACTATGTTGAATTTTACGCCAATACAATCTCAACGCATTATTTCTGATACGGATAATGCATTAAGAAGCCTTGATAGACATTTTACCACAGACATTTAGAAGACCGGATGGACATCATTATGGCTTAACCCTAAGCTCAATACGGATATCGAACCCAGCACTGCTTCTGAATGGGCTTCCAAAGGTATCGGATTAGTTAGAGACCTTTACGACGCTAATCACGACCCGCTTCCCTTCTCTAACATATCAGAGAAATACAATCTCAATACAATGGACTTTTCCATATTTTTAAAAATCAAAGTAAAAATATCTAAACTAGTCCTCTATGGTTTATCAATTCCAATTTGTTTTCTAAATGAGAGGAAAAGGTTTGCTTTATTTACGTGATCACTAAAAAATATGCTTTCACTAGGAGGGTAAACTGTGGAGTTCTCATCTACGGTCTTGCTCCACTAAAGCCAAACTCACAAAAAGAAAATCAGACTATCTGACTGTGAAGGTTGAAAAAATGTGTGTGTGTGTGGGGGGGGGGGGGGGGGGGGGGGGGAAATAGGGGAAATGAACAATTCGTCTTGTAAAGACGAGAACCCCTTACTCACCCAAGGGTGACATGCTTCCTCATTGGGTTCCCTCTTGCACACAGTTCCCTGTGTGTACCTCCTCCTTCCAGAGGTACTTTAACACTAGGTCTCTCTAGAGTTCCTGCCTGTATCTCATGTTAAAGGCCTTCAGAAGTTAGTTTTAATTCACCTTTCATATTATTTTGCACTCTGCCCCTCGCTCCATTACATTGGGCAGTGGTTCCCAAACTTTCAACCCATGGCTCGCTTGACCTATTGGTCGTTGGCTGTGGCTCCCCATTATGCTACTTTATTATGTTGGGTGGGAAGATGCAAGTTCGGCCTGAGGAGTACTTCCATATTTCTCCCTGAAAATAATTGGGATGAAGGAATTATAATCATATACGGCTTGAAAGCATGGAAACACGTCCATTACCTGGGAATTACGCCCACAAACCTAAGACCACGCCCACAGGGAACTAGCGTCTAGTCTTGTACAGGTCCAGCCCACAGGCCAAAGAAATAGAAGCCAACAGCGCCCCTTTCCGTGGCTCTTCGGATAGCCATCCACCTAGGTCATGGAGTGTTTCTAGATCTATTTGTGTTGCTTGCATGTCTGTGACCAAGCAGTGCAATATATACATGCGAAAAGTATATCTTTCTGTGGGAGAACCTGTACATCTGGGATTGCTGCAAGGAGGTAGACGCGTGCAGTTTAACATGCACAGATTTTACTGCAACCAAAATAGCCATGGTCATTTTCTCTTTACTATGCCAAAGCCCTGAATAAATATGTGCATTTATTCAACATCTGGCCGATCATCCATGTCATGCTTGTCACATTGTGAGGCTCATCAACGAAGCCCTGGGAAAAATTTCTTCATCTTCAATCACATCAGTTTTAGGAAAGGCAAGTACCAAACACAAGTATGTATGTCTTCTAAGAAATCCAATGTTATGTGTATGGTACATAGAATTTGCCTTTTGGAGCTTTCTACCCCTTCCTAATAAAGGCAAGTGTATTTATGATTACTATAATTGAATTCCTAATACATATATGACTGAAAATAGGAATTTTCATGTCAATCATTTTTTAAAGGCCTCTTGAGGCAGATTAACATAGATATTGTTAGTTTTGTTTTCTTTTAAATGTTTTAATGTTTATTTTAAATGTTGAAACAGTTTTCACTGCTTCTGTCTGCCTTAGTGGGTGTTGTCTGTTGTCCCAGTAAATAGAGCCGGAAGCTTTTGTCCCCACTACAAGAAACAGCAGATTTCTAGAACAATGCATTTTAAATCAAGCAGCTGATTCAATATTCATGTCTGCTGTACATCGTTTTCAGCTGCATGGGCCCATCAATCTGGGAGAAGTCCAGCTGATCTGTGCGCTAAACTAGCCAGAGCGCGAGTGGTATTTAGTCTGCGCGCATGACGTTTGATGGAGCCTTGCATGTTCTTCATTTGCTACCTTTAGAAAACTTCACTGAAGAAGTTACACACAGGAGCTAAACAACTTGAGTAATGTGCAAATAGAGAGCAGCGAAAGATTTCGCACCCCCCACCACAACTATCTTTAGCTTTGGGAAATCTGCCAAACAAACGGCACAGAGCAAAATGCTCCATTTTATTTTTTATTTTCAAGAATGGTGATATTTTTTGTGTAGAATTAAAAGCTTCTTAGAAATTGTCAGACATGAATCTGTTCCAAGTATTAGTGGCAACACCCTTTAAATACTGTAAAAAGCCACAATGTGGTATTCTAATGTGGTGGTTTCACAGTTTTTCAGCCTGGATAAAAGGCTAAGCTGGCTCCCGATATTCTTAGATTTATCAGCTAACTCTGGTAACAGCTGTAGTGGGCCAGAGGAAAAAGAGTCTAACAGTTGGTGCCCTAATTAGTTGCCGGTGATTCCCAAACTCGGTGCGTGGTGCCCCTGGCTAGTTTTGCCAGAGCACCAGGGTGCCGCAGCGCACAGATTGGGAACCACTGACATTGGGGAATTCAAAACACCTCACACTCCTCTCCTGCGGGAGAGTTGTAGCCCACACTGTGTACCTTGAGGACACAGTGTGCAAGAGGGAACCCAATGACGAAGTATGTCACCCTTGGGTGAGTGAGGGTTCTCGTCTTTACAAGACAAATTGTTCATTTCCCCTATATATCCCCCCCCACACACACACATTTTTTTAACCTTCACAGTCAGATCGTCCGGTTTTCTTTTTGTGAGTTTAACTAAAAAATATTACTGTTACACAAATTTGTCAATCGTGGAAAAGTGAAAGGATAAGTTGCCCACCAGGATTTGAACCATCAGAATTCAGCAGAGCACCAAAGTCATGGAGCACCTATGGCATGTATAGACTGTGCTTCAGACCACCAACATGCAGTAAAGCACGTGTGGTGAAAAGCAATTGCTTCTATGAAAAGGCCAGCTTCCCTGAAAGCTTTGCATCTTCATTTATAACTGATTCCTTCTTAAACTAGCTTAAGAAAATAAAAGGAAATAGTGAATAGCAACCCACATTTTCAACCAGTAAGCTTGCATCAAGGTTTTTTCATCCATGTTCATATTTTTCTGCCACCCTAATCACTTGGCCATATTCAAACTTTCACTTCTTAAGTACTGTTCTTCCAAATATATCAATTCTGGATACTCAAAATTCATGCATGCATCTGTTTTTACCTTCCTGAACAAAAGCATATTTCTCCCTTTATGTCGCAGCACTCCCAACTTATGCTTTGTTTTCTTTATATGTGTAGCTTTCTGGCTCGTCTTTATTTGGGTTTCTTGCCTTCTCTTTTATACCCTTTCTAGTTTGAATCTTCAATGTCGCTTCCGTTCATTTGTTCTTCTTGCTCCCAAACTGTGCCACAAGATTATTTTCACATTAAAAACTTTCAAGACATTTCTGATTAAATCTGATTAACCTTGTACCCGAGATTGTAGACCGGTTTATTTCTCATTTTGTACCATTTTTTCTCATTATGCAGGGCTTCAGATATAAGCACTATAATAAATTAGTGAATACATAAATATGCTGTACATCGGTGTTCCTTGTATTTGGCCATCTTGACTTAAGGCTCCTTACAGTGCATACCGTCACTCTGTTAACAATATAGAAAATATGGTCACCAATATTTTATCCTCAATGAAACAGGTTGAAAAGGCTGCAGTCTAGTGACAGGGCTAAAGGAATGCCTTTGGTGATAGTCGAGCCACAAAGCAACAATTTACCAACATGTTACAACCGGCATTGGCAAAAAAGGGAGGCTTGTCACAAGAGGCAGGTAAACGACCAAAAACCTTAAAATTAGGTGCTTCAGAAGTCTTAAGATTTTAAAGTATAGGAGGGCGTGGCCAAGATGGCGGCATGAACGGATGCACCTTGCCACTGCTGCATCCTCACCCGGCCAGTAGCGCTGAATCAGAACCCCATCCAAAGCTCGGTTGCCATCAGAGAGAGAGTACGCACAGCCAGGAGCTGGGGCAGCGCTTGGGAGGTGGAGAAACAGTCCTGGTGCGAGGCAGTGGGGTAGTCGCTGCCCACCTATCTCTGCTGCAGAATCAGGGCGGGTGCGGAGCGTACCACGGCGGAGCTGTAGCTGCCTCTGCTGGGCCTGACTGCGCTGGCCTTCATTCAATGCCACTGGAGGAGGCTGCCATACTTGATACCGGAGTGCTGTTGCAGGGACTCTAGCGGGGGGCCCGCAACAGTAGGGCCTTCCACGTTAAACAGACGGAGGTTGCTGCACTTGGCACACCTGCGGCCTACACACATCACCAGGAGGCCTGCGGCTGGTGGTTGTGGACTGGGTAGGGCAGCCCGGATCTCTGGAGCGGGCAGCCCGGATCTCTGGAGCGGGCGGCCCGGACCTCTGGAGCGGGCGGCCCGGACCTCTGGAGCGGACGGCCCGGACCTCTGGAGCGGACGGCCCGGACCTCTGGAGCGGACGGCCCGGACCTCTGGAGCGGACGGCCCGGCCCAGTTTACACCCTGGGACGCACGCGTGGAACCTAGGATCAGGCAAAAGAGGAACTAGCAGGGGGAGACTAGAGGAGTTGGATGGTGGCCTAGGAGATCATGGGGCTCCGGGCCAACTGTTTCCTAACCTGTGAGACAACCCAAGACCCTGAGCACGTAACCAGATGCCGGATGAAGAACTGAGCTGCTGCAGGTGGGAGTGGCAGACTGACAACCGGTGGGCCTGCTCAGTTAGGAGAGGGGCCGAAGTCTCTCTCCCCTCGTGCCCCTCCGACATGGGAGAGCACTAGTTGAGATTAGTACACAGCCTGGGGGCCCTACTCGCGCTGCATAAATGGAGCCCTGACCGTTAAGGGCAACCCTACGAGGTGGAGCCTGGTGGGTACTGGGCCTGGTACTGGTGCCCTTCATCTCAGCTATCCCTGCGGCTCCTTCCCTCTCCCCCCCCTCTTTGGAGCTTCCGCGCAGCCTCGTGGGGTGGCAGCTGGGTCACAGTGGACATTCTGAGAATAGTCATCTCCATGGTCTGCATGGCCTGGGCCCCCCATAATTAACTGTGAGCACAGTAGCGAGAGGTCAGGGGCCTGGCCTGGAGAACTGCCAAAAGAGTGGGCACAGCAGCACTCGTGGAATGTTCGGACAGGTCCAAGGATCAAACGGTAGCTAATGCAGACATACCGCCTCCTCTGGGCAGTTCCTGCTTAGCCATCTCCACTACTACGGCAACAGGTCACCAGTGGGACTGACCGTCTGAATCCATCTACCCACCTTGTCCATGTCCTGATACCTCTGCCCAGCTGCGACGGGTATCGGACCTGGAAGGGACCAATCAGGGCAACACTGCCTCAGTCAAGACTAAAAAAAGAGCGTAACGTTTGGGACATGCTCCTCAAGACCCCCGGTAAAGCACCTGGTGAGAAGACCGGAATGGGTGATCCGAAGTCAGCAAGCAGAGGAGACAACCCCGAGAGCCTGGTGACCTGCGAATTCCTCGAATCGCTCTTTGTTTCCATTCGTGAAGACCTGCAGGCTGTAAAGAAGGATCTGGCCTTCAATCTGAGGGAAGCCTGACGAGACATTAACAAGGTCGGGGAGAGAGTGGCTGCCCTGGAGGAAGGTAACACTACACGGGATGAAGAAATAGAGACTCTACAACAGGAAATAATTCTGCTTCAAGAACAGATTGAGCTACAAGCCCACTCCGAAGATCTTGAAAACCGGTCCAGAATAAATAATATTAGCATCAGGGGGTCCCAAAAGCATTGGAGGGCTCGTACTTGGAGGAATACCTACAAACCTTGCTTAGCTCAGTCCTGGGCACCACAGCTGAGAACGAAATCAAACTTGATTGAGGTCATTGTGTGGCCCCCCCACCCCAGGCACCACGGCCCCCAACAGACATCTTGGTCTCTGTGCATGACTGCAAAACCAATAGCACAAGTTACTTACTTGTGCAACGATATATCGGTAAGAGACATTAGTTAGTGATAGATTCCTTACCTTAGAATATCCCCAGGCGTCAGACTGGATCGGGATAGTTTGTCAGCACTACCCCTGTGCGTCGGCAGGCGTCATCGTACGGCTCCGCGTATGTCGCTGGTGTCGTATCCACCAAGATGACTTCGTCGGAGCTACTTGGATGCACCCACGCGCGCTGACGTCAGTTCTGTACACAACTTTTCCACGCCAGGAGCGCAGAGCCATGCCAGAGACCAACTACTGGTGCAACAGAACTAGGGCCCTAAAAGGGAGGACCTGAACCCTAGATAACAGTTCGCAGAACGGGGAGGATGGGCTGGCGGTAAGGAATCGATCACTAACTAATGTCTCTTACAGATAGATTGTTACACAAGTAAGTGACTTGTGCATCTGAAAGAGACATCGCTCTTCCTCTACCGCTCACTGATCGCGGGATGTGGTGGAGGGGGTGGGCGGTAACTCCCCTGCGGCGCCGTTGGAGCCTCTGTCGTTGCCTGCGGCCTACCCACCCTTTCCAGACCCGCACGCCAATTCGGACAAGGTGCAGGCCTTTGTCAGCCTTGCACCATGTTTGCCCCGACCCAAGGGTCCTAAAGCGTTTCAGGGTGCTATTCGCCTTATCACCAAAGTGGTGTGTACCATCAAAGGGCATGTTTAACAGGGTGTTCTGGACATCCCCAGCTGTTCTCCATCTTAAGGGACGTCTTCTGGCCCTCCGATTACAGATAGGCTCTTTCCATCTTAAGCTAGCATCGATCTATGCCCCAAATGAGCGCCAAGAATCCTTTCTAACTGACTCCCTCGCCAGGGTACTCCATTCCCCAAATGCAGCTCTTATTGTTGGGGGAGACTTCAATCTTGTGATGGATGCACAGCTTTCTCTCCTGAGGGCCGGGTCTGGCTAGCTGAGTGCAGCTTAAGGAACTAATGGAACTCTCAGCAACCTAAAGAGTGAGACTACACTTTTTACTCAGCAGCCCACAAGACATATGCTCGACTTGATCCTTTCTTGGCTTCCCCAGCGGATTGGGACCGAGTGACAACCTCCACTATCAAACCATGTACACTGTCCGATCATGCACACGTCACTAACCCATCAGACACCCCTCTCTCTCTCTCACAGATCTCTGTCTGGCGTCCCCGCAGACTATGCTACACTCTCCGGCTACAGTCCTTGCACTCCTTCAGGAATACCTGACCCTAAATGACACTAGCTTCACTGCACTCTCTTCGGTGTGGGAAAAGGCCTGAAACTGGTAGCCCGGGGAGAACTCCTTGCTTAAGCAGCATTCAAGAATACGGCGCAAGAGGAATAGCTCTTGAGACGAGGGTCCTAGAGCTAGAATCCCTTCACAAGCTCACAGGCATGCCCCGGGTCTAGAGAGAGTTGGAGAAAAAGCATCTTGACCTAGTTAGGGCTGATTATTCTGTGCTACACCTCCAACACAAGTTTTATCTAGGAGGTAACAAGGGGGGGGGGGGGGGGGGTGGGGGGGGGCGGGGTTGCATGCTAGCATCTCAGCTACGTAGCAAGCAACATGCAAATTCAGTACAGTCTGATATCTCGGGGGGGGGGGGGGGGGTGAGGTGAAAGACGTCGATAGCATCGTGGCCATGTTTCAGGCATATTACGCAAAGCTCTATTCTGAAGAAAGCGGTCCATCCGCAGACTACCAGGCATATCTCGGTGGGGCGGCAATTGCACTACTAAAAAACACTACATTTCTCTGCTCCTGACAGGTTTAGCTCAGCATTTTATAAGACCTTCTGCCCCAGAACTTGCCCCACAACTTAAGCGGCTTTTTAATTCCTTTGCTGACATGGGCTCCTTATCAGAATCTATGCTAGAGGCCTCTATGTTTGTCATATCCAAGAAAGTGAAAGATTTGAAGCAGTGTGGCTCATACCGGCCTATCTGGCTATTAAACATGGACGCGAAGCTATTCGCAAGAATCCTAGCCCATGGTCTTAGCCCACTTATGCTGGGATTTATCGGCCAAGCCGGGTTTATTCCCTCTCGCCAAAGCAGCGATAACACAAAACGCTTCTGCCATCTAATAGATACAGTATACCAGTCACACGAAGAGCCCTTGCTGTTTGCCATCGACGCAGAAAAGGCATTTCACTGAGTACACTGGCCTTACCTCTACGAAGCCCTCAAACGTTTTGGCATCAGTGAACACTTCAGGCGATGGATCTGGAGCATCTACAGCGCTCCCCACGCGGCGGTTAGAGTGAATGGCGTCAGGTCTAGTAGGTTTTCAGTCCAGCAGAGCACACGGCAGGGATGTCCACTCTCCTCGCTTCTCTTTGCGCTCTACATGGAGCCTCTGGCACAAAGACTAAGGGACAACCCTAGAGTGGTGGGCATTCCATTTGGCACGGATCAACATCCTATCAGTTTATATGCAGAAAATGTCATCCTCTCGATCACACAGCCTTTGACCTCTCTCCCTGTGATCATTACAGAGTTATGAGACTTCAGGTGATCTCGGGCTTCAGGGTGAACATGCAAAAATCCCAAATTCTAAACCTTAGCATAGCCACGGACACTAAGCGTGCATTGCAGACACAATGTAATTTCCACTGAGTCACTGAGGGACTTCCATATCCAAGCCTTGCTTTGGCGAGCAGCTTTACCAAAACCGCTGTGGCAAACTACATATCTCTGATCGCCCAGATCTGCAAGGATCTAACGCACTGGCAACGACTACCACTCTCATGGCTCGGCCTCACAGTGTCCATGAAAATGAATATCCTGCCATGCGCTCTATATATATTCCATATGCTCCCCCTGACCCCACCGCCCGATATGATTCGCACACTCCAAAAAGACATTGATGATTTTATGTGGGGAGGTAAGAAGCCCAGACTACAGAAACAACGCTTGCAGCGAACGAAGCAGGACGAGGGCCTTGTGGTGCCCATTCTATTGAGCTACTACCAAGCAGCCCAACTTCAGTATCTTGTGGAGCAGAACCGTCCGCTCACCAAAAAGCATTGGGTTTTTATGGATTAACAGTGGTGGACTCCCACATGTGGAGAGCAGTGTGACTGCCCCGGCACCATAGGGCCTGGGGCCTCTACTCCTCACCAGTGACAAGTCAAACTCTTAAAGTTTGGGATAAGGTAGTGACCACTGCTGGCCTCACCTAATTTCCATTGCCCATGATGCCCCTATTTGCAAATCCAGACTTCCTCCCCGGGCTAGACGCATGGCAACTTCAGACGCTGGACTGAAGGTGGCTGTAAACCCATGGGATACCTTCTTGACCAGGAAGGTCTAATTGCATTTGACCAACTCAAAACGGACTACTCTCTATAGAAGGCATACCGGTTCACCTACACACAATTGCAACACTGGCTATTCAGGCCCGAAGTACATACAGGGGCTCGCCGGCCGATGACTCAATTTGAAAAATGGCTGTTTCTTAAAGCAGATGACAAGAAACTAATCACAGAGATATCTCCATCTGACTAGGACAGCTGGTCATCACAAGACTCCTGGGGCAATCCAATGGGAAACAGAACTAGGCAGAACCCTGTCGGACAAAGAATGGGAGGACATCTTTTACAGAACTCGCCACACAGCGCACACCCAAACAGCATATAAGGTAATTTCTTACTGGTACTACACAACTGCCCGCATCCAGAGGTGGAACGAACAGTGCACTGGGAACTGCTGGCGTGGCTGGGGCAGCTCAGGGACATTGCTCCATCTCCTCTAGCACTGCCAAAAACTGACTTCATACTGGGACCAAATCCTAGACGACATCGCTACTGCTTTTAATACCACGATCCCCCGATTTCCAGGTTCTACAATCCTGGGGCTTCCCAATGCACTGACATTCCCACTTCGCACCAAAAGAGGGAAACAGATAGCCCTTGCACTGAACGCAGCACTCTGGAAATCTTGTCTTCCTGGGGCACTTCTAGAACCCCCAATCACAGGCACTGGCTACATCAACTATGGCTTCTAATCGGTATCGAGAGACTGTCCATGGTTCCTGCAGCTGATGGCTCTACATATGTCAAGATATAGGTCCCATTCATTTCAATTCTTTCTACAGAATTCAGGGAATTGACGTGCCAGACATACCTGCGCATTTTAAGATTGCTCCCAGCCCCCAGGCACCAAAGGAACAGAGGGATCACTGACAAACTGACCAGAGGGGCCCGGAAGATTGAACAAACAGAATACACACGTCTATCAGGTCGTCGCTCTGAGGGTTACAGTGAGGAGAGGGGGGGGGGGGGGGGGGGGGGGAGAACAGGGAGGTTTCCATGTTAATGTTTACACCTGTCGTTCCTTATTGTTCTTTGTAGATGAAAATCATTTTTCATGATGGACCACTGCTACACGCCGCTGATATTTGATGGTGCAGTATGAATGAGGCCGGCCTGAGGGAGTTGTAGGCGACTTATGTTCACACTGCTCTTGACACACCTTGCATAAATACGCGGCTGGCCCTGTCTGGATTGTTGGCGGCATGCTGTGTACAATAAAGATTGTGTTGATAGTAAAAATATTTTATCCTAAAATGTTAATGCATAGGAAAATGTTATAAAAAATAAAAAAAGGAGCATAGGTGATCGGGTACTCTTATTCGGGAAACGGGGACGCACCTCTTCCAGGCTGCAGGAAAATCCAACTCGGCTGGTAGAGAAAACACATTATTTGGTCTAAAACCATGAAGGAGACTAGGATGCTGGACATTACAAGTCTACACATGGGTGGAAATATGAGCTATAGCACACATCTACAAGGGCACCATAAATGTTCTAAAGTGTGTGAGGGAGGGGAGAGTGTTGTTTTGAGGGGAGTAATCCAATGAGAACTGACTAGAATAAAAAAGTCATGACATAAGAGATCGGCAACACTACTAGTTGATTACTTATTAGTTGCTCTTACCAACAAGCTACTTGCCAAAATACATTTTGTCAATCCTTTAGAAGTGGTTTTGAGACTAAGAAGCACTACCAAATAGTGAATCTAAAAAAAAAAAAAAAAGTTTCTACAAATCTAGTAAATCATGACTAATTCAGTTGCATTAGTTTGGTACAAGAAGACATGTTCAGACAAAAACAAACAAGCAAAAATGTGCACGCCTTACTTTGACAGATTCTTCTGTGTTGACTTTCACCAGCACAATTTTGAAAGGGTTGTTCACATCCCATACGCTCTTGGTCTGCAAAAGCAACCTAAAGTAAGTCACCCGCCATGAAAATGTTATAAGTACTTTGACAATCACACCTTAAACATTGGTCAAAATGCTTAATTTTTTCGAGAGAAAAGAGTGATCATAGATTTAAGAGCTCAAACAGTTAAGTGCATTTTTAGTAAGCAGCATTAAATGATTACAGAAAAATAATATACCGCTTACTGTAGTTGCCTTCTTCATGCCTTATTCTTAACTTCAGCATGGATCACCAGTAGTACACCTGGGAGGTGGGATAACAACTTGAAACGACTATCCATGGATAAAATAGTATTATTTTCTTCCCTACACTATTACAGCATACTGTTGGTAAAGAATCTACCACAAATTGGCAAATTCACATTCACTTTCTGACTCCCTACCTGTCAATAGCAACAGGCGTGGATCATTACTAACCCATGTCTTACTTTTCAGTTTTACCTTTTCGCCGAGTTATAGCCTCATCTTCCCCACCCTTCTCAACTGGCCTATGGAAATAGTTACTCTTGCTTATGGTCTGGTAATGTATAACCTGTGATGTAGCCAACATCAGGTATGCTATTGGTTTGCATTGGTCAAAGTTAACACCCTCATGACAGCCTATTTTTATGGATTTTCAAGACCTACCGGCAGCTAAGGGAAAAAGCTTAAGCAAAAAAGAATCTCCAAAAGTAAGACACATTGTTGTGCTCCTGCTTGAATAGGGCAAAGCAGGATTTTCATAGTCTTCGAGGTATTCTTGCCACTGGATTAGAGCTGTTGTTTGTAGTTTCACATTCTTCTTTGTGGTCAAAAGTTCAGAGCAGGAAGAGCCTAATTTGCTTGAAGGCTGAAGTTGCGTCCTGGCGAAACTTAAGCATCCTGTCGTTTCTTGCAGAAGTTTAAAAAATGACTAAGTCTCAAATTTCTCCAACAGCTGAGAAAGTTCCTTATGGTTACTCCTGCAGTTCTCTGGTCTTCAGGGCCGGCTTCGAAGCACCAGGCTTCTTCCAACTAGGGTTCCTGAGTGAGTAGTCCTACTTTTTATGTCTCTGTAGCAGATAACAGAAGGCCAACCACTTGACACCCAGAAAACCGTTTCAGTCCCTGGTTTCCTACAGGGATTGAACGTTCTGGGAAAGTATTTTTTTCCTCTAACAGCCAGGCTCAGCCTTCTTCCTTCTGGGTGTTTCTTCTCAGGTTCAGGAACCATCTAAGTGGGTGGTGGTTAAGTGCCAGACAAATCTAGAGCCAGTGACTGAAACTTTTCCTACATCAATTATTTGAAGAAGTCAAGAGAAATAAGAGGACGATTATTTAAAATATACATGGTTTTTTCCCAGCTCAAAGTACTACACAAATCCAGACTTATTTTCTTTGATACCCGGAAGGAGGTGTAGAAATGTTTGGCTGAACTGAAAAACAACCTCTGGTGCACAAGCAAGGAGCCAGGAAGGACATGCTAAGGATGACCCTTAGGACCACAAACATAGGAAATCCTAGACATTACAAGAAATTAGTTCACCTGTACAAGAGACTGAACTGAGCAGGCACACAGACCTGGAAATGAGAACAGTGACTCAAACTCTGATAGGGATCGGGGCATGCACACTGCAAGGAGTAAACTCCTACTATTATGCTGAGGGGCTGGTATTGAACGGGTTTGTGAAAATAGAACACAAACCCTACTACTATAGATAAGGTACTTGCCCACCATGGTATAGGGAGACATGTTTGGCTAAGGCACATAGTTTTTCAAGAGTTATCTTTTTATTACTTTCTTCAGGTTTTAGCAGCAAGGTGGGGTGAAAGACCTTTCTGATGTTGGGAGGGCAGTGAGTTTATGTTACAGATTTGCAGACAGGTTGGCCCCGAAACACACATCATATACTCATGTCACACATCAGGGACATGATGAGCCCATGAGAACACCATCAAGGAACATCAATAGTGTGGAATATAAAATTAAGAGTGGAGTTGTGACAAGACAAAGCGACAAAGACAAGCCCTAATTCTACTGTAACATACACACATACTGGGAAATTAACACAAATTTCCAGTGAGACGGAAATACATGTTAATAGTACATACTGGCTTCACAGAGGGTACTCCGAGGAGGCTATACTGGCCACAAGGTCAGATCTTCAAACATGAATGGACCAAGCAGGATCCTAGGTAGACAAGAGGTTAATGTCCATAGTGTATGCACCGTCAAGCCTACACAGACGCACACTAGACGACATTAGCTCCTTACATCTAGAAATAATGCTTTCACAACATAGTCAAGTCAAGATTTTAGAAAGGTAATGTCCACAGAGATCAAAAGGCATGCGCATATTAACAAACACATCTACTCCACTAGCTCAGCATGCAAGGGACATGGGGCTTACTGATGTTTGGGAGCTGAAACACTTCAGAACAAGGCTATGCATATTACTCTGAGGTGCAGAGGTCTTTCTGGAGACTAGATATTTTCTTCATCCAGGTGTTGGAGATTCCATGTAATAAGAATGTGGAACACTCCACAAGGGGCATCTCTGCCTGCTCCCTACTGCTGATGACGGTAGGCAGAAGCAATTTACTCCAAAATACAACCTGGCTCTTAGATAACTAGTAACTTAAGGACAGAGAAACTGTTAAAAACATAACGGAGACTTTTTTGCCACAGTACTTGCCTGTAGGCTCATTCAGGTACTCTCCTTACTGGTCCACTCAGATCAGCACAGCTTCATGCTGGCCTGAAGCACAAGGTACTATATAAGGTGCCTGCAATTATACTATCCCACTGCAAAGATATTCAGGAGCCCTGTGCTCTTTTCCTGGTCTTCTTTGAGAAAGTGTTTGATACTGTAGGCTGGTCCTTTCTCAACGAAGTTCTGGAGTGGGTGGTCTTTGGCCCCCGTTTCTGTTGGTACGTGAAACTACTAAACTGTGACCTGGCTGCCCAAGTGAGTGTCAATGGGGTGCTCCCCAACCCCTTTCCCATCAAAGAGGCACTAGACAGGACTGCCAACTCTCCTTTCTTCTCCCTGGCCAAGGAGCTCCTGGTGTTGACTTAACAGATGTGATGTGCAAATATGAGGCTGGAACTGGGATGGTGGTGGTAAGGATAGAATAACATTATATGCAGACAAAGTCCTCCTATAACTGTCACAGCCCCAAACTGTCCAGATAACACATTCTTCAGCTCCTAGAGCTTTATGAGGAGGCATCGGGACTGCAAGCTAATTGATCTAAATTTTTACTGATTCCCCTTGACGGAGACTCAGAGGTGACTATATGGCAAGTGTCCATTCCAATACCAAGGCTCAGCTTTCAATACCTGGGGGTGCATGTTGCGCTGGAACGGAGCTTGACGTGGAGCCTCAATCTTCCTCCTCTTATCTCCGGTTGGAAGAGTGACTTCAAACGATGTCAGCAGGGTAACCTCATTCAACATGATGATCCTTCAGTTCCCTTTGCTCATTACAAAATTTCCCGCTCCTGATCACAACCTATTGGTTTTGAAACCTGTTCGTCCTGATCCATTCCTTGTAATGAACAGGTCAACCTACAAGCATTGCCCTGGGCAAATGATGGCCATCGACATATGAGAAGGGAATGGGCTTGGTTGATGCCTGGCTATACTATTGAGCATCGCAGCTACTGGTAATTAATGACTGGCTGAATGGAGACTGGGGGAACCCTGCATATGAGATGGAGCTGGATCTTCAGGGTCTTAATAACGTCCTGCACCTGCTCTGAGGCCGGCCCATTCCACAGAGTCTTCCTGAGCGGAGCAGAATAGTCTTCATGAACTGGTGATCGGCGCTGCACATGACTGGGTGTTATAAAAGGCCCATGCAACGGACTCCTCTCTGGAGAGGACAATGGCTCAGCCACGTCTCGCAGTTCAGCAGGTTTGCCAGATTGGGTCACTTACCCAGGGGACGCCTGGCATTGACCAGTGATGAAATCATCCAAAGTGCCGAAAACTGTATTTGCTCTCTCCACCACTCCGTTCCATAAATACTTGCAGCTCTGACAAGCGTGTGAATTCCACCACACAGATCTACACAATCACCTTGAACATAGCCCTCTTGAGGTCAACCTCCTGATGGGTCCTTTGGGGAAAGATTTCCCAGATTTACAAATCACTGGTGCTCCAGACACGTTCACACCCCTCAAACACAGTGAGTGGGCCCACTAGGCGAGGCTGACTGGAGGAAAGCCCAAAAAGGCCCCTGGTCCTGTCCCATTTCTGCTCAGCAGAGACTTATTCAATTACACATATAACTTATCTTACACCCTGCCAGCAGTGGCATGCCTGTTGACTTGATGCGCCTGACTGTTTCAGATGCTCGCCACCGAAAGCAGAGCTCTACCATATGTTCTGGATTTGCTCAGCAATTGTATTCTACTAGAAAGCCATTGAGTTGTTGCTGACCTGGGTGCTGGGGACACCCCTCAACCTGACCCCTAGAACTGCGCTGCTGGGTATCATGGAAGGCCCACTTGGCGAGCGCACATTGGTGAGGCTGGCTACTCTCCCGCTCAAGAGGGATATTGCTAGTCATTGGAAGGCAGTGCAGGAACCCAACATATCGAACTGGCAGGCTGCCATGGACTAGTGTGCAAAGATGAAGGAACCTAACTAAAGAGCCAGAGGTTGCCCTCATAAGCATGCAAAAATATGGGGACAATGGTGGGAGTATGTGGGATTGTTCAGTGATTATGGAGAAATGAGAGGTGTCTTTCTACACTACTTTACTCGGAAGTTGCAATGTTTAAAATGGTGCCAAAGGGGCATTTCTGCATTGTGCTCTAATATTACAAACAATAATGTTTTTTATAAAAAAAAAACTACCAGAGTCCACAACAACAGTTTACAGATTAGTGGTCAATCTCTTCACATGCGATACATATAAGACTGCGCAGAGAGACAGGCCAGAATATGGCTTAAAGAGAGCAAGGTTTGAAAATCTAAGCGCACTGGAAGTATAAGAAAAAGAGACAAATGAGCAACATTCCCAATCAACAAGAAAACAATAAAACTAGATCTACACAGGAAGCAAACAATATAGCTTAAAGACGTTTAAACAAAAAAAGGCTGTACAAATTTGGGGATAAAGCACAGCATCTTCTCGTCTGGCTAAATAGAAGACTGGAAAAAGCAAGACGGATTTGTGAGATCATAATAAAGCAGGAAAGACTATCTTCACAGATCAAGAGATCATACAAGTCTTTGACCATTTTTCCTGAGAGCTATAGATGGTGAATGATATAAGAGGAGGGAACTATATAAAAACCCTTTTAAATAGACCAACAGATCCCTAAACTAACAAGAGGAAGAAAGGGAAACCCTTTTTGAAGACATTGCACTTCTGACCACAGAATCATCCCCCTTAAAATAGAAACCAAATCTGGATCACCAAAGGGGGGGGGGGGGGGGGTCTGTGGAATGGGCGCTCAGAATAAAGACTTCTGCTTGACTGAGTGGGCAGAATGTCCTTCCTGTTGCAACTGACAGTCAAGGAAGAGTGCTTCATAAACATGTGTGTGTATATGCTCTCGTCGCAGCCTGATAATGTCGAAAACAGGCACCCTGTGTCCCTACGCAGTAGTAGCAGCCTTTGCCCTGATGAAATTGGCCCTCAATCGTTCCAGAAGCTGCTTCTTGGTCATTTCATTGTAGATCTTCATGCAGAGGACTATCCACCTTGACAAATTCCTACACTTTCTTGTATTTCTTGGTCCGAAAACCCCCCACAAAAAGATCAAACTGAAAATGTTGGTGCAATCGATGATACAAATCAATACTTTTCTGGGGGTCCAGCCAATGGAATCTCTCCCATCATTCAAGGGGTGAGGCGGAGGAAAGAGCATTGGGAGGGTGATCGATTGCCCAATGTGAGAAGTGGTCATGACAACAAAAAGGCATTGGTCATCCACACCAATTTCTCTGGGAAAAATGTGGTGTAGGGCTGCTGCACCAAGAGAGTCTGAAGATCACTCATGTGACAGGCTAAAGTAATTGCGACACAGCAGTCTTCAGAGTGCAAAGATGCAATGAGCAGCTGTGCATCGACTTGAAGGTAGTATACGAGGAATGTCAGGACCTCACTGTGATATCACGAAGGGTTCAGGGGAAAACGTGTGCTAAGCCTTTCAGGAATCTCCTCACAACAGGACGGCTCGTCCACTAAACGCAAAAAGGGCGAAACGACCAACAAATAACCTTTAATGGTGCCCTGTGCAACTCCTTGCTGGGCCAAAGACAAAACAAACAATAAGACATCCAATAGTTTGGCTTTTAACAAGTCTGTGTTGGAGACACTACATCAGGCTACTAATTTCTTCAAGAACACCAGCCTAAATAGACGTGAGGGGCATCCTGCAGCAAGGAAAACATTCACAAATGTCCCAACCTCAAAGAAGCAATAAAGTCAACTTCAGCCACTCATTTTCCACTCATTAAGGTGGAGATTGGGTGGGCCCAGGTGTAAAACTCCGCTCTGCTGCTATGACACAAGGTTCTCATGAAGCGGAAGTCTGATGAGGGGAAAGATGCACTTCACCACAGGTTTCAGATACCTGTCTCCTGGCCCAATCTGGGGCAACAAAGATGACGTATGTTCTATTCATGATCTTCTTCAGAACTGTAGACAGGAGAGGTACAGGTGTAAAGGCGTATAGGAATGCTGTGCTCGACTGTAGATGGAATGAGTCTGCCAGAGATCTTCTTGGGAACTCCGATGCACAAAATTAGTGATACTGTGCATTCTGTGAGGTGGCAAAAATATCCAGCCAAGGTTCTCCTCATTGTTGGAAGATGCCCTGTGTACCACCTCGAGGTGCAACTGCCGTTCATGATCCGCAGGTGCCATAGGCTGAGCTCATCCGCCCTGATGTTCAAACGTACCACTAGGTATTTTGCGAGAAGGGAAATGCCCTTACATTCCAGCCAACTTCAGTGACAAAGACCTTTTGGCACAGAATCCAGAACCACACACTGCTCTGCTTGTTGCAGTACCACACGGTGGTGGGGTTCTCCACGATGACGACCAGTACCAGCCTCCTTTTGATTGGCAGTAGCAAGGCCTTCAGCGCTAGGTAAATGGCCCGCAACTCCTACAGAATGATGAGGAGTCAGGTGTCCGCCAGAGACCTCCGATTGCCAACTCATTAATGTACCATCCCCAACCCAGCAGTGATGCATCCGTCACAACCATTAGCCTTCAGTGGCAAAGGGTGTCATCCTCATAACAAGGGGGCAAGTCATTCCATTATCTCCATGGTCACAAGCGAAGGCTGACTGACTCTTCAGTCTCAGAACTAAAACACTGATTAAGCACCTGAGGCCAGCTCTGTGGCAAAAACAGTGCTCTATCTGAATCGGACTGTAAATGGTCCAGGTGCATCAAAATGGATTCGGGGCACCAGCTCGATCGAGGTCAAGATGAGTTTGGATCGAGTTGGACAACAGTATTGGTAGAGGGTCCTTCTCTGGCCTTGAAGGGACCAGCACAAATGGAAGTGGGTTTGAGAGGTTCAGGCAGCACAAAGGATGGATCAGCCAGCAGTAACCTGACTGGGTTCTTTGGGCCTGAAGGGACCCCAGAGGGAAACTAAAGAGTACCAAAGATGTACAACATGGCTCCTAACAGGCCTTTATTTGACACAGCATTATCAATTGTGAAATCGGCTCCTTATTGGATCAGGAGCGAGAGAGTGGCACGTTGACACCCTTGCAACTTTTCTGGGGATAGGGAGTGGCAGGATAGGGGCAAGTCCTGCTTGGCTTTCCTGTGTTTACTCTTAGACTTCGATTTGAACCTACCCGAAGACTTTGACAGCAACAAAGACCTGTTACGGAAATGGCCTCGGGAGCAGTAAAGAGTCCATGCCCAAGACTTCAAGCAGGCCTTGCTCAGTTTATTTCGGTGATCTACAACGTACAGCTTCGCTTCATGTTCCCAGATCATCTGCGTATTCATGAGGGTGCATTTTTCACTTGACTTGAAATCCTGTCCTCAAAACAAACAGCGAAGACGTACCTAATATGGGACTGCCACAGACATTTGTTTGCAACAGGCCTGGTATGGCTTACACCCTGAAGTTTTTGGAGAGGGCGAAGTCCCTTTGCACACTCGTCAAACCGAGGAGGAAAAAGGGGAGTAGAGCTTTGGACTCACATTTGAAGGTGCAACAAGAAATGAACGGACATCAGTTTCAGGAGTCACATTACACTAAAGACTAGGAGTATCTGCCATCAAATGTGAGTTAACCATAGAGAGAGGCCCTACCTACTGAGAGGAAAGTTAAAGACAGTTGCCCAGGCTTAACAATGCCAGTGCTGTGCTGGCCAGTATCTATGGTCCCCCTGTTTTCACCCAAGACCCTTTTTTTATGGTAGAGCAGGCCTCATGAAAGGTCTTCAAGTACAATAGGATTATGCCAACACACAACAAACTCGTCTGGCACCAACTTCCCAGCTGCATCAGATTTAAGAATGTCTAAAAAATACTCATCTCTTGGAACCCCACCGTAACTGGTAAAGATTAAGATCTCCAGTGGGGCAGGCATCTCCAGTCTGCACATCAGCAAATAAAGTAAACAGAAGAAAAGATGCCAGGCATTTTCCGGATATGCTCCAAGGTTCTGGACTGCCATTTTAGTCTACCTCTGTCAAGATGCATCCCTCCCTTCACTTCCACATGAAGCTGAATAGTACTCTTTTTAAAACAACTTATAACACTTAATTACCCTGATGACCACGTAGGTGTCCCATTGACACAAAGTCCTACTCCACCCCTTTCCACACACGCTGTTCTACCACAACCCTCGTTGTCCAACATCCTGAACCCTGCCGCTCTCCACTGTAAGGTTTTTTTTTTATACCTTTACTTTTCCATTTTGTAAAGGAATACAAAGAAACCAAGCAGCACGTAGTGGTAGGTACATACGCACATAAACCAAGTACAGCTTTACATTTGACACTGCTGAAAGCACTGGACATATTCCACTGTATGAATTAACTGAGATGCTGTAAGCATCCACTATCCTCCTGCTCTCTCCCTTCTGTACTACTCAGTACTGTGAACAGCACCCTGTAGCTACCTTCATGTTGTAAAAGTTACACAGACGCATTTATTTCCGCTTGTAAATGATTTATGTTCTTTCCAGCACACCAATCTACAAACCTTGTCCATTTTGATGAACATATAGTTTTTCAGCTGTTCTTTGTCACGCAGCAGTGTACATTTTAACTTCACCGAAGGACTCTGCTGTGCTGCTGAGAAAGAAAGCAGGTCCCATTTCTGTGGTGGTTTTTATAGTGGGCACTTCCTTACGTAAACCAGATCTGTGCTCCGTGCTCAGTCTTGTTGATCCTGATGTGGCCCAAAAACGTGTGCATCATTGGCACTGGATGGGAACGGTGTTGTGACAGAAATTTGAATTCAGGGATAAAGCATGTCTCAGGGAACAATTTCAAGGAAATCAGAGGTGAAGAAAGCTGTGAGCTAAGATCCATTTAATCTTCCTAAAGCACTGAATATGCCAAGATTCTCCACATCTCTATGTCCTCCTTGTGGTTTTGTTGAGGAGAGACTGCAGAGTCTGTATGCCTGTGTCTTGTGCATTGCTGTAAGAAGGCTCATTGTCAGTTGAATGCTTTGGCCTAAGGAGCATCCCCCCCCCAAATCATAGGCCCTTTTTGCTATTAGCCCTCATTTCTACCTGCGTTATTCAGATAGTATAGTGCTGTGGTAATACTTATCAAGATCAGCGCTCCTTTTCCGGGCAATACTGGGAGGATGGGAGACTATCAGGGTAAGAAGCGGGTATTCCTGAGTTGATCTAAATCTGCTCAGAATCGTGACTTCAGGTGCTCCCCAGCCCATCGGTGGGGCATTTGGAAAAAATGCCACTTGATACTTTTGTGGGAGAAATGCTTGTCCATTTGTGGGTGAGATGCTTGTCCTATTTGTAGGTTCTCTTCCACCTCTGTAGGTCAATCAGATGCTTTTACAATACCACAATCTCATCTGACAAGTCTCCGAAGTACTGATTCCACTGGTCGCTCAAACATCACTGTAGTGAACTTATTCTCACTTGAGGTACTAGAAAAATATTTGATGCTTTGAGAAGAAA
This sequence comes from Triturus cristatus, assembly GCF_964204655.1. Classification (NCBI taxonomy): domain Eukaryota; kingdom Metazoa; phylum Chordata; class Amphibia; order Caudata; family Salamandridae; genus Triturus; species Triturus cristatus. The sequence goes on along the minus strand of NC_140594.1, from coordinate 809,082,255 downwards.
TAAACTTAGAAACTGAATTGCTTTCAAACTGACATTTGGGAGAAAAGAGCTATCATGTACAAGGTACTGGTCTTTCCCTTCTTGGGTGGCAAGGCTTGCCCCATTGTTATGTCATACCATGGTGATTAATTGCTTCTTGAAGATATTTGTGAGATTTCTCGAACTATGATGAGAATCCCATAGTAAAAAGTAAACGACTCGTACTTCACAGGAATTTCAATGCCAAATCCTGGGAGAATCCCTTCAGGAATTAACCATGAGGTAATGATATAAGTGAACCTTTTGTCATGGAAACTTTTCTGCCACTACTGACACTATTTTGTTAAGTGCACTTACTACTGAGTAGTTCTGGTAATGACCCACTATAATATGGCATCTTGATAATCTGGCCAGTGGTTCTAAGCTTCGTTTCCTGCAAAAGATGATTATCTCATACTAATGAAATGAGACTGATCAGAAGGCTTTACGATTGCCCAATGCCAAGAGTCAGATTGAATGGGGTGATGCAGCAAGCACGGCCAACAGCTAGAACTGTCAGTGTAGGCTTCCTCCCGTCTCAGCTCTTATTTGCTTTGGAAGTTGAGCCACTGCAGGCTAGATTAGGTGCAACTGCTGTAAGTCTCATTCGAAGGGCTTCTTGAGTCAAAGGTTAACATCTAGATATGCATATGATATTGTACTCTACATTATACTACCCACTCTGATTCTGAAACCAAGATCATGGACACATCACTGCAATATTTAAAAAATGAAGGTGAACTAGGGAAAATCAGTGATCTACCTAGTTCTGGGTGGAGAAATGACAAGAATCTGGCAAATGCAACTCAAGACTATACAAACCAGTTTCAAACATCTTGAATGTCATGTAGGGAAAGATGAAATGTCTGCAGCTGCATTTTATACACATTCATTAAAATACTTTGAAAAACTATTTAGCTGTAAGAAAAGCCTGCAATATCAATAATGAGAAGTATCCCTGTTTAAAATTATAAACTTACCAAAAATAGCATATATCCTGACAAACGTCCCAAATGTGAAACCAATGGGATATGTCCATAAGAATGAGAAATTCTGCAGAGTTACCCCACAGAATTCCCTGAAAGGTCCTACCAAAAACATAGGATGGAGGCTAGAGAGGAGAGACACCCAGTCATACTGTTGGGAGGCTGTGATGGTGGTGATAACAGACTGGCTGTTTGAGCCAAGAGAAGAACCATCCACAATTTATGAAAAAGACATTCCATAAAGTATTTAGTACAGGTGTCTGCCTAGGACAGATCTCACCTACCAAGCTAGTTGTGCTCTAATATGATGGATTAATAAACTCACAAAGGAGACTTCTTTGGAGGTTGGAATAGGATTTCAGAAATTGGCAACTTTGGAGGGATCTGAATGAGGGGCTCGATTAGAATCACAGAGCTCAGCAATGTCACAGAGCAGGATCATTTGAAAAAAACGGAAGACCTCCAGCACGAGTGTGATATGCATCAGAGTCCATTTTAAAGAGATTTTTTGGGTATGCCACATTTTAGAATTATGTAAACAGATATATGAACACTTCCACAATATAAATTGTGTCAGCCAATTCTATAGATACTTAACAGATACACTAAGAATATAAATACAATAAAATAAGGAGAAAGGAACACTGGACTACAATCCTTTTGAGGTGAGAGAAACAAAGGATAAACCAGCCACCAAGATTCCCATTAACATGTAATGTACATGCAGAAAATAGCTTCAGGAAACTAGAGAAACAAGAGTAAATATATGTGACCTAGGCAAAGAGGAATGGGGCGAGGAAATGATGGGGCCATGAGAGGTGCCGATTACTGTCAAGTTCTATTTTATTCATTTCAAGTACCTCAATCGCGATTTGATTCAGCTCTATTCTAACATATAGATTAACCAGACTACAGAATTGGATAGCTATCTGAGTTCTACAGACTTATTCGCCATTCTCCCGACTTTTTTCCTCATCCTGTATTTGTCTAATTGTATCATATATCTTTTGGCATCAACAGCGCTCTAATACCCTTGGGTCAAGTTTGCGCTTTATAAAATTCGATAAATAAAATAGTGACTGTGAAGGATATAAAGGAGCAATGCTCTAAACTGGTTAAAGAGCATGACTGAAATTCTGATTTTCAGTGTACGTCTGTTACTCAAATATTGAACAATTATTCTGTCCAAACGCAAACATAAGTAACATGTTAGAAGAAGTGTTTTATCCAACTCCATCACACAAATCTCTGCCACGATTTTAATCTTTAATCTCCTAAGGTAAATATTTAGGGGCATTTAACCCATTGAGCTTACATACGGGCTACAACTTAGCAGCGTACCCATAACGGTTCATGGTTCAGTGCAAAGGGTAGTCCGCTAGATACAAAACTATCAGTTTTCTGGCACTGCTTTCCTCCAGCTTAGGGATTATACCTGGGATACTGAATATGCTACTTACCAGTATGCATCTGTTCTTGGCATGTAGGGCTGCTGACATTCATATCTGTGCATAGATCGCCGCCTAGTGTTGGGTCCGGATGTTTGCACGTTGTTGTCCTGGAAGAGTCTTCGAAGTATCCTTGGATAGGTGACTCCTCCCCTGGACTACAGTGCGCATGGGCATCCCCTCCATCCTCAGATTATTTTTCGCCATTGTGGCAGTGATGGAGTAGATACAGAAAATGATGACCATGCTTGCAGTAATTCTGAGAGCTGCAGCTGCGACAGGCGCCGGGGAGGAGGGAGGGCGATATGAATGTCAGCAGCCCTACATGCCAAGAACAGATGCATACTGGTAAGTAGCATATTCAGTTCGAGGCATGTGGGCTGCTGAATTCATATCTGTGCATAGAATACATAGCAGTGCCCTCTATTGGCGGCGGCTACCCGTGCCAGCTGCAGCGGTCTGAAAAAGTGTTTTGAGAACAGCCTGTCCTACAGCTGCCTGCTGTTTTGACTGCACATCTACGCAATAGTGTTTTGTAAACGTGTGTGTAGTGGACCATGTGGCTGCTCTGCATATATCGTGCAGGGGAATATTTCCTAGGAAGGCCATGGAAGCCCCCAACTTGCGGGTTGAGTGGGCTCGTGGTGGAATAGTTAATGTGCGTTTTGCCTTTTGATAACAGATTTGAATACACTTAACTATCCATCTGGCTATCCCTGCTTTGGAGATGGCGTTACCTTTGTGTTGTGGGGCAAAGGCAACGAACAGTTGTTTTGTCTTCCTGAAGGGTTTAGTCCTGTCGATGTAGTACATGAGGGCCCTCCGTACATCTAGTGTATGTAGTGCCCTTTCTGCAACAGTTTGTGGGTTTTGGAAGAAAACGGGCAGTTCAATAGTTTGATTCATGTGGAACTGCGATATTACTTTGGGCATGAATTTGGGGTTGGTACGTAGCACGACCCTGTTGGCGTGAACCTGTATAAATGGCTCTTGAACGGTTAGTGCCTGGAGTTCACTAACTCTTCGTAGGGAAGTGATCGCTACAAGGAAGGCCACTTTCCAGGTAAGGAATTGAATCTCGCATGAGTGTAGAGGTTCAAAAGGTGGACCCATCAGGCGTGTGAGGACCAAGTTGAGGTTCCACATTGGAGCCGGTGGGTGACTAGGTGGAATGACTCGTTTGAGCCCTTCCAAGAATGCTTTGATGGCAGGTACTCTGAATAGAGAGAGGTGCTGCCTGGTTTGCAGATAGGCTGAGATCGCGGTCAAATGGACACGTATAGAGGTGTACGCCAGATTGCATCGGTATAGGTGTAAGAGGTAACAGATGATGTTTTGGATGGATGCGTCCAGCGGGTTAACGTCATTATTACCGCAATAAATGACGAACCGTTTCCATTTGGCTGCATAGCAAGCTCTGGTAGTGGGTCTCCTGGCCTCCTTGATGATGTCCATACAGTCAGGTGGCAGGTTGAGATAGCCAAACTCTAGGACTTCAGGAGCCAGATCGCCAGGTTCAGCTGTTGCGGATCTGGGTGCTGAATCTCTCCATGGTTCTGCGTCAAATGCGCGGGTTTGATCCGCAGCCTTTGATGCGGCACCACGGAAAGTTCGAGGAAGGTGGTGTACCACGGCTGGCGTGCCCACGTGGGAGCAACTAGGACGAGTGTCAGGGAGTGTTGTCGGAGTTTGCGAGCCACCAGCGGTATCAACGGTGCTGGGGGAAAAGCGTACGCAAATCTGCCTGACCAGTTCATCCATATCGCATTGCCCTGCGACTGCGGATGTGGGAATCTGGCGGCGAAGCTTTGGCATTTTGCGTTTTCGCTTGTCGCGAATAGGTCTATCTCTGGGTGACCCCACTGCTGGAAGTACGGTTTGAGTACCGATGGGTGTAACTCCCACTCGTGCATCTGGTGGCTGTGTCTGCTGAGCAGATCCGCCATCTGGTTGTCCTTGCCAGGGAGGTGTTCTGCCATGAGGAACATGTTCCTCTGAATGGCCCACTTCCACATGCTCTGAGCCAGATGAGACAACTGTGGAGAGTGTGTTCCTCCCTGCTTCTGTATGTAGTACATTGCGGTCATGTTGTCCGTCCGGATCAACACGACCTTGTTGCACAGGTGTACTTTGAAAGCCTTCATGGCCAGGAAGATTGCCATCAGTTCGAGAAGGTTGATGTGCATCTTCTTCTGTTGTGTCGTCCATAGTCCCTGCACTGTGTAGTGGAGTACATGAGCTCCCCAACCCTGGAGAGACGCGTCCGCTGTCAGTACTATCTGTGGGACAGGCTCTTGGAACGGTCGGCCCTTGCAAAGGTTTTGTGGATTCCACCAATGCAGAGAGTTGTACGCCCGACCGCTCACCAACACTAGGTCTTTCAACTGTCCTTGAGCCTGATTCCACTGACGTGCTAGGCACTCCTGAAGTGGGCGCATATGTAACCTCGCGTGCGGGACTATGAAGATGCAGGAGGCCATCATGCCTATCAACTGCATAAACACTCGCGCTGGAAGTGAGTGATTGGGTTTGAACTTGGAGATCAGCAGTTGTATGCTGTTGATCCTCACTAAATTTGGCTGAGCTGTGGCCGCCAGAGTGTCTATAGTCGCACCTAGGTACTGTTGTAGGTGTGCGGGCTGGAGATGGGACTTTGGGTAATTTAGTGAGAATCCCAGACTGTGAAGAAGGTGAATGGTACGGGACACGTGGCTTGCACATTGCTGGGCTGACCTCGCTTGAACGAGCCAGTCGTCTAGGTAGGGGTAGACGTGTATGTGCTGTCTCCGTAAATGTGCCGCCACCGTAGCTAGGCACTTCGTGAAAACCCTGGGCGCTGTTGTCACGCCGAAGGGAAGGACTTTGAACTGATAGTGCTGCCCCTGAACAGTGAACCTGAGGTACCTTTTGTGTGAGGGGTGGATGGGTATGTGAAAATACGCATCCTTGAGGTCCAGTGATGCTAGGAAGTCTCCCTGCTTGAGAAGCGGAAGAACTTGCTGTAGAGTGAGCATGTGAAAGTGCTCTGAAAGAATGTACTGGTTCAGGGGTCTCAGGTCTAATATAGGCCTGAGCGACCCGTCCTTTTTTGGGATTAAGAAGTAGAGGGAGTAAACCCCCGTGCCCTGCTCGTGGATGGGTACGACCTCGATAGCGCCTTTTAGAAGCATACTTTCTACCTCCTGCTGTAAGAGCGTTAAGTGCTCGGAGGACATAGGACGGTTTCTTGGTGGTATTGTGGGTGGAGTGGAGGTCAACTCCAGACAGTAACCGTATTTTATAATATCTTTGACCCACCTGTCCGTGGTGATGGAGTTCCACATGGACAGGAACCGTTGTAGCCTTCCCCCGACAGGTGTTATGTGGTCGGGAGGAAGGGAGAGGGCGTCACTGCTTGTTCTTGGGGGAGGACCTGGTGTTGCCGTAGCCACGTCCTCTGCCCTTGGTACTGGAGCCACGATAGCCACCTCGGGTGTTCTTATCGTAGGTGGTCTGCGTATTGCCCTTGTTATATGTTTGTTGTGACCCCTGTCCTCTGCCTGCTCCCTTGTTTCCGGGGCGACGAAAGGAGCCGCTCCGAAAGGACTGAGTTTGTAGGGCGCCCATGGACTTTGCAGTGTCCGTGTCCTTTTTTATCTTCTCGAGGGTGGTGTCAACCTCAGGGCCGAACAAATAGTCGGGGTTGACGGGCTGGTTAAGTATATTGTTTTGTACCTCAGGCTTGAATCCTGAGATACGTAGCCAGGCGTGACGTCGTAGGATGACGCTAGTGTTGATGGCTCTGGCAGCCGTGTCTGCAGCCTCTAGTGCACATTTGATGGCAGCATTTGTGAGTAGCTGTCCCTCTCTGATAAGGATTTCTGCACCTTCTTTGTAGGGGTCAGGGAGGTGTTGAAGAAGTTGTTCCAGCGTGTCATAGTGCGCTCTATCGTAGCGAGCGAGGAGCGCTTGAGTGTTAGCTATGCGCCATATGTTTGCAGCTTGTGCGGCAACTCGCTTGCCGGAGGTCTCTAGCACCTTGGACTCTTTGTCCGGGGGAGGAGCGTCACCCGTTGTCTGCGAGTGTGCCCTCTTGCGGGCATTCGCTACAACGATGGAGTCGAGTGGTAATTGGCCTCTGATGTAAGTAGGATCCCCAGGTGCTGATCTGTATTTTTTGTCGATCCTGGGGTTTATCACTCGTGCCCTGGTGGGTTCCTTGAAAATGTCAGTGGCTGGCTTGAGGACCCCCTTCAACATCGGCAGAGTTTTTACATGTCTTTCTGAGGATGCAAAGGTGTCCATTAGAAAGTCATCTTCGATGATATCAGAGTGAAGCTGCACATCGTGGTTGTTTGCCGCACGTTCAATCAGAGCGTTGAACGCTGCAGTATCCTCTGTGGGTGATGTTTTTGCCCCATATAGCTGTGGGTCCTGTGCATCCAGAGGTGCACTGGGGTCTGCAGGGTCGCCCCAAGTTTGGTCAGGGTCCTGCTGGTCATCAGGGTCCGTGTCCACATGGTAGGGGACTTGTTCATCCATGTAGTCCCCCAATGCATCCGTGTCGGAGCGTGTGGGGGAGGCCTGGTGTGGATCCTGGTAGGGTGAATGGAAAGGTTCATACAGGAGAGGTTCTGAGTCCACCGGCAGCTTCCTCTTTAGCGGGATCCTGAAAGGTTCCAATGGCGGTTCCGAAGTTATCCTTCGGTCGTGGAGAATCATCCTGCCAGTGTTGGCGTCGATGACGTGTGACGGAGGCGTCTCAACAGGTGTAACCGTAGTCTTGGTGACCCGTGTCCTGAGTTGAAACACCTTCGGGATTGTGGATGGAGGCAAGCCGAAGGTAATGTTGGTCGGCACCGACGAAACCGCTGGAGCCCCGATCGAACCGGAACCCGACGGGTCCTGGAGGGCAGCCGTGGTTTTGCAGCCTGGCTGTGCACCAGGTCGTACTCGGGGCGCCTTAGAGGACGTGGCCCCGGTCTGGGTCGCGGCTGTAGATATCTTCGGCGCCAGTGGTGCATCGAGTCGAGGTGCGGAGACCACCGTCGACGTCTTCGACACGTGAGGTTTTGGTGTCGTCGAGGGAGTGATGCGAGGCGTAGCAGGCGGTACGGCCCTCGGTGTCGGCGGCGTCGAAGCCGGTAACCGAGCAGGTTTGTCGGCGCCGATGACCTTCTTCCGTTTGTCGACTCCCACGTCGCCCCTTTCGAGTTCGGCACCGAAGTCTCTCTTGGTGCGGTCGGTGCCGACACGGTGCGCCGGCGTCGAAGGTGTTGAAGGCTTCGATCCGACTTGCGCCACTTTCAGTTTCGGTTTCGTAGGAGCTTGAGCAGCTTTCGGTTTCGGTTTCGTGGAAGGGAAACCAGCTGATTTAAGCGGTAATGGCTGCCGCTGAACATCCGAGGCCGGGCCCGAGGGCGGGGCCGAAGGACTGTGTGATAGGTCTCGGGTAAGGCCCGAAGGCGATCCCTCGACCGGAGCCATAGTCTGTGGCACTGGTGAGTTTTCGGTTTGAACAGGTAGGCCTTGTTCATCATCGGCGCTACTCTCTTCGGCCCCTAAGGCCTCGTCGTCGTCTCCTACCTCGGTGTCGTCTTCACCTCTGTGGAAGAGTGACTCGTCGGCCTCGTCCGAACCGGGGTCGTGGTCGGAAACGGGACCGGAGGGTAAGACATCTACTTCTTCGACGTCGTCGGCTTCGTCGAAGATGTCAGCTGGGGCCGGTGCCGCGTGCTGCGCCTCGAGCCTCGCCGCTCGACGATTCCGCAGAGTCTTCTTGGAACGGAATCGGGCACAGGCCATGCATGTCGATTCGTCGTGGTCCGGCGAAAGGCATTTGTTGCACACCGGATGGACGTCGATGTGTGGGTACTTCGCATTACATACCGGACACCTTTTGAATGGCGTCCTCGATTCCATCGTCGAAGTAGTCGATGGACAGGTAAATGCGAACAAAGTCGGTGCTGAAAGTCAGTAAACTAACAGATAGTATCGAAACCCGATCGATAAACAGTACCGACGCGAACTAAAGGCCTTGTGGCCTCGACAAAAGTTTTTCCTAACTTGAGCTAAGATAGCACATCCGAACCCAATGGCGGAAAAAAACAATCTGAGGATGGAGGGGATGCCCATGCGCACTGTAGTCCAGGGGAGGAGTCACCTATCCAAGGATACTTCGAAGACTCTTCCAGGACAACAACGTGCAAACATCCGGACCCAACACTAGGCGGCGATCTATGCACAGATATGAATTCAGCAGCCCACATGCCTCGAACACAATGTTACAGTATGCGTTTTCACTTATCTGCTTCTAAGCAATCTAGAAGTGATGTGTATGGCAGAGGGAGTTGACACTTCAATCAAAACTACCATTGAGAACAATTGTTTCGAGATCAATAGAAAAAGGACCATAAAATGCACAACAAAGAGAAGGTACCTAGCATCATCTACTGTTAAGCTCACACAACATTTACAATTCTACACTAACTGGAAAATTAGGAAAGAGAAAAAAATATGTTAGGGCAATTCTAGCGTCTGCTCCTAAAACACTGCTTGCAATTTTACCCTGTGTCTGCCTGAACATTTGAAGGAGGGCTCTATGTAGTCCAGACATTCCTAAAGAATGCTGGGCCGAGTATCTGAGATGGCAGGAAATGCTAAACCTAAATGTACCATCAGGAATTTTATAGACATTTAGAAAAACATGGAACCGAAAGATCACCTTCAACATTCAATGTATATCTGCTGCTCTCAATGGCCCACTTGCGGCAACATTTGCAGAAGGAGATCAGTGGCTCAGTTACAGTCTACCCAAGATAAGGCACTAGACAGGATGGCATCACTTTGCCTTTCTTCTTTCTCTGAAGCCCCTTATTCCTGTGAGGCCCTAGGAACCTATGAGACTCTCTGCAAATCAATCTGTAAATAGAAGTGCCTACACAATGCCTTTCCCAGGCTAAATGGGGCATCAGTAACAGGTACACTCCTTCAGAAGATACCACATCACAGCATCCTCCTTTGTCCCTTGTCGGCTTGCCCCAAATCCCTTTGCTGTGTTGGCTTGCCCTTAATAGCCGTCCCTCTTTCAGTTGATTAGCCATGTTGCCTTGCCCCTACCCACCATCCTTCCTTCTCCTTTTGTCGTCAGTGTTGCCCTGCCCCCCCACACTCTGTCATTTCTGTTGTCTGTGCTGCCCTGCCTGTACCCGCCATCCTGCATGGTCTATGTTGTTCCCCACCTGCCAAAATAAAGAAAAAGTATTAGAACGTGGAAACCACGCTCCCATACAAGGAGAAAAACAATTGGAAAAGCCAGTACCTCGCGTAGGCTAGAACCATGGGCTCCGCTAATGCTGGTTTATTGCTGTTCCTGTTAACAGATAAGTGTTCACTATATCCCTTTAGTTGTCCTTCACCTTTCATCTGGCTAACTAAGCTGATTATTATCAATCCATGTACTATTTTATTTGCTCTACTCAACTTATCCTGTTTTCCCCAGCCTATAGTTTCTTTCGAACTCATTTACAGAATATTGCAAGCTTTTAAGTTTTCATGACTTGCAGGAAGCGTTTTTATTTCACCAACTTTAGAGCTCATCACACTCTAATCAGTCTCTGCGGCTCCCATGCGCACTACTGCACTCAGTTTTATCCTCACTGAAGCAAGTTAAGCACACCTTTTTCCCCATTGTGCCCACGCCTCTACATATGTCTCAAGTTAGTGAGTTTAGTAGTCACTGACTTTTGTGCTCTGCCTCTGGCATCCTTTTCAACCTCCGTACAGACGCCCATTGTCCGAAGTTATGACAGACGTCATGGCGGCCGTCCTATTCCCTTGTGCTGTTTACACACCAACTAACAACTTCTAGCAGCAGTTACTTTGTTTCTCCACCCATGTCACACTTCTTTCATATCTCCCACTTTGGGACGGCATGTCACCAACTTTTAGAAGGTAGCAAAGACATTCCTAGCACTTCTCAGCCACGCACTCCACCTTCCATGAACAAAAAAACTAACAGGGCGAGAGGGTGAAAAGAGTGTTTGGTGTATGTGCCTAGCATATACTTTGTGAATGGGAGTCTCTGCTACCTACTGCTTTCAATTATTCCACCTGGCTAATTGAAGAGGTATCCTCAAACAGATTTTGTTTAAAAACGAAAAAGTGGGTGAACAAATGGCTAGTTGGCTTGCATAAGCCTCAGCGCAATAAGGTACATCACAGCATGCAGGCCCCAGAGAAAATTAACAATAGTGACTCCTCTCCCTCCCCACTCCCCCAGTAAGTTGTGCGACGACTGCTACAGAAGGCGACCAATGACTCAAGTGCAGTTAGAGTCTGCCCTAAATAATGTACTGAATAGATGGCATCACTTTGGTGTTGTTTTTTCTCTGAAACCCATCGTACCTCTGAGGTCCCAGGAACCTCTGGGGCTCTCCGTAAAGCTCCCTGTTAACTATAGGACCTTTACAGTGCTTTCCTAAGACTAAATAGATCACTGTCCACAGGTACACCCCTCCAGTAGATATCACGGCACCGCATTGAACATGATGCATGAGTCCACACCCCAGGCATCAATCGGAGAGGTTGAAGAGAATGTAACTGATGACTCGAAGGATGACTTCTCCTCCTGCATCTTGCTCTCAAGCGATGATGCTGGTGCTTGAGGCACCGGTAACTCACGTGATTGCCTTTTCTATCCCTATGTGGCTGAAACTGTTCGCCAATAGTTCTCCCTTACCCAAACTATAAAAACATCTGTGAGGGGCACCCTCTGCTATGAATGACCCTACATCTTCATATTGAGCAAGGTGTGCTCTACACCACTCTTTCATATTTCCTTACCTGACTTCTTTGCACTGGCAAGTGTCATTTTCTTTCTTCTTTGGCTGACCGATCTTTGTGCCATTCTGACTCGCTCAGCTGCCATTCTTGAGCATTGCTGTGGTTACCCGGAATGCTTGATTCAGTTCTTCTGTTAAATCATACATAGGCAGGGCCAAGAAGCATATAGCATACCAATGTTGATTGCTGTCCACAGAAAACTTTGTCCTGTCCTGCACCCATTTGACTGTTGATGTTGCATCACTTGCACATTGCCTTGGTTACCAAAGTTGCTTTGTAGCAATGGCTCTATTTCATCACATGTTGCAGAGCCAATGAGCATATAGGAACCACCACTGCCGGACAAACCTATTTTGTTTTCCTTATTGACTGACGGAAGCTCCTCTGTTATATCAACATATACTTGGGTCAATGGGTTTCCAGTATATAAATGATAACAGCCCTTCGAATTTGCCAGCATTGGCTCACTCTGTTGGACAAACTGTATTAAACATGGTCACTCTCAGTGCCACAGCGTTAATCGGTTTGTACTAATGACATTTAAGAGTGCTGCAACCAGGTCCAAAAGTAGGGTAGGACTCTTCTAAAATGTGTTCTGTTTTTTCTTCCTTAGTTTAGTCAGAGGTTTAACTGGCAATTGGCATTTAGGTGCCATTTTGTACAGTCATGCCTTGAAGTTTTTGTATCAAAATAATAAAGTAGATCACATGAAAAAGTTATGGATTTCTGAAGTGATAGTAAATAAACTGAAATTGCGATACAGTGCGATGTGATGTGCTGTGCTTGCAATGCTAAATAAACTGAAATTTCCTTATAGAGGGAGGTGTCCTTGAGATACTTTAATTGTAATTGTACGCAAAGAGAAATACCTAACCTGCTTTACTAAAACAGAAAGCAAAGGCCTACATTAACCTTTCATCTTAAATCATAGTGGGTTACCACATAAGATGCACTTGTTCCCTGCTCTAACTCTTCCCTGCCGCAGAAGAGACTTAGAGGCCTTCAATTGTATCCAGTTGTTCCACTTACTGGCACAGTCAAACAAGCATTTGCAATGCAATAGGTCTTGCATTTGACAAGGCGGTACTAAAAAGAGACTAACAAGCCTATTAACGAATCGTAAGCCAGCATTTACAAAGGACAATGACACAAGCCAATGAAAAATATGGACAGAGAGTAAAGGGAGCTTCAAGGCCATACTCAAATACAGCATGCCTTGCAGCGCATGTGCTGCCCAGGCTCGACCAAAAAGTGGGGCAAGGGTGGGCGGGATGTTGGTAGAAAAGGTGCAATTTTAGTAATGTCATGAAAATAAATTAAGTCAAACTGATTTTAGGAAGCTTGAGATGAGGCAATTTGAGTGAAAGAATTGAACTAAAGCCAATGCCTAGTGTAATTCTTCACAAAGGAAAACATGAAGATTTATTTTTATCATTTTCGGTGTGGTTCCCTCCTATTTACAGCCTCTCATGCCTTTTCTTCTCATATCAGATCCCACAAATCTGTTCCAATTTAGGTTTCTCCCTCTTTCGGGACGCTTCACTGAGCTTACTCTCGCCAAGTTCATGTAAGGGATTAGGGCAAGGGGTGTCCTCATTCTAGGTGTCACCTCTCCTCCGTGCTCTTCCTGAACTTGCTTACACACAGGTAAATTAAAATAGGGCTTTAATGCTTTTGGTTAAAGCCAAACCTAACAGACAATATTCACATGACACTGTGCCATACAAGTCTTCTTCTCTGACCTTTCCGACAAATTTACCAATTCTGTTCTCTTTCTGAAAGACATATCCTTCAAGTTGGCATTCTTACTGTTAGACTTGGCATCTTTTAGAATGTTTCCCCAGTCTTTTTGCTTTCTGACCACCTGGTTTTGACTCTGGTTTTGCTGGTTTAGTGTCTCTGTGCACTTTCTCACTGCTGTTCAGTGTTAAAGTGCAAGTGCTACTGTTGTAAATTGTTGTGATGGATTGGTGATTCCATGATTGGTTATTTGATTTACTAGTCAGTCCCTAGTACAGTGCACTGTGTGCCCGGGGCCTGTAAATCAAATGCTGCTAGTAGGCTTGCGGCGCTGGTTGTGTCAGCCACACAAGCGGCCCTTCAAAGGTAACTCAGACCTGCCACTGCAGTGTCTGGGTGCAGTCTGGTACTGCCATGTTGACTTGGCAAGTGCACCCACTTGCCAGGCCCTAACCTTCCCATGTGAGTCGTCCCTAAGGTAAGCCCAAGGTACCAATGTGGTCAGGGGTCAGTGTATGTGAAAGGTAGGACATGCCCTGATGTGTGGCATATCCTGAAAGTGAAATACTGCCAATTTCGTTTTCCACTATTGAAAGCCTATCTGGCCCATATGAAAGCATGGGAGTTAATTTATAATATCTTATAAATATAACCTCCTATTGGGACCACATTGAAAAGGAATATGCTACTTACCAGTATGCATCTGTTCTTGGCATGTAGAGCTGCAGATCTATACACTTTTGCATAGATCGCCATCTGGTGTTGGGCCCGGATGTTTGCAGTTTGTTTTTGTTCTTGGACAGTCTTTGGAAGTCACGAGTTCGGTGACTCATCCTTCGGTCCGTACTGCGCATGGGCTTCGGCTCCATCCTCAGATTGTTTTTCGCCAGCAGGGAAAAGATGGAGTGTAGTGATAATAGTAAGAAACCCATGTGTTGTATCTAAATAAGATAGACTGGAACGGATACAGGTAGCCGGGGAGGCGGTGGGCGTGTATAGATCTGCAGCTCTACATGCCAAGAACAGATGCATACTGGTAAGTAGCATATTCCGTTCGAGGCATATGAGCTGCAGATTATACACTTTTGCATAGATTATATAGCAGTACCCAACCTTAGCGGCGACCACCGGTATCCGTTGCAGTGGTTTGAAAAAGTGTCTTTAGTACAGCCTGGCCCACACTAGCTTGTTGTTTAGAGTGCACGTCTACACAGTAATGTTTTGTGAAGGTGTGCGGTGTTGACCATGTGGCTGCTTTGCAGATGTCATCTAAGGGTATGTTCCCTAGAAACGCCATAGAAGCCCCTATCTTTCTTGTATAGTGGGCTTTAGGTGGAACAGATAATGTTTTTTGCTTTTTTTTAGCAAATTTGTATGCACTTTACAATCCACCTAGCTATCCCTGATTTAGAGATGGGGTTCCCCTTATGCGGTGGAGAGAAGGAGACAAACAACTGTTTAGTCTTTCTGAAAGGTTGCGTTCTTTGTATGTAGTACAGTAAAGCCCTTTTAACATAAAGTGTATGTAGAGCCCTTTCCGCAACAGATTGAGGTTGCGAGAAAAAAACCGGTAATTCCACCGATTGATTAAGATGGAAGGGGGAAATGACCTTGGGCAAAAATTTGGGATTTGTGCGAAGTATCACCTTGCTGTGATGTATCTGTAAAAAGGGTTCTTTTATAGTGAACGCTTGTATCTCACTAACCCTTCTAAGGGAAGTGATAGCTACGAGGAAGGCTGTTTTCCAAGTGAGGAACTGTAACTCACATTTATGCATTGGTTCGAAAGGCGGACCCATTAGCCTTGTAAGAACTACGTTTAGATTCCATACAGGGGAAGGTGGTGCCCTGGGTGGAATTACTCTTTTAAGGCTTTCCATAAAGGCTTTAATAGCAGGCACTCTGAACAGTGATAAATGCTGTCTGTTTTGCAGGTAAGCAGCAATTGCTGCTAGGTGTAGACGTATGGATGAATATGCCAGGTTACACCTGTGAAGATGGAGCAGATAGCATATGATGTGCTGTATGGATGCATCGAAGGGGTCGATTGTATTGTTACGGCAGTAAACAACAAATCTCTTCCACTTTGGGGCATAGCATGCTCGAGTGGTAGGGCGTCTGGCTTCCCTGATAATGTTTATGCAATCAGGGGGAAGGTTAAGGTATCCAAATTCTAAGATTTCAGGAGCCAGATCGCAAGGTTGAGCTGAGCTGGGTCCGGGTGCCTGATTTCTCCATGGTTCTGGGTCAGGAGGCATGGGGACAGGTGCAGTTTTTGATGTGGTACCACCGAGAGCTGTAGTAGTGTGGTGTACCACGGCTGCCTGGCCCATGTTGGCGCTACCAGAATGAGTGTGAGGGAGTGCTGTTGTAGCTTCCTTACCACTAATGGAATTAGCGGGAGAGGTGGAAAGGCGTATGCAAATTTGCCTGACCAGTTCATCCATATCGCATTGCCTTTGGACAATGGGTGTGGGTATCTGGCGGCGAAGCTTGGGCATTTTTTGTTTTCGTGGGTGGCGAAGAGGTCTATCTGAGGATGCCCCCACTTGTGGAAGAATGGGTGAAGAACTTGTGGATGCAGTTCCCATTCGTGCATTTGCTGCGTTTGTCTGCTGAGCAGATCTGCCATGGTGTTTTGTATGCCTGGGACGTGTTGTGCCAGGAGAAAGATTTTTTGTGGAATTGCCCATCTCCATATGCTCTGTGCTAAGCGGGACAGCTGGGGAGAGTGTGTCCCCCCCTGTTTTTGAATATAATACATTGCAGTCATATTGTCTGTGCGAATTAGGACTGCCTTGGCTGAAATTTGTTTCTGAAACGATTTCAGGGCTAGAAAGATCGCCAACAACTCCAGATGATTGATGTGGAGTAACCTCTGTTGTGGCGTCCATACACCTTGCACTGCGAGGTGTAAAAGGTGCGCTCCCCAGCCGGAGAGCGATGCGTCCGTTGTTAGAATCACCTGAGGAACCGGGTCCAGGAACGGTCGCCCTTTGGAAAGGTTTGTGGTGTTCCACCACTGCAGAGAGCGATGGGTGCGACCGTCCACCAACACCAGATCCGTCAGCTGTCCCTGGGCCTGGTTCCACTGGCGTGCTAGGCACTCTTGGAGTGGACGCATGTGAAGTCTTGAATGAGGCACTATGAAAATGCAAGACGCCATCATCCCTATTAGTTTCATGGACACTCTTGCTGGGAGAGAGTGCTGAAGAAGGAACTTTTGGCGCAGGGATTGCATGCTTGAGATCCTGGCTGAGTTGGGATAGGCTATAGCTTTTGAGGTGTCTATAGTGGCACCAAGGTATTGCTTTGTGTGAGAGGGTATCAAGTGGGACTTTTGGTGATTCACCGTAAAGCCTAGCTGGTGGTTTAGTTGTATGGTAGTGTTTGTATTTTGTACACACTGGTGGTAGGACACGGCTTTTATGAGCCAGTCGTCCAGGTAGGGGAAGACGTGAATGTTTTGTCTTCGGAGGTGTGCTGCCACTACTGCCAGGCATTTGGTAAACACCCGTGGTGCGGTTGTGACCCCCAAGGGGAGAACCTTGAACTGATAATGTTGGTTGTCCACCACAAATCGGAGGTACTTTCTGTGAGCCGGGTGTATTGGGATATGAAAGTATGCGTCTTTCAAATCCAGTGTAGTGAGAAAGTCGCCCTGACGGAGGAGGGGGGAGAACTTGCTGAAGAGTTACCATATGAAAATGGTCTGAATGGAGGTATGCATTTAGAGGCCGGAGGTCTAGAATGGGCCGTAGGGTCTCGTCTTTCTTCGGTATGAGAAAGTACAGAGAGTAGACCCCTAGATTTTGCTGATCGATGGGTACCTGCTCTATCGCATGTTTTTGCAGGAGGGAGAGTACCTCTTGTTTCAGAAGTGTGGTATGTTCTTGTGACATCGCACGATGTCTGGGTGGAATATTTGGGGGGGGTAGAAGTTAGTTCGAGACAGTACCCTGACCGAATAATTTGGGTTACCCATTTGTCTGATGTTATGGCTTCCCAGGTGTGAAGGAAGTCCTGTAGTCTGCCTCCGACAGGAGTGGAATGGTCTGGGGGGAGCGGGGAAAAGTAATTGTGTGGGCGGTGTGGCAGAACGGGCGGTGTTGGTTTTGCCCCTGCCTTTATTATTGTTTCCTCGATATCCACCTCTTTGGTAGCCCTTTGAGAAGGTATTTTGAGGAGGGGACTTGTAGGAAGTGAAGGCGTTATCGGAAGAGTAACCTCTGCCAGAGCCTCGAAAGGAGGAACGGCGAAAGGAGCGTCTAGGGGTTTGTGATTGCAGGGCTCCCATAGACTTCGCCGTATCCGTATCCTTCTTCATTTTTTCCAGGGCTTCGTCAACTTTTGGGCCAATTAAGTGTTGTTGGTCAAAAGGGTGGTTTAAAATAGATGCTTGGACCTCTGGTTTAAAGCCTGAAATTCTGAGCCAGGCGTGACGGCGAAGCAGGACACTGGTGTTTATAGCCCTGGACGCCGTGTCTGCTGCGTCAAGTGCGCATTTGATAGAGGTGTTGGTAATAATCTTCCCCTCTTGTATTAGCTCATGAGCCTTATTCTTATATTTGTCCGGGAGATGCTGCATGAGAGCCTCCAGCTCATCATAGTGCGCTCTATCGTACCTTGCCAGCAGCGCCTGTGTGTTGGCGATGTGCCACATATTGGCAGCTTGGGAGGCAGTGCGTTTGCCTGACGCATCTAAAAGCTTGGACTCCTTATCAGGTGGTGGGGCCTCACCAGATGACAGAGTTGGAGCGCTTCCTAGCTGTGGAGACCACTAGTGAGTCTAGGGTCGCAGGTCCTTTAATATAGACAGGATCTGTGGGGGCTGCCTTGTACTTTTTTTCTATTCTGGGGTTTAAGACCCTAGCTCTAACGGGGTCTTTGAAAACCTCGGTGGCATGCTTGGTCACCCCTTTAAGCATGGGTAATATAGCGGTGGATTTATCTGCTATGTCAAATGTGTCAAGTAGGAAGTCTTCCTCAACTGGATCACTGTGTAATTCCACCCCATGGTAATGTGCCGCCCGTTGTAAGAGGTGGTGGAACCCCAGGGAGTCCTCTGGTGGAGACGGTCTGGATGGATAGAGATCATCCTGAGGCACATCTGGGACATCGGGATTGTGATAATCCTCCCATGGGTCAGGTGTTCCCGGAGGAGTGGGGTCCTGCAGGGCATCTGTGGGATCATAGAATGGATCTCCGTGGTCATCAGGGTCTGGAGACGGGGTTGGAGACCGGTGAGGCAAGGGTGGAGAAGGTGGGGGAGGAGATGGAGGGGGTGGAGGAGGTGGAGGAGGAGGAGGTGGAGGTGGTGGGGAGGGAACTCTGAACGGGGATGTGGCAGAGTCCTTCCCTTTGGTGGTGGAGGAGGAGTTGGTTTGTCCAAAAGTCTTTTCTTGACAGACAAAATTAAATGTCCAGTCCTTGGATCCTTTGTTAAAGTCTTTTGAAGAGGATCCGGTGCGAAAAGCTCCTCCGGCACCGATTCGTCCATCGGTGCCGACGTTTTCGGAACCGAAGGCTTCGTCGGTTTATCCGCGCCATGCTTTCTCTGGATGTCCGATTTTTTGGTCGGCGCCGAGGCATGCTTCGGCACGGAAGCGTCGGTGCCGAGGGATTTGTGTTTGGTCGGCACCGAGAGGCCAGGTTTCGACACCGATGGCTTCGGAACGGAACTTGTTTTCTTCGGCGCCGAAGAATGTTTGTCGGCGCCGCTAGGAGGCTGGCTCGAGCCCGAGCCGCCAGGAGACTTGTGATGCTTTTTCACCGGGCCCGAAGGTGGGGTGATGGAAGCAGTATGCTTGGCTTTCCCTAGGCCCGGAGGCGAAGGGGTAACCGGAGTCTCTTTCGGTATGGGCGCGGGAGGGGGTAGAGTACTCACGACCCTCTGCGCCGGTGTGATCTCCTCCACGTCGGAGTCGTCGGCCTCGGAAGCGCTGACAATATCTTCCTCCTGCTCGGTGTGCTGCTGTCCCGAAGCTCCGGTGTCTTCTCCAAAGATGTCAGGTGGACAGAGGCCGATGAGTGCGCCATGGTGCGTCGAGCTCGTCGATCCCGAATAGTCTTTTTCCATCGAAAAGACTTGCAGGCGGGGCAGTCTCGGGCCTCGTGTTCGGGAGAGAGGCAGAGGTTGCACACCTGATGGAGGTCGGTGTGGGGAAATTTAGACCCACATTTCGGGCACTTCTTGAAAGGAGTCCTTTCCATCGGCCGAGACCGGAGTCGAGATAGGCCCGAAGGCTGCCGCCGATGTCTGGAATCGAGGAAGTGCCGAAGAGAGAGATGAAGAAGTCGATTCAGTCTAAAGAATCTCGATGGACGAGGATTTTTCGTCGAAGGTCGAACTGGAAAGGTTCGAAGCCGGAGCACGAAGTATTACATCCGAGCCCGATGGCGGAAAAAAACAATCTGAGGATGGAGCCAAAGCCCATGCGCAGTACGGACCGAAGGAGGAGTCACTGAACTCGTGACTTCCAAAGACTGTCCAAGAACAAAAACAAACTGCAAACATCCGGGCCCAACACCAGATGGCGATCTATGCAAAAGTGTATAATCTGCAGCTCATATGCCTCGAACATAAAGTTTAGTATGCCTAAACTCAATCAATAGATGCATCTTTTAGTAAAGGTGGTTTTTATATTTTGTGTTTGAAAAAAACACTTTTAGGAAGTAGGTATTTTCTTGCTTAGCCATCCTGTGTGGCTCAGCTAGGATGTGTATTGACTGTATGGCTTTGGAGTGACAGGGGCTGGGGATGTGCAGTGGCTCAAGAGAGTCTGGATGAGTCAGGGCTGGGCTCAATAGACATGGGCTGCACTTAGAATAGTGGGAGGAGATTTCCTTGCACCTGAATGGGCCTGGTCTGCTGTAGACAATGCTGTCTCCGCCTCCTGCTGGGAAGCTGGACCAGAGAGGCCCAAACTGGTTTGGACTAAGCACAGACACTCTCTGCCTGGGACGACAAAGGAATTTGGAGCATAAATATTGGGGCCCAGACATCTGAACTTTAGAACTCTTTTGGACCAAGAAGACTGCCAAGAAGAAGAGCTGGAGAAGCTGTGAGCAGGAACTACCACTTCGCTGAGTGCTTTGCTGTGTTGGCCTGCAGTGGCTGCTTCTGTCTTGGGCAGTGAAAGGACTGGACTGAACTTTCTACAACTTCTTTATTAACTCTTTCCAAGGGCTTGAGGTAGAGCTTGTCCCCCGTTCAAAAAGTCTCAGGAACAGCAAAGATTTCAAGTTCTTCTGCCATCAGCACAGGGGACTGTGTGTTTTGTGCTGCAACAGAAGTAAAAGCAACCAGACGCAGTCTACAACGCTGCTGCCGACTCCATGTCCTGAAGGCGCCACCGCATCGCGACCCTGGTCTCACAGACGACGCCACCCGACAACACCACTGAACCACTGCTTGCACCGCGACCTGTGGGCACCGCACTTCACACTGCCTCACTTCACAAAGCTGCCTTGGTATCCCCGATGATGCCGCTCCACGTTGACATAGACATCGCTGCTTGCACCGTGGTTCGAGGGCACCACTTGTAAGTTACACGATTCATGGTCCTCATCTCATCCCATACCACAGCCTTGGCCCTCCGGCGCCATCGACTCCAGTTGGTCAGCTGCCACACCATGACCTGCCAGCACCGCGATGAACACCGCATCACTTCACACCGCAGCCCTGGTCTGACCGACGCCGCTGGACAACCGACACCGAGCTACTGCCTGCAACGCGACCGGAGGGCAAGGCATTGCTGCACTTTGCACTGAAGCCCCAACGCCTGCTGGCACTCCAGACTTCAACCGCGAGGAGTCCCATATGCAGTGCATGTGACTACAAGGGCCCGACGACTCTTGCACAGGCCTTGGAAACAGATACCTGCGGACGCTGGCCTTACAGGGCTCATCGAGAGGTTTCCGATGCCCTACTTTTCTAAAGGTACTGTTTTGCGGGTCTTCCCAACACCGTAGCTGGTCCGCGACGCAGCAGTCAGACAGAACTGTTTGGATTTGTTGTTCACGACGCCATAATAGCCCCAGACGGAGCTATTGACTACAAGGAACTGTATTTCAAGTCTATTTTGATTACTGAAGATTTCTGAAAACTGTATGGTGGATTTTATCATTTTTGGTCTTGTTTTGGATATATAAAAATATTGGATATTTTTCTAAACTGTAGTGATGTCCTTTTGTAGTGTCTTCACTGTATTACTGTTAGTTATGTGTAAATGCTTTACACACTGCCTCCAAGATAAGCCTTACTGCTTGTGCCAAGCTACCAAGGGGGTGAGAGCAGGGATTATTTTAGGAGTGTACCTCCCTTACCCTGACTAGAAGGAAGGGTCCCTACTTGAACAAAGGTGCAAACCCTTGCCAGCTAGAGACCTCGATTTCTGACACTTACTGTGTGAGATCACCTTCAGAAGGGTCTCTGATGTTAGAGCACTCTCCCTTTCGGGGCTCCATTTTTCACCTGATGGAGCACGGTTATGATTTTCAGCATATACCAAGGCAGCCATTCCATCTGTACTTTAGCTTTATTTTATGGATCTTTTTACTCTTTTTGTAGTTTCTCATCTCAGGAGTACATCTCTGGCAAATCCCATCTCCATGCCTCCTACCTCCTTTTTTCTTTAAGAATACTGCTAGCCAGATTTGTGAATTAGCTTGACTCACTGGATCAAGGTAACAGAGTCTGCCTTAGGCATTGACATCTCCCTTTTGGAGCTCACTCCACTTGTACAGCTATGGTTTCAAAGACATTCTTTGCTGACTTAAGGCTGGAAGACATCCTCAAGGGAGCTAATTGGTCTTGTCTGTCACCCTTTAAGACCTTTCAGCTTAAGCCGGTCGAACATATTTTCCAAGTTCTCTCCAGGCTTTAAACTTGCATATTGTACTGACTCTTGGTACCGTGATAAAATGGGTGTTTTCCTAGCTCCAGTGAAGAGGACATCTAACAAAATGTCTTTAAAGATAATTAGACGTGAATAAACTACTTCCCACTATACATCAAGTGCACCTAATTGACCTCACTTTAGAACAGTGTTTTCCCATATTTTCCTATGGGCATTGAGATTAGTTCTCTCCTTCTCTGTTTCTCTAGATGCATTTCATCGTGCCTAGCAAATGCACTTTGCAAATATCGGCACATTTGCTTACCTATGATATCTAGGTAAGAGTCTGCCACTATCAATACATCCTTCCCCCTCTTTACCACTCCCCTCCTGTACTCTCAAGAATTCTTGGATTTTTTTTTCAAGGTTTGCTACCACTTCAATTTTAAATGACCTGATAATCACCCTACAATCGCTTGGAAGGTGTTGATAGATCAAAAATATTTAAGTTTTGGCCTGTATCCCTCAAAGTGAAGTGCTGTTTGGAAAGGGACAAGCACTGACCCTCCTGTTGCTCACCATAAACAAATAGCAGCCACTGAATTGCTTTTCCCTTTATTTTACTTGATTATCACAAGCACAGCGCCACAACTTACATTAGTGGCAACCCAACTAAATGATGTGTATATCTGATCTTCTATTTATACAAAGAGGTGAACCAGCAGCTGTGTTTTGAGCGGTATATAAACTCTACTGATTAATTCTTAAGGGTGACAATGTATGCAGTTTTAATCTTTTAATGTATTGAATTTATACTGAAAGAACAACTATTGCTTGTGTAACAAGTACGAACCATAGGTTTGCAGGGTTATTGGGGTGCCTACGTGGAGCGGTTTTCAATACTGCCATAATGGCAAACAGTAATTTGAGCAAGACCTTCAGTACCCTTCTCTTGACGAGTGTCCAACTACGCCAGAGGAGCCCTCCCGCATGGAGGACAAGCAGATAGGACATGTGTGAAACGTTTTAATCCCATGGGGCAGGCAAGCGTGACTGAACCAAAGTTGAAACAAGGAGCTGGACCAGGGAGAGTGGTGCGGGACGACTAGTGGTGTGGGGTGATCCTACATACTTGGCAGCTGTACCAAAGACAGAAGGAACTGCATAACAATCAGGAAATGCCCCAGGACTTACAGTGCAATGGCTGCAGGGATTTCAATGCCTTTAATTTACATGCAGAGGATCTGAAAGCACCAAGGATAACACAGAGGCAAATACTACAGGAGGCTAACAGGAGGCTAGGGACATGGCAACTCTTCTAGCTACTCATGGTTGGAAAGATCACATTAATAAGACCCATCCACCAGGGTGGACAAAATCTCAAACAGCATTTGCTCTGCCAGACTGCTGGTATTGAAATGAACACCTGAAAGTCCACTTTCTGTGCTGGACGCTGTTGCCAAGACCTGCTTCTGAAGCATGTAGAGGAGTACAGTGTGTGACAGTGTTACATACAAATTGCACCTCTGGTGCCAGGTGACCTCACAACAGGGCTGGTTCTTATGGAAAGTCAGGCAAGCACTGCACAGTAACTGAATTTCACTCACTAATTTTACCATTCATAATGCTCAACATGGAAGTGAGGGCAGAGGATTCAAGTGAAGGGCCTAGCCTAACAAACTGGAACTCTGACAGAACAGAGACGACGAAAAGGAGGAGCTAGGCTAGGAGTTAAGTGATGGAAGGGAGATGGACTCATCTTCTCTGTTCAAATCACCACAGTACACAAAGGAAAGGCTGGCTCGACCTTCAGTGAAAAGTAGGTTTGGGGCCTCAGTGCCCAGATGAAGAGAGATGGGCCTAAATAAGCAGTGCACAAGAGCCTACTGAGCAGGGGGTATAGATTCTGTAAAAACCTTTGATCTCAGACTTTATGCTTTTTGCCCCGGACTGGAGCTGTGTCTGGATGGAAAATGCTGCCACAAATAATGAAATACCAGCTCTTGAACAGTTATTACCGCATTCTATCGGTTTACTAGCACTACTTCCATAGGGCCAGTGTTGGTTACCTCAACAGGTGAGAGGGGACTATGGGGTGTACTCTCACCACCTCACCAGCAAGAAGGGTGTTGAGTAACACACCATGTAACACTTCACTAACCACACAATTCCTGGTGATGAATTCAACTTCTTATTAGGATCAGTGCAGTCTTACACTCCAAATGGATCTAGTGTTGACAGTGGCTCACAGAGCACGGGCATGCACCAGCAAATGTTATGAAGGACAGCTGCTACAAACCATTGATGAAAAGGTACAAAAGACAAAAACAGAGCATTGCAGCATAGGTTAGCCAATCTGAAAGGACAGAAAACATAGCATAAGAACAGGTCTAAAAAAAGAGCCAGTACTGAGGGTCAGCCAAACTTACTTAGAGCTAAAAAAGCAGGTTCCAGAGCCACGTCATTTAGAAGAAAAAAGGGAATTTACGCAGGCACATCCTTGAAAGTAGGAACAGTTACATGCCACAGTACAAAGCATGCATCCATATGATAATTTGGCATACGACGCTTTATATTAGACATTTACAGGTCGCAGTCTATGCACAACGCCTAAGTAGCAGGAGTATCTACATGTTGAGAATACGAAAGAACAAGGGTTGAAGAATAAATAATAATAAATACAAGTAAATGCTAACTAAAGGAAATGCAAACTAGTGAGTGTATGTGAAATGCTAATATTCCAAACAAAAGATCACTTCAAGGAAGCTACATGCAAGATATTTGATGATTTTTGCATCTATTTCTTTAACAAAATAATTGTATGCTTTAGGCTACAAAAACCTATTTGTACTCCTCAGGCTTCAACATATTTTACCCAAATACCTACTGAAATGGACCGTATTTTTGGTGGCAAAGGAACGGGAAGCTTCGGATTCTGTCGCCTTGTAGCAGATTCAATTGCAGTCATTTCCTGCTCAAACATTTTCTTTATGGTACCACATTCTACAAGTGTCAGCTGGGGAAGAGTTCCGTTCATCACACAGCTCCGGATGTACTAAAAGGCGAAGTGAAAGCAGATATTAAAGGTAAAATATAACGTAGTTTTCTTCATTTGAAAAGGTCTTGTGGTGAAGGCCTAAATACATTTTATATACATTTTAAACAGCCACAAGCACATTAAAATATAGAAAAAAGGTAAAATGTATATTTAAATTACTCCAATGTTTTTCAATAACAAAAGTACAGACTGCTTTTCACATCTGCATATTAAATTTCATTTAATGTCAGCTCGAATCCTTAAGAACCACTTGAAAATGCATGACAGCTACCAACAAAGAAACAAATATGAATCAGGTATATGAAGCTTGATGGGATGGAGTCGGAGTGTTTACCTTAAAACCCAGAAGAAAAGGATACATTCCAAAGTTTCTGGATGATCAAAGATCATACAAGTCATGACCATTTCGATTCGTATGTAAATTAATGTTACGCAGAAATTTCCAAACTCTGATATGGAACTTGAAATTCACTCCTAGGTTGGCCACCACCGGTACGAGTCATGATAAATGGATATTGTTCCAGGACTACTTCAGACATTTTGGAACTCACTCCCACT
Organism: Triturus cristatus; assembly: GCF_964204655.1. Lineage (NCBI taxonomy): Eukaryota > Metazoa > Chordata > Amphibia > Caudata > Salamandridae > Triturus > Triturus cristatus. The sequence goes on along the minus strand of NC_140594.1, from coordinate 809,056,784 downwards.
AGTGGTCTCTACAAGTGTCACAAGCACTGTAGGACACAACTCTTTCCAGCGTTTCAAGTAATTGGTAACGTATTCGCAAAAAGGAAGGGGTCCCCGACCATTCTCCTTTGTGAATGTTCGTAAAAACTTTTTTTAAGAGCAGGCAGTACTCCCACAGAGCACGGTCTGCTCTTAAAAAATGGGAGGGGGTAATATATATATTTGTTTTTAAATGCAACCCGTTTTCCTTTAAGGAAAACGAGCTGCATTACAAAAATGATTATGTTTAAGAATTTGTAGAGCGCGTGGCTGCCCGAGGGCTTCCCAGCGCTAAAGAGTACTTTTTACAAGCTCATATCCATAGGGCGCCTACAAGGGAAACAGCAAAGTTTAGAGATGTTTCCCGAAAACGGTTTCGTCGGGTAGAATTCTTATTTTATATGGGAGGGCATTCCACATCTTTGGTACCAGGTGGGCAACTGAGCTGCCCCCCCCCAAACCTGGCTCTTTTCAATCTCGTTGTCCTAAGAAGCTGTTGCTGGGCTGATCTTAGATGCCTGGTCGGGATATACCGGGACATCATTTGTCCCAGTTTTATTGGACCTTTTTTGTTAACAGCCCTATATGCCAGGCATAGGGACAAATTTTTTTCTTGTTTCAATAGGGAGCCAGTGTAGCTGTTTCAGTGCTTCTTTAAATGCGCTTGGGGATTTTTAGAAGGAGTCTTGCTGCCGCATTTTGTACTACTTGTAGTCTCTTCGTCACATATTTAGGCGCGCACACGGAAAGTGAGTTTCCATAGTCCAAGCACGAGATAAGAGACTGGATGACAGTTTTTTCCAGATGTTCCGGGATCACCTTAATAATCTTCCTTAGTATTTTAAGCAGAGAGAAACATATCTGAGTTTCCTGGATTGGCAATTCATTGTGAGTGAGTTTTCTATCCAGACCCCCAAGTTTTTTATAAATGTATAGGTGGATTTCCCATACAAGGGGGCCACTGTGTCAGGGGTGCCTGGATAGTGGATTTTGCCAATAGCATAAACTTTGTTTTTTCGCCATTTCATTTCAGATGGCTATTTGCCATCCAATTTACCACTCTCTCCAGACAGTGACTGAACTGCTGATTTGCATTATCTGTTAGGGAGACTATCAGCTGAGTGTCGTTAGCATATGACACCCCTGAGACACCATCTTCCTGTGTTATATTAGCCAACTGTCGTACATAAATATTAAATAGGGTAGGACTAAGGGAAGATCCCTGTGGGACGCCACATGTAATTGGGAGGTGGTCTGAGAAACAGTCCCCTTCCATCACTTGGAAGGACCTGTCTTCCAAAAAAGAAGCCAACCAGTCCATGGCAAGGCCATGGATTCATATTTCTCTTAGCCTCCCCATTAAAGTGGTATGATCTACGGTGTCAAATGCTGCACTGAGGTCTAACAAAAGGATGGCGGCAGAGCCACCCTCATCCAATAGTGACTTTAACTCCTCTGTGACCACCAACAGTGCAGATTCTGTACTATGGGAGGCACGAAAACCCATCGGAGTAGGATGCAGCATTTCATTCGTTTCCAGAAAGTTAGTCAAGGTATTATTTACATTTTTTCTAAAGCTTTGCTGATAAATGGCAAAAGTGAGATAGGGCGTAGATGGCTAAAGACAGTCGGATCCATATTGGCTTTTTTTTGTAAAGGCCTAATGATTGCATGCTTTCAAGCTTTTGGGACCGAAGCGGTTTCTAATGATAGGTTGAGCATTTCCATTATGGAGGGTAAAATGGTCTCCAGTGCTTTAGATACAATCTGGGGCTGGATCATTAAGTGGTCCAGATTTGGTACCTTTTATTAAATTACGAACGTCTTCTTCCTCAAGTCTGGGGACTTGAGCTAATTTTGGGGGGATAAGGGTCCTTCCACCTCTGTACCTATCTCAGAGTTCAAGTCCCGATCCTTTGGGAATAGGTCATATATTGCTATTACCTTTTTATGGAAATAGGTAGCTATGTCATTACACCTTTCGACTAAGACCGGGAGGGTTTTTGTTTTTTCATGGGGGTTAGTTAGCGTTTTAACCACTCTAAATAATTCCCTTGAAGAATTAACCGATTGAGAGATTTTTTCTTCATAAAATTTCACTTGAGCATTCTTCATATCATTATGATAGGCCCTAATTAGTAGCTTGTATCTGGTTTTTAAAGCTGGATCATAATTCTTTCTCCATAGTCTCTCCAGTTTCTTACATTGTTTTTTCAATTCCAAAAGCTGTTCATTGTACCATGGTGCTCTTCTGGGGCATGTTTTATTGTTAATAGTTCTCATGGGGGCACACATGTCAGCCGACTGGGTAATCCAGTCTTCCCATTGCTGATATTGCTCTTCTATATTACCAGCAAATTTTGGAATGTTGTCCGTTAGGACCGTCTGCCAGTTTTCTGGGGCCAATCTAGCCCAACTATGCCTTATAACCATTTGGGCTTGTGATTTCTCCTGCTGTGCGGGTTTGGGTAGGCCAAATCTAATTAAAAAGTTATCTGACCAGGGGACTGGGATAGGTTTTAGTACAGTGATTTCGGGGTCATTAGAAAAATAAGGGCAAATATATGCCCTTTTTCGTGAGTGGGTGAGGTCACAAGTTGCGTTAGTTGTAGAGCTTCTAAATCACCTTGCAGCCGTTTGATGTGAGGGGTATCTTGTTCATCAAGGTAAAAATTAAAGTCACCCAAAATATTCATATTTCGGGTGATATTGTTTTATTTAAAACCAATCACACACATGGGGGGGGCTGCTGACTCCAGCAGGCCACCATCCCTGCAATTTTAGCGATTCCTAATAGGTTGCAAATTGCGACCTACCTCAAATATTCACGAGGTAGGTCGATTTGCGACCCACTATGACGCTAAATGAAACTGAGTTTCATACATTAGAACTGTGATTACGTAATTATGATTCGCAGAAAGACGCAATTAGGATATCACGATTTCTCATATGGATACACCCAGCCATAAATATCTAATTGGTGGCTATGGAAAAGGAGCCATACAAGAGTGCAAAATATAAAATGGAACATAGCACTTAAGCACATCCTTGAAATGGCTTAACTATGCATCATAAAAACGCCAATAGGCCTGGTTTGTTAACCTAAGCTTTCAAAATGCTTTGTAGTCAATTAAAGCAAATTTCAAAGTTGACTCTATGAAGAAACAGTCATGCAGCAGACTCACAACTACATTTTGAACACTTGAGTCTACAAGTCAAATGAAGGGAGGAGCATGCCTGGCAACAACAATTTCACCAAAATGAGTCATTCACCATGTTTGATATCATTCATAGCCAAGGTGGCATCACAAATATTTTCTTGATAACTAAAATTCTCTATATTCATATTAAATCGCAAAAGGGTCGAATTCACAAACTAAAAAGTGAATGACCGTTGCCTGTAATCAGATTTGGGACAGACTAGGCACCATACGCCCAACTCTGGACCCAAATTAACCCAGAAATCTACCATCCACTCCTCACAAATCGCATCTGTATTGATCATACTAGAGCACAGAACCCAGACTCACCGTTTACTTTTATGACAAACACATGTACTTCTTCTCATCGGGCTTTAAAGTAATGAAACATTTCCACTGACCATTCTTCCATCCTACCCTCTGGTACATTCTAATCCCTTTCAGGTAACTACATACTCTACTTATCCTCTCCCACCCAAGTCTACAGAACACAAATTAATTGTCTGTATTCGAAACTGTAAAAGCACAACACAGGCAATAACACTGTCAATAGGTACGGCTTGTATTCTCAGTTATAAGCACACCTGGCTGAGAGAGAGAGAAAGAGCACATTTGTGTATTTGTACGTGTCGTGTATCTCCGATTGTGACGTAGACATTTAGCATGACGCAGTGCTAAATGGAGCGAGAGGAGTACAGTGTCAGTGAGATGGGGGGGGGGGGGGGGGGGGGGGTGAGAGAACTACAGAGGGAGCGGACAAGTGATAGACAAGCAGCAGGTCAAGTCAGCAGGCTGATTGAAACCCCGTCTAGCCATGACAACTTTCGAGGCTCTGTGGCATTTTCAAGCAAGTTCTTTGAAGGTGTACTTACGCTGTGCTGATCAGTGCGAGCGTCACTGCTGAGCAGCATTGAGTGGAGCAAGATGGATTGGTACATGACACGAGGGGCCGTATTACAGATGATTCCCCAGGGCACAACGGGCATTTGTGCCAGCTTGGAAATCCCCCCGAGGCAATTTGGTATTATAGAAGGATATGCAGATGCTTGTGTGTCCCCTTGTATAATACCAATAGCGCTGGTGCACTTAAAGCGCTAGCACTATCAGTAGTGGGTGTTCCTTCATTTGCATAGGGGCGTGCCCTTTGCAAATGAGGGAATTCCTTTGACTGCGCCTACGCCATATTACAGACAAGCGTGCAGAGTTAAAGAAGTCCTCAGGACCATTTAAAAGGTGGCGGACTGTTAGTGCGCCTCCTGACAGTAGCCCTCTGCAAGGGGTAAAGGGGTCCCATGGAACCCCACCACCCAGACATCCCCTTGCAGGCGGGTGCAGTCAATGACTGGGATCTCTAAACCCCTTTGAAAGTGCAGGCGGGTCACTCCTGCAAAGTGAAAACACAGAGCGGCTGCTCCGTCTTTTCACATTAGGGGCAGCGCATACACCATAATGGGGCACATTATCACTGATTGCGCTTGGCACATCTTTTGAAAGGTGCGCCGGTGCGAACAGTGATAATGTGTAATACGGCCCCATGTAGGCATTGAGCAAAGCGGGAAGTAGCGAGCAAAAACCCAACGCGAGCTATGTGGGGCGAGATATAACATTGACACTGACTGAGCAGTGGGGAGGGGGAATAACACTGGGTGGGCAGTTAGTGGGGCAGTTGTAGTGTATGCACTACCAGCATGTGCAGTTATAGCTGTTGGGAACGGAGCACAATGGGAGCTAATATTTCAGTACAGTTTGATTTGGACTGACTTGTGATTTTAGTAACAGCTAGAGTTGTCTGCCGACAGGCCTTAAAAGTGTAAGTGAATACACTTACTAATCTAGTTGGCTATGAAGTGACACCCCACACTACAGATCCGATACATATGACAAACAGAAAGCATCAAAACAATGCATTAAACAGAACACCTCAGAAACATCCAACACACACAAGTACTCCATATAGCTGGCTATCACATAGCTTGAAGTAACACTTGTTAATAATATACACCGCATAAACATTCAACAACACATGGTAGAGAGAATGCCTTGCATGCATATGTATGCAATATAGCTGAATTCCACCTTGATCTCTAAGCAACAGTTCTTGATGATATGCTGCACACCAAATAGAACACATTACACAGAACTAACATTCAGCAAAGACTAGATACACAGTATAAGTAACCCTAAGAGGGTACCACACTAGCCACCAATAAAAATCCACACAACAACAACTCCATATGCTGGGCAATGGGCACGTCTACCAACTACAAAATATGCAAACAAGAGGTAAAGATCGCCTCAATTCCTAATCACCCATAGCATAAATCCATGGTTCAATGGATAATGTAATCAGTATAAAGACAGAACACAGCACCTGGAACACGTCACAATCTGATTAGGACACTGATCAGTTAAAGACAACTCAAAACCAACTAAGCCTAGAAAACAAAAGGCTTTCTTTGTTAAATACATAGGTATTTTAAAAGAGCAAGAAAATAATTTGATCTAGCATCTGGATTACAATTATTTAGAAAGAGAGAACTACATTCCTTGGGAATAAGTGTGTTGACATGCACATTAATATGGATGTCAAACAGTACATATCTCTGCTAAAGCTTTGACCATTAAGTGTACTAAAAGGTTTAGCCTCTAGTGTGGATTTCACATTATTCACTCGAGCGAGTTTTATAAAGCTTACTTAGCCTGTGACCTCAACTTACCCACTGTGTCTAAGGTAAAACAGCAACAACTCAGGTTTCATTTCCTCAGCGCTGGCGGTTTTTAATCAAATGGTATGTTTATTCGAGGTAATTAAAATGCTAGAAAGATATGGTTCAGGATTCAGTCACAAATTAATCAAGCCGCTCAACCTAGCAGGTAATCATGACTCAAGATGGTGAGGTTCTAGTCATATGCCTGAAATGGACACAATACATTATAAAATGAAAGTGGCTATGTAGTCAATGTATGTATTTTTGCGGCCATGAAGAATCAAAGAAGACTGTTTTATGATTTTAATATGGTTTTCGGAAGTACAATTCTAGTGGTTACATTGCCAGCAGTGAATGCAGGAACCCAGGAGTGCTCTGTACTGGGGTACAAATTTTATTTGAAACCACTTCGGAGCAGTAGTGAAAAAATGTGTACATCGGTTTCCCTTTATGAATTAACATGAATTGCATCAAACATAATTTTCTTTTAGATGCTTGCATGCTACACACATCACGCTAGTAGCAGTGCAGGCTATAACACTGCAGGAGGAAAGGTGAATGAGGCAAGACAATTTCTAAATTCAATCCAGACTCAAATTGAGTATCGGACCTCTATCGGCTCCTCGTCCTCAGACCCTCAAGCAAGGTGAAAAAGTGTGCTCCCCAACCATCGGTGGGAGCCACAACTTAGCGAATCACCCCGGAAGTGGGTTGCATACCCATGCCCCACACCATTTTCCGACATATCTCTGGGCTGCCAAGTGCCTGTAGCCCTTTAGAGTAATCTCCCATTTGCTGCGGACTAGCCAGCGGTGGTGGGCAAGTGAAGACTAGAGCACCACCGGGAGTGCCAAGGTGAAACCATTCTCATGGTTGGAGAGAGGCAATGTTGGAGCGGCGTACGGGCTAGCCACAGTTGGAGAATCAGTTTAGATCAAACGTTCAACTCTGGTGTAGTTCATGCACCAGGAATAACTGCTGATCTCCCTACAAAAAAAGAAAATGCTTAGCCACTGGGCTGGACTGGTCTGCATTGAGATCCCCAACAGCAGCGAGCATCCTCCAGCATACTCTAGACTAAGAGAGGCCTCAGCCAGTCTACAGAAGGTTCAGCAAGTATCATGAGAGGCACAAGGATGACAGACTAGAGACAAGTACTACAGGAGAGCCTCAAGAGCCATTTTTGGATTTGGGAGGCTGACATCCTGCAAATTAGGGTGTTCGAACCTGCAATCAGACTCTTCAAGGTAAGTCCTTTCTCAAGGTATGTCACTGCCACTGAACTCATTGTACTTGTTTTCCAAAGTGAGCATGGAAGGTCCAACAAATGACCACTAGATTACCGTTAGGTTTAATACCTAGGAGCCCTAAACAACTGGATCCGTGGAAAAACCTGCATGTAGTCCAAATTCAAACCCTACCCTCATTAGTTAATCCTGCTCTTCCAATAACGGCATCCGGGGTAGATTGGTCTGCATTCTGACCTTGCAGGGCATTCGAAAGGAATTCTGGCTACTAGAAGGAGGAACCAGTCACAGACTTCTTCCCAATAAAACTCAAAGACCACCGAGCACCAACAAAAGACTCAGAGGTACATCTGGGAAACAAGAGGTAGTGAGATGAGAATAAGGCAAAAAAAGAAGACAGCAGTCAAGACCACTGGTGCATCAACCATTAGCCATCGGTACAATATCAAGTATTAAGATAATTTTTGTTTAGGTCATAAGAATGCAGCAAGTAATCAATGCAATTATTAGCTGATCCTTTGGTGATCATGGCTTACCCAGGACATGATTAAGGAACTTTATCCAACAGCTAAAACAAGACAACAATCACTGGAAAAGACATTGAGGAAAACGAAAAACTATGGCAGAAAGCGGAAAGGATGAAGCTTCTTTTAATGTTAAGATAATGGATTCAAGTCCACTCCAGACTTCCACCCTTCGCAAAAATATTACTGATGAAGACTTACTGAGTGTAAGACTATCAGACCAGTCTTCATCCTTTTGGTCAACAGGTAACAATTCTATTTACACAGACATGGCCTGGATAATGATTCTGTATTATGGCAAGAACTAAATACAATACTTAATGTAATAAAAAATCCCTTGACAAAAGAAATCTAATGCAATGGACAAGTACGTTTCCGCCTTAGTATTTGTCACGACCCCCTCAGGCCTGTGTAGTGGGCCAAGCGCGCACGGCTCATGTGGAGTTACCCCTCTGGTGCCTGATGGCGAGCTATGATAACTTGCCTGAGTTTCCACTAGACCACTGATTCCATTACCACTGATTCAGTGTAGTGTTATTCCCCGAATCGCAAGTGTTCTTTACCCTGGACTCTGTCGTGTTAAGCTTGTGGCGCGCTATAATTCCATGCCCAAGTTTATCCACTCCCCAGATTCCATTACACGTGGGCTTGTTTCCCTTGCTCCTCCGTTACTAGGGTCTTGGAGTGTTTCCCCTTGTGCACGTTTAGATAAAATAATTTTTTTTTCCCCGTTGAGTGATTCCATCTGTTAGTTTGCACCTGTTCTTCCTCTAACGTTAAGCTAGCGTACTAGCATGTGTTTCCCTCAGGTGTCTTGGAGAACCTTCCAGAATGTCACATGTGCCACGTGATCCTGCTGTACCCATTGTATATAAACCACACCCAAACCAGAGCCCCTTGCTTGGCATATGCTCCCTGTGGAACAAGCTTCCTGCATACCCACTCACCTGAAGAATCAACCGGACCAGGGCAGTGCTCTTCTTGGCTGCCATTCATAGCCCTACTGCGATTCCCCTGGCTCTAGTTGCCTCGACGCATCCATCTCTGCCTCGTGCTCAGCTACTCCAGTTCCTCTTCGACTTCCTGAGTCAAAACGTCAAAGAGCTTCAAACTTAGGACAAGTTGAAGTACTAGGCTAAGTACTTGATATAAGGTTAGTGTCCGGTTTTATTGTAGTAGACAGGCCGGAGTCGCGGCGTCTTCAAGACTATAGACTGGTCTTCAAGTTTCCTTCCAGTGACTTCCCTCCAGTTCATCTTGATTTTTCGTGCTCCAGACCCTTCCTGCAACCTTGGCCTTTGAACTAGAGACTTTGAACTAGAGACTTTGAACTAGAGACTTTGAACTAGAGACTTTGAACTAGAGACTTTGAACTAGAGACTTTGCTCTGTGTTTCACAGATTAACAGTACCTAGAGAATTCTCATCAGAGCTCTTGATTCTTGTGTGATCATTGTACAAAGAGTGTCTAACTAACTTTAGGAGCGTCATACTCCACACTGTGTTCCTAGTATACCTTGGGAGTGTCATACTCCAACCTGTGTTCCTAGTATACATTGGGAGTGTCAGATACTCCAACCCATGTTTTGAATGTAACCTTGGGAGTGTCAGTAACAACAACCCATGTTTCAAGTTCTAACCTGGAAGTGTCAGAGGCTCTAACTAGTAGTTGGAGTTCATCCTTGAGGGTCTCAGGGATTCCTATCTGTGAACCTGGTTATTCTACTTTCATGTCATATTGTAGAAGAAGCGTGTAAGTGAATGTTGCAGAAGTTAAAGCAATGACAATGTATAAGAAGGCCTGCTAGTGTACAGCTGGGTATTGCCTTTTCTATTTGTTTCCAGTCTATTGCGCCTTCACAAAACATCACATCACATTCCTACCTTTGCAAATCCAGAAGGTCTCAGAAGCAACACATTCTGTTAAGCAGTGTGCATTGCCACAGAGCAGATCCAGTACTGCAAAGCTCTCTTTTCCTATTTTGTCCCTACCTCTCGGAACAGTGAGCTATTTGAGTCTCGTCCCTGGATCTCTCGTTTTTCTGGGAGGAAAGTTAGATTCAGCATCGACTCAAGGGTCATCTCCGCGACTGGGACCAGATGAGTGCATGACATGAATAATTAAGGGCCATTTACTTTTACTAACGCTATAATCATCTAGGCCCAAGAAAATGGCCATGCTCTTCAACAGTAGACACACTCAAGCATCTGAAACATATTACAATCAATTGTGCAAGACTTTAGAAGTGACTTAGAAAATAGTCAGAAGTTGAACTAGAAAAATAAGCCCACCCTAAAAATCATTCAAAATGTATCGCTCTATAAAATTCCAAAATCCATCTTAGTCAGTGTTACCACATGCCCCCTTTTTCAACATGCACACTCACAAATAATTCCCAGGCAGCAGCTAGCAAGGACCTCAAGGAACAGATAGATATAATGGAGATGGAGAAAATGGTGGAGGAGGAAATGCAGGAGAAAATAGAGAAGAAGATGGAGGAGTAGATGGAAAAGATGGAGGAGTAGATGGACAAGAATGAGGAGGAGATGAGGGTGGAGGGGAGACAGATGATGGAGAAGGAGAAAATGGTGGAGGAGGAGATGGAGAAGGAGAAGATGGCAGTGGAGGAGGAATAGAGGAGATGGAGATGATGGAAATAGAGAAGATGGAGGAGGAGATGGCAAAGATGTAAATGGAAGAGGAGATGGTTAGCACTGACTTGGAGTAGATGATTGTATAACTTCATTAATTGCCACTTCGCATTTAGGAAATGCTTTGTACAGGAGCTTAAGAAATCACAAATAGGAAACCTCTATGTGCAATATCCCATTTAGGGGATCTCAAAATAGATTATTACTGGGTAGAAATCCCATTTTGAGACTGCGTTTAGGTCTTTGTACATATAGAAGGCTGGATTTCCTTTCTTGAGCGACCGAAATTGCAATTCGGTACATTAGCAGATGCGATATTGTTTTGAGAATATGAGCCTATGCCACAGTGATCATAGCTGGAAGGGATACAGAATCATTCCCACTAATCATTAATTCAAAAACTTTTAAAGAGAGGAGTAACTTGCCGAAGCAGCTCCCCATCGAGAGCTATGAGACATTTGACACGCTTGGCGTTGAGCGTAGAAATTCTATTTCTTATGATCCCAATGGCGAGCAGCAAGGAGTATATAGAGCCTCCATGAGCACATAATTAACATCTTCCATGCAGCTACAAAATTCTACAACATCAATTAAGTCTTTTGACAAGGACCAGTAGTTTCACGTTAGGAAAACTACGAGCAATCTCCAATTCCAAAAGAAATACATGGAGGAAAAACACACAGGCTCAATTCAATGAACGTTAGGAACCTATCAATTTAGACTTCTTCATTCTATATTGAGCAAGTAGCAACAGTGTAAGGTGACTATACATACAGCACAGAAGGACAGAAGACAGAGAGACACACCTACCTACATCACTGGTGGGCGTGGCAAGTAGACGAAGCGGTCGGAGAAACACTGCGGCAGCCCAGACCCAGCAGCGAGAACCCGGAACCAAGCCTGAGCTGGTAACGAAGTTTTAACAGAGATGCAGGACCCGGACTGCGAGCAAGCAAGGCACCACACCTACCTGCTTCACCCCCCCCCGCCCCAGCTGCCTCTTGTCTGCGGGGCCGGGCGAGGAGTGTTACTCGGGAGACGGAGTCTGGAGGAGAGATGAGCACGCCTGGTTGAACCCCAGAGCTGCGGTCCTCCAGCTTTAGCGGAGGCGGCCAGCGCCAGGCCACTGCTGCCTGCGAGTTGACTAACCGCTTAGTTCATCTCCTCTCCGCATTAAATCGACCCTCACTCGCTCCACTCCACTCCGCCCCCTCCGCCTTCTAGGTGTCTGGCATCGGTGGTGGTGACAAGCTCATCGATTGGGCCTTGGCCTGCTCGTCTCGCTTCCTCAATTCCCCTAGGCCCAGTGAGGGGAGCCTCTGCAGCTCTGGAGATTGGCAGAGAGCATCGTGTTGGTGAACGAGACGTAGTGCGGCTGGAGCAGACCAGAGCGTTATCACAGTGACCTGCCACCAGGAGCTTCGAGCTCCCTTTTTCAGTCACTAAGGGACCAGAAACCAGGCCCAGGATTCATTTCCCAAAGGCGGAGCCTGAAGAGCCTATAGTGTAGAAATGGCATTCAGAAAATTAAGAAGTAGAACAGTCTTTATGAAAAGACTGGGCAAAGCCCAATTACAGAGAAGAAGCAAACCCCGCTCAGCACATATCGGAGCTCTCTCAGGAACACTTACTGTACCAGAATTCATTCCCTCTTGCCCTTCATCAGCAATCAAGGCTCATGAAATACCAAAACAAGAGGCTCAAAGGGGCCTTAAGGTAATTACGAAGGAGTCCTTAGATCAGCCTCTAGTTCCTCAGTCCGAGGGGGCTGAACCCCCGCCTAACTCTCGTTCTGAGGAATTGGCTTCTCAATACCAATACAAACCTCCTCTTACAATCGCGACAACTGAGATGGACTTTGCTCTGCCGGACATAAATATGAGTCCGGTAATTCCAGTCCCTCCCTTAAAAACGCCAGTGGAGACGCAACAACTGTTTAACAGTACACCTACTAAACGTCTGGTCGCTGATGACACACCTATCTTTATCCCCGGATTTCTCGCTGTTATTTTCACTGGATCCCCAAAAAGAAGAGCATCAGTCGCAGAATCGCTGTGTTCCTTGCAAGCTGTTCTGGAAGCGATCCTGGCATTATTAGGCAAATTAGCAGTAACTTCAGATCATGTTTTGAAAACCCAATCAGTAGTTCTTCAATTTTTGAGACGAGAAAAGCGCCCAAAGCCCTGTATTCACAATTGAAAATCATACCAAGAAATTAGCTCAACTAAGTGACAACTATACTCAGACAAGAGATAATGGTGTCGATTTACTAACCACAAAAACAAGACTTACGCAAAAAAATAGTGGAAATAATAAATCTCAAAATCTAAAACGGGATCAAGGCAATAACATCTATTCTATAAAAAAGCTTTGAGACAACAAAGCGAAGCAGCTCTCAAATTGCAGTCCCTAAATTCTACTCTCTTTACTCGCAAAGAAACACAGGCAACAAACCAAAATCTTCAGCAACAACCTGTGGAACTAACTCTCTCTCATCCTCAGTTGAAAACCAAAAAAACTCTAGCAATAAGGGAACTTTCCCAAAAAAACTCCAACTGCGAGAAACAAGAATCAAAATCTGCTAAAACACAAACCAAAAGCACAAAAAGAAGGAATCGCAGACTTACAAAAGCAAAGCCCAGGAAACTAAAGTTTTCCCAAGGACTCTGGGCAGGCACAGGGGTACAGACAGAAGTCGCAACATTATCTGTAGATATCTTAAGTAACACTGTCAATGACGACAACAACAAGGGACTTTCTTCCGAATCCCCCGAGTCAGGTGCCTTAAGTCCATTGAAGCCCCTGGCAACCAACTTCATAACTAAAGGTTCCAGACAGAATATAAGCTATCCTGACCTGGATGCTACGTCTCAATTCAAATGCAATGAGAAAAGTGCACATTCAAATTCAAGAAGTCTATCTAACTTTAGAATTATCCGATCTCTTCCCAGTAGGAAATGACCCCTTACATCGGAAAAGGGTACTTAACCTTATTCATACCCTTTCCTCTTTAAAACAGGTCTCTTCCTCTGATCTAAAACGTATCTTCTTCACAGATAAGGCGCATGTATTTACAGTCCGAGTGGACTTTTGGTCTGGTGTTATCCCAGCAATTACCCTAAATGAGAGAGAAATCCTTCACAAGTATGGATTCGACGTGATCGGAATTAGGCAAAAGTTTTCACAGGCTTTATTGAAGACTCCATTACTGCTCCTAAGGGAACCTCTGCATCTTCTCCTGTCTTCTGATCAAAATAAACTATCCGATCGGCAAATTGACAAGCTAACAATATGTATAATAGAAGTTGAATGATTAATAAGGAATCATTACCTTAACTTGAATTCAAAAAAGGAAAAATCTTGGTCCTGGCTTGCAGATAACCTATATGCAAACAGGCAGGGACAAGACACAAAACTACCTTTTTAGCGAAGGCTCTATCTCGATCGACTTTCTCTCTTGGAATATTGCTGGCCTGAATCCCCAAAAACTATCCAGTCTTCTTAAAAGCTCACCAGCAATTGTCTGCCCCCAGGAAACCTGGCTACTTGGACACTTTAGTCAAAAGGACTATTTCACTTTCGAAATTCCAGCAAAAAAGTTGAAAAGAGCCATGCAAAGGGGGAAGGGGGGGGGGGGGGGGGGTTGATCCTGCTGAAGGAAGCTATAAAGTGGAACTTTGAGAGAATTGACATGGGGACGAATAATATGCAATGTATAATGATACATACAGGTAATAAAAACTCTTGAATTAGGAAACCTCATTTCTTTTTAACCTTTATATACCTCCTGTACTGGAATTCAATCCAATGCTTGCAAAAATATTCGACCAGATAGATTCAGTACTAGAGCCGTGCAGCAGATATCAAATCCTCATCACAGGAGACTTCAGCGCAGAAACCTCCAACCATGCGATAAAAACTTGCAGTATTACAGATTAAGAACTCGCCTGGGCTATTCCATCTCCCATTTTTCCTGATGCCATAAAAACAGACAGATGAGCAAAAATGCTACTTGAACTAACAACGAGTACTAGTGGAGTGATCTTAAATGGTAGGCTGGATGGGGATATACCGGCAAGCTACACAAGAAAAGGAGTCCATGGTGGTTCCATATTAGAGTATATATTATGCAGCCCATCAATATATCAAAAATGCAATTATTTAGACTCCCAATTCTCAACTGATAGTGACAACGCAATACTCCACCTGAATCTTAAGTTTATATTTCTCGTTGTCTGCTTTATGGTCGCTGTCTCGGATGAATGGTGAGTCGGTCTTAGATTCCAAGCAGGGACGTATAATCTGGAATACGGCAACCATAAATATAATCAATAAAGCAATATCCACTCATAAGCATTGGGTGGTAGATCATACTCTCATCCCTATCAAAAATTTCGAGCGAACTTTGACTGCCATTGTTAAACTACATAAAAAGGCTCTCATGTACAATATCTCTCATAAGTTCAAAAAGATCACAGGAGGAGAGTACATCTCTAAAAGATGAAATCAATTAATCAGGCGCCAATTTATCACCTTCCCAAGTTCAAGAAACTAGAAATAGCTAGCTTGAAGAAAAAATTGCATCGACTCGCTAAGGAAAAAAACAAAGGAGCGTCTGAAACATTGGATAGATCTACACATGGCTATCACTAAGAAAAACTCAAAGCAATTCTGGCACTTGATTGCTAAAGGAATGGGTAATTTTAATTCCCTAAAAGCAACACCGATATCCGAGACTGAGTGGGAAAACTACCTTCTAGACCTTTAGAAGTCAAAATCAGAGCATACGGACAGCAAGGATACATTACCTACCCTGAGCCCTTCCGGTGGGATCAAACAACTTTTATATCCGCCCCCCCCCCCCCCCCCCTCAGAAAAACAAATAGAGTACTGTATTAGGAAAGCGAGACCCTCTGCAGCCATGGGTCCGGATAGGACACCAATAAAAGTGCTACAAAGGGACCCCGCAAACTGAAGTGTTCTTGGGGCCCCTTTATCATTATTGCTATGCTACTGCTCAAATTCCTTATTCATGGACTGGGAGTATCATTATCCCAATATTAAACAAAGGCACTCGATTTAAGCCTTGGAACTACAGACAAATTGCACTCTTGGATGCTTCAGGGAAAATATTTGCAGCAAGTATCCTCAAGCATTTAAGGGATTGGGCTTTTTCTAAAGGTGCAATCCCAAAGTTTCAAGCGGGTTTTCATCCCAATCACTCTGTGCTTGACAACATAGATATTTTAAACTCTTTCATTGACAGGTATGTACTATCTAAATCGCAAATAGTTTATACCCTTTTTGTTGATTTATCGACAGCTTTCGATAGAGTTGATAGATCAACTCTTTGGAGAAAACGAAAGAAAATAGGGATCCCGGATCCACTACTGAGGTTGATAGTAGCTCTTCACACCTCAACTTGGTGCAAAGTTCAGATGTGAGGAGACAAACGCCTTACTCAAAAGATACTTGTGCATAATGGCCTAAAGCAGGGCTGCCTTCTAACCCCCCTCCTGTTTTCACTTTATACAAGCAATCTTCCAGAGATCTTTTTAAATGTAAGTAATTGTCCTCCAAAAGTAGCCTATGAAAAAATATATGCGTTAATGTATGCCGATGACGTAGTAATTCTCGATCTTACCCCGCTGGGCTTACAGAAAAATATAAACGCACTCACTAGATATACAGAAACAAATTTCCTAAAGGTGAATATTTCCCAAACAAAGGAAGTGCACTTCAGGGGTCGGAAACGTCACCTCCCCTATAATTGGCAATAAGATGGCACACAAATTGAGGTAGTAAAATCCTACACCTATCTCGGGCGAGTCTTTTCTCAAACCTTAGAAGTTCATTCTCATCTTCACCACATGAACCAAAAAGCAGAAGCACACATTTACGCCATAAGAACATTTTATAACTATTCAGGCAAGCGGCATTTCCAAGCACTTTGTGAAATATACAGGGCCAAAATTGCACCAAGAATAACCTACGCCACAGAGTATATCCCTTTAGCCAGATGGAACATTTTGCATATCAGCGAAGGTAAATTTTTACGCAAATATATGTTAAGTCAAGCTGTCCCATTACAGATCCTTTGGTTGGAATTTGCCATCCTCAGTGCATTTTTAATAGCCTTAGCAAATATAATCAGATAGGCTTTCAAACTTCTGCATGCATCAGAAGGCTCTTTAAGGGCCCTACTGAGATACGAAAGCTTTAATACAGGGGAAAAAATAAAGACATTTCAAACAAATCTTAAGACTGTTCTTCAATACTTCCAGTGTACTGAATCCGTTCTTCAGTCCTGGACTCCAGCAAACCTGAAGCACTTTCTGAAAAATGCGACTCCCCGTTTAAGTTTCGACCTGGACAAGGCATATCGCCTGAAATTCTCTCATTACAACGCTATCACTTCTACAATCGAGTTTAAGTCCCCTCAACAATACACAAGCTTTACCTTGGAACATAAAATTAGGACATTTATTACCATGTTGCGATTAGGACTACTTCCTTTAAAGGTTTTTCCAAGACACTGGAATAACCTTGATAATGATAGTGGGGTATGTGATAAATTCAATCACGGAAACCAGGACCTAGTACATATCTTATGGTTATGTTCTAACAAGGGGGTAGTAGGGGCTCAAAACAGTTTTATAAAACCTATAGTTTTTAGACATAACCTTTCCTCCTCCATTGATTTAATCGCTTTTGTAAAAAATCCACCAAATTAATTTGTGTGCTGTAAATTGTACAAATTTATGAAATGTGTTTTATTCTGGTTTTAAATGTGTGTGATTTTCATGTCCAGTTTTAAAATATTTTATACAAGAATTTTATGATTACACATTTAATTATGTACAATTGTTGATCTCGTAAGAGATCTATCAGTAACATTAAATTGAATTGAATACAGCACAGTTAGCACTTAACTCACAATTCATATTCCAAACATTACATTAAGTAGTACCTCAAACTTCCTAACTACACAATTCACTTCAATAGGACCCTTTGATATTTTAAACAGAGAAAATAGTCAGAAACTGTTAAAGGCCATTCAGCAACTAGGCATCATAAACACTTCGCTCAGTTGAGCCATAGCCCAGTGAAAAACAAAACACACAAAACCATTACCATTACCAAAACCAATTAGCCACCCAAGAGGAGACAAACTTATTTTAGAACACAAGAATTAATTTGTAGTATGGGGCATATTAGTAGTACATTCAGAGCCTGAGTGATATCCTGTTTTCTAAAGAAAAACCTATGCTTTGATATCATTGAATATGGCTGAACATTTATAGGTACTGACAGTGGGTGCAGGGCTGGACTCTCGGACCACAAATTGAGATTTAGCAATAACCGTTTTGGCAATGTGGAAGTGAAGGCTTCGCCATTACACGTTTAGACATAAACCCAATTCAACTCAAGTGTTGTCGACGCACTCGCTAGAAGATTTGAACACAGACTGTTTACTTGTATTTATAAAAGTGAAAAAGAAAATAATGATAACTGGCACCAGTTAGCTGCATATTTATTTGTAAAGGAAAGCTTTGACATGTCCAATTGGCAAGTTATATGTAAATCGTGTTACAATAAAATGCCTGCTAATGTAGAAAAACTATGAAGGGCCAAAAATTAAAAAAAACATTTACAGTTTGCGAAGGGCTCTTATGGACAGTACAACTCCACAATCCATGCAGTAGGATGCCATCCAGAAAAAATGTGGAGCCAAATTTGGAAGCTGAGATTGGACCTTCTTTATGGACTCCCTGCCCCAGTGTTGTTGTGACTGGTATTGAAGTTCAGGGTCCTTCAGCCTTGTGTTGCCTTCTTGCAGCTTTTAGACTATTGCCTTTGTATGTTTTTAGACGGTAAATATTTTTTTATGTTTTCCCCTTGGCAAGGTCTTGTGATATATTGTGCATCTGCAAATCTGCTCCCTATGAACTCCTCTTAAAGGACGTTCAAGATAGATAATTGGGTGTGCTCTTTTTATTTATAAGTGCTTTATCCAATGATATTCCTTTATTTCACAGTGGCATTTTCTGGGTTTTTTTTTGGGGGGGGGGGGGCTTTGTATGTTGCCATTCCTGAAAACTCTGGAGCCATATCTGTTGCAGGAGTCTGCACCTCTCAAAGGACTTTCTGGGTGAGAGTTCTTGCTGGTGCAACTGATGTGCATGGTCCTCCTGCTTCCCTTTACTTGATTGCCAGTTCGAGATGTTTTCTATGTTAAGTTTTAAGATGATAGACCATGAACGTCATCACATGAATATTTTTATATTCGTCCCTCTATAGTGGATGTTTTCTTAGAGTGCGCATTGTACTAGTTTTGGAGGAGTTTTGGATTCCGGTTTTGGGTAAGAATGGGTGGTTCTATGGTTTTTTTGTAGTTATGTTTTATTAGTGAGTTCAGATGCTGAAAGTTATTTTTTTTTAATTGTTTTTGTTAAGTGTGTCGTTAAAATGTTAAACAACTATGTTACTAAACAGCTAGATTCAAACTTTGTGTCAAATATGTTTAAATAGCTGTTTTACATTTTGTCATTTGTATTTGTGACTACTGATATCATTGCGACCTTTGGTGCTGCTGTGAAGAAGGAAAATGCATTTTTGATGTAGTTATTTCAGCAAATGTAATTTCCTCCCAAAATCTTTAGTATTACTTTTTCAGAATTATTACAGTACGATTTTCTTATGCCCAATACGGAAGGACTTAAGCACTGCTCTAAGTATGCAGATTTTTGAGAAAACAGGTCATCAGATTGTACACAGCTTTAGTTATATAGAAACTTCGAGTCACAAGAGTGGTAAGATTGTTCTTTATCCAATAGGCAAAATGCACTGTTGTTTCCAAGTATAAGATTCTGTACTTTATTTGTTTTGATTAAATATCCCAGAAGAGTTCCAATATTTAATTTTTAAAGTGATCAGACATTTTGATATGTGATAATCACTTGGCCCACTAAGCCACTAGCTAGTAACATCAGTTACTTTAACATGAATCAAATATAAGCTGTGCATTGTATGTATTGACATTCCAATATGGTCGCCACAGTTATACACAATAATCGGTCCGATTTCAGAGTCGATAAGCTGTTGTACATAGGAATTGCATTTCAGTATATTGTTTGTCAAGTGGTGCATTGTGGTATTTGTAGTGTGCACGTGAATACAGATATGTATTTTTTCTTTTTTTCTGTTTTATAGTTTTGTGCTCTAAAGCAGTGTTTTAAATAGTGTCCCAAAGAAGTGCTTTCTGTTGATTGTGATTGATAATATTTATCAATTTTCTGCGAAGCCAGTAAATTGGAAATCAGTATGACCATTCATGCTCTGGTGAGTTGTCTTTTATATTCACAGTTCCAGTTTTAACTTGCCCTTATCAGTCATTTCATCTCTCTGGTGAGTTATTGATGTTCTCCTGGGCTGCGTTTGCACTCTGGTGAGCTATATTTGCAGCTTTTGATCCTGTTAGTCAGTAATCTGTTTCATTGATGAGTTTGTTAATGAGTTGTTATTTTCAGATGTGATTACAGATGTACATGTAATTCCTCATTTTGATTCAAACCTCTGGGGTCAAGGGTTCTCGACCCCAGGTACATCGGGAGCACAATCTTTGAACCAAAAAAGAGAATCCTGGAGCACACCCGAGCAACAACTCACAAAGATTCAACAAATGCCATAGCAAAACATATGTCTCAACATCATGATGGCAAATGGGAGTCATTAAAATTCTGGGCTCTGGAACAAATATCACAATCAGAAAGAGGCGGAGACAGAATAAAGATCCTAAGACGGAAAGAATCCCGCCACATTTCAACATTAAGAACCCTCGACCCCAGAGGGTTGAATCAAAATGAGGAATTACATGTACATCTGTAATCACATCTGAAAATAACAACTCATTAACAAACTCATCAATAAAACAGATTACTGACTAACAGGATCAAAAGCTGCATGAATGGTCATACTGATTTCCAATTTACTGGCTTCGCAGAAAATTGATAAATATTATCAATCACAATCAACAGAAAGCACTTCTTTGGGACACTATTTAAAACACTGCATTAGAGCAAAAACTATAAAATAGAAAAAAATAAAAAATACATATCTGTATTCACGTGCACACTACAAATACCACAATGCACCACTTGACAAACAGAAGGTGTGTGCACAACGAGAGAAATAAAAGAAGGCTGAGTGAAACAAACAACATCCCGTGATCAAGCCTCAGGTGGAGGTGAAACGCGTTGGGTGAAGGAGCGGTTTTGTTAATAAAGCGCCTTTGAATTTAAAGCACACGAGTGAGTGCATTCCTAAATCACAAAGGGTGCTGTCGCCTGGCAGCGCCTTTGTTCTTCTTTACAAATATTTAACCGACTGTTCCCTGACGGAAGGAATGCGCCGCCCTGAAAGGGAGCGCCGGCGTCAATACTGGGAAACCCTGGAGTGTATTGTATTATATATATATATATATATATATATATATATATATATATATATATATATATATATATATAGATGCAATGAGAGACGCAACCTCGGAAAAGATGTCACGCGGCAGGCCCAGCCGCGGAGAAGACTGCACCGCCCCCTCAACCTTCTGGGGTTCGTCTTACCTGTGAATGTGCGGGAAGGAACGGCGCAGCTGCTTTCTTATGGTGAAACAGGAATTCAACTCCGGGGCCCACTGGAGGGCGAAAATTATTCCATGAAAAATATTGCCAGCACACAGCCACTGGAGGTAATAAGAAGTTATTGAACCACAACTCCCAGCGTGCACCTCAAATATGGCACACCGGAGGCCTCTTAATAGGTGCGGTAGCGCAGGGCATTGTGGGAACTTTGAATCGTGGTGCTGACAATTTGCCTCTGAGGAAGGAGCACGAATGCTCCGAAATGCATTAGGCTAATGGACAGAAAATTTCATCGGAGTTGCATTCCTGTTTTTGAAAATAAAGGATTGGTTCTGACAGCTGGAGGAGTGCGTCTCTCATTGCAGGGCAACCTCGGAAAAGATGTCACGCGGCAGGCCCAGCCGCGGAGAAGACTGCACCGCCCCCTCAACCTTCTGGGGTTCGTCTTACCTGTGAATGTGCGCGAAGGAACGGCGCAGCTGCTTTCTTATGGTGAAACAGGAATTCAACTCCGGGGCCCACTGGAGGGCGAAAATTATTCCATGAAAAATATTGCCAGCACACAGCCACTGGAGGTAATAAGAAGTTATTGAACCACAACTCCCAGCGTGCACCTCAAATATGGCACACCGGAGGCCTCTTAATCGGTGCGGTAGCGCAGGGCATTGTGGGAACTTTGAATCGTGGTGCTGACAATTTGCCTCTGAGGAAGGAGCACGAATGCTCCGAAATGCATTAGGCTAATGGACAGAAAATTTCATCGGAGTTGCATTCCTGTTTTTGAAAATAAAGGATTGGTTCTGACAGCTGGAGGAGTGCGTCTCTCATTGCAGGGCAACCTCGGAAAAGATGTCACGCGGCAGGCCCAGCCGCGGAGAAGACCGCACCGCCCCCTCAACCTTCTGGGGTTCGTCTTACCTGTGAATGTGCGGGAAGGAACGGCGCAGCTGCTTTCTTATGGTGAAACAGGAATTCAACTCCGGGGCCCACTGGAGGGCGAAAATTATTCCATGAAAAATATTGCCAGCACACAGCCACTGGAGGTAATAAGAAGTTATTGAACCACAACTCCCAGCGTGCACCTCAAATATGGCACACCGGAGGTCTCTTAATCGGTGCGGTAGCGCAGGGCATTGTGGGAACTTTGAATCGTGGTGCTGACAATTTGCCTCTGAGGAAGGAGCACGAATGCTCCGAAATGCATTAGGCTAATGGACAGAAAATTTCATCGGAGTTGCATTCCTGTTTTTGAAAATAAAGGATTGGTTCTGACAGCTGGAGGAGTGCGTCTCTCATTGCAGGGCAACCTCGGAAAAGATGTCACGCGGCAGGCCCAGCCGCGGAGAAGACTGCACCGCCCCCTCAACCTTCTGGGGTTCGTCTTACCTGTGAATGTGCGGGAAGGAACGGCGCAGCTGCTTTCTTATGGTGAAACAGGAATTCAACTCAACTCCGGGGCCCACTGGAGGGCGAAAATTATTCCATGAAAAATATTGCCAGCGCACAGCCACTGGAGGTAATAAGAAGTTATTGAACCACAACTCCCAGCGTGCACCTCAAATATGGCACACCGGAGGCCTCTTAATCGGTGCGGTAGCGCAGGGCATTGTGGGAACTTTGAATCGTGGTGCTGACAATTTGCCTCTGAGGAAGGAGCACGAATGCTCCGAAATGCATTAGGCTAATGGACAGAAAATTTCATCGGAGTTGCATTCCTGTTTTTGAAAATAAAGGATTGGTTCTGACAGCTGGAGGAGTGCGTCTCTCATTGCAGGGCAACCTCGGAAAAGATGTCACGCGGCAGGCCCAGCCGCGGAGAAGACTGCACCGCCCCCTCAACCTTCTGGGGTTCGTCTTACCTGTGAATGTGCGGGAAGGAACGGCGCAGCTGCTTTCTTATGGTGAAACAGGAATTCAACTCCGGGGCCCACTGGAGGGCGAAAATTATTCCATGAAAAATATTGCCAGCACACAGCCACTGGAGGTAATAAGAAGTTATTGAACCACAACTCCCAGCGTGCACCTCAAATATGGCACACCGGAGGCCTCTTAATCGGTGCGGTAGCGCAGGGCATTGTGGGAACTTTGAATCGTGGTGCTGACAATTTGCCTCTGAGGAAGGAGCACGAATGCTCCGAAATGCATTAGGCTAATGGACAGAAAATTTCATCGGAGTTGCATTCCTGTTTTTGAAAATAAAGGATTGGTTCTGACAGCTGGAGGAGTGCGTCTCTCATTGCAGGGCAACCTCGGAAAAAATATATATATATATATTTTACCTACTGGCGGTCGCCAGTAGGTAGTTATAGTTAGGACCCCTTTTCCATAGGAAATCCGCAACATTCTATTTTGAATAACTTTGGCGCCGGTCGACGAATCCTCGCGAATTTCTCAAAATAGGTGGGGCGCTACGCTCCGCTCCTACCCTGAAAGTCTCGGGGGGATTAGTCAAGCGGGGGCTGAGATAAAAGGGGGGTCCCAAAACGCGTTTTTCCCATGCATTTTTCCATAGGACCTTTAGACAGGGCTACAGCCCGAACGGCTGAACAGAATTACTAGAAATTTGGCAGAGAGGTAGTCCTCAGGTCAAGGAAGTGCCTTTTGTAGGTTTGGTGTAAATCTGTTCAGTAGATTCTGAGAAAATAGCCTTTAAATCAATATATATATCTGAGCCAGCTTACGGTACGCTTACCGTAAGCTTACCGTACGCGTACGGTGGCGTGCGCGAGCGCGATTCTGATTGGCTCTTAGATCTTAGTAAACATTCGAAACAGCCGAAACCAGGAAGCGGCGGCAGCCATTTTCTCTCTCGCACTGAGAGCTAGGTTGTTAAATAAAACCAATAAACATGTAAAGGGGCTGTTTAGACAGCTCCCACACACATAGCCATGTTGAGGGAGTCCCCAAAGACCCCCCAAGGCCAAAAATGCAATTTTTATTTTTTCGCTAATTTCGCCGATTACGCTTACCGTACACGTACGGTAAAAAATGTAAAAAAAAAAAAACACTATCCACACTCTCCCCACCCCCTGTGCTTTCGGTGGCCGAAGGCCACCAAATGTGCAGGGTGCATTATAATTGTGAAAAACCACAATATTTTAAACAAAAATAATAAAAGAAAAAATTAACAACACTCTCTCCACCCCGTGTGCAAATGGTGCCCGAAGGGCACCATTTGTGCATGGCTTATAAAAATTACGAAAAATTTAAATATTACCTTTCAAAACGAAGTGCATCATATGTCCTCCATGTGCGCACGGTGCGCGAAGCGCATCGTGCGTACATGGCCCATCCTGCGTAAAGTGGGCGCGCGGTGCGCGAAGCGCACCGCGTGCTTACTGTGCGCGCACGGTGCGTGAAGCGCACCGTGCGCGCACGGAACGAACTGCGTTAAGTGGGCGCGCACGCCACGAATGGCGTAAAGTAACTTAGCATTTAAAAAACCTTGCAAATTCACTGAAAAAACCATAGGTTTCACACATGTTATAGTTAGCGGAAATTTTACTGATAAAAAACCAGTGAAATTCCCCCGTTATAGTTAGTGCAGGAAACTATAACTCACGCGACCGCAATCTTCTGCTGATGACATATGTGTCTTTATGAAAAAAAAATATTTGAAATATATGTATAGCTAAAAATGTATGGAAGAAGACATGGGCAAATAAGTGTCTAAATACAGTATTAGCATCAGCAGAGGATTGCGGTCGCGTGAGTTATAGTTGCCTGCACTAACTATAACGGGGGAATTTCACTGGTTTTTTATCAGTAAAATTTCCGCTAACTATAACATGTGTGAAACCTATGGTTTTTTCAGTGAATATATATATATATATATATATATATATATATATATATATATATATATATATATATATATATATATTTATTCCCCAAAATTTGCATCAGCAAGGTAAAGCCACATTCCACCACAGGTAAGGATACAACCTTTATTTTCATAATAGCAGGCAGCTTTTTATTCCGTTTTTCTGTCCCACAGCTCAACGCGTTTCAAGGATTCTTTTCCTCTTCATCAGAAGCTTTTGAATTGAACCGGTCTTTCCATGCATTTCCCACATTACCCTTGCGCATTTAGTATTTAAGACAATTGGCCTCAGGTGTGCCTTTAGTATCATTCCTTCCTGTTGCACGCTGGTAATTGTGGTTTATTACTGCATCTTTTTGCTCCCTCCAGTGGGTCCGATTCAAAACAACTATTCCAGGGACTATTTCCAGCCCACATTGAGCACCCTGATCCCAAAGTGGGGTATGGCTACCTTTCAAATGCATTGTACAGAAAGCTTGTTTTTATAGTTACCATAGTGATTTTAGGAATTGTGGTGCCAGTCAGTCATAAATGTTTATTTAGGAAAATAATCTCTATAAAACATGCTGCCACCATTAAATACAAGCAACATTAAAAAAAAACCTAAAGTTTACAAAAAGTAATACCTAGCAATCACTTAATCATATAAAAACAATTAAAACAATTATCAGGACACAATCTTTCTTTAAAGACCGCCTTAAAAATCCATTCACAGACAGACAAATACTTTCTGTAGTTAGCATCTGTCGAAACATGCGGGTCTAACCTGCATAACATTCATAACTTTAAAAAGGAGAATACATTCCCAACGTAGATCACAATAAAAAAATATCCACTCCACAGCCACTCACACTCTCCCCCACCCATATAGTCACTAGGGCAGCCACTCACTCACCCATATGGCCAATCACATTCAATCATCAATACAGCCAGTCACAGTCAGACACACCCATGCAGTTACTCACACACACCCTTATTCACCCATACATCAACTCACGCACTGCTTACACACATACAGCACTTATACATCCACTCCTACACTGATACAGTCAAACACCCACTCAGATGACATACGTTCGAAACAGTATCAAATTACTAGTTTAGAAACAATATTCATTTAACTT
The DNA here is from genome assembly GCF_964204655.1 of Triturus cristatus. Taxonomy (NCBI): domain Eukaryota; kingdom Metazoa; phylum Chordata; class Amphibia; order Caudata; family Salamandridae; genus Triturus; species Triturus cristatus. The sequence goes on along the minus strand of NC_140594.1, from coordinate 809,030,846 downwards.
ATGCAGTAGCTTACTATACATCTTTAAGTCTCAGAAACATTTACAAAACACTTTCACTCACTGGATGATGTCAATGATTTTGTATGTCACTGACCATGTTATGAGTGATGTAATATGTGAGGTCATAAGCAGTCCATTGCAGGGTGTAAGTTATAGTTAGTTCAGATAACTAGAACTGTTGAATCTCAATAGTTTTGTACGAGTGAAACCTGAGCCCAACTAGAACGTCCCTGTAACCTTTGTGTTTTTTTTCAGTGTATATATATATTCCTGTGGAAGGCAAACACCAAAGACGCGTTGACTGTCCTCTTTTTGCATGGTCGGTGAATAAAAAGAAAAAAAATCTATTCCAGGATTGTGGTGCTGCTTTGTTACTGCCTTGGTGAAAAAGAATGCATACAGAAGAGGCACGTTACAAACCGATTTGAGAACTAGGGTTGAAATGAAAGCAGAATCTCCCTTGATATTTTTCTGTGACCTTATGACAAACATATTATGGAACTACATCCTCTAAAGGCGCGAAGAAGGCACATGGTGTACAGTTAATGCAAAGTGAAGTTTAACAAACATAAAACATTGAACGACTGGGTAATGGGAAATAAGCACCAGGAAAGTATTATGGATGTTGTGGTCTTGACTGCAAAAAACATGGAAAATGAATGCAGTGGTGGTAATCAATAATATGGAAATACATAATTTTCAAAGGATTAACCTGCCCAGAAATCGAAATAACCATTCACTGTCTGGATGAAATAGACCTACCCAGAACTTTGAATATTTGACTTACTGCCCCTTTAAACAGAAGATCGAACATGTGGGCATCCTGGTCTTTTATCAATGTTTTAAGCTACGTTTTAAAAAAGCGAACAAACCTGCGAAGAACATTCGCATATGATTAAGTATTGTACAAGTCAAAACAAGTCATGCATTTAGTCTTGCCTTTGAATAAAGATATCGTATTGAAGCACTTTTGGGGGGCCTATTTCATGACATTAAATAGTGCGTGTTTTCGTTTTAAATATTTTAGGTGATTGACGCAACCAGACAGGCCCCGACCCGAGAGGCTGGACGCTCCTTAAGTCACTGGCTTTTGGAGAATATATATATTGCAAAAAAGGAAGTTGTCCTTGAATAGAGACGCACTCTTCGCCAAGCAATATTTTCATTTATTTTGCAGCAAACAAGACATACATTCTGGCAACTTGAGGCCAAAAGAGTTTCGGGCTTCCTCGCCCTTTTTCACTGCCCAAGGTCTGGTAACAAGAAAAGCGAGGACAACTTCCTTTCGAGGAATTAGCAATGGCCCTGGTTAGCAGGGCCCAGGGCACTTTCAGAGTCCGTAGCCTCCAGAATCAGCCAAAAAATGGGAGTGATCAGGGCAAAAAAGATGCCTTTCCTACACATATTTCCTGTAAATTCACACTATCCTTCTCAGTCATGTGAGAATAAAGTAGGACACTGAGAAAAACATGTACTTCCAACAGCAGCTGTAGTCCCTCAGTTCATTCCCCAGTGTTCTACTGCAGACTCCTAGTGTTCTAAATGACACAGAGCACAAATATAGTTAATTGCGATAAACGTGTGGCATACCCAAAGCTATCCTGATTGAATAAAAGCCTGACAACGTAAAACGTGTGTAGGAAATTGGGTTACGGGTTGATTGGGGTGTGAGCCCTGGTCAAGGACCAACCACAATCCGGGGCAGGTAAGGCACAAGCAAACACTAAATTGGCCTGTGATCAACCCCCTGGTAGCTTGGCACAGAGCAGTCAGCCTTAATTCCGAGGCAGTGTGTTAAGTATTTGTTCAACATTTCAACCAGTAATAAGGTGAAAACACTACACAAAAAGAATCCCACACCAGACTCTAAAAAATGAGAATTCTTTAATAAATAAAACAAGACCAAGACAGCAAAGATCCAATTAGTTGAACCAGAGACATGCAATTTTAAAGATTTCTGTGAAAATAGCTCCAAAAAGCCCAAAACGCCAACGGTGGATTTCTGGTTGAGCCAGACCTGTCAAAGTCACAAGTTCAGGCCGACTGCGATGGTGTGTGCTGGCTACAGGGACCCGGATAGGTCAACTGAACTAAGTACCTAAATACTGGTTTGCTGAACGTTGCAAGGATCAGCATCTAAGACTCATTGTACCGCCGAAGCGATGCGTTGCTCTCGAGGTGCAGAGAGGCTGCATTGCAAGGTTCTGCATCATCGCCCAGGGCCTTTGATGCGATGTCAGGCGTCGAGGATGCGTCTTGCAGTGGTGCAATGCATCGGTTGCAAGGAGCTGGAAGGAAGTGGTCCAGGGTTATTGCCAAAGCTGCCGTCGATGAGGGATAAAAGGGCCTTGTGCAAGGATGTGTCGTGCAGAGGCTGTTACGTAGAGGCTTCGGGGGCAAGGAGGATCTTTGAGACTGGTCTGATCCTAGCAACAGCAGCGATGTGTCGGTTCTGCTCTAGGTTGCACCACACAGCCAAGGAGCTACATCGGTTCTGCTGGGTCAACAGAGGCTAGCAGAGCACCTTCGGCCCACTTCCAAGGGTCCAGGACTGGAGTGGCACCAATTGGCAGGGTAGGCTCACAGATGACAGAATCCCAATGCTTGGGACGAGATTGTTGGAGCTTTCTATCACTGAGTTACGAGTCAGGCGGTCAGCCAACTAGCTCTTGGAATGGCCCTGGGCTCCTGCATTCAACAGATGCCAATCCATTCATTCTCAACGAGACAGAAGGGCAGCAGGTCAGCATGGCAGCAACCCTTCAAACAGCAGTCTAGCAGAGTGACAGTCCTTTCAGCAGCACAGCAGTCCTTTTTCCTGGTAGATTATATACAGGTCCAGAAGTGTACTGAAGAGGCTCAACTCCTCCCTCCCATCCTGACACTGATGGCCCATCCAGGAACACCCACGTTTCCCCACAGTGTGTGGCTGTCTAGGAGAAATACACAAAGCCCGACTATCCACTGTACCCAATCATGTAAATCATAGACAGCCTACAGGCACCAAATGTCTAAGGCAGGAAAATGTAAACTTTCTAAGATGGTATTTAAAAAAATGTAATTTAAAAACAGACTTCATCACAAGTTAGGAATTTTCATTACAGTTCCAAAGACATCAAACATGAACTGGTTAAATGTTGCCATTTGGAAATAACAGCTTATTAAATGTAGTAAGGTAGCTCCAATGGGAGAGGTAGGCCTTACAGTAGTGAAAAACAAGTTTAAAGGGTTTTCACTGCTCGGACACGTACAACTTAGAAGTACATGCCCTACATTTTAAATATATTGCACCCTGCCCACTGGACTGTCCAGTGCCTGCCCTCTGGACTGTCCAGTGCCTGCCCTCTGGACTGTCCAGTGCCTACCCTCAGGGTAACATCTGTATTAAAAAGGAAGGTTAGGGCCTGGCATAAGGTTGAAAGGGCAATTCAGAACTGCATACACAGGGTGCAATGGCAGTCCAGAGACCTGTCTAAAGTGCAACCTAATTGGGTGGCAAAATCAGTGCGGCAGGCTTACTAGTGGCATTGAATTCACGAGCCTGGGCAGAGGTAGTGCTACCTTAATAGGGACTTACAAGTAAATTAAATATGCCAATTGGGTATGAGCCAATCGTACCCTGTTTTAGGAAGCGAGGACAAGCACTTTAGTGCTAGTTAGCAGTGTGCAGAGTCCTAAAGCCAGCAAAAACAAAGTCAGTAAACAGGAGCGCTGAAGGGAAGAAATTAGGGGATAAACCATGCGAAGGATGCCCGGTCTAACAGTGGGTTTAGAAAGTGATAAAAGAAGGGGGTTGTTTTGGCACAGAAATTATGGTTAGTGCTGTCGAAAGCAAAAGTGGGACACATTTTCTGAGTTCTTAAATAGCTTCCTTATCGATTTCAGTAAAACATTCAGGCATGCAGCATTAAAGACGTACTTTCAACACCAGCAGCAGCCTGCCTCATAACTCCCTGGTGAGCAACTGCAGCTTCAACACAGTGGTCTAATAAGCCACACTTTATTCATAAAAACAGAATGTTAGTGCTCTAGTTGTTCATTAGAACAACGTGGAGAGGGAGGAAGCAGGGGCATAGTCTCAAACAACTGAGGGCAGGGGGAGGGAGCAGTTGCACAGGCAGCAAACTGACCACACCAAGCAGTAGGGCCAGTGAAAGCACAACAGACAACGCAGGGCAGGCAGGAGGGGGTAATGGCAGTACCTGGACCACAGAGGACAGGTGGGTGGGGTGGAAGGGACATCAAGCCAACCATGCAGGACAGGCCAGATGGGCTGTGGAAGGACAAAAAGCCATTGAGGGCAATGGCAGCACCACAGACCATGAAGTGCAAGAGGGAGGGGAAGCAAATTTGACAGCGGAGGGCAGGATGGAGAAGACAGGGGCATGGACTCGGACAATGGAAGGCAAGAGCTAGGGAGCAGGGACCATGCTCGATGAGCAGTGGCAGTGCAATTGACAATGGAGATCAGGAGGGAGGGGGCACACACAGGCACAACAGAAAGCATGAGGGAGCAGAGCAGAAGAACAAGTTGCTTACCTTAGGTAACGATATATCTGTAAGAAACATTAGTTAGTTAGATTCCTCACCTTAGAATATACCCAAGCGTCAGACTGGATCCAGAAAGATTTTTCGTCAGCAATACCCTTGCGCGTTGCTAGGCGTCGTCTGCGGCTCCGCGTCCGTCGTCGGCATCATGCGCCGGGATGACGGAGTACTTAGACGCCGCCCTCGCGCGCTGACATCAGTTCTTGTACATAGCTTTCCGCGCCAGGAACGCAGTGCCATGCAAGAGACCGACACTGGTGCCAAAAAAGTCTAGGGCCCTGAAACGGATAACCTCAACCCTAGATATCGGTTCGCAGAACAGGGAGGATGGGTGGGTCGGTGAGGAATCTAACGAATGTTTCTTACAGATATATCGTTACCAAAGGTAAGTAACTTGTTCATCTGAAAGAAACACGTTAGTTAGATTACTCACCTTAGAATAGATACCCTAGCAATTCCAACCCCGGTGGTGGGTCTGCGAACCAAGATCACACCAGAAAGTCCTGGAGAACAGAACAGCCAAAGAAGCCGTCTCTCCGGACTTGGCTGTCCAGGCAATAATGTTTGGCAAACGTGTGCAGCGAGGCTGACGTTGCAGCCTGACAGATGTCCTGCAAGGAAACTCTCCGGCCCAGGCCAGTTGTCGCCACTGTGGAGGTTCCTTTTTAGCTAAGGAGTCACAAGCCTTGATACACAAAATGACCCACCGAGAGATGGTTCCCTTGTGCACCGCCTGCCCCTTCTTAGCTCCCACGTAGCCCACAAAGAGTTGGTCGTCCACCCGGAACTGCTTGGTGCGGTCCAAATAAAAGGACAGCACACGTTTTGAGTCCAGACGGTGGAGCCTATCTTCCTCTTTTGAAGGATGCGGAGGCGGAAAGAAGGTGGGCAACATAACAGACTGCCCGATGTGAAAGGCAGTTACCATCTTAGGGAGAAAGGAAGGACGAGTCCTGAGAACAACCTTGTCCGGATGGACAGAAAGAAAAGGAGGCTTAGAAGAGAGAGCCTGGAGCTCACTCACCCTTCTAGCAGAGGTGATGGCAACCAGGAAAGCAGTCTTGAGCGTCAACAGACGACGGGGACAATTATGAAGTGGCTCAAAGGGAGCGCACATCAGATACGTTAATACCAGGTTCAAATCCCACCGAGGCATTACGAAAGGGACAGGAGGAAACATGTAAGTAATGCCCTTGAAGAAGCGAGAAACAACAGGGGATTTGAAAAGAGAAGGCTGATCAAGAAGCCGTAAGAAAGCAGAGATAGCTGAAAGATAACCTTTAAGAGTGCCCAGAGCAGAGCCCTCCTGGGCCATGGAAAGAAGAAAGAGGAGAACCTCAGAAAGAGGGGCGGAAAGGGGATTCACAGCCTTTGCTGTGCACCATGCCACAAATATGTTCCACCGGCAGGCGTATACCGATTTTGTGGAGGGACGCCTGGCTGCCAGAATCACATCGCAGACTTCAGGAGGCAAGTTAAAAGGCATCAACTGTCGCCGCTCAATCTCCACGCATGGAGGTGGAGACTGGACAGGTTCGGGTGGAGGACTGTCCCCTGCTGCTGCGACAGAAGGTCCTCCTGAAGAGGCAGTCGTATCGGGGGATCGATCGACAGACTGAGTAGCTCAGGATCCAGTACCTTTGTGCCCAATCCGGAGCCACCAAGATGACTTGGGCCCTGTCGCGCCTGATCTTCTTCAGCACTCTGGGCAGAAGTGGTATAGGCGGAAAGGCGTACAACAGACCGCAACTCGACTCGCGACGAAAAGCATCTCCGAGCGAGTGCCGGCTTGGAAACTCCAACGCGCAGAACTGCTGACATTGCGCGTTCTATTTGGTGGCGAACAGATGTAACCAAGGCTCTCTCCACGGCCGAAAGAGGCCTTGTGCCACGTCCGAGTGTAGACGCCATTCGTTATCCATCATGCACCGGCGGCTGATTTAGTCTGCTCTGGCGTTCAGAGAGCCCGCCAGATGTTTAACCACCAGGGTGATGCCCTGATGTTCCAGCCATGTCCAGAGGCGCAGAGCCTCCTGACAAAGGGTCCACGACCCCACCCCGCCCTCTTTGTTGCAATACCACATGGCGGTGGTGTTGTCCGTGGACACCTGCACTACACTGCCCCGGACAGAGGGAAGGAACGCCTTCAGTGCAAGTCGGATCGCTCAGCTCCAAAAGGTTGATATGGAGCCGAGACTCCGCCAGAGACCAGAGTCCTCTGATCTCCGCCTCTCCCATGTGGCCTCCCCATCCCAGGAGGGACGCATCCGTCACTACTACATGCTCCGGTTGGGGTAGGGATCTGCCACTGACCCAAACGCGGTACGTGAGCCACCACTGCAACTGTCTTGCAGTGCCCTCCGAGACCAAGACATGGTCGGACAGGTTGCCCTGATGCTGGGCCCACTGAAACTTCAGGTCCCACTGCAGAGCCCGCATCCGCCACCTGGCGTGATGCACTAACAGGATGCAGGAGGCCATCAGACCCAGAAGCCGCAGCACCAACCTGACCGAAACCCGGGATAGAGGCTGAAAGATGGGAATCGGAGCCTGAATATCCCAGATCCGCTGTTCCGGAGGATAAGCACGGAACTGCGCCGAGTTCAGAACCGCTCCGATGAAGAGGAGCGTCTGGGAGGGACTCGGATGCGACTTCGGCACATTGATGGAGAACCCCAGCGAATGCAGGAGGTCGGCCGTAGTCTGGAGGTGGGAGACGACTGCCTGGGGCAACCAGTCATCGAGATAGGGGAAGACTGGAACCCCCAATCTGCGCAGATGAGCTGCGACCACCGCCATCACTTTTGTGAACACCCGAGGAGCACTGGTGAGGCCAAAGGGGAGCACGGCAAACTGAAAATGTTCCTGGCCCACCGTGAATCGCAGATAACGCCGGTGGGCCGGCAGGACGGGGATGTGGAAGTAAGCGTCCAGCAAGTCCCAATGCTACCATCCAGTCTCCAGGGTCTAGGGCAGCCAGAACCTGAGCTAAGGTGAGCATCTTGAACCTTTCCTTCAGGAGGAAGGCGTTGACGCTCCTGAGGTCCAAGATAGGGCGTAGGCCCCCTTTGCCCTTCTTGGGAACCAGAAAGTAGTGGGAATGACAACCACAACCTACTTCTGGACCAGGAACGCGCTCAATGGCCCCCTTGGCCAAGAGGGCTGTAACTTCCTCCTGTAGAAGAACCAAGCGATCCCCCGACATGCAGTGGTACTGTGGTGGCATGGCTGGAGGGGTCGCCTCGAAGGGGAGGGAGTAGCCCCTTTGGACGATTTGCAGCACCCACCTGTCCGATGTGATGGAACGCCAGTGGAGCAGGTGATGGCGAACTTTGCCTCCCACTGGCGTGGAATGGGCCTGAAAGCACGGACTAGGAGGGCTTTGAGGCGGATGCTGCCGGGGTGAATGTGGACTGACCGGCATGTTGTCCCCCAGTACCGCCTCGGCGGCATCCACGTCCGCGACCGCGTGGAGGTTGGTTCTGCGGCCTGTGGCTAGACAGACGTGAGAGGGCGCCCCTTCCTTGGCCACAAAGGGGAGAAAACTGGAAGTTTGCGGGCGCGGGGCCGAGAGGCCCAAGGACTTGGCCATAGCCCGGGAGTCCTTAAAGCGCTCCAGCGCACTATCCGCCTTGTCGCCAAAGAGGCGACTGCCATCGAAGGACATGTCCATGAGGGTGCCCTGGACATCCCCTGAGAAACTGGTGGACCGCAGCCACTGTGGTAGACATCGCCCTACCCAGCGAGTCCGTAGTGTCCAGTCCACATCTGATAGCGTGCCGTGCTGCATCCCGCCCGTCGGCAAGAGCCTGGTCGAGCAGTGTCCGGGCCTCCTCCAGACACTGGGGCAGCACGTCCTCCACCGTATCCCACAGGGAGTGGGAGTAACGGTCCAAGAGACAATCGGTGTTAATAGACCGCAGTTCCAAACTAAGGGAGGAGAACAGCTTCTTTCCAAACTGTTCAAGTCTCTTGGAATCCCGATCCGTGGGAGCAGACGGGAAGGAGGTCTGGGAAGTAGAGGCCTGGATAACCAGGCTCTCAGGTGTGGGGTGTTGGGACAGAAAACTGGGGTCGCCCGGTGCAGGGCAGTGGCGCCGGGCCACGTTCCGGTCCACAGGAGGAACTGTGGAGGGCTTGGACCAGGTGCCCTTCAGAACGTCACTGAGTGCCTCATTGAACTGCAGCAGAGGCTCCGAGGACCTTGCTGACTGTTGAAGAACCTCTGTGAGGAGATCCGTCCTCACGGCCACAGCAGGCAGCTCTGGCCCAAGGGCTTCGGCCGCCTTGCGCAGCACCACTGAAAATGCAGCACCTTCCTCTGAAGCCACAGTCGGAGGAGAGATTAAGCCAGCGTCAGGGGAGGTGTCAAGACCACTGACATTCCCAAGCTCATCTGCCCAGTCCTCAGACCCCTCCCAGTCGTCACCGTCATCCGATTCCTGGTAGACAGGTGGAATGATCGGAGCCGGGCGGAAGATCAAATTGCCACGCGTCGGACGCGGCGCCGGGCGGCGCCGCTCCGACGCCGGGCCCGGACCGGGACTGAACCGGGGAACAGTGTCGTCCTAAGGCGGCGCCGGAGGTGGTACCGGAGGCGACGCCAGCGGAGGGGTCATGAGGTCGACCGGCGTCTTCTGGGACCCAGACCTGGATCCCACGGGGACCTGCGGCGTCTGGACCGGAGTAGACGACAGCACCGAGGCCGGAGCCACCGGCTCGCTAGGCCTCCCAGTCGAGCCCGCGGGGCCCGTAGGCGCGCCGGCAGGCGTCGACCGCAAAGCCATGGCCGAGAGGAAGGCACTGATCTCCGCCGGAGTCGCGTCGGTCCCAGGGACCGGCGGGTATGGGGACAGACGCGACTCCTGCGGCTCTGACGGAGCCGCGTGGGTGGTACCTCCTGAACCCTCAGCCGAGTCGCGCGACCGGCGAGGGGAGCCCGAAGAGCGATGTCGCCTCTTCGACTTCTTACTATGCTTCGACTTACCCGAAGACTTGGAACCGGACGAGTGGTGGTGATGACTGCGGCTCCACGACCGGTCTCTCGACCTCCTTCTCGACCGGGATCGTGAACAGCGCGGAGCCGACTGCCGGAACTCCAGTAGCTTGTGGGACCGCTCCCGCCTAGCCTTCGAAGTCAGGGCCCGGCAGTCGAGGCACGACTCGGAATCGTGGTCGGCCCCCAGGCAGTAGAGGCACCGGCGGTGGTGGTCCGTAACTGACATCAGTCGGTGACAGGAGTCACAGGGTTTAAAACCAGGCATCCTACCAGCACCAGAGTCGAGTCGACAAAAGAGACCAAAAGAGTCAAAAAATGTAATCAAAAAATGGCTAAAAGGGTATGCTCTTCCCGGATCAGCGCTGTCTGGCGCGAAAAAAAAAAGAACTGACGTCAGCGCGCGAGGGCGGCGTCTATGTACTCAGACGACGTCATCCCTGCGCACAACGCCGACGGACGCGGAGCTGCAGACAACGTCTAGCGACGCACAAGGGTATTGCGGACAAAAAATCTTTCCGGATACAGCCTGACGCCTGGGGATTTTCTAAGGTGAGAAATCTAACTAACGTGTTTCTTTCAGATGTAGTAAGTGAGGTGGCAGGGGCATGGATAAGAGAAGGCAGGAAGGAGGTCGGTAGGAGCTGCAAACCAAGCCGGGGGGGGGGGGGGGGGGGAGGTAAGCAGGAGAGGCACTGGCAGCACTTCTGGCCGTGCTGGGCAGGAGGGATCAGACAGGGGCATGGACTGTCAACGGAGGCCAGGGGCAGCAAGCAACACACATAGGAAAGGCATGGAGGGGCAGCACAGTGGACCATGGAAGGCAGGAGAGAGGGGGAAGGGGCAGTAAGTTTACCACGTAGGGCAGGCCTCTATGGTCAACATAATGTCATATGTTGACCAGAGAGAGATAGCCGGATGGTGCAGGGGCACAAAGATGGCTCGGCAGAAGAGACACAAGGGCAGCAATTTAACCATGGGGAGCAGGCTGTTATGGGCAGGGTCAGCACAATGGACCACAGAGGGCAGGAGGGAGGGGCATGCACATGAATAACGGAGGGCAGTTGGTGGGGGCAGGGATAGTGGCAGCAATCGGACCACGGCGGGCATTTCCGCAGAGGCAGCTAATAGAAAATGGAGGGTAGGAGAGAGGGGGAAGGGGTATGCACACTGAGAATGGGGGCAAAGGAGAGAGGAAGCGGGGGCAACAAGCAGACTAAGGAAAGCAGGGGGAAGGGCTGGAGCACACAGGCTGATAACAGAAGGCAGAAGAAAGGGGGAAGGTACAGCAAGTGGACCAAAAGGGGCAGGCAGGGGTGGGGGTAGGGACAGCAAGATGATCAGAGGACACGGTGAGGTGGGTTGGCCGCCAGCAGGGGGTTGGCCTGTACCAACCTGCTGTGAACAGCCAAAGGCTGTGTTCAGTGGAGGTGTTCGCTGAATAAGTTTAAAAAAAATCTAGTAGATCATGAAAAAACAAAGGTTAGACAGACATAGTCTGGTATGGTAATATGATCTTGCCTAACTTTAAAATATCCCTGAAATACACTGGGAGAAAAATAATTGGTAAGAGTAACATAGTTAGGTATAGTAATAAGATCTTGGCTTACATTAAAAAACCCTTGAAATTCACTGAACAAGATAACAAAGTAAAGTTATAGTTAGGTGTTGAAATGAGTTAAAAACGAACGCTTAATACCAAAAACACCCAGAAATTAGCCAATTCTAGTTTACTGAGCCAACTATAACAAACACCTGACGTGCAGTGCTTATAATCTCAGGTATTACATCACTCAGTATAGCACAGTGTGTTGCTGTATTCTACTTATGATAAGGAGTATTTTTAGAGCATTCATGAAGTCTGGGAGGGGGGCGGTGAAGGCCATTTGTCTGAGAAGATCATTCCAAAAGAGCATGCATAGCAGCTCGAACGATTTGAAGTACAAGTTATTTACCTTCGGTAACGATTTAACTGGTAGAGACTATTCTAGCCGCAGATTCCTTCACGTAGAATTATCCCCAGGCGTGAGGCTGGATCCGGAAAATCTTTTGCCACAGCATCTCTGCACGCCGTGGCAGGCACCACGTGACTCTGCCCTGACATTGTCCGCGGACGTGACATCAACAAGGTCACAAGTCCCACCCCGGCACGCTGACGTCAGTTTTCTTCGGAGAACTTTTCCACTCCACAACGCAGAGCCATGGCAAACAAAACTGTAAGTAAGGGAACAGTGTGCAAAAAAAGCAGTGAAGCAAAAAGGGAAGAAGCGAATGGTGAAGAACAGCACCATGAGGGACAGTGCCAGCACTGTGGTACTGAAAGCCATGGAAGGGAAAGAGCAGAGCACCACTCTGAGAAGCAACCCTGCAAAGTGAAGGAGATATCCTCCCTGGAGACAGAAAAACATGTGAAAAAAGTCAGGGCAGACGAAAAAGTCTGCAACCACAATCTATAACAGTGAAGGGCAACAAGTCCTGAACAGAGGAATGACGACAAATCACCCCAAGACAACACCATCAAGGAGTGTCATATCCCCTGTAAAAAGCGAAGAGCTGAGGCACAGCCAAGAGACCCAAACCCAGAGGACTGCAGAGGCGTCAGAAACCCCAAGCAATGAAAAAAGGGAGAAGATTATAAGAAGGCCCCACACTGGAATAACCAGGTTGTAGGGATGCAGAAGTACACATGAACTTACCGTCCAATTACCAGGAAAGAAGGAATGGGACAAATAAACTGGTAAGTAACTTGTACCTCTGATAGAGACTATTAGCCGCAGATTCCAGCTTGGAAGAACAAAAGGCCCCAACAGGGGATGTGTCATGGGAACAGGAAGGACGGCCCAGCCCCTACCAAGCAAAAGTAAGCAAGAACAAGGAGAAGGGAAGGCCAGGATACAGCAAGCCTACCCGAGGGGCAAAGGGCGTCCGCCAGAAAGCCCCGAGGGACAGTAGGCTCCAAGCGAGAACCGAAGGAAGAAAAGAAACACCCGCAAAATCCAAGGAGAAGAGGTGGAACGGAGGCAGAGTCCGCATCAGGAGAACACACACACAGTGAAGGGGACAGCTGAACGGGTATCAGCCCCGAGGCAGGGGACAAGGCAGGAACGGGCTCACAGATGCTAGGCGCATACATGAAAAGGAAGACACAGTCACGCAAAGCTCCAGCAAAGCAAGGGACAGGAGCATAAGGGCACACGCCGAGGCCCACGGAGGTGGAGCATAACTACCAGTCGTGCGCAACAGGCAGCTGGCAAATACTATGAAGCAGTGTGCCCAGAACGAGCCGAGCGCAAGACGAAGACAGAGGCAAGGAAACCCCAGAACAAACCCCAGAGAGGGACCGCCCCAGGGGCTCAACCCGGTCCATGAAGAGAAGTGGGACCAGCCAGAAGATAAAGAGGAGAAGAACCCCCCCCCCGCCCCCCCCCCCCCAAAGAAGCAGCCGGTTGGGGGGGCGAAGCAACCCCCGGAAAGCGAGAACTATGGAGTACTGTAGTGAAGGCTGAATTCGGCCACAGAGAAAGGTAAAGGTTTCCCTTCTTGTTACCATGATCACTTAAGTCCTGATAACGTCCCGTTAGTGAGGATTAACGACGTTGGTGACAGATTGATTCCCAACGCAGACTGCAGACCATCTTTGATACTAGCAGCTCACGAGGGGTTGGCATCTGCCCACGCCGGCGTTGCAGCTACTGTATCTGTTAGAACGGCGTTACTGGTGGTTCGGTTTATATAAACAAGGACGCACTTATGTTCTTAATTGTGACATTTGCCAACAGATTAAACCTTCAACTGTTGCGCGCCCACCACAAACTCAGTTGTACATATCTAATAAACCACTTGGGTACGTTTATTTAGATCACTGTGGTCTGTTTTCCTCTGATACTGCGTACAAGTACATCTTGGTTGCAGTGGATTCGTGCACACGTTTTCTATGGGTGTGGCCACAAAGGAGTGCTGATTCCCGGACTGTCATCAGGGATTTGCGTGTCTTTGTGGGAAGTTTTGCATGTGGTACCTTTCATTCTGATCAGGGCCCTGCGTTCGCCTCGAAGGCGTACAAAGAAGTCATGAGAAATTTGGGAGTCCAATTCAAATTTTCATCTCCCTACCGGCCTGAGGGTAATAGTGTGGTGGAGTGAATGAACCGTGACTTAAAGCAATCTTTGACAGCATGGGTTTTAGGCACTGGCCGGAACTGGCTAGCCCATTTGTATAACATCCAACGTGCACTTAATAATCTCCCTAGAAGGTCTCCGGGTGGGCGGACCCCATACATGATGCTCTTTGGAATAAGAATGTTTGTTCCAGACCTTGATGGTCTAGACATGGCGGCGTCCGCCGCACCCTTTGACGTAGATGATCACTGTGCTGTATTGCAGAATCTACAAGAAGCCAGAGACAGTCTAGCGAAGGAACACATAACCTCCACATCTGATGCTGAGCTTCAGATTCCGGTAGTCAGCTGGCTACCTCGAGTTGGTGATCTGGTCCGTGAGAAGGTGGAGAACAAGAGGGAGTTCGGTCCCTCTTATCGTGCACCGGTTCCAGTGCTTGGCGTGCAGGGTACAAGTACAGTAATTTTACCTCCACTTCCTGGTCGCAAGGATAACAGGTACATCTCCATTGACAATGTCAAACTACAGCGAGTGGCCGATACTTCTTAGTATGACTCCAGCGGTTTCTTGCCCTGCGATGCTAAGAAATTCTGCTTTAGCTCCAGCTTCTACCACCTTGTCTGATGTTGCCATCGAGATGCATACAGTTACTGATCCTCTGTTATTACCACCCGCTGGTGGTCTGCCTGAAGAGACTGAGTATGCTTATCCTGCAGATGTACAATTGCCTGTTTTACAATCTACGGCAGTTGACCAGTCAGGTTTCTCCTTTGACACTAACTCATTGACTTCCAATTCCCCCTCAAAAGTTTCTATTTTTGCTATCTGGTTCAAAAGACATTTTTTGATTCCCCCTTGGACTTACATTTGGCTGGTGCTCATAGGTATTTTTTTGTTCATGTCCATTGGATTTGTAGTGGTATTTTTCCGTCTTGTGAATGGACACTACCTTAAAGAAAGATCTACAATTAGACTAATGGATGGAACTTTGGCCCCCCACTCCTCATCTCACATCATTAAGAGGGACCAGACTTTTGTGAATATTACTGCCTGGCCTGTGTTAGATGGGATTGCGCGGGATGCTGTTAAATTTCAAACTCATGGTCCGACTGAGGTTATCAATGTACCCAATGTATTCCGTGTTTCTATGGGTGATGTAGTTAAACAAAACATCCGTTCTGATGATTGGGACGTTCATTTTTTTTTTTTGAAAAACCTTTATTATTCGCAGTTGCATCATCTTACAATGTACATTCACCATCCAAGGTGTCGAATCAGTTAGACAATAAGCACACGTTATGATTGGGACGTTCATGCCATAAAAGCGCTGTTTTCTGATTTGAAATATTATGCTGCATTTGATGCTGAGGATTTGTATTCAGATACTGCTAATTATGCTGAACAGTATTGTTTTCAACATTATGGCAATCATTTCCTGCATAAAGCAAATAAGTTTCGAAATTTTGTAAATTTTACCCAATGGGAACATTGTCCAACACCACTTTTAGGTAGCTCACCTACATTGGTAGACAAATACACATATTTTTCTGATTTCAGTGTTTCCAATCCAACCTCCTTTTATTTCAAAATGGCGGCTGAGCCTGCCTCAAAGGTTAGGCTAACACACAAAATTATTATATTCTAACTCCTTTATGGATGAATTGTCAATCAAAGGTTACGATCTGTGGAAGGCTACTATTGATCTTAAATCGGTTTGGGGTTCCAAACCGTGGCAGGTACAGAAGCTTTGCATCGTGCCTGCCTTATACCAAATCACATGTTTTTAAATTCGACGATCTTCCAAACCACCTGTCTTGGATTGGCTACTTCGAAAAAACTAAATTTTCCCTCGATTCCAGATCTCGGTGCTTATCCGAATTGGGATAACCAAACAGATCTATCACTTGATGCGTTGCAGTCATCTCTCTCTAACACGTCCTTCAATATTTCTAAATTTAGTCCATTAGGCTGGTTAATATGGCAGTCGAGCTCAGATTCCTGTCAACATCGGTTTCTGGGTCTGAAACCTGGGTACACGCAGGTACGCGTAGATCCTCGTTTTGAGTCCTCACATTCTGTAACTACCTACTCAGTAGGGAAGTTATGCCAATCTTGGCTGCAACATTCCACCTTGGCATCTGTTAAACTTCATTTATCAAACTTAAATGACAAAATAGATTTGAATGATTTTGTCAAGGGCCCTGTGAGTGGCAGGTCCAAAAGATGAGTGTATGCTGTTTATAACGAAATTTGGAGGTTATCACAAATTGAAGCTGCTTCCCGCTTAGGGCTATTGATCAAGTAAATATGGAAAAAGTTCTAGCCGTTATAGATAACAGCATTAACACCCTTTCTTCCAGAATTTATACGTTGGACAATATTGTTTCTTCTGTTGTTGATATTGTACAGGACGATATGTCTGTGTTATATCATGCTCAAAATCAATTGCGTTCTGTTATGCAGTTTGCATGGACGTTGCAAACGTTAAAGGCGGGGAAAGTCCCATGGGACTATATGAATACGTCATCTTTGTTTCTTCCCTTTAATCTGACTGCAAAACAACAGTTTATGTCCATGAAAGATGCAACATATTCATTACTGCATATTGAGAAGTTAGAACCTTTACCTTTCTCTGTGGCCGAATTAAATTCAGCCGTGTGGCTTATACACGGGTTAATCACCTTACCTTTTCCCCTGTTTAAATTCAGCTCTTGCATGAAACATTATGCACTAGGCATATTTGAACAACTAGGTACCGCCTTCCTGCATGAAGTTTGGTCACTCCCCTTTACATACAGATGTACGAGAGATGGTAAAGAAGTATACTTGAAAGGCGAGGAATGCACCTCCGCGCCTGATCATTCAGTAGTATGTAGGCACATTCAATTGCATGGCGGATGCTATGTGCATGCCCCTAACTTAGCTTGCGTCCTGAAAGGGATTCCAGTGCCGGCTATTACACCATCGTTCACGCTGCTTGCTAACGGTAGTTATTTGCTTTTAAATAATAAAGCTTGCTGCGGGATGCTAGTGGGAATTCCCTACATAGTGACTACCACAGAGGGTGGTTTGCTGTAAAAATGTCCTTTTCCCACCCCCGCATGGACGGCTCGATGTATCCATCTGGCCTTCCATACCAACCTTGAAAGCAGAGTTCAATAAGATGAGCAGAATAAGGGCTCTATTGTCTCAAAAATAAATCGCGCTGACTTCTTCCCGGGAAACATTTGTCCTTCACGTAGCAAATACGCGCAATGAGGTGCAGGCGCTTTTGAATACTGACCTCTCACTTCATTTCGGGGCTCTGATTCAAACTACCTTTAATGCCTCGTCTACAAGTGGCTTGGCTCATTTTTTCAAAATTGTGGGCTCCGGCCTCGTGACCTCCTTCCAAACTATTTTTGGTGGGATCCCGGCCTTTTTTCGTTCTATTTTTTCCAGCGTCTTTGGCGGTCTCCCGTTAATTCTGGCCCTCGTAGCAGGAGTGCTGTTGTTGGTCTTCTTACTGCGCAATGGCTGTACAATTTGCGTCACACGACATCCTGCCACGGCTGCTGCATCTTCGTAACCGGATGCTTGAATACTATGGTACTTTACCACTGGCGACCTTAAGCATAGCCTATGGATTGTCCTTCCGGTTTTCCTACTTTACATGCGTACAACCTCTCTTTCATTGCCTAGACTGTCCCTTCCAATGGGCTCTGGATTTGTGCTTGTCAAACTCGGTGTCTCCCGCCCCGGATTATGATCGACTAATGAGTCCCTTAGTGGCTCATGAGTTGGACTGTTCTGGTGTCAGGATTATGGCCTGTGGAGTGGCACATGGAGTCCTAGGGAATTGGGACATCGGAACGGCTGCATATGACTTTCTGGCAAGAAGTTATCTTGAAGAACATGCCGGTTGCCCTCTGATGGTACTAGAGGCTCCGATTGTCGAGGAACATGTATGCTCATTTCCTTTATTAAACTGGATGGCAGAGACTTTTAGAGGACACTCCAACGATTTCCTGTTGGAAGCTGTTGCTACTTACTGTGCATATACATTCATGGATTAACTGAGAGGTCGTCCGACTTTCCGTTGCACAGATTTTTTTTTTTTTTAACTTTCCATTTTTTCCATTCGAATTTTTTTCAATTTCTTGGTTTTTTGTCTTCGGACTTTCACTGCACCTTTATATGGATTTGACATTCATGCACTTAGTTCCGTTCTATCAAACTTGAACTCTGCGTTCCCTGATTGTATCCCTATTGGCTAGTGGTCCGATCACCGGGGGGTGTAGTGAAGGCTACAATTTACATACACACATTGCTAAGTTAGCATAACCGCGTTAGAGGTTAGAAAGCCATCTTGCCGGTTCTGCTGCTTTTGCACACGATACTGCAGTTGCATGTTATTAGTTGAAAACTGCTTGCTCGACTTTCTTCACATGAGAACTGTCTGTTGTTCACATCCCTAGCAGTGAGCTGCGACCTTGGTCTGTACACCGTGTAAAAGAAACAGTCTGGCTCGCTAGACAATGCATGTTTTTGAGTTCAGGTTGATCGACCCACTATTTAGCCATAACACGCACGCAGCTGCAAATACCTGAAAGTCGAGGGCTTTTAATATTGCAGGCTGCATGCTTAACACACATTCTGAAGAAGAGGTTTCCTAGGAGAAGACCACATCTGATCCAGTGATGTGAATCCACTAAGCTGATCTTTACGGTATGGGGTACCCTTTTCAAGCCTAGAGACCTTTTATTAGTCTAATAATATTAGCTTATTAGTGAAGGGAAGGTGGTCGTACCCACTGTCATTTATAATATGATTTCTCCCTTTATTTTCTATGGTATTGTAACAATGCTGATGGTTTTGATATTAATCATTTGTCTGCTTGTGTTAGCCAAAGTACTGCATCTTAGGACACGAGGTTTATAAAATAAACTCTTTAAACTTTACCGTGCCTCCTATTACTCTTGTTGTGGACTGATATGAGAATAATTACGAACAGGTATTTCTGATTCCCACCATTCCTGAGAGTACCCCAAGTCGCTTGTTCTGGGTTGTCTATTCATTGGGACCTCCGTGATGATACGGATAACGAATGGGACACTGATGCTGGCCGGATAAGGGGTTCTGGGTTGAGTTTCTGGTACACCACAATTCACTGAGGTCCTGGTTTCCTGCGCATAGTTCTGTGTATGAGCAGAACCCCTGCAACATTACAGACCTAAAGCCGTCAACCAGAACACAGGAGAACACCAGGAATATCCTAGCCCCGCTGTAACACAAGGCAGAGGACAAGGCCGAAACGTCGGATAACAAGGTGGAAACATCAAGACACGACGCCGTAGACGGCATGACAAAAGTCGGTCTGGCAACCCAGAGGCTGAAGAGGGAAGGCCAAACGCACAGAAGCAGACATCCTGCAGGAACAAAGGGCAAATGCACAACAGGCAAGCCCTGGAGAAGAAGGATAGAAACACCATCTAATACTGAGCAGGACAGAATCTGGAGCAGCGCAAGCTGCGCTAAGGCAGAAGAAAAGAGACCGCACCAAGCGGTATACAGTGACACCAGGAAACACGAGAACGTATCCACACCCGCCCAGCTTAGGACAGAGCTATACAATAGCCTACAAGTACCCCACCTAGGGTATGACATGTCCCAAACAAAAAGGGGGGAAACATCTCTTAGGGAAACCCGCAGCAGAGGTCAAGAACATAAAAGACCTGTAGTTATCACCACAGGCAGCTTACCAATCAGCAATAAAATACACATATGGTCCAACCTGAAGACCTAGACATGTTCACTAACAGTCAAAAATGACACTACAGAAGTTGAAGGGCTGTAACAGCAGCCAACAGTACAGAGGGGCCAACGTTAGGACCTTGAAGGCATTACAAGCCACACACAGCACACAGACGGGCCAACCGAAACACTAGGCCCAAATAGAAAGGTGGGAGAAACACCTCCCTCAAGACACCTGAGGACCAACTAGCCGAAGCTTACGGAGGGGGAGGAGGACGGAGCCCCGCCAGGAGTCATTGAATAACAGAGTCCGCGTGGGTGTTAAATAAAAGAATCCCGTCAAAAGGCAGGTCAACAAGACGCTCCCGAATATTCTCCGGAAAGACGCTATCCCGCAACCAAGCATGGGGGCGGAGGGCCACAGAACTCGCCATAGTGCGGGCAAGAGAATCAGACCTCCAAGGTCGAACTGAGAATAAACGCAGCTAACTCCCGACCATCCAGCACATGGCCCCGCAGATCAGCGCGGGCACTGTCGTGGGAGATGAGAGACAGAAGGGACTCTGGAATCCCATAGGTCGGAGGTAGCCCTGGCTCACACAAAGTGTGTTGAGCGCGCGCAGAGCAGCACTAGTGGAAGCGAAGATGTTACGCCCCCAGGAGTCCAACCACCGGACCTCCCGTGACGGAGGGAGCAACACCGAAGGCAAGGAAGGAAAAGCAGTCTGCAGGACAGGGCCCTGGGCAGATGGGTGGGAAGAAAGGCAGGCTAGATCGTGCGGGGCAGGACGGTGAAGGAGCGGCTGGGGTACCGTAGCAGGACACCCACAGGCCCCCAGAAGAGTTGTGGAGCGAAGCTTCAAATGCTGGTGGAGAACCTCCAACAAGTGGTCCGTTGGGAGTGGGGCGACCGGGTTGCCCATTTGCAGAATGCCAGCGGCCGTGGAGATGGCCTGGACAAAGACAACACTCGCCTCCGTAGGACTCCGTGAGGGAGAGAGCAACTCTTCCAAGGGCGAAGGCTGCAAACTAAGCCGCCCGTCCCCACGCACTGCTGGAGGAAGAAACGGCTCGCCCCTGTAGGATGGAAGACCCATGGACGAGGGAGGGGCCTGAGGGGCCTCCGGAGAAGGCAGAGAAGCCGGCGGGGCAATCACCTGCAAGGTGCTGAAGAGCGGGTCCGGGGGCCATGAACACGGAGACGGTGTAGAACTCGCACTGGAAGCCGTCGGGGAAAAGGCAACGATGCGGCGTCCAGTCTCCGGTGAAGAAGAGACAAGGAGATGACAATCCTACGGAGAGGAAGGAACATCCGGAGAAGAGTCGACGATCCAACGTCGGGACGGCGCCGGGGAGTCCGCCACGGGCATCGGTGTGTCCTCCATCGGCGCCGTAGTGTCCACCAGGGGCGCCGAGTCGACCAACACCACGTGCCTCATAGGAGAAAGGGGTGAGGTCGCAGCCGAAGCGGCCAATTAACGTGCCGAAAAGGCGCCGGCCCGACCGCCGACGAGGCAGCCGCCTGCGCAGAGGACCGAGAGGGACTTGGTGAGGCGCCCCAGGTCCCGGCCTCCACACACGGCGCGGCCGGGGAGGAAAGCAGTCGGCGCCAGAACGGCACCAGCTCAGCTTCCGGTAAGACAGCTGCCTGCCCAGAGGACCGAGGGGGACTCAGGGATGAGCCGTGAGTCCCGACGACCTCCTGCGACCCCACAGGGAACCCCGCGGGGTTTTGCGGCGAGGCATGGACGCCATGGGTCGAAGAGGGCCGGACCTAGACTACACCACTCCAACACCTGAAGCCGAACTTGCCGGCGCCAGGGGTGAGGCCGCCAGCGAGTCCGCAGAAGGCCCCGCGCATGGCGAGGGAGCTGCGGACGTCTCAGGGAGAGGAGGGGGACCCAAAGAAGCCTGCAGAGCCGCAGCGCAGGCTCTCATTTGGGCCCTTGTTGCCCCAATGCCAGGAAACGGCGGATAGGGTGGCAACAGGCAAGGGCGCACGTCCCGAGAGGAACCGGCACCCTCTGCACACTGAGGACAGGGCCGCGGTGGTAAGCTGCAGGACTTACCGGCAGGCAAGCGATGCCCATGGGGCCTAGGTGAAGGACGATGCCGCAGCCGGAATTGGCAGCTTCTGGACCCTTCAGAGGTAGGAGACGGACGCAGTGACGAGACAGATCTGGACAAGCGGGCCGAAAGCAATTTCATCCGGCGCTCCCGTCAGGACTTCGCCTTGAGATGCTGACAAGCATCACAGTCTGTAGAATCATGGTGCTCACCCAAACACCACATACAAATAGGATGAGAGTCCGTCGCCGACATCTGATGCGTACAAGAAGCACACGTCTTGAAACCCAAAGGCATCGCACACTGTTCCCAACGCAAAAGCGTTAAGAGGCCTGAAAACAGGCCAACAGAACTCACTCCGGATCTGCGTTGTGGCACGGAAAAGAAGGAAACTGACTTCAGCGCGCCGGGGTTGGACTTGGGACCTCGTTGACGTCACGTCCGCGGACGTCAGGGCGGAGTCACGTGGTGCCACCCCCGGCGCGCAGAGATGCTGTGGCAAAAAAAAGTCTGGATCCAGTCTCACGCCTGGGGATAAATCTACGTTAAGGAATCTGCGGCTAGTAGTCTCTATCGGATTCTTGAGGCACAAAGTGGGTATTTATATTGCGGTTTCATGGCTTTGAGGAGATTGAGGTATGGTGAGCTTAGCAACTGGGCAGAAATCAAGTTTCTAAAAACAGAGGATAGGGGGCATGTGCTGTCAATAGCCACTGTGAGCATCTTGCTTAGCACCCCGATTCTGCTAGTAAACGAAATGATCAGAGGACACCAAACTGTGAAAGGTTAGCATTGGGCCGAGCAGGGTAATAATGTGGTGCCATAATTTATATTCTATTAGGAGGAGCAAAAGCGTATGGTTATAGACCTATCAGCTGGCTGTTTTAAGAAGGAAAATGGCTTGTGACTGGTGTGGTGGTAAGAAATTTGGGTGATTGCAAAGTTCTGGATTTTCTTACTAATTTAGCAGTTGAAAGCTGGCTGTCTTCATGGAGGAGGCGATCAATAATTCCAGCTGCATGCTGCTGTTAAAGAGATCCTCTAAGTTCCTGGATAAGAGGGAAGGTGTCAAAATGCTAGGAAAAAGGCAACAGCACACCAGAAGATCCTTGAAGAGCAGTTCAGCACTCAGGCCGTCAAGTGGGAGACATAGCTATTTTCAATATGAACAGTGGCATGAGGTAAGGTAAAAATATGGCAAGCCGTACAGAAAAGATACGTCATCAACAGAAGTACTGCAAAGAAACAAGAGTTGGGGTACAAGATGCATTACTGTTGGAGATAGGCAATGTCGGCTGTGAGGGCAAAGAGCACCATACTGCTGGCAACGGTTGGTTGATTTGAAGACACAAACCTCTGTTTGTAATCGCACAGTCATGTCACACAAAGACATGGAATTGCATAAAACAGACCACCAAGACTGTGCCTAAAGCTGCACTACTAAATCTGGCTCTTGAATTTGACGAATCCCTTTATATCTTTGACATTATATTCCCTACTGTCGCTCCTTGCATAATGTCATGCAATGGATTGAAATAACACGTGTTCTATACATATTAGATACATTTGAAAGAAAAAAAACACGTTGAAATTACGACTTGTCCTTCAGGAAATGCTTCGGTTTTTTGGGTCCCTGAGTTTAAGGAATGGAACAGGGAATGAAACAGCATTGAGAGGAAACAAGGTGATGTAAGGAACACTGCTGGGATGTGCATTCTAAGAACAGATTGTAAGCGGATCCCCTTCCATGGTCAGCAACTAATGGTATTAAGTCAAGATACCACAAGCGGTTTTACTATTTTTAAACCCAACATACCTGAAACTGAATTAATGGATGATCACCAAATATATATTCCAGTCTTCCACTGACTTGCAACACATAGTGGCTCAGTTCTATCTCTTCATCTTCTCTTCCATGCAAGGTCAAGCGTTTTCGAATTGCAAGCTCATTCACCTTGATAGGATTAATGTTTGGAGATACTTGGAAACTGAATACATCCTGATAAGCAGCACAAAAAAACACAAAAAACACCAATGAAAAACAGATTCATAGAGACTTGCCAAAGAATCACACATTCCAGACACTGTGCCGTGCCAGTGCAGCTGAAATATATCTAGTAAAGACTTTGCTTGCCACCATTAGAGAGGAAACTAGACCTCTCAGTCTTTGCACGTGCAACATCTACACTGATACAATATATGCACAGAATCTTTTACTTGTTTCCATTAGTCAACATGGTTTCCATATTTATGAAGTATTTTCAGTAGTAATTATTTCATAGATCATCTTAAAAAAACAAATAAAATCGCCATCTTAAGAAAAAAAGAAAAAACTACTATGTATGCTGTTCAGAAACCCAAAAACCAGCAAGTGCATATAATTCCACCTAAGCAAAGCTATTCCAAGGGCTATAATTTCTCAACTGCTATAAATACTGGTATTAATAAAAGGTTTATTGGAGGGCATTGTAATTCATGGTAAATTGAGCCCAAAGTTGCAGTTAATATTTCTGAAATTCACAAAACCACCAATTGGCAGCTACAGAAAAGGATAAAAACCTTTCTATTCTGTAGGGGCAAGTGACTGCATTAAGTACTTTTGTGCTTACCAGTCAGACAAGCACGGAGATGATCCAGGATATTGAGAAGCGGAATACCTCTCAAAATGCTAGTTTTCCACATTTTTCATTGCACTTCTATTCCCATCTAAAAAATTAGTAACTAATTCAGAATTCAGTAAATACTAATCTACTGCAGCAGCAGCTAAAAATAGACTAATTCACTTGAATGGTTGCATTCAAACACCAAGATAATCTTTCTGAAGGTGTGCTACATTAATTAACAACTGACTACCACCAGAACTTCGCTGTACTCCAGAACTAATCTTCCAAAAATATCCAAAACCTTCCTCCTCACAAAAGTTAAAGAATGAATAATAAAGGCTCATAGGAAGGGCCCAAGCTTTGCCACCACTAAAGCTCTCAACTAAGCACAACCTACAATAGGGGGGCATTAATATCCCCAGCAGCACAATCACTGTCAACCACTCTTCTACCCACTGACTTAAAAGATAATCTTCAGAATAAACAGCCAAGTATAAACCTTTACCTTTGAATTGACATTTCTAACAAATGTCTAATATTGTTTTTCAAGAGAAGAACTTACTGCTCTCACCATCATCTTCTCGCCTGGGTGCCTCAAATATAGCACAGGTGTGCACAGCCATGGCAATTTTTAGACTTCGTATAAGCTATAAGCAAGGATTCTCTGCCCCCACCAAGTTAAACTCACAGATTCTACTATAACTTCTAAATATGAACAAATGTAAAGATTTGTTTGACACTGTACACGCTCCTCTGTGTGCCAAGTTCAGGTGCTGTGCCCCTCGCACCTTCCTCATTCGATGAATACATCTTATGGCGTCTACCCACTCTGGTTGAAATGACATGGGTGCTTACCTATGTCCATGGATGCTTGGTTCTCCCTTTAAGCCTAGATGTTGCATCCCTCTCACTTATCCTCATCCTCACACCAGCACATCATATGGCGTCCACCCCTATGTCTGAAGGCACACAGAAACATAGCTATGGTAATTAATCTCCACATACCTCTATAAGTTGACCCATAGCAATTATCTGGACTTTGAATCAAAAGATAAACTACTTGACTTCCCTAGTACACCCAGGACAATCATGGGACTCTGCCTTATTACCTTCTCCACCACTCGAATACCTACATGACTTGTCCGCCTAGATAATAGAGCTTCCTTGATCAAACATGTCTTTCACCCTCTCCATAAAATGTTTAAATCACGTATATATACATGCACCTTCAGCACTTTTACATTTAAAGAGTAATTTCATGAAAATCAATATACAAGGTACTATCACACAACACATACAACACCCTGAGTACATTAAACTGACAAGGAAAACTAAAAAACTGAATTCTTGGAAAAACAGATTACAGAGATGACACAAGGGGACAGAGATAAAGAAGGAGGACTAATTAATAAAACAGCTTCCATAAACTGCCTTGCATGCTGAATTGTCCACGGGTTGGGCAGGGGGAAAAGGCATTATAGAAAGTAATATACAGGAATTTACTTTGTATACCACTTTGCTCTCGCATTTTTTTTTTTTTTTTTTTTTTTTTTTAAAACAAACTTTATTAGGTCACAGAACAAAATGCAACCACTTTGCTCTCGCATGAAACATACTTCTAGCATCATTTTTTATTTGTCCTAGGAGACATGGGTCAGCACTATTAGAGTCTGTTCTTCTGTGGCTCTAGACCAAGGCCTTTCTGTGCATTTATATATTTGGTAAACCTTCTCCTACAATACACAAACTCACATTTCTTGGGCTCATTCACTGAGGAAACTCTAAACATTGCAACTAAAAGTTGCATTAGTTTAGTGTTCGCAAGTGAGTTCAAAGTCACTGTGATACAGGACGCAAGTCTGCAAAATTGAATAAGGACCAAACAACTATTTTCGATTTATAGCAGTGGAAAGTGCATAGGTCAGACGCTGCACTTTGATCAAATAGCAGAAAGGAGTCTGGATGTCCTTTGTATAGTTTATCTTGATGGCTTTCAAGAATTGGTTGTACAGGCTGCTGTTTGGACCCCGACACTGCTTTTGTGTGTTTCGACGTCGAAGGTAACTTCGGCGTCGAGATAATTTTAGCCTCATATGATGGTTTTGTGGAGTGAAGTTTGTGCCGAGGGAGTCTTTGGGTGTTTCGGCATCAAAGGGGTCTTTCGATCTAATGGTGGCTGTTTCTGCTCCGTTTCGGCATGGAACAGACTTTTAAGGCTTTATACTTTGACGTTTGTCCAGTGTTTCGCAGACTGAGGGACATAGGTCTGCTCCTAGACCTGTTTTCGGAGACCACCATAGCCAGAGGGCAGTGGTGTTCTGGAAGACACCCAACCTGGTTTTATCGGGGTATGGAAGGCTTTCACTTGTGTACTCACGAGCCTTCGTGTGGAAAGTTCAGGGTAGGAGTTGGAACTTTCTCCACTGATAGCCAGCAGTATAAGGATGTCCATCAGCTCTGCCTGTGTCTCGGTGTCCTAAGTTTCTTGCTCTGGCTGCTCCTCAAAAATATCGCATGAATCTTCAGTATATTGTGTGTGCATGGTGGAGTGGACATTAATACAGCTCACTTCACTGTTGAAGCCTTTTCTTCTAGTGGAAAGCCAGACACGCCTCAGACAACACCTCGTCGTGCTCCAGGGACAAGCAGAGATTACACACTTTGTGCTGGTCCTGCCTGGAATACTTGGGTGTGAAACTTAGGGTAAAAGCTGTATGGAGTCTTTTCCTTCCCTTGTCATTGTTGAGCATACGGAGTTTGTAGTTTTTAGATTTGTTGGCTCAAGTAGAAAGAAGGATTTAATCAGGCCCGAGAGGGCGAATCGAAAATATGGATAAACACCAGTCGGTGTAGTGATGGTCGAGTTCTCTTCGAGGGTTGAGAAAGCAACGGGCGCTGGAAAAGCCTTGTGGCAGGAATTGAGCTCTGTCACGGAGCTCAGACATTGATGTCAGAACCCAATGGCAAAATAAAACAAAAAACAATCTAACTAAGGAGCTGATGAACATGCGCAGTGTACAGAATATAGGAGGAGTCACTTGCCTTCGTAACTCCAAGAACCTTTCTAAGAAAAACAACTTTTAATCATCCGAGCCCAACACTAGATGGCATGAGTATGCTAAGCATATGTATCTACGGCCAACACATGCTACAAATATTTAATTTCTTGTGGGTGTCTCATAAGTCTGTTATTTAGGGGGATGGTACTGACATGTCGAGTCCCTATCAATAGTAGAGTCAAAGGGAAGGTTAAAGTCACCAGCGAAAAAGAGTAGTGCCTTGTCTGGGATGGCTTGCAGGTTTTGTGTCTGTCTAGTCCAGAACCCTTGGTCATCACAGTTAGAGGCATTTACGTTAGCCACATAACATTCCACCCCATGTTTGGATAATTTTGAAATAATCCATCTGCCTTCGGTGTCTGCGATGGATGAAAGCAAACTGATTTTGGAAGTGTGAAAGAAAAGTTATGTCCCTGCTTTTTTCTAATTTAATTTTTTTTTACCAACTGCAGGGTAATGAGCAACATCAGAACAAGCATTCGCAATGCAATCCATCTCGCCTTTGGGACCTAAGTATTTAGCTATGCATCCGCTAGGCTGCGTATGATACAACTTTATTATTTGCATGCAGCTTACCTCACCCCTTCATCGAGCAAGGTTTAGCCCGACCTCTGCCTGCACTAGATGTGGACACGACCCTGCTGATTTTCTCCATATGGTATGGGCTTGTCCTCACTTGGCGTGGTTCTGGGGAGACATTGAGGAGCAACTCACTGAAATACGGGGGTGGGACATCCCGCACGACCCAAAACACATGATCCTGGGCGCAGGGCTCTAAAAATCATTAAAAATGCACTAGACCTGCAGGTTCAGTAACCTACAAAATCTCCTCGACCCAACTGAAATTCACTTGACCTCTAATCTGAAAGCTGAGCAAATGTGACATGTTAACAAGATTTAAAAGCATTTTTATTGCTCATTTACTTTGTGAGCAATAAAGATGCCTTTAAATCTTGCTATCTTGTCACATTTCCCCTGTTTTCAGAGGCAGAGGCCAAGTGTCAGTTTGTATTCCTACTTGCCAGTAAGGGCGAGTAGGACCTAAAAATAGCTCGTCCTGAATTAATTTAACTCGCAAATGCGAGCGGTCGAGTGAATTTGTCGAGCCCTGATTACTGACGGGCTGGATGGGTCCAGGAATGATAAATTGTTTTTTTACTACAGCAATGGTGGTGGCTAAAAGGGACATAGCGGCCTTATGGAAAAGCCCTGAACCCCCATGTGTCAGATGCTGGCAGACCAGGGTCGACTGGTGTGCCACGCAAGAAAAAACTATGTATGAAGCACGTGGGTGTCGTAAGAAGTATCGGAGGATTTGGGGGAAGTGGTTGGAGGTAATGGTTTAGTCTCGAGGGGAATGTCCTAAAGCATGCAGTTTTATCACTCATATTCAGGGAATGGGTCACGCAGATCATTGTTTGTACTCCTGGTCTTCATGGTGTCGTAATGTATGGCTGGTGTCTCGGTCAAAATCAATAAAATGTATCCAAAAGAGGTATTTAGCTATGCAGTACATTATTGTGAGTACAGCAACATTTACTGGTGCATTAAAAGCACCCAGCCTCTTGAAGCCACATTTGATTTAAGCGGGCGCAGTGCTGAAAAATTAAGCGCAGCACCGTTTTACGCTGTACACTAAAAGCACCAGCCTCATGAAGCTCAGTATGAAAGAATGGGGTAGCCCAGTATAGTGCAGAACCTGGGGATTAAGTACTTTACGAGAACAGTGGTTCTGCCACTCTAACTTGAAATAAAGAATATTCGTCCAATTCTATCTCTCTAAAAAGATGAGAACAATCAATCAATGAAAAAATGAATCTTAACTTATATCCAAACCCAAAAATAGAAAACTCATGTATTCTATTCCATGATATGTTTCTTTATATTAAATGTTTTAGAAAAATTTTGTGCAAACAATTAAATACATGTATATCCACACACACAGAACAACTCTTCTACAATGACATTGTGGTTTGTTACATAGTGAACAAAAACAATATATATATTTACATATCACAACACATTATACACAGAATACATGAACATATACTACAAAGAAAAATTATATATAGAAAGTGTGAAATTATTGAAAACAAAAGTATCAACCCAGTCGGTAATTAATCCTATTATTTCTCTATTAGTCTGGGTGATCATTAACACTTGCCAACAAAGTGTCGACGTTTCGGCCCCTGAAATATTGTGCGATATTGTATTCGTCTGGGTGGGGTCTTCTTCTGGACTAACTAGATGGTCTGTGTGTGGCCTTTGTAGGGGTTCCACCCGGTCATAGGTTGCGTCACGGCAACTCCTACTCGTGCGCAGGTTGGTGACCTGACTAAAGTATCGGTCTTCTGAGCACTCGAAAAAGATTACTCATGTAAACGAATTCCTCCGGCGTCTGGCACATGGATGTATCCCGTTGAGAAACAAGAGGTGACTTCTAGGGGCCTTCAGCCTCCACAAATGAAACTTGCAGTGATATCCAAGGCTAATTAATCACCTTTGGATACTTCTGGGTATTGCACTCTTCCTGAGTAGATAAACGGGCATCTCTCGTTTGCCGTGGCTGCTCGCTACTAAACAGCCTCCAGAAGCGGTCACATTTTTTTAAAAGAGCAGCATAACGGAAGCTCTACATGGCTGATCCTCCAGTGTTTAGAAAAAAAGGTAACACAAGCAGTGACAATGGGAGGTGTTGGTGTGAAAACAGCACTAAGGAGATTAAGGGACGGCCGCAATGACAGGAGGGAGGGGATGCGAGCAAGGAAGCAACAGATGGCCAGAGCTGGCCAGCCAAAAGAAAATCTATGAAGTCCTCGGGGAGGGAATCAAGCACCAAAAGGCGGGACAGATGGATAGTATTGACCAACCAGACTAAAGGAAATTTTGAGAGGCAGGACAACCAACCAAAAGCGGTGGGTTTGTTCAAAGCACAAACTGAATACAGCATGCCTCGCAGAGCAGTGCATGCACTGCCCAGGTTTGAACTAAAAACATTACGTTGAAGAGAAAGGGCCATGTCTTGGTTGAGTTTGCATTCCTGTAGGAGAATAATATCGCCAGGTAGCTTATGGGAATAATCCACAATATTCTTCCTCTTCACAGGATGACAAGGGTTCACTAACATGAGGTAGGACCATGTCCTTAGTGGCAACAGGTATAAGGGTATTGTTATATTTGTAGCCTTGGTCGAATTGCTAGAGTAGTCTATGGTAAAAGCTCCAGATAAACAATTAGTGAATCTGCAGAGATTAAATGATAAGAACAGCAAAGTATAACAAATAATGACAACAACAAACAAAAATCCTCTGATCCACCAATGAGCTTCCCAATTCCACCCCCTCCTCCCCAAACTGCAGTGAGTAAGCGTGGCGATAAGAGGAAGTTGTAGCCCATGCCGAGTGTAGTGTGGGTCAAAATTGGACAGCAGACTGGTTTACTACAATCCAAAATTTTGAGCTGTATGAAAGGGTTCAGGTTTTCATTAGTGGAGGCGTGGTTGCACCAAAATCAGTGAAGATGCTTGTGGGTTACACTGGGCTGCTGTTCAGGTGGTGATAATGACTAAAGCACCATGTTAGGCTAGATCCCGAGGAGAAAGTGGTCTTTTAGGGATCCTAGTGGAACGGTCGCTTTGGTTCAGACAGGGTTTCAACAGGACCTGTACAGAGGGGGCCAACAAGATCAGACAATGCTGTGTAGGTATATATATCGCAAAGTCAGAGCACTTGGGGTGAAGAGGCCGGTAAATAGTGACAGGCACTGTGAGGGGCCTGAGTAAAGGTCAACAAACCTGTAACAGTAAACTATGGAGTGTAAAACATGGGGCTATTAGTAGGAATTGTATCCGGGTGCTGGGTCAAAAGTAAGTGAGTACACCTTGCAAATCCTATGATATCCTAATACCTCTTAATACACCCTAAAACATATGAATGATAGAAGCTTTATTTGATACAAAATATATCATAAAAGCAGAATCAATCCTTATACAATTCATGGAAGTAATTTGATATAAAACTAGCAATAACAATTCATTTACAAATTAAAAGATAAAATCCATTTTATATAAAAACGAAAAATAAAAAAAAATTTAAAAATGGGGGAAAACCCCTAAAATTTAAGTATCATAAAAGTAATATACATCAGTATAGTGCATAACAATTCGTATAGGCCTAATCCATATTTTTTAGTGTGAAAAACTTTGAATGTAGCACCCATGCGCATCCCAGGTATTTCGCCACCCCGTAGATCACAGTAAGGGAGGTAGTATCTGTCCTGAGAACACGTAAAACGGACAGATAATTTCTTGAGCCCAAGAATATACAAACAGGTCTTAACCACTTGCTTCTGATGTGTCTATAAATTGGGCAAGCAAACAAAGTGGGCAATGGACTCGGTACGAGCTCCACATCCTGGGCATGGCGCTGCTGCTGTTACTAATACCAATCGATCGATCCCCCTCCAGCTCGCTATTAAATCGTTTATAGGAAGAGTTCTGATTCTCAATTTCATATATAGGGACCTATCTCTAGGAGTTTGGATAAAATCAAGATATGCTTCCAACTTCCGAACAGGCTTGTGTTCCATGGACCGCTCAGTGAGGGTTCCCCTGTCCGCATTGGTCTTTTGAACCCCCTCCACCCAATTTCAATAAGCTTTTTTTATAACCTGTTTGGGAGGCGGGGTCTGGCTAACCCATGCCTCCCCTAGACCTATGTCAGATAATAGACGCCTCAAATTGGAGATCCATTTGATCCTCTGGCCTATGTCCGCTTGGATGATATCGCTAAAGGCTGCTGCATAAAAGGACAGCTCTGGGGTCGATCTGATACGGGCCCAAAAAAGTAGAGGGCGGAGGCGTGCAATATCTTTGATTGAACGTCTGCCCAAATCTAAATACAGGGGCTTTAGTGGAGTAGAGATTGGAAGGGAAACCAGACCTCTAAAAAAACTTGTTCTCCGATCTCACTAGGTCAGTTGTGTTCTCAAAACCCCAGAGTTCGGCCCCATAGAGGGCTGAGGGGAGAGCTTTACCTTCATAAACCACAAGGGCCGGGGATATTGGTTTGCTTGCAGAGAGTTGTTGTTCTCTTAAGATCACCCCGGATACCCGCTTGTGGTTTAGAAGCATTTTTGTCAAATGGGAACGCCACTTCATATCACTAGTGACCCGTATACCCAAATAGTCAAAAGACTCAACTAGGTCTAATGGTTTTCCTTCAAGGGTGATGTTATTTCTAAACCGCTTCGAGGGGGATATAGTCAACAATTTTGTTTTAGCAGTATTAATGATTAGGCCTCGCCCAGAACAAAACATGCCAAATCTATCCAACAGCCTCTGGAGACCACTTGGGCTTTTTGACAGCAGGAGGGTATCGTCGGCGTACAGGAGGGTCGGGATTTTTTCACCCGCCAGGACTGGTGCTTCGGCCGGAAACTCCCTCAAATGGTCTACCACCCCATTCACAAAGAGGGAGAACAAGGTCGGCGCCAATACACAGCCCTGGCGTACCCCCCTATTCACCTCGATCCTCCCTGTTAGCTGTCCCTGAGTCTCCCACCTTATCCTGGCATAGTTGCCCTCATGGAGGCGTCTAATAAAATCCAGAACCATGGGGGGGGTATCCAACTCATGCAACACCTGCCAAAGCCTGGGGCGGGGGACCAGGTCAAAAGCAGTCTTCAGATCAATGAAGGCCAATTACAAACTGCCTTTCCCTATGACCACGGTCTTCCAATAGATCATAAAGAATCTAAAGACCTGATCCATCATACCCACTCGCCCCCTAAAACCAGCCTGGAAGTGCGACAAAATATCACCTTCCTCCATCCACAGCCTTAACCTCATAAAAAGCACCCTGCCAACCACCTATTGGATCATATCTATTAGACTGATCGGCCTGTAGTTGGCAGGGTCCTCCCTATCCCCCTTTATAGATCACAACCACCTCCGCCCCCTTCCAGGATTCAGGGACTGCATGGCCTTTAGCTATAAGGTTCATCAGCCGTAAAATAAACTGTGCCCAAGATTTTTGGTCATACAAAAGGAGATCGCCAGGTATGCCATCCTGACCCACTGATTTGCCGGGGGCTATATTACCTATTGCCCGGGCTACCTCCTGTAGGTCAAAGTTCTACTGATAAGGAATCTCCCAATGTATAGGGGTGATGTTCATCTTCTATATATGAAACATCCACCTTACCAGAGTATAGGTCATGGAAATGATCATACCATTGTTGCCCCGTAATATGGTTGGGTACCGGCTCAGAGCCTTTACGAGTCCCCTTATTGATTATCTCCCAGAATAGCATTGGATCTTTGTCGTGAAGCTGACTTAAGCTCCTGCCAGTGGGCCTCTTCCCACTCATGCTTTGCTGCCACTTGGGATCTAGCATAGTCCTTCCTAGCCATTCTAATTAAGCCCACATCTTTCCCTCTAAGGGCTATAGATAGCACCTGCCTCTTATCCCTTCATGCAACCGAATACCAAGGATTCTTGGGCGATATTCGATTTCCCTTCCCTTTTTTACTGACCTTGAATGTAAAAAAACTGTCCCAGCCTTATAATTAAATTTTGGTAAAAATCTGGAAAACAGGAGTCATGAGTTATGAGTTATTTCTAAATTGTCACCTATCGAGTCAAGTTCCTTGATCTTGTGGTTTAACAATTCAGTTATGCTGAAAAGCTTGTCATCCTGATATGCA
The DNA here is from genome assembly GCF_964204655.1 of Triturus cristatus. Taxonomy (NCBI): domain Eukaryota; kingdom Metazoa; phylum Chordata; class Amphibia; order Caudata; family Salamandridae; genus Triturus; species Triturus cristatus. Next base: position 808,997,016 of record NC_140594.1, on the reverse strand, counting down.
ACCTTGCGCCATTTAAGCCAACTGTTGCAATTGGAGGGCTCAAACTCTTTCGTTACCAATCTAAGGGGCTCCTTCGCTTTAGAATCATTGGGTCCCCATTTACTTTTTATTTGCATACAGAGTGGATTATGATCACTATCCAGGGTGTCTTTTACTACCATATCTAGGAGATCACCCCATAGATGGGCGCTAATCAAGATATAATCTATGCGTGATGGTGAACTGATTCTATTAAAAGTGTTAGCCCCATGCTGATCTGAGGGTGTCCGGCCATTTACTGCTCTTAGGTCATATTCGAGCGTTAAGGCATTCATTTGAATAGCCCTTTGGGACCACTTCTTGATAGGAGCTATATTAAGAGTTGGGATATCCCATTTGTTATCTGCCTCATTCGTGCCCAGCAGGTCCTCACTACTCAGTGGTTCGAAGGTGCAGTGAAAATCTCCAGCTACAATAATATTAGCAAGAGGATAAAGAAGTGATAACTCTCGATCTAGAGCAGCAAGGGTTGAGGATACTTGTGCCCCAGAAGACCCTCGAGCATAGATATTAAAAAGCTCCATTTTTTTATTCGTGGTTGAACCTTTAATCGATAAATGTAATAAATCTGCTGAATCAAGATTACCCTTAGCAATTAACCAATTCAGAGAAATATTAATCCATATGAGAAGGCCCCCTGATGGACGGCCTTTCCCTGACCAGGAAGCTGGAACAAAAAATGTAGTATACCCAGATTTGTATAGGGGAACCGTGCTCCAGGTCTCCTGGAACATGCAGACATCGTACCTCGATAAGTACATTCCACTCAGGAAGAGCTAGTTTGGTCTGAAGGCCTGCTATGTTCCACGAGAGAACATGGGTCACCCTTGAGGTGTGTCTATTAGTCCCCTTCTCTTTAGCCTCGACTACCCCGCCCATCGGCTCAACAGTTCGTATAGCCATCTCCATTCTATTCACATCTAGGCTTTTTGAATGGGAACCCAAAACACCCCAACTGACATATGACCCTAAAACATATTAATACATCCTAAGAGGTAAAGAGCACTAGACAAGGTTTATTCGTACTATACCATAAAAAAATCAAACAAATATCAACGTTTATGGGCTTTTGCAATAGATTTTTGGAAAGAGGTGTCCATTTCGGCAGATTTTTTTTCATCCATGATTTTCACCAAGTCTCTGTGTTCCGTAAAGATATAAGTCAGTCCCTCAACATTGATCCGGAATTTAACTGGGCCAGCAAAGGAGAACAGGATGGTTTTATTATGCAGTCTTCGAAGTAGTGCTAAGAAGCCCTTCCTAGTTTCAACTGTAGATCTCAAGAAGTCGTCCTGAAAAATGTACATTCTAGTACCGTTCCAGTCAACATGTTTATTTTTTCTCATTTACTCAAGGGTCTTTTGTACATATTGAAATATGAGTGGTTTGCATACAATGGGCCTAGGTTTCTCTGAGCGGGCAGACTTAAAAGCCGGTACTTTGGGGAGCCACAGTTCCAGGAAGCTGAAGCAGGAGGCAGCCAAATCTTCCGCCCCCTCCCGTAAGTCGAATATTCACAGATTCCCCCTCCTATTGCAACCCTCCAATTCAGACATCGGTCTTTGTAGAGATATTGAGGTGGATCTCCAGGATGTGATGTGATGTCTTTGTTTTTTTTTTTTAAGCAATAGTTTGGGATCTTTAGGGTACTGACCCGGTCTTCAGCCTCTGTGATTCTGATGTTGATCACTTTCAAATCAGTTCTTATTGAAGATATTTCATACTGCATCAAGTCAGTGTTGGTTTTGGTGGAATTGGCTAAGTCATGTACTACGGCAAGAATTTTTAGGATCACTTCTGTGTATAAATGGTGCGGAGTAAAGGTATTCCACTGTAAGCACTGGGAACGCAGCAAAGTTCATGGGCTCACTGGGGGGGGGGGGGGGGTTAGTACGAGCCTCAACAAGTGCAGAAACGCAAGCTCTCAGACACCTTCCCTCCCTCAGAATAGTAGAACGCACAGTGGTCCAAAATGTCACATAAGTAGGAGTGTGCCCTAGGGGGGGCATAGCCAAGCCAGCCAAGATGGCGGACTCTTCTCCCTGAGGCTCCGACCGGTGGCCCGTGCAATCGCCACTAATATCTGCCCCATGCACCTGAAGACATAACAGGCAGTACCTTGTCTGGATGATGCAGAGACGGCTCCGGTGAACTCAGATCCCCGGTACGGGCTGTGCCGGCATTGCTGGGGCACCTGTCGGAGGTTCCCGGAGGCCGCTGGACAAAACGGTGGACTCGCTGCACAACGGCGCGATGCTCTGAGTAATGGAGTGTGCGCCAACATCCTTGTGCAGGACCTGCACTATCAGAGGGCGAAGACTGCAAAACAGCTACCGGGGGCACCGGGTGAGGACGAGGTGGCCCCCCGACTGACCCCGAGGGAGCGGGCATCCCCGTGCACCAGAACGCCGAGAAGCGTCCCCGTGGGCAGCGTGCTGTGGACCGTGACACTTTAGAGTTTCGGCACAGGATCCCCCTTCTGGGCTCCACCTTTCCCCGAGAGTTGTCTGAGCGGGAGGAGGGACGACCCGCGAGCCACCGGACCCGTGCTGCAGCCACGTTAACCTCAGGCCGGGCGGGCCAGGGCCCGTAATCGGAGCCCCTGAACTTCCTGAAGCCCGCCCGAATGCATCACAACAGATGAGAGGATGGCCGTGCTGGGGCCGAGCAAGAGTGTCTGGGGTGGGAGACGAGCACCTGTCCCCTGCTGAGAACATAGCTGGCCGGGGCGGCAGAAGCGACATTGTCGGTCAACAGTACGGGTGAGAGCGCAGCGATCAATAGGCAGACCATAAGGAGGCAGATTCCCCCTAGCGCCAGGACTTCACGTCTGTCCCATACCACTGGGCCTGCAACCTCGACGCCTAACGTGGAGGAAGAGTGTGACCCTATGCTCTTTTCTTCTTGCGACTGCCCATGCATCCATTGAGCCGGAGAAGTCACACTCAAAACCCGGACAGTGTAGAGGGGGTAAGACCTCCCATCGTGAACACCGCGCAGCGGAATTCGGCGGAGTCGGCGACACCCTCTAGCTACATACGGCGCATGGTGGCCGGGGTCTGGGACGTAGCAGCCATTTCACCCCCGCTCAGCATTGGGGCTTGAGGTGTGTGGGGGGTAGGAAGAGAGAACGAGACACATGCTGACAACCTTTGCACCCCGATGTTGGGGGCCAAATTGACAACATAACAGCCCCCCCACCCCGATGGCCCTTACTGTATGACGGTGGGGTCTGGGACATGTACTCATCTGACTAGCCAACAGCACGGTCGAGAACGACCCACCACCTGCACGCCCGCTGCCTGGTGGCAAGTCCGCAGGCGAAGCACCCCACCGCCACATGTCTGATTTGGTTCATGCTGGACATATCAGAAGGACTGAGCCTCAATTGAATTGCTGCGGCCTTGACGGAGCCACAGATCGCCTCCCAGACTCGGACGTCAAGTCTTAGCGCAGGGGCAGCTCACCGGGACACCACTGGCTGCTCTCCCCGCACTCAGGTCAATAGAGGGGAGGTGAGACGCATCGTGGAGGCCTGCAGTGGACGACACCAAAGAGACAATCGAGCTGTGAGTTGCACGCATAGTGGGATAGAATTACACAAAGGACCCCTACGAAAGGCGAGGAGAAACCGTAACAGCCCAGAGAGTCAAAAGCCTCCGGTTGGACGCATTCGCCCAGCAGCTGTCAATAGATCTGGGATCGGAATTGAGTGACACCGGGCGCTGACCGCTGCAAGAGGAGAAAAGAACCCCCCCACCATGGGCCGTCAGCACGCAGTGGGTACGTTGCATGCCCCGAACAGTAGAGAGCGACTCCCTCGACACCCGTTGTGACCCGGTCAAGAGAGGAGCCCTCCGATGAAGACTCCATGTCCAGGAAACTAGACCAGGTCCTTGCAGCCATCGAACACTCCAGTGTGACTATGGAAAACAAGTTTGGCGAACTGGCCACAGACCTCAATATTCTCTGTGACGACCATAGGAAATTGGCAGATAAAGTCACTCAGAGTGAACAAACGATCCAAACAATGGAACCGCAGACGCAGCAACACAATGCTATAAAAGATCTGCAATCACGGATAAAGGCATTGGAAAACAAGACGGACGATTTGGAGGGACGCTCCTGAAGGAGCAATATCCGAATTATGAATCTTCCGGAAGGGGCAGAGGGGACGGACCCGATCAAATACATCACCTCCTGGATCACAACGTTCACGCCCGCAAAAGATTTAACCCCCTACTTCTCTATAGAGAGGGTGCACAGGGTCCTAGCACGCAGACCAAAACCGGGCCTACTTCCTCGACCATTCCTCTTGAAGCTCCTACATTATCAGGATAGGGACACCATCCTTCAGCAGCCAGGCAACATGGACGACTACAAGTAGAAGACAAACAGGTCATGCTGTTCCCAGACTACTCAAGAGCTGTCCAACAACAAAGAGCCACCTTCCTCGCAGTTGAGCGCATCAACATACAATATGCTCTCCTCTTCCCTGCCAAACTCAAAATCATACACAATGGCACAACTCACTTTTTTACGGACCCAAGGGATGCAGAAACCTGGGTGGAGCAATGCATACGGCACCCTATGAACGACACTGGCAAACAAGGTGTGACCACCCGGATGCTCGGGACGGCGATTCCGAAGGGTCACCCTCACACCACTCAGAGTGCAGCCCGGCTCAGCCATTACCAGCTCCCCAGACCTCGCACAAATCATAACAGAACGCAGGAAAGCACTACAAGCAGTTGCTACACTAAACCCCGCAGAGAGGGTGTTCTGCTTGGGTTTTCGGATCGGGTGGAACCCGCTCTACAGAGCCCTTCTGACCCAAAACAGAACGTTACCCCCTCCCTAGGGTCTTTTTACACCCAAATAACCACATATATACGTACCATCTAAGGACAGGGAATTCCTATTATATATATATATCAAGACCTCACAGCCTCGCAATCTCAGCAACCACAGTCTCGCGGCCTTAGGCAGACCCAGAATCTCCTACCCATTCGGCAGCGACACACACACGATCTCGCGACCTCAGTCAGGTCCAGAATCTCCTACCCATTCGGCAGCGACACACAAAGTCTCGCGGCCTCAGTCAGACCCAGAATCTCCTACCCATTCGGCAGCGACACACACGATCTCGCGGCCTCAGTCAGACCCAGAATCTCCTACCCATCCGGTAGCAACACACAAAGTCTCGCGACCTCCGTCAGGTCCAGAATCTCCTACCCATTCGGCAGCGACACACACACGATCTCGCGGCCTCAGTCAGACCCAGAATCTCCTACCCATTCGGCAGCGACACACACGATCTCGCGGCCTCAGTCAGACCCAGAATCTCCTACCCATCCGGTAGCAACACACAAAGTCTCGCGACCTCCGTCAGGTCCAGAATCTCCTACCCATTCGGCAGCGACACACACACGATCTCGCGGCCTCAGTCAGACCCAGAATCTCCTACCTACACGGCAGCCTTAGCACGAGCTCATCCTATTGTTACTGCGGTACACAACAGGGGAATCGGGGTTACCATATATCAGATCACACAAAGACTATTAGTTGAGCACAACCTGTTCTCTAGTTCGAGGGGCTTGTTTTCCCCCTCATCCAGTTACCACTTACCTGACCAGGATTAACCTCTGTTCATTTTAAGGCAACTCTGACTAAAGAATAGGCTATCCTCCTATACAAAAGTACACAACACATGCTAACGTACAACAAGCTAAATACTTTATTTAAATGCCACATGCACATTCGCAGAATACATTATATATATAGACAACCTGCAAGGAAAGTGAAAGGTTAAGTTGTATACTCTAAAGAAAAAGGGGTCGACTTCACCATTATGGTACGTAGCCCGTGCTCAATGGTCATCTAGGTTCCCTTCTCGTCTATGCCTCGGCTTAGCCTGGAAGTCACCCCTCTGCAGTTGTGGGTCTGCTCCCTTCTCCCTCTCCGAGTCACTGGAACCTCGTCCTTATCGGCTACTCTCTCCTCTTTGGATTCAAGCTCATCATCAGTCTTCCCTGGAATAAGTAATAGCTCTTCTGCTAACGGCCAGATGCCGCCTATGGTCTAGAAGCAAGTGCCCTTATCTCACTCAGACTTTCACTAATATAGAAGTGCATTCCCTCATGGAAATTTCCAGCTCGAAACCTGCCGCCCACCAAATTCCTGTACCTCCCCGTACCAAGGACACTTTCCCAGCCGGCCGGCCTGATGTAGTGTCTTCGGCATGAAGAAAAATACAATCCTTCGATAAGGGCCGGCCTGAACCGGTTCTCTCCGAGCGAATAACACCTCATAACTAAAACATCCCCCTCCCTCTGGAAAGGTCCCGGGCTGCCGGAGCAGAAAGAAAGATGGAGTCTCTCCCGTTTGAGGCCTACCAGGCCTGAATTCAACACAGCTCCATGAAACAACCTCACTATAGGGCAAATTATCCTCAAGGCTAACAAATCTATTCCCTAGGCTATGTATATAGGCCCTGAGCTAAGGGTAGGAGCACGGGATGGTGTCACAAGTGTCTAATAGATAGGCCCTACTCACTACTCCAGTCCTTAGACTCGGATGGAAAGAGACTGAAGTCATATGGATTGCTCTGCAACACCGGAAGGCCGGGAAAATCGAGCAGTATAGAGGGGGTCGGACTTAGAGAGAGGTCCACACTTGTTCAGCTCGGAAGACGAAGGCATTGATACACCCATGTCTCGGGAGGGCTCGGTGACATCTCAAATAGTGACCCCCCCAAACGACTGACACACTGATATAATGGAACAACGGTCATCTAAGACGCACGGGGAGAGCGGCACGGCCTCGAACCGGAGTAAATGCAGACAGAGCGATATCCAATCCTAGCGGCACGATGTCTGGATCGTCCAGGCGTGCTACAACAATTGTAACAGTGAACGACATTCCAGCCAGAACCAGATGACTAAGAGCAGAAGTGGTGCTAGCGGGCACCTCCCTGGTGCTATTTTTAGACTGGTAGAAACAAAGCCACCACCCCACAGCAATGAACTAAAGTCTACATATGACAACCAGTTTGGACGTATCGCCCCGAGCGATAGGTCCCCTGAGTTGGGAATGTTCCCCAGTGTTTCAGTTTACCCCCACCCCCCTGCTCTCTTATCCCCCAGGTATCCTCAAGTGGGCGAGGAGACGGAAACAGACAGTGCAGATTAATTGTAAATGGCGAGTGGCAGGTGGGTTTGACGGGTTAAGGGGACGATATACATTGAGAAAACACGGATTCAACTTCACACTACATGTCCTACAAAATCCCTAATTCAGACATAAAATGTATCACACTGAATGTCAGGGGGATGCAAACAGCCCGCAAGCAGTACTCTATCTATGCATACATTAAGAGACAGCAGGCCCAAGTAGCCCTCCTGCAAGAGACACACCTGTGAAGGAAGTAGACCGTCTGCGCAAAAAATGGCAGGGCATTATCTGCGCCACAACATATTCCACATTTGCAAGAGGTGCACTTATATGGCTCAGACCAGGGGTGCCATTCAAAGAGCAAACACGATTAATAGATAAGGATGGGCGATATGCGCTAATGACAGGGCCGTTAGAGGGTCAACCGCTACTCATAGGGAGTATATACCCTCCCAATGTAGAACAAGAGCAATACTGGGATAGACTCACGGGCGTATTGGCTCACCACACGTCGATCCCGTGGCTCCTAGGGGGAGATAACAATTGCACACTAGATATGCACCTAGACCGATCGCATCCCCCACCGTTACACTCACCTTCCTATAAACAAACTGAGCGCTTCCGGAGATGGGCGGATCGATGGGCGTTGGACGCCTGGAGGGCTCGGAACCCAACCGCCAAACTCTACTCCTTTCACTCCATCACTCACAATTTGAGAGTCCGGCTCGACAGGTTTCTGTGCTCCATGGTACTCCTACCCAAAGTGCAGCACGCTGACTACTTGGGCAGGATAGTGTCTGATCACGATGCGCACACAGTAACCCTTAGATGGTGACCGCCCCAGTCCCAAACGTGGAAGCTACCCCAAGAATGCCTCACTGACAAGGCGTTCCGCCAAATCCATGGGGAATACATTCAGGAACACTTTCTACAGAACGCTGGCACGGCATCCTCCAGGTCAATGGAATGGGACGCATTTAAGGTCAGCGCCAGGGAACACTGCATCCAACAGATGGTAGGGGTGAGGAGAGTACTGGAAAGCGCCTTACAAAATGCAGAGACTAAATTGGCGGAACTGTCAAAAAACATAGACCAAGGGAAAGCCACACTAGCACAACTGTCAACAGCTAAAACCTCTCACGCAGAAACAATGCGAGACCTGCGCAAATACAACTTTCGCGCTTATGCAGCTAAAGCACACCGGGAGGGTAATAGAACGGGGTCACTATTGGCTTGGTTAGCCAAACAGGACACAACGACACACCCCATCACAGGACAAAGATGGGCAGCCCAAATACTACCAAATCGACATATTACACATATTTCATGACTACTGCGCGGAAATATACCGAGCTCCAAAGACGGAGACGCCACAAGAGTTGGCCCAGTTTCTGGGCCCATGCCCGAAATCTCCCCCGCAGACAGGAAGGAATTAGAAGGGAAGATCACACCCGCAGGCGTAACTCATGATCAGGTCGTTAGCGCGAAAGAAGGCGCCAGGAATGGACGGCTTTCCACTCGAGTATTATAGCACGTTTGCGTCCCAGGTGGCGCCTCGGCTGACATCTATGTACGAGGATGCATTAATCAGAGGGACGCTCCCGGAATCGCTTCGGGCACCGATCCTACTGACATTCCTGAAGCCACACAGAGACCCCACACTCCCAGCCTCCTACAGACCGATAACGCTCTTAAACACGGACTGCAAAATTCCAGGGGAGCTATTGGCCGATCGCTACAGTCAAATCCTTCCGGCTTTGGTGCACCCTGACCAATGTGGCTTTGTTCCACAACGCAATACCTTACTTAACTTACGTAGGCTATTTTATATTCAAGACAGAGCAAAAGACCGATTACCATGAGCAGCATGCCTGATCTTGGATCTAGAGAAAGCGTTTGATACCTTAACGTGGCCCTATCTGTTCGCAGTCCTCCGGAAAATAAATGTCGGCCCCACACTTATGGCATATACTCAGCTCCTCTACAGAGACCTCACTTCTAGGGTACGAATCAGCAAACTTATTTCATCCCCATTCCCGGTAGCGCAAGGGACCAGGCAAGGGTGCCCCCTTTTCCCTCTCCTCTTCGCTCTGGCAGTGGAACCTTTGGCCATTAGATTGCGACGGGAGGGGGAGACGTGGAAAATCCCAATAGCAGATACAACACATTGCGTATCACTATATGCAGATGATCTTCCGATTTATGTTCGGGACGTTACGGATGATCTCACCCCAATATGGACAGTGTTACAGGAGTTCGGAGAGGCTTCGGGACTTAGAGTCAAATGGGGAAAATCGACTATTTTTCCACTCAGCCCCCATCTGGCGCCTCTGGAGATCACGGTGGGCACCCAGACTCTAGCGTGGAACGCTACGGCCCCCAGATATCTGGGAGTGCGGCTGTACCATTCCCCCGGGGATCTCTATGAGGGCAACCATCGCAAAGCGCTGGCGGGCTTGCGAACGGCGGTGGGTTTCTGGAAGACACTACCTCTGGCACCCATCGGGCGCGTAGCCATAGCAAAAGTGATTATGGTTCCTAGAATGCTCCATTACGTCACCAATCTCCCGGTAGTCCCACCGCGCTCCTTTCGGGAACTAGACGCGCTACTTGCAGCTCTGATTTGGGGAGACGGTCGTCATAGAATACCACTGCGCACGTTGTACCTGCCCACGACTTGCGGAGGCCTGGGAGCTCCATCCTTCGAAACATATTTCCTCGCGGCGCAACTCCAATGGCTCTCTCACTGGACAGCAGAAAGGCACGTGGGAGAAACAATAACCGAGGACGGCAGACTACCCCTCTCAGCTATCAGAAGAATGTTAAGCCAGGCACCAAACCGGCGCGCACACACCCGCTACAGGTTTCTATAGCCCGCAAGTGTATGATGCGAGTGCACCGTATGTCGAAGGGACGACCACTGTACTCTCCATTACTTCCCCTGGTGGGATTCCCCCGGAGGAGTGAATACTACACCGCGGGAGCCCTTCGGGTATGGACCGATCACAATGTAACAGAGGTGGAGGCTGTTTCATGAGGGGCAACTGAAGACATATGCCCAGATGGTCGAGTGGTATGACCGCCCACAAGGACAGTTTCTAATGCACAGACAACTCTTAGACAGTGGTCGCCAATACTGGTACCTTTGGGATGGGGAGCCCCCGACACATCCAGTGCTACACACAATACTGCGAATGGGAGCGGGTAGGCACTTAATCACTTAGCATTACAAAGCGATTCGGGAACTGACTAATATCTCCCTTGACGGACTGCGACAGACGTGGGAAGACGACGTGGGTCGGGCATTCCACGATAAAGAGTGGAGCCAAGCTTTGGAATATCCCAAAAAGGTTTCCAGAAATGCGCGATTCAAAAACACAGTTTAATATTCTACACCGCGCGCATCTCACGCCGAATAAACTACACCGATTCTACCCTGATACACGATTCACATGCCCCCGAACTTTAAGCACATGTTCTGGGATTGTCCCTCCATACAACCATACTGGGACAAGGTTCATCATGCACTTCGAACAACGGTCAATCTCCCGAACATCTCCACATGGGAGGCATGCGCTCTGGGGGTCTTCCGGAAAAAGAAGTCTGCAAAATTACAATGGCGATTCGCATCCTTAGCCATCCTCTTGGCAAAGAGGAATATAGCCATGCATTGGAGAGCCCCTACCGGGCCTCTGGAAGCAGCTTGGGTGGGGGCAATGAACAAATGGGGGGCAGCGGAGGAAGAGACCTTGAGAGAGGAAGAAGTAAAGGGTACACGTAAACATCCAGTATCTATGGAATGGGCGCAGTTATTAATTCACTTCAAATAGGAGATGACAGCAGGGGAAACACCTGAAGCAACACAGCCCCCGCCCCACACCCCTCTCTATCTCCCGCGACACAGATCCCAACAATAGCGGAATAATAGACAGGTAAGAGGGCCGAATAGATTAGATGGACAATGTCCACACCCACGACCGCTCATTTCCCCCACGACGCAACCGTCGGACCTATAGCCAGTCATCTCCTCACTCGTCAGAACCGATCATCCTTGCCCACCTTGTGCGTCCCCTTCCCCCCTCGGCAGTTCTGACGCCGACTTAATCATCTGGAATAGATAATCAGACACACTACAGGGGAAGGCATACACAGATGATATACCAACCCTCGCTACCATGTGACACAACGGTCCAGACACCGCAGGATACATTACCGTCCAGTGGGGCAAATCAGTAGATGATCTATGGACTATGATGTATTAATGTATTTTGAGGACTAGAAAATAAATGAAATTGAGAGGGTGGTAATCTGGGAGGAATAATCCTCTTAAGGCCTTCCATGAAGGCTTTGATCGCAGGTACTCTAAATAATGACAAGTGTTGTCGATTTTGTAAGTAGGCTGCTAATGCTGCTAGGTGGAGACGTATGGATGAGTACGCTAAATTACATCTTTGCAAGTGTAGTAAGTAGCAAATGATGTTCTGGAGGGATGCATCCAGTGGGCGTATATCATTGTTAGTGCAGTAAATGGCAAATCTTTTCCATTTTGCAGCGTAGCAGGCTCTGGAGGTAGGTCGTCTGGCCTCTTTCATAATATTCATGCAGTCTGGTGGTAGGTTGAGATAACCGAACTCTAGGACTTCAGGAGCCAGATCGCTAGATTCAGTTGACCTGGATCTGGATGTCTTATTTCTCCATAGTTCTGGGTTATTAAGGACGGGAGAGATGCAGTTTTTGGTGTGGAACTAGAGCGAGTTCCAGCAGTGTTGTGAACCAGGGCTGGCGTGCCCATGTGGGAGCTACTAGGATTAGCTTGAGAGACTGTTGCCTGAGCTTGCGTACCATGAATGGAATGAGTGGGAGAGGCGGAAAAGCGTACGCAAATCTGCCTGACCAGTTCATCCTTATCGCATTGCCCTTCGACTGTGGGTGGGGAAACCTGGCGGCGATGGTTGGGCATTTTGCGTTTGTGTGTGGCGAACAGATCTATGTCTGGTTGGCCCCATTTTTGGAAGAAGGGGAGTAGGACTTGTGGATGTAATTCCCATTCGTGGATCTGTTGAGTGTCGACTCAAAAGGTCGGCAATCTGATTGTGAACTCCTGGAAGGTGTTCTGCAAGCAGGTATATGTTCTGGGGAATGGCCCATCTCCAAATGTTCTGTGTGAGCTGGGACAGCTGGAGAGAATGTGTGCCTCCTTGTTTTTGCATATAATACATGGCTGTCATGCTGTCCGTCCGGATGGGGACAGTTTTGTTCTGGAGATGTAATTGGAATGATTTTAGTGCTAGGAATACTGCCAGTAGTTCCAGGTAATTGATATGGAGCACTTTCTGTTGAGTGGTCCATTTGCCCTGAGTGGTGTGTCCTAGGAGATGGGCTCCCCAGCCCGTGAGATGCGTCGGTTGTCAGCACTATTTGTGGAAGAGGCTCTAAGAATGGCCGCCCTGATTCCACTGATCTGCTAGACACTCTTGCAAGGGACACATTTGAAGTCTTGCATAAGGCACAATGAAGATGCATGACGCCATCATGCCTATGAGTTGCATGAACACTCTTGCTGGAAGAGAGTGTTGGGTTTGAAATTTTGCGATGAGAGCTTGTATATTGGCTATCCTGGCTGGGCTGGGATATGCTAGGGCTTTGGAGGTATTTAAGGTGGCTCCCAGATATTGATGTATGTGGGAGGGTTGGAGATGAGATTTGGGATAGTTTATTGTGAATCCCAAGTTGTGTAAGATTTGAATAGTTTGGTGAGTGTGTATAACGCATTTGTTGAATGAGTTGGCTTTTATTAGCCAATCGTCTAGATACGGGAAGACATGAATTTGTTGTCTTCTGAGATGCGCTGCTACTACTGCTAGGCATTTGGTGAATACTCTGGGCGCATTTGTTACCCCGAATGGAAGGACTGTAAACTGATAGTGTTGTCCGTCCACTACAAATCTTCGGTACTTCCTGTGAGCAGGATGCAAGGGAATGTGGAAATAAGCGTCCTTGAGATCTAGTGTGGCAAGGAAATCGCCTTGTTGTAGTAGTGGTAGCACTTGTTGAAGAGTGATCATATGGAAATGATCTGAGTTTATGTACAGATTTAGGAGTCTGAGGTCGAGTGTTGGTCTTAGAGTCTCGTCCTTTTGGGGGATTAGGAAGTACAGTGAGGATACCCCTGTACCCTGATATTGTAAGGAAACTGGTTCTATTGTGTGTTTTTGAAGCAATGAGAGAACTTCTTGTTTGAGGAGCGTAAGATGGTCTGGTGACATGGAACGCTGCTGGAGTGGAATGTGTGGGGGGGTAGTGGTGAGTTCCAGGCAGTAACCATACTGGATAATTTGTCTTACCCACTTGTCTGTTGTGATGGAGTACCAGACAGGTAGGAACTGTGAGTCTTCCCCCGACTGGAGTGGAATGGTCTGGGGGGAGTGGAGGAAAGTCACTGTTTTGTGGCGGGAGAGGTACGAGTGTTGGTATTGCCTCGAGCTCGTCCCTTGGTGTTGCATCCTCTATATCCTCCTCAAAAATATCCTCTACTGGGGTAGAGGCTTTGAACGTGGAGGAGGTGTCTGCTCCCATATTTTTGGAGGCTCCTCTGTAGAAGGAGCGTCGAAAGGAGCCACGTGGTTGTGGAAACTGCAATTCTCCCATGGACTTAGCAGTCACAGTGTCTTTATTCATTTTTTCAAGTGCAGTGTCTACTGCTGGTCCAAACAGCTGTTCTTGGTTAAATGGTTGGCTAAGTATGGTCCTTTGTACTTCTGGCTTAAAGCCTGAAATGCGTAGCCATGCATGGCGTCTAAGGAGTACACTTGTGTTTATTGCTCTAGAGGTGGTGTCTGTGGCGTCAAGTGCACATTTAATTGACGCATTTGAGATACGTTTTCCCTCTTGTATAAGGTCATTTGCCTGGGTCTTGTATTGGTCTGGCAGGTGCTGTAGCAGATTCTCCAACTGATCATAGTGAGCCCTATCGTAGCGTGCTAATAGGGCTTGGGTGTTGGCAATACGCCAATGATTAGCAGCTTGTGCTGCTAATCGTTTGCCCGAGGCTTCTAATAGTTTGGATTCTTTGTCTGGGGGTGGTGTATCGCCCGTGGTATGGGAGTTGGCGCGTTTCCTTGCGTTGGAAACGACCAAAGAATCCAGGGGGAGCTGTCCTTTGATGTAACAAGGATCTTCTGGGGCAGGTCTATATTTTTTCTCAATTCTTGGGTTAAGCACCCTGGCACGGACGGGGTCTTTAAATACTTCTGTGGCGTGTTTTATGACCCCTTTGATCATGGGTAAAATTTGTACCGACTTCTGAGACTGTTCAAAAGTGTCTAAGAGGAAGTCTTCCTAGTGCTGCTCTGTGTACTAGTTGTCCAAACCCCAGGTGGTCATCTGGAGGTGATGGTTTGGAGGGATATGGTGTAGGGTCAGGCATATCTGGTAGAAGGTATGCCCAATCATCCAATGGTGCGGTATCTGGATCCGTGAACGGATCATTAAGATCACCAGGGTCACCCCCTCCCCCAGGTCATCCTCATCATCCTGTGGAGGTGGTGTATGTGAAGGAGATGGTAGAGGTAATGGTGGTGTAGGCAGAGGGGGTGGGGTAGGAGGTCGTATGGGAGAGGAAGGAGGAATAGGTGATGTTGCAGAGTCCTTTTTTATAGGAACCGGGGCAGGTGTGTCCAGTTTCCGTTTCTTACATGGCACTGCAGTGACATGCCCAGTTTTTGGATAAAAATGGATCTTTTTTTGTGTTGGATCTGGATGGAAAAGTTCTTGTTCTTCAGGAACAGATTTTGGCGCCAATTTTTTCGGTTCCGATAGAGATTTTGGTTGATCGGTGGAGTCTTTGGCTTTAGGAGGTGTATTATAGTCCTTAGCCGGTGGTTTCGGTGCCGAAGTGGAGTCTTTCGGCTTGGGAACTTTCGGTGCCGGTTTATCTATGGGCCTCGATGTTTTTGGTGCCGAAGGTGTCTGATCAGATTTCGGTGCCGAGAGGTCTTTTGTCTTCGGTGCCGGGGGTACAATGACATGTGGCTTACTCGGGCCCGAGCCACCGGAAGGCTTATGTTTCTTCAGAGCCGAGCCCAGAGGCAGGGCTTCTGAAGGATGTTTTCCGTCTCGACTGAGGCCAGCTGGCGAAGTCTTGACCAATGCCTTTGGTTTTGGAGGGGTTGGGGCAGGGGCAGTGGTACTCACGTGTTGCCCCGGAGTAATGGGGTCGTCTGAGTCGTCTGCTTGTGAGATGATCTGAAGTTCCTCGGAATCTTCTTCCGGGACATCGGACCCTCATCAAAGATGTTTTCTGGTTCCGGGGCTGGGCTGTGTGCCATGATATGGCGTCGAGTTCTTCGATCCCGAAGGGTCTTTTTGGATCGAAATACAGCTGGCTTCGTCGTGTTCCGGTGATAGGCACAGGTTGCAGACTTTGTGATGGTCACTGTGCGGAAATTTTGCTCCACACTGGGGGCATTTTTTAAACTGCGTCCTTTCCATGAGCCGTAGGCCTCACGGCGTGGATAGGCCCAACCGCCCGCGTCGACGTCCGGAATCGAGCCGATGAATTCGATGTCGAGGAAAGGTGCTTCGATGTAGTTGTAGACTTTTTTTCGCTTCGAAAAGCTTGTACTTGAGAGTTGGAAAGTTACATCCGAACCCAATGGCAGAAAAAAACAATCTGAGGATGGAGTGGATGCCCATGCGCACTGTAGTCCTAGGGAGGAGTCACCTATCTCGTGACCAAAGACTTCTTCCGAAGACAACAACAACCTGCAAGCATCCAAGCCCAACACCAGATGGCGATCTACTGTCCTAAGTGTGTGATCTGCAGCTCATATGCCTCGAACATGTTTTTCCTTCACGTGTACGTGGGGTTCACTCAATCCGGTTAGAAAACATTTCTCTCAATTATAGATTTCAAACTGCAGAATCACATTTGAAGTTATGTTAAGTGTTGCTCTATTAAACCGCTAAATGAGAAGTAATGTGAGAATTTATGAAAATAAATAAGGACCAAACACGATAAATGTATCAATTATGCAAGGACAAAACCAAATTATTATTGGATAACTGTGGAACAGAAACTTTCAAAGTCTTTTTTAACCGTGCAACAGAATGCATTCCCTCCCACTTAAAAAAATATATAGTTTTACAAAAAGAATTGGCTTCCAGTTTGAATTAAATTCAACTCGTAAGTCTCAGATGACTATCCCCTTTTTCTGCAACGATATTATTCCCTCGCTACCCATAAAGCAAGCACGGATCCACTGGACCTGCACACTATTAGACAAACACCTCGTTTAAACACAACACTGATATCTCAACCATTCTGGCAAATGTGCTGGGCCTTCTTTTGCCAGATCCCTGTATTATGACCAGGAACAATTCATCTACAACTGACAGACATCTCACAACACTAGAAAAGCTGGTTGATATGTACTCTAAGACAAAAATACTTTTATCAACCTTGATGCCGAGAAATCTTTCCAACTGACACGCTGATCGCGCATATTGCTGTTGCGAAGGAAATTTTAATTTAGACCACTATTTACTGAGTATATCCTTCTGAATTCTAATGCCCACTCGACTAGCGTTCGATTTCCTCTTTGGCTGCTGTTCAAAAGGGCACAAAGTGAGTGGGATGCCCAGTGATCCTTTTGCCACAATGATGAGCGTGAGCATTCAACATTATCACAGCATCAACTGTACACAGAATGCAAGCAAACAACCCAATGTACTTAATTTGTAAATACGATTCTCACGATGGAGAACCCACCCATTCCTTTGAAGAGTACTCGAACAGGGCACAAGTCCCTTAGAGGCATCTGTGATTTTAAAATGAACTGCTTTAAGCATAAAATCTGTCACAGAATCCCCAGATGTTTCTGATGCTCTGCAACAGTGGTCCTCTCTTCATCTGGGACAACTGTGTTTCTTATTTAGAAGACATTTTATTCATTTGTGTTTACCTTCAATTAATACATTGCCGAAAAGGCAGATAATTTCCTAAAGGGTAAAGATACTCCATTCCAAGAACGTATTTGTCAGC
This sequence comes from Triturus cristatus, assembly GCF_964204655.1. Taxonomy (NCBI): domain Eukaryota; kingdom Metazoa; phylum Chordata; class Amphibia; order Caudata; family Salamandridae; genus Triturus; species Triturus cristatus. The sequence continues at coordinate 808,979,762 of NC_140594.1, read as the reverse complement.
AGCACACAGTGTGGATTCACTGATTAAGTATGCGGATCTGAATAACTGGTTGGAATTGTATAAGATTTTCTTTTATAATCTTATTTCTCAGTTAAGATTTTTAAAGCAGCGAGGTTGGATACTGGGAAAAAGTAATACAAAACGATAATAGGAAAATACCTTGAATAGATTTGTCACAATACGGCCAGGTCACAATAGCGATAAACGTCATTTTGGGGCGGGTCAAAAATGTATTTACCATCACACACATTCATATATTGGCATTGAGAAAACAATACAGATTTTTTGCGCCAGCACTTCGGATACCATGAATCTGATAGATGAAGATCTTAATCAGAATTCCTAACTTGAGCCTGTTCTGAGAAGTGAACACGTACATCTTAACTTATGTCAAGAACAGTTTTCTACAGCAGTCAGCAACTTCGGCATTGTATCATAATATTTTACATAAAAAAGCCCTAAGAAACAGGTGACTGTCTGCAGCTAACAGAATGACAGTTTTTTTAAACATACAATGTTGGTTTAAATCCATAGTGCATTGGTAGTAGGGTTAACTTGTCAAACATATTACGCATTGATGAACAAGCTGGCCCCATTATTATGGTGTATCTACATTCTGGTAGCAAACATTCCAAAAATATTTTCACATAACTTTCCGGTAGTCAAATCTTTTGTATGTTTCACAGCTTTTAAACCACTTTCAATAATGAGAACGTCTGATGTTTACCATGCTGTTCCACATCGTTTTCGACTGCCTGGTAATACTGTGCCAGTGATGCTGCTATATATCAAAAATAGTTTGAACACCTCCCAGAAGTATGGAGTTGACACCAACAGTGCCCACTTATCCACCAATACCAGTAAGTTCCGGGTGACTGCAGATAAACACCACACATTTCCACAGCTCAGATCACTGGCGTGTGCCATTTCACTGCAGTCATCTTTTGAGACGATATAATGGAGTCAGGGGCAATGGTCTTTTATATCGCAAACTGTCTGTATAGAGACCCAAGTCACACTTCAAAAGCTGTGCCACTGAAGCGTGGAGGATTTGCTTGAATCCAAACTCTAGCTCTACACTCGCACATTTATTAATGTTTCTGCAACCCATTAAAAAGTGGTGAGGGCAGGTAGGACTTTATTGGCGTGCTGTAATACGCGTTTGCTTTAATCAGAGGTGCTAGATCATAAGCTGTTCGACGTAAAGACAAAACTAAGGAAACAACTTCCAACACAGCATGGAGAAGGAGTGGTTAAAAAAAACACAATGAAGACCGTAATCTTAAAGAGGAAAAAAAGACCTAATCCCAATGTAAACATGTTCCGGGGCCCACATTCTGACAGAGCACGAGTAACTGTCGAGGGTGCGCGGCACAAGGACCGAGAAGCAGTGGTGCACCAAGCATTGGTGGAATGTAGGCGCATACTGCTTCATCTTTAACAGCTTAAGAAGCAAGCTAGCAACCTAACCTCTAGATGAGGTCTTGAGAACAGGATGCAACGACTAAAGCTCTATTGGCATACCCTTAAAGTGTTCCTTTGCCTAATTTTGAGAGATATAGGTTTGCTAACACACAACCGAGAGAACTTAGATGAAGTAACATGGCTAGGGCTACGTCCCTTCTCACCAAGATTCTCACTTTCAAAATTAAAAGAAAAGCACAACCCACTCACGAACAAGTGAACTCGAGTTATAAACGTATTTGCTACCCGACGAAGAGGAAACACAACACCGCATGGTAAACCACACTGCAAACTAAGGGGAAGTGAAGCAACAGTGAAAGTCCAATTTGATCGACCTTCAAGTAGTCATGGTACTACATCTGTCGAACAGTGTGAAGCAACCCATAATCTGCGAGATGTGATAAATCTCAGTGGCTACCACCATCTCTCGCAATACCAAGTGTTGTGACACGTGGTTAAGAAACATAAAAACTCTTCGACGACTGAATTAGCTGCTACTTTTCAAGATTAGGTAACACATGGAAGCAGTCTGGGTGGAAGCTAAATGAACCCTATGCAATAGAAGAGACTAAACATATGTGCTGTAACACCTGTAGGCATGTCCCTGATGATACAAACAAGCATGGCCAGCGGTCACCAAGTTACATTGCGTTGTGGTAGTGATTTACTAATCCACAAAAGCCCTTGACTGCTCCAACTGGCTCCCCACTGAATGTAATGTGATAGCAAATGCAGTCCCTCGCTGTATCCTTGACATATCGCATTCTTCAGACGATAAACTACTGATGATTTACCTTATTTTAGGGATTGGCGCTCTCCACCCTGACTAATGCTGCACCAAGACACAATCCTTTTGTTTGTGCCACTGCCAGCCACTTACCACTTTTTAAATGTAAGGGGAGATCTATTAGGGGAAGCGCGTCGTTAAAACCTTACTAAATGTCCCTTTATTTGAAAGTTGACATAAGTAGTTATACAAAACATCACACAACCCACATAGAAGTGGTTTGCCGTGTGCTTTACAAAGTCAAAACGCATTCCACCCACCTACCTGGCAGTCCTCAAAATGAATCGACACCAGGAGGTGTCCTCGGAAGAGCCGGTCTTGGAAGTTTTCTGGGATTGAGGGTTCTAGCTCTGGAGGGAAGGTGCGCTTGAGCCAGTCTATCCAAGACAATCCTAGAAGAGACTGCATCTTTGTTTCACTGATTTTACGCATCTTATTACGGAATTCTTTCACCTCTGGGTCCTTGAGGGCATCAAATTCATGTAAGCCTGAAAAAGGTAAAAGAAGTTATTTAGGTAACCGGGGCATTTCTATATTCTACAGTTTGACATCATAGAACATTAGTTGGAAGGAGGACTCTAAAAATATTAGTAACTGAAACAGCAATAAAGGACATTCGTGAAACATACTGAAGGATGTTTACTGTACTGATAACTGAATAAAAATGCTAAGTTTTTCAAAAGTGCACAAACTGGACAATATATACATCAATAAGAATTCAGGTCTCAATGGTAGCATCCTATAGGTTTTACGAGTGTAAAAAATACCTTTAAACTAAACAGTCAAATAAAGTATTGGTCTTTGAATGTAACATAAAATTAGAAAATGTTGCTGATTCCATAGACCTTAGCATGCAATAAACACCCTCATTTCCACCAGGCTGCTGTTGAAATTACATACTCCATCTTAATACTCTATTGTGGCCATTACTGAAAACCTTAAGTTGTTCCAGTCCCATTATTTTAATAGCTTTACTAATATATGGACATTTTAGAAGAAGATAAATAGACAAGGATTCAAAGTTTTGGAGGCGGGCCTTGGATTGACACGGTTAGTTATGTAGGGTGTACTGGATGAAATTTAGCCTTACCAGTTAAAACTGCCTTGTTCATTTTCGTCATTTATATTTGAAGGCATTACAATACTGTAGGAGATTGAGTTATTAGTTGTCCAGGATGTGAGGGTTGCACGAGTAATTGGTCCACAATGCCCCCTTGCTGGGGATCAAGCACCCTATTGTAGCGCTGGACTCCCCCAGGGTAGTGAAGCAGAGCAGTCCAAGGCCAACTAAGGGGGAAGTGGAGTGAGCTAGTAATTGTGTTTCGCTGTTAACAATCATTTATTAAGTATTAATATTGCATTAGTCTTTGAAAAGGGAAAAGTACATTTATTACACACATTACTAAATACTACACATTAGTTTTAAAATATATACTTAAGGCAGATATAAATACATTACATTATATTATGAGAAAACCTTTGACCCCTAAACGGTCATGACACCAAAATCACAGTACCTCCCCCACCATCTCAGCTATACCGGACAGCACATCACAAAATAGGGGTGTATAACTTCAAATTAAACAAGCCTATTGGCTTTATCAATGGTCATCACAACACATAAGTCAAGTCTATTGGCTTTAACAAGACCACCGCCTTATGCCCCTGCTGGCTCCCTGCCTAGCGGCTCCTCCTCTGTCGGCACGGGACACAGCAGGCTGCTTTTTCCCTCCACACTCCATGCGGGCAGGGTTTTCTGTATGTGGTAGCCTCCTCGATCTCACCCAGACACTGGCATGGCTGCGGGGGCAGCCACCACTGGGGGGCACTATGGCGCTCCCCCAGTCTCCTGCTTCTATGGGGCCTGGCCATGAGGGTCCCATGTTTCTTACCTCGCTGCAGAGGGGGCGCTCCCCCTGATCTTCATTGTCTCAGGGGCGCAAGATGGAGTCAAAGGCCCTTCTCTTTCGTGGAGGGGACAATGGCACTCCCCCGTCTTTTTGTTAGCACAAGGGGAGATGTGGGGCGTTGTAGGCAAGAATGAGCCACTTGCATGCCCCCCCCCCCTTTCCAGGTAAAAAAAATAATATCACTACCAGGTCCTTTCCCACCAAAACCTCAAAGATGATTCCCCCACCGAGATTTCCACCAGTTGTCTGGGCTTCCTTGTTTGTTTAGAGGGCCTGGGCTGCCTCCAGACCTGATACAGTGTGACAGGTAATTATAAAATGCAGATTTTCTTCCCCACCTCTTCTTCCTCAGGCGATGATAATTACTCCTTTTGTTTGGGGTGGCCTTTGTTTCCTCTGCTTGGTAGAAATGTAATTAACTTGGCCCAGCAAGGTGACAAAAGGCCTGGGCTCTGATCCCTACCTGAGACAGAGAAATATGAAAATTCTGGACGACCTAAAAAGTGTATGATGTTGGAACCTATGTGAGTGAACTTGGGTGCACATTTTCCACACCTCGCTGGACTTTGGAGGCCTAAGAGACGCAAAACTGCACTTTCAGACAAATTTCCCCCTATGTGTATAAAAAAGTGTCACGGCAGACAAAAACGTAAACCATACTAACTTCATCTAGGAGTGCCCACTAATATTATAATTTTAAAAGAACAAAGGTCTCTAGCTTAAACATAAATAATGTAACTATTTCCACACAGACTTGGATAAGACCTATGTGCACTCATCCTGTGTCCAGCCGGACAGAGGATCATTTATTTTGAAAATTACAAAAGGTTTGAAACAAGATAAAGAAGCACGAAAGCAATGAAACAAGGGTACAATCCTGTACCGAGTTTTCAACAAAGGAAATGAGAAGAAGAAAAAAGTAGCAGGCAAAAACTTTGGGAGCAAACAGGGAGGCTTACAATACAATAAAGAACTCAAGTAAGCTCAGACCAACAGAAACCACAATACATTTTTACAGTGGATACATTGTGGTACTGTTATGGAAAGTCGACGTTTCGATCCCTAGCTCCTAATACAGTGGGATCATCCTCAGGACTACAAATTACAAAAGTTGCCTGATATGAGTTATACGCCTGTTGGAATGAACAAGGGAGAAGAAGGAGATAAGAAAACAAAGTCCACCGTTAAAATAGGGAAAGGAAACAGGTCAGCATTCATAGGAAATGTACAAAAAACAATTGTGAGGTCCTAGAATGAGAACGTAGAATTGTGCCACATGCACTGACTGTTGTTTAAATGACAGTGAGCAAGACAATGGGCTTAGTGAACAAAGGTGAGCAATTGGCGATGGTTGAGGCGCGGAAAGATAAAACCGTTTGCTGGCCATGAACGGGTGAGAAATCAGCAGTGAGAATATAGGACGTATTTAAACGGTCCTGTGAAATTAATTGGACTAACGCGGTAGCAGTTGTGAGGGGGTGAGGAGGGCGACGACGTCCTTGTGGATTGCATGCCGGACCATTTGAAGTGATCGAATCTATTGAGTGCGAGGCGTAGTGATGGTGATCGCTTGGTGGCTAACCTTCAATAAAGTAGTAGAGTACGAGGCGTCGTCGTGCTGGCGCTGGGCGTGAGCAGTGGTGCTCAATCTTCGAATGACCAACGGATGGCACGGTGGTGGGATTATTGTTGCGTGGATATGCCTTAAAATAAGGAAGGAAGACTAGATGACACACTGAATGGTGTGGGGATTTGCCACGAGTGAAAGGAGGCCGAGTCTTCAATACCTTAGAGTGAGCAGGTGGCGCCGCTCGTCGTTGCGTCAGGAAGGTGTAGCGACCGGGCTGGATTCAAGGCAGGGATGGATTATGCAAACAAGGGAAGAGTGGGAGGCAGCAACCGATGGCTGCCGGAATAGGACAGAGATGCGGGAGAAGGAATGTTGTTAGGGGAGGTGATAGGAACAGTACGGAAGATGCCTGCAGTTATGGTTGGGGTTGCGGGCTTACCTTAAGAAAGTCTCGTGGTCGCGTCAGGGAGGTGTAATAACCAGGCTGAATACAAAGCAGAGAATGCTTCTGCGTGTTGGGAGAGGAATGGGCGGCAGCAAGCGATGGCTGTCGGTATTCGGTCAGAGCTGTGGGAGAGGGAGGCTCGTTAGGGGAGGTAAAAGCAGGGTTTGGGAATTGCCTGTAGTTGTCATGAGAGTGGCGGGCTTACCTCGAACGAGTCTCGATGCGCCGTGGCGGATGATCGTTCGGACTGTGGATAGCCTTGGATGGGGACTGAGCTTGCGGACGCTGTCTAAAGTGAAGCCACAAGATGAAGTGGACATAGAGGAAGGACTGTGCAATCAGTCAGAATATCGGCGCAAGTGCGGGGGCCATTTTGGAGTGGGGAAACCTAAGCCCAGTGTGGGGGCCCTTGTTGATTAGGTGACTATGTTACAGCCAAGCATAGGCAATTGCAGGGAAAGCCGTAGTAAACTACCGTGAGGGTGGGGTAGACGAGGGAGGTGGTCGTGCTCGTTAGTGAAGGGAATATATGATTTGCATATATGATTTGCAAAGTAAAACCAGTATATTAGGCTAATGAATAGATAGAAACATAACATTTGATTACAACAATGAAAAAAACAGAGGAAAAAACAAGGAAGCAACATTCGGGCAATAGATTAAGGAGTACGGAACAAGTAAAAACATCTTGACAATAAATCACAAATTGGTGATTGGAAGTAATATGCATGTTTGCAATTCAAAGGAGGTAAAAGAAAAGCTGTTCTGTAGAACTGTAGGTACATATTAGCAGGTTCAAGATAGAAGTTCCATGAGAAGTTGGTAAAAGAACTGTGGGGTATACTTTCACTTTTACATTGTGGTACTTAGAGCAGCGTTGTCCAGTCCTCTGTTCTATTCAAACCATTTCGTATTAAGTCAAAGAGGATAATTGATTTTAGTTCCTCTCTGTTCAGCAGCTGAGCCATATTTCCTCCATGTTGGGGTAATTTAAGGACTTTCAGAACTGTCCAACGGATGTCGTCTTCATTGTGATTGGCCTCAGAGAACTGGTCAACAAGAGGCGCATTTGGAGTCCTACAACGGATGCGGCTTCTGTGTTGGCAGATCCTGGTTTTCACTCTGTGTAGTTTGGCCAATATAAATTTTTTGGCATGGGCAATGGATGAGATAAATCACATTCGCTGTGTTACAGTTAGAGAAAGAACGGCTGTGTACTGTGATGTCCTTAAAAGTAAAGCTTTTACTCTCCACAGTAAATGCACAAACATTGCAACCACTACATTTGAAATGTCCGATGATGGGGGAAAGACCCCAGACAGCATCAAGAGTAGATGCATTTGTAGAGGCAGGTAGAGAGGCTCGGATCAGGTGATCCTTAAGATTTTTATTCTTTTTGAATACAAACAAGGGTTTATCTATATTTAGACTTCCTACATTCAGAATGGGCCAATGATGAAGTATCATCTTCCTCAATTTGTTTGACACCGGAGAGAATGTTGTGACACATGCAATTCTTTGTGTTTCTTTTTTGGGTTTAGGGGTCAGCAGGATTTCTCTAGGACAGTACCACGCTCGCTTTAAAGCATTTTTTACCATTCTTTTTGTATAACCTCTAGCTTTCAATTTAGAGGAAAGAGAAGTTGCCTCTCTAAAATAATCTGCCTTGCAGGAACAGTTTCTCCTGATTCTGAGAAATTGGGAATAGGGCAATGAGTCCCTGAGGGCCCTAGGGTGATTGCTGGTGTAGTTCAGAAGTGTATTCCGCTCTGTGGGTTTGCGGTACAGACGTGTAAGCAACTCTCCCTCGGAATGAAAAATTGTCAGGTCTAGGAAGGCAATGGAATTATTGTCAGTGAACTGACCTGCCACATAACCTTAGGACACTAAAAATAGTAGGAACAGAACCAGTCTAGGAGACGTCAAAGAAAATACTTACAAGCCTAATTGGGTCGAGACTGCCTGAATGGTCAAGAAACTCACCAAAGCGACTGCTGGGAATGGTGAGCGAGGGGGAGAATATTTATTGACCGTTCTTAATATGATCTTAACTCGATAAAAAGTTATTGAAACATAAGGATAAGACATGAATGACACTGAAGCAATTTTTCTCAGTTGCAGGTAATGCAGAATGACAACTAGGTACAACACAAAATCTCTGCACTAGGCACAAACAAGTAATGCCCTTTACCAATACTTCATATGCAACTAAATGAAGGGTTGGTTAAAAGGAAACGGACAAGTGTTTCTAGTGTTGTGAAATTGAAGCGGTGTACTTGACTGCGGTCTATTTCAGTGCAATGTAAAAAGACACGGTCTAGAAACTGATTTCACATTGTTGATATGAGGAGCCATCAGCGGTTTTCCTCCCTTCCACCTTCCCAAGAAATAAGAGCCAAGCGTCCTCAAAAGGTGTTATTATAACCCCCACGCTAGCCTAACAACATTGGTGCAAATAAATGAAAGTCTCAGATAGAATGCATTTCTGTCCGAGGCTCGCAGGGATACTGCTCCCCTTTTCCGGCCTTTTGGAAATAATTCACCAAGCAGCCATATCTGCGGCACTCTGGTACCCAGAGATCCTTTCTGTCACAAACCACAAGTGAACGATAATATTTCAAATCTGCTGTAAAGTATTAGCGAATAAATGGGTAGGTAAGCCATCTACAACCGAGAGAAACAAGTGTTGATCCTGCAAGGGATCGATTTTCATGCAGCAATGCTTAAATTCGAGCTATGACTTGCAGATTCTTTGAACGTCCCAGAGAACAGCAGCAGCTTAAAACAACAAGCTTCATTGTTGCCTTCAAGTGACAGGACTGAGCGCACCATGACAAAGCATGAAAAATAGGTCCGAGGAGCTCATGAACCCGTAGCAGTGCAGGAAGCAAATACAATGTATTGGAGTTGTACCGAATGTATGAATGAATGAAAAATACTCCTAAAGCGCCCAGCTACTACAAGTGTCCCGTCCCCAAGACAAAACGAGAAGCGACAACTACCACCTTTAAAGTTGAACAGGTACGTTTTTGGTTGATTCCCGGAGATGCTTTCGTGTGGGATACATCGGAGTTGAAGGGGGGAGCTCATTCCAGTGTTTGCCACCAAAACAGAACAGGCCAAACCACCAAGTTTCTTACGCTTAGTGGGTGGAATAACAGCTGGGCAGATTGTAAACGTTAAGCCCTAGGAGGACAATATTCTTGTAGCCTGTTGGACAGGTATTTAGGTCCAGCTTTGTAATAAGCGCACTGAGCAATGCTCACAGATTTGAGGACAAACCTTTTAATTAACAGTAGCCCGTGCAATTGATTACGGTAGTATTCCACCGAAGCACATTTGGGAAGCTTGATCAAAAGGGGAATTGCCGTATTCTGCACAATTTGCAGTCGATGTATCAAGTAATCCGGGTTCCCCAGCTATAGGACATTGGCGTAATTTAATCAGGAGAGTATCAGAGCCCAGATTTCTGAGCTTCCAAAGGCAGGAAATCAAGAAAGTTCCATAGCATTCCGAGTATTCAACAATACGACTGCCGAAATCTGGGCTTTAAAGTAAGTGCACATCGAAATGCACCCCTAAGTTCTTTACCACCTCCATGGGGGAGAGATAGTGAGCAGCTGCACGCCAGGCACCTAACCAACCGGGAGGGGGTTAGGACCAAAGAGCAGGAACACTATTTTGTCTGTGTTAAATTGCAGGCAGTTGGGTCTGAGGCACGGCTACAATGCAGGCTGAAAAGGTTTCCTTGGCTTCAAGAGAGTTTTTCTTCATAGGTCAGCAAAAGCAAGGTGTCAGCCGCATATGAGAACTTGGATACCAAGGGATTGGATCAGGAACGCAAGCGGGACATATAAATGTTATAAAGTGTTTGGCTCAGGGCTGAGCCATGTGGTACCCCGCACTTAAGAGTCTTCAATCTCTCAGTAGAACAACTTAAGCCACACGGCTTGCCCTTTATGATCTAAAAAGGAACCAAGCCAGTCTAAGCTCGTCCCCACCACCACAATCGAAGCAAAGCAGTGCAGCAGGATCGCAGGTAAGACTAGCCGCGGAGAAGTCTAACAAAGTCCGGGCGGCATTGTGGCCTGTGTCAACATTTAATTTAATGGAATCAGTTATTTCCATAAGGCCCGGTTACCTGCTATTATGGGCCCTGAACCCTGATTGTGATGGATGCAGAAGATTGAAAATGTCCAAAAATGCAGATAGTTGGGTGTTAACATTCTTCTCAAGCAACTTTGACGCCCCTGGGTACAGGGAAATTAGTCTAAAGTTAGACAGAATTTTGGGATAAGCATTAGGCTTTTAAGGAGAGGGATGACACTAGCTCTTTTCCAAGAGTTAGGAACCATCCCGGATAGTACGTATTGTATATATGTTTTGTATTTAACGAAAATTTTATCTACGAATTGTTTGCATTGTTCGAGAAGACCCAGGGATAATAAAATAGAGTTTAGAAGAGTAAAATGTAACATCACACTAAATAAATGTTCTAATATGACAAAAGCAACTAAGCTAGCCACTGTTGCGACCTGTGCTGCCATTCGCTTTATACAGACCATATTTCTTATATACAACCCATACATTATTACATCAAATAGAAGCATAAAAACAAACACTGATCTAGTACAAAGTACACATATTTAAAATAAAATCGTAGTGGCGCTAATGGATAGTTTAAGCAATGTTGGCTCACAACATTCAGAAGACTGCATTTCACAAATGTATGCTATACATAAAAAAACACACTTGAAGGCGCCGCAAGTTTGACATGATTTGTTGGAAAAAACCTGCTAATTGGAACACAACACTAAAAGTGGATGTAAACGCTTAATAATAAAAGTGCAAAAACAGCGAGCCAATACTATGGTGGGTGTGCAAATCGCAACATACATAAAAGCACAGTGAAAGACACCATAGGCTTAGCTTAATTCATTGATGAACCCTGCTAATAAAAATAGGACTAAAATTCGAACTAGAGAACTTAATGCATGCGCAAAGAGCAACAAACAATAGCTTGAGTGTGTGTGTGTGTGTGTGTGTGTGTGTAAGACTGCAAAGGAAAACAAAAACTTGGCCCATTGAGAATTACACTCCAGGCTCCTTCCAGTGTCTAGAAGATAGATAGATTGTTAAACAGATTGAAAGCGGGCGCCCGTCTTAAGGGGGCGGCCGTGCTGCTTAAAAAAAACACAAACCACACACAACTGTTGGACAGAATGCAGAACAAATCAAAACATTCACCCCAGTCAAGAGATCTGGGTTAAGTCCATCATTCTTTTGCTCACCATGCCACCCCAGTTTAGACCTGGTCATATGCAAATCAGTCTTGACCCTATGCCTCATGGGAACAGTCCAGCTGGAACGCCCAAGCCAGGCACTCCCTGGACCGGAAACAAGCATCCTAGGACCGGTTTCGGGGTTTCACCCCATATCAGCCAGGATAGCTTAAATCCAGTGGCACAGTGAGCCCGGGACCCACGTCTGGGCATACCCGGCGCACTTAGGGCGAGGAAGCAAAAGACACAATGGAGACCTGGCCTGGCAGTTAAGGCTGCACTGTTCCCATTGGGCGCAGGGTCAAGACTGATTTGCATATGGCTGGGTCCAAACTGGAATGGCATGGTGAGCAAAAAAACGATGGATTTAGGCCCAGATCTCTGTACTGGGGTGAAAGTATGACATTGTTCTGAATTCTGTCCATCAATTGTTCTTTTACCATTTGTCACCCGAGTGGGACGGGTATGCCCAGACGTGGGTCCCGTGCTCTCCATGCCACTGGAGTCAAGCCATCCTAGCTGATGAGGGCTGAAAGCCTGAAACCGGTCCTAGGATGCTGGTTTCCAGTCCAGGGAGGACCTGGCCTGGCAGTTCGGGCTGGACTGTTCCCAATGGGCGAAGGGTCAAGACTGATTTGCATATGGCTGAGTCCAAACTGGAATGGCATGGTGAGCAAAAAAACGATGGGTTTAGGCCCAGATCTCTGTACTGGGGTGAATGTATGACATCATTCTGCATTCTGTCCATCAATTGTTCTTTTTGCTTAAAAAAACACAAGCAATTTCAGCTGAAGCAGCGCATGTCTGGCAAGCAGTAGGAAAAACTCAATAAAGTAAATAGTGCTTACAGGCTATATAAGATGTGTCGCTTGTAACAACCGAAGTAAAGGGGCCAGTCGCCATGGGAGGTTACAAATGAAGACAAGGACGTAATAAGGAGGGACTAACAAGCCTATTAACGAAACCGAAAGCAGCATTTACGAAAGACAATGACACAAGCCAGTGAAAAATATGGGCGTAGAGTGGGGGCGGCTTCTCTCCTATACTCTACCACAGCAGTCTCCAGAGCAAGCAGTGCATGTGCGCTGCCGCTAGGCTCAACCTAAAAAGATTAAATAGGCTCGTAAAGGGATTCTGGCCGCACGCCACTTTTTATGTCAAAGTTCTGCATCATTTCTCCTTTTACACCATATCTGACAGCAGCTGAATTATTGTGATATAACTGGTGAACAGCAGTCACAAGTTTATATGGGAGGCGTATTGAGACGAAGGATTGCCACAGGTTCAAACTGTTGAATCTAATGCAGTTTTGAGATCGATAAACATTATGAATAGTGTTGTGTTTTTAATACTGCTAGTTTGAGACATATTATACAATCACATCGCTCAGTTGATTGAACTGTGGACTCTTCAGAACCCAGCCTGGAGTGGTGCCAGTATATTTTTATCTCAACCCAGGTTTCCATTGTACGGAGGAGAGCTTTGCCATAGAGCTTCCCGGCGCTGCCTAGCAGCAAAATGTGGCAGTAGTTGGCTGAATCATTCTGAGAAAACTTTTTATGAATGGAAACTATGACTGCTGTTTCCATGATGCTGGGACCACCTTAGCTTTCTAGGCTGTGTTAAACACTGCCGTTAATACCGGTGCCCATAACGTTCTATTATTGCTGTAAATGTTACTTGGCACACCATTAGGACCTGGAGCCTTATGTGGCTTTTGGGACAGAATAGCTGCACGTACTTCCTCTTCTGAGACGATGCTCGCCCAATACCGTCGTTATGAGTGGCCAAAGGCATGGCACATGATCTTTCTAAGAGAAAACTGCCCTCGGTTTGGCCATAAGCAAGGCAAGGCTTTTTTTGCTTTAATTGTGTTAGGTGCTGACAATGTATATTTTTTTCAAATGATTAACCCTTGCAGACGTGATAAGTCTGGGTTCAGGTTTATTATAGGGTCTTCACAGCCCCCGTTGACCAGATTTCAAGAACTTGTATCCTCCTTTTCTCTTAGTGCCCTTTTGAAAGCTGCCCTGACCCACAGATCAATGTCTGACCTCTTATGTTTTTTAATGCTTATATTCCTGTCGTAATTATTTCAGATGGGCTTTCCCCCACTTTCTTGTAATGTTTGAATCTTAAGGTATTTGACAGGATATGTTCATTTTTGTGCATTCGCTGTCGAACCAGTATATTGCATTTATCGCTAGGGAGATTCTGGTGACACGCTTTGGCTATGCAAAACTACCGCCTGCAGTTCGAGTAGCTCTTATCAGTGTACTGAATTTCTCCATTATGCTTCAATTAGTTGTCTCCATCTCGTCTAGGATCTCCATGCGGACTTGATTACAGGAGAGGTGGCTGGCCATGCAATACGTGGGCTTATTGCATTTGGTATGCCAGGCAAGCTTTTTCCTGCTAATGTTTACTAGTAGTTTACCCGCTGCCTTTCTACTCTGGAATGTCATAGGACATGTAGCTGTAGAAACATGCTTAAAAGGTGACAATTAAAGGCTCTTGGTCACTCAATTCTCCTGGTTAATGCAAAGCCACTAATTTGGCTCTGTGTCTCCTGATTAGTTTGGACATAATCTATTAGGCTCTGAGTTACCAGACCGAAAAGTAGATCTTGTAGGGTGGTCTGGGGGAGTGCGGCCATTAAGTGTGAAGAGATTATTCAGCAGCAGAAAGGTATTAAACTCCCGTCCTTTTCTAGTAGATCCTAGAACTGGAACCCAAAGCAAGGAAAGAGATCACCATGCTTACAGCTTTGCTTGATCAAGCATGGATACAGCTGGTTTAGTATTAAAATCACCGCACACTTGGATGAAATGAAAGTGATACATCCTATTGGCACGGATTAGCTGGGGGCAATTCCCCTTACAGACATTAGTAATATAGGAGCTTAAGATCACTAGCTTTGTTGGATAGTCACTCAAATTCTCTGGTGGAATATAAACATCAAGTAAATCCAAGACTGGCTAATTTCCAGATGTTGCATATGGATTCCATTTTTCTGTAGACTATTTGCTTGCACTGATGACTCTAGGATAAATGAGACCCAGACTGTTAAGCCAGCTTTCAGCCTGCCCATCTTGTCGTTAATTGCATGTAAAGAATGGGCAGATAATCCCTCAAGGGTAATTTTGTCAAGCGCCCAGGTTTCTTGGAAGCAGCAGATTGTGTGAGATATAATTAAAGCAATCCATTCTTTATCCTCAAATTTTGTTTACACGCGGTAATATTCCAACTAATCAAGCTTCCCTACTAATTTTCCACAAAGTGAGCTGTATGCTTGTCCAATGGGAAGAGTTTCAGGTTTACCCAAGAGTTACCTTGTGGAGAAGCTACCAGCAGTACCCAAATTAGGTGGTTGCCTGGGTGGTAGATGTGATAGATGGTGCTAAATTGGGCCATTTTAGCAGATTGCATATGTAACTATTGGTTAACGTTATTGTTTACTTGGATTCTTAGGCCTACTTTTTGTTGCTCCAAAAAACTGAGTGGGCCACGCGTGGACCTAAAAAGAGACTATTAGTTGTTGCCTCTCGCCGAGGACCCGTTGGCAGATGTCCAAGTTTCTAAGAAGCTTGGATTACCATTCTGCCTTTCCTTCACCTACTAGATTTCCCCAGTCTGACAGTGCAGCTTTTTTTTGCCAAAATGGAATCAGCTGTGGTCCTGTTTGCCCACAAAGACATTGTTGCTTCTCTGGATCCTTCCAGAGTTGTTCAGTTAGTAAAACCTACTCACCGCAGGTCATTAGAAGATACTTTATTTAGGCCGGGCAATGCCCGGATCACCCTTAATAGGTTACCTCTATCAAAAATGATGTGAGGGCCTCTTGAACGATAGGTTGGTATGAACAATATTTTATTATTATTGCTGGCACTATGCTGACTGCGGGGAATCTGGTCTCTTCATTGGAGTTTCATGTGCCTGATCTGTCCCGCTGATTTAGGGGCTCAGCCGGAGGTGCAGAACCCCTATTATAGTATGACCGATTTGATTATTGACTATCCGCCCCCTTAGTTGGATTTTGCAACCTCAGATGTGCAGTATGACTTGATGCTTGCAAAGGAATCTATGGGGTCCTGGATAGATTATGTTTTTGTGAAAAGGTTGCTGCTGGGGCAACTGCGTGCTTAGTTCGTTTGGAATTACTTCATGGCTGGGTGCGAGGTCAAAATCCCGGACTTCAGGATAGGGCCTCATGTCAGCAGGGTCCGTCCAAGAATTCATCTCTTACGCACCCAGGTTGGTTTAAAAAATTGTGAGGTTGCATATGTGACAAGTGGCAGCGGTGTTCACTAACGGTATATCAGTCTGGGTCGTGGCAATTGCTTCTGTGTTCCTTGGGTCCTGGGGATAGTGTCATGGGACATAAGGCTTGGAGCATTTGCAAGATCCTGGGAGAGAATAGCTGTCAAGGGCAGCTTTCTTGTGCCAGTCGCAAAGTCCAGGATATTGATGTGTCCTTTGCAGTCAGATTACATTTAAGCCACTGGGTGGACACCTCGCTATGTCTAAGTGCAAGGTCTGCGACTAGCAAGGTTTGGGAACTCTGCGGAGTTTGGTTATGCTTAGGTCTGGACGGAGCTCGCGGAATTTTACTCCGCGGAATTCCATAGAGTGATAGAAAAACTCAGTGGAATTCCGCTGAGTTCCGCAGACAGGCGGAGTTCCCTATATTCTCAGTAGCATGTAGGACCATCCCTCTTTCTAAACATTTTGTGTACCATGACTGCATTGTAAACACGGTGGGAACTAGTTAGAACAAAAGTCTAAATCAGGAATGCACAACTATACGTCGTTCATATTATTTCCATTCCACCAATCAGTTTTTTGGGCTGTATACATGGGTCGCTGTATGTGATGTGGGGAATAGCTGTCCCCAATGTAAAAAGCAATGACTGAATGCAGCCGCTAAACACCCTCATACCCACAGTGCGACATAAATGACTTAAAAACAAAGCTCCCATTTGTTAGCAACTGCTGCCTCTTTCCCATTAAGGTTTCAAAGGAGCCGAGTCAATGTGCCCGGGATCACACAATTTGATCAATGGTGAGCCGAGATTACAAATCACTCTAGCCACATTCCACAGTCTGCAAATTATCCACAAAAACACATCTTCGCAGTATTATTTTACCATCTCCTGCTATACACGCCTCGGCCTCCAAGCCCCCTTTTCTCCACACCTCTTTTTTGTGAACCCATTCCAATCCCCGATTCACGTCTTACTCTTCCCATCCCTACGGGCAGGTAAAGCGAAAGGTAGACACTCAGACCAAGGATTCCTGTCAGCCAGGCCATGTCATCACCTTTGTTTCCTGGTGGACAGTTCAGGGATCCGAGAGGCATCAGTGGGCTAAGGACTCGAGGAGTGGGCCTCCAGGTTGGGGGCAAGAGGTGCCCACCTCTTTGTACACACCCTGTGAGCAGGGCTGAGCCCCTTGAGTGTCCCCACCCCACCCCCCCATGCTCAACTTTTTCAGAACTAAAGGAAGCTGCAGGACTGTGAAGGCGGCGCTCATCCCAATGTATTCACAATGGAACATTCTGCAATTTCTTTCGAAGAAGACGGACAGATTTTTGGGTCATCAAGGCTCTGTGCATGCGCTGAGAAACAGTGAGTGTCGGACAGGATGCAGAAACTAAAGTAGGCATACATATGCTTTTGCATCTCCACTATAAGCAAGTTCATATAGAGCATTTTCAGTGGGAGTGAGGCAGGGGATTTTCTAGTCCACTGCACGCATACTTAAAGGATTTACCTAATTGAAGTTCTTTGGCTTAAAATACATTGCCCTGCCACAGACCACAGCATCCAGTGCACTTAAAACGTGTAAAAGCTGCAAACTTGCACGGTCTTTCTACTGACAATGTTTTTTTTTTTTGTTTGTTTTTACAGCAGACCTTTCCGCCAACAGAATGAGACGTTTGCATGCTTTACGCATTGCTGGAAATGGAACTAACGAAGGGACAAAGCAATACTCTGGGGATAAATCAACAAAATAAGATCTTGTGGCAGTTCGGCAAAACTGGGGTTGAGTGCATGCAGGTAAACTGTTCCACCAGCGGGGGCGGCAGAGTACAAGAACTACGTGCTCTACGCGGAGAGCCAAAAATTCCGTGAACAATGTCAGCGGAGGGAGAGAGTATTTTTATACCAGTCAGATGACTTGGCAGCGAGTTCCACAGTCCTGCCGCGACCAAGAAAGCTCTGCCTCCCCATCTCTTCTTCAGAACTCTGGGCACCAAGTTAAGGTGGGCTGAACAAAGGTTTCTCCCAGGGGTATAGCTGTGAAACATTGCCTTGATTCCCCCAGACATGCATGAGAAAGGGCCTTGTGCACTATGCAGATGGCCTTAAATATAATGCATTTTTTTAATGGCAGCCAGCAAAGGTCATGTAATCCCTTGGCCACCGACTGCAGTTTTGGAATGTCCAAAGTGAGCCAGGCCAACGCATTCTGCACTACCTGCACTTTGGCTTGGGTGCTATTGTTGGTATCTAAAGAAAGGGAATTTCAATAGTAAATTTTTTGACATGACTAACGCCAGGGCCACTTGTTTCCATGCGGAGAGGTGGATGAAAGGAAATATTTTCCTCAACAATCTAATCAGCCAGAAACACACTTGCGCAATGTGATGGGCCTGCCAATCCAACAAGAGCTTGCAGTCCAAGGTCACCCCTAAATTCCTAGCCTTCTCTGATGGCATAGGTAAGGTACCTAATGTCTCAGGCCAACAGTTATAATTCCAAATAGAGGTTTGAGTTCCAAAGAGCAGCACCTCAGTCTTTATCCCACTGAGCTTCAGGTAGTTAATTCCTATCCACCCTACTGCTGTCATGCAATGGTTGAAATTACCCTCAGTATATTTCGTAATCAATACGATCTGGATGACGTTTGCATTAGAGACCGCTTGTAGCCCAAAGGTACGTATAATCTTGGCAAGGGGGAAACATGCAGGTTAAAAAGCGTTGGGATTAAAGATGACCCCCCCTGCAGAACCCTACATGGCAGGGAAAACGGGACTGATAGAAACTGGTTCACTGCCACTTTGGGATATGTTCCTAAGGAAGGAAGACAACTGTTTCAAGGCCCTGTGTGAGACATCCAATTCCTGCAGCCGATCAACCAGATGCTTCAGTGGATGGGCACCCTCAGGCCTGTTCAGAATGAGGCCTAAATGGGGTTTGACTAGGATTCTGGTCTGGAGCGGATGAGTCCTCTGTTTGGAGTGACTTTCTGCAATCCATGCTGATCAATTTCATTACTTCGGGGACTTCTAGTTTGGTCAGAATCACTGTACAGTTACAAAGTTCTCTTGGTAAACTTCCTTTCCTAAGGGAATCATACATCACGCATTACATAATGCTTTATCCTGTTGACTGCTGCAACATTGGATGCTATGCTGCTCATGATTTCAATTTGCATTTCCAGTTTTGAAGAACAAGTAGTAAAAGCTCCTGCAGTGATGTCTAAAGTGAGATACATAGTTCTCATAATAGCAATAATTGGTTGTGCAGGAGGCGTGTCTGGAATATTCGTGCGAAAATTACTCTGTTCCTGCAACAAAGGCAAGGGTTCCCCGTGTACATAATTATGAGCAAGGCTCTATTCAGGATTCTTAGAGGCTAGATTTAGTTGGGCAGAACGGCCCTACATGTGGCATAGGACTACCAGCTCTAAAACGTCTTCATCCAAATTGCAAGGGTCAATTACTTTCTTTTTGGTTAAGCATGGAGATATACCAAGTGCAGGTGACCGATTAAATTAATCTGAAGTTTTGTCCAACTTCCAAAGATGAGGAAGAATAAGATTTTGGACGGAAAATAATGAGGGAGTCTTTGGATTCTGGATTCCTACATACCACAACAGTTGCAATGATATCTTGGGCCCGGAGAGGAGACTGGGTTTGCAGCATGGAATCCAGGGTGGTATACTGCTGTGGATGTAGTCCTTGGCTAACATGGCTGGTGAACTTGCCAGATTTAGTTCCCAATCTCCCTCATGGGCTAGATGCTGTCAGCGGTGCACCTTGCTGCAAAAATAGACTGCTTTGAATGAGTTCAATTTCTGGTTCAAGGAAATGCTCCCTGGTCCTCAATTGGGATATTTGATTAGCATGAGCTGTTTTTACAAGGTGATTTTATTAATCCATTGCTTCCCTTTTGAGATAACTTTCCGAGCTGTACCTTATATGGAGGATTTGACAGGACATTAGTATGGTAATAGTTAGTAATTCTATTTGGAGTTAATAATGGGGCAAATCTTGTTCTGGGGCGACACGCTAGTGCCTTTGCAGTAAGGTCTATTCGACGGGAAAGAGAGGGTTCCTTGTGTAAAGAGTTAGAATGTGGGGAGGACATAGTTGGTTGCACTGAGGGAGGCAATGTCAACAGATGCCTTTTTGATTGGATAATGTGCGGCAGCTCTTAACCTTTAATTGTTTCAGGTAATGCCTTCAAGATGCCTCCCGCTCAATATTAAGATTGCAGTTCGACATAGGATGCACGAGGGCTCAATATACCCACAAGAACATGATAATGGAAACACATGCACCTTGGCATTAGGACTGGCTTCATAATGGTTAGCTGAGCTCTTATTTTGGCTCTCTGCCTTTTGTTCCTCATTTTGTCCTTGGGACAGAAAGAGACTCCTGTGGTATATCTGAGTTCTGGTGTGCCTGGAAGCAAACTTAATTGGACTTAGTCAGCCTGGAGTTGCACTGGGAAAAGGCAAAGAATGACAGCCTGCCGCTAAATGGCCTGAGCCTAAGATGGCTAAAGCGGCTGAAGCAAATAAAGTATTTGAAGTTAGCCAAGATAGCTAGGGAAAGCTGCATACCTTGGGGGAGAGCAGCTACGCTGGTGATTTCTTCTGGCAGGCCAAGCGTCAGCTCAGTTGCTCTGCCAGCTTGCTCTGCTACTGATCATCCTTTAGAGCCCCTGTGACTAGGGACTGTGAAATAGAGTAGGGCAGGCAAACGGAGCTGCCAGGGTGGACCCCGGGGGTGCAAGCACTCCCCTTTAGCTTTTCTTTCCCCCTCTTACTCCTTCTAGATCAGTAGGACGTTGACTGCTCGCTTATTGAAGACTGCAGGTACCAACTATGCTTTCCTCATGAGGCTATCAGGATCCGTATGATCCTCACGTGATGGATCTGATTGGGCAATTTAAGTGATTTGCCACTGGAGAGTAGGCTGTAGTAGAAGGAGAACAGGAAGCAACCGACCTGCAAGGAAAAAACTGAGGGCAGAGGTAAAAAAATATATGAGGATAAGCAGTGGCTATAGGGGCTACCATAAGAAGAGCGGTTGGGGGGGTGCTGCCACAGAGCAAGCTGCATCAGACTAGTCTGGCTGTTTCTGCACCTATTGGGCCACTACCCTGCACCGCACTGACTAACTCTCCATGGCTCGCTCACTGTTGCGGAGCCCCCCTAGGCCCCTTAAAATCAGCTTTAAACTTCAGGCTGTGGCTCAACCACCTTGCCTTGTTTTGCGGAGTTGCCAACTTGAAGGAGTGTAGGAGAAAGCGGCCGCTATGCATATTCAGCCCGTGCACCCCCTACACCAGGGCCCCCTGACACACTGGAAAATAGCGGGTAGGAGAGATGATAGAGGGATGCAGGCCGTTGGTTGGCGAGCAATAGACAATAAAGAGCTCTCAGCTCCTAGACAGACTACCAGCTCAACATGGTTCGGCTACGATGCTCCCGCCTGCAGCACTCCCAGCCTCAGTCTCTCCTCGGGGGTCCTCGCAGCTCCTTCTCATCTACCGACAAACTAACATGACATGGCGAGTCAATGAGGTGTGGCGGGGTGAGGACTGGCAAGCAATATAGAACAGGTGCAAGGGTTGTGAACATACAGATATTGCCCAAGGACAGACACAGATATATAAACTGCCTAATAATTCATTATATAATTTTTGGGGATTTAATGTGGCAGCAAAATTTGGCATACCTCTGGCTAATAATTCTCTGTCACTTACTTATACAGACTTTCACATTTATAAGGAAATTAAGTTAGCAGAAAAATCCATTAAAAATGATGGATTTATAGACACCATCAACAAATTTTAAAGCAACAATTCTGGGCAATATCGACTAGTCTTAAATCCCCTCTCTAACCAACTCTTGATGCTTACAATTTGGATCAGAACATGCATATCTCAGAAAGACCTCTCATCAGTCTGTGGAATAAAAAAACATGGGTGTCAAGTAACCTGGGCATGCTTAATGGTGACCTGAAGTACACATTCCCAATGGGACAAAAAATTAACTGAGGAAACAGCATTATCAAGCAAGTTAACCACACTACTGTACTGTGAATTTGCGGACTCCTCAATTGATTTTGTCAGCGTGGATAGAACACTATAATGGCAAAAATTACAATAGAGAGGGGCTTGTCCCAATCACACAACTAAGTGAAATTTACAACAATAACTGGGGGCAGATAATGGGCTCAAGCACCAGGTATGGCCCTAAAGTAAAGTGCAGCTGGGGGTCAGGCAAGGATTGTCCTAGCTCCTTGCCTGTTAACTAGCCTCTGGATTTGTGAAAAGTGCTTCTTTAAACTTAAAGCTGGACGGTTTTCCCTGAGAGGCAGTCTTGTAATTGGGTGATCCATAGGTTTTTTCTTCACAGCACTTCTATTGAACCGCAAAGGTATTGGATACCACGCTTACACAAGCTTTGCCTAGTTATAAGTATTTCTCTAGAGCAAACACAATGCAAGAGTTTACACAAATTTGCCTTCGACAATGGACATGTTTTTCCACAGCAAGGCACTAGTGTCCTGTAAGCACAGTTAGCCAGATTTTGCACCACGGCTTAATAAGAAAGCAAATTGCACAGAATATTGGAATGTGTTTTAATACTAAACACCTTTGCACTTTTGGGTTATAAACGCACACAAATCAAGTGATATTACGAAATTCAAGAATTTTATGATACAATTGAAAAGAATCGGATTAAAATAGCATACACATTTTATTTATTAAACAGTTTCTATTGAAGCAAAACATAAAATAATAATAAAGCAATAGTTGGGTCCACAGTACATATTTAAACACTTCATTGCAGATGGCATTCGAAAAACACGGTACACACCCTCTCGTTTAACCATAGTGATAATGTCCGGTATGTCAACCAAGTAACCAACACGTAAGAGATCAGATTTGCAAAGCAGATACGTACGCCAGGTGGTACTTATTAAACGAGCGATCACCTTATTCAGTTCCGGGAAGAGCACAGTATCGATATCAGAAATGTCTAATAGTGTATATCGTTCACGTTGTGATTTAACTGTAGGAGATAAGCAGATATTGCAGCTGTATCTATTCCACTTCCCCCATTTGTGGTCCCATTTTTTGGGGCAACCCCTGTGCTTGAATACATCCTTCTCGGCGTTCATTGCCCTGTCCATGTCAACCGCCCAGTCCTGTAGGGTCGGGCCACCCCCACCTCTCATTTTTGCGCAATTTTACGTTTTGCAATGGCCCACCCCAATGACACCCACGTTTTCTCTGTTTACGTTAAATCCGTGGCATCCCATATATTTAGGAGACATAGTTGGGGGAGGCCTTCAGAGTCTTACCACCCACTCTCTCCATCTGCTTTGTAACCCTACTCCAGTATTGTTGCACTATTGAGCAGTTCCATAGGATATGAAAAAAGGTTCTCGGTTGGTGGCATTGCCGGAGGCACAGGGGGGTCAGTCTTCCTACCCATTTTGACCAAAATCCCTGCGTCGAAGTATACAAAATGGAGGATTTTCAATTGGACCAGGTGCAATCTCATTGGGATAGCCACTTCTCTGGGAGAAGCCAAAGCATCACGCCAATCCTCCATCTAAATCCCCAGGTCTACCTCCCAGTGTTGCCGTAGGCGCAGCACAGGGTCCGGGCGATTATTTAACAGCTTTTTATATGTAAGGGATATGGCCTTTTTTTTTAGGCATAGGGCCAAGTATCAATCTGTCCTCCAGCGGAGAGGCCTCGGGTAGAGGGGCATCCTTGGGTAAGGCGGCTGTGACTGCGTGGCTAATTTGTAAATATCTGAACGTCTTGGTTGGCGCCAGTTGGCATTTAGTCTGCAGGTCTGAAAAGGTGGCCAATTTTCCCCCCACCCACATGTCCCCCCCACTGTCGAGATGCCTATCATGTCCCACCTGTCAAACCCAGGGCATTTGCTGAGCTGAACCATCAGGTCTGGTTCCCAGAGTGGTGTGGCTTTTGTAAGTTTATTATGACAGCACCATCTCCTATTCACTCCACGCCAGACCTCGACTGTGCGTGCAGTGGGTCCCTGCCTGCGGGGGGTTGTGTAGAGTGCCCTATTATATCCCCCCCCTCTTCCCAGGAGCCATCGTTCTGTATGGAAGTTTGGGTCATTGTATTCCCTGAGTACCCATTTGTTTATTGCAACCAGTTGAGACGCTTGATACTAAATCCACATGTCGGGTAGTGCAATAGCCCCATCATACCATCCCATCGTCAGTTTTTTCATGGCTATATGCGGGGCCCGATCTTCCCACAACAGCCCTCGCACCACGATTTCAATACTGGAAAAATACGTGTCAGGAATCGCAGGAGGGGCGTTTTGCAATGCATAAAGGAAGCGTGGTAGCATACACATTTTTGAATTAGATGGTAACTTAACTTATATCTGGCAATGCTGATAAAGACCAATGGATATGGTTATATATTATACCAGGCTTCTCCAAAGAGTAGCTTGTGAGCTACTGGTAGCTCTCCAGCTGCCTGTAGGTAGCTCTGTCCTGTGTGTAGCCCTTTCCTACTAAAGTATCAGCTTTTGCTTGAATTAATATAGCTAAACCAAAATTGAAAAATATGTATTCAAGATGTAAATATGCTTTTTCAGAACTGATAAGCTGATGTTTGAAGACCAATTGCTGTACTTTCAAATTATATTTAAATATATTGGAGTGATAAAATAGGCAGCAATGGGGAGACATGCTAATATCTTGGTGCTACGGGTGTCGCAGCTATGGCTATTATGTCTTACCCATGTAGAGGCATTCCAAATTGCTGGCAACCCTTCCAGATGCACTTGGGTTATCACTGCTCATCTTGCAGATGGTGCCCACTAATGAAATCTTGTCTATGTGGTCGCTATTACAATACTAATAATGTTAGTAGCTCAGGATGATTTTCATTGAAAGTAGTAGCTCTTGTCACAGAAATGCTTGGAGACCCCTGTGTTGTACACTTTTAAGTTTTACGTTAAAAAGCAATAAACCATTAACATACATGAACACATTCATCTTTTCCTAAATGTGCAGCTACATGTGAAATTACCTTTTCCTATAAGGACACCAATCTTGGAATCTAGCTTTTCCACGGGATCACAGCTTCTGGTGATTAGTTTAAGCACGGCAAGAAAGGGACGGACATCACAAAGTCTCCTTG
Source organism: Triturus cristatus (assembly GCF_964204655.1). Classification (NCBI taxonomy): domain Eukaryota; kingdom Metazoa; phylum Chordata; class Amphibia; order Caudata; family Salamandridae; genus Triturus; species Triturus cristatus. The sequence goes on along the minus strand of NC_140594.1, from coordinate 808,954,862 downwards.
TTTCATCCTCTAACTCCTCATGTACAGCAGCCTGGTTCACACATTCAAATATATAGGATTCTATCTCATGAAGTAGATGGAAAAGCGGATAGGTCTGTGCATGTTTCCAAAGGTACTGCGAAAGACACAAAATCATTAATTAAAGATGGCTGCACAAAACGAGATACATTTGTTTATTAAATCATATGTTAAATATTCAGTAAATGGGTAAAAACACAACAGGAGAGAACCTCCAATCTACATTGAGCACGTTTTAAAAAACAGCACATTTTCTAGCTATTCCTAACAACCATAACTGCAATTTCACAAAGAGCCAGGTGTCCAAGAATATGAGGGTGTCATATTCATCTTTCAGAAATCACTAAATCCATGTCATTAATATATCTTGGTGATAGTCCATAAACACATACATTTGGCTAGATGTGCTAAAGCGGACCATACTAAACTGAAATAACACTCCAGATGTTCTGAGGGGTGGGGCACAGCTGAGTCATTGGAAAGGAGTTGTCCAGGACAGGAAATTACAACCACCTATTGGCTAGTAGGGTTTTAGTTCAAAGGCCTCTTGCTAGAGGTGAGAACAGTGTTAATTGGCGGGTGGAGGACCGAGGAGAGTGGGAAGGGTGTTGAAATAGGATATCTGAAGGGAATTAACCTTGGGCAAACATATATAAAAAGTGTTTTTCACAAGGTCAGGGAAGAGCTAGACTAAGACTGAACAAATTGAGAACTACCAAACCAGTGCCATGCTGCTGTCCATCCTGAAAATATTGAAGCACGGTAAATGTCCTGTCACCATATTGTCTCCCTGAAATATCACTCACTACCAACAATAAAACCATTCAAGTGGAAGTTGTTCTGGGAGGAGAAATTCTAGACAGTAGGATGCCTCCTTCTATAAACTAGAAAGAATAAGCGTCTCTAGAACTTAAGAAGAGTATAGGGCTTGCAGGGAGGGGAAAAGACAGCAGGGTATCAAGAGGCAGGTTGTTTTTCCTCACGTGTATGGTGCAAATCTGGTGCAAGTCTAAGCAACAACCAGACTAGAGTAGACTGTCTGGTGCTCTTCCATCCTTGAGTACATTCTGCAGCTTGAGAAGGGTTTGGGACATGCACCCCTGCAAAAAATTTTGGTTTTCTTCAGCCTAGTTGAAGCACATGGAATCAAGCCCCTTTGAAGTTTTTGTCGTTTCTGCTCAGGTTGCCAGCCTTGAGTGCGCTTTCACATAATTCCTCCTTCATGAGGTGAATTTGTAAGGCAGTAAGCAGCATCCAAGCCTTAAAAATAGAAAATTATATATAAAAAAAAAAACTATAATGGTGTGTCGCTATTGCTTATGTTACAGATCTACTACCTTGCCTTTTTGGTATCCTTTTACATGTTCGACAAAAATAACCCAACATTTGTATCTACCACTGGAGTCGATAGGTTAGTACGCCTCTGTAAACTGCACTGGTAAAATATTTCCTGAAATGTACTTGTGCTCCCCACCATACTCCGTATTATTCGGGTGGGATTATTGAGAATGCATTCCGAAGCGGACAATGTTTAAAACAGCAGTTAGTGACTATCAAGTCATCTGGGCAATAAAGACTAAATTCAGTGCTCCAGATGTTCAGGTTGGCCAAGAAACAGCTTTAGCTGTCCCATTTGGCTAATTATTTGAAATATAAAAAACACTAATAAAAATACAGACATACATACATACATAGAGGGACATGCAATCAGCCTTCTTCGTCCACGGGTGCTGCTAGCTAATCATTTACATTTTGCTTCTATCCACAGCATAGGGCAATGGATAAGCCCACTTTCCTGCCACTGTCTTCTTGCGCTGTAACAGCTTTTTTTCTGAGTGGAAGGGCATACCTGCCCAAAATACCACTGCACTCCAATGCCTGTGTTAGTGAGCCAATACGTTAATTGGCCAATACTTTATTAGATCTTGCGTACAAAACAGCAGAAGCGGTCTGGTTGGGAAAGACCCATTGTGGGCGTAATAAGAACTTACTGAGAGCCTAACAAGAACTTAGAGTGAACTTTTAACCCACTCATTTCCTACCATTCATTAGTTTTATTGTCACTCATTTGCTTGTTTCTTATCAGATGGCTTTCCTTGTCCATCTTGTGTTTTTCCCTTCCCAGGAGCATAACCTCTTAACCCTTCTTTTGATTTGGCTGACTTGTGTCCTTCCACTGCGCACTTTGAGGATTTGTTTTTCCTTTTTGATTAAGCACTTGACGAGCTCTCCCTCGTATGCTCCCCCCAGAAATGCCCACCCCCAGCGCTCCATGTTGCTCTCTCATGTACTTCTCCCTCACCTCTCATGCACTGTATTGTTTTCTTCTTTGAATGCTTCTCTCCATGTTTATTTATTTATTTATTTATTTAAAACATTTATAGAGCGCGCTATCACCATGGCAGGCATCCTGGCGCTGACTGAAACTAATGGGGTAGGGATGAGATGCCAGAAGCAGCCGGAGACACAAGATTAAAGGACAGAGGCCTTGGGGAAAAGCCAGGTTTTAATTCTTTTCCTAAAAGGGAGAAATTCAGAAATATGTCTAATATCAATAGGGAGCGAGTTCCACAGCTTGGCAGCTGCCACATTGAAGGATCTGCCTCCGGATCTGATTTTTTTAAATTTTGGAACCAAAACCAGCTTGGCTTCAGAGGAACGAAGCTGCCTAGCTGGGGTATACCAGACAAATTTAGATTGGAGGGAGGCAGGGCCTACTGCATGTAGTGCTCTGAACACTATGCAGAGGGCTTTGAATTGAACCCTCTGCCTAACCGGAAGCCAGTGGAGTTTGCTCAACGAGGAGGCTCCATTAGTTCTTCTAGGAAGCCCCAGAGCCACTTTTGCCGCTGCTGATTGGACTCTTTGGAGTCTGTCTAGCAAGAAGCTAGGGGATTCCAGCAGTAAAGCATTACAATAGTCAAGGCGACTGAGGATAGTACAGCGTACAACTTCGGCGCGTGCATGAGTAGGGAGGAGAGGCAGTATCTTCCTTAAGGAGCGGAGGATAGCAAAACAGCAAGCAGAGGTTTTTTGGATATGAGTCTCCATACTGAGTTCCTGATTCAGCATGACCCCGAGGTTGCGGATAGTGGCTACTGGACGCACTGTGGTCCCGGATTCAGGAGGCCAGAAGTTGTTTGGGAAGGGCCGAGGAATCTTAGTGCAAGTGTTGAGAAGAACCTCCGTTTTCCCTACGTTGAATTGGAGGGAGTTGGTTCTTAGCCAGTGAGAGGTGTCACGAAGACATTTGTGAAAGGTTTCAATGGAGATGGAGTCTTCTCCCTCCAAGGAGAATATCAACTGCGTATCGTCAGCGTAGTTAATAATCTTGATGTTGTAGGTTTTGATAAGCGAAATCAAAGGTCTTAAGTATAGGTTAAAAAGAATGGGGCTAATAGCAGAGCCCTGGGGGACCCCATGTGGGACCAGAGTGAACGCCGACTGAAAAGGAGGGATGGATACCGCTTGCTGTCTATCCTTGAGGAAGGAGTGAAACCATTGTGCTGCTGAGCCTCTTATTCCTGCCTCAAACAGACGTGTCAGCAGAATATCGTGATTCACGGTATCAAAGGCGGCAGACATGTCAATCTCTCATGTGCTTCTCCGCTGTGCTGCGTATTCTCACCTCAATTGTGTTCCTCTCTACCTTGAGAGCCACCTTCCCACCATCCACTCCTCCTTTGCACGCCCCAAAGGTACTTTTATTTTGTGTTTTCACACTCCAAATTCTTCTTTTTTTTTTATTTACTGATTGTCAGAAAGTGAATTAATTAGGGAGGAGGGTAATCTACCACATGTAATCAGGTCCCTATCCTGTTAGATCCAGTTAGCGGAATCAGTCATTTAAACTTTAGCTCAAACCCTGGTAGCTATGTCACAGAGCATGTTGGCTGAACTTACAGAAACAGAGAAGCATTTAAAGGTACCAAACCAGTCAAGATGTCAAAAACACGACAAATAAAATCTCACTTTAATTTATAATAATGGAGAATAATTTGATATCATCTAATAAGTAGAACTAGCGATATGAACTTTTAAAATATTTAAGTAAAAATATTTACCTTTGAACTTAGTGTCTTTTCTGGAGATCGAAATCCTCCAGTGGGACAGGGCTGCCAGCTGTGACTGATAAGAGCTTCATGGCGCCAGATACCTTCTCACCGAGCTCCTGCTGAAATGGGTTTCTTGTTGCAGAGAAGCTCGGAGCGGGGAAAACCTGCTTCCTCAGCCCAGCGAGGGCACACTGTGGGCAGATCGGCTTGGCAAGTTTGCCCTGGTCCTCCAGAGGCCTTGAAGACCAATCCTTTAAGTTCCAGGTTTGCAGGAGTTGTAAACGTTCAGTAAGACACAGTCAAGGGTCTCAGGACCACAAACACCATTTGGGGGTTTAGACTCACTCCAGCAGAGACCACCAGCAAGGTCCAGTTGGTGGTGCAGTCTGTACAGGGCAGCTGAACACTTCAGGAAAATGGCCTCTTACATCCTGTTGAGTAACTGTAGCCACACAGGGGGGCCAACCAACTGGCCCTTGGAGTTCCCTGCTTTGTCATGGATACAAGTGGGAGCAAGTTCAGCAGGTCTAGCGCTTCAGGTCTCCTCACAGGGCTCAAAAAGCAGGTGTAGCCCTACTTCTGTTTCTCCACAGGTCCATTGCATTCTGAAGGTGTCCTGGGGTGTCGCATTAATGCCTGTACTAGCTTATGGGTGGGGCGAGGGGGGGGGGTCTATTGGTAAATGTTTTCAGGGGTAACTCTACCCACTTTTACAGAAGATCCTGCCTGCCCTACTGTAAACAACCCCACAGTGCCCCTCGCTCGTTAAATCTTAAACTTTAAAGATGGAGAAACCATTCACCCCTTTGCAGAATCTGTGTGGCAACCCAAAGGTGTGGTCAGGGTAATCAGAAGTCCCTTCTCTGTGGTCACTCAAAGTCAGTTCTGAGGCCAGCTTTCCCCATTGGGTGTGGTGCCTGTCTTACTGAGAGGACAAAATAAGGGGCCTGCTCAAATGTCGTCTGATATCCGCTTATGACAGAAAAGGCACCTTTGAAGTAAATTAAGTTCCTGGGCACAGGCCAAATGGTCTCCCTGTCAGAGTAACAAATACATATCCCATACCATACCAAAGCCATTGTATCTGCTCTTGAAGCAGTTGTCACACTTTGGGGAAATTAACTAATTGGGTGACAACTGAAGGGCTAAAGCAAATTAGCATCCAGGAGCTACAAGGAGAAATGCATCTTTCTAAAAGTCCAATTTCTTTTTTTTAATTTAGTGTTTTTTTTTTATTGAAACAATTATCTGTGTATACAATTTTATAATAATGATGTCAATCACTTACAGTCAATCGGTATACATTTCCCACATGGACCACAACATGTATATGACGTCGGTAGTATCACCCAAAAGTCCAATTTCCATAATAAAATTCAACTTCGCCCATTAAGTTGAGCTTTTAACAATCATGAATGTTATTACTTTTCAAGCTGGTCCGTAGCCAGAGGTATCAGAATTAATATTGCTCAACAGTGTTTCTCTATGGGTCAGCCAGTCATCCTACAGCGCAAATAGCCTACCTTTAAATAACATACACCCTGCCATGTGAACTACGGGGAGGGGGGGGGGGGGGGGGGACTTAATGTTTAAAAAAGAAAAGATTTCTCCTGTCAAAAAAAAAAAAAAAAAAGGCTTTTGGACAAAGTTTTTTTTTGTTGTTTTTTTTTTTTTTTAAACGGCAACAACCTTTCTACAGAGGTAGGCCTGGAGTCATGTTTCTCTTGTTACACTATAATGGCACAGTAACACTGAAGTCTATAGGTGACATTTAACGTTCCATGTTATGGGTGAATGCTGGGGCTCCATATACTACAGCCTTATTGGAAAGTTAAAAATCCCAATTATGAGTAGGCCAATTCGGACAGGTTTTAGGGTCAGAGCACATCCACTAGGACCTGGTTAGCCACGTCCTAGAGCATGCAGAAAAAAAAAGTAAAGAAATCGCACCACCAGTCCACAAAGCATGGGGGTGCACACTCAAACAGGCACTTTCTCACACTAATCCAAGTGGCGTCCACCAATTTGGAATAGTAAATAATAAAAATTAAAAACAAATAGCACCTATGTTATTCCGCTGGTGCACAAATACATTGTGACGCATTTGTGTGCATACTACATCAAGGATGAAAGACCTATTGAATTTGCAAATATTTGTTTGTGCCTATTTTTCTAGCCATGTGTGTGCTTTGAAAATGTGTCTTGATGTCTTGAAAATTCAAAGCTAATAGCCTTTCCTTGCACCAATAAGAATCATTTTTGTGTGATGCGTATTAAAACTAAATAGACTCTCTACCAGTGCTAAGTACACATGCTTGCTGGTAATCATCCGTACAGTACTAGTGAAATTGTGATTGCCGTACCTTTGATAGGATCTGTAAGCAGATAGCCAGTGCCCTCTCCCTACCCAACTAAGAGGGCACTCACAAGGAAGAGAGGTGGTCCGACCATAATTGTACCATTGCTCATCAGAAATTATTACGTGCCCTGAAAGAAAAACCTCGGTACAGAAATTTAATAGCAAGGGCAGAGTATAATCAGGTCCGGCATATTCGCAAACTGGAAGTTAAACAAGAGGCCTGGGAGGATCTATTGTCTGTCGATGTGATGTGATTAAGAATACCGCCAAATTTTGGGAGATCATAAACAGACCTTTTTTTTGGGTCAAGAGAGCAACGTCGTTGCATTCAACATCCCAGAAGAATTATGGTTTAATCATTTCAAACCTATTTACAGCGGCCAGCATGTTCAGGCAAATACAGGGCCCCCATATTTAACCAGTGCATACAGTTTGAACTTCTCTGAACATGAAGTGGCTGTAGCCATAGCCCAAATAACGAGCAATAAAGCCCTTGGTCCTGATGGGGTTCCTGTAGACCTTTTTAAATCAGATATTTCAATATGGGCTAAGTTATTGGCTAATGTTTTAAATACAGTATGTGAAACAGGAATGCCCAAGTCTTGGTCGACATCAACCATTGTCCCAGTTTTTAAAAAGGGTGATAGAGGGGATCCAGGGTGTTACAGGCCCATATCACGGATTGATTCTACAGTTAAGGTGATGGGGAGAGTGGTCCTCAACAGGTTAGCCGGTTGGATCAAGGAACGTGGTATTTTCTCAAATCTTCAATATGGATTTAGGAAGGGCAGAAGCACCCTGGATCAGTGCCTTAACCTATATTTATTATTAGGGAAATACACTGTAGCTAAAAAAGGGACCACCTCGTGTTTATGGACTTATCCTCGGCATTTGACCGAGTAAATAGATCAAAGCTTTGGGATCTGTTGTTAGCAATGGGTATGAATAAGAACATCATTTACTTTCTGTCTGATCTGCATAGGGACTTATCTGCAGCAGTAAGGTTTGACCAAATAGGCACTTTAACGCAGAAGATCAATATCACCAGAGGAGTCAGACAGAGCTGTATTCTGGCACCTCTGTTATTCACCCTTTATGTTAATAATCTAGATTTGGTCTTGTGTAGCTCTGCCAGGGATATCCCTTGTGTGGGGAATCGGTAGATCCCTGCATTATTTTATGCAGATGATGCGGCCCTATTGGCACGTACCGCGGTGGGGCTCCAGCGTTTGTTATCCTCCTTTGCCGATTTTATGGAATCCTTGGACCTAAATGTAAACTTTTCCAAGTCGCATGTCAAGAGCATGGGAGAAAGGCTTAGTTCAATTAAGACGTTTAGTTGTGACGGAACTGAAATAACTAGGGTCTCTTCATTTCCGTACCTAGGCGTTTTATTTGACGAGAGGTATTTCCTGGGCCCCGCAGAGGAGGGCACAGAAAATCACCATGGCATGCTCCTCAGGTGCAGTACTTGATTTTGCCCGAAGGTTGGGAGCCAAACCAATGAAGGCAATGACACAGATATAAAAATCCAAGTGTATTGCCATTGCAAATTATAGATCCGATATTTGGGGGTATAGAAATTGCACAGAACTTCAAATGGTGGAACACATTTTTAAGAAGTTTGCTCTCAGTCCCCTAGTCCACGCCTTCGTATACAGTCCATGGAGAATTGGGTGTTGGTTATGTGTCTGACCTAATTAAAATGGCCCCTATTCCTAAATGGATTGCGATCTGGTGTAACCCAGAATTAGTGCTGAACCAAGAGATCATCCATGATTGCATTGCACTGGACAGGGCTAGCAGTATTCGATGGTTTAGTCATGTAGGTGGCATAGCAAGGATGCTAGGTCGCCCAGAGGTCTTTGACAACCCTGAAATAATATGTAAAAAAAGATCTGGGGTGTGGCAAAGACTTTGTTTTTGCGTTTAGTATCCGCAGAAACAGTGGCAATAGAGCCATCACAACCAACAGCCCGTGCTCATCAGATCTTAAAAACCTCTTTTCTGATGGAGCCTTACTTGGACTAGTCACTAAGCCTCAACATCGCTTTCTCCTGACGAGGTTTAGGTTTAACCTTTTACACTTTCTATTGGCCGAACCCTTGGGTTGTAATAAGTTGAAGGATCAGGGACCCTGTTCTTGTGTTAGTTTTTCAAGGTAAGATACTACGCATTTTGTAATGTTTTGTGCCCACTATCTGCAGATTCGTAAGCGTTTAATCTTTCCAATTTTAAAAGATAAAGGCTTTGTTCAGGTTAGACCAGCCTTAACATATCTGCAGATGCGAACTAGCCCTTGGCAAATTTTTTATATCGCTAGTTTTATAGTTGCAGCAGTTAGAGTTAGGAGAAAAAAACTAAATCTCAATTGCTCATTTTTCGGTATAATGGATTCTCCCTTTTATATTATGTATTTTATATTTCATTGCTGAATTTTTAGAGCTGTATTCTATTTATTTTTTGATTTTCCTTTTTCATTAATACAACACAAAAATAAATCATATACACATACTATACTTCCCAAGAGAGAGCTGTATTCTATTAATGATGAATTTTGAGTGTCATATGTTTTGTACGTGTTGGGTACTTTAACATGCTTTTATGATTTTGAATAATCAAATAAAGTGATTTTGACTGACTGAAATTGTAATTGATTTTTTCTTTTTTTTTTTTTACAAATTAAAATTTTTATTGCATGGCTATGGACGTCACATTTAGGCAGGTGAAATGTATTTTTTTCTTTTTATTGCAAGCTAAACCCTCAAATAAAAAAAATAAAAAATAACTTTAGAAGTTTCTCTGAGAGCATGGTTGGAGACACTGAGTGTTACAGTAGACGGTAGGATCAATGGTGGTGACGTTTTCAGACAGAGCAATTTTTATTTTAAGTAAATCAATTAATCTATTTTACTGACAACTTTGTCAAAATCAGTGCTTAATTTGAGCCGGTGGTTTCCGATGCACGGCACTGGCACTTAATTGTTAACGGGAAAATGTTAGTGTGCTGTGCAGTTCCTAAGGTGAAGGAGTGTTCAGGTCTCTCTGGATTGCCCTCACACACCCCGAAGGATATCATGCTTCATCAAAGGGCTTGTGCTCCTAGTCGGGCTGACGCTGCAATGCCCGATGGGCACCCGCGAAGGGGCTCTTTACCGGAGATCCTTTAGAGGAAGCTGTTTGGTGTGTGAGGGTATGTGGTCAGTTTAGTGAGGTGACTGTGTGCTGTGATTTAAAATAGGTCTAGGGGGAGGAGCCTAGCGCTTGACCAAGATGGCCGCGTGAGCTCTGAGCTCCCGAGACCCTTGCGCCCTCCGTCGACTATCCTGTCTCTAATCCTGTCTGTATGCATGGCATCGTGTAGATGACCTGCCAGGGAGGCGATTGATGCTACCCGCGGTCGGATCGCCCACCGGGAACCGGAGTTATGCATGGCGGAAGATTGCGGCCTATCTCCGAGGAATGCCAGGGGCTAGAGTTGGCAGGACGCCCGACTTCTAGTTGAACAACAACGGCCAGGCGAGGTGTGAATTGTCGGATGGAGGTCCCCGTCCTTTCACTTTCGCTTTCTCTCCCTTTGTCTGCCCTGCCCCTGGAGAGCTCTTGGTGGCTTCATTCTCCTTTGGACGCTCTACATGCTACTCTGGCGGCCCATTGCAGAACTGATCACTCCTGATTCCTCCCGCTGAGGGAGGGCCGTCTTATCTGAACCGACCTGCTTGGTACCAACCATGTCGGGCAAAGCAGAGGTGGATCGGCTGAAGCCTAAATCTACCAGGCGGGGTGCCTATACTCAGGTCAATAATATGGACCGCTATGCTCTGCAGAAGGGATCACCGAGTGGGTCGAGCCAGTCGCCAGATACCCAGAAGGAGGCCTCGCCCTTGGCCCCGGAGCTCTCGCTGCAGGATGTCATGGGCGCGCTTGAAGGGATGCAGACTTCGATTGGGAGGCAGTTTGATGCCCTGGCGCATAAGGTGGATGCCATCTTGGTGGATGTCAACCTGATCCGTGCGGACTTGGGCAAAACGAATGAACGGGTTAAAACCCTGGACCTCAAGACCACGGGCCTCGCCGATGATGTCGCGGAACTGCAGACCGAGGTTCGTAAGCTGAGGACCGAGAGTGATCTCGCCGCCCGCAGGCTGGAGGACTTTGAGAGCCGGGCCAGGCGCAACAACGTGCGCGTCATCGGGGTCCCGGAGTCCTCGGATGAGGCTTCGGTTGACCTGCTCGTCGAGGACTTGGTGCTTAATCACCTGCAGCCTAAGGGTCTTGGGAAGTTCTTTGCGGTTGAAAGGGCCCATAGAGTGCCGGGTGGGAGGCCCAAGGTGGGAGCCCCACCGAGGCCGATTGTCGCCCGGCTCTTTCATTTTCGAGATCGGGACGCTATCCTGCAAGCATCGAGGGTGACGGGCCCGGTCCCCTTCCAGAACGCGTCGGTGAATTTCTATCCGGACTTCACCCAGCAGGTGCAGAGGCAGAGACAGGGCTTTCTGGGGGTGAAGAGGCGACTTCGGGAGAGGGATCTGAAGTATGCCATGCTCTTCCCTGCCAGACTACGTGTGGTGTACGAAGATCGGACATTCTTCTTTGAGTCTCCTGTTATGGCCGATGAATGGCTGGACGCTTTGCCCCGGCGGCGGATGGGAGAGGATACTGCCGCGGATGGGGACAGTGGCTGGGATGGGCAAGGCTGATTTCTCGAAGCCGGTCTGACTCGATTTGACTTTATTTGATGACTTGATTAGAGTGCAGTAAATGCGGAGGGTTGCGGGAGGACGAGGGGAGCTCTTTCCTCCCTTAAGGGTGCTTTTTGTAGATGTTGGGTTTTGTAGGGCGACAGGCACACTGCAAGTTGGGGGGGCTTTGTAAGCTGCAGCAGGGGTGCAGGGTGGGGGGGATGGTTGGGATTTTGGGGTTGTTGTTGGGGGGTCTGTTTCTGCAAGGCGTAGTGATCATCTTCGGTATTGTCCCATGGTGGCTCTTCGGGGGGGGGGGGCCTCTTTGTGTTTGGGGATGGGGGGTAGAGGTTTAAGTGTTATTAGCTGGAATGTTAATGGTTTGGGGGATCGCATTAAGCGCGGGATAGTTTTGCAACACTTGAAACGGTCAATGCCAGATGTTGCCCTACTGCAGGAGACACACCTTATAGGTAACACGTGCTATGCTCTTAATAGGAAGGGTTATAAATTCATAGCTCATTCGGGATTCTCCTCCGGGTCTAGGGGTGTGGGCATCCTTGTCAGGGCCTCGCTGCCATTTGAGGTGGACTCCACCGTTGTTGACGATAGGGGGAGGTTTGTGGCGGTGGCGGGGAGGTGGGAAGGTAGAACTTTGGTTTTAGTTTCGGTTTATGTCCCTCCAGCCCTGCAGGCCTCCACGTTTGTGGATCTGGGTAGGGCCTTGCTGGATCTCCCGGGGGGTATGTTAGTGGTAGGGGGGGACTTCAATGCTGTCGGCTCTGGGCTGCTGGATAGGCACCCGCCCAGAGACACAGGGGGGGCTCAGAAGTGGCTTCCAGACTTCCTAGACACACTCGGCCTGATAGACTGCTGGAGGCTCCGACACCCCACACAGCGTCAATACACCTTTCACTCCGGGGTGCATGGTAGCCTTTCTAGGATTGACTATCTGCTCACTTTGGCTGTGCACGCCCCTTTGGTTTCTGAGGCCAGGCACATGGCGCGTGGCATATCGGACCATTCGCCAGTGTGGGTCAGGTTGGATGTCGGCCGAGAGGGAGGGGGAAGGGTGGCTCCTATTAACCCCTGGTACTTTCGAGATTCCAAGATGCGCAGCGCACTGGTGAAGACAGTTGATAATTTTTTCAAGGATAATCAGGGGTCCGTGGACTCGGCAGTGTCGCTCTGGGAAGCATTTAAGACCGTTCTGCGAGGGGAGGCCCTCTCACTTGTAGTGGCGGCCAAGCGGCGGAGAGATGGCGAGGTTATGCAGGTGGAGGAGGAGATCATGGCTTTGGAAGGAGCGCTAGAGGAGGAGGTAACAGCGGCCTCACTGCATGAGCTGAGCTTGAAGCAAGCCGAGTATAAGGACCTTGTGACAAATGCCGCTAAGACCCTCAGTAGGGAGCAGCAGGGCCGCCTGTATGATGTTGGTGACAAGGCCGGGAAGCTCCTAGCTTGGCTGGATAAAAAAGAACGGGTTAATAGAGTAGTGCCGGAGCTGACGGGTGAGGGGGGAGAGGTGATTGTGGAACCTGAGGGGATTGTCCAGTGTTTCTCGGACTATTTCCGTAAGGTTTATGCCTCGGTGTCGGATAGGCCGCCCGGGGACTCGCGTGACCTCTTGCGGGATATCGCTCTGCCCTGTCTTTCTGATGTAGATAGAGATGATCTTGATGGAGACTTAACGGTCGATGAGGTGGCGGGAGCTATTCGCGCGCTGAACTCGGGCAAGGCCTCGGGCCCGAATGGCTTGCCGATTGACCTGTATAAATTGTTCCCGGATAGGGTAGCCCCTCACCCGCGCGCCATGTTTGTGGAGGCGCGGGGGAGTGGGACCCTCCCGTTGGACCAGAGGCTGGCGGCAATTGTTGTGATACACAAAGATGGGAAACCCCGAGATAAGTGTGCCTCATATAGGCCCATATCACTCCTCAACGCCGAGCCGAAGATCCTGGCTAAAATCCTGGCGGGCAGATTGGTCAGGGTACTTGGAGACTTGATTCACCCGGATCAATCCGGTTTTATTCCGCATCGCAACACCGCGTTGAACCTTCGGCGCCTTCATGGGGTGATCGCCAGGGCTGGCACGCTACGAGAACCGGCTATTGTGGCGTCTCTTGATGCCACGATGGCCTTCGATACGGTGGAATGGGAGTATTTGTGGGCTGTGCTAGCTAAGTTCGGCTTTGGCCCTGGTTTTGTGAGCTGGGTGAGGTTGCTGTACGAGGGACCCCTTGCGAGCGTGGTGGTAAATGGCCGGGCATCGACTCCGTTCCGGCTTGGGAGGGGGACTCGGCAGGGCTGCCCCCTGTCGCCTCTGTTTTTCGCCCTTGCTCTTGAACCTCTGGCGGCGTGGATACCCTGGCACCCGGATATACGTGGCCTTCGGTGGTCGCCCGAACACGAGGACCGCATTTCGCTATACGCTGATGACATCTTGTTGTATCTTGCCTCGCCCAAGAACTCACTCATAGTGGTCTGTGAAGTTCTTACATCCTTCGGTAGGAATTCGGGCCTCGTCATCAACTGGAGTAAATCGTATTTATACGTCCTGAGTGGTGAGGTTCCGCCGGTCCCGCGAACTTGCTCGATCCAGATTGCTCAGCAGGGCTTCGTGTATCTGGGGATCTTTATCTCCATGGACCCCGCTTTGCGGTATGAGAGAAACCTGCTCCCCCCCCTGGCGCGCCTGCGGCGGGATGTTGAGGGCTGGCGGAGGCTGCCGCTCTCCCTCGTCGGGCGCGCTGCCTTGTTCAAAATGATGTCCCTTCCTCGGTTCCTCTACGCATTGCAAAACACTCTAGATTGGGTGCCGGCCAAGTACTTTCGGGAGGTCGAAAGCCTCCAACGGACGCTGTTGTGGGATGGGAGGCCGCGGATAGCGATTGCTAAATTGGCGCTTCCATGGTATGACGGGGGTATCGCGCTTCCAGACATCCGACGCTATTACTGGGCCACCCAGTTGTCCGCGATTAACCACGGTTTCTATGGCCCGGCCCTCAGCCCTGGTTATGCCATGGACAGATGGTTGTTGCGCGGTGGGAACTATCTTAGGGCGTTGTACTCGCGGTCCCTCGACTCATCCCTCACGGGGCCCACTGGGGTGGCGGTGCGTGTATGGAAGATGGCGACTGACTCTCTGGGCTGGAAGGATAGGCTCACCTTAGCTGCCCCGTTGTTTGAATCTGAAAGGTTGGGTAGGCTTTGGCATACGAAAGGGTTTGATAAATGGGATTTGATCGGCATTTCCAGGGTTGGAGATATGCTGATTAAGGGTAGGGTGAAGTCCTTTGAAGAGTTGCAGAAGGAGTATGAGTTGGGGGCGTCTGAGTTTTTCCGATATGTTCAGGTGCGTCATGCCCTGCGGTCAGTCCTTGTGGAGGGTGAGAAGGTACCTGAGTCCTCTCCTTTGGAGGACCGGATCCTTGATGGCCATATGCCGGAGAGCACGATCTCGCTCATCTACAAGAAACTGATAAATGTTCGGGCTGATGTGCTACTGGGGCTGCGGGACCAGTGGACTAGGGACGGACTCGAGTTGGACGATGAGGACTGGCAGTCTGCTGTTTCCTCTCCTAAGGAGGTTGCGATCCCGTCGCGTCTGAGGCTGGTGCAGCTTAAGATCCTGCATCGAGTGTATGTGACGGGGCCGCGACTGGTTCATATGGGATTCTCTGAGGAAGGCCTATGTAGGAGGGGATGCGGTATGGTGGGTACTTTCCTACATATCATCTGGGAATGTGGTGTCATCACGGAATTTTGGAGGCGAGTTCATGCGGTGATGGGGGAGGTGACGGGCATTGCCATGCAGCCGGAGGCGCGGTGTTGTCTCCTGAATGTCTGGGGGCCCACTGACCATGATGAGGCACAGACACAGTGGGTGACCCTGGGTAACATGGTTGCTAAGAGGGACATCGCGCGCTTGTGGGGTTCCGGGGGGCCCCCCACGTTAACTGCGTGGAAAGAAAATATGGACTGGAGTATGCTCAGGGAGAAGACAGTATATTGCGCCAGAGGCCGCCCTCGGAGGTGGCATGCCATCTGGGGGCGGTGGAACCAATACAGGGGGGGATATGTCTTGCCCCTGATCTGGATCCCCCCGAGGAACAGCTTTCTTCTTGACCTTCTTTCCAGCTCCGTATGTAGATGTGATGGTTAATTGACCTCTTGGGCCTCTGCTTTTCCCCCTGAGGGGCTACCATTGTGGGCATTCAGAGTTGTTGCCTTGCTGGGGTTTGTTGTGTGTTGTAATTATTAAAAATGGAACCTTCTCACTGCTCCTTCAATGTACTGTGGACGATTCTTTATACTCTCCTAATGAAGCTGCCGAACCTCCGGGTTGTCGGCTGAATAGCTGTGTCCAGATTCTTGAAGAAATAAAGGTTTTATAAAAAATAAATAAAAAAAAAAATAGGTCTAGTACTTCCCTATGTAGGGGCTGTAGTCAAAAAACATGTTGACCATTTACACCAATCAGACCCTGTAGGATCATTTTCTCCAGACAGGGCTCACGCATTTTAGCTAGGTTAGTGCACCCTCAGAATAAAAACTTTTTTTTCACATAGGGCAGTACTAGACCTATTTAAAATCACAGCGCACACTCACCAGACTACCCTGACCGCATACCCTCACACACCAAACGGCTTCCACTAAAAGATCTCCGGCAAAGAGCCCCTTCGCGGGTGCCCGTCTGGCATTGCAGCACCGGCCTGACGAGGAGCACAAGTCCTATGAAGAAGCATGACATCCTTCGGGGTGTGTGAGGGCAATCCATAAGAGACCTGAACACACCTTCACTTTAGGAAGGGCACACTAACATTTTCCCATACCTTTAATTAGGAGCATTTGTGCAGGACCTAGTTAAAAGCTCCTGGTTCCACCCTTTTGAGAAAAAACGTAATTGTTAACAGCACTTATGACAGTCTGCCACATAGTGGCGCTGTCTGTGTAATTTAGAAGTGAGCAGAGCAGTTGTTAATTTATTCAATATACCTTAAAAAGGACTAATATCGGCTGCAACAGCCATTCTTATAGCGTTGGGTGTCTGGAATAGTCTGAATTGTCACTCTTGTAGGATCATAATGGTTAGTAGTTGTGTTGATACTGTAATTAGGCATGCAGGCTGGGGCAATGGGTGGTGCAAGCTGCAGTGGCCTCCTGACGAGGGCCCTGGCACTTATTATT
Organism: Triturus cristatus; assembly: GCF_964204655.1. Lineage (NCBI taxonomy): Eukaryota > Metazoa > Chordata > Amphibia > Caudata > Salamandridae > Triturus > Triturus cristatus. The sequence goes on along the minus strand of NC_140594.1, from coordinate 808,938,558 downwards.
TTTTTCTTTTTACAAATCAAGCACTGGCCAAAATCTTTGTGGGGCTGGCTAAAACAGCTATAAAGCAGAAGTTATTTTAGGTTCCCGGAACGTTTCCTTTTCATGTATAAGGGCAAAATGGAACTCTAAGTTGGAGAAAGCATCACCAGAGTTGGAGTCACTAACCTATTTAATTACAAGGGCAACAAAATTGAAATGCTCTGTTGTTGAAATTCCCATCATGACGCGTCCAGTGAAACACTTTTAAACGCATGAGTTGATGGGCTTTGGTATTTCACTTACTAAAAAGCATTTTTATACAGCAGACCTCACAGCAGCGTTGACGGACAATTATCAACAATGCTGTCGTCACCATAGAGTTTTAGCAAATCCAGTTGGCCGCACACTGCTCGTAACACCAGCATGTTGCCCCAAGGAACTCTGGTAGATGTAGTGGCGACGGCGAGTACGCCTATGCCACAGTGTTGAAAAAAAAGTATGTGCCGCATTAGCCATCCCTGGACACGTGTTTCGAGGTAGTTGCTTCTCGTCAGCAGGGAGTAGGTAAGTGTAAAGGGGTGCTGCGTGGACTGCCAATAACGTAAAAACAGGTAGAGTACCTCTCAGGGCACGCAGGTGCTGGTCCAGAGCTCGTCAGCCCAAATGGCTCAAGGGAGCCTTTATATAACAAATCCAGTTGGCCGCACACTGCTCGTCACACCAGCATGTTGCCCCAAGGAACTCTGGTAGATGTAGTGGCGACGGCGAGTACGCCTATGCCACAGTGTTGAAAAAAAGTATGTGTCGCATTAGCCATCCCTGGACACGTGTGTGACGAGCAGAGTGCGACCAACTGTATTTGATTTATTTACGGCTCCCTGGAGCCAACGGGCTGACGAGCCTTGGACCTGCACCTGCGCGCCATGAGAGGTACTCTACCTGTTTTAATTACTTTTTGGCAGTCCACGCGGCACCCCTATACACTTACCTGCTCCCTGCTGACGAGAGGCAACTACCTCGAAACACGTGTCCAGGGATGGCTAATGCGACACATACTTTTCTATAACACACCGTGGCATAGGCGTACTCGCCGTCGCCACTACATTGACCACAGTTCCTTGGGGCAACTTGCTGGTGTGACGAGCAGAGTGCGACCAACTGTATTTGATTTATAGAGTTTTAGCACTAAACATAGAAAGAAGTTGCATTTGTTTGCTGCATACATCAGCATGAAAAGATGATCTAGAAGAACAAGTTACTTACCCTCTGCAATGCTCTTTCTGATAGAGACTATGTAGCCGCTGACTCCTCCCCGTTTGAACAGTCCCCAGAAGTCAGATTGGATTTGGAACCTTTTCAGTCATACCTCTGTATTCCGGAAGGTGGCGCTGTGCTGCTACGCTCTGCCACCGTTCCACTCCAGAAATGACATGCAGAGCCTATTAAAGGGCATCACTCCCACATGGGGGTGTCAGTTACTTTTGAGGCTGTCTGAGCCCCCAGACACAGAGCCTCAAAAGCAAATTGGTAGATCAGTGTGCAGATTCTTAGACTTGGGATATCTAAATGGATAGAACTAATCACAGAAAAGGGAGGATGGGAGGGTCAGTGACTAATCTATGGCTAGAGAGAATCTTTATGAGAAAGAGTATTACCAAAGGTAAGTAACTTGTACTTCTGATAGAGACTTCTAGCAGCATATTACTCACCTTTTGAGCAGATATCAAAACAGTACCATTAGGAAGTGGGTCTGTGATGAACTTAAACCAGAAAGTCCAGCAGGTCCCAACGGGCAAAGTGCCCTCTCGGTGAACCTGACTATTCAGGCAATAGTGCTTTGCAAATTTCTGGAGGGACACCCACGTACCTGCCTGACATATGTCTAGGACCGGGACTCCGCATGCTAAAACAGTGGTAGCGGCTATCGCCCAGGTAGAATGAGCACACAGTCCTTCCGGAGGCTGCTTTTTAGGTTGTGCCTGCGACTGCGCATGTGCTCTCACTTAAGAGACGTATTGTTTACAATAAAAGGCTTGGAGCTCACCCATGGATTACTTTTTCTTGGCTTCATGGTCAGTCTTCTTTGCAGACTCCTAATTGGCTAGCACATGCCAAAAGTCACTTCTTTTTCATTCAATAGAGCATGAACCAAGCACACATTAATTCAACTTAATTAGTTGCCTGTGCTGTAATTGAGGTACTGTTTCTCCCCCACCATTACCCAACTCCTTTTTCCATGTTGCCGACCTAGTCTGGTGCTCCCTTCCCACACCTTTCTCATGCTGCATTTTCCCCCTCCCATTTTTGATGCACCTCCCCTCCTCCCTGCTCCTCTTGTGTGTCTTGCTCCTCTCCCTGCACTTTTATTAACACATTGCTGCTCTGGAACATGGCTAAAAAAGCACTATGAAGCGGTCAACTGCAGATGCTCACTCACAGGTGCACTGGTGTAACAGAAACGAGGAACATTGTCTTGAGGGAGAGAAGCCACAAGGAGCAGCTCAAATACGGTTAAGGCCCATTGAGGCACAACAAAGGAAGAGGGAGGAAACCAGCGTTGCAATCCTTTCAAAAATCGCATAACAGGGGATTTGAACTAAGAGGACTGATTAAGCAACCGGACAAAGGCGAAAGAGCTGAAAAGTACCCTCTAACAGTGCCCAGAGCCAGGCCTTGTCAGATGAAGAACACCACAAACAATATCATCAGGGAGTGTGGCCCGAAGGAGGTCAATCTGCCGAGAAACCCATCAAGCTACAAATGTGCCCCAAAGACAGGCGAATAAAGTTTTAGTCATGAGTCGCCTGGCTTCCCAGATGACATCAACCACCTCCAGAGGAAGTTCAAAGGTGTTCAACCATCGCCACCCAATCTCCATGCATGAAGGTGAAGAATGCGAAGGCCGGGGTACAGAACCCTGCCAGTTGCTGAAACAGTAGGCCCTGCAGGAGGGGCAGCTTGATCGGATGACAGATGATCAAGCCCAGGAGGTCTAGATACTATTCACTCCAAGGCAAATCTGGAGCCACTAGGATGTCTTGGGCAGGTCGGTCCTGATCATCTTGAGAACTTGAGGCAGGAGTGGTATCGGCAAAAAGGCATATAGGAGTCCTTAGTTCCACTTGAGGCAGAATGCGTCTCTGCGCTAGAGACCCCTTGGAAACTCCAACATGAAAAAATGCTGACATTGCACATTCTAGGCAGTGGCAAACTGATCGAGCCAAGGTTCTTCCCACTCACAAAGAGACCTAGCACCACCTAGATGCGTAACTGCCACTTGTTATCCATGAGACACGGACAGCAGAGTTCATCGTCACTAGCATTTAATGATCAGGTTATGTGGTTTATCACCAGGAAGATTCCTTTGAGGTGCAAGTCCTCTGGCATAGGCTCTGTGGCCCAACCCGCCACAGGACCACATGGTGGTGTTTTCTTTCCCATGAGAACCTGAAGCAGCCTCCCTTTGATAAATGGAGGGAAGGAAGGCTTTCAGTGCCAAGTAGATGTCCCTCAGCTCTAGAACATGGATACAGAGTTGGGACTCTGCCAGAGACCAGAGGCTTCTGATCCCCCAGCTATCCCTGGTGACAGCCCAGCCCAGAGGAGACCCAATGCAGCTCCTTTGCAGTCTGAACATGGTGAGAAAGGACCACTTGATGTTGGGGCCACGGATACTTCCGACCCCACAGCAGAACCTGCATATGCCACCAGGCGTGCTCTACTAATAGGATGCAGGATGCCATCAGTTTCAATAGCCTCAGTCACCCTCATAAAAATCTAGGTCCAAGGCTGATGGATTGAATGTCCTGGACACTCTTTTTCTAGAGAAAGGCACAAAATCAAACCCCGTCCATAATGGTATGATTATGGGAAGCATCTGAAGTCATGTGTGTCTTTGGCACATTGATAGTGAACCCCAAAGATGACGATTTGCCGTTGTCTGGAGGTGGTTGACGATTGCGGGGGCTTGAGGTATGGGAAGACTGGCACCCCAACCTCCAAAGACGTGCTGCCACCACCGCCATCACGTTCGTGACCACCTGAGGAGCACTGGTGAGACCAAAGTAGAGCTCAAACGGAAAATCCTCCTGTCCAACTGGCCGTGGGGGCGGTGTGCACCATGGCCAAGACCGCAAACCTGCAGGCTACAATACTGGGGTTGTATTGGCTAGTGCTATGGAGTACCTCTGCCAAAACTGCTAAAGGATTGGTAAGGCTGATGCGGCTGGAGAGGTGGGGCAGATACGCCCAAGGAAAGTGCTTTAGCTCTGCTCTCCTTGAACTGCTCGAGAGGGAAGTCGACCTTGTCCCAAAACAGGCAAGTCCTATTGAACGGCATATTGATGAGGGAAGACTGGACATTGTCTGAAAAAACGGTTGACCGCAGCAAGGGATGGCAGCGAATGGCAACAATGCTGATGATTGTACGCCAGAAAGAATCGTGGAGTCCAAGCCACAACGAATAGTGAACTTGGCAGCATTCTAGTGTCCTGAAATGCTTGAGCAAGGACAGGTCTGAGATCTTCAAGGACACCAGGGAGGACTTGAGCCACTGAGTGCAAAGGGTGTGGGAATAGCGCCCCAGCAGGCAGCTAGGTGTGGGAATAGTACCCCAGCAGGCAGCTAGTGTTCACGGACCTGAGCACCAAGCTGGTTGATGAAAACACTTGTTTGCCAAAGATTTCAACACGTTTAGACTCTGTCCCGGGGAATAGTTGGGAACTTGTTGGTACTGGTCTTACTTGCAGACTCTTGGACCACCAAACTTCAGGGAAGGAATGCTGAGATAGGAAAGCAGGATCGCCCAAGGCAGTTGATTGGTGGGCCAGAGCGAGGTTTGGCCCATGCCCCTAATAAGGTGTCTGTAAAGACCTAGATAAATGGTAGGAAGATGTTTGGTCAAGCTGAAGAACTTCAGTCAATACGTTAATCTTAAACTCCAAGGTGGGGAGCTGGAGGTCAAGGACTTAAGCCACTCCATACATTACCTTGGAATATGAAGAGGACTCCTCCATGGCTGGTTCAAGGGGTGACACAGGAGGCCTGTTTCAGGGGAGGTATTGAGCACACTAGCCTCCTGCAAGTCATCATACCAGTTGAAATTGTGAAAGGGCTGAGTGAACTCATCACCTGCATTATATTTATTGTCGGAGTCCATACCAAAAGACGAATGTAAAGTGTATTGTTATCCTTGTAAAGGAGGTTGAGCAAGAGTGGAAAGTGCTGCTTCAAATGCCGTTAGGAGTGGCTTTGGCGGAGGTCAGACTGGCACAGTCTAGGGGCCGCACAGGGCTATTAGAACCTCCTCAACTGGCATCGAAGGATTTGGTATCAGCATCAAAGTCTCAGGGATTGGCGTGGACCGAGGCGTTAAGAGTCACGGTGCGGACTGTAGCCAGAGATGTTGGATCAGACTTGGAGACTCCAGCTGGCGCAGAGGGCAAATCCGCCAGCGGTAATTCAGGTGAAGGACCTCTTGTGCTTTGGGGCTTGAAGGTGCACTAGAGGGAGTCGTGTAAGGAGCCGAAGCATGGCTTCAATCTGTTGTGGGGTGGCAGACAGCATGGGAAACTCTGGTTGGACCGGATCCATCTGAGGACTCTGGTCCAAAGTCGGCAAATCCAGGAGGGCAATCTAGATCCATGGAACTGCCCCCACTCAGGCAACTGCACGTGGTGAGAAGGGGTCGTGTTCTGCTCAGATTTTTAATGCTTCTTTTTAGGCGCATGGACAATTTGGATCGCAACGAAGATCGGCCTCGCGAGGAGCTTCGGCCACTTCTGGAGAGGGAACAGGACGAGGGCTGAATGTTTTACTTGGATCACGACTTAGAGTGGTCTCGGCAAGAAGTCTTTTCATGCCTGGCAATATAAAGCTTTGCCTCGCAGTCCCGGATGACCTTCAAATTCAATGACGCACAGTCAATGAGGGCCTTGGAGTCGTGGCTCGACACTACAGGCACAGGTGATGGGGGATCTGTCACAGACATTTGCTTGCAACGCACTCTACAGAGCTTAAAACGTTTGTTTTAGTCAGAGACATCCCCTACACAATGTAGAATTTAGATTCAAATATTGAGGCAAAGAGTCACGGACAGACAAGAGGAAGCTCCTGATGCACATCAGGATGCTCGGAAAGAATGGAGCCGACATCAGTGGTGCCTATATATGATGTGCAAAACCAAAGGGGATGATGGACGGAGTGTTGAACATTGCAAGCACTCACCCCCAGTGAACTGATCTGGGTTTAATCCATCATTCTTTAGTTCACTCCGCCACCCCAGTTCACACATGGCCATATGCAAATCAATCTGACCCTGTGCCTCATGGGAACAGTCCAGCCCGAACTGCCAAGACATGTCTTCCCTGGACCGGAAACAGCATCCTGAGACCGGTTTCTGGCTAATCAGCCATCATCAGCCAGGATAGCTTGAATCCAGTGGCAAAGTGAGCAAGGGACCCACGTCTGGGCATACCCTGCCAACTTAGGGTGAACAAAGCAAAACCAAAGAGGATGATGGACGGAGTGAACTGGGGTGGCGGAGTGAGCTAAAGAATGATGATGGATTAAACCCAGATCAGTTGACTGGGGGTCTGTGCTTGCAATGTTCAACACTACATCTGTGCAGATGTCTGTAATACGTTTCAACTGAGTAACGAGCACTGACAAAGCCAATAGGTCTGGCATTGGATGCAATCCTTCTGGCTTTGCCAATGATTGCTTAGTCATGATTTTAATGTGAATATTTGAGAAGCTGTAGAGCGCACTCACCAATGTAAAAAATAAACACTCGCTAAAAGCGAAATGATTTATTTTGTCCTCACAAGGCACACTTTGGCACAGCAGTCTCTGGTAGTGAAGAGAAGTACTAGGTGCAGATGTGCTCATATGCAAAATACCAGAATGCGGTCACTCACAGTCAAGTTAGCTACTGGCCTAGGTGGGCTGACCCTATTACCCATGTTGTATGCTGTAGTTGGAGGAAGGAAAATGAGAATAACAGAGCAATGGATGCAGAGGGCTTGCTGAAAACTCCCTTTAAGTACATGTATTACACATATAACTATCTAAAATCAAAACCTCTTGGCTAACACCAGATCTAATAAAAAGGTTGTAAAACTAATTTTATAGAGAAAACATTTGCCGATGGCATTGTCCGTTTAATATACAACTAAATCATAAGTCATTAAAGAAACATGAGGATGTGAAAATTCCATTTTAATTCTATGTCGGGAGCGGAGGCTTCTGATTAGGCTTTATCTTTCTCCATTTATTACTCCAGCAGCCTTTCAAAGAAAACATAATTCATTATTAGAACTACTTTCCCATGGACACAGGGAAAAATGAAAACAGAAAATGTCCCAAACAGTATCAACCAATCCTATGTCAGCACCGGTCCACCGCTGGCGGCTTGGGTGGGAGCAACACACAAATGGGCGGCGGCTGAGGAGGAGACATTACGGGAGGAGGAGGTGAGAGTGGTCCGCAAACACCCAATATCTATGGAATGGGCCATGCTATTATATCAGTTCAAGCAGCTAACCCCGGGAGCAGATCCAACAGACGGCCCGCCCACATTGTCAGCCCTGCACACGCAGTCACAGACCCCACCCAACCAATCTTTCGAAATAATGACCGCATGAACTCCACACGAACACCAGCATCAGGGGTGCTATCGTGGCTTCAGATCGAATTGAATCTGATAGGCAACCGTGAGTCACAGTGGTGCCTTACCCATACGACGTTCCATACCCTCGCTAGAGATCCTGGAGAGGTTCTTCCATGCCCGTTCCCTAGGTTATGCCCCGTTACACCCCAGTTCCTGTGCCATGTCTGGAACCTGAGACAACAGGGTACACTCATCACGATATATCTGTAAGTTGTTTATGCTCCCACTTGATGTATCACCAGTATATACAGATATTATGTACCACCATGGAATATACAGTCTAACCTCACTATTCGATAACTTTGTATGATGTACGATGTGTGAAATATGAAAATGGCAATAAAAATAGGTTTAAAAAAAAACCAATCCTATGTCAGGACGCCTCATATCCTTCCCTGCGGGCGCTCTATCCTCCTCTTTCTTTGCTGCTCCAGCAGCATACAGATGAGTGTTCCTTTATGTCTTTCTAATTTCGACCGTTTATGTAGTGATTTTACTGTTTAATGGCCTATTGGGTTATGACGGAAATGCTTAGCGATTGCTGATATATTCAAATTGCCCGCTTCGTTTAAGTTCTACCGCGGGAGCGTCTCTCTGCTCCTTCGCGGTAACAGCAGTCGCCTCAGGCTCTTGGCGCGGTGCGGCCTCCCGCCACTAGGAGACCACGTGCCTGCTCGCTCACGCTCCATGGAGAGCTTTACCCCCCGGGCAGCCGCGAGTAGTCTAGTTCCGCTCTAGTGATTACGGCGGTGCAGACGGACTCACGCGACCGCGGAGGAAGATCATTTTTTTTTTTGATTGTGAGCGTTTGGGCTGATTTTTTTCTTGCAAAGAGCCCCTGCCTGGAGCCTGAACACACGTGTTGCGTGTAAGACAACATTTTCTTTAACGGGACCGGCCCAGGCAGGATTCAGTTACATTAACCTCGGAATACAGAGGTTGATTGGTCCCAAATTTCATAGTAATTAATCCCATTTACGTGTGGGCTGATTGATTAAGGGTTCTGCCCTTTAGTCCTTCCCCTAATTTTGTCTGTTTAGACGCCTACAATTGTTTCCTCATGGAGTATGACTAATATTATGAAGAGAGGAAGAGGTCCTTTATCCTTTCCTGCATTTCCTGATGTCCCCAAACTGTGTGTGGTCAGAGCTCTCAAAGCCTATGAGGTTGCAACGGTAGATATACGCCCTCAGTGCGTCAAGCAGTTCTTTATTGCTCTTACGAAGCCACACGGGGCGGTTTCGTCCCCTACTATTGCAAGATGGGTTCGCTGGGTTATGCAGGAAGCTGGTATTGATATCTCCTGTTTTGGAGCGCATTCTGTAAGGTGCAATGGCATCTAAGGCTTTTACCCTGGGATCACGGCTAGAGGACATTTTGAATGCCGCGGACTGGTCCTCGGACTCCACCTTCAAAAGATTTTACTTTACACCAGTGGTGTCCCTGGGTTCTTTAGTAGTGGACAAGCTTTAAACTAGCCTAATCAGAAGCCTCCGCTCCTGACATAGAATGCAAAATTTCCTAGCTAACGTGCAGGAAAGTTTCAATTCTATTAAGGAGGCGGAGGCGAGGATTAACCCACCCGGTCTTCATTCGGACCCTCCCAGAAATCTGCGTTGGTATGGTGAGTAAAATTTTTATGGGAACATTTTTCTTACAGACTGTGGTTGATGATGTGGTTATTCAGTACCGATTGACTAGTTAAGTGCTGTTCAGTGATTTCATAGGAGATTACTCCCATGAACGTACTTAGTTTTTCTTTTACCTGATGGTCAGATACTGGCAAGCACGAATAATTTGAAGACTACCATGAAAGAATCGCAGGAAGAAAGAGGAGGATAGAGCGCCCGCAGGGGAGGATATGAGGCGTCCTGACATAGGATTGGTTGATACTGTTTGGGACATTTTCAGTTTTCATTTTTCCCTGTGTCCATGGGAAATGTAGATCTAAAAATGAATGATGTTTTCTTTGAAAGGCTGCTGGAGTAATAAATGGAGAAAGATAAAGCCTAATCCTCGCCTCCGCCTCCTTAATAGAATTGAAACTTTCCTGCACATTAGCTTGGAAATTTTGCATTCTCCTTGTAGAAGGAAAAATAAAACATGACATGGTACTAGTTTAAGAGATTATTTTGCCACTTCCCACTGCCACTTTGGGGCGCTAAGAAGATCCAATATCCATAAAGTTCCAATGTTCAAAAACGCAATGAAGTTAGGACGTTTCATTTTGGCAACAAGATCAGAATCAGGATCAAAAGTACCAAATTCCAGCTGTTTGTTTTGTCTAAAGAGCAGACAGGAGTAGTTTATGAACACAGCATACCCAATTATGGACTACTAGTACTACCAGCAACTTTCTTTTATATTCTGGGATGTTACGTTAGGTTCCATAATATTACAATAGGACCACACACATTTCAACCAGGAGAAGGAGAAACCATGTACACTGGACGACAACCCTTGCGAATCAACAAACTACTTGATCAGATAGGTCAACTAGGGTGTGAGTTCTGAAATTAAAATCTAGGAAATACTTAGCAAAAGTGGAAATTGATCTCCAATGTGTTGCTCTGTAAATTTTAATGAAGGTAACATTCTGCATAAGAAAAGTAATGATTGTCCTTTTCAAGGAATAAGCCTTAAACGTACCCATATTGCAGTGGCCACACAGACCTTCACCCGCAACTTTCCACTGATAAGGGCCCGACCATGTCCAATATTTGGGAGTTTGGCTCAGCCAGGACATTGAGGAACTGTGGCAGGAAAACTACGTCATGATAACATAGTTCAAAGACTTGGCGGCCATCTGATTGAAAATACCACTGTCCATCACTGGGAGATTAGCGATTGCGAAAATGGTTATTCTCCCCAATTTTTTAGGTCTCGCCTGATTCAGCGCTTGCGCTGATCTGGCCGAGACATTTTGTAAACAGGCTTTTTTAAAGTGCTGCCTGGCCTAAAGCTACAGTGCACGTGAACGTGCACGCGCGCCCTCCGTTGCACGCGATCGTAATCGCGATCTCGATCACTTTCACTTTCACGGCCGCTCTCTCCCCCGACGTGAACTTTGAACACTGTTTTCTTTTTGCTGGGACTCCGACTCCGTATAGCACTAACAGGGGTGACAGGTTTTAGGATTTATGTATTTTTATTGGAAATTTATTTAGGTATGTGTTGCTTTAACCTCACAAACGGGTCAGCCGACTGTGCCAGCGCTTAGACGCAATAGGGATAATTTAGGAAGGTAAACAAAAGTATGGGCAGAATTATTTTTGAATGTTAATAATATCGGCGAGTACAAAGCAACCGCAATTTTTATCACACTACAATTATTTGTCTGCTGTGAGGAATATATTCAATACACAATACAAAGGAGAGATTGCTATTTTTATGTATATCTGTAAACAATCAATGACCCTGTTACCTTGCATACAGGATGTCTCTGAGACAGCTGCTCTATGCCATCTGCTTTCTCCGCGTCAGCTGTGAGTATCACCCGACGCGGAGCTTGTAGCATTGTTTTGCTAAATGCTGGGGACATTTAATCCCTGCTTCTTTATGAATGACTTCCCTGTCTTTTCGCAGTTGCAGGCCTGTGCTTCTTAAAAGTTGGGAAAGACTAATTAGGAACATCAAAACATTCTTTGCAAATGCAGACATTTACAGCACCCTTGCCTTCAGATGCATTCGAATTTACAGCTGCTGAACTACCAGCAATTGATAAAAAAATAAATAAATACAGCCTCACATTTTGGATCTGCCATTACCGGGGTGGTTAATGGGTGTTTGGGACACATTCCTAACTTGCTGTTTCAGCAAATGACCTCGAGGGAGGAAGGGTGGAGGAGGGGAAAGGGAAGGGGTGTTGGGCTGCACTGAGGGACCCCTTGGAGGCGCGAGTTTGAATATATTCCTCTCTTCTTATTTGTAATAGCCAGGATACCTTTATTGAAGTATATTTCACACAACACATGGCGCTCCCTTTAGTTTCAGTGTCGAAGCCACATTCCACCAACACGTTTTCTTTATAAACAAACACTCGTATTTTCACCATCTGCAGTTTGATTTGACTACCTATATTTATTGCTCCATCTCACACAATTCTACTCCATGCCATTCCATGCCTTACAATTCCACACCACTCAATTCCACATCCCACAATTACATGCCACACAATTCCACGCTACACAAATCCACACCACACAATTCCACACCACAACACACAGTTCCACTACACGCCCAAAAATTATACACCACACAATACCATGTCTCACAGTTCCACGCCACATGATTTCACTCTACGCATCCCAATTTCACTCCACTGCACATAATTCGACTCCACTCCATGCCACATAATTCCCTTGCATGCCACAGAACTTCACTGAATGCCACATTATTCCACTCCACTCCATGCCACATAATTCAAATCCTCTATACATAATTACGCTTTATTATATGCCACAGAATTTTACACCACTCAATGCAACACAATTCCACGCCATGCTACACAATTCTATGTCACATAATTATACTCCACACCACATAATGCCACTCCACATCATGCCACATAATTTGACAGAACACCACATAATTCAATAGTGTAACATAATTCCACTCCTCACTACATGACTACACTCCACACAATGGCATTCCACATCACACAATTGCACTCCAAGTTACACATCTGCCCTTCATGCCACACAATTGCTCTCCATGCTGCACAATTTCATGTCTCACAATTCGACTCCACGCCACAGAATCCCACGCAACCAAGTGCCACGCAACGTAATTCAACTCCACACCACATAATTTCATGCCATATATTACCCCTCCAAGTCACATAATTCCACTCCACCTATTTTCAATCCACTCCATACCACATCATTTCACACCATGCCACATAATTCCACACCACTCAAGGCCTCGCAGTTCCATGCCACACAATTCCACATCTCATAATTCCACTCATGCCACAAATTTCCACTCACACAATTCCATGCCACATAATTCTACTCCATACCACATAATTCCACTTCAGTGCACAACATATAATTCCACATCATGCCACATACTATGCCACATAATTTCACTCCCTACAACATAATTCCACTCTGTGTCACATAATGCCTCTTCCCTTTCGTGCCACATAATTCAGCTCAACATATTTCCACTCAACTCAACACAATTCCTTGACATGCGACACAATTGCACATCACATAAATCCATGCCACATAATTCTACTATATGCCACACACTTTCACTCCACACCACATAATTCCACACCACGTCACATAATTCCACTCCACATCACTTAATCCCACTCCACACAATTGCACTCCATGTCACACAGTGGCACTCCTCACAATTCCATGTCTCAAAATTTCACTCCATGGCACACAATTGCACGCCATACAATTTCACACCACACGATTCCATGCCACACAATTCCATGCCAAATAATTCTGCGCCACTTAAATCCAATCCATGGCATGTAATACCATGCCACACAATTCAAATCAACATAATTCGGCTCCATGCCACATAATTCCACGGCACGTAATTCCACTCAACACCACACAATTCATTACCATGTCACATAATTCCACTCCATGCTATATGATTTCCACTCCACTCAGTGACACTCCATGTCACCCAATTGCACTCCACATCACACAATTGCATTTCACGCCACACAATTCCACGTTGCACAATTCCACTCCAGTCAACACAATTACACTCCATGCAACACAATTCTGCACCACACAATTCAACTCCATGCACCTAATTGCACTCCACCCTCATATTTCCAATCCAAGCCACATAATTCCACTCCATATCGCATAATTCCAATCCTCTCAATGCCGCACAATACCATGCCAAACAATTCCAGGCAACACAATTCTTCTCCACATAATTTCACGCCACCTAATTCTCCTCTACACCACATAATTCCACTAGTCAACACCCCACAATTCCATGCCACACAATTCAACTCCATGCCACATAATTTCACTCCATGCAACATCACATGACTCCACATCATGCTACATAATTCCACTCCATGAGACATAATTCCACTCCTTACCACATAATTCCACATTGTACCACACTGTACCACCTAAATTTAATCTCCCCAAACCAACATAATTTCACACCACACAATTCCACACCACACAATTCCATGCCAGACCATTCCATGTCACATCTCATAATTCTACTCCACGGAGCATAATTCCACTCCTTGCCACCTAATTCTATGCCACACCACTTGATTTCACACCATGTCACATAATTCCACTTCACGCCACTGAATTCCTCTACACACAATTGCACACCACGTCACATAATTGTAGTTCACGACACACAGTAACATGTCTATCTCAGTGAATGCAAAATAATTCCACTCCACATAATTCCATGCCACATAAAGTGCTCTCCACTTCTCATAATTCCACACCACAATTCCATTCCATGGCACACAATTCCATGCCACATAATTCCATACCACACCCCATAATTCCACACCACATCACATAATTCCACTCCACCCCCATACTTCCTTTCCGCAGAATTGCACTCCATGTCACACAATTGCATACCACGCCACACAATTCCATGTCTCACAATTTCCCTCAACACCCCACAATTCTAGGACACACCACACAAATCCACACCAATTAATTCCATGCCATACCACATAATTCCACTCCATGGCACGTAATTCCATGCCACATAATTCCACTCCACTATTAATGAATCCACTCAATAACATAATTCCACTAAGCGGCACATAATTCAACTCCACCACATAATTTCATTCCATGCCACATATTTCCACTCCATTCCATGAAACATACTTCCATTCCTCTCAACACAATTCCATGCCACACAATTCCATGCCACACAATTCCACGCCACACAATTCCACACCATATAATCCTACTCCACGCCATGCCAACTAATTACACAACACATCCCTTAATTCCACACCATGCCACATAATTTAACTCCAGGTAACATAATTAATTTCCATACAATTGAAGTCTATGCCACACCACACCAATCAATTCCACATCTCACAATTCAGCTCCATGCCACACAGTTCCAAGCCACTCAACATACTTTCATGTCACATAATTTCACCCCACACATCATAATTTCACTCTGCATATTTCCACTCTACTTGACACCACGTAATTCTACTCCCCTCTACATTTGCAGAACAAGCATTTGCAATGCAATAGGTCTCGCATTTACGCAAGTTTGAGCTATTCACATTACAAATACCAATGCCTTTTATTTTTGTTTTCTTTTTTAAAACTTAAATAAAAGGCAGTGTCATTTACAATGCCAATAGCTTAAACTCGTGTAAATGCGAGACCTATTGCATTGCAAATGCTTGTTTACTTTTATTTAGCAATCTGCCTCTCCCAGTCAGCTTTCAACTGAAACTCTGATCCCAACTTGTCTTGTTGGCATGGGCGAGCCAATAATCTCGTGTGGCATGGAGATACTGAAGCTTCCTTCTGAGCAGGGTGGGCATGGGACGCCTGACATGCACTTTTACTGCCTCAGTGCCCAAGAGCACTATGGCCACTTCTGGCTTCACCAGATATTATTTCAGCTGCACACTGCACTTGAGGCTGATCATGTGGCCCGTGCCCGCTCCAGACATTCTTATAAGGCCCTGCCCGGAACATGCAACACGTGGAAAATGTAGCATGCACGGGATGGGCGTGGAATGAGCTGCAGAAAAGGACACATCTTGACTATATGTTTGCCCAATCTGTTCCTATTTCAGGACACCAATACTTCCAATGGATACCGACACATGGATGTGGGTACGTCTGTGCCCATTGCAGCTGACCTCCTTTGGAGCAGCGTACCCAGATGGTAGCTTTGTTGCCCACCAGTAGCTGTTTTGGGATTCTGCAGCTTCCTTTCCTGACACCATGACTTACTATCAGCTTTCAGTATCACTGTGAGGTCTCCATGACACTTATCTGGCAGCCCCCCAACACTCATAGTCATAGTGGAGATGCTTACCAACCCTTTATCCGGCAAGTCGATTACATATGCTGGTATGCAGAAGGTCACAGATTAGAGCGACCTCTACCTGAAAGATTGTCAGATTACATCAATGTGGGGATTAGTGAGCAACAATGGACTCCCAGCCCTAGGCCCTATCCCCGAAATACAGGTTACTCCTGATTCATCTTTAATTTTCACACAGAATCTACCACACTCCTGCGCATCTGCTGCATATGGGGCTCGTGGAGGATGTGCGCTGCATGCATTGTGCGGATTCATGTGCTGATTTTCTGCACTTTGGGACTTCGGGGAGGTCGTGTTTAGGGATGTAACCAGTATTACAGGCCACCCACGTGAGCGTGCTCCCCAAGTCGCGATACTGGGCTAGGTCAAGGAAGTTTCCCCCGCAAGTCCTTTGTATGACGCCTATGTAGTTGCTACTGGCAAAGCACAGGTTGGCAATGCATTGGGGTAGGCGACAGGTGCCCAGCAGAAGCAAAGGGTGTGATGATGCTGCCTTTGTCAGGAGATGCTAGTTGCGCACTGGGAATGGATGCCTGTTCGCTCAAGCCTGAGGGACATTTGGGCCCCCTTGATAACTTACCTCAGACTACGTGGAGAGAAGACGGATAACACTCAGGGTTTCGGCAGTGCCCTCCTGAATGCAGACGTGCCCGATTGCCCCTCCTCACATGATGCACTGCCTCACTGTACTGCCAAAGTGGGCTGACGCCTTGGCCTTCTATTTTGGTGGATGTGCTGTCACCAGACCCCTTGCCTGTGTAGAGTGTACACTTAACTGAGTGGCAAGTTTGCTTGTTATTCCCCTCCTTCCCTTTTCCACCTGCTCCACCTTCTTTCCTCCCTCTCCTCCCCCCTCCCCCCTGCTTTCTTTCCCTCTCCTATCCCTTACACGTTCTCGATGCATACAAATGTACCCACATTGGGCTGAGTATGTTGATAACAAAATATTACCCAGGATCCAATCAATCTAGCTGAATTTTTATTGAAGGAGCCAAATTAGTACAGGCAGTCTCATAGATGATAATCAATAGTTTAAGCATTTTTTTGAGTGGTTACTCCCTAAGAGTTCTCTTTATATCCAGGGAGTGACGTGGGCTCGATGATGGGAGGATGGATTCAAGAAGGAGCAGGAATGTGGAACAGTCCGATTCATGTGCCAATCAAATGACTTGAAAGAATGCATTCTTAACTAAACTCAATTATGATGAAAGTCTGCAAAATAAATGTTTAAGAAAATGCTTTGATGTTTATCATACCCAAGGACGATTTAGATGGCTACCAAGAAATATCTTTCACAAGAGAGGTTGAAAGTTAGACTTTTACATAGGCTGACAGGTCACTATCAATGTTTAGGGAAGGGAGACTAATTTGTTTTTTTAAATCACCGAAAAAGACCTGAAACACTGGAAAAGTGAAAGAAGAAGGGCAACAAAGTATACTCCAAAGAAGAATAAAAAGGAGGCTGGATATATCCCAGAGATGAAGATTTGGTAAAAGTGCCTCTTCCTAGCAAGTGAATGAATGAATACAGACTTATATAGCGCATGGCTACCCGAGGGCATCCCAGCGCTTGCTATGACATCTAATCACTCACCACAAATTACGGGAAGAGAAAGGTCTTCAATTGCCTCCTAAATCCGAAGTACTCATATTATTCTACTACTGCTTGAACCAGGTGTAGAAAATCTTTATTAAGTTTTTTTTTCTGGACTGCATGTCTCCATTAAAACATTAATCCAGTATTGCAGGAACTTCACATCTTTGCGCCTGGTATTAAGGGGGCAAGAGGAGATGTTTGCTGAATGAAATGTGCAGTGTGAAAAAGCAGCTGGCATTCTGAACTGGACAGTGATAGTTCAGATTGTGGTACCTTGCGCCAGAGGCTCAAGAAAAAGGTAACTGATCTTCCTTTTGGAGGGGCAAAATGTGCTTGACCTCACAGAAGTCAAGAGATTTGCTCTGCCAAAGTACAACATGGCCACTTTCACCACCCCATCAGTGAGTGCCATCCAGCCTGTACCACAGAGATCACTTATTTTCATTAATCTAGTCAACTTTTTCACACAAACCCCTAGCAGAGTTTGAGTTTAAAAATATTTATAAAGCGCAGAGGTGCCTCCTCTACAAGTACCAATCAGCAACTAAAGAGAGGACACTTTACAGAGAACAAGTGCATTCTTTTGGCCTCTTTAGCAACCTAGATGCCACAATGGTTTCACCTGAGACTCAGTTCACTGCGTTCTTCTATGAAACCTAAGAATGATATCCATTCCAGTGGAAGAGGAGGGGTGGGGGTGGTCAATTACCACCACAGGACCCAGATAACCATTAGCATATATATGTTTTCTCAATGGAGAATAATGGCTATGCCCTAATTTTTCACAGCCACCCCACTCACCCCTGACACAAGCGGTGCCGCAAGAATTTCAAACATGAATGTAACAAGCATTGGCATAGCCAATAGGTCTCGCCTTTGGGACCTCATAAGTATTTAGCTATGCAGCACAATATCCTCGGTGCAACAACATTAACTGTTGCTTGGTTAAACACTTATAAGGTCCCAAAGGCGAGACCTATTGGCTATGCCATAGTGTTAGCCACTCCACCAGGATTCCTCATCCAGTCTCTCCCTCGACCACTAGGTAGAGGTGGAGGCATTGCTATCATCTACCGAGACTCTTTCACCTGTAACTCCAGCGACGCACAAATCTCAGACTCTGAAAGCCTCCAATTCTCAATCAAACTAGACCCTACGAATTCCCTCTCAGGGATTCTAGTCTACCGTCCCCCCGGCCACCCCGGCTCCTTTCCCAATGCCCTCCTAGACACTGTAGCAACACAGGCTCACTCCGTCACGAATTTTATCTTAGTGGGAGACTTGAACATCCACTTCGAAGACACTTCAGATTCTGGAGTAGTCGACCTGATCACTGAACTAGCGACCTCGGACCTCCGTCTCCTTAACTCAGGAGCCACTCACATCAAAGGCCACCTGCTAGACCCAGTGTTCACCAGCACCCCCGCAATGCAAGCAATAGACTCCATCCCCCTTCCTTGGACGGACCACTTCTTGGTCCTATTCCAACTTCCAGGATCCCTTAGGAAACCTCAGAAACTGCCCACCTTCACTAGAGGCAGGACTTGGTCCAAACTTCCCATTGAAGAATGGGCCAATACCCTGATATCTACTACCCCGACTCATGAAGATATCCCGGACAACGCCGACAGCAACTTCAGAAATTGGATCACGACCTCCCTTGACTCTGTGCTCCCACTCAGAATGCGCGAAGACAAAACCAACAACACGGGCTCTGCACCGTGGTACACCCCAGAACTTCGTCAGCTCCGCAAAAACTGTAAAAGAGCCGAACGGCTTTGGAGAAAAGACTGGCATAATGCCAGCAAAGAGGCCTACCACTCCTCAGTCAAAATCTTTAAAACTGCAATTAAGCTCTCCAAAGCCTCCCACTATGACACCCGGATAAAGGAAGCCTCAAATTCCTCTAGGGAATCCTACCTCATCGTGAAGGAGCTATTAAAAGTTCCCATCTCTCCCTTGCCCACCACCCCCCAGGTAGACAGAAGCAATGACCTAGCCGCATATTTCAACAATAAAATCGCCCGTATCCTCACATCCCTCCCTCCCCCTAGCCTCCCCACCCGCAGAAACATTATTCAGCCCCCCGATCAGACGGGAATACGTCCCCAACTCGAGACATTCAGGCCAGTAACGCATAACGAGGTGAACGCTACCCTGAATAAAATAAAAAGCGGATCTCCTTTAGACCCTGCACCCTTGAGATTTCTCAAAAACGTGGCCCCCGCTATCACCCCTACACTCACGGAGCTTATCAACTGCTCACTTGCACAAGGATCAGTTCCCGACAGCTGGAAAAGTGCAGTGGTGAAGGCACTCCTTAAAAAACCCCAGCTCGATCCAACTGATATGGCAAACTACCGACCCATATCCCTCCTCCCGGGGATTAGCAAGATCACCGAGAAACTGGTGAATAGTCAACTCTCCCGATTTCTCGAGACAAATAACATCCTACGGCAATCCCAAACCGGGTTCCGTCCGGGACACGGTACAGACACCGCCCTGCTTGCCGTCAGAGGAAGCAAGGCGCATTCTAGACTCAGGAGGATCAGTGGCAGTGATCCTTCTGGATCTGAGTGCCGCCTTCGACACGGTCAACCACCGTGTCCTTCTTCATCGATTGGCGAAAGCAGGGCTCACCGGGATGGCACTCAGCTGGATAGAGTCCTTTCTTACTGGACGCACGTTCCAGGTCTGGGACGGGGAATTCCACTCGTCCACACTTCCACTTACCAGCGGGGTTCCTCAGGGCTCCTCTCTGAGCCCCACACTTTTTAATGTGTATATGGCCCCTTTGGAAGATGTGGTATCACCATTCGGGATAAAAATCGTGAGCTACGCTGACGACACACAATTGGTCGTCTCCCTATCCCAACTAGACGACCACCCAGACAAATTACCAAACTGTCTCACCGAAATTCACGGGTGGATGTGCGAATCGTCATTGAAACTCAACGGTTCCAAAACCGAAGTGATGCTCATGGGCAAACAATGGGCGACCATCCCCCCGGCGATCTGGCCAGACGTGTTCGGGGAAATCCCCTCCCCGAAACACGAAATCAAGACCCTCGGAGTCTGGCTAGAACCCGACCTCTCAATGAAGACCCGTGTCCAGGAAACTACTAGTTCAGGGCCTCATAATGTCGCGGTTAGACTACAGCAATATGGTCTACCTAGGTGCGCCGGAAGCTACCTTAGCAAGACTGCAAAGAGCCCAGAACGCAGCAGCTCGCCTAATCATGAGCGTACCTCCCAGAGTATCCGCCAAACCCGCTATTAAGGCTCTGCACTGGCTCCCAGTCCGCCAAAGGGTGGAATTTAAAGCCATGTGCACGGCCCATAAACTAATCAATGGATCGGGACCTGCGATTCTCAGCGGCTTGGTCACCCCCTACATAGCACCGAGAGCTCTACGGTCTGAGAACGAGCACCTGGCCAACATCCCCAAATTCAAGAGAACACGTACCGGAGGCCGACGTTTCTCTGTAAAAGCGTCCACTGGTTGGAACTCCCTCCCACGCTCCCTCAGACTGGAGCCCAACTACCTGACGTTCAGGAAAAAACTTAAAACCCTCCTGTTTCCTAAATAAACCCTTCGCCCTTATCCCCCTCAGCAGGTTTTAATCTTCACAGCGCGGGGATGCCCTCGGGTCACCAGGCGCTCTACAAGTTGCTAAAATAAATAAATAAATAAATATGCCAATGCCTGTCTCCTTAGTCTGTGTGGCTGTCCTTCCTGACCTCAGATGCTTTCCAAGAGGACACATTGTATTCTGTCATGATTCCTTGAAGCAGTATGGTTTCTGTCCTCCCTGGAGTTTCCAACGTTGGAATCCTTACACCTACAGCTCTGCTACGCCTTCATCACATCCTACTATAAACTAAAATCCATGCAGTGACACCAGTTTTAAATACCTTACTTCAAATTTAAGGCATAATCAGCAATCCTAGTCAAATTGCCAGCCTTTATGGGCTGTGCGACACTGAATCTCTAAGCTGACTTCCAGTGACTCACGAGCGCAGGACATCTGCCTAGAATCCTTACTGTTGTACCTCTTTGTCTATAGACTGTAACAGTCTTCTGCGTCTCATATCCATAGTAGTTTGTACGAACAAAAGGACAAACATTTTCCAAGGATCCCACACTACCCAAAGGAGAAACTAGGAATTCGGTCCACTGGCTAAAATGTTGTGATCCAGAACCGTAGACCAGTGAGGACAATGTGGCCTTTCCTGCTTTCAATTAGATAAAACCTCTGGATTAACAGGGAAATAACATTGATTGGCTTCTTCCTCCTCGAGGGTAAAAGTATTAGTGTAGTTGGTGTATACTACTTAGTTCCACACAAACATGTAACCTATGCCCTGATGTACTCACTCAATAGGAAGGAATTGGCTCAGTCAGCCAGGTGCAGGAATTGCAAGGTTCCGTCTCTTTTTCTGGCTCTGTTCCTGGTTTTTACTTACTTGTTCCCAGAATGAATTAAGTTGTGGAATGGATTACTTTAGGCGGACCACAGGAAAGGCCCGTCCTTACGGTCTGGTGACTGGTCATGGTATCTGCTCTTTTTGCTGGAGCAGGATGATCTCCATCCTCCCACAAGAAATGATTCTCCTCCCAGTTCCTGATACTGCACACTTATATAAAGGAAGGTTTGCACTCCAGTCCTGGGCTAGCCTAATTTCCAAGAATGCATTTGCCTGTGACTCCACTGACTTGAAATGCCTTCTGAGGGGACAGAACACCTGGCAATGCAGAGACCGTCTCCGCTTCAAAACAGTGCGTTCCAAAGCAGAAGTTAAAGCAAACCACAGCAGAACATGACATTTCATGCTTCCTATGCAACGCCCATAATGTTTAATGCACCCCCAGCAGTGTCCGAGATTCCAAGCACCCAGCCAGCAACGAGTGAAGACGTGTATCATCAAGAAGTGAAACTCCAGAGTGGTTGGGGTTTTCATACTGCGCCATTTTGTTAACAATTGCAGTTCTAATGAGGAAATAGCAAAGCCACCAACTTACCCTCAGTTGCACACCAAAGTCTACCCTTTTAAGTGTTTTATTTCCTCATCAAACGGGTCAGGGCGGGGAGGCGTGCGATCAGGACCGACAGTGGACTTGAAATGTCGTGGAAACTTTGATGTAAGGAAATATAACTAGAAACGCGTGGTGCGTGAGGGTAGACGGCGGATACTAGTTCTCTCCTATTCCTAATCATGAATGTAACTGTGTAAACCTGCTTGCAAGAAGTTAGGGGAAGCAAGTAATGTTTCAAAGTCCTTGGCAAAACATTAGTAGGCATTAGCAACTCTAATTTTGTTGAAAAGAGCCAGGAGATTCTTAATGACTTTCAAGTAAACAAGAACTCTTTTTAATCTTATCCAAACCATAGCACTGTCAAGACGCAGCATTCTCAGCACCAGGCTGAAATGCTGACGCTGGGAAACCCGCGTATACACAGGCCTATCAAGTGGAATTCTGACCTCCAATTTAAAAGCCTCTGCATTGAATTAAGGCTAGAATTACAGCTCGAAGTTGTAATGATTTTGCACTGAGCAGCAGAAATGATGTGTGTATACATCTCTGGCAGAGTTCTGATGGCCACCTGGAAGGGGCTGGACTACACAGGCTGTGAGTGGCACGGTGCATACCGTGCTACGCTTAGTTGATCATGGACATTTTTACAGCGATACGGCTCTCCCAAGTACGTTTTACCTCTCTTAAAACACAGGGAAACGAAAAACACCAGCAACTTACGATTCCCCGAAAGGCCACGTTAACCCCTTCTTACCCTGCTACTTTATTTGAAGTAGTAGCGTTCACCGAAAGACTGCTCTCTATTTACTTAAAGCTTTTGCAGCCTAGTTGCATAATCTGCCATTAGTTTGGTCGAGGCCTGGTTCCATTCAACATTGTGGGTGATCTAGGACAAGTCCGTTCACCCCACTCCCGTGCCTTAATAACATGTACTGCAGTCGTCTAGTACCAGAAACAACAACTATGTAGTCAATCAGTAAGAGTCACTGTTAAATTAGATTTTTTTTACTTAATTTCTTTTTTTTTTTTAGTAAATGTTTGTGAATGAGGAACCTTCAGAATAGTCACGTCTTGGAAAACGAGAGAGAACCAGGAATTATTTAAAAGTCATTTACATATATAAGAGGGATATTTTTGAATGTACTAGAATTGTATAAAGCACGATTCTCCCATCTGGCTTCCCTGGCGCTATACAAAAAGTCCATAAAGAACAAAAAATCGGAATTGTAATAGTTGAAAAGGAATGTTTCAGGTGTATTCTGAACAACAGGAAGATGTAGAGCAAAGAGAGGACACAGATTAATTCAGAGAGAAATATTGACAAAACTAAAGAATCAATGGCCAAAATGAGGTTTCATAGCACAGGTAACGCGTAAAAAATTGGCAGATGCAACCTCAGCATGCAAAAAGGTGTTCTGTGGAACAAATCTTTTAGGTAGTTGGGGCCTTCCTTGATCATAAGAGCCTGGTAACACACGCATTGGCATAGCCAATAGGTCTCGCCTTTGGGACCTTATAAGTGTTTAGCCATGCAACAGTTGCATAACTAAATACTTATAGGGTCCCAAAAGCGAGACCTATTGGCTATGCAAAGCGGCCGCGAAAGTGATCGCGATCAAACATCAAAGCGGCCGCGAAAGTGAAAGTAATCGCGGTCAAGCGCGCGCACATGCATTGTAGCTCTAGGCTGGCCTGATAGCACTTTTTGGAGCCCTCTCAATAAGTCTTGCCAGACCAGCGCATGCGCTGGGTCAGGCGAGACCTAAAAAGGACTAAGCTCCTGTTTGGAGCTCTAAACAAACAATTCTTGCCCTTCCAGAAGTTTAAGTCGTCAATTTTGGCCATGACCTGACAGCAGTCAATAACAGCTAAATGTGGCCTGTAGTATCTGCAGAATGCTTACTTTCATGTACATGGCCTGCAGAAAAATAGGAAAGACCACCCTTTCATTGAGGATAACCAACACTACCAGCAAAGAACACTGCAGTTGGACTTAATGCCACATTTGAACGTGGGTCTCTGTGATGGCCATTCAGCAGCTGCAGGAGGGAACTGCTATCTTTACCTTGATGGTTGCCTCAGTAATGCACTGTGAGGAGGCAGAGTCCGGTCTCGCCCACACCCAGAGGACCCCAGACACTTTTGAGTTCCAAATGAACTACACAAACTTCTCCCTGGTGCAATCTAAAAGGAATCACCTAGGAAATGTTGGATATTTCAGCCTGCCTTCACTAGAAAGTGTAACAGTCATCAGACAGAAGGTGGACATCTTTGTGAAGAAACAGGACAGTGTCACCCTGGTATATCGAGGAGTCTGGGATTACAAGTACCTTACATAGGTGTAGTCCCCAATACCAAGCTGTACATGAATTTCCATTTAGCAAAACACAGGAACTGGATGCTGGGCAATCAGCTCAAGTCTGTCCAAGTCCTTCCATCGTTCGCTCCGACCTTGCAATTGTGGGCACAAGATCCCAAACTCTAGGTTGGCTGTCTCCTGCCTGCATCATCTGCAGCTTGTGCTTGAGGGAGGGTGTAGGCGGGGTTCAATACATGTATGCAATACATGGAATTGGAATGGCCAATCTAAAACTTGTGTGATAAATTAGTTTAATCCCTCAGCATAAGCATCTTGGCACTAAAAGCAATGACTAAAAGCAATCTTTCTAGCATTACAAGACTTCCTTCGAGAAGGGAGATCCAAAGTGTTGACAATCTAAAAATACAATACCACATAACTCTTCCAAGTAAGGAAAGAAGTGCTCAGCCACTATTTGCAGCTCTGTCTGCAAAACACCTATGAGAATGGGACTTCGAGCACCCAATGTTTAGATTAACATCAGAGTTAACAGACTGACCCTACTCCTCTATAAGGGTGGAAAATTATTCAAGAAGTTCTCAAGTCCATCTTTGAGGCCTGGGGTGTTCCAACCATGGACACCTCTGCCATTCACCTGTGCATTACTTGACATCAATGCCAGAGCAGATAGCCCAAAGAGACTCTTCCATGCAAATGGGAAATTTTCAATGAAGTTCTCCGTTCCATCTTTGAGGCTTTGAATATTCCAATTTTAGACACATCTGCTATTTTCCTGCACATCAGATGCAATCAATTTGACTCTTGCAGTTACCTCCATATTAAACATATAAAATCAAAGATTTACATATTTGTCTGGCAACATGAGCTTCTTCTCTGATTGGATTGATGTGTTCTCTTTGCCCAAGCAAAACCAACAAAAATCAGAAATTCAGTGCTCACTTGTATTCATTATTTTCTCCAGACCTGCAAACACACAGTTCATCTACAACTTTCTGCTTGAATAGCCATGTGCAGTGCAACAAAACTGTTTTAAGCCCCACTCTATTCTAGCTTCATGGGGTTTCACTGCCATTGTTAATTTGCTCCTGTAGAATCTTTTTTTTTGCAATCATAAGGACATACAGGATGTCATCCGGCTGAATGGCAACTAGGATTCAGATGAACAGATTTCTTGTTTAGGAGAATACAGTTTTGTAAAATAGCACTCAAAAGGTGGGATGATCTTCTCTGGATCTTCGTCAAAGGAACTTGTTAATATTCAGAAAGCAACAAAAGAACGCTTTATTTAGGAAGGCGGGATGAGGTGTTTGGGTACTCCGCACTCTCTCAAGGGTCAACACCCATTTCAGATAACCGATCACTTTATAAAGGACTATGAACATGATCAACAGTGACCTATTTATTGACTACAGTCACAGTAAAAGAAACGATCATAGGGTGAAATACCAAATGGGTGGGTGGGATATTAGTAATGAGATGGGGGACAGAGTGAGAACAGGAACAAATTCTTGGGTTGGAGGGAGTCTAGTTAAGACGCACACACGAGGGTGGACAGTTGTAATCTGATTATTTTCCTACAATATTCTTTCACCATCATTTTGTGGGCTGGGGTCTTTTCACTTGTTAAACAGTTTCCTACTGTTAGGGCCTAATTACAAGGTCTGTTAGTAAGCCTCAGCCTGCTCAGAGGCTTATCGACTGACATGGTAGGTTTATATTCCGTCTGCCAAACTAAAATGTCAGCGGTCGGATTGTAATGTGGCTGGTTAATCCGATTCGGTTCCGGCGCAAGAAGCCCGCCGGAAACCGCCCAGAACGCCTTAAAGACTGTGCTTCCGCCATCAGGATTATGATGCCGGTTTCTGACAGCCTTTCCTTTGCTCGACAAGGAAAGACTGTCAGAAAGCAACTTCCTTCTCAGCCTAAGGTTGTGGCCCTGGTGCCCCCTTCATACTCCTGCTCTGTGTGGCAGGCAATGTGAGGTGCCTGCCACACGGTGCAGTGATGTGCAAAAACGTCCATTTAACAATGGGGGCTTGTGCTGCAACTGGTTTTGGACCGCCGCACAGGCTCTCATTGTAAAATGGAAGTTTGGGACTGCACCAAGTGTGGTTGCATCCTAATTGCAGTGTCTGGACCACCAACCAGAGGCCGATCGGGTTCGCATCCGTGGTGATACCGGACGGAGCAAACTCCGACTGACATCGTAATGAGGCCCTCAGTCTCAGAATACCAGGTTTAGGTTTCTGGAGAAAAAGAATATCTGAGAACGAGGAAATGGACAAGGAGAATCATAAGTGGGTGAATCTTGGAAGAAGGCAGATAATTAGAAATAAATTACATGTTTGCATTATTATCTTTTTGATTTAAAACCACATCCACACATTTTAATGCAGTGGCCTGGGCCTTGCGACATAGCTAAAAGTTTAAAGTTAATTGGGGTGGCTAAAAACATGTTTATTGGTGTGTGGCATTCACTGGGAGCAAGCAGTGCAGATACCAGATTTTAAATCTGCTATCCACACCGGTTACTGACTGCTGTCATGAAGCAACCATAGGAACAAAAATAAGTTATTTTCCACTGCTGCTATGAGAAAAGAACACAGGGCTGCTCTGACTAGGCTCTCTAAAACCGTGTCAGAATGAATGTGGTTCTTTGCTGGAAGGGGTGAGAGAACAGCTTTGAGCAGAAGGCTGCGAAAAGCACAGATTGTGGCACGGTGGGTGGCACAATACAAGGAATTATTTGTATATATTTCGCCGGAGGAGGGGTGGATTGTAGAGTGGATGGCGTGGGTCAGTGGCAGAACACCAGGTTCATTTTGTTAAATAATGTTTTTGGGGTGGGGGCGGGTTAATGCTTAAGGTGGTGTGGTACAGCAGCAGAAGGCCTTGTAAGACCATATACTTTATCACTCCCCCATGACCCATCCATACCTGCAAACCTGTTGATTGAAAGCTGGGGCATGTGAACTGATGTGGCCATACACAACATTTGTTTTGCTTATAATTAACTGTGAATAACTGTCATTTTTCAGCTCAGGGCTCTCAGTGAGTACAGACAACTTGAACTTTGCTCTTCTTGACTACTGGATTCCATTCAGAACTCCTCAATGAAAAACCTCCCTATTAGTCACTGGTACCCAACTACAATTCAATATTTCACTTGAGCGAGCCAGTAAGCCTTAAAAAATGTTCAGAGGAGTTTAGACCGCTCTCAGTCAGTGAACTATTTAAAAAAAATAAGATTGCACTTAGTGCAAAAGTGCCAGTCTTCTCCCAGCACATTACTGGAATGTGAACTTTAAAGACACAATATATCATTATCACACACAACCTTATCTGTTGATTTCTACTTCTTCAAAGAAAACAGTCACAGGTAACCGATTCGCTTCAACAGTAATTTGCATGTCTTTTTATTTTAAAATATTGGTAGCGATTTTTTAAACTGCAAATTTAGTGCCTAAACCAGCATGAACGTTTAGTGCAAGGAAATTTCAGTGGCTATTACAATGTAAATGTTTTTGTATACATTTTAATGGTTCAACTGCGATTCTAGTGAACAGTAAAAATAAAACAAAAAAACAATTCTTAATGTTTCATGACGCTAAAGATTAATCATGTAACCTACAGAAAGCAGTGTTACTAGGCCTTTTTAACGCACTAAATCAAAGCACTTGTTCTATAAAAAAAAAAAAAAAAAAAGAGACTGGGGTTGTATTTGTCAGCTGAAAGATATAGTTTTGAAAACTGCTGTTTGTGTAAAATAAGAAGTGGCTGAACTCTATAATTTTATACTTTTGAAGGAGGCTTTACCCTAGTGCTGCTGCGGTTTCTTTTGGTCTCATTCAGACAGTATACAGTCTTTACAGCAAAGGCGTTACCACGTGTTACTTTTACAATTATATTTATAGAGCGCTTACTACCCCTGACTAGGTGCAGAAGCACTTTTCAGTGAGGTAGCACGCTACTACGAAACCCAAAGGAGTAGTGGTGGATTAGTATAGGGAAATATAAGATGTAATTTGAGCAGTGGCAGTGCGTCCATTGGGGGCACTGGGGCGTTGCCCCACTGGCCACATCGTCCTAAATGAAGCAATTCTCAACTCCTCCA
The DNA here is from genome assembly GCF_964204655.1 of Triturus cristatus. Lineage (NCBI taxonomy): Eukaryota > Metazoa > Chordata > Amphibia > Caudata > Salamandridae > Triturus > Triturus cristatus. Next base: position 808,909,786 of record NC_140594.1, on the reverse strand, counting down.
CTATCGCGCTGCCACTGAAAAAAGACGCTACTAAGTTCGGTTGAAGTATGATGTGTAATGTGTAAGGTACACGCGCGTGTGGCAATCCGCCGATGAAGGAGGTGGGGGGCGGGGCTGCAGCAGCACTTTGAGTGACAGTCAGACTGTCACTGACAGCGGCGCACAGTGCGTGTGTTCGGGTTTGGGCTGGTCATAAAAATGACCAGCCCAAACATGCGCATTGTCAGCCACTACTATACCATTAGCAGGAGAGCGTGGGAGGGGGACCCGAGAGGCCCTGCAGCCCCCCGGTCTCCTAGTGGGCGGGCCATATCCGTGCTCTAGCCAATCCTGGCGCTGCTAATGAAGCATCTGGATTGGCTGAGAGTGAGACACCTGCCACGCAGTCTGAAGTTGTTCCTGCTCCGCACCGGCCCAGACCTGCTCCGGAGTCCGGACCAGCCCTGGAACTGGACGCAGAGGCGGCGCGGGATCAGTTAAGTTTTTTATGGTACCCCCGCCCTCAAGAATTGCGAGCCACTGGCTGATAACGCCTGCTCGAACACTGATACCTGCAATGTTAATATGGCACACTAATTCTGGTAACAAACAGCACAGAAAATCCCTTGAGGCGCCGCTTTCTACGGTAAATATAATGTACTCGCAAACATCCTATTTTGTCAGATTTTAGTATTAAACCGGAAGTCGCGTCATGATCAGATATGTAGTTGCACCGTTAGTGCCAAGTGTGCCCTGTCACAGACACCGCTTGCCGTATCCTGATTGGTGAGAAGGCACCTAAGGGAAGGGAATTATTGAATATCGCCCATCATGTAAACCCAGAGGCTTCAATTTGATCTCTGGAAACGCGCTGCAATATCAGAGGTCTGCTTTTCCCTGGCACAGTTTCGCGGTATTCGAATTAGCCACCATTCTTCACTTCAATAATGAAAACGAGAAGCATATCACTTATACTCGTTAGAAGAACTTTTCTATTTCTTTGTTTTCATGAAATAATTTGAAAACTGAAAGATCGTCAGGGGTATTTAACAATACATTCCGCTTTTTAAGATCGTTATGATTTTTGTGGACAAATTAAAAGAATGCCTCAGATTCCACGGATTTTACCTACTCGATTATGAATCGGCACTTCTCAAAGCTTAAGCAGGCCTCAGACAGCAGAGCTACTGCTCCACTCATGTACACTATTCCAGTCCTAAGGGGCCGCGCATATTATATTCAATGCGGCTCCGGCAGCATCTGCTATTTGTGGGACTAGGAGCCGGCACCCCGTTGGCCTGTAACATCCCCCGGAGCCTCTCTTTGCAATAACTGCACGGGGTTCTCAGCACTTCCTTCCCTCATCCATCATTATTCCGGTGTCCGAGCTCTTCGTCCTCAACAGAGCTCCTCGTGACAGCGGGCCTGTTCCGTGGCTGCCCCCTTCACAGACCTGGCTGGCACCATAGTATTCCTTTAAGGGTTTTATTTACCTAGGTTATTTTAATCCACTTATCCCTATCGCTAACAGTCCTGTTTTCCTTTTTTCACTACCAATGCTATTCACCCCATTCCCCCCCCCCCCCCCCCCCAAACACCTTTTGCAATAATTCCCCATGAAAAAAAAGCAAATTTGCGTTTTCCTCGTGGATTCTTCAAGGTATTTTTCGCCCAAAATGTCACATCACATTTTTTTTTTATTCACAGTTTTCTGTGTTATTGCATTAGATATTTCTTTCAGCATGCTGATTTAGAACCGTAGGAACGGGTTTAAATAACTTGGGTAAGTACTTTGTTTAGAGCTCTGCGACTTTGCAGCTACTGCGGAGCACTAACGGCGGGGGGAGGGGGGCTGGGGGGACTGTAGGTGATAACTTGTTGAGTACAGACATTTCTTTTAATCTCACACGGGTACCATTAGTCATTCCGAGGCTTTTTAAAACAGACATCACTTCAGATCCGGAGTAGCACTTCTGAAAACGTAGCATGCATGCTTGTGTCAAGGGAATACATAGCAAGCAGTAATGCTCTTATGCGGCACTAAAGAGATGAGGGGTTGAAACTGAAAAATGCAGGAAGGGTAGATTTTTCTTTAACGTGCCTTAGATCCGTCCACTTTGGAAACTAAAAAAAGTTATTTGTTTTATTGTTGGTGGGCCGTAGCTGCTTATACGTTCTTTGTAATAGTTAACTTACAGCTTTCCATCCTATGTGATAGTACTGACACACTGTATGAAATGATAAACATTGTACGGGAAGACTAGAAGTATTTATACCAAACCACTTCCAAAGTTCTGGATTTAAGTCAATCTAGTTGGTGTATTTGCAATCATTGTGATTTTACATTGCAAAGGCCTCTTTGTGCATTATGTTCCATTTCTGTGATCGCTCGCACCAGTGAAATGAGATTCCATAGGAGAACACACTGTCTTGTTGCAATTAGAGACATGTTTGTAAACCATCCTTTTTTCAGAAAATTCTTCGTACTAGAGCAGCAGCTCCATTGCATGAAAACAGAAAATTAATTTAAGGAAATAGTGTCATCATATTGATGTACAGCACTGCATAGTCAATGGATGTACTTATTGTATAGCTGAAACCATTACAAGTGTATCAGTGTGTTAAAAAGTGAATATGGGGAAATGATATCAGCATACGCAAAGATTGTCCTCTATAGCTCATAAAAATTGGCAATTTCTTGTATGATAAATAATTCAATCGTATTGCTTCATTAACCTTCCTGCTTCCTCAAATTTGCTTGAAAATGCACCATCTGTCCACTCTTTTTTCAAAATTTTCTCGGGGGAGAACCCCTGTAGGATGTTCGGGCTCACTCGTTACGCTCACTCGCCGGAGTGCAGTACGACTATAATTTTACGCAGCACCACTTTCAAATGTCACCAGCCACCACTGAATTTGAGTGGTGGACATGCGAGTCTGTTAGTTTGATACAGTAGGATAAAGGAGGGATAGAGGACCGAAGCATCTACTAGGGTTATTTGGGAGTTCATATTAGTCAGATGAGGTCTAGGATAAGTCAAAGGAGGGAAGAGTCTAGAAAGGGTTATATATGAGATCATAGTAGTAGAATGAGTTTTGGGGTGATTCAAGGAGGGATGGAGGAGGGGGGCTGTTAAGAAAGGGTTTTAGGAAGATCATAGTATTATGAGGATTGGGATGAAGTCAGAGTGGAGGAAGAGGATATATTGAGAAAAGGTATAGAATGAGACAGAGTGGAGGGAGTTAAACATTTTTTTCTCCACAGTAGGAGTAAAGTAATACATGTATAGATAATGAACTAAATAGAAAGGATATACATGTATAAGGAAAATAAACAGATATAATGATGCACTACAGAAAGTTCCATATGCGCAAGTATGGATAGAAAGAAAATTCAGAGGTGTTGCTATATGTAAAAGCTAAATTATTTGTGTATTTTCTCAAGTTCTTTCATATTTATTTTATTTATGTTTTCCTCAATACTCGAATAGTGAAGCAATTTTAGATACAATTATTTTGATCATATTTACATATTTTGATTGGTAAATAAAATAAACAGAGACCCATAAGCATCTAATCAAATACTTATATGAAAACACACATATATATATATTTAACTAAAATATATACGTTTAAGAATACCTGAAGACCATATATTGTATATTTTGTACCAAGAAATCTACGTATCCAAATACATACATATAATCCAATTATACAAATTTACATGCACAGACATATGCTGTAGATTTGTATTTGAGTGAGGTGGTCATGTAGGAAAGAGAACTCTTAAGTAGTCTTCTAAAGATAAGATTATTATCGGTCGCTCTTACGTTTGGGGGTAGTGAATTCCATAGTCTGGCTACTACAACAGAGAAAAATGTACCGCCCATGTTTTTTTCTTGTATGCTGGGGTTTCCAGCCATGTTGCCAATCATGAGCAGTGGTTCCTTTCTTGGATGCAATTGGTGAATTATTCCTGATAAAAAGTAGTCCTGTTCCATGTATTGTTTTGTGGGTGATACAAAGCAGCTTGAAGTTGGATCTTCTGGCAACCAGTGACTAATGTAGGGCTCTCAAGGCAGAGGACATGTGGGCTTGTGGTTTTACACGTAAGAGTAGTCTGGCATCACAGTTCACAATTTGTTGTAGTTTTTTCATAGTGGATACAGATGATCCATGGTAGAGACCATTGGCGAAATCAAGTTTAGACAGTACAAGAGAGTTAGTAGCTTGGACCTTGTGTGGAAATCCTGGGCGGGGGAAGATGCGTTGCAGAGTTGCCATAGTAAAGAAGCTAGCTCTTGCTAACTTGCCCACTTGGGCATTCATTCACTGATGTGGAGTCCATGGTAATTGCAAGGTTTCTTGCTTCCTTAGATACTTTAGAAGATGGTCCCAGATAGTCAGGCGCAGAGTGAGTCATACATTTTCTACTCGCACATGTGAATATTTCTGTTTTGGAAGCATTACATTTGAGGTGGCTCCATGTCATCCACTGATCAACGGCTCTGAGGCAACTGAAGATTTTAAGTTTCCATTGTCTTTGGGGCTTTCCAATTTAATAAGTATTTGTAGGTTATCTGCATAACTAAAGCATGTGAGCTGAAATTCATCCATCATTGCCAGTAATGACTTCATGTAGATGTTGAAAAGAAAGGATAAGATGAGAGCCTCGAGGGACCCCTGCTTTTGTGGTTTGAATGAGAAAGGGGACGCATGGATGATATTTGTCCAGTTTTGAAGCTAGAATGTGATCCAGTTGAGAACAGTCCCCTACATGTTGGCTTCGTAGAGTCTTTAGATGGGAGTGTCATGGCCAACTGTGTCTAAGGCAGCTGAAAGGTTAAAGACAATTAGTTCAGCAACTCCGTTCCGGTCTACTGTATTTTTAAGGTAACCCCAGATGGTGACAAGGGCAGATTCTGTGCCTCTTCCTGGACAGAATCCTGTTTGGAAGTCAGAAAGTATGGAGTCATCTTCAATGAATTGTGACATTTGGGCGAATGCTGCTCTTTCGATCAGCTTGACCAGAAAAAGTCCATTTGTAATGGGTCTGTAGTTGTTTGGGTCACGCAGGTCCAGGTTTGTTTTCTTGAATAATGGGCATTTGTTTGCCTTGTTAGGTCTCGCCTAGGCAGCGCACATGCGTTGCTCTAGGAGGACCTTTAGCCATCGGTCTTCACTTTTCAAGCACTGCACTCGTGCTTTTGGCGGCATCCACCTTGTGGGTGTGAGCAGCAGCGCGTCACGAGTGCAGTGCTTGAAAAGTGAAGACTGCTCCCCCAAGTGCGCACCACTCGCAGGCTCACCTCCTGCTCCCCCTCTCTCTAACAACCTCTCCGCTTCACGGCACCGCGCTTCATGTTTCATGAAGTGCAGAGGGTTTTTTTTTCTTTAAAACTGCCACTTCTGTGGATGCGTGTGCAGCCGGCCGCCTTTTATCAACACAGCGTCTGTTTCACGGCACCGCGCTTCATGTTTCATAAAGTGCAGAGGCCATGAAACGGGTGCCGTATTGCTAAAAGAAAGGCACGTGGCAGCTTCCTCTGACTTTGAAACAGGGCTTTAAGTCTTGTTTTTTATTACTTTAGTTTACTTTACACGCAGGAAATGTTCTAATTGCCGGAACAGGTTTCAGGAGCGAGTGCAATATGGCTTCTTTTGCTGTGTGCTTACTGTAACAAGAAAATCCTTTAACATCATGGTGCGGTGGTGGCATTGTTAAGGTTTTGGACTCAACGGATCTAGTCGTGCGAGTTAAAATTGTGATGCATTTCATTGACCATTTTACCCATAATAGCTTTGCTTTACCCATAAATGTGTTTTAAGGCAAAAATGTTGATTCTTTGCTTTGAAGTGTTTTGTGATATATTGGTTAGTGAGGAAAAGGTTTCCTTGTGGGCTTAATCTTTGTATTTTATTGTTGGCCAGTAAAAATACAGTGTAGTATAAATGATGGTGAGAGGAACATAATTTACTAACTCAAACGACTGCTTCCCACCTGTAGTGTAGCTTGCACTGCTGATTCAGTCTTGCTAAATTCCTAGATATTTTCTGCGGTTCCCAAAAGGTTCCCCGACTTTGTTCTGGTCACGTGCAAGTCAACTCCAGGTTAATCTAAAAGGCTAATGTCTTGCCGTTTGAACATAGGTCCCAAAATGCTATTAAGAGCACGGACTTTATTGTGGAGAAAGAATACAAGACCTGCGTTAATGTTTTTAAATTTTTAGTAAACAGTTTGCATTCATCTACAGACATGGGAACTAAATTAGAGTCTGAAACTATCCAACAGGCCAATCGACTGTGTACCTTTCAACTTTGACATACTGTTTTAGGTTATTACTGTTGTAAGTTTATTTCGGTAAGTTGATTGCATAAAATTTAAAGTTTAAAAAAAATATATATTTTGACTAGTTGAAGTTTAGGTCATTAGAAAACCTTTTCAACACCACCTGAGTTAAATCCAAGTCTGTTATGCATCCACCAGTTTAACACAGAGGCACAAAATCATGTCAGAGTTCAGATACCACGAGAACAAGCATTGGCATATCCAATAGGTCTCGCCTTTGGGACATTATAAGTGTTTAGCCATGCAACAGTTGATGTTGCACCAAGGATATTGTGCTGCATGATTAAATACTTATAAGGTCCCAAAGGTGAGACCTATTGGATATACCAATGCTTGTTTTTATTCTTCTTGTTTTAAATAGGATTCCAACAGGTCTGCTTTGTTTGTGTAATGACTTGCTAGTTTGTTAGTACATTCTTGAATCATGGGATGAGTTCAGTCTGTGCATTTCGGTTTACGAAATTCCATGAGAATTTGATACAACTCTTTCTTTGCACAGTTAGCATTTTGAACTCTGTCTGAACAGTACCTTTTTAAACATTTGTTTTAGCTTCTTTGATTGTGGACTTGTATATTCTGTTACATTTGTATAGGTGAAGTACGTCTGGATTACTATTTGTTGTTTCATCTTTTTTAGTCCTTTTGTCCTGATATTTTGTTCTTAGTCGTATTAGAATAGCTAACGCTTCAGAGAGGTATTCACATTTTTTATGGAATTTATTGTGTCTAGATCTGTGCTGGAAGTTAGTAGAGTTTCTAAGTATTCCAAATTTAGCTTGATCCACGGTCGATTGGTGGATGCATGTGTGGTAGCCTTGGGTACGTTGATTTGAAGTGTTTTGAGTTGGAAAGTTACCAGATGGTGGTCTGACCATATGATTGGAGTAATCCTTTTAAAGGTAACTAGTACTGGATTTTGAAACATGGCATCTAGGATGTATCCAGTGATGTAGGTGGGTTTGTGGATGCTCTGCTGCAGGTTTAGTGTGTCCAGGCCATTGATGATAGTTCTTGGATGTGGCATACTGGGTTTGTCAAACAATATGTTTAGGTCACCAAAGACGCATAGGTTGGAGTGTTGAGTCTTAAGCAGTAGTTGCAACACATAATTTTATGGCAATTTACAATGATGGACCTCACCACGCAGCAAGTATGCTGTTGAGGGAATTAAAGGGTTGAAAGGGGTGTAAGGGTACAGGGTTGTAACAGTTTTTAGATTTTATGAATAATGCTAGGGGGTAGTAAGAGGTTCAGGTAAGGATCCAGGTATTTAAATGTTTTCTGGGTTCAGGGATGGGTGGTGGTAGTAGTAGTATGGGTTTTTGGAGCTCTGGCATATTTAAGGGATAGAAAGGTGTTATAAGGGTTTAGGGATGGGTAAGTGTATGGGGTTCTTAGGGTTCAGAGAGAGGTAAGGTTAGGGGGCAGTAATAGGTGTTTTTTGGGGGGTTTTGGGTGAGTGATGGCAAGACGTTATAAGGGATGGGTATGGGGTACAAAGGAGTTTAGAGCTCAAAATCAGGTAATGGTATCCGGTAGTAAAGGTTTAGAGGGTTAAAGGAAGAGTAAGGGTAGGGTATAGTAAAGGGTAATAAGTGGTGTTTAAGTATCAAGGATGGGTAAGTGTCTGGGGTAGCAAAGGGTTAGGGTTTTAAAAGGGAAGGGAAGGGTTTGAGAGTACTAAAGCGTTTATAAAGATAGTCTGAGACAGGAGTTTAGAAGAATTAAATCAACATGATACACAAGGCCCCCGGACTCCTTTCAATTCAGGGATCGCATTGACAAACAGCATAGGTACAAAGACTTGATCACCAACTCCCATGAGGCTGTCCCTGGCATTCGCTGCTGCAGATAATTCACAGGGCTTATATTAAAGTTGGGGCCAGGAAATACATATGCTGTTTAGGTGAATGCGACCCCTGACTTGAAAAGGGTCCGGGGGGCCTTGTGTATCAAGTTGATAAAAGAGCAATTGAAAGGGCCTTGTGAAAGGGATTGGGAACTTTGAAATACCTTTCTTTGTAAACTGCATTGTTATGGGCAAAGAGATCAAGGCTAAATGTATGAACGATCCACTGTGAATTCACACAAGACTAAACTGAGAGGTGCAGCGCAGTAAATTCACTCATCAGCACTGGGCTAAAATGACTAATGTATGCACTCCACACAGGAAAAACATTTGCACAGTAACAGATGTTTCAATTCCTTATAATACAGAAACAACTCTGTAAACCCAGCAACTATTTGAAGCTGTAACAGCAATGAGACCACAAGTACCAGAATGGCCATCAGAGTACGAAAGGCACAACAGCACATATGAAAACAGACTCCGCTACCGTGATCAAGACCGCAATGGTTAAAACATGTTGGTGGCATTTGATGCAATGTTGATGCTAATTAAATTAATATTCAAATTGATTGAGAAATCAACACCTCAGGATTGCAGCATCATTATTTGGTTTATACACACACACACTCATAATAAATATATATATATACATACATACATATATACATACATACACACACATACACACACACACACACACATTCTATAAATATATTTCTCCACATTGGTAGCTCACTAACAAACGCACTCAAGCCTTCACAGGGTTACCAGCCTCTATTTGCAATCAGGTATGGACGTGTTACACAAGCAGGTAAGTAATGCAGCTTCCCCCAGTTTCCTCTTTTTCATGGGTCATAGAGGAAGTTCGTGCATGCTGTGGGCCAACTCCCTTAATAATCACAAAGTCCCTCCCTCGAGAAGGCATTGCTGGGGCTTATGGGAGTTGAAGTACCGAAATGTCCGCAAAGAGTTCAAGCCCACTGATTCCTGCAATTTAAGTCCTGAGTGGACCCCTGCTTGATGACACGTCCTCAATCCTGCATGTCAGCCCCACAATTGGAACGAGGTATTTGTGCCTGTGGCTCCCTTCTAGTCCTGGGATGGTGCAGTTTCTGGCGGATGAGCATCTGCCTCGATATTTTCTCCACATTGGTAGCTCACTAAGAAACGCACTGGAGCCTTCACGGGGGTACCAGCCTTTATTTGCAATCAGGTATGGACGTGTTACACAAGTAGATAAGTAATGGAGCTTCCCCCAGTTCCAAAGTGTTTCGAGTTTCCTCTTCTTCATGGGTCATAGAGGAAGTTCGTGCATGCTGCGGGCCATCTCCCTTAATAAAGGCTTGTAACCCCGTGAAGGCTCGAGTGCGTTTCTTAGTGAGCTACCAACGTGGAGAGGAAAAAGAAAATCTCTCTCTCGCCGCACTCCAGGGGAGTAGGTTGATTATATTTATTGATAACCACACAGCAGCACCTACTCATTTAGACCCGATGGTCTTGTTCATGGTAGGGAGTCCTATTGCGTTTTTAAATATCATTTAACCCATGTTGCCCATTGTGTGGCATTATGGGTAATGTAGTTTCAAAAATTAAAGTACAAATTAGAAAGCAAATTTTCGGTTGGTATAAGAATATGCAAGTCAAATTTAATGACATTGTGTAGGCTGTGAACTGCTTGAACATTAGCATAATACAAAATAAATTTATAGCAATGTCAGCATTATGTATATTCATTCAACCAATGTGTCCAAATTTAAATGTCCTATGTCCAAAAACAATCTAGGCCTCAGTGGCCAAGTTTCAGGCTGTACTGTCTCACATTATAAGTGAATATACAATGTCCTGGTGCTCCATATTTTTATTCATTCCCAGGATGATGGGCTTGATACATCATTGTGTCTCTTTTGATTGTAAAGATACTTGCCTCAATTATTCCCATTATTTTTTTAAATGTACATTTAACTCCTCATCATTATTCAATCCTGTTGGATGCTTGGCTATTAATTGAATGATGTATAGTGATTCCATTTATCTCAATTTCAATGTTCTGTCTCCACCTGTCATGCTCAGCTACCATGTAAATTCCTTAAAATACTAGTCTTCTCCACTAATTTATGATAATTCAATTGATGTTTGGCCACTGCATATTTTGTTTCCTTAGTTTGAACTACCCTGATATGTTCCAAAACGCATTTTCTCAAGAGGCATGAGGTGGAATCACTTTCTCATAGGAAGAAGGAAAGCTCATGTGTGTCCTATTATTTATGCACTTAGTTGTGAACTGAAAGTTGGCTGCACCATAGAAATGCCAAAATGTGGCTGGGTGGAGGTTGCTGAAGTTACCTGGCCAACCAATAGGACGGAAATGCCACTGATATTACAGAAATGTTGGTGGTTTGTTTTTTACATGACCACAAGTGTAGAATCAGGTTAAATTAGAAACAAGAAGCATGATTCTATATACCTTAAAGGTTAGGTTGCAATCAAAGTACACAACCAAACTCCTGGAAGGAGACCAAAGGTAATGTAGTGCACTTCTACCTTGAAATAGACCATAGTTCATTATTAGAAAACAAATGATCATCTCTGAGAATCTTGACATTTCTACTTTGTAAGGTGGGTCTTTTCCACATGTGCTGTGACTAGGCACTTTGGTCCAACACGTCATTTGGCAGAGTCTCATCTTGTACACCTTGAGCCATAATAACATTGTGATCATCTCACCCCTGGATTACAGAGCTACACAACAATCACATAACACTAGGTTAAAAAATAAGCTTGATTTAAGTGACAAGAAAATTAGTCAACTCACCTTTTTAATGTAAGAAATTGTAGACTCCCGAGGGACATCTAACTGGATATATATTCCAGTTGGCAGCATGCAGTCCACCTTGATCGTGGTATTGGCTGCTAGGGGGGAATCTACGGCCCAGATGTCGAGGGCATCTGTCACAGCCGGAGGCATTTTGCAACATGAACACTAAGATAACCGCATGACCCTAAAAATAAGAACAAGTAAACTTACTTAGTCCTTTGTTAGTAATGAAAAATGCAGATAAGCAATGTGTCTGCTATCAAACTGAAAACTCATCTTTGTGTTTATAAATAATACAAAAATGAACTTTTGTAAATTATCCATTTAGATGTAAATGTCACAATCTTAAGATCAAATTGAAAAGATGGACTATAGCATCACGTTTTGTGAAATATAAAGCATCTTATTAACACATAACCACCATACACGCACACGTTTCGACACAAAAGCATGCACCTGGGTCAGTGTAAAGAAACACTGCTTTTATATTCACAAATGCAAACCGCTTTTATTAATTACTGACCATTTTGGAACATTCATTTGAATATGGACCTATGGTGCATAGAGTTTAAAAATACAATTATTAATACTCAAAATTGGTTCACAATTTATCCAGATCTCGTTGAAAGCGACATTCAAAATTAAGCTAAAATGTTTCCTCAAAGCACTTCAAAGAAAATCTACAATGCGAATAACTTCTGCACACAAATACAGTCCTGCTCACTTTGATGTGTGGGGACACTAATTATATATATATACACACACACACACATATATATATATATATACACACACACACACACACACACATATATATATATATATACACACACACACATGCATATATACATACATACATATGCAAATATATACATATATATACATACATACACATACATACATACATATACACACACACACACATATATATTCATTGGAAAACAAAGCAATGGTTAAAGGCACGTTAAAGTTAGGTGAAAAATACAGTTAAAATAGAACGTTTAAAATCAACAAAATAACTGAATTCACCAGATACAGTGATGTCAAGTAACTATATGTGTGCCCTAAAGTAACTATAAATGGCCCCGCCACAGTTTCTTGCTTCTTGGCGCCCCGATCTGTAATGGGGTTTCACTACAGGAACTTACCTCCTCCCAAAGGACACTCACTGACCACAGTGCCTATGGAAGGATACAAGAAGGGTGTGGGGGTTGGGTGTCAAGGGGAGGAGGACATAAAGGAACTCGGATGTGTGCACAAATGGGAACTGGCACATTTAGTATCCACGGTTGCTTTTCACCCAGCAGTAGTCTTCCACAACACTGTGGAAACTCACAATTGGAGCATAAATACCAAACAATACGAGTTTCCGTAAACAATCTCTAACACCTGGTCATAAGACTAGTAACAAAACCAAGTGGAGAGGTGTTTGGGCAGGACTTCTACTAAACAGATATCTCCTGACAGATCTAGCTATTGAAGCACAAGGTCCAAATACAGTTTACTTTGTCAGAGTAACATATACTATGAATTAACCGAACAAGAACAATTTTCACAACAAAGGCTTTCATTCCAAGTGGCACAGTGTTGGAACGGATGTTTATTGCAGTCAATGACATTACTGAGTCAGTATTCATTGGGTTCAATAAATAGCACCCAATTATGAGTTTCTCAACAATGGGGCATAACATGCCGATGTACGTTGATTACCATACCAAAATCCACATGTCCCTATTAATGTCATGCAGTTTTCCCCTGCGGCATCTGCAGTTACTACACATACTGGAATTATAAGGGCCACTTGTTATAAGCACTAAAGTGCACAGAGCATTCCCTTCATAGTGGCATTCAAATAGTTGAGAGAGCCTACCATGCCATACCCCTCTCATTACCACTTAGGGTCAGCCAAGGCTTTACCTTCATACTGCCATGCTCCACTCTCTAGAAAACTTCGTCGTGACCAACTCCTTATTCTGCCTCTCTCAACACCTCTTTATGGCCGACACTCAAATTATAGTCCTCTTTACTGAAAGGCTTGCTCCAAGCTCAGATCACTACCTATCAGTCATTTGATACTAAGTGGTTAAAATAATGCTTAATGTTCAAACCTGCGACCCAAATACAAATAAATTCCCCTAGTCACTGATTCAAACAGATAGCTTAGCTCCTCCACGTCCAGCTTCCTTATACACCCAGTTGATAGCTCAGGGTTTATTTGGAAAACAAACAAAGTTGCTCAATCTTTACTTGTTCAATTGTTCCCTCAGCCTACAACAACCTGTTCAAAACAAGTAAAATCTGCCACAACCACACCTTACACTCTAAGACCCTGAACAACCACCCTTTTTCGCCATCGTCAGTATGCTTTATTACCATGAAAGCATATCCAAGAGTCAGCCCAGCTACTCCTTCGAGGCAACTGAAAAAGTCTTTAATACTACTAAAACAGAATATTTGAGCATTGGAGGGTAATAATAAATAGGGACTTTACCTACAGTACAGCCAGACACTTTCAAGAGGTGCATCAAGGAGAATGGACAACTGCCAAATATTCTGGTTTACACTCTGTACCCAAAAGCCCTAGAAGGGGGAACCACATTTTGGCCTTACACAGATTGGAGTTGAAGTTGATTTTGAAAACAGGTTGTGTGTTTCCAGTTGGCATGAATAACGATGAAGAATTACATGTACATTTATAATACTGCCTAATTCTTGAAAATCTAGTTCCAGAACATGAGTTCCTTGCAACAAATTATTTTTAATTTATGATTTTTCATGAATTTTAGAGCGTTAGTCTCATAACAGACACGTCTAGTTAATCTCAGGAAGAGGTTAAATATAGAATGAAATCTAAAATTGTATTTTAATTGTGTTCACCTTTTCACCACCATGTTCACATATTCAAGCTCTAACCTACTGTTCTTATTTTAACAGATATATCGAGATTATGGAACAGACATGGCTGATAGACTAGTCACTTGCAGTAAAGTTACAAGCACGGAAAAGGAGGTGGCCTCTGCCCTCTTTCCTTTTGGTTTTCTGAGCACAGATTAGAATTGGGAATAGTTAGACACATGAAATAACAACTCAGGATAGGAATCAGCGGCAGCTTCTCGAAATAAGGGGTATAAGCTCAATATAGTGAATAAACTTCGAATAACCTTGGGTACAAGACCCAGTATGTGGACTAAAAACATATTGATGTTTTTGGATTATAGGGTACTATACCATCTATAAACAATGATGAACTGTTGAAGATACAGCAATGTGTGTGACTACCTTGTAAATAAAATACACTTTATTGCGCATAATCTTATTAATTGGACGTTCCGAAATTGTAATAAAAGAATAGTATTTGATCGATCTACAATAAGAGAAGCAATATGGAAGTTACTGTTATGCTTTTATCAATTTAGCATTTGTATGCATGATCTCAAAGTTGTATTGAAACAACGAAAAAAATGTAGATCAGATTGCAAAACCACATCCTTATGTGATCGAATAAACACATATGAACTTGATAATTGTAAATACCACTTGAATAGAAGTCTGTCATTCCTGAGTAATATATTTTGTGTTTTGTATACTTATGTACCTTATGATTGAATGCATTCTAAAAAGGTTATGTTAACCGTGACTCAGTGTTTTTATGTTTATAGTCACGTGAGCGCCATTGTATGACGCGATATTTGTTTAAAACAGTTAGGAATTTGTAAATGTTGGATGTGATCAAGACCATTGTGGTCGAAACGCGTTATCCTGCCCGAGTGAAACGAAATTACTAACCGCATGCCGGAGTGGTTCGTTCTTTCACCAAGAATCTGTGAATTTATTTCTGGAGATATATATATATTATTTTTCAGAGAGGTTGGCGCCATTCTTAAAATAAGTTAGCTGTTCACCCATTAGGCTGGCATGCAGTATGTTTATTTCAGGAATTACACAATCTGGTGGTACATTATGCTACAATTTGTTACCATTTGCCACACTTTGCGTATTTTTTCATAATCTCATTGTGGTATTTCAATAGTCTCATTCCTCGCTAGGATGCTTGAAATGTGTATATTTACATCGCTGAAAGCTTTTAACAATGCATGCTTTAAACATATCAGTATTTCTTTTATGTTTACCATTTCCTTAAGGCGGGAAGGGCTATTTATATTCAAATGTGTTTGGCGCCATTTAGATTGAGAAAGCCTTCTGTGAAGGCGAAACGCGTCTCTCTTGCCAGGGGGTCGAGCGAGATCCGAGACATTAAAGAAAGCCATACCTGACTTCCTCGAGTACGTGCCTTCTTCATTGGAGTGGTATGGTGGATTCATCAAATTATAGCGGCTGCGGTTCAACGCTGTCCACTTAACACCAGTCGGCTTTTGGCTCTACATCTTGAGCACATCTTGTTTGGGAGCAGCCTGGGAATGCTAAAGGTAGAGCCCCCAGAGTGCGTGCCAGCAGGAGAATTGGGGATGACAGCAGTTGAGAGATGAGGATCCCGAAGCGGGCGGTTTTGCCAACTGCCAGCATGGGGTAGGTTTCCCCAGTCTAGAAAAGCCCTACTTGGAGTACTGGCATCCTCTGGTGACTGGGCACTGCGGAAGCCTACGCAAAAGCGGTGAGGAGTGTTCGGCATCAGTATTTTTTTATTCTCGGATCTCCTTCGGCCCCGTGTTTATGCCCATTTTTCAAACATTTATTTAGTGCTGCTAGTTCCCACCAACAGCGAGACAATTCTCATATACATGACTTTGCCTGCTGCTATTTAAATATACTGAAGTGTCCTGATTTCGTTATGGTGAAGGCTGTTTGCGGATGTTTGGAAGGATGCCCTGATATATGTGACTTTTTACCAAACTGCCAAACGGCATTATGGGAGAGGTAGTCCTTTCGGGGATAACAGTGTACACCGGGAGGCGGGCATTTAAGCTGTGACTGTACACACGTGTTAACTGGCTCAGCAGATTAAAGACATTCGCCTCAATTTCAAGGCCGTTTGTGTTGAAACGGAGATATCGAAGCGATCGCATCCGGGCACACAGCACTATTATTTCCGCATTTCCAGCGCACAGGTCAAAGAGCCAAGGGACCTATTAATAACAGAACTAATACTGCGGGCTAGAAGAGGTCTCGGCTCTAAAGTGTCTGGGACAATTGCAGCATGACTTTCACATTTGTATTTTATTATTTGTTGTATGAAGGGCTTATTTTTCAGAGAGGTTGGCGCCATTCTTAAAATAGGTCAACTGTTCACCCATTAGGCTGGCATGCAGTATGTATTTCAGGAATTACACAATCTGGTGGTACATTAAGCTACAATTTGTTACCATTTACCGCACTTTGCGTTTTATTTTTTCATAATCTCATTGTGGTATTTCACCAGTCGCATTCCTCGATAGGATGCTCGAAATGTGTATATTTACATCGCTGAAAGCTTTTAACAATGCTTGCTTTAAACATCAGTATTTCTTTTATGTTTACCATTGCCTTGGGGGGGGAAGGGCTATTTATATTCAAATGTGTTTGGCACCATTTAGATTGAGAAACCCTTCTGTGAAGGCGAAACGCGTCTCTTGCCAGGGGATCGAGCGAGACCAGAGACATTAAAGAAAGCCATACCTGACTTCCTCGAGTACGTGCCTTCTTCTTCATTGGAGTGGGATGGTGGAGATATATATCTCCATCCAGTAGGGATAGTTAAGACAGAGTCATTAATTGTTTTTCCAATAACTTTGCCACGGTTTGACGAATCCCTGCGAAATTTTCAAAACTAGCTGAACACTCACTCCATCTTTCTGGAAAGTTTTGTGGTGATCCGTAGAGTGGGGCCAGAGAAAAAAAGGGGGGAGGGGGTCTGCCATGTTAATTCCCATAGGGACTTTAGACACAGCTACAGCCCAAACTTAATTACACCAAATTTGGCAGAAAGGTAGATATTGGTCAAGGGAAGGGCCTTTTTAGGTCTCGCCTGACCCAGCGCATGCGCTGGTCTGGTGAGACATTTTGTGAGGTCTCCAAAAAGTGCTACCAGGCCACCCTAGAGCTACAGTGCATGTGCGCGGGCACGCGCGCCGTGCTTGACCGAGCTTACTTTCACTTTCGCGGCCGCTTGGCATAGCCAATAGGTCTTGCTTTTGGGACCTTATAAGTATTTAGTTATGCAACTGTTGCATGGCTAAACACTTATAAGGACCCAAAGGCGAGACCTATTGGCTATGCCAATGCTTGTTTTGGTTTGGTGTAAATCCATTCAGTAGTTGCAGAGTTATTAAAATAAATTCAAATTTGTATACCTAGGAACGTGGATCCTCCAGTATCCAACAGTACCTGTGCTCAGATCTGACTGCCAACACTTCAAACCAGGAAGTGTTGGCAGCCAGCTTGGGACTCTGCTTCAGCTGAGTCCCAACAAAAAACATGAAAAGAAAAAAAAAGAGAAGGGGGCAGGGTAAGAATACCATGACTTCCAAGGCCTCATTTGGGGCAAGGAAGGTGGCAGGGTGTAGAGAGACCCTGCCAGGGTAAAAGTTTTTTTTTAATAAAAAACAAAAAAAAAAAAAAAAAGAATTGTTTCAGCGGTAGCCGCGACTCACGCCGAAAAAAGAAAAAAGACAGCAGCACAGGCTCCTGCGCTTCTTTATTAATAGGCTCCTGGGTGGCCAGGTTCTGGGGGGCATGAGCACTTAAGGAGGGGGGCGCACAGGCTATAGCTCATCATAAGCCCAGGGGACTGACAGCCCCCCCCCCCCCGGACACCTTCCGATATGTGTGCAGGCAGGCTGGGCCTGCACGCACTCTGGGGACCGCCATCTCCCCAGGCCAAGTGTAGTTAAGTTAGACGGCCCGCACACACCTTCGGCAGCTCTGGGAACAGACACCTCACAGAGGCAATTTATTACATTCAAGGGGGTGCCACTTTAGAGGGATGTTATAGTTAGGCTCAGATTTCATTCTCCCAACTGACCCAACGCCTCTTACATATACATGTGAAGCAGCCACAGAACAATGTTGCCACCTTTGTCCCCCTGACATATATATATATATATATATTCAGGGTAGGAGCTGAGCGGAGCGCCCCATTAGTTTTGAAAATTTCACGAGGATTCGTCAACCGGCGCCAAAGTTATTCAAAATAGAATTTTGAGATTTCCTATGGAAACACGGTCCTAACTATAACTACCTACTGGCGACCGCCAGTAGGAAATATTATATATATATATATATATATATATATATATATATATATATATATATATATATATATATTACCTACTGGCGGTCGCCAGTAGGTAGTTATAGTTAGGACCACGTTTCCATAGGAAAACCTCAACATTCTATTTTGAATAACTTTGGCGCCGGTCGACGAATCCTCGCGAATTTCTCAAAATAGGTGGGGCGCTATGCTCCGCTCCTACCCTGAAAGTCTCGGGGGGATCCGTCAAGCGGGGGCTGAGATAAAAGGGGGGTCCCAAAACGCGTTTTTCCCATGCATTTTTCCATAGGACCTTTAGAACGAGCTACAGCCCGAACGGCTGAACAGAATTACTCAAAATTTGGCAGAGAGGTAGTCCCTAGGTCAAGGAAGTGCCTTTTGTAGGTTTGGTGTAAATCTGTTCAGTAGATTCTGAGAAAATAGCCTTTAAATCAATATATATATCTGAGCCCGCTTACGGTACGCTTACCGTACGCTTACGGTAAGCGTACGGTGGCGTGCGCGAGCGCGATTCTGATTGGCTCTTAGATCTTAGTAAACATTCGAATCGGCCGAAACCAGGAAGCGGCGGCCGCCATTTTGTGTATTTCACTCTGAAAAAAAAGAGTGAAAACAAGGAAAGGGGGCAATGAGGAGAGTTACAGACCCCCTTACATTTGTGAGGGGGTCAAAGAAGGACTGTAAAGTACAAAGAAAACATTTATTGATTTTAAAAAAAATCACGGGGTACGCTTACGGTAAGCGTACGGTAGAAAAAAAAAATAAAAAAATGAAAATCAGATTTAAGTGTTTAGATATTAGGGGGCTCTAAAAAGAGCCGTTGTGTTTATGAAATGATTTTTTAGTGGTACCTACAAGTAAGTACAGATTTGTTGACGTGCTTTCTTGCTTTGTCATCGCACCTCGTGCCCACCGTGCGTGCACGGCACTAACTGCGTAAAGTGCGCGCACGGTGCGCGAAGCGCACCGTGCGCGCACGGAACGAACTGCGTTAAGTGGGCGCGCACGCCACGAATGGCGTAAAGTAACTTAGCATTTAAAAAACCGTACAAATTCACTGAAAAAACCATAGGTTTCACACACGTTATAGTTAGGAATTAGCATTTAAAAAACCTTGCAAATTCACTGAAAAAACCATAGGTTTCACACATGTTATAGTTAGCGGAAATTTTACTGATAAAAAACCAATGAAATTCCCCCGTTATAGTTAGTGCAGGCAACTATAACTCACGCGACCGCAATCTTCTGCTGATGACATATGTGTCTTTATGAAAAAAAAATATTTGTAATATATGTATAGCTAAAAATGTATGGAAGAAGACATGGGCAAATAAGTGTCTAAATACAGTATTAGCATCAGCAGAGGATTGCGGTCGCGTGAGTTATAGTTGCCTGCACTAACTATAACGGGGGAATTTCATTGGTTTTTTATCAGTAAAATTTCCGCTAACTATAACATGTGTGAAACCTATGGTTTTTTCAGTGAATATATATATTCACCGTCTGAGCAAATTGGAAACAACAATTAAAGAGAGAAAGGCACAGAAATTTTTAAGAGATAAAATCGATTATGACCGGGGACAGATTTACACTTTTGCGAAAAAGTTTGAGAATATGAGGAGACAAAAGATGAATGTGAATAGCCAAGAAGCACAGGCTCATCAATCAGATCTCAGCAGTATACCAAGTTCTGAAATTGACACCGACCTTGAGGAGGGTGTGCATAATTTAAGAGCAACATCAGTCCCAACAGTAATTGATGAATTTGATTTTTTAAGGGAAGAGAGACGATTCAATCTACGTCCAAGACCCCTATCAAACTCCAGACCCCAAAGGGCAAGAGGCAGAGGAAGAAGAGGCGCAAAGGCGCCAAATTATGCAGGCACAAGAGAGAAACCCAAATCCAAAGACAACAAGTGAATGAAGAAGAGAATGTGACAATAGTCAATTTAACCAACGTGAGTCTCTCACAAGAAGAAGAAAGGATTCTACGTTTGGGTCTTTCCTATTGTCCACCTATTGATATGGACTATACCACCACGAGAGTAGACGTATTCAAATTCATAAGGTCATTGAAACTAAAAAAGTTTTTTGCAGTCATTCCCAAAGCTAAGGATAAATCTACAACAAACACTGCTGATGATGGAGAAGAGACTTTCTCTGTAAGTGACTTCAATCTAATGATTGACTTACAACAATTGCAAAAAGAAAATGACTTGGGTGAAAATTCTGTAACTTCACCGGATACGTCTATGCTAGTCACCGATTTGGCAGTCACTGAAGCAATTAACATCAACACCAGTGAATTGACTAAATTCAAGCTACCTTCTAAATTCACGCCAATGACAGCAAGAGACTCTGTTGATGTCTTCAATGACTTGGTTGTAAATGAAGTTAAAGAACTATGTAGATCAATAAATGCAAAGAAAAAGCCATGCACGAAACAAACAAGAGATTACTACAGATTGATTGAGAAATTGTCTAACAACGATAATTGTATTGTACGAAATGCCGATAAGGGGGGCAACATAGTCCTGTGGGGGAAACAGCAATACCTCAATGAAGCCCACAAACAACTAGGGAACAAAGATAATTATGCTAAAGTTCCACGAGAGGTAATGACAAAGAGTTTTGAGCAGTATAATGTGCAATTACTAGAGTGGCGAAGAATGGGTTTAATCAGCCAAGATGAATACTCTTATTTAGTAATTGCCAATCCAACCACCCCGGTATTTTACCTAATCCCTAAAGTACATAAGGACATAAAAAATCCCCCGGGCCGCCCAATCATCTCGGCCATCAACAGTGCATTTGAGCACACATCAAAGTTTGTTGACTCGTTTTTATGTCCTCTAGTCAGTGAGCTTCCTTCCTTTATCCAGGATACAGGAGATTTCTTACGAAGAATATATGATGTACCTTGGGACTCAGATTATCTTCTGATGACCATAGACGTCACGACTTTGTACACAAGTATACGCCATTCGGATGGGCTGAATGCTGTCAAATTCTTTCTGGGGGGCAGACCAGTTAAGTTTTGGCAGCATACCCAGATGTTGTTAGACATGATTACTAGTTGTTTAGAGAACAATTTCTTCCTTTTCAATGATGTTCTTTATCATCAACTATGTGGGACAGCAATGGGTACCTGCTTCGCCCCCAGCTATGCTAATTTGCATATGGGCTGGTGGGAGGAGCAGGTAATCCAATCCATGTTTTACCAAGAACAACAAGAAAATATAATTTTGTGGAGTCGATTTATCGACGACCTTTTTATTATTTGGAAAGGAGATGTTAATAGTGCTCAAGACTTTGTCAACAAGCTTCAAATCAATCAATTGAATTTGAAGTTTACTAGCACTATAAGTAGTTCAGAAGTGAACTTTTTAGATCTGACAGTCTACATTCATCAAGGGCAGCTGCATACCAAGCTGTTTCGCAAACCCACAGATGGAAACACGTTACTCCATGCTTCAAGTTTCCATCCAGCCAATTTAGTCAGGAGCATCCCCTATGGGGAATGTCTGAGAGCAATGAGAAATTGCAGTACTAAGCAAGACTTAGATGCGGAATTGGAATGCCTCGAGAGAAGATTTTCCGTGAGAGGATACTCTCAAGAGTGCATTCAAGAAGCAATGAGGAAGGCCACTCTAAAAACTAGGGAAGAAATACTCTTTAACCCCAGTAAGAACAACAACAAAAATAAAAATAAAAACACGAGCAAGAATAGTGATAATTCACAATGTAGGATGATTATGACATTTAACAACCAACAAAAAGAGCTGAGACAAATCCTGCAGAAACATTGGCATATCATTTATAATGATCCAATTCTAAAGAAATTATTACCACGGAGGCCCCTCATTACCTTTACAAGAGCTAGATCTCTTAAGCAAGCTTTAGTTAGCAACATGTTAACTAATAAAACTCAGGCTAACTCAGGGACATCATGGCTAAAGAAAAAAGATGGGTTTTTGAAGTGCACTAAGTGCAAGGCGTGTACCTTTGGTAAGAATACCTCTAGCTACATTCCTGGGTTCACCAAGAAAGAACAGCAAATCAAAGGTCAATTTTCCTGCAAAACGGATTTTGCTGTCTACGTGCTTCAGTGTCCCTGTGGGCTGAAGTACGTAGGCAGTACAATTCTTCAGGTCCACAAGCGAGTGTTGCAGCATCTACGAGCTATCAAAAATGCAGACAAATCCTATCCAGTCGCTCGACATTTTGCAAGTTGCCACAACAGTGATGTCAAAGGGTTGTCATATTTTGTTATCGATGCTGTTCCAATAAATAGGAGGGGAGGTGATCGCCAAAAAACACTTCGCAAGCTGGAATCCAGCTACATTATCAAATTGAACACTAAGGCCCCGATGGGGTTAAATATGGAGGAGGATCTCCATACGTATCTGTAATTTTCCTCGAGTTCCTATTTTTAACTGTTTTGATTTTATTATGTGCACACCAGTAATGGGAGGGTAAGAATGATCAACCAAAAGGCATTAGGGGTAGCTGTTATAGCAACTGTCCCTTCTTTTATTGTATGATAGCCCACTGGGGCTGAATCCATGTGCATTTGACTATCTGCGCGTTTTGTTACTTCAAGATTGGGTATTAGTCATAATAGGTCACTTGACTGTTTGAAGTGATTATCAATTATTCTGGTGTTAGGCGATCAAAGCCCACTGGGGCTGGACCAACGAGGCAGAAAGGCAATAATATGCGCAAAGAGAGAAGACCAGCTATAGTAATTCTAATTTGAGTTTTACGACATTTAGCTTGGTTTGTTTATTTATGACTTAATGGATTTGGGACCACCCAGCCTGTAATTCAACGTAAAACAAGCACAGTAATACATGGACAAAATCCAAATACAGTCGTATAAATTGCACGTGCAAGTATTTATATGTATGAAAGCAACGGCACACCTTGTGATAAATTATTGGGAATGAAATGATATATAATTTGAATAATTTGTAATCAATGCCTTCAATGCTATACAAACTACGAGTCTGTTTTCACCCTCCATTACTTTGTAGTTTTCACGTGACACGGCATATTTTTCAGTTAAATTGAAGGTAAAACTTTATTGCAATGTTAGTGAGCAAGCCTGCAGGACAGGCGAAACGCGTCTAACATTATCAGCTGACAATAAAGAAAATTAGCTGAACGACACGGCGTCGACTCTCCTTTCGTAGGATTTGGTGCATATGGGGACCGAGTCTCGGAGGTCCGGAACGCCGACGCGCCCTTCGGTTTGGAGGAGGTGGGATTACCGAGGCACTCGTGGATTATATATATATATATATTCAACAACCTCGATGACGCTGCACCTCCAACTTGGCGAACAGAGACACCACGAATCCCAGGAATAAGGCAAGATGTTATTTATTTAATCGAAAATGCACAAAATCTGACGCGTTTCGGGCGGTTGCCCTTGCTCATATATATATATATATATATATATATATATATATATATATATATATATATATATATATATATATATATATGTCCATAAGGACTCCCCACGAAACCCCGCGAAGTCAGAGGCGGCACACTCAAGCTGGCGAATACTTTCCTTTATTAAAGCAGCAACACAAAGCATCAGTTGCCTCCCCAAAGCGTTTCGACGGGTAGTCTTGTTCACGGGAACGGCATTACTGTCGACCACCATGATATCCCACAGGTGATACAATTTATAATATGCAAATGAATTGTCCAATCCACGCCATGCATCCTGGTCATGGTAGTCAAGAGACAACAATCAAACCTTTCAATGGTGTATTTTGCCATGATTTGTTTGCTGCAAGTCCACAATCAAAAGGGGAGCCAGCTTGTCCTATCAACAAACCCCAATTATACTGGTCCGGACAGGCCCTAACGTGGAAATCCACGATGACTCGAGCCGCTGCTTTAATAAAGGAAAGTATTCGCCAGCTTGAGTGTGCCGCCTATGACTTCCCGGGGTTTCGTGGGGAGTCCTTATGGACACATATATATATATATATATATATATATATATGTAGGAGAGTAGGGTCTGCTATCCTATGGTCACCCCAAATTTTTGCTTTTTGCTTCACTGGTTTTTGACATATTGAGGCTGTGGGCCTGCCAATCAGACCCCCAGCCTGCTGTTCTCTCTACTAAATTAAAACTATGCACCCTAGGTGCATAACCAATTGGAAGTGGATCACCCTGTCAGCCCCTGTACCAGTGTACACTAGGTACCCAGGGCATTGGTGTACCCAAGGCCTGCCAGGGGCTGCAGCATGTATTATGCCACCCCAGGCTTGGCCTAACAATCTGACACAACTGGCTGATCACTCAGCTGGGGTAAGTTGGTGTAATCACCTCTTACTTAGGTGTAGTATACCTATACCTAACCTTAAATGGGACACCTGGTAACCTATGAGTCACTCCTATGGCAGGCCTTAACAATCCTGAAGGCAGAGTGCTTGGTTCCATGTGAGATGGTGCTCTGGCATGAGCTGAGCCTGTCTGCAGTGGTCGGAACAACTTCCTTCTACTGTTTCCAGATATCGTCATACCATATACTCTTAAGTGCATTATGAACCTCGCGGTTAAATGCTATCTTTGGTTTGGCTTTATCAAAACATGTCGAGTAAGGTGTCATACGAATTGGAATACTAACCCCTCGCCAATTCTGGCGACGGGGTTAGCATTCCACCCTTCTAGAGGGACACGACATGTACAGTACCTGAAACCCGGGTAAAATCAGACATAGCCTCAGCTCCACAAAATGGATGCTGCCACCACAGACACAAGTCTGCCCTCCTGCTGCTGGGAGTCCTTCCAGCTTGGGAGGTGTGGACAAAGGGTTTCCTGCCAGGGGAGGTGCATGCACCACCCCAGACAGGATTTTGTGTATTGGTCAGGTAGGGCTTGAAAGAAACCAGACATGCCTGTGGCTCACAAGGAGCCTCGGTGCATATGCCAGTTCAAACCGGTCCTGGGGCACACCAGTCCCGGGCCTGGGGCGAGCTGGACAAAGGATTGGGGGTGTAACCACCCCCCTTCCTGGTCCCACCCATAGGGAGGGACCTAGCAGGTAGTCCGGCCCCTAGAATCCGAATAAAGGTAGGAGCTGTGTCCTAAGACTTCAGACATCCTGGAATCAACTTGAAACTAAGAAGAAGACGGGAACTTCGACATTCTGCTGCACAGAAGACTGAAGAAAATCTCCCCTGTGGTCAGGGAGTGACCACCTTGCTAACGCAAGCACCATCCAGCGAATCACCGTCTGCTTTGCCGCCGCCTCCCGCCGGAGCCCGAGCCCAGAGACTGACAAGACCTGGACCTCCAGACCTCTCACCGCCCGATCCACAGTCCCTGAAAAGAGGAGACCCGTGGAGGCACCGAGACACGTGGAGCCAGCCATCTTGGAACGACTACGACAAGCTGACCAGTGCAACAACCGAGGCTCCCTCCAAGTTGTGCTTTGGGTCCTGAGAAGCCCAACCCTCGAGCAGCATCTGCACCAAAGGTGAGCCCTCCAGCATCTCCACGATCTGCGTGGGGCCCTTCTGCATTTTGCCACTCGACGCGCCTAACCGGTTGCTGGCCCGCTGGCTAGTGGCCATCTTGGCGACGAAATCTACGACAAACACCGCTGGTCTGGTTGCTCCAGACTGGCCCTTGCTCCCCTCCAAAGGAGCAATCCCTCTGACCTTGCTGGTCAGAACCAACAGCTGATTTCCGAATCCTCCTGCAATTGCTTTTGCCAAGGCTTGTTTGCTTCGATCAAGTCGCCGACACCGCCGACAGCGAGAGCCTGCGTGGGACAGCTCGTGAGCCGACTCCTGGACGTCGTCGACCTTCAGGGACCACGTGGCTGCGGAGACAAGCTACCCCTCATCACCTGTTTGCACCCGACATCGCCTGGTACCCACCTGGTGCCACGCTGGTCACTGGCTAGTGACTGTGAACACTGTCCCCTCTGCTTACAGGTCTTCAACATCTCCGATCCACTCTTGGATCCACTGCATCTCTTCCCGACCGACCGCCTGCAGCATCTTTGTCCCAGGCTCAACGGAACAGATAGAAGAAACCCGACGCACTTTGAGGCCTATGCACCCGCTTCCTGTGGGTGAGGTAAAGCTGGTACTCCGGTGCCCATGTGTAGTAATACATCTCTAGTGCCTGTGTTCCAAATCTTAAGTTCCTAGGTCATCCGGAAGATTCCTTTTGCAGTAACTTTGTACTTTTTACGCACCCATTGAAACCTATGGGAGCCCGCGTGTGACTATTTGCTCTGCACACGCCACCCGTGGACCTCCTGGTCACTAACTGACGTTAGCTCCTTGTAGGCCCAGCGATTCTAGAGGCCCTAGGCCTTTTCCCTTTTCTGTTCGTGGTACTTATACCACTATTTTAGTATATGGTTTGAGTGGCCACCAGGGCCTATCCATATAACGTGCAACTTCTGTGTATTCTGTGATAATCTTGTTTGACGATTTGTGCTCCTGTGCTCATAAAGAGACTAGGGGTTACTTTGATAAATAAATACATATATATTTTGAATATATATCTGTGTGGTGTCCTTTCATTGGTATAAAAGGGGGTTACTATTGGTAAAACAGCTTGCTTAACACGCATCACGAGTTTAGCCTCAAAGACTGCTTAGCCTACGCTACCACTAGGGCAGCTAGTCCGAAAAGGTTGACTTACAACCACACCATAAGGGTTGCTTGGCATGGTACAAGGTGGTCACTAGAACTAGTGAACAGCATATACCAGGCCAACTTCTCACATTGGTGAGCAGCGGTTGGATTTGAGCTTGCTGTGTTTTACCATTGTAATCTCTTGGTTACCAATTGAAAGATCACATAGGTACCTGTAGGTACATATAAAACAAGACTAGATATACTTAAGTTCTACTGAACTTAGTTGTTGTAGAGCAAAGGGAGTAGCACACCCTGACTACAACTACTAGATAGGTTTAGTAGGTAAACCCAAGTGTAGGTAGATTGCAACACATCCACCCACACTTAAGAGCAATGGCCGGGGCAGAGGGGTCCACTGTACCCATCTCTGTTGAGAGTGACCCCCAGAGGGCACCATCCAGCTTTGCTACCCTTAATCAGAATGAGCTCAGGCATTTGGCAACTCTTAGAGGCCTTAAACAGCCCAAGAACCCAAACTCTGCTGAGCTCAGAGAGCTCTTACAGAATGATGAGAATCAGAGAGCACTCAAGAAAGCTTCCCAGTTAGCCCCCTTAGGGACAGGAACAGGAGGCCCCCCTTCTAAAGATGCCACTGAAGTACCCCTTCCCAATAGTCACCCCTTAGATGGGATGCCTACCACAGAGGATGAGAGTGAAAAGGATACTGACAGTAGTGAGGATGAAGGGAGAACTAGCCCAGTGCCAAGTATTATACTTGGCCCAGCTAAACCAAGGCTATTGGGGACTGACAGTGGGTTCAACCCACTGGATCTCCCCAGTGGACTTAACACAGGGCTTGGAAGGCAAAGGAATCGCTCAGGTGACTCCAATGCTTCCCATGGCTCTAGAGGCTCTCAAGGTCACTCCAGGAGAAGGATGACCACCCCTCAGAGGAGGGAACATGAGGCCAAGATGCAAGAGGCTCAGCTGAG
The DNA here is from genome assembly GCF_964204655.1 of Triturus cristatus. Taxonomy (NCBI): domain Eukaryota; kingdom Metazoa; phylum Chordata; class Amphibia; order Caudata; family Salamandridae; genus Triturus; species Triturus cristatus. Next base: position 808,881,971 of record NC_140594.1, on the reverse strand, counting down.
GATCAGGAAGCAGGAGCTAGAAGTAGCCCTGATGGAAGAGAAACTTAGCAAGGCTAGACAGCATAAAGAGAGTGGGTCTATACCCACTGGTGGCAGCATTGTCCCTAAGGACAAAGATAGGGTTTTCGACAATAGAAACCTGTCTAAGGTTGTGCCCCCCTACAAAAGTGGGGATGACATCCACAAGTGGATAACTGCTCTTGAGAGAGCCTGCAAAGTACAGCAGGTTCCTGAAGATCAGTGGGCAGCAATCCTCTGGCTCTCCTTTGAAGGAAGAGGCAGAGACAGACTCCTCACTGTTAGAGAAGAGGATGTCAGAAACTACAGAGTCCTGAAGAGTGTTCTAGTTGATGGGTTAGGCTTAACCACTGAGCAGTACAGGTTAATGTTCAGAGACACCCAAAAGACACAGACTCAGGACTGGTCTGAATACATTGAATGTGCCACTAAGGCTTTGGAGGGTTGGTTGCTGGGAAGTAAGGTATCTGATTTTACAGGATTGTATAATTTGATGATGAGAGAACAGATTTTAAATAACTGTCAAAACCAGCAACTGCATCAACACTTGGTTGACTCTGATCTGACCTCTCCCCAAGAATTGGGAAAGAAGGCAGACAAATGGGTCAGAACCAGGGTTAAGCAAAAGAACCAGAACCAGGGCCAAGGGGGTGATCAGAAGAAAACAGACCAAAAGGGTGGAGATCAGAAACCTAAAGACCAGAAGTCTTCAACAGGGCCCCAAACTACTGCTAAGGAGGGTGGGTCCCAACAGTCCAAGAAGAAGAAAGAAGGTCAGAAGAAACCCTGGTGCAATCATTGTAAAAATACAACTCACTGGACTAGTGATTGCAAAAAGGGTGGAGCCCCCAACACTGTTGCCCCTAAGGCACCTGCTCCCAGTACTACTGTTAGCAGTGTTGGTCCCCAGACAAAGGGTGTAGTGGGAATCACTATGGGAACTGAAGGAGATTCTGACTTAGACAGAACCCTTACACAGGCAGTCTTGATCTGTGATGGGGACATTGATTTGTCCCTGACTGTGAGCCCCAGTAACCTGGGCAAGTACAGACAGACTCCTTTAATTAATGACAAAGTGGCTCAAGCCTACAGGGACACATGTGCCAGTGTCACTATGGTGACACCAGGCTTTGTGGACCCTGGACAGTACATACCAGGTGAGAACTACCTGGTGACCAATGCCAGCAATGCCACTACTTCACATAGTGTGGCAGTTGTTAACTTCTCATGGGGAGGGGTAACTGGCCTCAAAAGGGTTGTGGTTAGTGCAGACCTCCCAGTAGAATGTTTGTTGGGCAATGACCTAGAGAGTTCTCTATGGTCAGAAGTGGAGTACAGGACTCATGCAGAGATGTTAGGTATATCATCACATGTCCTTGCTGTGACCAGGTCACAGGCCAAAAAGTGCCTCACTGAACCACAGGTCTTGGATCCTGGAACAATGGACCAAGCACCTACCAAGAAGAAGAACAGGAGGGTCAAGGCTGTGCCTTCCCCCCTGCCTCAGAGTGATGATCAGCCTTCCCAGGAAGCTGATCTAGAGGACCCTGAAGGAACTGTCCCTGAAGAGCTTGAACCTGATCAGGTTGAGTTTCTGGGGACAGGGGGACCTTCAAGGGCTGACTTGAGGCAGGCTCAGTTATCCTGTCCCTCTCTTGAACCCCTCAGACAGCTGGCTGCTGCTGAGGCTGCTGGGAATGCTCAAGGTACCCATAAAGTGTATTGGGATGAAGGGCTCCTTTATTCAGAGGCTAGAGACCCCAAGCCTGGTGCAACCAGGAGGTTGGTCATACCTCTGCAATTTAGGGGCTTCCTTCTTACCTTGGCCCATGACATTCCTTTAGCAGGACACTTAGGCCAGAACAAGACTTGGGACAGGCTTGTCCCTCACTTTCACTGGCCTCATATGAATGAAGATACAAAGGAGTTTTGTCGCTCCTGTGTTACCTGCCAAGCCAGTGGCAAATCAGGTGGCACAACAAAGGCCCCCCTAATACCACTACCTGTGGTGGGGGTCCCCTTTGAAAGAGTGGGAATAGACATAGTGGGTCCCATGGATCCTCCCACTGCATCTGGACACAGATTTATACTGGTGGTAGTGGATCATGCCACCAGGTATCCAGAGGCAATTCCCCTTAGGACCACTACAGCACCTGTTGTGGCCAGGGCCCTGCTGGGAGTATTCTCCAGAGTGGGGTTTCCTAAGGAGGTAGTATCTGACAGAGGTACCAACTTTATGTCTGGATACTTAACAGCTATGTGGAAGGAATGTGGTGTCAACTACAAGTTCACCACCCCTTATCACCCACAATGCAATGGGCTTGTTGAGAGATTCAACAAGACCCTAAAGGGTATGATCAAAGGATTACCTGAAAAGCTCAGGCGAAGATGGGACATCCTTCTACCCTGCCTTCTGTTTGCTTACAGAGAGGTCCCACAAAAAGGAGTTGGCTACAGCCCCTTTGAATTGTTGTTTGGGCACCCTGTGAGAGGCCCACTGTGTTTGGTGAAGGAAGGATGGGAGTTACCTCTCAAAAAGCCTAAGCTAGACATAGTGGACTATGTACTTGGTCTCCGCTCCAGGATGGCTGAGTATATGGAGAAGGCATCTAAAAACCTTGAGGCAAGCCAGGCCTTACAGAAAGCTTGGCATGACCAAAAGGCTGTCTTGGTTGAGTATCAGCCAGGACAGAAGGTATGGGTGTTGGAGCCAGTGGCCCCAGCAGCACTCCAAGACAAATGGTCTGGACCCCATACAATCCTGGAAAAGAAGGGAGAGGTCACCTACTTGGTGGACCTAGGAACTCCCAGGAGTCCCCACAGGGTACTCCATGTTAACAGGCTTAAAGCATATGTTGACAGGGCAGACATGGGCTTGCTCATGGCTACAGATGAGGGACAGGAGGAAGAGGGTGACCCTCTCCCAGACCTGTTGTCTCAGAACCCTGAAGATGGCTCAGTTGAAGGAGTGACCCTTGGAGGCAACCTCACTGCCCATCAGCAGACTGAATGTAGACAGGTTCTACAATCATTTTCACATATGTTTTCCTTGATACCTAGTCAAACTGACTGGTGTACCCATGTTGTGGACACTGGTGACAGTCTGCCTGTAAAGAACAAACTTTACAGACAACCTGACCACGTCAGGGACTGTATAAAGGCTGAGGTACATAAAATGCTGGAATTAGGTGTCATTGAACCCTCAGAGAGCCCCTGGGCTAGCCCAGTGGTTCTGGTCCCCAAACCTCACACCAAAGATGGCAAGAGAGAGATGAGGTTCTGTGTGGATTACAGAGGACTCAATGCTGTCACCAGGACAGATGCACACCCTATTCCAAGGGCAGATGAGCTCATAGACAAACTAGCTTCTGCAAAGTTTTTGAGCACATTTGACTTAACAGCTGGCTATTGGCAAATCAGATTAGCTGAGGAGTCTAAGGCCAAAACAGCATTCTCAACCCCAGGTGGGCATTATCAGTTTGTGGTGATGCCCTTTGGTCTGAAGAATGCACCTGCCACCTTCCAAAGGCTGGTGAACCAAGTCCTTACTGGGTTGGATGACTTTTGCGCAGCATATCTTGATGACATTGCTGTCTTTAGTTCCACCTGGGAGGATCACCTGATCCACCTGAAGAAGGCTCTTGAGGCTCTGCAAAGGGCAGGCCTCACTATCAAGGCTACTAAGTGCCAGATAGGGCAGAGTAAGGTTGTGTATTTGGGCCACCTTGTAGGTGGGGGCCAAGTTCAACCACTGGAGAGTAAGATACAGTCCATCAAGGATTGGTCCCCTCCAACCA